>NC_067415.1:8533219-9783219 GCF_009764475.1 Pristis pectinata
TCGGGTCTCACTGATGTAGAGGAGGCCGCACCAGGAGCGCCGGAGCTCCCGGTGTGGCCACACTGATATGTCCATCTACGGCCTCCTCTGCTGCCATGTTGAGGGCAGACGCAGGTTGGAGGAGTGACACCTCATGTTCCGTCTTGGCCTCAACCTGACGGCATCGACACCGATTTCTCTAACTTTCGGTAACCCTTCTCCTCTGTTTTCCTTCCCCTCCCCCCCCTTATTTTTCCCTCATTCCTGTGGTCCCTTCGCCCCTTCTCTTTCCCCTCCTCCGCCCTTATGACCAGCCCAACTCCTTCCATTTATTCCATGGTCAACTGTCCTCTCCTATCAGATTCCTTCTTCTTCAGCCCTTTGCCTCTCCCACCTATCACCTCCCAACCTCCCACATCATTCCCATTTGCCCCTTCCCCCACCTACCTACCTTCTCCCTCTCACCTGGACTCACCTATCAGCTGCCAGCTCGTGCTCCTCCACCCTCCCCCTACCCTTTTTCATTCTGGCTTCTGCCCTCTTCCTTTCCAGTCCTGATGAAGGGTCTCGGCCAGAAACATCGACTGTCCATTTCCCTCCATAGGTGCTGCCTGACCTGCTGAGTTCTTCCAGCATTTTGTGTGTGTTGCTCCAGCTATTCATTCTCTGCTAAGAGACGCAAGAAAAACAGGGTTCCATCACTTAGCCTTTTGAAGCCACTCTTCTGCACATTATTGGCTGATCCTATCCCTCCACCTCATCCCTCAGTTCAAAAATCCCTGCCTTAAATATACTGGCCTCTAATGTATGGAATGATCTGCCTGGATGGCACGCAAACAAAAGCTTTTCACTGTATCTCAGTACATGTTACAAAATAAACCAATTCCCAAAATCCACAGGGCAGTCGCAGGGAGAACGTGCAAACTCCACACACAGATAGCACCCGAGGTCAGGACTGAACCCATGTCCTGCACGCTGGGAGGCAGCAGCTCTACTGGATGTGCCACTGAGCTGCCTTCTGTGTTGATGGAGGGTGTTTTATTCAGTGTGGGAATTGGGGATTTAAGATTCAGCTGATGAATGCAAGCACCAAAGACACTACCTTCCTATTCATATTACCTTACATTCTGAATTGTATAACTATTTCTGCAGGTGCACATGTTAGATTGCTTGAATACTCTGGAGGTTTATATTACATGTGACCTCTCCATCTCCACTCTATCACTGTTTCTAAGACGAACAACTTCACTTACGAGGAAAAGGTATGGTAATCGCGCACCCAAACAAAGAATATTAAGAGCTGATCTCTGGAAGAACAATCCCACTGCACATAATATGGTTACATAAATTCTACAGCAGGTTCCTATGCAGTGACTTAGACCACATTTCAAAGGCTGGTGTTTGCACATCGTCTATCAGTGCTTTGATCAACAGTATTTTCATACAACAGCTGAGGAGAATAATGTCAGTTATTTGAGGAGGAAGCCTTGTTAAATCATTAAACAATAACGATTGTTTTTCAGTTTACCTCGGTCTTTTACCATTGCAAAATTTCCAACAGTACATCGCAGGAGTACAACATTTGACAAACCAAAGGGCAGAGACACAAAAGACTACAGATGTGGGAATCTGGAGCAAAAAACAAATGGCTGGAGGAACTCAGCAGGTCGAGCAGCATCTATGGAGGCAAAGAAATAGCTGAAGTTTCAGGCCGAGACCCTGCCTCAGGACTGAGAGTGAAGATAGCTGGTATAAAGAGGAAGGAGTGAGATGGGGTCTGGCAGGTGATAGGTAGATCCAGGCAGGGTGGGGGATGATGGGCAGATAGAGCCAGGTGGGGGAGCAGGAGGGGGAGAGTTGAGACAAGAACTGGTGGTGGTAGGTGGAACCGGATGATAGACAGAGTTAACCAGATGTGGAGGGATTAGGAAAGGTGAAACAAGGGAGAAGAAACCCAGGTGGAGAGGTGTGTGGGTGGTGGGTGGGTGGAACCAGGTGGGGGAGGAAGAAAATCCAGATAACAGGGGTGGGAGGTATGGAAAAGGTGAACAGAGGGAGAGAGTAACCAGGTAGACCAGTAGGAGTGGGAAAGGAGTATTAAAACATAGAACATCAAACCGTACAACACAGTATGGGCCCTTTGGCCATTGATGTTTTGCAGAACTATATGTTCAATCTAACCCTTCCCTCCTGCACAGCCCATAACCCTCCATTTTTCTTACTTCCATGTGCCTGTCTAAGAGCCTTTTAAAGGTCGCTATTGTATCAGCCTCTACCACCACCCCCGGCCTTGCGTTCCAGGCACCCACCACTCTGTGTAAAGAACCTACCTCTGACATCTCCCCTGAACTTTCCTCCTCTGACCTTAAATGAACGTCCTCTGGTATTGGCCATTGCCACCCTGGGGAAAAGGTGCTGTCTGTCTGCTCTATCTATGCTCCTCATAATCTTATATACCTCTATCAAGTCGCCTCTCATCCTCTGTTGCTTCAAAGAGAAAAGCCTTAGCTCACTCAACCTTTCCTCATAAGACATGCTCTCCAATCCAGACAGCATTGCAGTAAATCTCCTCTGTACCCTCTCTAAAGCTTCCACATCCTTCCTATAATGAGGTGACCAGAACTGAACACAGTACTCTAAGTGCGGTCTAACAAGAGTTTTATAGAGATGCAACATTACTTCACAGCTCTTGAACTCAATCTTCTGACTAATGAAGGCAAGCACACCATGCGCCTTCTTAACCACCCTATCAACTTGCGTGGTAACTTTGAGGGATCTATGGACATGGACCCGACGATCCCTCTTTTCCTCCACACTGCTCAGAACCCTGCCATTAACCTTGTACTCTGCCTTCATGTTTGTTCTTCCAAAGTGTATCACTCCACACTTTTCCGGATTGAACTCCATCTTCCTCTTCCCTGCCCAACTCTGCATCCTGTCTATATCCCATTGTAACCTACGACAACCTTCTACACTATCCACAAACCCTCCAAACTTCATGTCATTCGCAAACTTACTAAATTGTTATTGTTACTCCCACATCCAGCTTCCTATTAAAGGTTTTCCAAAATTATTCTCTGATATATTGGCCGAGGCACTTTTCCCAAGGAACTGGAGAGATACTTCAGGGATAAGGAGAAAGAGATAAGTAGACAGTTCCTAACAGGGAAAGGGGAAGGTGATCGGTACAGAACCAAGAGGAGCGAATGGTGTATGTTACTATAAGGGAGGTTTATGTTGCAGGATTAGAAAACACTATGATAAAGGTGGTGTGAGGAGACTCAGAATGTAATTGCATATGAACACATTAGAGTGAGAGAATGAGATAAAGGAAAGGCATAGATCGGATAAACCAAGTCTTTTCCCTAGTGCTGAAATGTCAAATACAATAGGACAGAGCTTTAAGGTGAGAGGGGGAAAGTTTAAGGGAGATGTCCGGGACAAGTCTTTTACACAGAGGATGATAGGCATCTGGAAGACACTGTCAGATAAAGTGGTAGAAGCAGACACGATAGTAGCATTTAAGAGGCATTTGGGCAGGTACATGAACATATAGGGAATGGAAGGTTGTGGATTATGTGCAGGCAGATAGATTTAGTTCAATTTGGCATCAAGGTCACCACAGACATGGTGGGCCGAAGGGCCTGTTCCTGTGCTGTACTGTTCTACGTTCCATGTTCTGATGGGCCAATTGGCCTTCAGATAGATTTTTCTATTCTGCTGGGTACACCTGATGTGTTATCTTTAATTCCACTTTGTAACCAGGATATGTTTAGTGGAACATCAATAGCAGGGACAATTTGTTTGTCACCTTTGTCTATTGTGACTGGATTCAAATAAAAATGACCACAGGGAACAATTGATTTGGCATTGGGAAAGCAGCCTACTGGCTTTTTGCTGTCTGCGGGAAGCCTTGCTTACCAGAAGCATGTATCAGAGACTGGGGCGTTTGTTGTTTTGTCTTTTCTAAGCCTTTTTAAATTAATGGTCAAAGCATTAAGTGCAGTGCACATCTGTTTCTGATGTGCATTCACAATGGGAAGAAGCCACCCCTTCTGTGCTCACATTTAAACTGCTAGGACTTATCGGAGAAGAAGTTATACAGGATCTGTGCTTCCTATTCCCTGGTTGCTGGCAGTTTGAGCTTGAGTCCACAAGAGCACAATTCACTCAGGGTTCTGTTTTCTTATATTATGCAAAGTCCTACTTGTCTTTAGGGCAGGCACGGTAGTGTAGCGGTTAGCATAATGCTTTACAGTGCCAGCGACCTGGGTTCAATTCCCGCTGCCGCCTGTAAGGAGTTTGCATGTTCTCCCTGTGTCTGCGTGGGTTTCCTCCGAGTACTCCAGTTTCCTCCCACATTCCAAAGGCGCACATGTTAGAAAGTTGTGGGCGTGCTATGTTGGCACCGGAAGCGTGGTGACACTTGCGGGCTGCCCCCAGAACACTACGCAAAAAGATGTATTTCACTGTGTGTTTTGATGTACATGTGACTAATAAAGAAATCTTACCTTACTTTTAGCAGGCCTTTCAACCACAATCTGTCTGTGCCAGATATCAAACACCGATCAGAGACACATGAGGCAGCCAACGCTGTAATCTAGAACAAATAACAAACTTCTGGAGGAACTCAGTGGGTCAGACAGCATCTGTGGAGGCAGAAGGATGGTCGACATTTTGGGTTGAGGCCCTGCATCAGCAATGAGTGCAGAGGGAAGATAGCCGGTATAAAGAGGTGAGAGGGAAGGGAGGGACAGTGGCTTGTAGGTGATGGGTGGAACCAGATAAGGGAGGGATGACAGGCAGATGGAACCAGGTGGGGGAGGGAATAAGAGATCAAGGGGGAAGAAACTCAGGTCAATAGGTGTGTGGGTGATGGGCAGGTGGGGACGGTGATAGATTGAGGTAACGGGGGGGGGGAGGGTGGATGAAAAAGGTGAACAAAGGGAGAGAGTAACGAGGTGGACTGGTAGGAGGGGGGAAGAACTATTGGGGGTGTAGATGACCTGACACTGGAAGATTCAATGTTCATTCCATTGGGTTGTAGAATACCCAAGTTGAATACGAGGTGCTGTTCATCTCGTTTGTGTGTTCGGGTTTAGACCCTGCATCAAGACTGAAACGTCGACCATCCCTCCGCCTCCACAGATGCTGCCTGACCTGCTGAGTTCCTCCAGCAGTTTCTATTTTGCGTCAAACACCCTTCTACACTTATCCCATTTCTTTTATTTTCACAATCCCATCAACTCCCCCAGATTCTACCGCTCACCTGAACACTAGGGGCAATGTATGCAAAGTCCTACCAGTCTATTTTTTGTTAGCACTGAAACAGACTCTTTGGCCCATCGGTCTGCACTGACCGTCAAACATCATTTACAATGCAATAATGCCTTTTTATTGTCCCCACATACCCATCAACTCTGCCAGGTTCTACCACTCACCCACACACTAGGGACAATCTGCAGTGACCAATTAGCCTATCAACCCGCACATCTTTGGGGCGAGAGAGGAAACCAGAGTGCACCAGGGGAAACCTATGTAGTCAGAAATGTGCAAACTCCACACAGACAGCGCCAGAGGTCAGCATTGAACCTGGGTCACTGGTGCTGTGATGTAGCAGCTGTACTAGCTGTGTCTATTTCTCCTGTCAATTCTGTTCCCTCAGCCTTATTAAGACAGATCTTCCACTGGTCCACACTCCCAGCCATCTGCTCCCGAACCATGCAGTTTGTTCCAATGTGACCATGGGTGCTGTTTCCCACTGGAAGCCCAATTCCCAGATCATTGACATGCCCCTGGATAGTGTAGGGACTGCCCAGCTCATTGAGCTGGCTGTACTCATGGAATAGTTTTAAGAGCCAATGAGGCCCCATCCCCACCACAGATTGATAGGGTGGTAAAGAAGGCATAGGTCATGCTTGCCTTTATTAGTCGAGGCACTGAGTTCAAGAGTCTGGAAGTTAGAACATAGAACACTACAGCACAGTACAGGCCCTTAGGCCCACAATGTTGTGCCGACATTTTATCCTGCTCTAAGATCTATCTAACCTTCCCCCCCACATAGCCCCCTATTTTTTCTATCATTCAAGTTATGCTGTAGCTTTATAAAACTTTAGTTAGGTTGCATCTGGAGTATTGCATTCAGTTCTGGTCGCCCCATTATAGGAAGGATGTGGAGGTTTTGGAGAGGGTGCAGAAGAGGTTTACCAGGATGCTGCCTGGATTAGAGGGTAAGAGCTATCGGGAGCGGTTGGACAAACCAGATAGACAACCAGTATTTTTTTCCCTGGGTCAAAATGTCTAATACTATAGGGAATGCATTTAAAGTGAGAGGGGGTATATTCAAAGGAGATGTGCAGGATAAGTTTTTTTACACAGATTGGTGGATGTCTGGAATGCACTGCCAGGGGTGGTAATGGAGGCAGATACGATAGAGGTGCTTAAGAGGCTCTTAGATAGACACATGAATATGCAGAGAATGGAGGGATATGGACATTGTTTCGGCATAAGGGATTAGTTTAGTTACGCATTTAATTACTAGTTTAATTGGTCTGGCACAACATCGTGGGCTGAAGGGCCTGTTCCTGTGCTGTACTGTTCTATGTTCCATACCCAGGTTGACCAGCTCTCAAAGCTGTCACTATTAATGGGATCATTGAATGTTTGTAAGTGCCCTTGACCTTTACAACCAGAAACACTTAATACCAGTCAGAAAAATGGAAAGTGATGTTAATTATTTTACGCACTAGAAAAATAATCACATACTAGAGAGTGATTAAGAACGTTAAGAGGTTTTCAGTAAAGTCATCTTTCTCCTGACAGCTATTGCCTCTCCTGCATTTAGATGGGGCCACTGTCCTTGATGCTTTAACCTGGCACAGGCTTGTGGAACCTGAGAGTGGGAAGTCTGCACAAGTTTGTAGTCCCTTATTCAACTCCTTGAGGATTTCACTGGAGCAGTACTGGGGCACCAGATGCCTCAGGATGATGCCAGTGGTGGAAACTGGGACTCTTCCTTAAAATTTTTTTTAGATTTTATTTACAGCATGGTAACAGGCCCGTTCAGCCCAACGAGTCCGCTCCGCCCATTTTAAACCCCAAATTAACCTACCCATACGTCTTTAGAATGTGGAAGGAAATTGGAGCACCTGGAGGAAACCCACGCAGACATGGGAGAACGTACAAACTCCTTACAGACAGCGACGGGGATCGAACTCCGATCGCTGGCGTTGTAATAGCATCGCACTAACCGCTACGCTACTGTGCCGCCCTTCAGTATGGATTCCTGGGTATTACTCCCAGCATTAATGTTGGCCTCAGATCTTCCCCATTGATTTCATCCCAGTGTTCAAATGGTCCCATCTCCACCTCCTCCTGCATTGGAATACGGATACACTGCTTCTTGCAATGAACAATCAGTGGCGGATTCCCAGGGAGCATTCAAATCCTCACTCTGTATCCAATTCAAATGATCTACCCCGATCTTCAAAGGCCTCATTAGAACCAACATCTTCAGCAACATTGTACTGGGTAATACAGACAAGGAGGAATGTGTTTTGGCCTTTCAACCACTCCAACTTCTCATTCAATTAATTTTGACTAAGGCTTATCTATCTCCTAACTCCTTGGCTCCAGAATTCCCCAGGACACCTGAGTAAGAATTGAATTCCTAGAACTTCCTCATTGAGGACCATCACCATCTGGGACATGCCCTCTTCTCATTACTACCATCAGGGAGGAGGTACAGGAGCCTGAAGACCCACACTCAACGTTTCAGGAACAGTTTCTTCCCCTCTGCCATCAGATTTCTGAACAGTCCATGAACCCATGAACTCTACCTCGCTAATTATTTTTTTTTGAACTATTAAATTTTGTAATTTTTAATAATTTTATATCTTTGAACTGCACTGCTGCTGCAAAACAACAAATTTCATGTCATAAGTCAGTGATAATAAATCTGATTCTAAGTCTGGTTTAATAAATCCTTATAGAGGTTCATAAAATTATGAACTTTTGAAAGGCACTTGGGATATAGAGGGATATGGGACTAATGTGAGCATATGGGATTAGTCTAGATAGGCATCATGGTCAGCATGGACAAGGTGGGCTGAATGGACCCATTTTGCTGTTGTATGTTTCTACGATTCTATGGAAATTTGCTGGATTCTTTACTGGATTTTTCAGTGACTATCTTACCATCCAATTACTTTTTTGACAGTCCCCACACATCCGTAAACATCTCTGCTGTATTGTATGAACTTTAGACACATCATCTGAAGGGTGGCACAGTGGCACAGCTCAGAGCCACTGCCTCACAGCACCAATGACCCCGGTTCAATCCTGACCTCGGCCACTGTCTGCGTGGAGTTTCCACTTTCACCCTGTAGACGCATGGGTTTCCTCCGAGTGCTCCGGTTTCTTCCCACATCCCAAGGATGTGCTGATTTGTAGCTAATTGGTAAATTGACCCTAGTGTGCAGGTGAGTGGTAGAAGCTGGGGGAAGTTGATGGGAATGTGGGGAAAATAAAAGAAGTGGGATTAATAGAGGATTAATAAATGGTCGACACAGACTCAGAGGGCTGAAGGGCCTGTGTCCTCTCTGACTATGACTCTATAACTCAACCACATGTGCTCTCCTTCAATCAGTAGGAAGGTATTTAATGAACCCACTTGAGCAATAAGTTCAGGGTCTCAAGTTAATTTCCCACTCAGAATCCTCTACCGTGTTCTAGTTACCTCCTTGCCCAAAATACCCACTCTCTAATTCTGCTGTTAACTGCAAATGTAATTATTCCTCCAGTGGCAGCTGTGGCCAAGGCCCCAAGTTCTGCAATTCCTTCCCTAAACTTTTGCTTTATTCTGCCTCTATTACTTTGGAACATAGAACATCGAACAATACAGCACAGTACGGGCCCTTCAGCCCACGATGTTGTGCCAACCTACATAAACCTACTCCACAATCAATCTAACCCTTCCCTCCTACACAGCCCATAACCCTCCATTTTTCTTACATCCATGTGCCTATCTAAGAGTTTCTTAAATGTCCCTGTTGTATCAGCCTCTACCACCACCCCCCGCAGTGTGTTCCAGGCACCCACCACTGTGTAAAAAACCTACCTCTAAACTTTCCTCCTCTGACCTTAAACTAATGTCCTCTGGCCTTGGGGTAAAGGTGCTGGCTGTCCACTCTATCTATGCCCCTTATAATCTTATATACCTCCATCAAGTCACCTCTCATCCTGCATTGCTCCAAAGAGAAAAGCCCCAGTTCACTCAACCTTTCCTCATAAGACATGTTCTCTACTCAAGGCAGCATTCTGGTAAATCTCCTCTGCACCCTCTCTAAAATTTCCACATCCTTCCTATAATGAGGTGACCAGAACTGAACACAATACTCTAAATGTGGCCTAACCAGAGCTTTATAGAGCTGCAACATTACCTCACAGCTCTTGAACTCAATCTCCCGACTAATGAAGGCCAGGAATCCATATGCCTTCTTAACCACCCTATCAACTTGCATGGCAGCTTTGAGGGATCTGTGGAGTTGGACTTTAAGACTTCTTAGAATCTTTCTCTTAGACCAAGCTTTCATTCATCTGAGTATCTTCTTATGTCCTAAGTGTCAAACTTTGATGATGTTCCTGTGAAGCATTGAGGCAAAATTTGCTACCTAAGAGCAGATTGTTGGATCAACACCCATTAGACAATCAACATTTAGCTTATTGCTGCTGGCTTTTCTTTACATTTATTTTGCAGGATGTAGGCATTACTGGAAAGTCCAGCATTTATTGTCCATCCCTCATTGATCCCATGAGCAGAGTGGCTTGAGAAGCCATTTTAGGAGTCTGTGGGTTTGGAGTCACATTTTAGCCAGACCTCCGCTTTAAGGTATTAAGAATTTTTTTTGCATTGTTATGAACCAGCAACAAAAGAGACACACTGAGTCATGATTCAGTGTTAAAAACTACTTTATTACTAACTACTTATGATAATAAGAAAAATAAAAGTAAAAATGTTGGAATGTTAGAAGTAAAAAACCTTGAACATTAACCCCAAAACTAAACTCGTCGTGTGTGTGTGTGGCAAAGTCCCAAACTCCAAGTCCAGGAATAGTTCTTAAAGTTCAGTTCAGCAAGCCATAAGGTGAAACATGAGGAAAGGCTTCTTCAACAACCACCGTTGTCTGAAGATAAGACGTAGATGTAGAGAGAAAATAGAGAGTAATTACGAAATCCAAATGTTCCACGATGGAACCCAAACGACACCTCAGTGTTTACTCGGTAGTGACTTCCTCACCCCGAAAAGCATCTGAATCGTGGCCGTCCACACAAACACCTGTTTCCCTCCACAGGTTAATGACAAAGTGGACTCCACCGGATTACTCCAAATAATCCATATGTGGATTGTAGTGACAGACACAGTTATTGTTTCTCATCTATCGATAGAGAAACTAGCAGGTCGGTCTCTCTCTCTTCTCTCACTGACTCCGACAACATAGTCATTGTGTCCTTTATCTTCTGTTGACATAAGCACGCCACACACACACACACACTATGCCCTATCTTAAATGGACATTCACCAATAGTAACCTAGTCCGTAACAGTATAACGATAATCCAATAGTTTTGCCAAGACAAATGTTTTTCCTTCCCTTTCCCCTTTTACAACAAGGTTCTGAAGGTCATGAGGCCATAAGATATAGGAGCAGAATTAGGCCATTCGGCCCATCGAGTCTGCTCCGCCATTCAATCATAGCTGATTTTCTTTCAACCCCATTCTCCTGCCTTTTCCCCGTAACCCTTAACCCCCTTACCAATCAAGAACCTATCAATCTCTGCCTTAAATACACCCAATGACTTGGCTTCCACAGCCATCTGCAGGAACAAATTCCACAGATTCACCACCGTCTGGCTGAAGAAGTTCCTCCTCAACTCAGTTTGAAATGGATATCCCTTTATTCTGAGGCTGTGCCCTTGGATCCCAGATTTTCCAACTAGTGGAAACATCCTTTCTATGTCAGATACATTAGCGACATTTAAGAGACTCTTAGATAGACACATGAATGATAGAGAAATGGAGGGCTATGTGGGAAGGAAGGGTTAGACAGGTATTAGAGCAGGATACAATGTTGGCACAACATCCTGGGCCGAAGGGCCTGTACTGTGCTGTAATGTTCTATGTTCTATGTCCAGTCTATCCAGGTCTTTCAGTCTTCAGTAGGTTTTAATGAGATCCCCCCTCATCCTTCTGAACTCCAAGTACAGGCCCAGAGCCAAACACTCCGTCATACATTAATAAAGTGAATTTAAATTCCCCAGCCTCTATGTTGAGATTTGAACTCAGATCTCTGGATCATTAGTCTAGGCTTCTGAGTTACTATTACTGTAATTTAACTACTGCACCTTTACTGTGCCATGTCATACCCAGGCATTACACATTAAGTATTTACAACCAGAGTCACCGGTGATGAACCAACTGAAGGAACTTCTCCCTCTCTGGTCCCACATGGTCAATAAATGATTGTCCACAGTTTACCAGTGAATATATAACAGAACAGCATAACAAGAAAATTATTTTGCGTTACAATCCTGACAGAAAACAATTCCTCAGATTAATTATCTGTGACCTTATAGTGCTTAGATTCAGTAATATGTTTACAACTAACAACTGTTGTAGGCCATAGGAGCCCCATGCAAATACATTTCAACATAAGAGGTTAGCTAGAAGATGTTGTCATTTTTCAGTGCAGTTAAAATGCAATTATCTTATTCTATTCATTTTTTGAAACTTAGTACATATGCACATTTCTTTCTGTCTTTTAGTATATCCTGGAAGACTGCTTTGAGATATTAATGTGTTCCCAAAAAGAAATGGTAATTAAGATAGAAATAACCTTCTATTTTTGAGTGACCTTGCTTCCTGCTGCAACATTCCAAGTGAATCCATCATTGGCAGATTGCTACAAAAACAAAATGCTTGCAGCAAAACTGGATAAAGCACAAACTGGAAAAGCAACCACATTTTCCCTGGAAAGAAGACAAACAGAGGGAGATTTACAAAACTCGACAACTGACATTAAATGAAGAAGTAATTACCTCAAAGAAAGGGATAGCTGAGTGGCAGGTCCAGTAGGCATGATGGAATGGCAGCCCAGTATTATGTATGTAAATTTATGCATATGAGAAGCAGATGAGTATACATTTGATATTGGCTAGTAGGAAGAAAGAAGGTGAGAGATTCCCTCCTGACCAACCAGCTGTCAGGACTTTGCCATTTGAGTTTAAAATGACAGGCAGACATTTTATCTTGCAAAGAAGCTTCTAAGAATTCTACTAGAGCGATAAACCTGAGTTGGCTCAGGTAACCATGAAAGGTGAGATGTGGGATAACATGAGGCACAACAGCAATGCTAACTAATGCAAAGCATGTTTCTGCATGGATCAGTGATGGTCATTGAGATGCAGGTTGTGGATTGAGTCAGATTCAAGTTCATAAAACAGGTCAACAGCAGCACAGCGGCTGCCTCACAGCGCCAGAGACCCGGGTTCAATCCTAAGGCTCAGCTAGTGTGTGGATGAAGTTTGCACATTCTCCCTATGACTGCATGGGCTTCCTCCAGGTGCTCTAGTTTCCTCTCACATCCTAAAGGCACGTGGCTTAGAAGTGCAGCGGTTAGCAAAACGCTATTACAGTGCCAGCAACCCGGGTTCAATTCTGGCTGCTGTCTGTAAGGAGTTTGTACGTTCTCCCCGTGTCTGCGTGGGTTTCCTCCGGGTGCTCCGGTTTCCTCCCACATTCCAAAGGCGTACGGGTTAGGAGCTCTGGACATGCTACGTTGGTGCCGGAAGAGTGGCGACACTTGCGGGCTGCCCCTAGAACATTCTCAGTAATGCAAAAAGACGCATTTCACTGTGTGTTTCAATGTACATGTGACTAATAAATATCTTATCTTAATTGGCCACTGAAAATTGCCTCTAGAGTATACAGTAGGTGCATGGTACAATTTTGGGGGGTGCCAATGGAGAGGGGTTATGTTGAAGAGAATGTGGGGAAAATGAAGGATAGGATTAACATGGGTGGCTAATGGTTGGTGCAGATCTGATGGGCCAAAGGGCCTGTTTCAATGCTGTAGTTCCCTATGACTTCAATGCCAGAGATCTTTCAGTTAAGAGATTGCATTGATATGGCACCTTTGATGTAACAAAGTCTCTAAACGGTTCACTGGAGAGTGCTTAACCAAATTTGACCAAGAGACAAATATATATTCATTGATAGCATTACCATATTTGCAGAAATGACGGAAGTATATAACATTATGAGAGGCATAGGCAGGGTAGTTAGTCAGAGTTTTTGTCACAGGGTGGAAACATCAAATACCAGCGAGCACAGCTGTTGTAAGACAAGTTTGAAAGGTCTCAAAGGGCAAGGACTCTAGACACAGTCTTTGGAGTTAGAATTATTTATTTATAAAAGACAAACATGGGACAGGATATGTGGGAATGAATGCACACATACACACGGGTGATCGCAAATATGTTGGAAATCACAACAAGGGTGAGATTCACGCACACACATTCACTCACACACACAACAAACTGGGTACAAATGATCAAGGAAGAAACAATACAGTGCCTGCCACCCCTCAACTCAATGCAAGCATTGGCTCTACGCTACCGGGAACCTACTTAGGATGCTCCTAACCCTTATGGAAGTGCACACTCTTACCAATGGTCTCTTCAGCATTGTTTCACGATTCCTGGAGCAGTCAAGAGAGAGTGAACTATGCAAATGTGGTACTCTTTATAGTGCTGGAGGGCTGGGTGGAGCCAGCCCAGGTAGTTCAAACAAGCCAATGGCTCAGGGCCAGGTACAAAGGTGTTTACAGAGGCCAATGGTCAAGTGTGTGCACTAATGGGTGGGTGGAGCCAGACCCTGATTGACAGTGATGTGGCTTTCAACCAGGTGGTCAATGGTGTCATGTGACAGCCATGACCCTTCACAATACAACAGCCTTCAGGTGAGAAGTTCAAGGGAGATTTGCAAGGCAAGTTTTTTACCCTGAGAGTGGTGGGTGCCTAGAATGCACTGTCAGGGGTGGTGGTGGAAGTAGATATGATAGCAATGTTTAAGAGGCATTTAGACATACAAGAACAGGCAGGGAGTAGAGGGAAATGGACCACATGAAGGCAGGTAGAATTACTTTAGATTGGCACCATGGTTGGCAGAGATACCATGGGCCAAAGGGCCTGTTCCTGTGCTGTGCTGTTCCATGTTCTATGTTCTACGTTCTACCTTCTAAACAACAGACCTTTAGGAGGGAATACCAGGGTTGCTATTCAAGACAGCTGGAGACCCATCTACCAGTGGTGAAGTGCTTGAACTTCAGGATGGTCTCAAGGTGGGAACTGGAGAGATGAAGGGGTCTCGTAAGGTTGTAGGACTGAAGGAGGTTGCAGAGGCATGGAGGGAATTGGTCCTGAGGGGTCATGACAGGATGGATGTGGGGAGGATGTTTCTTCTTGGGGGAGAATCTAGAACTAGGACTCATTGTTTTTAATTAATGGGATGACCCTTTAAGCTGGAGATGGGGCAAAATTATTCTCATAATTTCTGGAACTCTCTTTCTCAAAGTGAGAGGGTGGTAGCAGAATATTCTTGGGATAATGGCAGATAGATACTTAATAAGCAAGGGGGTGAAAGATTATAGCAAGTAGTTTGAATGCAGAGTTGAGGTTTCAATCAGATCAGTTATGAACATTGAAAGGCACAGTAGAAAAAGGGTAAATTGGTAAATTGGTTTACTATTGTCACATGAAAAACTTGTCCTGCATACCATTCATACAGATCAGTTTATTACAACAGTGCATTGAGGTAGTACAAGGTAAAACAATAACAGAATGCAGAATAAAGTGTTACAGTTACAGAGAAAGGGCAGTGCAGGCAGACAATAAGGTGCAAGATCATAACAAGGTAGATTGTAAGGTCAAGAGTTCATCTTATCATACTAGGGAACCATTCAATAGTCTTATCACAGTGGGATAGAAGTTGTCCCTGAGCCTGGTGGTACGTGCTTTCAGGCTTTTGTATCTTCTGCCTAATGGGAGAGGGGCGAAGAGAGAATGTCCCAGACAGGTGGGGTCTTTGATTATGCTGGCTGCTTTACCGAGGCAGCAAGAAGTGCAGACAGAGTCCATAGAGGGGAGGCTGGTTTCCGTGATGTGCTGAGCTGTGTCCACAACTCTCTGTAGTTTCTTGCAGTCACGATCAGAGCAGTTGCCACACCAAGCCGTGATACCTCCAGATAGGATGCTTTCTATGGTGCATCGGTAAAAATTGGTGAGGATCAAAAGGGATATGCCAAATTTCTTTAACCTCCTGAGGAAGTAGAGGCACTGGTGAGCTTTCTTGACTGTGGTGTCTATGTGGTTGGACCAGTACAGGCTATTGATGATGTTCACTCCCAGGAACTTGAAGCTCTCAACCCTCTCGACCTCAGCACCACTGACAGGAGCATGTGCACCGCCCCCCCCCGCCCCGAAGTCAATGACCAGCTCTTTTGTTTTACTGACATTGAGGGAAAGGTTGTTGTCATGACACCATGTCACTAGGCTCTCTATCTCCTTCCTGTACTCCCACTCAGCACCTATTTTTTTATAATTTTTACTAAATATTAGTAAGATCGAAATGCCAAATGGTTTATTAACCATGTAGAACTAGACAATGAATAAACCTTTCCAACCAGGGCTGGTTTCTGTTCATCTTTAATTATGGAATGTAAAAACCAAACCCCGTGAAGAATTATTAGTTTTTTTTATCTCTACAATTTTCTGCAGTGCTGAATGAAAAATCAGAAATCTTCCCTCTTTTTGTTGGTCTCGGATTGGACATCGAAACGTAAGGAAAATATCAACAACACACAAAAAGCTGGAGAACCTCAATGGGTCAGGCAGCATCTATGGAGGGAAATAGACAGTCGATGTTTTGGGTCGAGACTCTACATCTGGACGCTTCATTCCAATGAATGTTGACTGTCCATTGCCCTCCATAGCTACTGCCTGACCCATTGAGTTCCTCCAGCTTTTTGTGTTGCTCTAGATTCCAGCATCTGCAGTCTCTTGAGCCTCTCTAATCAAAATAAGAGCAAGGGTAGGCCATTCAGTCTCTCAATCTTGCCCACCATTCAATAAGATCATGGCTGACCCACCCTAGGCCTCATTTCCTCTTCTGTTCCAGTTCCCTATTGCCCTCAATTCCTTGATCTTGCAGGAATACTTCTCACTTTCAGGAATAGTTCTCACTTCCACAACCATTGGGGGCCGTAGGACGACTTCTAGGTCGGATCAACCAGTCTACAAGAACATTGGCTTCTCATGTCACTTCCAATCAAACTTACTCAGCAACTTTTAAACAGGTGAGAATGTTATAAGTGGAAACAGGAGGAACAAATCCTTGACAGACAGTCAACGTGCAGATTCAGCAAGATATCCAAGGTCCCACAGCAGCAGGTGAAGAGATGTGTGCTCTCTTGGGTCTCCCAGACAACAATAATCTTTTTCCCACCACCAGTGAAATCAGATTAACTCTCCACTAATCTCATTGTGGCTGCCCCTGTGTCTCACAGAAGCCACTGAACGTCAAAGAAATTCATTATATGTGAGGCGTCATGAGACATTTCTGAAAGGCTTGATAAGAAGCGTTTTAAATGAAAGTCTTTTTATAGCCTGAACCGGATCTTTTTAAACACCATCGCTTTTGATGAGACTTGCAGGCGTGTGTCAACTTTTCTGGGTTTAATGATATGTACCTCACCCGACAGTACAATGATGTACAGTCCTAAAATTAAACATGTAATTATGCCTTCTTATCTCTGAATCACTCCATGCTGTTAAGGATTGGCGTTTACAACTCTCTGCAACAATGTGCTTAAAATTAAGAGCAAATGCCAATCTTCCCAATTAAAAACCTCAGAGAAACAATCATTTTTGGTGACAATTCAACATTTTTTGCAGAGCTGCTCACCAGTTCCGTTACACGTGTATAGTTGATCTGGTTTAGGCCTAGAGCACTTGGAACATAGTAAACACATTATAAGAGGCTTTATTGGAGGGCTAGCAAATGATTGGAGACTTGGTGTTGGAATTGGTTCATTATTGCCACATGTACTGAGATACAGGGAAAGCCATCCAGACAGATCGTTCTATACATAAGTACATCGAGGTAGTAAAAATGAAAAATAGTGCAGATATAGTGTTACAGTTACAGAGAAAGTGCAGTGCTAATGGACAAATAAAGTGTAAGTGCCATGTATAATGGAAGATCAAGGGTTCATCTTTTAGCGTATGAAAGGTCCATTCAAGAGTCTGATAACAGTGGGACAGAAGTTGTCCTTGAGCCTGGTGGTAGGTGCTCTCAAGCATTTGTATCTTCTGCCTGATGAGAGAAGGAGAGAAAATGACTGGGGAGGGAGGGGTCCTTGGTTATGTGAGCTGCTTTCCTGAGGCAGTGGGAAGTGTAGACAGAGTCAATAGAGGAGAGTCTGGTTTGTGTGGGCATGCATTTAAAGTGAGAAGGGGTAGTTTCAGAAGAGATGTGAGGGGTGAGTTTTTTTACTCGGAGAGCTGTGGATGCCTGGAATGCATTGCCTGATAGGGTGGGTGGAGGCAAACTCATTGGGGACTTTTAAGAGGAGCTTGGATGGGCACATGAATGAGAGGAAAATGGAGGGATATGGGCGTTCTGTAGGTAGGAGGGATTAGCTGTGTTGACACAACATTGTGGGCCGAAGGGCCTGTTCTGTGCTGTACTGTTCTATGTTCTATGTTCTATGTGTGATGGACTTGGCTGTGTTCACAACTCTCTGCAATTTCTTGTGGTCTCAGGCAGAGCAGTTGCCATACCAAGCTGTGATGTATTTGGAAAGAATGCTTTCTATGGTGCATCTGTAAAAATTGGTAAGAGTCATTGGACATATGCCAAACTTAAATGTTAGGTGAGTGATTAAGAGGTTTGCAGACAATGCTAAAGCTGTGTGTGTGGTTGATGTTGAAGAGGAAATGTTGAAGTGCATGAACACAGCAATAGAGTACCTAAGTGGACAGATAATAGTCTCCATCTAGAGAAGTGTGAGGCCACGCATTTGGTGAAGACATCCAAGGCAAGGGAATAGGTGATAAATAGCAGAGAACTGTGTACTGAGAAACAGGGGGACAGAAGGAGTGCATGTTAACACATTGCTGAAGGTAACAGGACAGGGAGTTAAGATGATTAAGGCAGCATATGGAACACCACCATTCGGAATTTGCCCTCCAAGCCACACACCATCCTGACTTGGAAATGTATTGCCGTTCCATCACCGTCGCTGGGTCAAAATCCTGGAGCCCCCTTCCTAACAGCACTGTGGGTACACCCACACCTCAAGGACTGCAGTGGTTCAAGAAGGCAGCTCACCACCACCTTCTCAAGGGCAACTAGGGATGGGCAATTAAATGCTGGCTCAGCCTACGAAGCCCACACCCCTTGAATGAATATAAAGAAAAGATGTAATGCGAACTTTCCCTTCCTTGCTACCTCGTCAGGTTGCTGACGTGCTTTTGCTGGCCCTACACTGAGAGATCGGGAGAAGCTCTGCAGCAGCCCAAAGACTACAAAGTGATCCCACTACAGAGTCACAAGGAAAGGTACAGACACACACATACACACTCACTCACACACACACACACATATACAGACACACAGGCACAAGGACAAAAACTTATACACATGCACATGCAGACAAAAAGACAACCCTACGCAAAAATGGAGGGCTATGTGGGAGGGAAGGGTTAGATAGATCTTATAGCAGGATAAAAAGTCGGCACAACATTGTGGGCCGAAGGGCCTCTACTGTGCTGCAGTGTTCTATGTTCGATGTTCTAAAGGGACACACATAGACAGATACATGCTCACACACCCACACACACACACACACACACACACACACACACACACACACACACACACACACACACACACACACACACACACACACACACACACACACACACAAAAATCCTGGAACTCTCTCCCTCACAGCATAGTGTGTATATGCACACCTCAAGGACTGTAGCAGTTCAAGAAGGCAGCTCACCACCACGTTCTCAAGGGCAATTAGGGATGGGCAATTAAATGCTGACTCAGCCTATGAAGCCCACACCCCTTGAATGAATAAAAACAATCATGTTCTTGCCTTAAAATAGATCTAAAAAAAAGAAAAGGCTGGAAACACTTAGCAGCTCAGGGAGCATCTGTGGAAGTAGAAACTGAGTTAATGTTTGTTTCCAAGAGGCCACATAACCCTTTGTCTGGGGCACGTACTGAGAACTCAAGACATAGCAAATACTGGTTTAATTAGAGGATTATCAAATGACTAGAGAGTCTCGGACATGAAAAGGTCACTTTTCCTCTTCCCACAGGTGCTGATTGATCTGCTGAGTGTTTCTAGCATTTTCTACCTTTATTTCAGTTTTCCAGCATCTGCAGTTTTTATGATTTTTCTTGATTCTTGCCCATATTGGCTCAGGCAGAGAATACTAGAGTAAGGAGGTAATACTACTTCACATCTGGAGTACTGGGTACAGCTCTGGTCATCAGACTACAGGAAGGATGTAAATAAGATTTCTTTATTAGTCACATGTACATTGAAACACACAGTGAAATGCAACTTTGCATAGAGTGTTCTGGGGGCAGCCCACAAGTGTCGCCACGCTTCTGGCGCCAACATAGCATTCCCACAACTTCCTAATCCATACGTCTTTGGAAAGTGGGAGGAAACCGGAGCACCCAGAGGAAACACACGCAGACATGGGGAGAACGTACAAACTCCTTACAGACAGCAGTGGGAGTTGAACCTGGGTCGCTGGTGCTGTAATAGCACCACACTAACCGCTACACTACCGTGCCTGCCCTATCGGCACACTAGAGAGGGTGCAGAGGATGACTAAGAGGATGTTATGAGGCCTGGAAAATTTTAGTTAGGAGAAACAGGCAAGCATGGGTTTGTTTTCTTTGGAAGAGAGGGGAAATCACAAGGAAGTCATCTTTACTCCTAGGAGTGAACATCACCAATAGTCTGTCCTGATCCAACCATGTTGACACCACAGCCAAGAAAGCTCACCAGCGCCTCTACTTCCTCAGGAGACTAAAGAAATTCGCCAACTTTTATCAATACACCACAGAAAACATCCTATCTGGATGCATCACGACTTGGTATGGCAACTGCTCTGCCCAGGATTGCAAGAAACTGTAGAGAGTTGTGGACACAGCCCAGTGCATCATGGAAACCAACCTCCCCTCCATGGACTCTGTATATACCTCTCACTGCCTTGATGAAGCAGCCAGCATAGTCAAAGACCCCACACATCCACGTCATTCTCTCTTCTCCCTCTCCCATCAGGCAGAAGATACAGAAGCCTGAGGGCACATACCACAAGGCTCAAGTCCAGCTTCTATCCCACTGTGATAAGACCATTGAATGGTTCCATTATACAATAAGATGAGCACTTGACCTCACAATCTACCTTGTTTGGCCTTGCACCTTATTGTCAACCTGCAATGCACTTCCCTGTAGCTGTGACACTTTACTCTGTATTCTGTTATTGTTTTTACTACCTAAATGCACTGTGTACGAACGGTATGTAAGTCAGGTTTTTCACTGTACCTCAGTACAAGTGACAATAATAAACTAATACCAATACCAATACTTTCCTAGAAGGTTAAGGAGGTTTGGCTTGTCACCAAACACTCTAACAAACTGCTACAGATGTACTGTTGAAAGTATCCCGACTGGTTACATCATGGTCTGGTACTGCAGTTTGAATGTGCAGGAATGTAAGAAGCTGCAGAGAGTAGTGGACTCAGCCCAGTACATCACAGGCACATCCCTCCTCACCATCGGTAGTAACTACAGGCAGGAGTTTCTATGTTAATTATCAGGAGTTAACTATGTTAACCAAATGCTGCTCAATCCATTAAGTTCCTCCAGGAGCATGTTTGTTCTCCATATTCCAGTATCTGCAGTCTCTTGTGTCTACACTAATCCCATTTCATTCTCCCCACATTCCCATCAACTCACCTCCCTCCCCTTTAAATTCTACCACTCACCAGGGTCAATTTACAGTGACCAATTAACCTACCAACCTGCACTTCTTTGGGATGTGGTAGTGCCCAGCGGAAACCCACGCGATCAACTGCAAGCTCCACACCAACAATACCCGTGGTCAGGATTGAACCAGGCTCACTGGAGCTGTACCAGCTACACCATTGTGCTGCCCAATATCTTAAATGATGAGGGAATGGTACAAAGACAGGGAGATTTGTGGACAGAATCCCAGTGCCTTGGCAGAAGAAGGCACAGGTTCTAATGCTGTGGAAGAGAAATGGAGGAAACCAAAGAGGGCGGAGATGGATGGAATGTTTTGAGAGGGAATGGGCACTGGATCGGAATTGATCATACTGAGGTGCATACTGAGGGGCTGAATGGGTTACTGCTTCTATCGTTTATGTTTCTTAAGTGCAGCCTTCAGAATCCCTAAAGATTGTTTCTGGAATGCATGGACAGTCTTTTAACATTGGAAAACAAGTTTTTTTATTTGCCAGTTCAATTTATTTCTGAAACCAGCACTGCTGGGAAAATACAGTGGTAGCACTTAGCAATTGTACTTTAGGGGCCATGCTGCTGAAGTGCAACGTTTAATTGAAGCTTCTGCAGCAGCTTACAGTACCATAGCTTTGTGCAGATGATTATGGAAAACCTTGAGTTTCAACAAAAGGCTTAACTGAGCTATTGAAGGAGGCGAGAGATGTCATAATGTGTATTGGTGAAACATGCCAAGTAGTAAATGTAATTCAGAATTGTTCTTACTGTGATTTACATTGCAGCTTTAAGTTCCTGGGCGTCAACATCACAGAGGATCTACCCTGGGTCCAGCACATTGATGCAATCATGAAGAAACATGCCAGCAGACCTACTTTGTTAGGAGTTTGCGTAGATTCGGTATGTCCCAAAGGCTCTTGCAGATTTCTATAGATGTACAGTGGAGAGTTTGCTGACTGGTTACATCACAGCCCGGTATGGAGGCTCCGATGCACAGGATAGCAAGAAGCTTCAGAGGGTTGTAGACTCAGCCAGCTCCATCACGAGCACAACCCTCCCCGCCATCGAGGACATCTTCAAGAGGCGGTAACTCAAGAAGGCGGCATCCATCAGTACGGACCCTCACCATCCGGGACATGCCCTCTTCTCGTTATTATCATCAGGTACAGGACCCTGAAGACCTACACTCAACGATTCAGAAACAGCTTCTTCCCCTCCGCTATCAGATTTCTGAATGGTCCATCAACCCACGAACACCACGTTGTTATTTCTTTTTTGCATTATTTATTTATTTCTGTCATTTATAGTAATTTTGTGTCCTTCCACTGTACTGCTGCCGCAAAACTACTCATTTCACGTCATATAAGACAGCGATAATAAACCTGATTCTGATTCTGCTGCTCTGCCTTGATAACGAGTGGGTTCCTTGTTTCTGAATGGCGATATGTAGAATATTCCTTGATATAGAAACAGGAAATGCTGGAAGTACGTGAGAGGGCAGGTGATAGTGCCACAATTCGAATATGCTTCATTGCCTGGAATACAAGTTTTGGAGAAGTCCTGCAGTTGTGGAAGGTGTTGTAAAAATACAAGCCTTTATTTCTCTCTTCAACTCTGTTTTTCTCTCCACAGATAGAGTTGTAGAGTCATACAGCATGGAAACAGGTCCTTCAGCCCCACTGGTCTGTGCTGACCAAGGTGCCCATCTAAGCTAGTCCCATTTGCCCACATTTGGCCCATATCTTTCCAAACCTTTCCGATCCATGTACTTGTCCAAGTACCTTTTAAATGTTGTTAATGTACCTGCCTCAACCACTTCCTCTGGCAGCTCATTCCATATACTGACCACTCTCTGGGTGAAAAGTTTGCCCTTCTGGTTCCTATTAAACCTCCCTTCATCTTACCTTAAACCTCTCCCCTCCAGTTCTTGATTCCCCTGCCCTGGGAAAAAAGCTGTAAGCATTGACCCTATCTACGCCCCTCATGATTTTATACACAAATGTGATGTTGGAAGATTTGGAACTACAATGTTGAAACAAAATGTTGGAACATTCTCGTTAAGATATCTTTTTTATTAGTCACACGTACATCGAAAGACACAGTGAAATGCATTTTTTGCATAGAGCATTCTGGGGGCAGCCCGCAAGTGTCGCCACGCTTCCAGCACCAACACAGCATGCCCACAACTTCCTAAACCGTACGTCTTTGGAAAGTGGGAGGAAACCGGAGCACCCAGAGGAAACCCACGCAGTCACGGGGAGAACGTATAAACTCTTTACAGGCAGCGGCCAGAATTGAACCCGGGTCGCTGGCACTGTAATAGTGTTACGCTAACCGCTGCACTACCGTGCCTGCCCAAACCAATCACCAATTACCATCCCTTATTCCCCTGCACTGATGCAGTATTTAAGAGAGACAGAAGAGACTTCAGATGCTGGGTGCTAGCACAAAAAAAAAACGAGCTGCTGGGGGAACTCAGCGGGTCAGGCAACATCTGTGGAAGGAAGCGGACAGTCGACGTTTCAAGTTGAGATCCTTCATCTGGACTGAAGGAATAGAGGGGAGGTAGCCAGTATAAAGAGGTGAGGGGAAGGGGAGGGGCAAGAGCTGGTATTTAAGAGGCAACTACATATGTGGTCTTGGAGTCACCCAGAGGATTGACCAGTTAATGATATTAGACTGCCTTCCCTGAAGGACATCAATGAGCCAAATGCATTTTTAAGATGATCTGATTGTTTCATGTCTCCAGTACTGAGATAGCTATTTCAAACTTATTCAATATTCAATCTACTTATTTACTTAATTATTTTAATTTAAGTTCCCTAGCTTCCTGGTGGGATACAAACTCTGTTGCTGGATCAGTGGTCCAGAGCTCTGACGACTACACCAGTAAACAACCACTATGCAACAACCTCCGTCTCTCACTGTCTCTCTTTTTTTCAGGTCTGAAATCCAAATTTTATTGTTTCATTTACCAGCACCTCTGATACGATATGTCAATCTCTCTCTCTAAGATGCTGGAGCACAGCCAAGAAGCTAAACTATGAAGGTGCTTTATTAAACAAAAGAATTTACAGACACACATGCCTTTCTACACTAGATAGGCAGGAGGCTTCTATACAGAGATATATACAGAGAGCAATTGGTCACACTCTACAATCTTAAATGGGTTTCACGCCTTGTACTACTGAGCTATCTGTAATACAAAAGCTAGAAAACTTGCATCAAAAGTGTCTCAAGCTATCTGGAGCCTATGAATACACAGGGGCAACAGAAACTCAGTGAATATACTCTGATGATATGGGGGAGGCTACTCAATGGCATACAAGTATTGCAAATTACTTAAGCTAACTTTCTACATGCAAAAGAATTCTATCCAAATTGTGGCAGCAAAATTAGTAAAGAAGTTTACAGAAACAATTTCAGAATTTAATAATTTAATAAATTTACAGAAAGGACATAGATTTAAGGTGAGAGGGGAAAAATTTAAAAGGGACCTGAGGGGCAACTTTTTCACACAGAAGATGGTGGGTATATGGAATGAGCTGCCAGAGAAAGTGGTTGAAGCAGGTACAATAAGATAAGATAAGATAATTTTATTAGTCACATGTACATCGAAACACACAGTGAAATGCACCTTTTGCGTAGAGTGTTCTGGGGGCAGCCTGCAAGTGTCGCCACGCTTCCAGCACCAACATAGCATGCCCACAACTTCCTAACCTGTATGTCCATGGAATGTGGGAGGAAACCAGAGCACCTGGAGGAAACCCACACAGACACGGGGAGAACGTACAAGCTCCTTACAGACAGCAGCCAGAATTGAACCCGGGTCGCTGGCGCTGTAAAGCATTACGCTAACTGCTACACTAACAACCTTTAAAAGACATTTGGACAGGTGTACATGGAGAGGGATATGGGCCAAGTGTAGGCAGATGGGACTAGTTTGGATAGACATCTTGGTTGGCATGGATGAGTTGGGCTGAACGGCCTGCTTCCATACTGTATGACTCTGACTCTATAAGTTAACTCCCCAACATATTTAAAGTAAAAATGATTAAGTTAAAGAGGGTCCACATTTGTGGCATCTTAGTTTCAAAAATTTATCTCCAAATCTCAAGCAGAGAAACAAAATCAACAAAATTGGTTTCACTTTATAAGCACTGAAACCTTAAGGTCTCCATAGCAATCCTTTTTTTGTGCTCGAGATGTTTGTTATGCTTGCAGGCATAATTTAATAACATCTCTCATTGCTCATGAAGGTGCAGACAAGAACTGGACATTACATGCATTTCAGAAGAGGTTTCATGTGGCAATCCTGGCTGTAGAAGATCAGAGTTCAAAAAATCCACATTTGTTAGACGTTGTGATTCTGAATTGCACAGAGGTTTTGGGTGGTTTTGTTGATGCAGCCCAGGCATATAAGTACTATCCAAGGAATGTTCCTTTGCATTCAAATCTGTCATGTCACAATACAGTCAACATACAGGCCACAGAACACTGGCTGCAGATTAACCCAGCTCCTGTGGGACCTCTGCCCTCGTTTATCCCAGCGTCATCTTATTTTCCTCAGGTCAAAGGTTTGATAAAGTCTGGTGGAGAACATTAAGATGCTTTGCTACACCAGAGCCTGTGCTTAAGTACAGTTGTTATGTATCTAGGACTTTACACAAGAAATCATTCATAAGATTTATCACCTTTTGCAAGATCAGTTTTAACACTCTTCCCAAATCACCCTCAAGAAGGGAGCCATGAGGCACCTTCTTGCTAGCTGGTGACCAGCTCTTTCAGAGGCAGGTGAACTGAACAGAAAACATTGGAAATACTCAGCAGGTTGGGCAGCAGCTGTGGAGATAGAAAGAGCTGCAGATGCTGCCATAAAGGTAATACAGCACAGAAACAGGCCCTTTGGCCCAACTGGTCCATGCCAATCAAGATGTCCATCTAAGCTAGTCCCATTTGCCTGTGTTTGGCCCATATCCCTCTAAACCTTTCCTATCCATGTACCAGTCCAAGTGCCTTTTAAATGTTGTTAGTTCACCTGCCTCAACCACTTCTTCTAGCAGCTCATTCCATATACTGACCACCCTCTGTGTGAAGAAGTTGCTTCTCATGTCTCTTTTAAATCTTTCCCCTCCCACCTTAAACCTATGCCCTCTAGTTTTTGACTTCCTTTCCCTGGGAAAAAGACACCATGCATTTACCCTCTCTATGCCCCTCATGACTTTATACACTTCTAGAAGGTCACCTCTCAGTCTCCTATGCTTCAAGGAATGAAGTCCGAGCCTGCCCAACCACTCCCTGTAACTCAGTAACACTCTTGCAAATTTTCTCTGCTCTCTTTCCTAGAACAGGGTAACCATAACTGTACCTGACACTCTTTCAACTGAGACCTTGGTTGATCTCTCAAGTAATTGAAAAGTCACCTGTTGGAGCTTTGGCCAATTCTTACCCCTTAATTAATGTCACATTATCTGGAGGTTATCACTGTGTTGTTAGTGGGAGCTTGCTGTGTGCAAATTAGCTGCTGTTATTCCTGTATTACAACACTAATAGCAGTTCACTGGTTGTAATATGTTTTAAGACATCTTAAGGTTATGAAGGATGCTATATAAATGTAAGCCTTTATCCTGCTTCAGTGAGGAAGACAATGAGAAAAGTGCAGGGAAAATCCAGGTGATCCAGGTGACTTTTTCCCAGGGGGATGTCAGGAGTAATTTTTTTTACACAGAGAGTGGTGGGTGCCACGAACGCACTGCCTGCGGAGGTGGTGGGGGCAGATACATTAGGGACATTTAAGAGACTCTTAGATAGGCACATGAATGATAGAGAAATGAAGGGCTATGTGGGAGGGAAGGGTTAGATAGATCTTAGAACAGGATAAAATGTTGGCACAACATTGTGGGCCGAAGGGCCTGTACTGTGCTGTAGTGTTCTATGTTCTATGTTGATGTAATCTAACCTGACTGAAAGGGAGAGGGGGAGTTAGGAACAAAGGCTGAGGTTGCATTGATGTAAATTCATTGTATTCCTAATAATATTTGGGACTTTTTTTAATTAATGTTCATTTTCCAGGGCTGAAATGTCTAATACTAGAGGGCATGCATTTAAGGTGAGAGAGGGGAAGTTCAAAGGAGATGTGTGGGGCAAGTTTTTTTACACAGAGAGTGGTGGGTGCCTGGAATGTGCTGCCAGAGGTGGTGGTGAAGGCAAATATGACAGAGGCATTTAAGAGGCTCTTAGACAGGCACATGAATGTGCAGAGCATGGAGGGATGTGGACCATGTTCAGGCAGAAGGGATTAGTTTAATTAGGCGTCATTGGTTTAATTAGTTTGGCACAACATTGTGGGCTGAGGGGTCTGTTCCTGTGCTGTACTGTTCTATGTCCTACATCTGTAAGTAACATGGAACTAACTGAAGGGATATAGAGCCAGGACTATGAGAAATAGCAAAAGTGGGGAATATATGGAACATTTATTGTAAGGCATTCACCCAAAGTAATATAACTTTCTCCAGTCATTGTGTAACATTGAGCTTGATTGCCAAGGTCAAGAATAAGGATGAGAGTTAGATTATCTGTTGGAAGACCTTCTCTGCAATGTACGACAACATATTTCCTGGGAGCAGGTGTTCAAGCAGACAGCCTGGTCTGAATTCCAATCGCGTTAACATCAAGCTTATTTCGCATTTATTCAGGACTTGCAGCTACCCCTGCATCCCAGCTGCGTGGTGTACTGGGGATTCACAGATCGCTGCCCTTACGTATGTGCATCTGCAGAGTAATAGCAAAACCTAGTAGTCCATGTAATGGGCTTTTTGCTTCTAACAATGTGTGCTATTATTGTGTGCATGGGGCTACACCGTAAAATATTGTTTGAAGCATGGCTGGTGGGTTGAAGTGAGTGGTTGCGTGCTCAAGTCATTGAGCATGCAGTGTTGTGTGTGAACACTGAATGCTCTGGACTGCACACCTCACCAGCAAGGCTGGACCAGGACTTGTCCGCCATGAGTGCCTGTCTGACAATTAGACTCCTCCAGCTATGGCTCAGTCTATAGCACTCCCACAATCGCTGTTCAAATGTTGAGTGTTCAAGGCACTTGAATTGTTCATTGCAAGCTTCGCTGTGGTACCGAGTAGCCATCAAAGCGATGTGGCTCAGATAGAGGCCATTTGGCCCATTGAATCTATACTGGCCCTCTGCTGAGTAGACCCATTGTCTTTCAAATTATTCCCACTCAAGTATCAAGCCAGAGACACAAGAGGCTGCAGATGCTGGAAATCTGGAGCAAAACACAAATGCACTGGAGGAACTCAGTGGGTCAGGCAGCATCTGTGGAGGGAAATGGACAGTGGACATTTGAAGTTAAGACCCTCCATAAGCCTCAGTGGTGAGTGGGACTCAGATGGCTTTGTACCCCTAGAATAGTCAGACAGCTTCTGGCTGTTGACCAGGCTGAAGCCAGAACCTTACCTCCTGTCACAGCTGTCAAAGCTTTATAACAGTTTATAAACCTCTCTGACACTCAGTGACATTTACAAACTATTAAATATTCAAGAAACTAAACATTATTAAAATCTGTCTACACAAAAACACAGTTAAATTAATTCATAAAACAGAAAGTAATGATAAAACATTAAAATGTTAAAATGGAGGGAAATTCAGATCCTATGTTTCAGGTCGAGACACTTCATCAGATAAGAGGGGAGAGAGCCAGTATAAAGAGGTGGGGGGGGGAAGGTGTGGAGCAAGAGCTGGCAGGTGATAGATGGATCCAGCTGAGGTGGTGATAGGCAGATGAGGGAGGGAGAGAGAGTGGGAACGATGTCAGCAGCTGGGAGGTGATAGGTGGAAGTGACAAAGGGCTGAATCTGATAGGATGATGGAGCCTGGAATAAAGGGAGGGAGGTGGGGAGGGGAACCAGTGGGAGGGGTGTGTGGGTGACGGGCAGATGGAGGGGCTGGGGGAAGGGGATGATAGAAGTCAGTTGGATCAGGAGGAGAGAGAAAAGGGAAAAGGGGCAGAGGGGGACCGGTTACCGGAAGTTGGAGAATTGGATGTTCGTGCCTTCAGACTGGACACTGTGCAAGTGGAATATGAGGTGTGTTCCTCCTCCTGCTGTTCAATGTGAACTGTCCGTCTCCCTCCATAGATGCTGCCTGACCCGCTGAGATCCTCCAGCAGCCTTTGTGTGTTGCTCCATGGGCAGGCACCGCAGTGTAGCGGTTAGCGTAACGCTTTACAGTGCAAGTGACCCGGGTTCAATTCCGGCTGCTGTCTGTAAGGAGTTTGTACGTTCTCCCCGTGTCTGCGTGGGTTTCCTCCGGGTGCTCCGGTTTCCTCCCACTTTCCAAAGACGTATGGATTAGGAAGTTGTGGGCATGCTATGTTGGCGCCAAAGCGTGGCGACACTTGCGGGCTGCCCCCAGAACACTCTACACGAAAAGATGTATTTCACTGTGTGTTTTGATGTACATGAGACTAATAAAGAAATCTTGCCTTATCTTATCTTATCTTATCTTATCTTATGTATCAAGCCAGCTCTACCATGACTAATTCAGTTTCCACCAGCCAGACAGGCAGCGAATCCTAGACCATGACCATTCTCGGAATTAAAGGGGTTTCCTTCGAATCCCTACTTTACCTTTTGCCCAGAATCTTAAATCTCTGCCCTCTGTCTCAGAAGCAAGTTGGCAACAGTTTCCTCTTGCTGGGCCTGCCAACATTTTGGATAAGACTGTATACAGAAAGCCCTGCAGGGATCATTGAACAAAACAGGAGAAGTCGCCACAATGACTCGGCAGTGTTTATCCTCTAAGCAAGATCACGATGGGAAACTGGATGTTTGCTACTTTGTGTTATTTTCTTACATTGCAACACTAACTTCCAAAACATTCCACAAGGTATAAAATGCTTTCATAAGCCCTGAGGTTGTGAAAGAGGCCTTATAGCACACAGATAGACCCTTCAGTCCACCAAGTACGGTAACTGCTCTGCCGAAGGCTGCAAGAAACTTCAGAGAGTTGTGAACACAGCCCGGTCCATCACTCAAACCAGCCTTCCCTCCATTGATTCTACCAACTGGTCCCACTGCCTTGGAAAAGCAACCAATGTAATCAAGGATCCCTCCCACCCTGGTCGTTCTCTCTTCTCCCCTCTCCCATTGGGCAGAAGATGCAAAAGCTTCAAAGCACATATGCCACCAGACTCAAGCAGCTTCTATCCTGCTGTTATAAGACTTTTGAATGGACGTCTCATATGCTAAAGATGAATTGTTGATCTCCCAATCTACCCAGCCCATGCACTTGTCCAACTGCACTTTCTCTGCATCTGTAACACTATATTCTGCATTCCATTTTTCTTTTTATGACCTCGATGTACTGATGTTTGGAATGATCGGCCTGGATGGCACACAAACAAAAGCTTTTCGCTGTATCTTGGTACACGTGACAATAATCAACCAATAACAATACTAAGTCCGTGCCAACCACCAAGCACCCATTTACGCCAAACCTATTTTATTCTCGTCACATTCCCTTCAACGCACTGAGAGCAAATTACAGTGACCAGTTAACCTACCAACCAGCACCTCTTTGGCTGGAGCACCTGGAGGAAACCCACACATCATAGTGAGAAAGTGCAAACTCCACACAGATAGCACCAAAGGTCAGGACTGAACAGTGTGTGACATGATTGGAGCATAGTCCTTGCATGGATCAGATAGTTAGCTTGACATGACCCACTCTGAATAACAAAACAAAAGAGCTGGTTATTGACTTCAGGAAAGGGGGGCGGTGTACATGCACCTGTCTACATCAGTGGTGCTGAGGACGAGATGGTTGAGAGCTTCAAGTTCCTAGGAGTGAACATTGCCAATAGCCTGTACTGGTCCAACCACGTAGATGCCACGGCCAAGAAAGCTCGCCAGTGCCTCTACTTCCTCAGGAGGCTAAAGAAATTTGGCATGTCCCCTTTGACACTCACCAACTTTTATTGATGCACCGTAGAAAGCATCCTTTCTGGATGCATCACAGCTTGGTATGGCAACTGCTCTGCCCATGAGTACAAGAAACTGCAGAAAGTTGTGGACACAGCCCAGCACATCATGGAAACCAGCCTCCCCTCCATGGACTCTGTCTATACCTCTCGCTGCCTTGGCGAAGCAGCCAGCATAATCAAAGACCCCACCCACCTGGGTCATTCTCTCTTCTCTCCTCTCCCTTCAGGCAGAAGAAACAGAAGATACCACCAGGCTCAAGGACAGCTTCTATCTCATGGTGATAAGACTATTGAACGGTTCCCTTTTACAATGAGGAGGACTCTTGACCTCACAATCTACCTTGTTTGACCTTGCACCTTATCATCTACCTGCAATGCACTTCCCTGTAGCTGTGACACTTTACTCCGTATTCTGTTGTTGTTTTTAGTACTCTGTACTAACTCAATGTACCTGCACTGTGTAATGAATTGACCTGTATGAACAGTGTGCAAGACAGGTTTTTCACTTTACCTCGGTACAAGTGACAAAAATAAACCAATACCAATACCAATCTATAGTCACAAGTCCGTTGTGAATTCCTGGTGATTAATTGATAGAAGGAACTCCATACCCAAGATATCTATATAAAACCTGGTGCTACAGGAGAAAGCTTTACTCAATGGGGTAAACTAAATTTTAATGGAAATTTTAAAAAATTGGAATTAAAAAATTAACATCACTAATAGTGAGCAACAAACAAGATGCTGGAGGAACTCAGTGGGTCAGGCACCATCTGTGGAGGGAAATAGACAGTTGAGAGTCCAAATGAAGGGTCTCGACCCAAAATGTTGGCTGTTCATTTCCTTCCACAGATGATGCCTGACCCATCGAGTCCCTCCGGCAGATTGTTTGTTGCTCCAGATTCCAGCATCTGCAGTCTCTTGTGTCTTCCCTAATGGTTATGTTGAAACTGTAGGTTTGTTTTAAAACCCCACCTGGTTTAATAATGCCTTTTTTTGGAAGAAAGTCTGCTACCTTTACCGATTTGGCTTATATGTGACTACAGACTCATCAACGTGGATGACTCTTAACTTCCTTCTGGTTAACCTGGCAAAACAATTCAGGGACAATTAGTAGTGGGCAAAAAACAAAGATTGACCTGGCGGGCAAAGGCTGCATTCTGGAGTAATAAAAATAATAACTTTCAAGATTCTGGAAACATTTGAACAAGAGTTGTGCATGGTCATACCTCAACGGGTAATACCTTTACCTTTACAGCAGAAGGTGTAGGCCCCATTCTGGCTGCTTGGGCTCAAAGATTTAATTGATGCTCTTTTGCAGCACTGTGTGATCACGACTGGGTTGGATGAGCACTTGCATTGGTAGTCTATAACCGACGGCATTGATGTTGAATTCTCCAGTTTCGAGTGAACTGCTCCCCCTCTGTTCTTTTCCTCTCATCTACCCAGTTCCTCTGGCACACACCCCAGCCCCCTCATCACCCTGTCTCTCTCCCCTTCCTTTACCAACTCCATCTGCCTATCACCCACACACTCCTCCCACTGAGTCCCCTCCTCCACTGTTCCCATCTGTCCTCCCCACCTCCCTTACGTGATTCCAAGCTCCACCATCCTCTCCTATCAGATACCATCATCCAAAACCCTTTGTCGCCTCCGCCTATCACCTCCCAGCCTCTGTCGCGATTTCCACACTCCCCCCTCCATCTACCTATCACCCTTCCTCACCTACATCCACCTATCACTTGCCAGCTCTTGCTCCTTCCTTTCCCAACACTTCTTCACACTGACCATCTCCCCTCTAATCTTTCAGTCCAGGTGAAGGGTCTTGACCTGAAATGTCGACCTCCCATTTCCCTCCACCTTGTGTACAAGATGATAAGAGGCATAGATCGAGTGGACAGTCAGAGACTTTTTCCCAGGGCGACAATGGCTAACACGAGGGGACATAATTTTAAGGTGATTGGAGGAAGGAATAGGGGGGATGTCAGGGGTAAGTTTTTTACACAGAGAGTGGGGGGTGTGTGGAACACACTGCTGGCAGAGGTTGTGGGGGCAGATACATTAGGGACATTTAAGAGACTCTTAGATAGACACATGAATGATAGCGAACTGGGGAGCTGTGTGGGAGGGAAGGATTAGATAGATCTTAGAGCAGGATAAAATGTTGGCACAACAGGTCAGGCAGCATCTTTTTTTTAAACACTACAGCACAGTACTGGCCCTTTGGCCCACAGAGTTCTTCCAGCATCTTGTGTGTTCCTCCAGATTCCAGCATCTGCAGTCTCTAGTGTCTCTATTGTTGCTGGTGAGCTCTTTGTCCTCATTGGCCCCTTCTTCACTGTCTGCTTGACTTCAGATGTACACCATTGGCTGCAAAATACCTTGAGATGTTCTGAGGTTGTAAATCTCCATAAATGAAGGTGCTCCCATTCATTCACTGATGGTTGAGTAATTTACCTCCATGCTTTGATGCACCGCAAATAGCCTGACGACAGTGATGTATCATGAGGTGCATGTCAAAGAAACTGGTGGACTTTAAAATCTTTAGGAAAGTTACAATTGAATCTGCTTCCAATAATCTTTCAGCTAATACTTACCAGATCACGGTAAATGGCTGCATAAAAATCTCATCTCACCTTACCCTTTTACCAGTTTACCTAAATCTGCAACCTCAGGTCACTGAACATCTGGTAGGCAGAACCAATCTCTTCCTATTTATGCCGTCACACCCCATAGTTGCTCTTCCAACCTTTATAGTTTGAACAATTTGATTAAATGCTTCTTTAAGCTCTTTTGTTCTTGTTAAACCGTAGCCTTGAATGTGTGCCACAGTGCCTGTATTATGAGGCCTTGTCTAAAAATGTAGATAAACATAGAGATTAAAATGGTTCAGTGGGCTTAACCATGAAATCCAATTTATATTAGTAATGCATGTGTAATGTTCGCAAAAAATGGCAGAAAGTGTTTTCTGAGATGGGGAAAGGCCTTTAATAAATGCTTGTACTGTTGTTAGGGAGCTCAGATAAGATCTTTATTCTATGCTTTCTGCTGTGAGGCTCTGTACAATTGTCTTGTTAAATGGTACTCCACAGTTTCCAATTGTCATACAGTTACATAACTGCTACATAAAACCAATCTACCAACTGAGAAAAGGGATCAATATTCTGGGCCACTTGATCATTTTCAACCAAGACCAACTCATTACAGCAGTGACTGAGATAGTTGAAGAATAACCAAGGGCTCTATATATATTTTATTTTAGGGATCTGGGCAAGGTCAGAATTTATTACCAATCCCTAAATGCCCTTGAGAAAGTGGAGATGAGTTACCTTCTTGAACTGCGACATTCCGTCTGATATTTCCACTACTGTAGGGTAGAGAGCTCCAGAGTTTGGATCCTGATGGAAGCCGCTGGTATATTTCCAGTAAGGATGGTGTGTGACTTGGAGGAGAACCTGCTGAGGTGGTGTTCCCAATCCCAAGTGCCTACTTGCTGTCCTCCTTGGTGATATTGATGAGATTAAGCTGAAGAAAGTCCCACTGCATCATTCTCAATCCATACAGGGTTCTGAGGACTGGTTATATAATTTAGTTCATCTTCCTGGGCTATAGAAGGCTGACAGTTGGTTATTTACCCATCATTGTATGGTTACTAATCTACACTTGGTGCAGATTAAGCGACACCTTGATTTCAAAATTCTCAAGCTTGTTTCAGTTCTTTCCACTGTTACTCGTACTTTGACTACTTTGCACAACAATGGACTTTGGCTTTTTTGTTCTAATGTGTTCTTTCTTGTAAAACTTGTCTATAATTTGCGTTCAATTTACATTTTTCTTGTGAATGCTGCTTATCCGATGCTATGTTGGAATTGGAATTGCTTTTATTATTGTCACTTGTACTGAGGTGCAGTGAAAAACTTGTCTTGCATACCGTTCGTACAGGTCAATTCATTACACAGTGCATTGAAGTGGTACAGGGTAAAACAATACAGAATGCAGAGTAAACTGTTACAGCTACAGAGAAAGTGCAGTGCAGGTAGACAATAAGGTGCAAGGTCATGATGAGGTAGATTGTAAGGTCAAGAATTCATCTTATCATCCTAGGGAACCATTCAATAGTCTTATAACAGCAGGATAGAAGCTGTCCCTGAGCCTGGTGGTACATGCTTTCAGGCTTTTGTATCTTCTGCCTGATGGGAGAGGGGAGAAGAGAGAATGTCCGTGGTGGGTGGGGTCTTTGATCATGTTGGCTGTTTTACCGAGGCAACGAGAAGTATAGACAGAGTCCATGGAGGGGAGGCTGGTTTCCGTGATGTGCTGAGCTGTGCCCACAACTCTCTGCAGTTTATTGCAGTTTCAGGCAGAGCAGTTGCCATACCAAGCTTTCTATACCAAGATAGGATGTTTACTATGGTGCATCGATAAAAGTTACGAGTATCAAGGGGGACATGCCAAATTGCTTTAGTCTCTGGAGGAAGTAGAGGCACTGGTGAGCTTTCTTGGCCGTGGCATCTATGTGCCTGTGATGCTGCTGCAAGTAAGTTTTTCATTGCACCTGTGCACACATGTACTTATGCATCTGACAATAAACTCAACTTTGAACTTGAATTTGACTTTGACAGCCTCTATAAACTCGAGCTGCCAAATTAGCTTCATTTCTCTAACTGTGAATACTTAAGCGTCCAATATTCTATTATATTTTCTTATGACATAGAAGGAAGGTATTCAACCCATCAAGTGCGTTCTGGCTCTCAGAGCAATCTCATCAGTCCCATTCCCCTGTCTATTTCCCACATGTCCAGCAACTCCACCCACCTACTTACACTAGGGGTAATTTTCACTAGATAGTTAACCTACCAAGCCGCATGTCTTTGGGACGTGGGAGGAAATAAGAGCACCCAGAGGAAACCCACGAGGTCACAGAGAGAACTTGCAAACTCCACAGAGACAACAGCGGAACTCAGGATCAATCCCAGGCTGCAGGGTCTGTGAGACAGCAGCACTGCCTGCTTTGCAACCCAAGTAACTTTGTCCGTGGCAGCAACTATCAAAGAACTAATGTTTGGTTTCCCCTTTAAACCTCTCCACCTCTGTCTCCTCTTTTAAGATGTTCTTTAACAACGATTGGCCATCCACCTATCTTCTAATCAGCCTTGGTGTCAATGTTGTTTGAAATCACTGCTATGAAGTACTGAGGGTACTTCACTACAGGTTATCCCTGGGTTATGAACGCTCGACTTATGGACACCCCTACATCCAAATGAGCTCCCATAATATTATTAAATGCAGAAGTCCGATGTACATATGTATAGAATAGATGAGTTGGGCCGAAGGGCCTTTTTCCATGCTGTATTACTCAATGACTCTGACGTATGTTCGCTCCTACGAACGGCAGAACTAGTTTCTTCTCTCTCTCCACTTTTAATAAATTGTTCTTTCTTCCTAGTCTTATGTGCTTTTGATGCCATTCATTACAATACCGTACAGTTACCATGGCGAGAGATTTTTATGTACTTTCTGAGTTATGGACAACATTAACTTGTGGATGTCTATAAAATGGAACCTGTTCATTACCTGGGAACAGCCTCTATGTCAAAAGTTCTACATAAATAAAGCTGAAGCAAAATATGGCAGATGCCACAAACCTGAATTAACAAAAATATTGGAAATGCACATCAGGTCAGCCAGTCTCTGGATCCTGAACTAAGTGAAGTAAAGGCTGTTGGGAGCCAAACTGTCATGGGACTGCAGTCACACACACGGCAGATTGTGGGCACATCTCCTTCCATAAAAGACCAGAGTGAACCCTGATCTTTACAACAATCTGGCAATTTCGTTGTCAAAAATACTTCAGGTTGAAACTACAGAGCACTGAACTTCTCCCTTCTCTCTGAATTGCCAAGAAACAACGATAGGGAAGATTAATGGGCTTCGAGAGAATCACTTTGAATGATAAATCATCCACTGCATACAGCCAATAAAATGCATTTGGATTTAATGTAAACAATAGGGTATAGAACCCTACCATGCTAAACACAAAAGGAAGCCATTTAGCCCAGCGAACCAGGGGTCTCTGGGACAGAATTTTTGCTTGCCAATTCGGAGACCTGGGTTTCATTCCTGGTCAATGAGATATTTTCTGTGGCGCTGCCCTTTTAAACTGGAAAACAGACTCTCAAAGCTGGGTTGTCTTGTCCCATTTCTAACTCATTTGCTCATATGCCAGTGTACTGTGTAAACTAATTAATCCCACTGAAACATTCTTTCTCCATAGACCTGCAATTATATTTTCCCATTCCAGAAACATTTCTGATTCACAGAAGGATTAGAGCACAAAGGAGGCCCTTTGGCCCATTGAGTACATCCTAGCACTGGACAAGACTAAGTCCCACTTCCCTGCCCTCTGTCCATAGAGTTGCAGGTTTTCTTTTTCCCCATCAAGCACTAATTGGGTTTGAAGACCACGATTTCAAAATTCTTTTGGGATACCATGGTTGGATGCTTGACAATTGCATTTTTAAAATTGAGACGCAAGAAATTCTGCAGATGCTGGAATCTGGAGCCATACACAATAAGTGCTGGAGGAAGTCAGCAGGTCAGTCAGCATCTATGCTGCCTGACCTGCTGAGTTCCTCCAGAACTTTTTGTGTATTGCATTTTTTAAATTCTTTTTTATTACAGATTTGTGAAACTTTTTTCTTTGTCATCAGCCTTTGACCATAAATGATCCCCTTTAGATATATTCCCACAGCTTCACTCATCAAAAGGAGAAGAGAAATTGGTGTGGGAGAGGGCTGGAATGGAGTTGAACCATTAAACACAGAGCTTTCAACACAAACTGCAAACAACTCTCCTCCAACTCTCCATGCTCCACTTCCTCATTCCCATTGTACACAAGTCTGAATGAATAGCTGCTGAAAAGAAAAACATAAAGACAAAATTTATAGATACATTCTAAGGACACTATTTCTGTTGAAATCAATAGAGTTCAGCCAAATAATAGGATCTAAAAGGAAATAGATCACAATTTAAATCCATTTACCTGGAGATATTTGCACAGGGAATGGGGATTATAACAAAATAACGTAGTAAAGTCCATACATTCATGGAAAAATAGAGAATTCCTTGCAATTTAGCAGAGAAATTGGATTAGAAAAACAAAACGTGCCTGTTTTTTTGTGTGTAAATTGCACATATAAAAAGGTTTTGGGTGTGCTTTGAAGTAGTTGCTTCCATTTCTGGAGAAAGTCCCACCCAGTGGATCAGGCACTCCTTGTTGTGATTCATCCAGACATGGGTGTCATTTCCTCATCATACTTTGTGTGGGTGGAAATATCATCATGCATGACACATGTGTCCTCATGGTCTGGTACGGCAATTCGAATACGCAGGAATGTAAGAAGCTGCAGAGAGTAGTAGACTCTGCCCAGTACATCACAGGCACATCCCTCCCCACCATCGGTAGCACCTACATGAGGCGATGCCTCAAGAAAGTAACATATGTCATCAAAGATCCACACCACCTGGGCCATGCCATCTTCTCGCAGCTACCATTGGGCAGGAGGTACAGAAGTCTGAAGTCCCACACTAACATGTTCAAGAACAGCTACCTCAGTTCTTGAACCAACCTACACAACCCTAATCACCACCTCAGTAACAGCAACCCGATGATCACCTTGACCACTTTACATTACAATGGGTTGTTTTGTTCTAATTGTGTTCTTTCTTGTATAATTTTGCATAATTTATGTTTCATTAATAGTTTTCTTTGAATGTTGTGTCTCTAATGTTATCTGCCTGTGATACTGCTGCAAGTAAGTTTTTCATTGACCCTATGCATACATGTATTTGTGCATATGACAGTAAACTCGACTATTTTCTTTCATGTCCTCTTCACCTTACTACCATCAGGGAGGAGGTACAGGAGCCTGAAGACCCACACTCAACGATTCAGGAACAGCTTCTTCCCCCCTGCCGTCGGATTTCTGAAAGGTCCATGAACCCTTGAACACCACCTCGTTACTCCTCTTTTGCACTATTCATTTATTTTTGTGATTTATAGTAGTTTTTATGTCTTGCACTGTACTGCTGCTGCAAAACAGCAAATTTCACGACATATGTCAGTGATAATAAACCTGATTCTGATTCACTGTAAAACAGAGATTTCATCGTACAGAAACAACATGTGAATATAGGATGCCTGAAGAAGGGTTGTAAACCCAGAACTTCTTTCCACAGATGCTGCCCAACCAACTGTTTCCAACAATTTCTGTTTTTGTACCAATTATATTTTCACTGATTCTCACACATTGATATCATTCCTTTAACAGGCAGACGAGATTGCCACGGAGTTCTAGAGAGATACGGCACGGGAACAGGTACTTCGACTCACAAGTTCCACACCAACCATCAAGCATCCACTTAAACTAATTCTACACAAATCACATTTTTTTATTCCTCCCTCAATCCCATCAACTCCCCCCACCACCCCAGATTCTACTGCTCACCTATATACTAGGAGCGATTTACAGTACAATTTACCTACCAACTTGCAAGCCTTTGAGATGTGGGATGAAACCAGAGCACTCAGAGGAAACCCACAGGGAGAACGTGCAGACTCCACACAGACAGCACCGGAGGTTGGGATTGAACCTGGGTCACTGAAGCAGTGAGGTAGCAGCTCTACTAGCTGCGCCACTGTGGCTCTGCAGGTTATGGTATGATCTGTGGCCCCCTTGATTGTTTTGGCAGTGGCCTGATTACAACATTGGGTCCAATCAGAGCATCCAATAGGACAAAGCGACCCCTTTAGACCTTTTAATCCTTCACCCCCTTAACTTTCTCTCTTTTCTCTACCTTTCTCCACTACCCCCCCTCCAAACCACATCACCAATTCCCTTATCTCCATGGCAACGTGTGTGATTGCCAAAATATAGATCTTTAACAGCACTGACCCACTTAACCTGGGGCATGAATTGCACATTAACATTCCTGGTTACAGTGTTTTCAGACAAGATGAAGAGGGGGATAAAGTAGGAAAGTGGGTGGGAATATTGGTTAACGAAGCAATTACAACTGTGAGAAGAGATGATATGTCCAAAGGATCATCAAATGATCCTCCATGATTAAGTAAAAGACTGTAATTATGCTGTGCAAAAGGCAGAAGGGGCACATTTTACCCGCCTGACACCAAACACCTCCTGCCCTATCTGTGGAAGAGTCTGCATTACCGCACTGGCAACAACTGCCACCACAGAGTCCAGAAAACCAGAAGTAAGTTATCTTCAGTGCCAAGGGGCTGTCTAAGAAGCAAAGAAGAAGACAGAACTGCTGCAGTTATCGAGGGAACTCACAGCAGTGCTTGTACATATGGATTGGGCTGTGAGAGAAATATCGATGTCAACTCAGGGATCTTCTCATTCACGTCTCTTTGTCAATCTTTTTTTGTGGTGTGCACCTTGCTTTTTGGTGCTTAATAAATGTTGTAGGTCGCACCTTAATGCACCAACTTAGATCGAAGGGCATGGAAATGACTGATGCACACATGGCAATGCTATTAGCAGTGTGACTGTCACTATAGGTACAGAGGACAGAAGCCTGAAGTCCCACACGACCAGGTTCAAGAACAGCTACTTCCCTTCAACCATTTGGTTCTTGAACCAACCAGCAAAACTCTAATCACTGCAGTTTAGCAACATTATAAGATAAGATATCTTTATTAGTCACATGTACATCGAAACACACAGTGAAATACATCTTTTGCACAGAGTGTCGTGGGGGCAGCCCGCAAGTGTCGCCACGCTTCTGGCGCCAGCATAGCATGCCCACAACTTCCTAACCCGTACGTCTTTGGAATGTGGGAGGAAACCGGAGCACCTGGAGGAAACCCACGCAGACATGGTGAGAACGTACAAACTCCTTACAGACAGCGGCCGGAATTGAACCCAGGTTGCTGGCGCTTTAATAGCATTACGCTAACCGCTACACTACCTTGCCTGCCCTCTACACTCTACATGTATGTCAATACATGTGAAAATAATACATCAATACCAGTAATACCAATTATAAGTACACAAAAGCTAGGAAGTGAGATAATGCTCGGTAGACCAGAATAAATACAGTGGGCTGACTGGTCTCGAGTTGCACAACAAAATGAATCCAAACTACTTAATCCTTCAAAAGTCGGCTGTCTTAACTGCCAGCAGTTAACCTCAGTCTGCACATCCACTGTTAAATTAAGAACCACAGGGAAAGCTTCAGTAAAACACCAGAATGATGCAGGACTTCAATTAAATGTCCCACTGACCCTTAATGCATTTGATGAGTATTAGCAGGCGGCATTCTGTGGTTTACGGCTGGATTCAATTTGACTGACTGTGATCTTGTCTGTTTGTTGACAGAATTTGCTTTCGGATCAAACAGCACGGATAGTAGTGAATTAAAAAGCTAAACTTTGAGTTTCCTGAACAAACAGTCAGGCCACCTGCGAGCAAACGCAGGTTACTTTTCAAGCTATTTCGCTTCCTTTAATCAGCTTCTTGGGTCGATGAGGCTCCATGAGACTTGACTGATTCCTCTCCAGTCCCAAGTGGAATGTGAATGGAAGTTTGCAACCACCCCAGTTACAGCTTTAATCTTCAGCAAATGTAATTTAGTGTCAAATGTATTATGGATGTCAAGGGATGCCCCTACCCAGTTTCTGAGTCCTCTGAAGATGTTGGCTGTCTTGTTGTATATTTTGAATTGGCATACTTTGTACATTGAACTGAGATTACTGAACCATTGAATTGCTTTGCCACAATCAGATGACGGGCTGCTTGTTAGCTCCCAGAGGGGTAATCCTGTTAACCCCATTTCTCCACTTCTTCCCTACTGCCCCTGATTTTTTATTTTATTAATTCAAGGGTGAGCCAGCATTTAGATGCCCATCCCTAGTTGCCCTTGAGAAGGTGGTGGTGAGCTGCCTTCTTGCACTGTTGCAATCTTTGAGATGTGGTGTTGTTAGGGATGGAGCTCCAGGATTTTTACAGCGATGGTAAAGGAACTACAATATATGAAAATTATTCTCTATCCAATTCTCTTTTGAACTTTGATGTTGTAGCCTTCTGGACTCAATGTCAAGTACCCTAATTTTAGGTAACTCCCTCTTTCTTTCTGTCTGTATCTGAACTGGTCATTTTTGCCTGTTATTATTTTTGCTCAGTTTTTCTTTTTCTATCAGTCTTTTCAAGGCATATCCCACAGCCTTGCTATTAGCAAAGCATAGCACAGGCAAAGAAAGTATAGCAGGCTTCTATCTTCTACATAAAGTCTCACCCTATCAGAGATATTTTCTTTTATAGAGTCATAATGTTATAAAACATGGATTCAAACCCTTCGGCCCAACTCTTCCATGGAGACTAAATTGTCTACCTGAGCTATTCCCATTTGCTGACATTTGGCCCATATCCCTCTAAACTTTTCCTATCAATGTAGTCGTCCAAATTTCTCATATATGTAATTTTACCCTACTTCTGACAGCTCATTCCATATACCCACCATAAAACACTTACCTCTCAGGTCCCCTTTAACTCTTTCCCCTCTCATCTTAAACTGTCTCTCCATGTTCTATCCATCTCTCCCCATCTTCTCTCTGCTAAACATTAACTTGTTTCGTCTCTTTCCTATTCTGATGAAGGGTCATTGACCTGAAACATCAACTGTTTCTCTTTCCACAGTTGCTACCTGCCCTGCTGTGTGTTTCCAGCATTTTCTGTTTTTTTTTAAATTTCAGCTTTCCAGCATCTGCAGGTTTTTTTTTAATTTTCCTTTTGATATTCTTAGCTTCAAGATGGTTGAATCAACATCAGTGGCCATTTTGGTCAACGAAGCCTCCAGTGGATATAAGCATTTGTCTCCAAGGACTTTGTCATGGTCCTTGCACCTTATCGTCTGCCTGCACTGCAATTTTTCTGTAAGTACAGCACGACATCCTGCATTCTGTTCTTACTTTTCCCTTTGTACTATCTCAATGTACTTATGTTTGGAATGGTCTGTCTGGATGGCACGCAAACAAAGCTTTTCACTGTATCTCGGTACATGTGACAATAAACCTGATCTTCAGTCCTCAATTCCCCAGATGTTATCTGGCCACTTCTCATCGAAATGTCTTCAGAACACATTGAGATACAGAAAATAAGTATCAAAATAAATGGAGCTTTATTTATAAAAGAGCACACTAACTGTTTATGTGTCGAGTCTGAAGTTATTGGTTTCAATCTTTCTGTTAGCTTGTTATATTGCTTGAGAAGCTAGCACATCACATGACTCTACAGTCCAATGGGATCTCTCTCATACAAGCAGACATACACACACACACACACACACACACATGCACAAACACATTCACACACACGTACGTACACACACATGCACACACACACATGTATACACATACACACAAACACACACACCTATGCACGCGCACACACACACGCACGCATACAGACACAAGCATGCACACACACATACACACATGCACACACACACACAGTCACGCACACAAACACACACGCACACACACACACAAACGCGTGCACACACACACACACAAACGCGCGCGCACACACACACACACACACACACACACACACACACACACACACACACACACACACACACACACACACACACACACACACACACACACACAGAGTCCAAAATGTCAATTGTCTATTTCTCTCCACAGACGCTGCCTGACCCGCTGAGTTTCTCCAGCAGCTTTGCATTGCCACAGAACACATGCACCATGCTTGAAATTACATTACAACTGCATTCCACATTTGGGATCTTGCAGTGCACAACCTGACAGCCACAATTTCTGTCTTTACAACAATTCAAACTGTTGTAAACCCTAACCCATATCTTTGACTATGAAGGACTTTGAGATGAAATCTGGCCGTGAATGGCGGTGCATAAATTCATGTTCTTTAATGATTCATTTAATGAAGGCATTCTGTTAAAAATGGACTGTAGGTTATTGCATTGCAAAGAATTAATGAAACAGGACAAAGTCTGAGCCAAAAAGATGGGGCAAAACAATAGCAGTTCAATAAAGCTATTTGTAAACCAATATTAAATTTCTAAATCAAATTATTTTGGACTGCCAAATTGATTTGAAACTTGTGACCAGTAGAGAAACAATTATTATTATTTTAAATTAAACATCTGGTGTCAGAATTTTCTGTGGTGGCATCTGGTTGAGTCTGATTATAAAATGATATGTTGGCAGCAAATCAAATTTTGCCTCAAGCTCATTTCTTTTCCAAGTTGTGTTAAACATAGTGGAATTGAGTTAGCACACATCACAACTGAAACACTAACTAGGTCTGTAATCATGATGGAAAAGATGAAGGTTTGATTGTACAATAGGAAGGGTATTAAAGATTGTGGTCAGCAGATACATCATCCACAGCGTAGGTGGTATGACCAGTTCAAAATAGTCATCCAACATAAGAAATGGGAGCAGGAGTTGGTCTTGTGACCCCCTTAAATCTGTATTGCTGCTCAGTGAGGTCATAGCCAAACTGATTATTCCTCATTTCTATCTTCCTGTCTGTTTCCTAGTGTCCTTGACTTCAAAGTAGTCTTAACATTTATCTTAGCCTTGACTACATTCAACGATTTAGTACTTACAATTGGTACCGGGTGATTGGTTTATTATTGTTGCATGAACCTAGATACAGTGAAAAGCTTTGTTTTGCATGCCAGACGAAAAAGAAAAGAAAAATGCAGAAAATGGTGTTACAGTTACAAAGAAAGTGCAGTGCAGGTAGACAACAAAGTGCAAGGCCATGATGATGGAGATTAAGTTCATCCTTATCGTACAAGAGATCCATTCAAGAGTCTTATGACGGTGGGATAGAAGCTGCCCTTGAGCCTGGTGGTGCATGGTTTCTAGCTTTTATATCTTCTGCCTGATGGGAGAGGGGAGAAGAGAGAATGACCAGGGTAGGTGGGGTCTTTGATTATGTTGGCTGCTTTCCCAGCCCAGCGGGAAGTGTGGACAAAATTAATGGAAAACACCCTGAGGTAGACAATTCTGAAAGGAGAAATTTCTCTTCATCTCCATTTTAAATGGATGACCCCATCCCCCACTCCATTCTGAAACTATATCCCTAATTCTGGATTCCCCTTAAGGCATCTACACCCTGTCAAGGCTTCCCCTCCTCTAGAATCGGATATGTCTTAATAAGAATAATTGATTGCCAAGGTGTGAGAAACTATGAACCAAGTGCTGGTAAATGGGATTAGTATAGATGGGTACTTGATGGTCAGGATTGATATGACGGGCACGTTTATGTTCTGAATGCCTCTATGCATCTAAGATCACCTCTCATTCTTCTAAAATCCACTGAATGAAGGTCCAACCTGCTCAATTTTTTTTCAAAATGGAACACTTTCAATCCAGGAACAACCTAGTGAATCTCTTCCACACTGCTTCCTATACAAGTATATCCCTCACTAAATAAGAAAGCCCAGGAACGGTCTCACCACCCTGCATAAATTGCCACAAGACCTCCCTACTTTTATACTCCAACTTCTTTGTAATAAAGGTCAGCATTTCATTTGCCTTCCCAATTACTTGATGTACCCGCAAGCTAATTTGTTGTGTTTTATGTTCAAAGGCACATGGATCTCTCATTTGAACAATATTCCTATTCTATTTCTAATATTCTTATTGAAATAAATGAATGTTTTATATACCACTGTTCAAAATCTCAGGGCAGCCAATCTGTACACTGCAAGCGTTGTTCTACAAAACTTATAGAGTATTCTTTATTAGCCGCATGTACATTTAAACACACGGTAAAATGCATCTTTTGCATAGAGTGTTCTGGGCGCAGCCTGCAAGTGTTGCCATGCATCCGGCACCAACATAGCATTCCCACAACTTCTTAACCTGTACGTCTTTGGAATGTGGGAGGAAACCGGAGCACCCGGAGGAAACCTACACAGACACGGGGAGAACGTACAAACTCCTTACAGACAACGGCCGGAATTGAACCCGGGTTGCTGGCACTGTAATAACATTATGCTAACTGCTACACTACTGTGCCTGCCTTACACTACTGTGCCTGCCCATAGTCCGTTTGTTTGACAGATAAGTTTTGGTCTAAGTGCAGGGGTAAAATTTGCTATTCTCCTTTGGAATAAAAACAGGGGGTCTTTAACATATAGGGTAGTGGAGGTTTATATGTATCAGGCAAGATAGTGGAGCTGAGGGGAAGATCAGATTGGCTATGATATTATTGATGGTGGAGCAACCTATGGTTTATTCCTGCTTCTGTTCTTGAGAATGCAAAGGATAGAGTTTGGGCCTCAAAGATTGGGGCTCTCTACCTCTGCAAGAATTTCAAGTATCTGGAGTGGGATTTGAACCCACAACGTTCTGACTTTGAAATAAATGACCAGGTCCTTTTCCAACAACATCCCTTGTTCTTCTCACCTGGCAACATAACCTTGTGTCTTTGGGAGGCATTCTCATCATGCTCATTTTAGAGGCTTATAGTCATAGAGACACACAGCATGGAAACTGACCCTTCAGTCCATCGAGTCCGTGCTGACTATTCACCACAAGCTGCGAGAGGAATTTAGTGGGTCAGGCAGCATCTGTGGAGGGAAATGGACAGTTGACATTTTGGGTTGAGACTCTTCATGTGGATCTTCATCTTGCAATAAAGGGCAAAATACCATTTGCCCTTCCTGTCTACTTTCTGCATGGGTAATAAGAAATGTACTTCAGCTAAAATGATCAACTCTCACCTCTCTGCTCTCCATAATCCACTGTGATTGCAAGGTTAGGTGCACTGTGATTGCTAGCAGCAACGTTAGGTCCAAATCCGCTGTGATTGCAAGGTCAGGAAAAAACTGGTTGCATTGTGAAATCATAGGAAGAAAGATAGAAAGAAAGAAAGAATGTAAGAAGGTAAAATGTGAGTATAAGAGTGGGAACGAAAAAGTGAAATAAAAAGACAGAACAAGAAAAGAGAGAACAAGAAACAGAAAGGAAAAGGAAATTAAAAACAAAGAAAAATGATAGAAAGAATGAAAGAGAAAAGAGAGGAGGGAAAGAGGGAAAGAAACATTTTCCCGTGAGTGCTGCTCATCTGATGCTCTGTGCCTGTGATGCTGCTGCAAGTAGGTTTTTCATTGCAGCTGTGCACACATGGACTTGTGCTTATGACAATAAACTCGACTTTGACTTTGGAAGGACAGAAGGAAGGACATGCACCTATATTGCACCTTTGATGGCCTCTGGATGTTTGAAAGGCATTATGTCGATACAAGCACTTTTGAGTCAATTTCTACTCAGCAAGTGGCCACGCACAGCACGAATTAAGGACCAGTTCATACGTTCATGAAAGATATTAACTGAGGGATAAGTTGCTGCTGTTCATCACTTGACCATAAGACCATGACATCTAATCTATAGTGTTGCAACGTGGCTGATCAAACCAATCTGGACTAGATAGTTCCTTTCACACAGGTGACAGAGGTGTAGGGATGCTATCAGCATCAGTGGTTCTTGATTTTCAAGATTCTCTTTTCCTCCTTGCTTCCTCACATAACCAAACACCGCTATTTATATGGGTATGTGACGCAGGACAATCCAAGCATGTTATTCCCATTGGTATGTGTCAATGCTGAAACTCTTCAATGATGTTCCAAGAGAGTCTTTAAATCTCTTTTTCAAACATGATTGTCTGCCCTCAGTAAAGTCTCCATAAAGTAGCTGCTTTGGTGTTCTGTCATCAGAGATTCTTCTAAGACGTCCATCACCCCTACTGTGATTCTTTCAGCAATGCATAGATGTTGGGAAGGTCTGTTTGGGACAGAATTTATGTGCCTGGAATCTTGTCTTTCCATTTCATGTGAAGTATTCTGTGCAAACAGGTCATGTGGAAGTGGTTATATATCTGGTATGTCTGCTGTACACTGTCAATGTCTCCCAAGCACAGAGTAAAGTGGGCATGTCACCGGCATGATAAATCTTCAACTGGGTCTTTAGGCTGATTCTTGTCCATTGAGGAATATTCTCCTGGCTCCTCAAGTATACAATCCTGCCATTTGATCTTTGACCTGTATCAATGCCTTGGCTCAATGCGTCATCTATAAGAAGTCAGAATGAATTGGAAAGATCTCTACTCTCCCTATATAGAATGAGTCCTCAAGGTTGGTATAGATTTTCAAGGCTAAACTTTAATAATATCACATCAGCAATTTTAAGATTCCAACTCTGGGATGGCTGCAGAGTCAATAGTCATTACAGTTTGTTGAATAATATGGTTGAACAACCGCTGTAGCTTATGCTTTGAGAACAAAAGTCAAGCAACAATGGAGTTGAGACCAGCTTGTGACACTTGGAGATTTATAATTTACTGCACAAAGGCTACGTAAATCGACCATTGATGGTCCCAAGCTGTGCGTCAGCAGTTACTTGAGTCCTTGAAGAAGAAAGCTGTAAGTTCAAATCCCACATCATCGAGTCAGAACAGCAGAGAAACAGGCCATTTGTTCCAACTGGTTCATGGTGAAAAAGATTCCCATCTCAGCTAGTCCCATTTGACTGCATTTGGCCCATATCCCTCTAAACCTTTCCCATCCATGTACCTGTCCACGTTCCTTTTAAATGTTGTTAATGGACTTGTCTCAACCTCTTCCTCTGGCAGCTCATTCCATATATTAGCCACTCTCTGGGTGAAAAAGTTACCTCTCAGGTTCCTACTAAATCTTTCCCCTCTCACCTTAAACCTATGCCCTCTAGTTTTTGATGCCCCAACCCTGGGAAGAAGACTGTGTGCATTCACCCTATCTATGTCCCACATGATTTTACACACCTCTATAAGGTCACCCCTCATACTCCAATGCTCCAATGAAAAAGTCCCCACCTGCTCAACTTTTCTCCATAACTTAGTCTCTCAAGTCCCAGAAACATCATCGTAAATCTCCTCTGCACTCTTTCCAGCTTAATGGCAGCTTTCCCATGGCAGGGTGACCAAAACTGAACACAGTATTCCAAATGTGTCCTCACCAACATCTTGTACAACTTCAACATAGCATCCCAAATAACATCCCACATAGGACACTTGAGCTCAAAACTTTGGCCTGACTTCCTAGTGCAATGCTGATGGAGTGCTGCACTACTGGAGGTCCGACTTAGGAGATGAGATGTAGAACTGAGGTTCTATCTGCTCTGCAAAATGACTGGAAGAGAGAGGAAGAAAGATCTATAAAAAGAAGATAACTTTTACTTGGTGCCTTGCTCTAAATTTATCCCACAATCAATATCAACATAATCAGGTGGTCCATGCATTGACACTTTGCTATTTGTGGAATCTTTCTGTGTGAAAATTGTTTTATGTGTTCCCAACACTACATGAGTCTTTCACTTCAGGCTGTAACATGGTGCAGGACATTCCAGACTTGTGAAAGGAAAGCATCTGCATGAGGCGTTGCCTCAAGAAGGTGGCATCCATTGTCAAGGATCCCCACCATCCGGTTCATGCCCAATACTCGCTGCTACTGTCAGACAGGAGGTACAGAAGCCTGAAGTCCCACACCATCAGGTTCAGCAAGAGCTACTTTCCTACAACCATCAGGTTCTTGAACCGACCTGCACAACCCTAATCCTTGCTCAGAAATGGAATCATTGCAAAAATTGTGCATAATTTATGTTTTTTCTTGTGAATGCTGCTTATCTGATGCTATGTGCCTATGATGCTGCTGCAAGTAAATTTTCTACTGCACCTGTGCACACATGTACCTGTGTATATGACAATAAACTTGACTTTGACTTGACTTCAGAATCAAAATCAGAATCAGGTTTATTATCACTGACATATGTTGAGAAATGTGTTGTTTTATGGCAGCGGTACAGTGCAGGACATAAAGACATAAAAATTACTATAAGTTACAAAAATAAATAAATAGTGCAAAAGAGGAATAACGAGGTGGTGTTCATGGGTTCATGGACCGGTCAGAAATCTGATGGTGGAGGGGAAGAAGAAGCTGTTCTTGACTTTGAACACCACAGACCACCTCTTGCACTACTATGGGCTTGACTTTGCATTTTATTTTGCACTAGTGTCTGTTTTGCACAGTCTTTTTTTTATCTTTACTGTCTGGTATAATTTATCAATAATTTATGTTCTGTGTGTTGTCTGAATCTACGTGCCTGTGATGCTGCTGCAAGCAAGTTTTTCATTGCTCCTGTACCTCACTGTACTTGCACACGTGACAATAAACTCCACTTGACTTGAGTTGGCTTGAAATTAGTGCAAGTGGACTGATAAGCCAGTGTGCCCTTCTCCAGCTTCTCCCCCTCCACCAACCCACAAACCTCATGAGGATGATTGGAGTGTCTGCCAGAACAAGAGGGGCTCACTCAATCCTTTCAGCCGGCTTCGTCATTCAACAAGATCATTGATGATCTGCAAGTTGATAGGCTAGTGTTACCTTAATAGGCCTGATATCTCAAGAGTGTGAGATCATAGGTACACTGAGAGGAAGAGATACTCAGGTGAGGGAGAGACTGCAGGGTGGTATGATTGCATGGGATATCATGATATAATGGATAGTGGGATTTTTTCATGGGAGGTTGTGACAAAGAACACAGAACAGTACAGCACAGGAACAGGCCCTTCAGCCCACAATGTCTGTGCTGAACATGATGCCAATTTAAACTAAGTCTCCTCTGCCTGCACAGAGGAGATGTCAGGGGTAAGGTTTTTACTCAGAGAGTGGTGAGTGCGCCGAATGGGCTGCCGGCAAGGGTGGTGGAGGCGGATACGATAGGGTCTTTTAAGAGACCTTTGGATAGGTACATGGAGCTTAGAAAAATAGAGGGCTATGGATAAGCCTAGTAATTTCTAAGGTAGGGACATGTCCGGCACAACTTTGTGGGCTGAAGGGCCTGAATTGTGCTGTAGGTTTTCTGTGTTTCCCTCCATTCCCTGTGTCTATCTAAAAGCCACTTAAACACCACTATCGTATCTGCTTCCACCACCACCTCTGACAGCACATTCGAGGCACCCACCACTCTCTGTGTAAAACAAATATGACCCGCACATCTCCCTTAAACTTTTCACCCTCACTTTAAATGTATGTCCTGTGGCATTTGACATTTGTACCCTGGGGAAAAGATTCTGACTGTCAATGCCTCTCATAATTTTATAAACTTTTATCAGGTCTTTCCTCAGCTTCCGATGCACAAGAGGAAATGACCCAAGTTGGTCCAACCCTTCCTTATAGCTCATACCCTCTAATCCAGGCAGTATACTAGGAAACCTCTTCTATACCCTTTCTAAAGCCTCCTTCCTTTAATGGGGCGACCAGAATTGCACACAATACTCCAAGTGTGGCCTAATCAAGGTTTTATAATCTGAAAAATGACTTCCTCACTCTTATACTCAATACCCTGACCAATGAAGGCAAGTATTCCATATGCTTTCTTTAGCATCCTATCTACTTGTGTGGCCACTGATGGACATACCTTGTAGAGGACCACAATGTTGAAGTTTGAGGATAATTTTGTGTGCCATTGCCCCAGGCTATTTGGGAGTCTCTGTTCTAGTATGGGGTTTAGCTAATCCGTGCAAATTTAGGTCCTGCCAACAACAATAATGTAAGAAATAGGAACAGGTGTACATCACAAAGTCACTCAAGCCTGTTCTGCCAAGTACTAAGATCATAGCTGATCTGATCTTGCCTTGCTCCACTTTTGTACCAGTTCCCCATAACCCTTGACCTTCCTTCCTTCCTAAAAGTATGTCCTACAGTGTCTTTGAATACATCCAATGACTCTCCCTCTGGGGTTGAGAATTCCAAAGGTGTTCAGCCCTATGGGAGAAGAAGTTCCTCCTCACGTCTGCCTTAATTGGGAGAACAAACAATCTGCTGGAGGGACTCAGCGGTTCGAGCAGCATCTGTAGGAGGAAAGGAACTGTTTGGTATTGGTATTGGTCTATTATTGTCACTTGTACCAAGGTACAGTGAAAAACTTGTTTTGCATACCGATTGTACAGGTCAATTCATTACACAGTGCAATTACATTGAGTTAGTACAGAGTGCATTGAGGTAGTGCAGGTAAAAACAATAACAGTACAGAGTAAAGTGTCACAGCTACAGAGAAAGTGCAGTGCAATAAGCTGCAAGGTCACAACAAGGTAGATCGTGAGGTCATAGTCCATCTCATCCTATAAGGGATCCATTCAATAGTCTTATCACAGTGGGATAGAAGCTGTCCTTCAGTCTGGTGGTACGTGCCCTCAGGCTCCTACATCTTCTACCCGATGGAAGGGGAGAGAAGAGAGAATGTCCCGAGTGGGTGGGGTCTTTGATTATGCTGGCTGCTTCACCAAGACAGCGAGAGGTAAAGACAGAGTCCAAGGAGGGGAGGCTGGTGCCCGTGATGCGCTGGGCTGTGTCCACAACTCTCTGCAGTTTCTTGTGGTCCTGGGCAGAACAGTTGCTGTACCAAGCCGTGGTACATCCAGATAGAATGCTTTCTATGGTGTATCAGTAAAAGTTGGTGAGAGTCAAAGGGGACAAACCAAATTTCTTTAGCCTCCTGAGGAAGTAGAGGCGCTGGTGAGTTTTCTTGGCCGTGGCATCTATGTGATTTGACCAGGACAGGCTGTTGGTGACGTTCACTGCCAGGAACTTGAAGCTCTCAACCCTCTCAACCTCAGCACCATTGATGTAGACAGGTGCATGTACACCATTTTAAGTCGAAACGTTTCGGGTCGAATTGTTGCTTCAGATTCCAGGATATGCAGTCTCTTGTGACTTAAGTGGGTAATTAATTATACTGATACCCCTAGCTCTATATTTGCCTCCTCTCATGAGTGGAAACATTCTCTTGGCATTTGCTTGTCAGAATTTTGCATTTCAGCAAGATTACCTCCCTTCCTTCTAAACAGTCAATACATGTTCAAGGACACAGCTGTACTGTGATGGTGATGGTTGAAGGAACATTATTGTGGAGTGAGAGAGGCCTAAGAGAACGTTGCCAGCCCCCTCAACAGCTGGCCTGTCTTTCTGTCCTACTTAATCGCACAATGGATCAAAAGTAACTGGAATACATCAGGTCGTACCACACAGTCAGCATTAATACACCTGTGCCAGATCTATTTATATAAAACTGAGATGTAAATGCTGTTTATGGTATCACTATCACCCAGAGTAAGATTAAAATTCGACTTGAAATTGCAGAGAATCACCAACCTTGGGCTGGTTCCCAGAGTTATAAATCAGCTTGAAATTATCCTTCTTCAGTCCGTGAAAATAAAAAAAATACAGCTGCTGGAAATCTGCAATCATAGCCATAGAGTAATACAGCACAGAAATAGACCCTTCAGCCCAACTTATCCATACCAGCCAAGGTGCTCATCTAAGCTAGTACTATTTGCTTGCATTTGGCCTGTATCCCTCTAAACCATATGTACTTATCCAAATGTTTTTTAAATGTTGTTATTGTATCTGCCTCACCTACTCTTTCTGGCAGTTCCTTCCATATACGCACCACTCTCTGTGTGAAGGGGTTGCCCCTCAAGTCCCTTTTAAATCTTTCCCAAATCTTTCCCTTTTTAAATCAAACCAAAAATTGCCAGAAACACTCACCAGGTCAGGTGGCATCTGTAGAAGGAGAATCCGAGTTAATATTTCAGGTCAGACAACCTTTGTCAGCATTTTAAGGTTCCAGCATTTTCTGCTTTCTCTTTATTTATCAGTCTTCTGGTACACGTTGTCACCTTACAACACTCTGGAATAATTAACCAAAATGTCCAATGAGTTTTTTTATTATCCTTATCATAGAACATAACTAAACAATTGGAACTTACAGAGAATTATCAAAGTCAAAGTCGAGTTTATTGTCAGATGCACAGGTCCATGTGTACACAGGTGCAATGAAAACCCTACTTGCAGCAGCATCACAGGCACAGAGCATCATATCAGCACCATTCACAAGAAAAACATAAACATAAATTATACATATTTTTACGAGAAAGAACACAATTAAAACAAAAAAAATGTTCATTTTAGTTCAAAGTGATCAAAGTGGTCATGGTGTTGCTAAACTATGGTGATTAGGGTTGTGCCGGTTGGTTCAAGAACCAAATGATTGAAGTGAAGTAGCTGTTCCTGAACCTGGTGGTGTGGGACTTCAGGCTTCTGTACCTCTTGCCCAGTGGTAGCTGCGAGAAGATGGCATGGGCCCGAAGGTGGGGATCTTTGATGATGGATGTTGCCTTCTTGAGGCAGCGCTTCCTGTAGATACTCCCGATGGTGGGGAGGGATGTGCCTGTGGTATATTGCATAGCGACTACTGCTCTTTGCATCTTCTTACGTTGCTGTGCATTCGGATTGCCATACCAGACCATAATGCAACCAGTCAGGATACTTTCAACAGTATATCTGTAGAAGTTTGTTAGAGTGTTTGATGACAAGCTGAACCTCCTTAACCTCCTAAGAAAATGAAGAGTATATAGAACTAGCAACATATGGCAAGCCATTTGGCCCAGGTAACCTCTACTAGCATTCAAAAGAACATCTTGTACTGACACAGTCACTTTCATTACCTAAGAATTTGATTGATAATGCTATCGGTGGTGTGGGTGATAGTGTACAATAAATGATGGGCTGCATTATCATTGTGGTTACATTACTAGCAGTCAGCATTCTGGATCATTGATGCTGAGATATTAGTTTGAATCTCACTATGGAAATTAAATTCAAGTAATTAAATCAATCTGGAATTAATGCTGATCTCAGTGATAGTAACCTTTAAACCATTGAATTCTTATAAAATCCTATTTAGTTCACAGAAGTCATTCAGGGACAGATATGTGCCACCATTATCCACTCTTTGTGACTCCAGACCCATCGATGTGGTTGACTTTCAACTGCCTCCTCAGTTCAGGGGCAGTTAAGCAGGGGCATTAAACGTCGATGTTGCAGTGCCGGTGAATATAGAAAGAATAAAAAAAAGATAGTTACTGTTTGAGCGATGGGCAAGGCTGTGGGAAATGGCTGCTTGGTTGGAAGATTAAGGAGGATGGTTAGAATGAGAGTTAAGTAAAGGGAGACGTTAAAACTGTGAAATTCAGGTCAGAGCTGAGACCTAAAACCAAAAGTAGATGTCGAGAAGATCAGGCAGTGTCTGTGGAGAGGAAAAAAAATGTTAATATTACAAATGAATAACTTAACATCAGGGCTGCCAGTTCTAATGCAAATATTAACAGGCATCTGGACAGGCACTTCAATGAGCAGGGCATAGAGGGATATGGAACCAATGAAGGTGAGTGGAATTAGTGTAGATTGGCATGATGGTCAGCACAGACATGGTGGGCTGAAGGGCCTGTTTCTATGCTGTGCAACTCTATAACTCTAAGCCAGAAAAAACAAGGAAAATTGTTAACTTTGATATCATGTCCAGCAAGCTGCAATGTGCCCAGGTAGAAGATGAGTTGTTGTTCCTCAAACCTATGGTGGGCCTTGTTGTAACTGTGCAGGATGCCACAGACAGGTAAGTCAGAGTGAGAATGGGAAGAAAGTTCTTTCTAAATACTGAGAAATTGGAAGTAGTAGGCCGGCACTTTCTCTGTAGCTGTAACACTATATTCTGCATTCTATTTTCTGTTTAGAAACATAGAAACATAGAAAACCTACAGCACAAATCAGGCCCTTCAGCCCACAAAGCTGTGTCGAACATGTCCCTACCCCAGAAATTACTAAGCTTACCCATAGCCCTCTATTTTTCTCAGATCCATGTACCTATCCAAAAGTCTCTTAGAAGACCCTATTGCATCCGCCTTCGCCGCCGTTTCCGGCAGCCCATTCCACGCATTCACCACTCTCTGAGTAAAAGACTTACCCCTGACATCTCCTCTATACCTACTCCCCAGCACCTTAAACCTATATCTTCTTGTGGCCACCAATTCAGCCCTGGGAAAAAGCCTCTGACTATCCACCTGATCAAAGCCTCTCATCATCTTATACACCTCTTTACTACCTTGAAGTAACTATGTATGGCTTGATCTGCTTGGATGGCATACAAAACAAATGTTTTTCACTGTATTCGGTACATGTGACAATAGTAAACCAATTCCAATGTAACTGGGGGCATTTAACAATGTATTTGTGAATGCAATCCTGATCAAACAATAGATGGCATCTTCAGTCCTGCCCTCGAAACAAATTCAATGGACATAACTTCAAGATAAACTCCCCCTCGGAAACCCCATAGAGTAGTGTACAAACTTTGAATCTTATTGTGTACAATTCTGGTCGCCACACTACAGGAAGGGTGTGAATGGGCAGGCATGACAGTGTGGTGGGTAGCATAACGCTGTACAGCGCCAGTGACCCAGGTTCAATTCAGGCCACTGTCTGTAAGGGGTTTGTAAGTTCACCCCACGTCTGTGTGAGTTTCCTCCGGGTACTCCGGTTTCCTCCCACATTCCAAAGACTGACGGGTTAGGAAGTTGCGGGCATGCTATGTCGGCGCCGGAACTATGTTGGGCTGTATGGATAGGTATCGGAGTAGCCAGGGCATCAAAGGTTATGGTGAGAAGGTGGGGGAGTGGGGCTAAATGGGAGAATGGATCAACTCATGATAGAATAGCGGAGCAGACTCGATGGGCCGAATGGCTGACTCCTGCTTCTTTGTCTTATGGTCTTATGGCTGCCCCCATAACATTTTACGCAAAAGATGCATTTCACTACGTTTCAATGTACATGTGACTAATAAAGATATCTTATCTTATCTGAATGCACTAGTGACAGTGCAAAGGAGATTTACCAGGACAGTACCTGGGATGGAACATTTCAGTTATGAGGTAACCTTGGATAGGCTGGGTTTCTTTTCCTTGGATCAGAGGAGACGGGGTATACCTGATAAGAGGTATACAACATTATGAGGAGCATAGATAGGGTGGATCATGAGAAAATTTTCCTTCAATAGACATCTGAAACAGAGGACATATGGAGAGGAATAAGCAGATTAGAGGGGATTTGAGGGATTTCTTTTTAACCCAGAGGATGGCTATAATGTGGAATGCACTGTCTGTGTGGGTGAAAGAGGCAACTACTCTGTCAACATTTAAAAAGGTATCTGGACAAGCACTTCAATTGTCAAGGCAAAGAGGGTGATAGGACCAAGTGCTGGTAAATGGGATTAGGATACTTGAGGGTCGGCATGGATGTGGTGGGCTGAAGGGCCTGTGTCTGTGCTGTATGACTTGAAGACACTCGAACTCATATAAATGTTGCTTCAGCCGTAAGCGAGAAGAACAGATCAAAGGGTTAAACAATGGCCAAGACACTGGGAAGAGCTCTTCTGCTCACCTTACGTCAACCCAAGTGTGGAATCTCACGATAAGGTGCTGGGGAGTAGGTACAGAGGAGATGTCAGGGGTAAGTTTTTTACTCAGGGAGTGGTGAGTGTGTGGAATGGGCTGCCAGCAACGGTGGTGGAGGCGGATACGATAGGGTCTTTTAAGAGACTTTTGGATAGGTACACACACGGAGCTTGGAAAAATAGTGGGCTATGGGTAAGCCTAGTTATTTCTAAGGTAGGGACGTTTTCGGCACAACTTTGTGGGCCAAAGGGCCTGTATGTGTTGTAGGTTTTCTATGTTTCTATGATAACATATTTGACACAGTAACACTGCCACAGTACAGCAAGAGGGGGAGGTGGGGATTGTGTGGTGGTGGAGGGGTCGAGGGGGTGTCAACACAATTTTATGCCTGAGTTCCTGGAGTAGAGTCTAAATTCTGAAACCTTCACACACCAAGTGAAGAATAAGGCAGCCCAAACCACAGCTAGCCCTTAACACCACTGATATATAAAGTAGGGCACATCTGTAGAAACGAGATGTGGATCTCACTGAGCAGCTCCCAGCTATTCTTTGCAGTGTTAACTGATAATTGCATGTTTTATTTTTACTGGTTTGCTCTTTCCCATTTCATTCCTTGCCCCCCCCCCCCGCCCCCCCAGGCACCTCCTTCAGATCTGGATTGTGGTGGGCCACAGTTTCAGGAAACTGTGACCTTTGTGTGTGAGCCCAAGAAATGAGTGATGGCAGGTTGTTCAAGCAAGGAAGCTATTGCTGCAATGCTTGGCCTTATCCTTACCTTGGAACCTCTACACACTGGATTCCTGCAGAGCATGGAAGTGCAGGACAAATGGGAATGGACATGGTATCCCGTCAGAGGGTAAGGAAGTAGACAGGTTGCATCACAGGCTCACAGGAGGAGAGAGAATGGTAGCAAATTAATAGAATATAGAACAGTACAGCACAGGAACAGGCCCTTCAGTTCATGAGCAAAACTATTTAAACTAGTAATTTAATGCCTAACTAAACTAATCCCTTCTACCTGCACCATATCCATATCCCTCCATTCTCTGCACATTCATGTGCCCATCTAAGAGCCTCTAAAACACCTCTATTGTATCAGCCTCCAGCACCACCCCCGGCAGTGCATTCCAGGCACCCACCACTTTTAGTGTAAGAAACTTACCCCGCACATCTCATAGAACATTACAGCACAGTCAGCCCCTTCAGCCCATGATGTTGTACCAACATTTTATCCTGCTCTAATATCTATCTAAACCTTCCCTCCCACATAGCCCTCCATTTCCTTATCATTCATGTGTCTATCTAAGAGTCTCTTAAATGTCCCCAATGTATCTGCCCCCACAACCTCTGCCGGCAGTGCATTCCATGCACCCACCACTCTCTGTGTAAAAACCTTACCTCTGACATCCCCGTTATACCTTCCCCCAATCACCTTAAAATTATGCTGCCTCGTGTTAGTCATTTTCGCCCTGGTAAATAGTCTCTGACTATCCACTTGATCTCCTTTGAACTTACTCCCTCTCACCTTAAATGCATGCCCTCTAGTATTAGACATTTCGACCTTGGGCAAAAGATACCGACTGTCTACTCTATCCATGCCTCTCAAAATCTTACAAACTTCTGTCAGGTCTCCCCTGAGTCTCTGCTGCTCCAGAGAATACAACCAAGTTTGTCCAGCCTCTGATGATGGCTCCTTTGCCACATAATGTCACCAGATCAAACCAAACCTAGCTCCTGGTTCAAAGAGGATGGGTCAAGAGCTAACAATTCCTTGCAATTCCTGTAATAAAAGCAGAAAAATACTGGAAACACTCAGCAAGTCCGAGAGCATTTGTGGAAAGAGAAACAGAGTTAACATTTCAAGTTCAGACTTGAAACATCAACTCTGCATCTCCCTCCACAGATGCTGTCTGACCCGCTGAGTGTTTCCAGCATTTTCTATTTTTATTTCGGATTTCAAGAGTCTGCAGGTTTTTTTTAGTAATTTTCATTTTCGAGTCCCTGTTGCTACCGTTGTAACCATTGGAAATAGTTTCACAGCACTTGCTCCTCTGACTGGATCTGAATCCAACTGCACCATGCGTGAAGGTGCCAGCTCAAAGTTCATGGGTCACAGATGGAATGGCCACTCACAACCTGCTCTACAGATCAGTGTTTTCTTCCCGGAGAGAGTGTTGCACACTTTCAGTTTTCTTCCTGTGCATAACCCAACGCAATTCTTTTCCCATTTCTGCGCTTTTCTAGATATAACCATCCAACATTTCCCATTGAGAGGTACAGAGTGCCCTCTAGCTTCATAATGTAGTCTCTGTCTGGCTTCGAAGAGATCTGTGTCTGGTTTTGAGCAGGTAAGGGTGTCCAAGTCCTATTTTCCCCACCATTATTCGATAAGTAAAACAAGAAATAATTCAGCCAAAAAGAAAACTCTATTATCTCCCGTAAACAAATCAATGTAGTGATATTTTTTTAAAACAGCATCTTGCTATTTACTTACAAGCAGTCAAGGAAATGGAAAGTAAATTGCAGATGCTCTCCATTTATTCAACTGTCAATAATTTTCCCTTCAATATTGTCTTTTGTCTTTCAGGTAAGGGGACAGGTGAGGAAACTTGAAATCTATTGTGATGATGTGTTACTGACATCAATGTAATTGATATGAGTATCATTGTTTATAAAATATTGCTGGCACAAGCAGTCAATTGAAAAGCCTCTTCAGAATAATTTTGATAGCAGCTGCATAATAAAGATGGATTTTCATTGCATGTGTTCCTCTGGTGAGGCAGGTTCAGTGACTTGACTTCTGAAGTGTGCACACTGTGGTAGTGGATTTTTTTGCCGTCTTCCATTCTTGCCTGTGACTTGAGCTCAGGGGAGAAACTGGACAGGACACCTCAGCTCACAATTGTCCCTCGGGGTCAGGCAAGGCAGTGAGTGTGGGTGAGACTGCAGAATGTGCAGGAGTGCAAGTAGCTACGTAAGCAGATGCAAACCCAAGCATGCACACAGATGCATGCAAACATGCACGTTAATATACACAGACATGCATGCACACAGAAAAGCACATGCATCCATACAGAAGTAATCTCACACACACACACACACAAACACACACACACATGTGCATGCAGACAGATCACTACATATAAAAACAAAAAATATAAGATATAGAACTACACTGCCTTCCCCTTTGAATCTGCTGCAGGAAGACCTGTCAGCTTTTATGTGTTTGTTGTATGTTTTCACGTTCCTTTATGTATGCATATCCATTTGTGTACGTGTGTGTGCATGAGTGTGTTTGTGTATTTGTGTGTATTTTGTGTGCATACAGTATGTCCCTTTGAGTGTGTGTCTGGCCATCCCTTTGGTCATCTCTTTGTGTGTGTGTGTCTGTATGTATTTGTGTGTGTGTGTGTGTGTGTATGTGTGTGTGTGTGCTTGTTTATCCCTTAGTGTGTGCATGTGTGTTTATTGTCCTACTTTTGCACCTCTGTATATTCCATTGTGTTTGCATACAGGTATTAAGATAGTTAAGATAATTGTAATTAAGATAAAGTATCTTTATTAGTCACATGTCCATCGAAACACCCAGTGAAACGCATCTTTTTGCGTAGAGTGTTCTGGGGGCAGCCCGCAAGTGTCGCCATGCTTCCGGTACCAACATAGCATACCCACAACTTCCTAACCCGTACGTCTTTGGAATATGGGAGGAAACCGGAGCACCTGGAGGAAACCCACGCAGACATGGGGAGAACGTACAAGCTCCTTATAGACAGTGACTGGAATTGAACCCAGGTCACTGGTGCTGTAAAACATTACGCTAACTGCTACACTACCGTGCATGCACAGGTATGTTACTTTGTGTATATCTGTGGTTGTGTATTTATGAGTGTATGCATGCCCATTTGTGTAATGAATGTGTATATGTGTATTCCATGTGTGTGTATGTGCGAGCTTGTGTGTATGCATATTCATTCATGCATGCTCCTTTCTGTACTTTGCGTGTGTGTGTGCGTGTGTGTGTGTGTGTGTGTGTGTGTGTGTAAGCATGTATTTGTCTATGTGTGTCCCTTTAGAACATCGAACATAGAACACTACAGCACAGTACAGGCCCTTCGGCCCACAATGTTATGCCAGCATTTTATCCTGCTATAAGATCTATCTCACCCTTCCCTCCCACATAGCCCTCCATTTTTGTGTAGGGTTGTCTCTTTGTCTGCATGTGTATAAGTGTTTGTCCATGTGTCTTTGTATCTGTATATGTGTGTGTGTGTGTGTGTGTGTGTGTGTGTGTGTGTGTGTGTGAGTAAGTGCGTGTGTGTGCCTGCACCTTGTGACTGTGTAGTGTGATCATTCTGTAGTCTTTGGGCTGCTGCAGAGCTTCTCCTGATCTCTCAATGTAGGACCAGCGAAAGCACGTCAGCAACCTGGCGAGGTAGCAAGGAAGGGAAAGTTCGCACCACATCTTTTCTTTATATTCATTCAAGGGGTGGGGGCTTCGTAGGCTGAGCCAGCATTTAATTGCCCATCCCTAATTGCCCTTGAGAAGGTGGTGGTGAGCTGCCTTCTTGAACTGCTACAGTCCTTGAGGTGTGGGTGTACCCACAGTGCTGTTAAGGAGGGAGTTCCAGGATTTTGACCCAGTGACGGCAAAGGAATGGCAATACATCTCCAAGTCAGGGTGGTGTGTGGCTTAGAGGGCAACTCCCAGCTGGTGGTGCTCCCCGGGCTTTTGCTGCCCTTGTCCTTCTAGGTGGTAGAGGTGGTGGGTTTGGAAGGTGCTGTCTGAGGAGTCTTGGTGAGTTGCTGCAGTGCGTCCTGTAGATGGTACAAACTGCTGCCACTGTGTGTTGGTGGTGGACTGAGTGAATGGTTGTGGATGGGGTGTCTGTCAAGCAGGCTGCTCTATCCTGTATGGTGTTGAACTTATTGAGCGTTGTTGAAGCTGCGCTCATCTAGGGAAGTGGAGAGTATTCCAACACACTCCTGACTTGAGCTCTGTAGATGGAGGACAGACTTTGGGGTGTTAGGAGGTGAGTTACTTGCTACAGGATTCCTAGCCTCTGACTTGCTCTTGTAGCCGCATTGTGTATATAATCCAGTTCAGGTTCTGGTCAGTGGTAACATAAAACATAGAACATTACAGCACAGTACAAGCCCTTTGGCCCACAATGTTGTGCCAACATTTTATCCTGCTCTATCTAACCCTTTCCTCCCACATAACTCTCCATTTCTCTAGCATTCATGTGGCTATCTAAGAGTTTCTTAAATGCCCCTAATGTATCTGCACCCACAACCTCTGTCGGCAGTGTGTTCCGCACACCCACCACTCTCTGTGTAAAAAAACGTACCCCTGACATCCCCCTTATACCTCCCTCCAATCACCTTAAAATTATGTTCCCTTGTGTTAGCCATTGTCACCCTGGGAAAAAGTCTCTGACTGACCACTCGATCTATGCCTCTTATCATCTTGTACACCTCTATCAAGTCACCTCTCATTCTCCTTCTCTCCAAAGAGAAAAGCCCCAGCTCACTCAACCTATCCTCATAACTCCCAGGATATCATGTCCACTGCAGTTACAGCAGTACGCTGGGAGGAACCGCCTCAGGGACATTCTACAGGGGGTTTTGGAGCTCTCTGCCACACTCTGATTTTACTGCCACACTCCTTGCACCAATTGATGCCACCATGTAGCACCCTGTGCCATCCCATGCCATGCTGGACAACCTGGTTCCATTACGCACATAGAGAAACAAAGGACTGGAATCTAGATGATCACAGAGGGAGAGCAGTGAGAGAGGGAATCACATATTGGGCTTCCCCTTTTCCTATCTTCAGTCCTGAAGAAGGGTCCTGACCTGAAACATTGACCGCCTGCTTTTCTCCACGGATGCTGCCTGGCCTGCTGAGTTCCTCCAGCATCATCATGTTTTCATCCATTAGGCACATACCTGGCTGACTCTGTGACTGTACCGGGAAAGCCTGGGGCCTTCTTCATTCTTCAGCTCTCCAACCTGTGCATAGAAAAGTGTAGAGCATCATCCTAACATCCCGTCAGGTATCAGTTGGTGTGTCTTTCCACTTTTTTAGAATGGGCCCCATTTCCAAGTTTCATGAAAGGCAAGGTAGTCGGCGACACAGTAGTGCAGCAAGCAGAGCTTCCCTCTTCTATAACCAGTGAACCAGGTTCGATCCTAACCTCCGGTGCTGTCTCTGTGGAATTTGCACGTTCTCTCTGTGACCACGTGGGTTTCCTCCAGGTTCTCCGGTTTCCTCTCACATCCCGAAGACGTGCCGGTTGGTCTGTTAATTGGCCTCTGTAAATTGCCCCTTGTGTGTAGTTGAGTGGTAGAATCTGGGGGGAGTTGATGGGAGTGTGGGTATTGGTATTGGTTTATTATTGTCACTTGTACGGAGGTACAGAGAAGCTTGTCTTGCATACCGATCGTACAGGTCAATTCATTACACAGTGCGGTTACATTGAGTTAGAACAGAGTGCATTGAGGTAGTACAGGTAAACACAATAACAGTACAGAGCAAAGTGTCACAGTTACAGAGGAAGTGCAGTGCAGGTAGACAATAAGGTGCAAGGTCACAACAATGTAGATTGTGAGGTCAGAGCCCATTTCATCGTATAAGGGAACCGTTCAATAGTCTTATCACCGTGGGATAGAAGCTGTCCTTGAGCCTGGTGGTACGTGCCCTCAGCTCCTGTATCTTCTGCCTGATGGGAGAGGAGAGAAGAGAGAATGGTTCGGGTGGGTGGGGTCTTTGATTATGCTGGCTGCTTCAGCAAGGCAGTGAGAGGTAAAGACAGAGTCCAAGGAGGGGAGGCTGAAGGGAGGGGAGAATACACAAATGGGATTAATGTGGATGAGTGTACATGGTTGGTTGATGATTGGTGCAGACATTTTGTAACTAAAGTGTGCAAAGTTTCAGTAGCAAGCAAGGTGACAGTCCAAAGCATCAAGAGCACCACCTGTGAGATTCTGATTGAACTTCCACCAAGAGTGCAGGCTGAAATAGATCTTTGTCATGTGTAAGTTTTGTCCAAACATATTGCACTTTCAGCAAGGCAGTGGGGGTGTTATTTGCGGAATTGACTCACATAACAGATCTAGCCTGCTGACTCCACTGACATATCGAACAGCAGATCCAACTAAAGCAAGCTTTGATTGTGAGATACAGAGAGTAGCTGCCAGAGTTCACCTGATTGCACCTTGCCGAAGCTTTGATTATATGTGTGGAGCCTGGATGAGAAATAGCTCATCAAGTAATGTTATTTTCAAGGTGTCCAGTCATGCCTTTGGTCGAGTAGATCATTGTCTTCCCTCGGAGTTTTCAATTCCCAGACATATCACGTGGTTTGGTGAAAGACAACACAACTGTATTTGGATCAATCAACAAACATCGCAGCAATAAATCTGACTTATTTGATTTTACTTCAAATTAACTTTTTTTGTTAGATTAGGTTAACTTCTTCCAATTTCAAGGAAAATAAAGGACCTGAGTTTACATACTGCCTATAACATCCCTCGAAGAGCTTTCTGGACAATGAAGAACTTTAGAAAAGCGGCCACTGCTGTGGTGCAGGAGACGCAGCGGGCCAGTGCGTGCACAGCAAGATCCCACGAGCAGCCCTCCGCCAGATGTTCCCACCTGTGCTGGGTACCTGCCCGCACTCTCCTTGGATAGAGATGAAGTCTTAACCTCGCTGGGTGAGGCCTCAGGTGCAGTAAGGATGAAGCCTCGCCCCCTTGACAGATTTTGACTGGTGGGGACGGAGCATTGCCTCCTGTGAAAGCTAAGAAACATTTTTAAATGTTTTTAAATGACACTATTAAAACTATTAAAATTAACGTACAATAAAACTGCAATACGTTGCTGAGTTGCAGATAGTTGAGAGCTTCAAGTTCCTAGGTGTAAATATCACCAATACTTTGTCCTGGACCAGACATGTGGACACTATGGACAAGGGGATGGAAGGCTGGGTTAGCAAGTTTGCAGATGACACAAAGATTGGTGGTGTTGTGGATAGTGTGGAGGGCTGTCGAAGCTTGCAGAGGGATATTGATAGGATGCAGAGCTGGGCTGACAAGTGGCAGATGGAGTTCAATCCAGAGAAGTGTGAGGTGGTACACTTTGGAAGGACAAACTCCAAGACGGAGTACAAGGTAAATGGCAGGATTCTGGGCAGTGTGGAGGAGCAGAGGGATCTGGGGGTTCATATCCACAGATCACTGAAAGTCACCTCACAGGTAGATAGGGTAGTTAGGAAAGCTTATGGGATGTTAGCTTTCATAAATCACGGGATCGAGTTTAAGAGCCGCAAAGTGATGATGCAGCTTTACAAAACTATGGTTAGGCCACACTTAGAATACTGTGAACAGTTCTGGTCTCCTCATTATAGGAAGGATGTGGAGGTGTTGGAAAGGGTGAAGAGGAGATTTACCAGGATGCTGCCTGGATTAGAGAGTATGGATTATGAGGAGAGACTAAGGGAGCAAGGGCTGTTCTCATTGGAGAAAAGGAGGATGAGGGGAGACATGATAGAGGTATACAATATATTGAGAGGAATAGATAGAGTGGACAGCCAGCGCCTCTTTCCCAGGGCACCAATGCTCAAAACAAGAGAACATGGCTTTAAGGTAATGGGTGGGGAGATATCACAGGGAGGTTTTTCACCCAGAGAGTGGTTGGTGCATGGAATGCGCTGCCTGGGGTGGTGGTGGAGGCTGATACATTGGACAAGTTCAAAAGATTGTTAGGTAAGCATATGGAGGAATTTAAGATAGAGGGATATGTGGGAGGAAGGGGTTAGATAGTCTTAGGTGTGGTTTGAAGGTCGGCACAACATGGTGGGCCGAAGGGCCTGTATTGTGCTGTATTGTTCTATAGTTCTATGGTTCTAAGAAAGCACACCAGCACCTTGAATTCCTTAGAAAACTGAGGAAATTTGACAGGTCCCCAATGACTCTTACCAATTTTTACAGATGCACCATAGAAAGCATCCTATCTGGATGCATCATGGCTTGGTACGGCAACTGTTCTGCCCAGGACCGCAAGAAACTGCAGAGAGTTGTGGACACAGCTCAGCACATCACACAAACCGGCCTCCCCTCCATGGACTCCGTCTACACTACTCACTGCCTTGGGAAAGCAGCCGACATAATCAAGGACCCCACCCACCCCAGTCATTCTCTCTTCTCGGTAGTAAAGAAGTCAAATGTAATGTTAGCGTTCATTTCAAGAGGATTAGGATATAAAAGCAAGGATGTACTGCTGAGGCTTTATAAGATGTTTGGAATATTGTGAGCAATTTTGGGCCCCGTATCTAAGCAAAGATATGCTAGATCTGGAGAGGGTCCAGAGGAGTTTCACAAGAATGATCCCAGGAGTGAAAGGCTTAACATATGAGGAGTGTTTGATGTCTCTGGGCCTGTACTCGATGGAGTTCAGAAGGATGAGGGGGATTCTCATTGAAACCTACTGGATACCAAAAGGCCTGGATAGAGTGGATATGGAGAGGAGAGTCTGGGATCTGAGGGCACAGCCTCAGAATAAAGGGACTTCCCATTAAAACTGAGATGAGGAGAAGTTTCTTCAGCCAGAGGGTGGTGAATCTGTGGAATTTGTTGCCACAGACGGCTGTGGAGGCCAAGTCATTGGGTATAGTTAAGGCAGAGACTGATAGGTTCTTGACTGGTAAAGGGGTTAAGGATTACGGGGAGAAGGTGGGAGAATGAGATTGAAAAGAACCAGCCACAAATGAATGGTTGAGCAGACCCGATGGGCCGAATGGCTTATATCTGCTCCTATATCTTATAGTTTTATGGTTTTATGGTCTTCCCCCTCCCACTGGGCAGAAGATACCAAAGCTTGAGAACATGCCCCACTAGACTCAACGACAGCTTCTATCCCACTATTATAAGACTCTTGTATGATAAAGATAACTCTTAATTTTCCAATCTACCTCACTGCGACCCTTGCACTTTAGTTGACTACCTGCACTGCACTTTCTCTGTAACTGTAACATTATATTCTGCATTCTGTTTTCTTTCCGTCCCACCCTGATGTACTTATGTATGGCATGATCTGGTATTGGTATTGGTCTATTATTGTCAATTGTACTGAGGTACAGTGAAAAATTATCTTGCATACCAATCGTACAGGTCAATTCATTACACAGTGCAGTTACATTGAGTTAGTACAGAGTGCATTGAGGTGGTACAGGTAAAAACAATAGCAGTACAGAGTAAAATGTCACAGCTACAGAGAAAGTGCAGTACAGGTAGAGAATAAGGTGAAAGGTCACAAGGTAGATCGTGAGATCAGGGTCCATCTCATCGTATAAGGGAACCGTTCAATAGTCTTATCACAGTGGGGTAGAATCTGTCCTTAAGCCTGGTGGTACGTGCCCTCAGGCACCTGTATCTTCTCCCTGATGGAAGAGGAGAGAAGAGAGAATGACCCAGGTGGGCAGGGTCTTTGATTATGCTGGCTGCTTCACCAATGCCTGGATGGTACGCTAACTAAAGCTTTTCACTGGATCTCAGTACATCTGACAATAATAAACCAATGACCACAATTATCTGACCACTGAGAAATCCTCTCCTCATAAGACATGCTCTTCAATCCAGGCAGCATCCTGGTATTAGCTCAGCAACGAGACTTTCTCTCCAGACTGCTTCCCACTCTCGCTCCTCTCCCCTCCCTTCTGGCAAAAGATACAAAAGCTTGAAAACATGCACCACGAGGCTCAGAGACAGCTTCTAATCCGCTGTTATCTGAGTCTTGAATGGACTTCTTATACGATAAAGGTGAACTCTTGATCTCCCAATCTACCTGTCTTGCATCTTGCACTTTATTTGTTTACCTGTACTATGCTTTCTCTGTTGCTGTAACACTATATTCTGCATTCTGTTTTCCTTTTTACTACCTCAATGTACTTATGTATGGCATAATCTGTCTGAATGGCACGCAAACAAAAGCTTTTCACTATCTCGCTACATGTGACAATAATAAACCAATGCCAAATAGCAATTTAACACTATTCCCATCACAGGACTATGGTGCTGATGAAAGGCAACTCCTGTGACTACACAACTTAACTCAATTCTGTCCAGTCATGATGTTTAATAGTGATTCATACATTAGCTGATCGGTCCCTGCACATATTAAAAACAAGGTGTAGGCCTCTCCATAACCTCACAATGAAATAAATAGGTTGACCACTTTGTGTAAACAGCAATTGGATCGATGTCTGTCGAGCTTTCAGGCTCCAATCATCTCCACTTTGCTCCCAACAATAACAAATTGCATTTATATCACACCGATAATTTAGTCAAAATTTCCCAATATGCTCAGGGGAGCATTATTCAATAGAATGTGACATGGAGCCACTTGAGTAGATATTAGAGCAAATGAGCAAAAGCTTAATGAGAGAGATAGATCTTATTCACCTTATAGAGGTGTATAAAATCATGAGGGGCATAGATAGGGTGAATGCACACAGTCTTTTTCCCTGGGAAAGGGAATCAAAAACTAGAGGGCATAGGTTTAAGGTGAGAGGGGAAAGCTTTAAAAGGGACCTGAGGGGCAACTCTTTCACACAGAGGGTGGTACAGACATGGAACAAGCTGCCAGGGGAAGTGGTTGAGGCAGGTACAATAACAATGTTTAAAAGACATTTGGACAGGTACATGGATAGGAAAGGCTTGTTGAAGATATGGCTGTCAGCAACGGATTAGTCACATGTACATTGAAGCACACAGTGAAATACGTCTTTTTGCGTTGCTAAGAATGTGCTGGGGGCAGCCCGCAAGTGTAGCCACACTTCCGGCACCAACATAGCATGCCCACAACTTCCTAACCTGTATGTCTTTGGAATGTGGGAGGAAACCAGAGCACCCGGAGGAAACCCACGAAGACACGGGGAGAACGTACTAACTCCTTACAGACAACACTGGGAATTGAACCAAGGTCGCTGACACTGTAATAGTGTTATGCTAACCGTTATGCTACTCTCATTGATCCTCTACTGGCTCACAGTGTAATCCCATTCTTCTTCCAAACTTCCCTGTAACTTATTTTCACCTCATTCCCATCAACTCCATCCAGATTATACAACCTGCTTCCACTCTTGGGGCAAGTTAATGACCAATTAACCTAGCAACCTGTACATCTTTGGGATGTGGGAGGAAACCAGAGCGCCCCCCGGGGGAAACCTACTCAGTTGCAGGGACAATGTGCAAGCTCACACAGACGGTGCTCAAGGTCAGGATTGGACCTGGGTTGCTAGGGCTGGGAGGCAGCTGGGAGGAAGGAGATAGAGAGCTTAGTGGAATGGTGTCATGACAACAGCCTTGCCCTCAATGTCAACAAAACAAAAGAGCTGGTCATTGACTTCAGAAGAGGGGGCAGTGTACATGCACCTGTCTACATCAATGGTGCTGAAGTTGAGAGGGTTGAGAACTTCAAGTTCCTGGGAGTGAACATCACCAACAGCTTGTCCTGGTCAAATCACGTAGAAGCCATGGTCAAGAAAGCTCACCAGCGCCTCTACTTCCTCAGGAGGCTAAAGAAATTTGCTTTGTCCCCTTTGACTCTCACCAACTTTTACAGATGCACCAAAGAAAGCATCCTATCTGGATATACCACAAGATCACAAGACAAGGGAGCAGAAGTAGGCCATTCGGCCCATCGAGTCTGCTCCAAAGAAAAGGGAAAAAAAAGAAAAAAAATGAGAAATGGGGGGGCAATGAAAAAAAAACTATTCTAACCCCAATTTCCGGCCTTATCCCCATATCCCTTGATACCTTGACTAATTAGATATCTAATCTATCTCCTCCTTAAACACCTCCAGTGATCTGGCTTCCACTGCTGTAGGTGGCAAGGAATTCCATAAATTCACTACCCTTTGGCTAATATCACGGCTTGGTACGGCAACTGCTCTGCCCAGGACCGCAAGAAACTGCAGAGCGTTGTGGACACAGCCCAGTGCATTATGGACACCAGCCTCCCCTCCTTGGACTCTGTCTTTACCTCTCATTGTCTTGGTGAAGCAGCCAGCATAATCAAAGACCCCACCCACCCGGGTCATTCTCTCTTCTCTCCTCTTCTATCAGGTAGAAGATACAGGAGCCTGAAGGTATGTACCACCAGACTTAAGGACAGCTTCTACTCCACTGTGATAAGACTATTGAACGGTTCCCTTATACAATGAGATGGACTATGACCCCACGATCTACCTTGTTGTGACCTTGCACCTTATTGCACTGCACTTTCTCTGTAGCTGTGACACTTTACTCTGTACTGTTATTGTTTTTACTTGTACTACATCAATGCACTCTATACTGACTCAACGTAACTGCACTGTGTAATGAATTGACTTGTATGATCGGTTTGTAAGACAAGCTTTTCACTGTACCTCATTACAAGTGACAATAATAAACCAATACCAATATCAATACCAGCTGTGCCACTGGGCCACCCCACAGATGAGTTGATCCTTCAAGCTGGAATTGAATTAGCGACTGAAGGATGATGTCACTTTCCACTGCCGTCCTCCTCTCTACCAGCTGAGCTATCAACGTTCAGAGATGTTCAAGAGCTCAGGAATGGTGGAGTACACATATCTCAGAAGGTCTGAAGGCTGCTCAAAGCTACAGAATTAGGGAGTGGTTAAAACCATGGATACTGCCAGATTTCTGGAAAACCACAGCAGAAGATGGATGGTGAGTGCCTTTGTCGATCACCGCCAGCCATATCTCATCCCAGAACAACTCAAAAGGAGGACATTCAGCCCATCAGGTGATTCCCAGGGTAATCCTATCAGCCCTTTTCCCTATAACCCTTCAATTTATCCATCAACTCCCCTTTGGTCCTTTTTACCATTAACCGAAACTAAGTCGGAAGTTGCAGTCACCAATTAGCCTTTGGGACCTGGAAGTAAACTGGAACACCCCGGTGGAAACCCACATGTTCACAGCGAGAATGTGCAAACTCCACACAGACAGCACCCAAGGTCAGGATTGAACCCAGGTATCTGTTTCCCTGAACTGAAACCTGAATCCTGTAACTGTTTCCACAGATTTGGTTGGATTTTGTTGCTGTTTAAGCAGCCATTACTCAACAGATTGACAGATAAATAACTGGTAAATTAGTGCTGTGTCGAGGTACATTTATCCCTCACTGGATGCAAGGCAGCACTGTTTAGCAGCTAAAGGTTAGGTCAAAACCAAAATGAGTTAAATTGGACACAGCTGTGATTTTTCTTTTTATCGAATGAACATAAATTGGGTGTTTGAACTTTCGCTTACTGTGAAACCTCAAACAAACTTCATAACGCACAAAGCAGCATAAAGAAATGACAAGCAAGAATGGAATAACAGGGCTGACACGTTGCTGGGGCATCAGGATTAGACATCTCTGACCTTGTGTTGTAGAATGCTAACATCTGAGATATTTTGCTTTTGAGTTGAGCTGTGGGCATCACTGCTGACGACCTGTCCAATTTAACTGGGCACTAACAGCAGTTTTGTGGTTCAGTCCCTGAACTTACAGTTGGTGTTTAAGAATAGGGAGGTTTCCTTACAGTGTTGGTGACGTCGCACGTGGAACACTGCAGCCAATGTTTTGTCACCTTAGCTAAAAGTAAATGGATATAGTAGCATTGGAGGCAGTTGAAAGGAGATTCACCAGACTAATTCCTGGGATGAAAGAGCTGTCCTATCAAGACAGAGGACTGTATTCCTTCGAGTTTGGAAGAATCAGAATCAGATTTATCATCACTGACTTAAATGACGTGAAATTTGTTGTTTTGTGGCGGCAGTACAGTGCAAAGGCATAAAGTTGTTATAAATTATTAAAGTAAATGAAATGCAAAAAAGAAGGAATAACAAAGGAAGGAATGAAGGAAAATGAAGGAATAAGGAGTAACTTATTCAAACATAAGATCCTAAGAGGGCTTAACGGAGTAGATGTTGGGATGTTTTCACCAGTGGAAGAGTCATGAACAAGCGGACATAGCTAAGAAATAAGGGGCCAGTCGTTTTAAACTGAGGTGCGTAGAAATTTCTTCTCTCAGAGGGCAGTGAACTTCTGGACTTCTCTGCCTCTTGAGGGTGTGGAGGCCAAATTATTAGATGTACTTAAGGTGGAGACGGATAAATATTTGAAAGATGGAGAAATTGAGGGTTATGGGGAACCGGCACAGAAGAGAAGTTGAAATCAGTACAGATCATACTGAATGGCGGAGCAGGCTGGAAGGACCAATGGCCAACTCGTGCTCCTCTTCCGTTCTTGTGGTCTTCTGAGTTCTGGACCATTGATCCAGAGACATGAGTTTGAATCCATCTCAGCAGCTGAGGAATTTACATTCAAATAATTAAATAAACCTGGAATTAAAATAAAGCTGGTCCCAGTAGTGGTAACCATGAACCGCAAGGGCGGCACTGTGGTACTGCAGGTTGTGCGTACCTCTCTCCCATCTCCAGTGATCCAGGTTCAATTCTGACCTCTGGTTTGTGTGGAGTTTGCACTTTCTCCCTGTTACTGCGTGGTTTTCTTTGGGTGATCCAGTTTCCTCCCACATTCCAGAGATCTGCAGGATGTTGTGCTAATTGGCAATTATAAATTAGCCCTAATGTAGTAAGGGAATCAGGCAGGTGTTAATGGGCAGGTGCGAGAGAATGGGTTACAGGGAAATAAGTGGGAGGATGGGATTGCTTTGAGAGATAGCATAGACTCGATGGGCTGAATGTCCTCTTTCTGTACTACACCAATTGTAGGACGAAAACCATTTATTTTTTGGAAGCATTGAGCTTGTGAATAGGTTCTATCCTTTCACATACAGAGCGCAGTTACCGCAGGAATTCTTATGAAACAGGCCATTTATATCCTCAAACAATAGTTCAAATGTCTCAGTCACATCAGTGCCACAGGGAGAGTTGTTCTGTGGCATGATCCATGGCTTCACCTTACACAGAGGCCCCGTCATGTGGAACAGAGGGGGAAATGTCAGTGATGAATGAACTGTGGAGCTAATAAAATAACTGGGGTCACTGGTCTCCACAAAGACCCACCAGTACATCATCGCTGAAAGCCGCAGATCACATTTGACCAGGAATGGCACCCTGACATCATTCTTCTGCATTGGGTGGTAGAACTGGAATTTATTTACCGGTTCTTAGCTTCACAGATTTTACCTTAAAAATTGATGTATAAGTCGCACCAGTGTACAGGTATCTCCCCCACTCTCTCTCCTTTTTGGGAACTTCCATTTTGGGAAAACATCTTTTTTGTAGTTGGAAGACATTTTGCTTATTTTGCTGTAAGGTTAAGGTCAAAAAAGGAGAGAAAAGAATGAAGTTTTGAAAGCCTGTTTATGCCATCAATGATGCATTGAATTATGTTTCTCAATTACATTGCTTCAAATTCAGTAGAATATGAACAAATAAGAAAATGCAGACATTAACAAGTGGTGTTTTGAAAAACAAATGCCAATTTTTATCTCTCAAAGTTGAGTTTATAGTCACATGCACAAGTATGTGTATGCACAGGTGCAACAAAAAACTTACTTGCAGCAGCATCACAGGCACAAAGCATCAGAGACACAACATTCACAAGAAAAACATAACTTAAACATAAATGATACACAATTTTTACAAGAAAGAACACAATTAGAACAAAAAAAAACAAATTCCATTGTAGTGCAAACTGGTCAAAGTTCACATACTGTTGCTATACTGAGGTAGTGATTAGGGTTGTGCAGGTTGGTTCAAGAACCAAATGGTTGAAGGGAGGTAGCTGTTCTTGAACGTGGTGGTGTGGGACTTCAGGCTTCTTTACCTCCTGCCCGATGGTAGCTGCGAGAAGGTGGCATGGCCCAGATGGTGGGGATCTTTGATGATGGATGTTGCCTTCCTGAGGCAGCGCATCCTGTAGATTTTTAAGCAGCAACACAAGAATATGAGTTGCTTACCTCTTTTGTGCCTTTGCTGGGTTTCAAAGGCATTTAGCTCTATCAGCTTTGGTCAGTTAAGTGCCCAACATGACTGGGGGGGTTAAAAAGTCACGGCCGCTGGCATTGGCCAGATCGATTACCAAGGGGTCAATAGTGCAATTAGTTTGGTGACTTCTGATTTGGCATTGAGATAAAATGTGGCATCTGTTTAGCATACCCAGAAACAAATACAATCCAATTGCTAATCAATTGGATACTCAAAGGAGTATACACTTTGTTCCTTCAACAGCCTGTAATACGTTTCTCTCCCTCTGGTGGACACTTCCAGCTTATTGGCAGAGTATTGCAAGATTGTTCCTGTTCTTTTTCAATGTAGAAACATAGACTCATTCAACACAGTAACAGGCCCTTCACCCACGAGTGCATTCCAACCATTAAGCACCCATTTCACACTAATGCCAGTTTTTTCTCACCACATTTCCATCAGCTACCCCCATAACACACACACACACACACACACACACACACACACACACACACACACACACACACATATACGCATGCATGCACGTATGCACAGACACATTTTAAAACAACTCCAATAGCTCCCAGCAATGTTGATCTTCTTGCAACAAACAAGATGCTGGAGGAAAACAGCAGGTCAGGCAGCATCTATGGAGGGAAATGGATAGTCAATATTTTGGATCAAGACCCTTCATCTGGACTGAAGTCTCCAGCATCTGCAGTCTCTTGTGTCTCCAATGTCTCTTGTATGTATGTGTGTGTGTGTGTGTGTGTGTGTGTGTGTGTGTTTGTGTATGTGTGTGTTGTGTGTGTGTGTGTTTGTGTCTGTGTGTATGTGCGTGTTTGTGTGTAATTGTGTGTGTGTTGTTTGTGTGTGTGTGTGTGTGTGTGTGTGTGTGTGTGTGTGTGTGTGTGTGTCTATATCTGGGAAGGAGAGAAGACAAGTTAGTTTCAGTTACAGGGAGGATTGGGCAGAGGACTCTGGTCTCAGCCTATCAGAGATACTCCCTTCGTTCTACCCAGCCCTTCCCCACCTTTCCTGCAACTTAAAGCTAACTCGTTTTCTTCTTTCCCAGTTGCTGAACATGATGCTGAATTAAATTAATTTTCTTCTGCCAGTACATGATCCATATCCCTCCAATTGCTGCAGATTCATGTATCTATCTAAAAGCTTAAACACCACTGCTGCATCTGCCTCCACCACCACCGCTGGCAGCCCGTTCCAGGCACCCAGCACTCTCGGCGTAAAAATCTTGCCCCAGGTCTCCCCTCAGCCTCTGGCACTCCATAGCAAACAATCCAAATTAGTCCAACCTCTCCTTATAGCTCATACCCTCTAATCCAGCCAGCATCCTGGTAAACTTCTTCTGCACCCTCTCCAAAGCCTCCACATCCCTCCTGTAAAGGGACGACCAGAACTGCACACAATACTCCAAGTGTTGCCTAACCATCAATCATGCTGAGGTCGAGAGGGCTGAGAGCTTCAAGTTCCCAGGAGTGAACATCACCAACAGCCTGTCCTGGTCCAACCACATAGGTGCCATGCCCAAGAAAGCTCACCAGCGCCTCTACTTCCTCAGGAGACGAAAGACATTTGGTATGTCCCCTTTGACACTCACCAACTTTTATCAATGCACCATAGAAAGCATCTTATCTGGATGCATCACAGCTTGGTAGGGCAACTGCTCTGCCCAGGACTGCAAGAAACTGCAGAGAGTTGTGGATACAGCCCAGCACATCACGGAAACCAGCCTCCCCTCCATGAACTCTGAATATACCTCTCATTGCCTTGGTGAAGCAGCCAACATAATCAAAGACCCCACCCACCTGGGTCATTCTCTCTTCTCTCCTCTACCATCAGGCAGAAAATACAGGAGCCTGAGGGCACATACCACCAGGTCAAGGACAGCTTCTATCCCACTGTGATAAGACTACTGAATGGTTCCCTTATACGATGAAATGGACTCGACCTCACAATCTACCTTGTTATGATTTTGCACTTTATTGTCTACTTGCATTATACTTCCTCCGTAGCTGTGACACTTTACTCTGTATTCTGTTATTGTTTTTACCCTGTACTACCTCAATGCACTGTGTAATGAATTGATCTGTACGAACAGTATGCAAGACAAGTTTTTCACTGTACCTCAGTGTAAGTGACAATAATAAACAAATACTAATACTAAAGTTTTATACAACTGCATCATGACTCCCTGAGTCTTATACTCTATGCCCCCAGCGATGAAGGAAAGCATGCTATTTGCCTTCTTTACCACTCTATCTACTGTATTGCCACTTTCAGGGAGGTATGGACTTGGACCCCAAGATACCTCTGGACATCAGGAGGGGAAAGGACGTTAAGTGTGCCACATGTACATAGTGGGCCAAAGGGCCTGATCTGTGCTGAATGAATCTGTGACTCTATCATATGACCGTTGCTTGCTCATCAATCAATGATGTAACGTCACCACTGTTTATGAAGAGCAAAACTCATTTCCATGAACAAACTACCCAGGGCAGGCATGAAATTGGCTGATTCCCATGAGGCAACCTGAATGCACTCCTGTTTAAGGTAGGAGGGGAGTTTGGGTTTGCTGGCGTGGAGTTGTAATACTTTGAATCAGAACGGAAAGACTAATAACTCATTCGGGGAGCAAAATGTCATTCGTTGACCAAGATGAGAAAGGCTTGACCTTTATTATGCTGATCTTTATTAGTGACTGATGGCCACTGAAGGCAGAGTGAAGGAAATTGAGGATTCACATTAGTGGAGCTTTTACATCTCAGAGAGGTGAATAACAGGAGGGTTTTACAGTGATAGAGAGGGTTCAACCCTGGATGGATTGAACAGCAGGGTTGGAACATTAAAAATCATTCTTATATTATGGGTTGACTTGATTCCAATTATTTCAAGTTGGATTATTCCAATTGGAATGATCATTCCAAAATTTTAAGATATCTTTATTAGTCACATGTACATCGAAACACACAGTGAATTGCATCTTTTGCGTAGAGTGTTCTGGGGGCAGCCTGCAAGTGTCACCACACTTCCAGCACCAACATAGCATGCCCACAACTTCCTAACCTGTATGTCTTTGGAATGTGACCATCTGGACAGGTACTTGAACTGCCAAGGCATAGAAGACTACAGAGCTATCAACAATAAATAGGATTAGTGTGTATAGATACAATGGGCTGAAGGGCAAGTTTGCAGACGACACAAAGGTTGGTGGTGTTGTGGATTGTATAGAGGATTGTCAAAGATTGCAGAGGGATATTGATAGGATGCAGAGCTGTGATGAGAATTGGCAGATGGAGTTCAATCCAGAGAAGTGTGAGGTGGTACACTTTGGAAGGATAAACACCAAGGCAGAGTACAAAGTTAATGGCAGGATTCTTGACAGTGTAGAGGAGCAGAGGGATCTGGGGGCCCATATCCACAGGTCCCTGAAAGTTGCTTACAGGTGGATAGGGTAGTTAAGAAAGCTTATGGGGTGTTAGCTTTCATAAGTCGAGGGATCGACTTTAAGAGCCGCGAGGTAATGATGCAGCTCTATAAAGCTCTGTTTAGACCACACTTGGAGTACTGTGTCCAGTTCTGGTCACCTCATTATAGGAAGGATGTGGAAGCATTGGAAAGGGTGCAGAGGAGATTTACCAGGATGCTGCCTGGTTTAGAGAGTATGCACTATGAGGAGAGACTAAGGGAGCTAGGGCTTTACTCTTTGGAGAGAAGGAGGATGAGAGGAGACATGATAGAAGTATACAAAATATTAAGAGGAATAGATAGAGTGGACAGCCAGCGCCTCTTTCCCAGGGCACCAATGCTCAATACAAGAGGGCATGGCTTTAAATTAATGGGTGGGAAGTTCAAGGGAGATATCCGAGGAAGGTTTTTTACCCAGAGAGTGGTTGGGGCATGGAATGCGCTGCCTGGGGTGGTGCGGGAGGCAGGTACATTGGTCAAATTCAAGAGATTACTAGATAGGCATATGGAGGAATTTAAAATAGAGGGATATGTGGGAAGAAGGGGTTAGATAGTCTGAGGCGAGGTTTAAAGTTTGGTACAACATTGTGGGCCGAAGGGCCTGTATTGTGCTGTACTGTTCTATGTTCTATGTTCTATTTTCTACGCTGTATGATTCTATGACACTACAGATGAATGAGCAGACTTTCGCCAGCGACCCGGGTTCAATTCCAGCCACTGTCTGTAAGGAGTTTGTACATTCTCCTTGTGTCTGCGTGGGTTTCCTCCGGGTGCTCCGGTTTCCTCCCACATTCCAAAGACATACAGGTTAGGAAGTTGTGGGCATGCTATGTTGGCGCCGGAAGTGTGGTGACATTTGCGGGCTGCCCCTAGAACACCCTACACAAAAAAAGATGCACTTCACTGTGTGTTTCGACGTACATGTGGCTAATAAAGGTATCTTATCTTATCTTACCCATTTCAGATCAAGAGCTAGCAATGACATCAAGTTAAACCACAAGACTACTCTCCCCTTAACTATCTGTCTCTCAGCGCTTCGTAGGTGGTCACAGCGCCTCCACTCAGATAGAAGCCAAGTCACTGTAGTCTGTCACAAATAGCACTGCCCCAAAGTTGCAGGAACTGCACACCAATTGGAGTAATGTAGGTTATCTTTGCAGTATGAAGATACGTAAAGAATCAAAATGATTTATTGATTCTCCAAATAAAGTGATAAAAATAGAATCTCATTTGGTCCTTGATGTAATGTTTCATCTCTGTCCTTCTCTCTAGAATACAAGTCCGAGGGGTACGCAACGTCATATTGGAGACTCACACCAATCTAGCTCATGGACTCCACCTGGTACCTCCAGTGTTTTCAAGCACTGAAGAATGGCCCACAGCTCCCTCTAGTTAGAGCTTTATGTACCTGTGACCATTGTTGTCTAATTGACAGAGAATGAAGACAAGAATTGGGCAACAGTTGTGTTACAGTTGGAAGATGTACTGGCCAAAATGGACTAGACAGAAAATGGTCCATTTACCATTTAGAAACTCCTTATTTCCTCACTGCAGTGTAACCTGAGCAGTGTCTCCTCTTCTGTATCTGTGAATATCAATGAAGAGGAGCCTCACTTTGGAAGGTACTGCTAAGTGGAATGCCTGGGACTTGTATCATCTTTTCTCCATTTGTGACTCACATCTCATTCATCACACAGACTTGTGCACTCACATTTCAGTTACCAGGTGCTGCCAATGTCTTGACAGCAATGTTCACCTGTTGGACAATTCTAATCTTGGACTTGCGATGTTTTGGAACAATGAGTTAATACAACTTCACTGGAGTTGAGGTAGGCACGGTAGTGTAGCGGTTAGCGTAACGCTATTACAGCGCCAGCGACCCAGGTTCAATTCCGGCCACTGTCTGTAAGGAGTTTGTATGTTCTCCTTGCGTCTGCATGGGTTTCCTCCGGGTGCTCCGGTTTCCTCCCACATTCCAAAGGCATACAGGTTAGGAAGTTGTGGGCATGCTATGTCGGTGCCGGAAGTGTGGCGACACTTGTGGGCTGCCCTCAGAACACTCTATGCAAAAAGATGCATTTCACTGTGTGTTTCGATGTACATGTGACTAATAAAGAAATCTGATCTGATCTGAGTTGGTGCTTGAAAGGGAATGTATTGAGGATAGGTGAATGTTTCATCCAATAATTGAGCTCTGGTAGCCCCAGAATGTGCTAGATGTGGTCATTTATATGGAGCTGGTGCTGAGGAACATTCTGGAAAAGTTTCCATTCATAAATATATTCTACAGTTTTCTTTATTATCTATGCATTGCCCCAATAACTGTACATTTTGTCTGGAAATACTTTCCTTCTCCTTTTCTTTCTCTCTCGCTCTTTCAGTCTCTTTCATCTCTCCTCCTATTTCTCTCTTTCTCCCAGCAGAGTCCAAAGTCTTAGGAATGGAGACGGAGGTGGAAAGATGAAGATAATCTTGGAAGGAGGGTCAGAGTCTGAGACCCAGGAACTGTGGACATGGTGGTTGAGCGGCAAAGGAAGGACTGGAGGATTCAGAGGATCTGAGAATGTAGAGATCATGGAGTATCACATGGAATTACATAGGGTGGAAGCCAGCCTCCCTTCCATGGACTCTGTCTACTCTTCTCACTGCCTCGGTAAAGCAGCCAACATAATCAAAGACCCGTCCTATACTAGACATTCTCTCTTCTCTCCCCCTCCCATCGGGCAGAAGATACAAAAGCCTGAAAGCACGTACCACCAGGCTCAAGGACAGCTTCTATCCCACTGTTATAAGACTATTTAACAGTTCCCTAGTATGATAAGATGGACTCTTGACCTCACAATCTACCTCATTGTGACATTGCACCATATTGTCTGCCTGCACCGCACTTTCTCTGTAACTTAACACTTTATTCTGCATTCTGTTATTGTTTTACCTTGTACTACTTCAATGTACTGTGTAATAAATTGATCTGTCTGGACAGTAGACAAGTTTTTCACTGTACCTCGGTACATGTGACAATAATAAACCAATTTCCCAATTTAAGTTGCCAACTGAACAGGTGAATTGTCTCAACCAGCCCATTAGTTCTTTACCCTCTTATCTTTATTATTGCTTCTTGTTTCTTTTTGATTCCAACTTTACTCTCTGATTTTTTTTGTCATTTGCTTATTGGTTATAGTATTGGCCACTATAATTGGCCACTATAAAGTGATGGACTGGGTTGTGTTCACAACTCTCTGCAATTTCTTGAGATTCCTTTTTTATGAAGCATTTCTTTAAATGTGTCATAAAGTCATAGAAAGATACAGCTCTAAAACAGGCCCTTCGGCCCTTGAATCCATGTTGGCCACACCGTGTTGGCTATTTTTACACAGATGCTACCGTAATCCATTTTATTCTCCACATATTTCCTTCCTCCCCACCCCCAGCCCAGATTCTACCATTCACCCACACACCAGGGCCAATTTATAGTGGCCATTTAACCCACCAGCCCCCAGGTCTTTGGGATGTGAGAGGAAACTGAAGCATCTGTGGGGAACTCCACCTCGGAGAACGTGCAGACTCCACACAGACAGCACCAATGGTCAGGATTGAACCCACAGAGCTACGAGGCAGAGCTCTACTAAGGGGACCACTGTGTCAGCCCGAAAGGGATCTACATTGTTTCCAACCAGGTATTCCACATTCCCAGCACTCTCTGGACAAAGCAGATTCCTCTGAAGTTCCCCATCGGATTTACTGTTGACTGTCACGGGTTGTTAACCTCAGTTTGTTCTCTTCCCAAGTGGGAAAGTCCTTATTCATCCAATTTGTCAAAACTTTCCCGGGACCTCTTTTAGGTCAGGGATTCAAGAAAGAAGAGGATAGGTCAGTTGTTCAGCGAGCTGCTGAACACCACCTCTTCAAGAGTAAGTAGGGACAGTGATGGGCAATAACTGGCTGGTCTTGTCAGTGATGCTTTCACCATTCAGGCCACGCCATCTTTTCGCAGCTTCCATCAGGCAGGAGGTACAGAAGCCTGAAGTCCCACATCACTAGGTTCAAGAACGGCTACTTCCCTTCAACCATTAGGTTTTTGAACTCACCAGCACATCCCTAATCACTACAGTTTAGCAACACTATGACCACTTTGACTAAAATGAACTGTTTTTTTTCTTCTAATTGTGTTTTCTTGTAAAAGTTGTGTATAATTTATGTTTAATTTATGTTTTTCTTGTGAACACTGCTTATCTGATGCTATGTGCCTGTGATGTTGCTGCAAGTAAGTTTTTCATTGCACCTATGCATACACGTACTTATGCAGATGACAATAAACTTGACTTTGACTTGACATCCCACGGCCAAATAAAACTATGGGACAGTCAAGAGGACCCATTATGACTTGATGTCAGAGCAAGTCACAGAGTCAGAACTGCTTTCTTAGAGACAATGATGCAAGAGTGATTGTGATTATTTTGAATGATGCAGGGTGGAGGCACTGGTTTTAGTTTTCCAAAATTCACCAAGTTGGACATTCGTACGTTAACCCCACTGTCAAAGAAAGGAGGGAGAGGGAACACAGGGAACTCTTCACTAGTTAGCCTGACATTAATACTAGAAAATATGTTAAAATCTATTCATAGATTCAAAGAGTTATACAGCATGGAAACAGGATCTTCAGCCCAACTCATCCATACCAACCAAGATGCCTATCAAGGTAAATCCCATCTTGTTTGACCCATCTTCCTCTGAACCTTTCTAATCCATGTTACCTGTCCAATTGTCATTTAAACCTGCATCTACCATTTTCTCTGGCAGCTCATTCTATATATGCACCACCCACAGTGTGGGAAAACTTCCCCCATTACAAAGGAAGAGGTAACAGGGCACATAGGGAACTATAATAGGATTGAGAAGTGTTAACCTGGGTTTATGAAGGGGAAGTTATGATTGATAAATCCATTAGCATTTTAACCAGCAGAATAGGTACGAGGGAACTAGTGGATGTGGTCTATTTGGTCTTTCATAAAGCCTTCAATAATGTGCCACATATAAGATTATTAAAATTAGTGTGCACACTATTGGGGTTATATTCTGGTATGAATTAGGGGTTGGTTAACAGACAGAATGTAGAGAACAGATAACTTTTGGGGTGGGAGGTTTTGACCAATCTCAGACCTCCAGCTGTTCAATGATTTGTTAGGTTAAACTAAGATTCTGTCTACCTATTAGGTGGGTATGATCAACAAGAGTAACAATCAATGTTAATGCCACAAAAATAACGACTCCAGAAGCAACTCAATAGCTTTGCAATGTCCTGACGTTGTGAATGGAGCTCAGAACTTGTGCATTCTTCCTTTTTATGAAGAGTTTACTTGACATTGATCTCTTACCAAATAATTTTCATCCTTCATATCTTCAAACACCAAGTTCCTTTCACTGCAAGCACAGACAACGTAAAATAATTGATGCTATTACTTGCCACATCTGCAATGCCAAGTCTCCAGTTGTGACATTTAGAATGACATTGTCAACAGCAGCAGTAGTTTCATTACTGTCAACTGCTGAACTCTCAGAAGATGGAGAAATTTGAGGAAAACAATGTCAAAAATCAAACCGACCTTGTGACCATGAGGTTAATTTTTGCCATCGACAATCCTGGCTTAAAATGAATGGATGGAGCAGTTTGGACATCTAAACTCCCAAATTCCTGAAGACAAAGGAGACTACAGACACTGGAATCTGGAGCAAATAAACAATCTGGTAGAGGAAGAGCAGGTCAGGCAGCATCTGTGGAGAGAAATGGACAGTTGAAGTTTCTGGTCCAGACGAAGAGCCTCGACCTGAAACGTTGACTGTCCATTTCCCTCCACAGATGCTGCCTGACCCACTGAGTTAGAATCATAGAATAATAGAACAGTACAGCACAATACAGGCCCTTCGGCCCACAATGTTGTGCCGACCTTAAACCTCGCCTAAGACTATCTAACCCCTTCCTCCCACATATCCTCCTATTTTAAATTCCTCCATATGCTTATCTAGTAATTTCTTGAATTTGACCAATGTACCTGCCTCCACTACTGCCCCAAGCAGTGCATTCCATGCCCCAACCACTCTCTGTGTGAAAAACCTTCCTCTGATATCTCCCTTGAACTTCCCACCCATTACTTTAAAGCCATGCCCTCTTGTATTGAGCATTGGTGCCCTGGGAAAGAGGCACTGGCTGTCCACTCTATTTATTCCTCTCAATATCTTATATACCTCTATCATGTCTCCCCTCATCCTCCTTCTCTCCAAAGAGTAAAGCCCTAGCACCCTTAGTCCCTCCTCATAATGCATACTCTCTAAACCAGGCAGCATCCTGGCAAATCTCCTCTGCACCCTTTCCAATGCTTCCACATCCTTCCTATAATGAGGCGACCAGAACTGGACACAGTAGTCCAAGTGTGGTCTAACCACAGTTTTGTAGAGCTGCATCATTACCTCGCATTTTGTTATAGCTCCTCCAGCGTTTTGTTTTCTGTGCCAAATTCCTGATTTGATCTGAGAGTGGGTGAGCTCTGCAGCCTGTACACTTGAGTGACAGGTAAGTTGTGCCTTGAAACCATGTCTATTCTTCGATGATCTTCATCGATACCTCATTTCATCAGTCCATGTCCTTTTTGATAGAAAGGCCCCACCTGAATTCTCATTTATTACTCCAAACATCCAATTTTTAACTGAGCCGAGTAGCTTGCTGAACCACGTTGGAAGGCAATGGGATTGGAGCCATTTTAGGGCCAGACTAGGTAAGACTATTGTGTGGTACTTTCAACTCTGAGTCAAGAAGGCAAGTGGTTCAACTCCTTTTCCAGATATCTGAGTGCAGTAACGTAGACTGACCCTTCGGTGCAGTACTGAGGCAGTGCTGCACAGTCAGAGATAAACAGAATGCAGAAGGTAGTGTTACAGTTACAGAGAAAGTGCAGTGCAGGTAGGCAATTAAGGTGCAAGGCTCATGTCATGGTAGATTGAGAGATCAATCTTTATTGCACTAGAGGTCCATTCCAGAGTCTTATAACAGTGGGATAGAAGCTGTCCTTGAGCCTAGTGGTGCATGTTGGAAGGAGGGAGGAGAGAGAATAATCATATAGGCAGGGTTCTTGATTATGTTGGCTGCTTTCCCAAGGGAGCAGGAAGTGTAGACAGAGTCAATGGAGAAGAGAATGGTCTTCATGATGGACTGGGCTGAATTCACAACTCTCTGCAGTTTCTCGCGGTCTTGGGCCGAGCAGTTGCCAGACCAAGCTGTGATGCATCCGTTCATTTTGCAATGATCCTCCGAATCCACTGGAACAGTGGGTGAATCAACAGCAGTTCCCCTTCACGGTCGATATCCACGGCACTGTGAGGCCCTGGTTAGGATGGTTCCAGTGAGCAGGCTGCCTTGGTGGTGAAGGGTTAATGAAAGTTTGGGGCAGCGGATGGGATGCTCATCAAGCAGGTTGCTCGATTCTGGATGTGTTGAGTTTCTTGAATGTGAGTGGAGTTGTCAGCAGACAATGCACTATCACATCATTTGTGACTCATAGAAGATGGAAAGGCTCCGGGGAGTCAAGAGTTGAGTTCCTTGCTGCAGGATGCCAAGCATCTGACCTGTTCAAGTTCATCGCTGTAGGCAAACATACCCAGGGTATAAATGCTATGAAAATGAGCTTTTTGCAGCAGCAGCACAGTACATTACCAGACGAGGGAAAACATAAGTTAACATCAATTATACATAATTTACACATGTGCAAAATAAACAACAAAATAAACATAACAACATGAGTGTAAGATTGAGAGAGAGAAGAACTATGCCATCCCAGGTAGTGTTAAGATTTTTCAGGTCAGTTCAAGAACCTGATGGCAGTGGGGAAGAAGCTGTTGCTGAACCTTGAGGTGTGGGTCATCAGGCTCCTGTACCTCCTGCCTGATGGCAGCGTCGAGAAGAGGGCACGGCCCAGATGGTGGGGGTCCTTAATGATGGATGTCGCCTTCCTGAGACATCGTCCCTTGTGGATGCCCTCGATGGTGGAGAGAGCTGTACCCGTGATGGAACTGGCTGAGTCCACCACTCTCTGTAGCCTCTTGCGTTCTGTTTTCCGTTGCGTTTCTGATCAAGGTGATCCCCCAGGATGTTGATGGTTGAGAACTCCACTATAGTAATGTCATTGAACATCAAGGATAGCTTAAGTTAGACTGTCTCTTGTTGGGGAAGTTCATTGAGAAAATACAGGCCTTGTCTCCTCAATGTTTGCTCATAAGGTAAAGCCACCATCTCAGAAACCATTCTAATGAATCTTCTTCATATTCCCTCTATGGGAAGAGCATGGTAAGAAAACCAACACTGTATGCAGCAGTCCAAGACCTTATATAATTTCAGTAAGATGTCTTTAATACCATAATCAATTGCTCTTATTGGAATTGGGATGTGACTATCAGGATAACACCAGCCACATTAATGTAACTCTGATTCACAACATTCGCTAAGAATCACGGCCCCAGCAGTGACAGTGATAGCTCTTATTATTTCTACTAAAAGATGCCTTTAACACTGAGGACAAGCACATTACAGCTTCTTCCTCTGTGATCATTAGCACAAGGTCCTGATGGCTGGAAGCATTAGTCGCTATTCCCCCTTTCCTGCCATAGATTGGTAGATAAAAATGCATCGCTGGTTTAAAGTTATTTATAAATCTTGGACGAGGAGATATGGTCTCCCCGGCAGTGTGAGAGAACAACTGCATCAGTCCAGGAACTTGTCAGATGCCCGACAGCTTTTATTGGTGAATTAGTAATGCTGACTAAAACTTGCGCTGTTCCTTCCTTTCATATGGTAATGTCGAGTTCAGTGTTTGAAGTGCTGCCTAGTAATGTAGTCAGTGGGGTTTCCACACTGAAAAACTAGCACTAATCAGACCATGGGCTAAAGTGATCTATTATTGTATTTATTAAATGCCAAAACATTACAAAAACAGAAATTGGATCATGATTTTTCAGCTTCAATTGTGAACAAAAGCAACTGCAGCTTAACTTTGATAGGTCACAATGGACTACACTGTGTGCTAAGAAAAGAGTACAGAAGCGAGTTTAATTAACTATCCTTTATTTATGTTAAACAGAGTGCATCATGACCGGCAGCGAATCGGCTGCTTAATTTATGTAGGGATGTAAGTGATTTGATTATTTAACTAATAATCTATTACTTGTCTTAAGTTGTACGCATCTTGTCACTGACAGTGAGTTGTGTGTGTCTTTTCAGGAGTGTTAAAAGCCTAATAACTCACACCAGGCCTGAGGCATTGGTGAGTTGTAGCATCATTCCTGAGTGATTGAATAATTCTTTTTGAACAAATGAAAAGGACTGAGTCCCAAACTTTATCACCGGCTTTTAGTGGGGGAAAAGACAGACATGTGGAGGGGTGAAACAGTGACACAACTGGTAGAACTGCTACCTCGCAGTGAGCTATGGGGAGACATTGAGCAGGTTGGGAATTTTTTCACTGGAGCCTAGGAAAATGAGGGGTGATCTCATAGAGGTGTATAAAGTCATGAGGGGCATGGATAGGGTGAATGTGCACAGTCTTTTTTTTCTCCAGAGTGGGGGAATCAAGAACTGGAGGGCATACGTTTAAAGTGAGAGGGGAGAGGTTTAATAGGAACCAAAGGGGCAACTTTTTCACCCAGAGGGTGGTCCATATATGGAATGAGCTGCCAGAGAAAGTGGTTGAAGCAGGTACATTAACATTTAAAAGGTATTTGGACAGATCCGTGGATAGGAAAGGTTTAGAGGGATATGGGCCAAATACAGGCACATGGGACTAGCTTGGATGGGAATCTTGGTCAGCATGGACCAGTTGAGCCAAAGGGCCTGTTTCCGTGCTGTATGACAGAGTCCACTTGACCAATCGAGTCCACACCGGCTCTTTGAACATTCCCATTCCTGCCCTAATTTTCCCTGTAACCTATTCTGCAAACATTCCCATCAAGTCCCCCCAGATTCTACCACTTACCAACTCCAGGGACAACTGACAGCAGGCAATTAGCCGATCAACCTGCATATCTTTAGGGTGTGGGAGCACCCAGTGAAACCCATGCAATCACAGCAAGAACGTGCAAACTCCACACACACAATACCTGGACTCAGGATCGAACCTGGGTCACTAGAGTCATGAGGCAGTGACTGTGCACCAGTGTGACTTGAAAAGGCAGACAAGGTTTTGCAGGGTTGAGGAGGAGGATTGTGGGATGGGATTAATTGGAAAACTCTAATTTAAAAGACTCTTAGATAGGCTTGGTATGGCAACTGCTCTGTCCAGGACCGCAAGAAACTGCAGAGAGTTGTTGACACAGCCCAGCGCATCACGGAAACCAGCCTCCCCTCCTTGGACTCTGTCTTTACCTCTCGCTGTCTTGGTGAAGCAGCCAGCATAATCACAGACCCCACCCATCCAGGTCATTCTCTCTTCTATCATCAGGTAGAAGATGCAGGAGCCTGAGGGCACGTACCACAAGGCTCAAGGACAGCTTCTATCCCACTGTGATAAGACTATTGAACAGTTCCCTCAAACGATGAGATGGACTCTGACTTCACGATCTACTTTGTTGTGACCTTGCAACTTATTGCACTGCACTTTCTCTGTAGCTATGACACTTTACTCTGTACTGTTATTGTTTTTACCTGTACTACCTCAATGCACTCTGTACTAACTCAATGTAACTGCACTGTGCAATGAATTGACCTGTACAATCGGTATGCAAGACGAGTTTTTCACTGTACCTCAGTACAAGTGACAATAATAAACCAATACCAATAGGAGGACTATGTGGGAGGGAAGGGTTAGATAGATCTTAGAGCAAGATAAAATGTTAGCATGACATTGTGGGCCAAAGGGCCTGTACTGTGCTGTAATGTTCTATGTTCTATATTCAAACTCCTTCAAAGAATAAGCATGTCTATCTAAGCTTTGAGGACTGGATTCTCTCTCTGGATAATCAATCCAGGTGATCAATATCACCTCTCTCTGGATAATCAATATCAAACTGGAACTAAAGGAGACAAGGAATTGGACAGATGGGGTGGCCCACCCCAAACATAGCCTGGCGGCATTGGGCTGAATGGCCTTCTTCAGGATGGCCTTAATCCAGGATGCTGCCTGGATTAGAGGGCATGTGCTATCAGGAGAGGCTGGACAAACTTGGGCTCTTTTCTCTGGAGCGGCAGAGGCTGAGGGGTGATCTGTTGGAACTGTATAAAATTATGAGGGGCATAGATAAGGTGGACAAGCAATTTCTTTCTCCCCCATTATTGAGTGATCCAATACCAGAGGGCATACGTTTAAGGTGAGAGGGGATAGGTTCAGAACAGATGTGAGGAGTATGTTTTTTTACAGAGAGAGTGGTGGATGCCTGGAATGCATTGCCTGATAGGGTGGTGGAGGCAAATTCATTGGGGGCTTTTAAGAGGGTCTTGGATGGGCACATGAATGAGAGGAAAATGGAGGGATGTGGGCATTCTGTAGGTAGGAGAGATTAGATATGTTGGCACAACATTGTGAGCTGAAGGGCCTGTTCTGTGTGGTACTGTTCTATGTTCTATGTACTACCCTTCAGAAGAAATACTTATTTGGCTCTAAAGTGTTTGAGAATGTCTTGCAGTCAGAAAAAGTGCTGTACAAATGCAAGTGTTTTTTTTTTCATCTCATTCCTGGAAGAGGGATAGAAGACTGATTCACACAAACCTTTGACAAGTCATCGGAGGGAAGGGCTGGCGGATAATTCTTCATAAGGAACTTTCATCCTCTGCTGAGTTCAGAGAAGTTCCAAGCAATGATAAATTTGGCTTGTGGTAGGTCAGAATGATGAAGGTAACAGGTGCAATCTGTCGAATATTTCCAGAGAAAGACTGAGACAGGGAAATGAGAGGCAGGATTGAACGATGATGCAAGACCTGATGTGACAGGGAGAACCAGAGGAGATAAAGAATTCACGTTGGTCGGAATCAATCATTCCTTTTTCTGTCACAGAAAAAAGGGTCGAAGATGTAAAAGAAACTGTTGGACAAGGTGAAAGACTGGTAAAGAATTTTGAAAACTACTCTAGACAACTGAAGTATAATAGCCTTTACAAGACATTGTTAGTTACACATTAGGAGATGGTTCAACAGAAAAGAACTGGTTTGCATAGTATAATTTGTTCCAGGAGATCAATAAAGTAGGCAAGATGTTTATCAACCTTGGTGATACCAGTAGAGCTGCTGCCTCACAGCTCCAGTGACCCGGGTTCAATCCAAACCTTGGGTGCTGCCTGTGTGGAGTTTGCATGTTCTCCTTGTGATTGGGTGGGTTTCCTCCAGGTTCTCCGGTTTCCTCCCACATCCCAAAGATGTGGTGGTTAGGAAGTTAATTGGCTGCTGTAAATTTCCACTATAATGTAGGGGAATGCTAGAATCTTGGGAGAGTTGGAAGGTATGAGGGGAGAATAGGTTACAAGGAAAATTAGTAGGGGAATGGAATTGTTCTATGAGCTGACATAGATGGGCCATATGGCCTCCTTCTATTGGTGTACAGAAGGATCTTGGGGTCCAAGTCTACAGCTTCCTGAGAGTGGCCATGCAAGTAGATAGGGTGGTAAAGAAGGCGTACTGCATTCTTGCCTTCATCAGTCAGGACATTGACTATAAGAGTCAGCAAATCATGTTGCAGCTATGTAAACTTTTGAGTAGGCCACAATTCTGGTCACCCCACTACAGGAAGGATGTGAAGACTTTGGAAAGGGCGCAGACAAGGTTCACCAGGATGCTGCCTGGATTAGAGAGTATGAGCTATAGGGAGAGTCTGGACAAACTTGGGTTGTTTTCTCTGGAGCGTCGGAAGCTGAGGGGAGACCTGATAGAAGTCTATAAGACTATGAGAGGCATAGATAGACAGAACCTTTTCTCCCAGGGTCGAAATATCTCATACTAGAAGGCATGCATTTAAGGTAAGAGCAGGAACGTTTAAAGGAGATGTGTGGGGCAAGTTTTTTTACACTGGGTGCCTAGAATAGGCTGCCGGGGGCACTAGTGGAATAGGCTGCCGGGGGCACTAGTGGAAACAGATACGATAGTGGTGTATATGAGGCTGTTTGATAGACACGTGGACATGTGGGAATGGAGGGATATGGATCATATGCAGGCAGAAGAGATTTAGTTTAATTCAGCATCATGTTTGGCACAGCTATCATGGGCTGAAGGGTCTGTTCCTTTGCTGTACTGTTCTATGTCATAAAGTGGAAACCCATGTCAACTTAATTATCTTCGTTTATTATTCTCTTCATTTTTCTGCACATAGGCACTCTGGCAAAACCAGAATTTATTGCCCAATAGTTTGTGAGAAGGTCGAGTTCAGCCATAATCCTGAACTGCTTCAGTTGTTCTGGTGAAGTTACGCTGTGATATGTTGTCACAAGAGAGGAGTGCCGATGTGTTGGAGGTAACACACTGGCATGGATGTAGGGTTGGATTTTGGTCACCCTGTTATAGGAAAGATTTTATTAAACTAGAAAGGGTGCAGAGAAGATTTACCAGGACGTTGCCTGGACTTGGGGGCCTGAGTCGCAAGGAGGGGTTATGTAGACTAGGACCGGAGCGAAGGAGATTGAGTGGTGACCTGGTAGAGGTATATAAGATCATGAGGGGCACAGACAGGGTGAAAGCGCATAGTCTTTTTCCCAGGGAGAGGGTGCTGAAAACAGGAGGCCGTAGGTTCAAGATCAGAGGCGAGAGACTTAAAAGGGAACATCAGGGGCAGCTTCTTCATGCAAAGGGTGGAGCATATTTGGAATTAGCTGCCAGAAATAGGGCACATGAGCAACATTTAAAAGCCATCTAGATAAGTCCATGGATAGGAGAGGTTTAGAGGGCTATGGGTCAAACATGGGCAGACGGGACTAGCTTGCTGGGCAACACAGTTGGCATGGATGATTTGGGCCACACGGGCTGTTTCCATGCTGTATGACTCTATGACCCTCTATGGCTAACAGGCAGGAAGCAGGGTTCATTTTCAGGTTAGCAACCTCTGACCAGTGGAGTCCCCCGGGGGTCAGTGCTGGGACCATGTTTGTTTGCAATGTAGATTAATAACCTGGATGAAAGAAATAAATAAACTTCAGGCAACACAAACATGGGTGGGAAGGCAAGAGGATACAGAGAAGCAAAGAACTGCAGATGCTGGAATCTAGATGAAAACACTATGATGCTGGAGGAACTCAGCAGGCCAGGTAACGTCAGATGCTGCCTGGCCTGCTGAGTTCCTCCAGCATCATGTGGTTTTCAAGAGGAATACAGAGATATTGATAGGTTGGGTGAGTGGGCAAAAAAGTTGGCAGATAGAGCATAATGTGGAAAAATATGAATTTGTTCATTTTGGCAGGAAGAACAAAATAATTAAAATTATTCAAATGACAAAAACTGCAGCAGAAAAGGATTGAGAGGCCCTCATGCATTGAACACAGAAAGCTAGAACATAATTATGGCAAGAAATAGGGAAGACTAATGGAATGTTACTCCTTATTTCAAAGGAATTGGAGGATAACAGTCTGGAAGAGTACTGCAACTGCACAAGGCACTAGTGAGACCACATCTAGGGTCATAGAGTTAGACAGCTGGGAAGTATACCCTTCGGCCCAACTCGTCCATGCCAACCAAGTTACCTGCATGACCTAATCCCATTTGCTTTTGTTTGGCCAATATCCCTCAAACTTTTCCTATCCACGTACCTGTCCAAATGTCTTTTAAATGTCGTAATTGTATCCACCTCTACCACTTCTTCTGGCAGCTCGTTCCACATACCCACCACCCTTTAAATTTATCCCCTCTCACCTTAAGATAAGAGATAAGATATCTTTATTAGTCACACGTACATCAAAACACATAGTGAAATGCACCTTTTGCGTAGAATGTTCTGGGGGGAGCCCGCAAGTGTTGCCACGCTTTCGGCACCAACATAGCATGCCCACAACTTCCTAACCCGTACGTTTTTGGAATGTGGGAGGAAACCGGAGCACCCAGAGGAAACCCACTTAGACACAGGGAGAATGTACAATCTCCTTACAGACAGCGGCTGGAATTGAACCCGAGTCGCTGGTGTTGTAAAAACATTACGCTAACCGCTACACTACCATGCCTGCCTTAAGTCAAGAGTACTATGAACAAACTTTGTTCTCCTACTGAAGGAAAGATATTGGAGGAGGTTCAGAGAAGATTCGCCAGGATGATCCCAAATATGGAGAGGTTTACTTATGAGTAAAGGTTAAATAGGAAAAGAATCTACTCAACAGAGTTTAGAATAATGAGAGGTGATCTTATTGGAACATATAAGATTCTTGGAGGTGGTAGAAAGGATAAATACCGAGAAGATGTTCCCTTTCAGGAGAGACTCCAGGACCAAAGGGCAAAGACTCAGAATAAAGGGGTGCACATTTACATCTGAGATGAGGAAGAATCTTTTTCTTTCAGAGTTATAAATCTTTGGAATTCTCTACCTTAAGAGAGCTGATGGGTATATTTAAAACTGAGGTAGATAGATTTCTAATCGGTAACAGAATCAGGGGTTAAGGGAAAAGGTTAAGAAAGTAGACTTGAAGAATGTTGGATCAGCCATGATACTACTGAATGGTGGAGCAGGCTCGAGGGGCTGAATGGCCTGCACATGTTCTCATTTCTTTTTGGATCTCATGGTTCTTAAGGTGTTCCCATAATCCAGTCAAGGAGGGAGTTCCAGGATTCAGACTATGTTCTCAACGCAAATCAGGATAATCTCAGATATGTTAAACCAGCTGGGCAAACTGAATGTAAAATGGATTAACATGGGAATTAGTGGTGACATAAACAGAAAGAAGTGGGCGTAATGTTGGGAGGGGTGTATTACTCAACCCATTGAGACTCTTCCACCATTTGGTTAAACCATACACATCATTATTCCTCCAACAATTATCCACAATACAACCTTATCTACCAGCTGATGTATAGAGAGTTCCTTTGTTACCACAGATTGGTTATACTGTCTCACAGACGCTACACAATGAAAATTTTGGCTGTCTAATTCGTTGACTTAAAGTTGACCAGATAAATATTTTTACCACAATAGAGTTCCATTCCGGCTACTGTCTGTAAGGAATTTGTACGTTCTCCCCATGTGTCTGTGAGGTTCCTCCGGGTGCTCCGGTTTCCTCCCACATTCCAAAGACATACAGGTTAGGAGCTGTAAGCATGCTATATTGGCACTGGAAGAGTGGCGACACTTGCCGGCTGCCCCCGCACATTCTCAGTAATGCAAAATGACACATTTCACTGTGCGTTTCGATGTACATGTGACTAATAAATAAATATCTTATCTTGCAAGGATAGATTGCAGAGGCTGGGGATGTTTTCTTCAGAGAAGACTGAGGAGACAGTTAATAGTAGTATATAAAAAGATGAGAATCTGGGTACAGTGAACAGTGGGAGATGTTCCCTTTGGTGGAGAGATCAAATATGAGAGGCGACAGAAAGAAAATGAAGGGGAAAAGAATTAATAATGACAAAAGAAAAATAAGTATGGGGCATGTGGTTGGAATTAGGAATGCACTGCCTGCAGATAGAGTGGAGCCAAGTTTTATTGTGGCTTTCAAGGGGGAATTGGATAAATGTATGGTGGAGAAAAAATTTGCTTGGCTGTCATAACAGAGCCAGAAATGGGTGTGCAACTAGTGAGCATCTCTACTTGAGGGCCAGTGCAAATATAACGGGCCACATGACCTCCATCTGTGATGTAACCATTCCATTGATCTATTCAGCTGGAAGGTCATTGACCTCAAATGTTAACCCCCTTTCTCTCTCTTTATGGATATTGCCTTACCTGCTTAGGATTTCAAGCATTTTCTGTTTTTATTTCAGATTTCCAGCATCTGTTGCATTTTGTGTTTAAATTCATGTAAATTCTTCCTCTTGCTTAATCCTCAAGAGTAATCTACATTAGGCAGTAGGACATCTTAAATTACCATTTTAAGCTGCTCCTGATTGTAAACAAGCTTCGCTGAATGTTGATCCACTGCATTTTGAAAATTGCAATGCTGTGATAGTTTTAGTACCAGTTCCCATAATCTGATATCACTTATAATAAGTTATATTATCGAGAGCCTAAATTCAGGTTGCTGATAAGATGTTTGCAAATTTCTTCTTGATGATGACCTGTTTGATTGACTGGTAGATATGAAGTGCTCTATTACAGCAATGCACTCAAATGATTATGTCAGTTGAGTTAAAGGACAGGGGTTTATGATCTGAAGTGTATAATCTACTGCATCATCCTACCAAGTAACTGGTGTCTTACAGACATTTACAAAATCCCTTTTGCAAATAAGGGAGAGCAAATTTGCTTCTTGGTTTTTCAACTTTAGTGGGTGACCTTGGTTTCAAGATATCTTTATTTGTCACATGTACATCAAAACACACAGTGCAATACATCCTTTTGTGTAGAGTGCTCTGGGGGCAGCCCACAAGTGTCGCCACACTTCTGGCACCAAATTAGCATGCCCACAACTCCCTAACCCATACATCTTTTGGAGTGTGGGAGGAAACCGGAGCACCCGGAGGAAACCCACACAGGCACAGGGAGAACGTACAAACTCCTTACCGACAGTAGCCAGAATTGAACCTGGGTCGCTGGCGCTGTAAAGCGTTATGCTAACTGCTACACTACCATGCTCAATGGGTAGCACTTCACCTCTGTGGCAAATGGGACTAGCTTAGATGAGCATCTTGGTCAGTATGAATGATTTGGGCTGAAGGGCCTGCTTCTGAAGGGCTGTATGACTGTTAAAATTGTTGGTCCCTGTTCCTGCACCAAAATTAGTACTGAAGCTCCCATGAGGTTTGGCTGTATTATTGGGATTGCCACCTTTGGAACCAAAAGGTTATGTTGGGCTCTTGGACAGATTTAGTCTTTGTGAATTACATTAGAGTCATAGAGTCAAAGAGTCATACAGCACGGAAACAGAGCTTTCAGCCCAACTGGTCCATGTTGACCAAGGGTTCCATCTAAGCTAGTTCCATTTGCCTACATTTGGCCCATATCCTTCTGAACCCTTCTTATCCATGTACCCATCCAAGTGTCTTTTAAATGTTGTTAATGTACCTGCCTCAACCACTTTCTCTGGCAACTCATTCAACATTCTGATCACCCACTGCACAAAAAAGTTGCCCCTCAGGTTCCTATTAAATCTCTCCCTTCTCACCTTAAATCTGTGCCCTCTAGTCTTTGGTTCCCTTTCCCTGGGAAAAAGGCTGTGCGCATTCACCCTATCTATGCCCCTTATGATTTTATACACCTTTATAAAATCATCCCTCAGTCTCCTATGCTTCAATGAATACAGTCCTAATTAAGCACACAATAAGTAATGGCTGTGCATTCGTCTTACAACATATGGTTCTACCATCCTTAATGACAGCAGATTTCAGAAAGTGAGTGCAATCTGCTGCTAACATTATCTTCATGGTGGCAACTTGGACATGAACTGCAGATTCCACGGCAGCTCTTGCACCATCCTGACTTGGAAACATATCACTGGTGATAACCTAATGCTTCCCATTATCACCTTCCATACTTGTCAGATTCCAGATGAAAAACATGATGTTGCTGGAGGAACTCAGCAGGCCAGGAAGCATCCGTGGAGAAAAGCAGGCGGACAACGTTTCCAGTCGGGACCCTTCTTCAGGACTGAAGATAGGAAAAGGGGAAGCCCAATATCTAGGAGGGGAAAGCAGAGCAGTGATAGATGGACAAAAGAGGGGAGGTGGGGTGGGCTCAAGGTGGTGATAGGCAGTTGCGGGAGAGGAAGGGAGAGCAGATCCACTGGGGGATGGGTCAAAGGTAAGGAGAGATAGAGGCTAGGAAATGGAAGAGGAGAAGCAGCATGGTGGGGGGGGGGGGGGGGGAGTAGTGGGGGGTTTGTGGGGAAGGGGGTTGGGGATTACCTAAAGGGGGAGAATTCAATATTCATGCCGTCAGGCTGCAAGATTCCAAGACGGAAAAGGAGGTGCTGTTCCTCCAGTTTGCTCTTGGAATTCTCCTCACTGGTACCCTTCGTGTTCCTGCTTATCACCCTCCAGCAACTCTCCCCCCACCTGGCTCTCTCCACCCCCCATTTTTTGTCTACCTCCATCTATCATCCATCTGCCTCTGCCTCCCAATTCCACCACTACTCCTCCCCTCCTACCTCACTTGATGTGCCCTTCATCCTTCACCCTACCTCAGTCCGCCAATCACCTCTGGATCCCATCTCACTGCTCCCCCACTCGTATTTATACTGACCATCTCCCCTTTCACTCTCGGTCCTGATGCAGGGTTTTGGTCTGAAACATCCACAGTTCTTTTACCCCCCACAGATGCTGCTCGACCCGCTGAGTTTCTCCAACCAGATTGTTCTTTTCCTGGAAATATATCACTGTTCCTTCATCATCACTGGGTTTTGATCCTGGAACTCCCTGCTCAAGAGGATGTGGAGGCCTTGGAGAGGGTTGAGAAGAGGTTTGGTAGGCTGTATCTCAAATAATGATGAGAAGGAGATAGAGAGCTTAGCGACATGGTGTCATGACAACAACCTTTCCCTCAATGTCAGCACTGGGTCACTGTGGCTTTCCCCTGGTAGGTCATCCTCCCCAGCAGTATCCAAAGCGGTATACCTGTTATTGAGGGAATGGCCAGAGGGGTACTCTGCATTATCTGCCTAACCTCTGTCCTCCTCCTGACAGTAACCCAGCTACCTGCCTTCTGCAGCCTCAGAGTGACTGCCTCCCTGTAGCTCTTGTCTATGTATTCCTCAGGAGCCAAAGATCATCCAGGTGCAGCTCCAGTTCCCTAACACAGTCTGTAAGGAGCTGTAGCTGGATGCCCCTCGTGCAGATGTAGTTATCAGGGAGACTGGAGGTCTCCCAGAACTCCTACATCTCACAAGCTGAACACATCACTGACCCCAGAGCCATTCTCACTACTCTGGCCTGGCACTAAAGGAAACACCAAAGCAAAGAAAGAAAGGAACTTACCAGAGACTTATCTTTGCCTCTTCTCACTGAAGGAGCCAGAGCCACCCACTCCAACATTGGCCACTGACATACTGGCTGCTGCCAAAATGGCCACTCTACTTACACCTGCCTTCCCTTTATTTGCTGCTGTTAATAAGCCAATCAACTGGTAACAATTTGCAAATGTGCCTCGTTTGGACTCTTGCAAAGTGAAATTCACCAGCTCAGGCACAGAGACTCATCTCTTTTCAAAGGTCCCGCTCCAAATCTCACCATTTATTGTTTTCCTTTGTACACTGTAATGAATTGATCTGTATGAATGGCATGCTAAAGTTTTTCACTCTACCTCAGTACATGTGGCAATAATAAACCAATTTACCAATTTACACCTCCTTGCTCCAGAATATTCTTCCCATATACCTGGTGAGGGGGCTCTGAGGTTCCACATGCAATCTATACCCACCGGTCTTTACCATTCATTCAGGTACCTTCATGGAGCCTGAAAGTCAACACGGCTTAGAAGCACACCATTCAGCCTATTGAATCCATGCTAGCTCTCTGTAGAGTCATGGAGTCAATACAACCCGGAAAACAGGACCTTTGGCCCAACCCATCCCTGCTGACCAAATTGCCAACTGAGCTCATTCCACTTTCCTGCATTTGGCCCATATCCCTCTAAACCTTCCATGTATCTGTCCAAATGTGTTTTAAATGTTGTTATTACTGTATACATGCCTCTGCCACTTCCTCTGGCAGATTGTTTATATATTCACCGCCCACTGTGTGAAAAATGTTGTTCCTCAGGCCCTTTTTAAATCTTTGCCCTTTATACCTGTGTCCCTAGTTTTGGACTTCCCTACCCTGTAGATCAATCCAGTCAGTCTGTAGACTTCCTCTATCTTGTACTCAAACAAATTTCTTCCCTTCAAATGCGCCGGTACCAAAGAAAAACAAGGTAACGTGCCTCAATGACTACCGACCAGTAGCTCTGACATCCACCATCATGAAGTGCTTTGAGAAGTTGGTCATGGCGCACATCAGCTCCAGCCTACCAGACAACCTGGACCCACTGCAATTCGCCTATCGCTGAAACAGGTCGACAGTGGATGCCATCTCCCTGGCCCTACACTCAACTCTCGAACATCTGGACAGTAAAGACACCTACATTAGACTTTTGTTTATTGACTACAGCTCTTCCCTCAAAACAATAATCCCAAGTAAGCTTGTCACCAAACTCTGAGACCTGGGACACAACACCTCCTTCTGTAACTGGATCCCTGACTTTCTAACAAACAGACCACAATCAGTGAGGATAGGCAGCAATACCTCCGGCACGATTATTCTCAACACTGGTGCCCCATAAGGCTGCGTCCTCAGCCCCCTACTCTACTCCCTATACACTCATGACTGTGTAGCCAGATTCTGCTCTAACTCCATCTACAAGTTTGCAGATGATACCACTGTTGTAGGCCGAGTACAGGAAGGAGATAGCGAGCTTAGTGGAATGGTGTCATGACAACAACCTTTCCCTCAATGTCAACAAAACAAAAGAGCTGGTCATTGACTTCAGGAAAGGGGGGCGGTGTACATGCACCTTCTACATCAATGGTGCTGAGGTCGAGAGGTTTGAGAGCTTCAAGTTCCTGGGAGTGAACATCGGCAACAACCTGCCCTGATCGAATCATGTAGATGCCACGGCCAAGAAAGATCACCATCGCCTCTACTTCTTCAGGAGGCTAAAGAAATTTGCTTTGTCCCCTTTGACTCTCACCAACTTTTACCGATGCACCATAGAAAGCATCCTATCTGGATGTATCACGGCTTGGTATGGCAACTGCTCTGCCCAGGACCACAAGAAACTGCAGAGAGTTGTGGACACAGCCCAGCGCGTCACGGACACCAGCCTCCCCTCCTTGGACTCTGTATTTACCTCTCATTGTCTTGGCGAAACTGTCAGCATAATCAAAGACCCCACCCACCCAGGACATTCTCTCTTCTTCCATCAGGTAGAAGATACAGGAGCCTGAGGGCACGTACCACCAGACTTAAGGACAGCTTCTACCCCACTGTGATAAGACTATTGAACTGTTCCCTTATACGATGAGATGGACTATGACCTCACGATCTACCTTGTTGTGACCTTGCACCTTATTGCACTGCACTTTCTCTGTAACTGTGACACTTTGTACTGTTATTGGTTTTACCTGTACGACATCAATGCACTCTGTACTACCTCAATGTAACTGCACTGTGTAATGAATTACCTGTACGATCGGTATGCAAGACAAGTTTTTCACTGTACCTCAGTACAAGTGACAATAATAAACCAATACCAATACCAATCTCCTTCTGAAGTTGCTGATCGGCACCACTTTCAACATCTTGCAGGAAGAAAGTTCCAGGTCACTGCCATATGCTGAGTAAAAAATTCCCCCTCACTATCCCTAAATCTCTTGCCCAAAACCCTCAAAACTCTGTCCCCTGGTTCATGTATTATCTGCTATTGGCACAGGTTTTCCTTGTCTGAACGTGTCACAAGCTGATTTGGTGTACACCTCCATCAAATCCCCCATCAATCTCTTTTGTTCCAAGGAGAACAATCGCAGCTTCTCTCACACATCATAAGGTTCAAGAACAGCTCTTTCCCTTCAACCATTTGGTTCTTGGGAGCAGGCACGGGAGTGTAGCAGTTAGCGTAATGCTATTACAGCGCCAATGACTCGGGTTCAATTCCGGCCGCTGCCTGTAAGGAGTTTGTATGTTCTCCCCGTGTCTGCGTGGGTTTCGTCCGGGTGCTCTGGTTTCTTCCCACATTCCAAAGATGTACAGGTTAGGAAGTTGTGGGCATGCTATGTTGGTGCCAGAAAAGTGGCAACACTTGCAGGCTGTCCCCAGAACACTCTATGCAAAAAAATGCATTCCACTGTGTGTTTTGATGTAGTGACTAATAAAGATATCTTATTGAAGCAACTGGCAAAACCCTAATCACTACAGTTCAGCAACACTATGACCACTTTGATCACTTTGCACTAAAATTGACTTGTTATTTTTGTTCCAATTGTGTTCTTTCTTGTAAAAATTGTGTATAATTTATTTTTAATTTAAGTTTTTCTTGTGAATGCTGCTTCTATGATGCTATGTGCCTGTGATGCTGCTGCAAGTAAGTTTTTCAGTGCACCTGAGCATACATGTACTTGTGCATATGACAATAAACTCGACTTGACTAGCTTCATCATAATCACTAATCCTTGCACCCATATTGGTAAGTCCTCTCAGTTTAACCCCAACTGGAGCGATGGAGGGGTGTACAGGATGACAGAGTGGTGAAGCTGGTAGAGCCACAGTCGCACAGTCAATGACTTGGTTTCAATCCTGACCTCTGGTGTTGTGTGTATGTGGATTTTGCGCATTCTCCCCCGTGACTGCGTGTATTTCCCCTGAGTGCCATCATCTCAAAGATGTGCAGGTTGGTTGATTATTTGGTAAGTTACCTCCCAGCACATAAGTGAATAGTAGAATCTGGGGAAGTTGGTGGAAATGTGTGGAGAACAAAATGGGGCTAGTGTCGCATTAGTGTGAACTGGATGTTTGATAGTCAGTGTGGACACAATGGATCTGCTTCAATCTTGTATGACTCAACAACTCTTACATCCCCACCATTTAAAAGACATTTGGACAGGTACATGGATAGGGAAGGTTTAGAGGGACATGGGTCAAATGCAGGCAAATGCAACTAGTTCATGTCAGCAACTTGATCGGCATGGGCGAGTTGGGCTGAAGGGTCTGTTTCCTTGCTGTATAACTATGACTCCATAATTCTAGATGTGGTCTCACTAGCGTCTTGTAGAGTTGCAGTATGTCTTCCCTACATTTATCCTGCAACTGCTTTGAAAGTAAAGGGGAACATTCCATTAGCTTTCCCCATTGCCTACCGCAATTGTTTACTAGCTTCCTGCATTCAATGCACACGGGCTCCACAATCCCCTTATGCTGCTCCTTTCTGCAATTTTTCTCCATTTGAAAACTCTGTTATTTTGTTCTTCCTTCCAAAATGAACAAATTCACATTGTTCCACATCTAGCCAACTTTTTTGCCCACTCACCCAACCTAGCAATATCTGTGTATCACCTTGCCTTCCCACCTTTGTTTGTGTTGCCTGAAATTTGGCTAAAGTTGTTTAACTCTGTGAATCACGCCCAAACCCTAATCTTCTCAATGACCTTCACACCGCTCCCAAAATGTCCTAGACCAAAACTGAACACAACGCTCTACTTATGACCTAACCAGAGTTTGCTTATCATTGAGGAGATCACATCCAGAGGATTATATGACAAGATAAGATATCTTTATTAGTCACATGTACATCAAAACACACAGTGAAATGCATCTTTGGCGTAGAGTGTTCAGGGAGCAGTATTGATCTCCTTATTTAAGGAAAGATGTAAGCACATTGGAAGCAGTTCAGAAAAGATTCGCCAGACTTATAGCTGGAAAGGGCGTGTTGTATTGTGAGGAAAAAATTGAACAGATTAGGCTTATAATGGGCAGATTATTATCTAGATGGGGAGAAAATTCAAAGTACAGAAATACAAAGGGACTTGGGGGGCTTCTCGTGCAGGATACCCTAAAGGTTAACCACCAGGTCGGGTCGGTGGTAAAGAAAGCGAATGTTATGTTGGCATTCATTTCGAGAGGTATAGTGTATAAAAGTAGGGAAGTGTTGATGAGGCTCTATGAAGCACTGGTGAGGCCTCATTTGGAATATTGTGCACAGTTTTGGGCCCCATATCTTAGGAAGGATGTACTGATGTTGGAGAGGGTTCAGAAGAGATTTACTAGCATGATTCCCGGAATGAAAGGGCTTACGTATGATGTTCGTTTGTCGGCTCTTGGACCGTACTCACTGGAGTACAGAAGAATGAGAGGGCACCTCATAGAAACATTTAAAATGTTGAAAGAACTGGACAGAGTAGATGTGGCTAAGTTGTTTCCCTTGGTGGGTGAGTCCAGGACTAGAGGGCACAATCTTAGAATTAAAGGGTACCTGTTTAAAACAGAAATGAGGAGAAATTTCTTTAGCCAGAGGGTAGTGAAATTATGGAATTCTTTGCCACGTACAGCTGTGGAGGACCAATCATTAGGGGTGTTTAAGGAGGAGATAGATAGGTATCTAATTAGTCAAGGTATCAAGGGATACAGGGACAAGGCCGGAAATTGGGGCTATATAGGAATAGATTGTAGTGTAGCTCATGGAGCAGACACGAAGAGCCGAATGGCCTACTTCTGCTCCTTTGTCTTGTGATCTTGTGATAACTGCTGGAGTTTAGTGAGTGAGAGAGATCCTGAGAGAAACATATAAGATCCTGAGGTGCCTTGACAGGGTGGACTTGGGAGAATCCAGAAATAAGGATGACTGTCCAAGAAAAAGAGATTGCCCATTTAAGACAGAGATGAAGTACTTCCTTTTTCTCTCTCAGAGGGTTACAAGTCTTTGTAACTGCCTCAGACAATGGTGAAAATAGAATATTTTAAGGCAGAGATAGGCTGTTTCTTGATAATCAAGGAGTAAAAGGATACCAGGGGTAGGAAGGAACGTGGTGGTGAGGTTACAATCAGACGTAACCAACTATGCTCCTAATTTATTAGTTGGTCTTGAATATTATACATTCTGATAAAAAGCCCACGCCCTCCTTCTAAGCCTCCTCTGGTCCTCCTATTTTTGTCCCCGTTCCCATACCCACCTCCCCTCCATCCCCCCCATCCCTGTCCCCTTCCCCCTCCTTATTTCATCCACCTACTTACCCACACATTTTACCCACTGGATCGCCCCTCCACTTTCTGGCTCCACCTGCCATACACCTCTCCCCTAATGGTTCCCATTATCATCTCCATGGTAGCCTTTGTGTTCATGCTTATCTCCCTTCTAGCTGTCTCCACCTTCACTCTATCCCTCCCCCCCACTTAGCTCCATCTGCCTCATTTTTTGTCTGTCTCCAACTACCACCTACCTCCCAACTCCACCCCTTCCCCTCCCCGGCTCGACCTGCCTGTCATCCTTCTCCTTTCCTCAGGCAACCTATCACCTCTGGCCCATCTCACCACTCCTCCTCTCCACTTTATATCGGCCACCTCCCGTTTCCACTCTCAGTCCTGACGCAGCATTTTGACCTGAAACGTCGACAATTCCTTTCCCCCTGACAGATGCTGCTCGACCTGCTGAGTTCCTCCAGCAGATTGTTAGTTGTTCCAGATTCCAGCATCTGCAGTCTCTTGTGTCTCCATGATAAAAAGCAAATTGTATTGCATTGATTACTGCCAGAGAAAAGCTTTGAACAGTGTTGGAGAGGGACAGATTTGATCAATCTCTCAAACTGCTGGCAGAGGCATAATAGTCTGAACGTTCTCTTTATTTTTATTTCAGAGTGAGAGCTTTGCTGGCAAGACCAGAATTTATTGTCCATTCTGAATCACCTTTGAGAAGGTAGTGGCGAGCTGCCTCAGTTCCTCAGGTGATCACTCCCACAATACTGCTGGGTCTGGGAGGAAGTTCCAGGATTTAGACTCAGTGACGATGGAGGAATGGCGATACATTTCCAAATCAGAATGGTGTGTGACCTGGAGCGGAGAAAGCAGACTGTGGCGTTTCATAGAACATTACAGTGCAGTACAGGCCCTTCAGCCCATAATATTGTGTCGACATTTTATCCTCCTCTAAGATCTATCTAACCCTTCCCTCCCACATAGCCCTCCATTTCTTCATCATTCCTGTGACTATCTAAGAGTCTCTTAAATGTCCCTAATGTATCTGCCCCCACAACCTCTGCCGGCAGTGTGTTCCACGCACACACCACTCTCTGTGTAAAAAACTTACCTCTGACATCCCCCTTATATCTTCCTCCAATCATCTTAAAATTATGCCCCCTCGTGTTTGCCGTTGTCGCACTGGGAAAAAGTCTCTGACTGTCCACTCGATCTATGCCTTTTATCATCTTGTTCACCTCTATCAAGTCACCTCTCATCCTCGTTCTCTCCAAAGAGAAAAGCCCTCGCTCACTCAACCTTTCCTCATAAGACATGCTCTCCAATCCAGGCAGCATCCTGGTAGATCTTCCCTGCACCCTCCCTAAAGCTTCCACATCCTTTCTATAAAGAGGTGACCAGAACTGAACACAATACTCCAAGTGTGGTCTCACCAGTTCTATAGATATGCCTCGCAGCTCTTGAACTCAATACCCCAGCTGATGAAGGCCAACACACTATACACCTTCATAACAAGCCTATCAACCTTTGCGGCAACCTTGAGGGATCTATGGATGTGGACCCCAAGATCCCTCCACATTGCTAAGAGTCCTGCCATTAACCTTGTATTCTGCCTTCAAATTCGATCTCCCGAAGTGTATCACTTCACACCTTTCCAGATTTCCATTCCTTGTTATAGTTGTAGAGGCAGTGGATTTGGGAGGTGCTATCAGATTATCATCCTGTGACATTCTAAGATAAAACCTTTGATTCTATGGAGACATGGGAGACTGCCAATGCTGGAATCTGGAGCAACAAGCAATCTGCTGGAGGAACTCAGCAGGTCAAGCAGCATCCATCAGGGGGAAAGGAATTGTCAACGATTCAACAGATGCTGCTCGACCCGCTGAATTCCTCCTGCAGTTTGTTTGCTGCCTTTTGATTCTATGAATTGTGCAAGGTTGAAAGTCTTTAAACTGACTGTGACAGAAACTAGTACCATATGTTCAGAAAGTATCCCCGCAACTTGAGTCCTGCAGCAAGTTCATATCATTAACCCTGCTTAAAACAATTTTCATCAATTGTTGCTTCTCCTCAACCTTCAATTGCTCCTCTTTCAACAACAGGCTAAAGAAATAGTTTGGAATCTTAGTGCCGTGATCTCTCACCTATTTTTCTCTTAGGTGGAAGGATCTCCTTGTAATTGACAAAGAGCTCAATGGTTCTCTAACAAAACTTGTATTACCTATAGGATATGTGCATTTTCAAGCTTGAATGCTTTTCATGCTGTGGACCTGCTTCACGTCCCTCACCCATGTTCAACAGACTTATATACCGACTATTTCATGCTAATACTAAATCTCAATGATTCCAAAATAGCTTTTGCCCCTCTGCTGTCAGATTTCTGAACAGTCCATGAACCCATGTGCACTACCTCGTTATTCCTTTTTTTTGCACTATTTATTTTTCTGATTTATAGACTTTTATGGCCTTGCACTGTACCGCTGCTGCAAAACAACAAATTTCACATCATAGGTCAGTGATAATAAACCTGAGTCTGATTCTCAGAAATGGTTTGGGGGCAAATCGGTTTATTATTTTCACGTGCACACAATGTCACAGTGAAAAACTTAGTTTTGCAGGCCATCCATACAGATCATTTCATCACAACAGTGCATTGAGGTAGTACAAGGGAAAAGCAATAACAGAACACAGTCTATGGTCAGCGTGTTTTGTTGGGCCAAAGGGCCTGTATCTGTACTGTATTGCTTTATGACTATGACTCTATATAGTGTTACAGTTAGAGAAAGTGCAGTGCAGGCAGACAATAAGGTGGAAGGCCATAACGAGGTAGATGGTGAGGTCAAGAGTCCATCTTATCGACCATCTAATAGTCTTATACCAGTGGGATAGAAACTGTCCTTGAGACTGGTGGTACGTGCCTCAGGCTTTTGTATCTTCTGCTTGATTGGGGGGGAGGTGGAAGAAGAGAGAATGTCCTGGGTGGGTGGGGGTGTCTTTGATTACGTTGGCTGCTTTACTGAGGCAGTGAGAAGTGTAGACTGAGTCCATGGAGGGGAGGCTGGTTTCCATGACGTGCTGAGTTGTGTTCACAACTCTCTGCAGTCTCGGGGATTTCATCTGCTGGTAAAGACAACACTTGTTGGTCGTCATTAGTTGCAGGTCTGCTGGTCAATTAATGGAAGAGCTGGAGTTTTATGGCAATTAAGTTGCTTTGTGGTCTCCATTACTGAAACTATCTTTTCAAATTCTGAACTTTATCTAATTAGCTGAACTTAAATGTGGATGCCACAGTAACACAGCTGGTAGAGCCTCTGCCTCACAGTGCCAGAGACCCAGGTTCAATACTGATCACAGAACCTGTTTGTGTGGAGTTCGCATGTTCTCCCTGTGACCGGGTGAGTTTCCTCCAGGTGCTCTAGTTTCCTACTACATCCTAAAGCCACTGTGAATTGCTCCTGGTATGTAGATGAGTGGTAGAATCTGTGGGGGGGGAGGGGGCGGAGCGGAGTTGATGAGAATATGGGGAGAACAAAATGGGATTAGTATAAAGGAAGACACAAGAGACTGCCGATGCTGGAATATGGAGCAACACACCATCTGCTGGAGGAACTCAGAGGGTCGAGCAGCATCTGTGGGGGGAAAGGAATTGTCGACGTTTCAGTTCAAAACCCCACCTCAGGGCTGAGAGTGAAGGGAGGTGGCCAGTATAAAGAGAAGGGGATTGTTGAGACAGGAGACCGAGGTGATTGGTGGACTGAGGAGGGGGTGAAAGATAACCGGTAGCTTGCATCAGATAGGGGAGGGGAGTGGCATTGGGAGACAGACATAGGTGAATGATCATCTGTCATCTTTGCAAGAGACTGCAGATGCAAAAATCTGGAGCAGCAAAATCTGCTGGAAGAACTCAGCGGGTCGAGCAGGATCTGTGGGAGGGGAAAGGAATTGTCGATGTTGTAGGTCGAAACCTTGCACTTAGTAGAAATGGGTGTTTGATGGTCAGTGTGACATCACTCGACCAAAGGGTCTGTTTCTGTGCTGTGGGAGACCGACTCCTTCTGCTTCAGAAACTTGCACATATACCCCAGGTTGACCTTCACTTGCTGCTCTGTGGGAGACCTTTGGCAGTCCCTCAAGGATGACTTGCTTCCGCTCCCAGGTGGTGAGGTAGTGAATGAAGTCAATGTGGGACCTGAAGACACTGCCACAGGTGGGGCAGGAGGCGCCTGACAGGATGGGTGGGTGGGTAGTCTGCCAGGAGGCATTCTCTGAACTGATAACCATGAACACCATCTTGTTATCCCTGACATTTAGAGTCCTGATGAAGTGTCTCAGCTCAAAATGTCAACTGCTCATTTCCCTCCATAGATGCTGCCTGACCTGCTGAGTTCCTGCAGAATTTGTATTCATTGCTCCAAATGTCCAGCATCTGCAGTTTCTCTTGTGACCTCATTATTCCTTTCTTTTTTGCACTATTTTGTAATTTATAGTAACTTTATGTCTTTGCTCTGTATTTCTGCTGTTACACAACTAATTTCACATCATACAAGACAATGATAATAAATCTGATTCTGAATTCTTCTCCTTTTACACTGGGCTTCTCTGCGTGCTCCTGACAAAGGGATGCAAGGGTCTTAATGCTCTCTCCATTCTGGTGGTCACAGGCCAACGATTCTGATGAGTCAGTGGAGATGTTACATTTTGTCAAATAGTCACTGAGAACATCCTTGAACCTTTACCCTCATCATGACAGAATTTGTAGCATCCCTTTTTATTCATTCAGCCTTAAGGTTTTTTCCACCTCATTTGACTGAGGTTGCCCTGGAGACCAAACTTAGACTTGCTCTCATGAGTGAAGTAGATCACATTAACACAAATACCAGTATCCTTCAGTCTAGTGTGTCTTGGGTTACCTTCTGTTCTTGGTTCATTTGATACATCCCTCATTTTTTGAAGTTCCAACATTATGAGAGACACAGATAGGGTAGACAGTCAGGGTAGAAATATCAAATACTGGAGGACATGCATTTAAAATGAGACAGGGAAAGTTTAAAGGAAGATGTGTGGGGCAGGTTTTTTTTAATATATACACAGTGTGGTGGGTGTCAGGGATGGTGGTGGAAGCAGACATCATAGTGCATTTAAGAGGCTTTTGGATGTGAATATGCAGGGAGTGGAGGGATATGCATCATGTGCAGGCAAAGGAGATTTAGCTTAATTTGGCATCATGTTCGGCACAGACATCGTGGGCCAAAAGGCCTGTTCCTGTTCACTGCCAGATGGGGCCATGTTTTAATTGCAGCCTGATACAAAGGCCCTCTAGGGTCCGAGAGATTATTCTCTGCCACCCACAACCATCAATCAGCAAAAAAAAGGCTGATCTGCTCATTAATCCTGTGCTATTTATGGGAGCTCCCTGTGCACATATTAGCTTCTGTTCTTCTGGTATCCAGTGCACAGAAAATACCTTCACTGCAGAATAGTTGGAAGGAGACTTCCAGCTTGCAAAGAAGTCCATACTTGGAATGTCAGCCTGGAATTCCTTCCTTAAACTCTTTTGCCCTCTCTCTACTGCTTTAGAAATCTGAAAGTCACTAGGAGCAGGTTCCTGGTCACGCCACCCAAGTTCGTATCTCCACAGTTAATTTATTGGTGGGACTGTTCCCAGTCTGGATTCGCCATCCAGACAGAGAGCTGAGCAAAAAGGACTCCCTCACCCAACAGACATCCAGTAAGGCAGAGCAGGTTCTGAACAGGGACCAGACCTCAGGTGTTCACTGAAACCCTGCTCCTGGAACATCCTGGCAGCCTTTGATGTCTTGCCAACTGTCAAAGGCTTTCTAACATTTTCTCATTGATAGTCATTTAAAAGCTATTTATTTTTTGAAAAGATCACAAATAAACACAATTGAAGACATTAAAACTAACAAAATATTTTAATAAAATAAGCAAAGCACAACTATACCTAACTTTTCTCCAAGAGTCCCTGACCTCTTATTGCTGATCATGCAAAGTGCATCCAGACCCTCTCTCCAGGAAGTTAACACTGGCCTCAGTGGTGTACCCAGTGACTGAGCAGACAGTCAGAAACTAAAGTAACAGCATTCCACATGTACAGAATCATAGAAAATCTGCAACAGAGAAGGCCATTTGGCCCATCATGTCTGTGCTAGTCGTAAAAGAGGGACGTATCCTAAAATCACCACAACTCCTGGGTCTACAGCCCTGCAGACCTTCAAGTGCACATCCAAACACTAAACATGTAGGTCTCTGTCTCTATCACGATTTCAGCCCCATCACCACAAGCATGAAGATTCTTTTCCTCATCTCCCTTTTAATCCTACCACCAATTACTTTGCCCCTGGTTTTTGAAGCTAAGGGAAGTAGGCAATTCTTACTTACCCTACCTGACCCTTCGCAGAAGTGCTGAAACATGAGCAACTAATTGCTGACGGTTCACTTTGTTGTGGCTTTGAAATGCTTCTCCTCTGGTTAAACTTGCTTCTTCAAAAGGAAGTTGCTGCTGCTGTAGATGTCCAGTTGCCTGTCTCCTTCATCTGTGCAACCATGGTAACACAAATGAATCACGTTTATGACTAAAGATTGCAAAAGTCACTGCACAAAAGAGCTGGGCCATTCTGGAGAAATGATCTGTGCATTTGTGACGGTCCTTCTTCCCCCAGTATCTTCCTTGAGAGAGAGTGGTTTAATCATCAGTTTTAAAGGTTAATAGGGGATTTAAAGGTTAAGATATTTAGCTAAAGAGCCAGGGAGGATACAAGGAGGATTCTGTTTGAAGGGAGCAAGACATTATGATTCAGAATGCAGTGCATGAAAGAAGAAATCGGGAGATACAACATCAGCTTTCAACTGGAAATTGGACACATGCCTGTAAGAGAAAGTTACAATTTTATTAACTATACTAACAACAAAAAAAGGGCCATTCAGCCCATTAAGTCCAACTAACTCACAAAGAGGCAGTCCCATTAGTCAGAGTAATACAGCACAGACACAGGCCCTTCAGCCCATCCTGACCAAGATGACCATTTAAGCTTATCCCACTTGCTCATGTTTGACCCACATCTCTCTAAACCTTTCCTATCCACATACCTGTCCAAGTGTCTTTTAAATGTTGTTAATGTACCTGCCTCAACCACTTCCTCTGGCAGCTCAATCCATAAATGCATCACCTCTCCCTGCTTCAATCTGATGTTCCCATCTACTTTAAGAAGGCCACTATCATCCTGGTACCAAAGAAAAACAAGGTAACGTGCTTTAATAAATACCTCCCAGTGGCTCTGACATCTACCATTTTGATGGGCTTCGAAAGGCTGGTCATGGCATACATTAACTCCAGCCTCCCAAACAACCTCGACCCTCGGCAGTTCTCCTACCTCCGAAACAGGTCTACAGCGGACATCATCTCCCTGGCCCTACACTCATCTCTGGAGCATCTGGACAGTAAAGACACCTATGTTAGACTATTGTTTATTGACTACAGCTCTGCCTTCAGTACTATAATTCCAGGCAAACTCATCAACAAACTCTAAGACCTGACACTCAACACCTCCTTCTGCAACTGGATCCTTGACTTCCTGACCAACAGACTACAATCAGTGAGGATAGGCAACAACACCTCCAGCACGATTATTCACAGCACTGGTGCCCCACAAGGCTGCATCCTCAGCCCCCTACTCTTACTCCCTATACACTCATGATGTGACCAGATTCTGCTCTAACTCCACCTACAAATTTTCAGATAATACCACTGTAGTGGGCCATACTTCAAACAACGATGAGTTGGAATACAGGAAGGAGATAGAGTGCTTAGTGACTTGGTGTCATGACAACAGCCTTTCCCTCAATGTCAGCAAAACAAGAGCTGGTCATTGACTTCAGGAAAGGGGGGTGGTGCACATGCACCTGTCCACATCAATGGTGCTGAGGTCGAGAGGGTTGAGAGCTTCAAGTTCCTCGGAGTGAACATCACCAATAGCCAGTCCTGGTTCAACCATGTAGACGCCACAGTCAAGAAAGCTCACCAGCGCCTCTACTTCCTCAGGAGGCTAAAAATATTTGGCATATCCCCATTGACACCAATTTTTATCGACACAGCATAGAAAGCTTCCTAACTGGATGTATCATGGCTTGGTATGGCAATAGCTCTGCCTGGGACCTCAAGAAACTGCAGAGAGTTGTGGACACAGTTCAGCATATCACAGAAACCAGCCTCCCCTCAATGGACTCTGATTATGTTGGCTGCTTTACCGAGACAGTGAGAAGTGTAGTCAAAGACCAAACCCATCCTGGGCATTCTCTCTTCTCCCTTGTTATTGGGCAGAAGCCTGAAAGCACGTACCACCAGGCTCAAGGACGGCTTCTATCCCGCTGTTATAAGACTATTGACTGGTTCCCTATCATAAGATGGACTCTTGACCTCACAATCTACCTCATTATGACTTCACACCTTATTGTCTACCTGCACTGCACTTTCTCTGTAGCTGTGACACTTTATTCTGCATTCTGTATTGTTTTACCTGTTCTACCTCAATGTACAGTGTTGATGAATTGATCTGCATGAACAGTATGCAAGACAAGATCTTCTTTTCTCTCCGCTCCCATCAGGTAGAAGGTACAGGAGCCTGAGGGCACGTACCACCAGACTTAAGGATAGCTTCTATCCCACTGTGATAAGACGATTGAACGATGAGGTGGACTATGACCTCATGATCTACCTTGTTGTGACCTTGCACCTTATTGCACTGCACTTTCCCTGTAGCTGTGACACTTTACTCTGTACTGTTATTGTATTTACCTGTACTACCTCAATGCACTCTGTACTAACTCAATGTAACTGCACTGTGTAATGAATTGACCTGTACGATCGGTATGCAAGACAAGTTTTTCACTGTACCTCAGTACAAGTGACAATAATAAATCAATTCCAACTCCACCCTCTGTGCGAAGTTACACCTCAGGTCCCTTTTAAATCTTTCCCCTTAAACCTTTAGTTTTTGGTTCCCTTTCCCTGGGGGAAAAAAGACTGCATTCACCCTGTTTATGCCCGTCATGATTTTATACAGGCATACAAGGTCACCTCTCAGTGTCCTATACTTCAGGGAACAAAGTCCTAGCCTCCCCAGCCTCACGCTACAATTCAGGACCTCAAGTCCTGGGAACATTCTCATAAATCTTCTTTGCACTCTTTCTGGCTTAGCCCAATTGCCACCTTCTTTAATTCCCTGATGCTTGCAACTTATTCTCTCTCTCACATCCCAATAAACTGATTCTTTTTGCCATTGACCTAAATTAAGGTGTGATTTACAGGACCCAATTAACTTAACAGCACATCTTAAGTTGTGGAGGAAACAGGCTCATCCAAAGAAAATCCATGCAGTCACAGGGGGAAACTCCACACAGGCAGCGTCCAAGGTCAGAACGACACCATGGTTTCTTGAACAAAAGCAACTAAATGGTTAATTGGGCAATACAGTGGCAAAGCCAATTGAGATGATGCCTCTCAACACCACCCACCTGGGTTCAATCTTGACCTCTGGTGCCATCTGGCAACTGCTCTGCCCACCAAGACTGCCAGAAAATGTCCAGAAATCTCCCCTCCATTGACTGTCTACACTTCCGCTGTGTTGGGAAAGCAGCCACAATCAAGGACCCCTCCCACCCCAGTCACTTTCTCTTCTCCCTTCTCCTGTCGGGCAGAGGGTACAAAAGCTTGAGAACATATACCATTAGACTCAAAGACAGCTTCTATCCTGTTATTAGACTCTTGAAAAGACCTCTCATACAGTAAAGATGATATTCTAATCTACTTTGTCATGGCCTTTGCACTTTACTTACGTGCACTGTACTTTCTGTAACTGCAACACTATATTCTTCATTCTGTTTTTCATTTAATTAGCTCAATGTAATTACGTATGGGATGATCTGTCTGGATGGCACGCAAAACAAAAGCTTTTCACGGCATTTCAGTACATGTGACAATAATAAACCAATACACCAACTGCCGCATTGTATCCAATTCTGGTCACTGTACATTAGTCAGAATGTGAAGATCCAGAGGTATGGAAGATTCTGTTACAGGGATGTAGGATTTCAGTTATGCAGTTAGTCCAGGGCATACGTTTAGGGTGAGAGGGGAGATATTTAATAGGAACCTGAGGGGCAACTTTTCCCCCACCCAGAGGCCGGTCAGTATATGGAATGAGCTGCCAGAGGAAGTGGTTGATGCAGGCACATTAACAACATTTGGTATTGGTTTATTATTGTCACTTGTACCAAGTTACAGTGAAAAACTTGTCTTGCATACCGATTGTACAGGTCAATTCATTACACAGTGCAGTTACATTCAGTTAGTACAGAGTGCATTGAGGTAGTACAGGTAAAAACAATAACAGTACAAAATGTCACAGCTACAGAGAAGGTGCAGTGTAATAAGGTGCAAGGTCACAACAAGGTGGATTGTGAGGTCAGAGTCCATCTCATCATATAAGGGAACCATTCAATAGTATTATCACAGTGGGATAGGAGCTGTCCTTGAGCCTGGTGGTATGTGCCCTCAGGCTCCTGTATCTTCTACCCGATAGAAGAAGAGAGAAGAGAGAATGACCCGGGTGGGTGGGGTCTTTGATTATGCTGGATGCTTCAACAAGGCAGCGAGAGGTAAAGACTGAGTCTAAGGAGGGGAGGCTGGTTTCCATGACACAGCTGGGCTGTGTCCACAACTTAGAGGGATAATGGGCCAGATGCAGGCAACTGGGACTAGATGAGTTGGCATGGACCAGTTGGTCCAAAGGGCCTGCTTCTATGCTGTATGACTATGATGAAATGTGGATACATGGAAGCTGTTCCCAAAGGCCAGTCTTGGCTGTCCCTAACCAGTCCGACTTCTATCCAACTCCGTACCCACCGCACAATATTCGACTCTTAACTGCCCTCTGAAAGTGACTCAGAAGCCACTCTTCAAGGTGCGATTAGAGATGCACAATAAATGAGCAAATGCATTAAAAATAAATCCCATTTCAATGAGAGTTTAGAGAAGAATGCCATTGATCCCAGCACACTGAGGGATAAGCAAGGATATCTGCGGGATGTGTTTTTTTTTTGCACATATGCAATAAAGCTGTGCCTGGAATAGATGTGGCATTAATGCCTAAGTGAAGTAATTTAAAAACCGTGGACAAACATTAACTCAAGAAAATAACAAAAAAAATGCTTGAGATGCACAGCAGCTCTGTTAACCTTACAAATGTGCTCCTTTCAGAGCGAGGAAGATTGAGGAAACTTTGATCGTGTGTCCAGCTGTGTACAGCAGAACAAGATATATTCAGAGATTTATGAGCCCTGCTGAAATTAATTTGGAAGCAAAATACTTACAAGTGCTTGCAAAATACCCAAGGGAACCCCCTTGAATGTGGAATGAGTTCTTTTTCCTATTCCATTTCTTAAGCCCCTGACTTTTTCCTCCACAATTTATGAGGCATAAGACGCATTAAAAAATAAATTAAGCAGGTGTGATTTGTATTCACACTTGACGCCCACAAGATTGTTGAAGATTTCAGTCTCGCAGAATCTGAAACCTGGTGTCAAAAGGGCAGATTTGCTAACTGCCTAACCAATTACTGGGCTAAACATCAGAAGCAAATTCACTGATCACAACTTTTATCATATCACATCATTTCTTGTTAGATCCAGCTGTGTGAGGGGAAAAAAAAGACTGAAGGAACAAAGGCTTAGGAGTTCACCTGCACCAGTTTTTGAAGTTGAAACAATGTTAGTTAATGCTGTTTAGAACAGCCCTAAGTATTCAAAGCAGTGGCACTGCTGTTATCTCACAGATTCAGTGATTTCAGTTCAATCCTGATCTGTCTGTGTGGAGTTTGCATATCCTCCCTGTGACTGCATGGGCTCTCCCCCACCGCCCCACCAAGTGATCTGGTTTACTCCCCTATCCAAAAGATGTGCAGGTTGGAAGATTAACTGGCTGCTGTAAATTGCCCGTGTAGGTGAGTGATAACTTCTGGGGGCAAGCTGATGAGAAAGTAGAGAGTATAAAATGGGATAAGTGTAGGATTAGGTATTGGTATATTATTGTCACTTGTGACGAGGTACAGTAAAACTTGTCGCGTACCATTCATACAAAGCAATTCATTACACAGTGCATTGAGGTAGTACAGGGTAAAAACCGATAACAGAATACAGAGTAAAGTGCCACAGCTACAGGGAAGTGCATTGCAGGTAGACACTAAGGTGCAAGGTCATAACAAGATAGATTGTGAGGTCAAGAGTCCATCTCATCATACAAGGCAACCATTCAATAGTCTTCTCACAGTGGGGTAGAAACCGTCCTCAAGTTTGGTGGTACGTGCCCTCAGGCTCCTGCATCTTCTGCCTGATGGGAGAGGAGAGAAGAATGACCTGGGTGGGTGGGGTCTTTGATTATGCTGGCTGCTTCACCAAGGCAACGAGAGGTATAGACAGAGTCCACGGAGGGGAGACTGGTTTCCGTGTCGCGCTGGGCTCTGTAGTTTCTTGCAGTCCTGGGCAGAGCAGTTGCCACACCAAGCCATGATGCATCCAGACAGGATGCTTTCTATGATGCATCGATAGAAGTTGGAGTGCGCCAAAGGGGACATAGTGCTTAATAATCACAGGTAGATAGGGTGATGAGAAAGGCTTTTGGCACACGGGCCTTTGTCAGTCAGGGCATTGAGGATAGGAGCCAAGAAGTTATGTTGCAATTAAATAAGACATTGGTGAGGCCACACTTTGTGTACAGTTTAGGTCAGCCTGTTATAGGAAACATGTTACTAAGTTACTGAGTTACAATTGGAGGTTGTGTAGACTAGGACTTTATTTCCTGGAACGTAGGAGATTGAGTTATACAAGATCATGAGGGGCATAGAAAGGGTGAAACCAGTCTTTTTCCCTTGGGGGGCGGGGTGATGTGGGTGGGGTGGTGATAGAAGTAAAAACAAGAGGGCATAGGTTTAAGATCAGAAGTGAGATTTAAAAGGGACATCAGGGGCAGCTTCTTCACACAAAAGGTTGTGCGTATTTGGAATGAGCTGCCAGAAATAGTGGTCAAGGCAGGGGCATTAGCAACATTTAAAAGCCATCTAGATAAGTCTGTGGATAGGAGAGGTTTAGAGGGCTATGGGCCAAATGTGGGCAGATGGGACTAGCTCACTGGGCGACACAGTTGGCATGTATGATTTGGGGCAAAGGGCCTGTTTCCATGCTGTATGACTCCAATCAGTGCAATTGGGGAGGCAGCCCAAGGATTTAGACCTATTGACAATGAAGGATCAGCAATATATTGCCAAGTCAGAATCTCACACCACCCAAGGGCCTAAACGTAGAAAAGAGTGAGAGTTAGAGAGAGGTAAAGATTTAGGGAAGGAATGTCAGAACTGAGGGTCTTGGTAGTCGGAGGCACATCCGCCAAGTGTGGATCGAAGGAAGTATTGGGGCAAGTGGCTGCCGTCACAGTGTGAAACAATCCATGAAACATCTCCTTTGGCCTCCTTAAATTGCTAATTCACTAGAGACTAGCAAATGGTTTTATTTACAAAGGTATTTCCAGATTTATGCAGGGGATTGCCTTTTGTTATTTGGCAGCTCATGTCTCTGTAATATTTCTTTCAATGACAAATCAATAACTAATCCTGTGGGGGAGTTAACCACATAAACAATGTTGACATTGATTTTAAAGAAGTATTACCAGGGACAGCATCATTGTTATCTTCACAAATTTCTAATGACTGTGGATTTAATATACAACTGTTCTGAGTGACATCAAGTTACATCCTGTGCCTAGAATAAAACATGCCATTCAACCCATATACATACACACCATCTCACCTCATTTTTCTAACCCCATCATGACTATCAAACCTCTCCTTAACTGTACCTTAGCCATTCCCTGAGCAAAGAAAATAAGAACATAAGTCAGAAGTTTCCAAACAGCAACACCCCAAACCTGCCGACATCAACAAAATGGTTAATATAAAAGCACTGTTTTATACTGAGGATTTTTGTTTTGTTTGACACATGCTGAAAGTCAGAAAAAAAAGCAGAAAATCCTGTTTTGTTTTAACATACCTCAATAATTAAGACTTAGAGTCAGAGTAACATAAGAGGGAAACAGACCTTTCAGCCCAACTTGTCCATATGGTAGTGTGGCGGTTCGCACAGCACTATTACAGCGCCAGTGACCCGGGTTCAATTCTGGCTGCTGTCTGCATGGCGTTTGTACATTCTCCTCATGTCTGTGTGAGTTTCCTCCGGATGCTCCAGTTTTCCCCCACATTCCAAAGATTTACGGGGTAGGAAGTTGTGGGCATGTTATGTTGGCGCTGGAAGTGCGGCGACACTTACGGGCTGCCCCCAGAACACACTACACAAACATGTATTTCACTGTGTTTCAATGTACATATGAATAATAAAGCTATCATCTTAAACCAGTCCCATTATCCTGCATTTGATCCATATCCACCTAAACATTTCCTATCCATGTACCTATCCGAGTGTCTTTCGGATGTTGTTAATGTACCCACCTCAACCACTTCCTCTGGCAGTTCATTCCATATATGGACCATTCTGTGTCAAAAATTTGCCCTACAGGTTCCCATTAAGTCTTTCCCCTCTCACCTTAAACCTATGCCTTCTAGTTTTTGAATCCCTCTCTCTGGGAAAAAGACTGTGCACATTTACTCTAGCTATGCCCCTCATGATTTAATATTCCTCTAATATCAATGATTAATATTTGAGTGCATTGGGCACAATTTCCAAGTTTACAGATGGCACTGAACTTGGAGCTGTGGTGAAATGTGAGGAGGATCGTAATGGAGATCAAGTAGAGAGTGATTGGCTAGTGGAATGGGGGAAGAGGCAGTAGATGAAATGTAATACTGGGAAATGTGATGTGTTACATTTTGATAGGAAGATAGAAAAAAAGACCATGTAAATTCAAAGGCATAATCTAAAAGGAGTACAGGGTCAGAGATGCAAAGGTATATGCAGTTCAACCCAGATAAGTGTGAAGTGGGTCACTTTGGTAGGTCAAATGATGATGACAGAATATAGTCTTAATGGTAGGACTCTCGGCAGTGTGGAGGATCAGAGGGATCTTGGGGTCTGAGTCCATAGGACGCTCAAAGCAGCTGCGCAGGTTGACTCTGTGGTTAAGAAGGCATATGGTGTATTGTCCTTCATCAATCAGGGAATTGAATTTAGGAGCCGAGGTATTGTTGCATCTATATACGTCCCTGGTCAGACCCCACTTGGAGTACTGTGCTCACTTATGGTTGCCTCACTACAGGAAGGATGTGGAAACCATAGAAAGGGTGCAGAGGAGATTTACTAGGATGCTGCCTGGAATGTGGAGCATGCCTTATGAAAGTAGGTTGAGGGAACTCGGCCTTTTCTCCTTGGAGCAACGGAGGATGAGGGGGGACCTGATAGACGTAGACAAGATGATGAGAGGTATTGATCGGGTAGATAGAGGCTTTTCCCCAGGGCTGAAATGGTGGCCACAAGAGGACATAGGTTTAAGGTGCTGGGGAGTAGGTATAGAGGAGATGTCAGGGGTAAGTGTGTTTTTTTTTTACTCAGAGTGGTGAGTGCATGGAATGGGCTGCCGGCAACGGTGGTGGAGGCAGATATGATAGGGTCTTTTAAGAGACTGTTGAATAGGTACATGGACTTGAGAAAAATGGCTATGGATAAGCCTAGTAATTTCTAGGGTAGGGACATGTTTGGCACAGCTTTGTGGGCTGAAGGGCCTGATTTGTGCTGTAGTTTTTCTATGTTCTATGTGCTAATTCATTGAAATGATAAATCAAGAAAGTTGTTAAAATTGCATACAGGATCCAGGGCATTCAAAATAAAGATACAGAATGCATACTGTTATGAATGATGAGGCATAATCAATGATTAATAATGAGCCTTTATAAAACATTGGTTTGGCCACATTTGGGCACTGGTGAGACCTCATTTGGAATACTGTGGGCAGTTTTGGGCCCCTTATCTTAGGAAGAATGTACTGATGTTGGAGAGGGTTCAGAGAAGATTTGAGGATGACTCCTGGAATGAAAGGGCTTACATATGAGGAGCATTTGTTGGCTCTTGGACTGTATTCATTGGAGTACAGAAGAATGAGAGGGGACCTCAGAAACATTTTGAATATTGAAAGGACTGGACAGAGTAGATGTGGCTAAGTTGTTTCCCTTGGTGGGTGAGTTCAGGACTAGAGGGCGCAATCTTAGAATTAGAGGGTACCCATTTAGAACAGAAATGAGAAATTTCTTTAGCCAGAGGGTCATGGATTTATGGAATTCATTGCCACATACAGCTGTGGAGGCCCAAACATTGGGGGGGTTTAAGGAGGAGATTGATAGGTATCTAATTAGTCAGGGTATCATGGGATATGGGGAAAAGGCCAGGAACTGGGGCTAGATGGGAGAATAGTTCAGCCCATGGTGAAGTGGCAGAGCAGACTCGATGGGCTGAATGGCCTACTTCTGCTCCTTTGCCTCGTGATCATCTCCTGGTACTGGAGAAATGACGACACAGGATAACATTTCTCGTTTACTCTGAGAGATCAGAAAAAAACTAAGTTCTCACAGATACCCGCACTGCACTCACAGACAAGGTCAGGACCATCCTTAGGGTCAGTGACCTGGCCTCAGAACCTCTTCACACTACCCCTTCCTTTCCATCATCAACAAAGCACAAATCAGGAGTCTGATGACATATTCTCTACTTGCCTGGATGACTGCAGCTCTAACTCTCAAGATGCTTGACACTATTCAGGATGAAACAAATGGAGGAAGGTAGAGCAGTGGATGTGGTGTATATGGATTTTAGTAAAGCATTTGACAAGGTTCCCAATGGTAGGGTCATCCATAAAGTCATGAGGCATTGGGTCCATAGAGACTTGGCTGCATGGATTCAGAATTGGCTTGCCCACAGAAGGCAGAGGGTGGTAGTAGATGGGGACTATTTGACCTGGAAGTTGGTGACTAGTGGTGTTCTGTAGGGATCTGTTCTGGGACCCCTGCTCTTTGTAATTTTTATAAATGACTTGGATGCAGAAGTGGAGGGATGCATTAGTAAGTTTGTGGATGACGTGAATGTTGGAAGGGTTGTGGATAGTGTGGAAGGTTGTCATAGGTTACAATGGGATATAGACAGGATGCAAAGTTGGGCAGAGAAGTAGCAGATGGAGTTCAATCTGGAAAAATATGAAGCGATACACTTTGGAAGATCAAACTTGAAGGCAGAGTGCAAGGTTAATGGCAGGATTCTGAGCAGTGTGCAGGAACATAGGGATCTTGTGGTCCACGTCCATTGATCCATCAAAGTTGCCACGCAGGTTGAAAGGGTTGTTAAGACAGTGTATGATGTGTTGGCCTTCATTAGTCAGGAGATTGAATTCAAGAGCTGCAAGGCAATGTTCAGTTCTGGTCACCTCATCGTAGGAAGGATGTGGAAGCTTTAGAGAGAGTACAGAGGAGATTTACTAGGATGCTACCTGGATTAGAGAACATGTTTTAGGAGGAGGGGTTGAGTGAGCTTGGACTTCTCTTTGGAGAGAAGGAAGATGGGAGGCAACTTGATAGAGGTGTACAAGATTATGCAAGGCATAGATTGAGAGCACCTTTTTCCCCCATGGTGATGGCCAAATACCAGAGGACATCCATTTAAGGTGAGTGGAAGAGAGTTTAGGGGAGATGTCAGAGGTATTTTTTTAAAAATATAAACAGAGGCGGGTGCCTGGAACACTGCTGGGGGTGGTGCTAGAGGCTAATACAGTAGGGACATTTAAGAGAAGGGTTAGATTGATCATGGAGTAGGTTTACTTTGGTCAGCACAACATTGTGGGCTGAAGGGCCTGTACTGTGCTGTACTCTTCCACAGAATTGGCACTCTATCCACCAACCTAAATATCCCTTTGCGCCAACACCAATGCACAGTGGCTGCAGTGTGCACCACTTACGACATGCACTACAATTACTCACTTTGGCTACACCAACAGCACTACCCAAACCAGTCTCTCTCATTAAGGAGGACAAGAGCAAAAGCTTCAATGGAAGCACCACCACCTGCAGATTCCTCCTGGGTCAGAGGGCTGGAGGTGGTTTAGGAAGGTAGGAAGATGCTCAAGCCTTGGTTAAACAGTGTTTGGATAAGGAACCGATCTGGGTCAGCAGGTTGATCAGTGAGTGGTTCTTGGCAGAGTCCTGGATGAGCTGAATTTACTGATGCTATGACTATGGAAATGTAGTCAAAGGCTTGAACTTTGCCTTCAGCATATTACTGGGGGTTTTGGGGAAAGCGATTCTTCAGCAAATATTCTTGCCTGATATTGGTTCACTGTGATATATGGAGCATACAGTCTTGTATATCTGTGTGCACTCATATTGTGATCTTGCCAATTAGCAGACTCACAAAGTGTGCTCAGTAATTTTGTGTGTTCCAAGGCAAGTTTAGCAAACATCTCATTTTCCATCCTGGCATGTTGCTAGGACTCAACTTTAAATTTAACAATTTAAGATAACCAGCCTTTCCTGTTTGTGTCAGAACTGATGTTGGGCTATTGAGCTATAGATTCAAACAGCACTGGATCCACTCACTAACCATGAAACACTAATCCCATTTTACTCTCCCCACATTCCTATTAACCCCAGTTTCCTTTCTCCACACATGCCACCTCTGAGGCGGAGTATTTCTCTCATTCTTTTTCCCCAGATTTCCAGTGATTGGCATCCTGCATTTCCCAGTTCTACCATGTTATTTGGCTCTCACTACTGACTGCCTTCATTCGCCTTCCTCTATTTACACCTTCTCCAGACACTTCAGGTGTAAAACACAAGCACCCATCTCCAACCCCTGCCATCAAGGTGTCACAAACAGCCTTTTGTTATCTGCACAATCTTGATCCTCACTACTACCCCACCTCCCATGCAACTGAAAACACACTTCTCACTGTTGATGGAAGCTCATCAACTTAAAATGTTAACTCATTCTCTCTACAGATGCTGCTTGACCTGCTGTGGATTCAGCACATTTTGTTTTTATTCCGGAGTTCCAGCATCTGCAGCTTTTTATTTTGGATTTTCATGGCAAGACCCCTCAGTTGAAGGAAACATTACCCTCTGGTCTTCTTTGCCTCAATAAAATCAGCTCTCATTCCTCTAACCTCCATTGAACATGGGCTAATCTTACTCTGACTCTCTTCACAGGCTATCACCTCCTTCCCAGGACTCTGGTGAACAGAGGCTGCAAGAACATCCAATTCTATTCTTCCTCAGGTTCAAAATATGCATAGTGCTCCAAGTGATGTCTCGCCAAAGCCCTGTAACAATTAGAACAGTACAGCACAGGAACAGGCCCTTCAGCCCACAATGTCATGCTGTACCAATCACATCAGTAATAAAATGCCCAACTAAACTAATCCCTTCTGCCTACATAATGTCCATATCCCTCTATTCTCTACACATTCATGAGCCTAAGAGTTTTATGAACACCACTATCATTTTTGCCTCCACCGGTAGCATATTCCAGGCATCCACCACTCTATAATAATACTTGCCCTACAAATCTCCTTGAATTTACCCCCTCTTGCCTTAAGTACATGGCCTCTAGTATTGCAGCAACATTTCCTTACCTTTGTACCCCATACTCCTTGGATTGGAGGCCACATAACATCAGTCTTTTTAATTGTTGCTGTATCTGAATGTTCTCTGTTCCCACCTCATGGTCAGTTCACCCAAATTATTCTGTCCATCAACATCTGGTGCCCTGTATCTAAGGAAGGATGTGCTAGCCCTGGAGAGGGTCCAGGAGTTGTTCACAAGAATGATCCCAGGAATTAAAGGCTTAATGGATGAGGAGCATTTGACAGCTCTGGGCCTGTACCCAATGGAAGGGGGGTGGGGTGGGGGGTTTCACATTGAAACCTTCCAAATACTGAAAGGTCTGGATAGAGTGGATGTGGAGAGGGTGTTTCCATCAGTAGGAGTGTAGGATCTCAAGGCACAGCCTCAGAATAAAGGGACCTCCCTTTAAAATTGAGATGAGGAATTTCTTCAGCCAGTGGATGGTGAATCTGAAATTTTTCTACAAAGGGCCATGCAAGCCAAGTCATTGGGTGTATTTACGTCAGAGACTGATAGGTTCATGTTGGGTAAAGGGGTTAAGGGTTACAGAAGGCGGCAAAAGAATGGGGTTATAAGAAATCAGCCAGGATTGAATGACAGAGCAGACTCGATGGGCTGAATGGCCTAGTTCTGCTCCTATATCTTAAGGTCTTATTTACTGGTTTCCTACAAAGAAAAACTCTTCTTTCAAAGTGGGAGAGATTGAGCAGGTTAGGACTTTATTCCTGGGAGTGTAGGAGACTGAGGGGTGATCTTATAGAGGTGTACAAAATCATGAGGGGCATAGATGGGCTAAATGAACACTTTTTTTAAACCAATCCCAGGCAAAGGGAATCAAAAACGAGAGGACATGGGTTCAAGGGGAAAGATTAAAAAGGGACTTACATAGAGCATAACAGCACAGCACAGGCCCTTCAGCCCACAATGTTGTGTTGACCTTTAAACCTACTCTAAGATCAATCTAACCCTTCCCTCCCACATACCCCTCCATTTCTCTATCATCTATGTACCTATCCAAGAGTCTCTTAAATGTCCCTAATGTATCTGTCTCTACCAGCACATTCCACACACCCACAACTGAGTAAAAAACCTTACCTCTGATACTTGGAATATTGTGTTCAGTTCTGGTCACCTCATTATAGAAAGGATGTGGAAGCTTTAGAGAGGGTGCAGAGGAGATTTACCAGGATGCTGCCTGGATTGGAGAGCATGTCTTATGAGGCTATGTTGAGTGAGCTAGGGCTTTTCTCTTTGGAGAGCAGGAGGATGAGAGGTGATGATAGAGGTGTACAAGATGATAAGAGGCATAGATCGAATGGACAGTCAGACTTTTTCCCAGGGCAAAAATGGCTAACATGAGGGAGCATAATTTTAAGATGATTGGAGGAAGGTATAAGGGGGAATGTCAGAGGCAATTCTTTTTTAAGAAAACAGAATGGTGGTGCATGGAACACACTAACTTTTGTTTATCAAGATAGGATAAGATATCTTTAAGTCACATGTACATCAAAACACACTGAAATGCATCTTTTGCGTAGAGCATTCTGGGGGCAGCCCGCAAGTGTCACCATGCTTCTGGCGCCAAAATAGCATGCCCACAACTTCCTAACCTGTACATCTTTGGAATGTGGGAGGAAACTGGAGCACCCAGAGGAAACCAGGGCAGACATGGGGAGAACATACATACTCCATACAGACAGTGGCCAGAATTGAACCCAGGTCACCGATGCTGTAATAGCATTATGTTAACTGCTACACTATAATTCCCAGGGTTATCCCTACTCCCTTTCTTGAAAGAAGGAAGGGCATTTGTCACCCTCCAATCATCTGGACTAGTACTGTGGCCAGTGAGGACCAAGATCTTCACCAAGGGCTCAGAAATCTCTTCCCTTGCTTCCCGTAGTACCCTGGTATATATCCCCATCCGGCCCCAGGGTATCTATCCAAATGTTTTCCAAAAGCTCCAGCACATCCTCTTTCTTAACATTGAGATGTTCTAGCTTATCCTGTTTTACACTGTCCTCACAAATATCAAGGTCTCTCTCATAGGTGAATAATGAAGCAAAAATTCATTAAGGACCTCCCTTACCTCCTCTGACTCCAGACTTAATTGGTTCTACCTTCACTCTAGTCATCCTCCTGTTTGTCACATCTGAGTAGAACCTCTTGGGGTTTTCCTTAATCCTACTCGCCAAGGCCTCCCATACCCCCTTCTAGTTCTCCCAAGTCCATTATTAAGCTCCTTCCCGGCCACCTTGTAACACTAGAGCCCTGTCTGATCCTTGCTTCCTAAACCTGTCGCTTCTTTCTTCCTCTTCACTAGATATTCCACATCCCTTGTCGACCATGTTTCCTTCACCCTACTATTCCTTTCCTGCCTCAATGGGACAAGCCTACCCAGAACCTCATGCAAGTGATCTCTCAACAACCTCCACATTTCCATTGTGCATTTCTGAGTACACCTACTCAGAATTTACACTCCCAAGTTCCTGCCTAATAACATCATAATTCCCCATCCCACAATTAAAATACTTTCCTATACCACCCACTCCTATCCCTCTTTAAGACAAGGGTAGAGGTCAGGGAGTCGTGGTCACTGTCACCAAAATGCTCACCCACCGAGAGATCCGACACCTGACCAGATTCATTGCCTAGTACCAGATCCAGAATGGCCTCTCCTCCGATCAGCCTGTCTACATATTGTGTCACGAATCCTGCTTGGACACACCCAACAAATTCTGGCCCATCTAAACCTTTTGCACCAAGGAGGTACCAATCAATATTAGGGAAGTTGAAATCACTCATGACAACAACCCTGTTATTTTTGATTTTGCACCTTTCCAAAATCTGCCTCCCAATCTGTTCCTCATTGTCTCTGTTGCCATTGCAGGGGTGGGGGCGGGGGTCTATAGAATACTCCTAATAGACTGATCGCTCCCTTCCTGTTTCTGACTGCCACCCACATTGACTCAGCGGACAATCCCTCCAGGACATCTTCCCTTTCTGCAGCTTTGACACTGTCCCTGTTGAGCAATGCCACTCCCCCACCCCTTTTGAAACATCTAAATCCCAGAACATCCAGCAGACATTCCTGCCCTTGTGACAGCCAAGTCTCTGTAATGGCCACAACATCATAATTCTATTACTGACCCATGCTCCATGTTCATAACCCTTGTTCCTGATACTTGCATTAAAATAGACACTTCAACCCATCCAACTGACTGCAGCTTTGCCCTATCAACTACCCATCCTTCCTCACAATCTCTCTACACACTGCATCAACCTGTACACCAACTGCCTCATTCTCTGACCTATCAGTCTGGTTCCCATCTCCCTGCCAAACTAGTTTAAACCCTCTGCAACAGCTCTAGAAGACCTGCCCACAAGGATATTGGGCCCCCTCCAGTTCATTTGTAACCCATCCCTTTTGTACAGGTCATACCCTCCCCAAAAGATGTTCCAATGACCCAGAAATCTGAAACCCTGTCTCCTGCACCAAATTTCTCAGTCACACATTCATCTGCCAAATCAACCTATTGTTATCCTCACTGGCACAGGCAGCAATCCAGAGATTACTACCCTTGAGGTCCTGCTTTTCAGCTTCCTACCTAGTTCCCCATATTTATTGTTCAGGACCTCATCTTTTTTCTTACCTACGTCATTGGTAAGAATGTGTACCACAGCTTCTGGCTGCTCACCCTCACCCTTTAGAATGCTGCAGCCCAATCTGAGACATCCCTGACCCTGGTACCTGGGAGGGAACATGCCATCCAGGAGTCTTTTTCACATCCACAGAATCTCCTGTCTGCTCCCCTAACTATAGAGCCCCCTATCACCATTGCTCACCTCTTCTCCCCCTCTTCCCTTCTGAGCCAGAGACAGACTCAGTGCCAGAGACCTGAACACTGAAGTTTTCCCCTGGTAGTTTATCCCCTCCCAACAGTATCCAAAGCAGTATACTGGTTCTTGAGGGGATCAGCCACAGGGGTACTCTGCACTCCCTGCCTATTCACTTCCCCTCTCCTGAGAGTCACCCAGCTACCTGCCTCCAACAACTTAGCATAGCTACCTCCCTGTAGCTTTTATCTATCACCTCCTCATTCTCCCATAGGAGCCAAAGGTCATCCAGCTGCAGCTCCAGTTCCCTAAAACAGTCTGTAAAGAGCTGCAGCTGGATGCACCTCCCACAGATGCAACCATCAAACCTACCTTAACCCCTTCTCACCAAAGCCTCAGCTCCTCAACTCTAACACTAGTCCTCGCTACCCTGGTAAAGTCTTGAGGGGCAAACTTTTTAATATAGATGGTGGTGCTTATATGGAACAAGCTGCCAGAGGAAGTGGTTGAGGTAGGTACAATAACATAGTTAAAAGGCATTTGGACAAATATATGGAAAGGAAAGGTTCAGAGGGATATGGCCAGGACATGGGTAGATGGGACTGGCTTGGATGGACATCTAGTTGGCATGGATGTGTTGGGCTGAAGGGCCTGTTTCTGTGCAGTATTATTCTATGACTTAAGTGAATAACCTCTTGTTTCTACACTATACTGCCACTTCAACTTTCACTTGGGTACTTGTCTGTTCTTCCAATTTATGGTAATTTCTAATGGAATAATGTAAGGGTTATTGATGTGAAATGTTAACACTGTTCTCTCTCTACAGAGGCTGACTGACCAGCTAAGTGTTTCAGAGTTCTTACATCCTCTCCCCTCTTAGGAACAAATACACATGAAGAAAAGGCTAAGGTAGTGTCAAAGAAGCACCACTGATGACAACAATAGAACATCAAACAGTGCAGCACAAGAACAGGCTCTTCAGCCCACAATGTCTGTGCCAAACACGATGCCAAATTAAACTAAATCTCTTCAGCCTGTACACGATCCATATCCTCCATTCCCTGCATGTAGATTCATAGAGTAAAACAGCATGGAAACAGGCCCTTCGGTCTAACTCATCCATGGTGCCCACCAAGCTAGTCCCATTTGCCCACGTTTGGCCCATATCCCTCTAATTCCCTCCTATCCATGTACTTCATCAAATGTCTTTCAAGTGTAGTTATCATACCTGCCTCAACCATTTCCTCTGGCAGCTCATTCCATATACATTCCACCCTCTGAGTGAAGAATTTGCCCCTCAGGTCCCTTTTAAATCTTTCAGCTCTCAATTTAAACTTTATGCTCTCTAGTTTTTAGCTCCCCTTGCCTGGGAAAAAAGATCATGTGCATTCACCCTATCTACATCCCTCATGATTTTATACACTTCTATAAGGTAATACACTTCTATATTCATGTGCCTATATAAAAGTCTCTTAAACGCTCGATCACATCTGCTTCTTCCACTACCCCGGCAGCCCATTCTGCTCTCTGAGTGAAGAACTTGCCCTGCTCAGCTCCTTCCCAACCAACACCAACCAATCACTTGGAAACACTCTGTGCTTGAGGCATTCCAAACTTGGGTGCCCAGCAGACACACACAGATGGAAATGAAATAGGAACAAAAAACGTTGGAAACACTCAGGCAGAATGAAGAAAGGCAGGAAAAAGAAAGAGTTAATGTTTCAGATCAGAGCCCCTTCTTATGCGGGAATTGAGATGGGTGGTGAGGGATACATTCCCCTTCCTCATTGATGCAACAATCTGCTGGAAGAACTCAGTGGATCGAGCAGCATCTATGGGAGGAAAGGGATTGTTGATAATTCTGTCCTGATGCAGGGTTTCGACCTGAAACGTCGACAATCCTTTCCTACCACAGATGTCGATCGAGCCGCTGAGATCTTCCAGCAGATTATTTGGTGTTCCAAATTCGAGCATCTGCAGTCTCTTGTGTCTCCCTCCCATGATAAGATAGACTCTGACCTCACGATCTACCTTGTTGTGACTTTGCACCTTATTGTCTACCTGCACTGCACTTTCTCTGTAGCTGTGACACTTTGTACTGTTATTGTTTTTACCTGTACTACCTCAATGCACTCTACGCTAACTCAATGTAACTGCACTGTGTAATGAATTGACCTGTATGATCGGTATGCAAGACAAGTTTTTTCCACTGTACCTCGGTACAAGTGACAATAATAAACCAATACCATATTGGTAACGTATGACCCAAGACAATCACGATTGGCCAAATGAACTCAGTTCAAGCTATTTTATTTGCACAGATTTGTGCAGCTTAAGGCAAAAGATCCACTTGGCTATTAATTCACTGGGTAGCCTCTCGTACTCAATTGTAAAAAAAGGTTGGCTCTGTTCTTGAGAGGTAAATAGCTGTTCCTGTGGCTTGATGAGTTCAGCTAATTGCAATCATCCAAAAGTGGTTTCACATGGAGATATAAAAGAGTTCAATACCACAAGTAAGCCGTAGGGGGAAAAAATACTTCAGCTTTAATCAGTTAAACTACCTCAGTTAATCTTATTGGTGTCCAGTTTAATAGTGGCCACTATGAACCTCTGGCCTGTACATACACACGGTCCATCACTTTCATTCATCCAGCTACACATCACACTTCACCTCCACTTAACAATGATGCACTGTTAATAAACACTGCTCACTTTCAAAAGACAGAAGGTGGCTTTTAAAGGGCATTGAGTTATAAAACATCCCATTGGCGATATAAGTACCAAGCAGGTTGTAAATTAGTGTCCAGAAATAAAGCAAACAGGTAGAGATGGCTAAGCTTGGAAGACTTTGCACTAAGTGATCCTGTGGATAAACTTTACAAAGTAATATACCTGCTTCCACTCAGTTTAAGTGCGTATGCTTCTCCCTTACAAAGGGCAGATTCCCTTGTTATATTAAGATTTCTTTATCAAAGGAAATTTTGCCATCCTGGGTAGAGACCCAACTGTGATAATTAATGACCAGAACCTGCCAACGTGAGGTATTTCTTTGGCGGAGTAGACACCTTTGTTCGTATCAATGGTGCTGAGGTGGAGATTGTTGAGGGCTTCAAGCTCCTAAGTATAAACATCACAAACAGCTTGTCCTAGTCAACCACATAGATGCCACAGCCAAGAGAGCACACTAGCACCTCTACTTCCTCAGGGATTTGGCATATCCCTGATGATCCTCACCAATTTTACAGATGCACCATAGAAAACATCCAATCCAGATGCATCACAGCTTGGTGTGGCAACTGCTCTGCCTGGGACCGCAAAGAAATTTCAGGGAGTTGTGAATGTAGACCAGTCCATCACAAAACCAGTCTCCCGTTCATTGACTCCATCTACACTTCCCGCTATCTCGGGAAAGCAGCCAGCATAATCAAAGACCTCTCCCATCCAAGTAATTCTCTCTTCTCCCCACTTTCACCAGGCAGAAGATACAAAACCTTGAAAACCATGAGGCTCAAGGACAGCTTCTACCTCAGACAGACTCTTAAATGGACCACTTGTATTATAAAGACAAGTTCTCAATCTCTCAATTACCATCTCATGGCCCTGTGCTATATTGTCTACTGCACTGCACTTTCTCTGTAACTGTAACACTATGTTCTGCATTCTGTTATTACTTTTTTCTTTCTGTACTACCTGTACAAAATACCTATGGCATAATCTGTCTGGATGGCATGCAAAGCAAAGCTTTTCACGAGAGAAACAAAGGACTGCAGATGCTGGAATCTAGATGAAAAAACAAGAAGATGCTGAAGGAACTCAGTGGGCCAGGCAGTATCCATGGAAAAAAAGCAGGCGGTCAATGTTTCGGGTCAGGATCCTTCTTCGGGACTGAAGATAGGAAAAGGCGAAGCCCAATACGTAGAGGGGCAGAAACAGAGCAGTGATAGGTGGACAAAAGAGGGAGGTGGGGTGGGAACACGGTGGTGATAGGTAGATGCAGGTAAGAGATAGTGATAGGCAGGTGTGGGGGAGGAGGCGAGAGCAGATCCACCAGGGGATGGGTCAAAGGTACGGAGCAGGTGGCATGGGGGGAGGGGAGGAGAGGAAAGGGAAAGAGGAAAAAAATAGCGAGGAGAGAAAAGAGAGATTAGAAAAAGAAAGGTTAGATTTTTTATAAGGTACTTTTATAAGTGTTTTAAAAGTTTTAAGGGGAGAGTGGGGGCTGGACTATGCAGGCGCGGCGCGGGCAGTTTAAAAAGTGGGGACAGAAAAAAAAGAAAAAAAACTTCGGAGGCTTCATGGGTTTCTCTTCGGAGGACTTTGGAGCAGATAAGTTTTTCTTTTTTATCATTTTTATTAGGGTATTAATTATAAGGGTTAGTTTTTAGTAGGGTTGTAATTACTCGGGTTAGATTTTTTATAAGGTACTTTTATAAGTGTTTTAAAAGTTTTAAGCAGTAGAGTGGGGGCTGGACTGTGCGGCTTGGCACAGGCAGTTTAAAAAGCAAGCAGCCTATACAGCGGGCAGCGTCGGAGCGGGCAGTGGAGTGAGAGGGAGCAGAGTGTTCTGGGCTTTGGCGCAAAGGGCTTCGGCGTAAAGGGACGAGGAAAGGTAGGTGACTTGAGTTAAGGGAGGAGTATGGGTGCGGTTTCCTGTACTCAGTGTCAGATGTGGGAGTTCCCGGAGTCTCCTTGCCTCTGGGAAGGCTACGTCTGTGCCCGGTGTGTCGAGCTACAGCTCCTGAGGGACCATGTTAGGGAACTGGAGATGCAGCTGACCTTCATCTGGTCAGGGAGAGTGAGGAGGTGATAGAGAAGAGTTATAGGCAGGTGATCACACCAGGACCATCAGAATCAGGCAATTGGGTCACAGTCAGGAGGGGAAGGGGAAGGGGAAGAGTTAGGTACTAGAGATTACCCTTGTGGCTGTACCCCCTTGACAATAAGTACTCAAACTGTTTGAGTACTGTTGGGGGAGACAGCCTACCTGGGGGAAGCAACAGTGGCAGTATCTCTGGCACAGAGCCTGGCTCTGTGGCTCAGATGGGTAGGGAAGGAGAGAGAGGGCACTAGTGATTAGGGGACTCTGTAGTTAGGTGGGCAGACAAGCGATTCTGTGGACGCAAGAAAGAAACTCGAAAGGTAGTTTGCCTCCCAGGTGCCAGGGTCCGGGATGTTTCGGATCGCGTCCAAGATATCCTGAAGGGGCAGGGAGAACAGCCAGAGGTCGTGGTACATATTGGTACCAACGACATAGGGAGGGAAAGGAATGAGGTCCTGAAAAGAGACTATAGAGAATTAGGAAGGAAGTTGAGAAGCAGGACCTCAAAGGTAGTAATTTCCGGATTACTGCCTGTGCTAAGCGACAGTGGTATAGGAAGAGAATTAGGAGGAGGTTAAATGCGTGGCTGAGGGATTGGAGTAAGGAGCAGGGATTCAGTTTTCTGGATCATTGGGGCCTCTTTTGGGGCAAGTATGACCTGTTCAAAGAGGACGGGTTGCACTTGAATCCCAGGGGGACCAACATACTGGCGGAGAGGTTTGCTAAGGGTACTGGGGAGAGTTAAACTAGAATTGTTGGGGGGGTGGGATCCATACTGGAGAGACTGGGGGAAGAGGTGTTTGGCTCTCAAATAGAGGAGGCTAGGAGTAAGCACCATAAGCAGGTGATAGAGAAGGGACGCGTTCAGACGGGCTTGAGCTGTGTCTATTTTAACGCAAGGAGTGTTGTGAACAGGTGGATGAGCTTAGAGCTTGGATTGATACTTGGAGCTATGATGTGGTGGCCATTACGGAGACTTGGATGGCTCTGGGGCTGGAATGATTGATTCAAGTGCCAGGTTTTAGATGTTTCAGGAAGGAGAGGGAGGGAGGCAAAAGAGGTGGGGAGGCGGTACTGTTGATCAGAGATAGTGTCACGGCTGCAGAAAAGGTGACATTGTGGAGGGATTCTCTATGGAGTCTCTGTGGGTGGAGGTTAGGAACAGGAAGGGGTCGATAACATTGCTGGGTGTTTTCTATAGGCCGCCCAAAAGTGACAGGGTTATTGAGGAGCAGATAGGGAAGCAGATCCTAGAAAGGTGTGAGAATAACAGAGTTGTTGTGATGGGGGATTTTAATTTCCCAAATATCAACTGGCATCTCCAGACAGTGAGGGGTTTAGATGGGGTGGAGTTTGTTAGGTGTGTTCAGGAAGGGTTCTTGACACAGTATGTAGGTGGACCTACAAGAGGAGAGGCTGGCTTGATTTGATATTGGGAAATGAACCTGGTCAGGTGTCAGATCTCTCAGTGGGTGAAACATTTTGGTGATAGTGATCATATTTCTATCTCCTTTACATTAGCACTGGAGAGGAGATAAGAACAGACAGACTAGAAAGGCGTTTACTTGGAGTAAAGGGAATATGAGGCTCACAGGCAGGAAATTGGAAGATTAAATTGGGAACAGATGTTCTCTGGGAAAAGTACGGAAGATATGTGGCAATATTCAGGGGTATTTGTGTGGAGTTCTGCATAGACATGTTCTGATGAGACGGGGAGTCACGAGAGGATACAGGAACCGTGGTGTACGAAGGCTATAATAAATCTAGTCAAAAGGAAAAGAAAGGTACAGAGAGCTAGGTAATGTTAGAGATCTGGAGGAGTACAAGGCTAAAAGGAAGGAATTTAAGAAAGAGATTAGGAGAGCCAGAAGGGGACATGAGAAAGCCTTGGCGGGCAGGATTAAGGAAAAGATGTTCTACAAGCATGTGAAGAGTAAGAGGATAAGATGCGAAAGGATAGGGCCTATCAAGTGCAGCAGTGGGAAAGTGTGTATGGATCCGGAAGAAATAGCGGAGGTACTTAATGAATACTTTACGTCAGTATTCACTACAGAAAAGGATCTAGGGGATTGTAGTGGGGACATGCAGCGGCCTGAAAGCTTGAGCATGTAGATATTAGAAAGAGGTGGTGCTGAAACTTTGGAAAGCATCAAGTTAGATAAGTCGCTGGACCGGATGAGATGTACCCCAGCTTGCTGTGGGAGGTGAGGGAGGAGATTGCGGAGCCTCTGACGATGATCTTTGTGTTGTCCATGGAGACGGGAGAGGTTCCGGAAGATTGGAGGGTTGCGGATGTTGTTCCCTTATTCAAGAAGGGTGTAGGGATAGCCCAGGAAATTATAAACCAGTGAGTCTTACCTCAGTGGATGGTAAGCTGATGGAGAAGATCCTGAGAGGCAGGATTTATGAACACTTGGAGAGGTATAATATGATTAGGAATAGTCAGCATGGCTTTGTTAAGGGCAGGTCCTGCCTTATGAGCCTGATTGTACTTTTTTGAGGATGTGACTAAGCACATTGATGAAGGGAGAGCATTAGGTGTAGTGTATATGGATTTCGGCAAAGGCGTTTGATAAGGTACCCCATGCGAGGCTTATGGAGAAGGTGAGGAGACATGGGATCCAAGGAGACATTGCAGTGTGGGTCCAGAACTGGCTGGCCCACAGAAGGCAAAGAGTGGTGTTGAAGGGTCATGTTCTGAGTGGACGTCGGCGACCAGTCGTGTTCCTCAGGGGTCTGTACTGGGACCCTTACTCCTTGTGATTTTTATAAACAGCCTGGATGAGGAAGTGGAGGGGTTGGTTAGTATGTTTGCGGATGACACGAAGGTTGGGGGGGTGTTGTGGATAGTTTTGGAGGGCTGTCAGAGGTTACAGAGGGACATAGATAGGATGCAACGTTGAGCTGAAAAGTGGCAGATGCAGTTTAACCCAGATAAGTGTGAAGTGGTTCATTTTGGTAGGTCAAATATGTTGGCGGAATATAGTCTTAATGGTAGGACTCTTGGCAGTGTGGAGGATCAGAGGGATCTTGGGGTCTGAGCAGGTTGACTTTGTGGTTAAGAAGGCATATGGTGTATTGTCCTTCATCGATCGGGGAATTGAATTTAGGAGCCGAGAGGTATTGTTGCCGCTATATAGGTCCCTGGTCAGACCCCACTTGGAGTATTGTGCTCAATTCTGGTCACCTCACTACAGGAAAGATGTGGAAGCCATAGGAGGTTACAGAGGAGATTTACAAGGATGCTGCCTGGAATGCGGAGCATGCCTTATGAAAACAGACTGAGGGAACTCGGCCTTTTCTCCTGGAGAGATGGAGGATGAGGGGGGACCTGATAGAGGTGTATAAGATGATGAGAGGTATTGATCAGGTAGATAGTCAGAGGCTTTTCCCCAGGACTGAAATGGTGGCCACAAGAGGATATAGGTTTAAGGTGCTGGGGAGTAGGTACAGAGGAGATGTCAGGGGTAAGTTTTTTTACTCAGAGAGTGGTGAGTGTGTGGAATGGGCTGCCGGAAACGGTGGCCGGAGGCGGATACGATAGGGTCTTTCAAGAGACTGTTAGATAGGTACATGGAGCTGAATAAAATAGAGGGCTATGGGTAAGCCTAGTAATTTCTAGGGTAGGGACATATTCAGCACAGCTTTGTGGGCCGACGGCCTGAATTGTGCCTGTAGTTTTTCTATGTTTCTAGATAGGCTAGGAAAGGGAAGAAAAGGCAAGGTTGGGGGTGGGTGGGGGTGTTGGTTTACTTTAATTGGGAGGATTCGATGTTCATCCCGTTCAGCAGTCAGGTCCCAAGATGGAAAATGAGATACCATTCCTCCAGTTTACATTTGGAGTTGTCCTGGCAGTGGAGGAGGCCGAGGACTGATATATCAGTGATGGGAGTGGGAAGGGGAGCTGAAGTGACTGGCAACGGGGAGATGCAGATCGTGGTTACGGATGGAGCGTAGGTGTTCTACCAGGATTTCAAAGCTTTTCACTGTATCTCGGTACGTGAAAATAATAAACCGATTACCAACTAATTCAATATCCTGGGATGGGGGGAAGGTGGGGGTAGGAAAGGGTGATCACTTGCAGATTATTGTTCACTGCTCATCCTTAAATTGCAGAGCTGCCTCTTGAGCTACAGTCTGCCTGGTGACATCGTCCTTTTTTGTTCTTGTTAAGTGGCCCCCTCGGGGTCAAATTGACTTCCTTCCATTCTGTGGGTCCCGACGTGGCTGATGAGGCCATTGTGTGATCAGTAGACACTGTCAGAGGTGAAGCAGGACCTGTCTGCTGGGACGATCCAGTAGGTTTGGAGGTGGTGTACTCCCAATTTGTTGAGCAAAAGGTTCTCAATCCCACCTGGAGCACTGTGTCTGATTATGAGCCAAGAATTCCCAGTGGTCTGTGGAAACATTATACTTTTACAAAAAAGTTTTTACAAGGTGTTGGTGAGATGGCACCTGGAGTATTGTGTACAGATTTAGTCGTCCTGTTATAGGAAAGATGCCATTAAGCCAGAAAAAGTGCAAAGAAGGAAGAAATGTTTTCAGGATTCAAGGGCCTGAGTTATAGGGAGAGGTTGGACAGACCAGGACTTTATTCCTTGGAGCGGAGGAGACTGAGGGTGATCTTATAGAGGTGCATAAATTATGAGATGGTATAGATAGTCTGAATGCTCACAGCTTTCAATTCAACGGTTATCTGTAAGGAGTTTGTACATTCTCCCCTCATCTGTGTGGGTTTTCCCTTTGGGTGCTCCGGTTTCTTCCCACATTCCAAAGACATACGGGTTAGGAAGTTTTGGGCATGCTATGTTGGTGCCAGATGCGTGGCAACACTTGCAGGCTGACCCCAGAACATTCTATGCAGAAGATGCATTTCGCTGTGTGTTTCGATGTACATGTGACTAATAAAGATATCTTATCTTACCTTGTCTCTTTCTCTCACGGAAAAGGAACTAAAAACTTTAGGGCATAGGTTAAGGTGAGAGGGGAAAGATTTAAAAGGGACCTGAGGGGCAACTTCTTCACACAGAGGGTGGTCGTATATGGAACGAGCTGCCAGAGGAAGTGGGTGAGGCAGGTACAAATTACACTTGAACAGGTACATGGATAGGAGGGTCTAGAGGGATATGGGCCAAACAACGGCAAATGGAACTAGCTTGGATGAGCACTTTGGTCAACATGGACGAGTTGGGCCGAAGGGCCTGTTTCCGAGCTGTATGACTTACTTACACTTTGACGCTATGACAGAAAGACTCAAGGTATTTACTAAAGTTTTTGGAAATTGTGTCACTCCAGAAGAAAAATCATACTCTGATCTGACACAACATCCCTTATCTTGAAAGTCGACCTAATTAAAACTGCCTGGTGATATCTGTTTTTAGCTCTGGTTGATACTTGCGTCTGGCTGTGATAGAGGGTGAACAAAGATGAGACAGCAGCCAGCAAAGTAGGAAGCTACACTTAATGACGTCTGTTAGAACTTACCAGATTTTATTGCATATTGCCTTTCACAATCTGAAGTTGTTCTGAAAGAGAAATTGCTGGAAGCACTCAGAAAATCAGGTATCATCTGTGGAGAGAGAACTGAATTGACTTGAAATATTAACTCTGCTTCTCTTTCCACAGATTCTGCTGATCTACTGAGTGTTTCCAGCATTTCTACTTTTATTTCACATTTCCAGCATTAGCCCTTTTAGTTATTTCCATTAGATTGTTCTAAAGTGTTTTACAGCCAACTATGTAATTTTTGTATGGATCGATGATGTAAGATCAGAAATAAAGCAGCCACTTTGTTCATAGTAACCTTACTCAAACAACAAGGTGATAACAGTCATATATCAGAGATTTTGGATGTTGGTCAAAACACAGGGATTGTGCTTCTCCAAGAGGTCACCTTTCCGACTGATGTTATAGAATTTTGGCTCAAGGACAGCCCCACACTCCCTCAGTAGAAGCAGAGTCAGGGTAATACAGCACAGAAACAGACCCTTCAGTCTAACTCGTCCATGCTGACCATGGTGCCCACCTGAGATAGTCCCATTTGCTGACATTTGGCCCATATCCCTCTAAATCTTTCCCATCCTATGTACTTATCCAAATGTCTTTTAAATATCCCGTAGAAGACAGAGGATAGTGGTCGATGGGACTTATTCTAGCTGGAGGCGTATGACTAGTGGTGTTCATCAGGAATCTGTACTGGGACCTCCACTGTTTGTGATGACCTGGATGAAAATGTACATGGGTGGGTTAGTAAGTTTGCAGATGCTATGAAGATTGGTGGTGTTGTGGATAGCATAGTGGACTGGCAAAGGATACAGCAGGTTATAGATCAGTTGCTGATATGGGAGGAGAAATGGCAGATGGAGTTCAACCTGGACAAATGTGAAGTGTTGCACCTTAGGTGATGAAATATAAAGAGACAGTACACTGTTAATGGCAAGACCCTTAACAGAGTTGATGAGCAGAGGGATCTTGGGATCCAAGTTCATAGCTCCCTGAAGGTGGCTACACAGGTTGACAGGGTGGTAAAGAAGGCATAATGCATGCTTGCCTTCATTAGTCGAGGCATTGAGTTCAAGGGTCAGGAAGCTATGCTGCAGCTTTATAAAACTTTAGTTAGGCTGCATCTGGAGTATTGCATTCAGTTCTGGTCGCCCCATTATTGAAAGGATGCTGAAGCTTTGGAGAGGGTGCAGAAGAGGTTTACCAAGATGCTGCCTGTATTAGAGGGCACATGTTATAAGGAGAGGTTGGACAAACTTGGGTTGTTCTCTGTGGGGCGGTGAAGGCTGAGGGGAGATCTGATAGAGGTTTATAAGATTATGAGAGGCATAGATAGACAGCCAGTATCTTTTCCCCAGGGTCGAAATGTCTAATACCAGAGGGCACGCCTTTAAAGTGATGGGGGTAAGTTCAAAGGAGATGTGCAGGACATGTTTTTTTACACAGAGTGGTGGTGCCTGGAATGCGTTGCCTGGGGTGGTGGTGGAGGCAAATACAATAGGGCATTCAAGAAGCTCTTAGATAGGCACATGAATATGAGGGAAATGGTAGGATATGGACATTGTGTGGGCAGAAGGGATTAGTTGATTTGGGTGTTTTATTACTGATGTAATTGGTTCGGCACAATATTGTGGGCCGTAGGGCCTGTTCCTGTGCTGTACTGTTCTATGTTCTAATATTGTTATTGTGCCTGCCTGAAGCACTTTCTCTGGCACCTCATTCCACGTACACATCACCATCTGTGTGAAGAAGCTGCCCCTCAGGTCCCTTTTAAATCTTTCACCTCTCACCTTAAACCTATGCTCTCTAGATTTTAGTTCCCCTTCCTGGAAAAAAGACTATGTGCTTCACCCTATCTATACCCCTCTTGATTTTATACACCTTTATAAGGTCACCCCTCAGTTCTCTCTGACATTCCAAGTGCTAGCCTGCCAACCTCTCCCTATAACTCAGGCCTTTGAATCCTGGCAGCATCCTCATAAATATTCTCTGTACTCTTTCCACTTTAATGATATCTTTCCTTTCACAGGGTGACCAAAACTGTACAGAATACTCCATGTGTGGTTTCACAAATATCTTGTACAACAACAACATAACATCCCAACACTTGTACTCAGTGCCCTGACTGATGAAGGCCAGTGTGCCGAGTTCCCTCCTCACAACCCTGTCTACCCGTGAAGCTGCTTTCAGCGAGGTATGTACTTCCTGGAACTTTGTGCTCAGGACTTGAACCCACAACCGTTAAACAAGTGTCATTCAGCTCCCCTGGGGACCTGCTGCAGTGCATGATTGAGAGCTGTCAGCGACTGACAGAGGGAAACAAATGGTTAATGATGCCTGCACGCTTTAGTAGTATTCAAAGTCATTGCTTCCTACATTAGCTGTATCGTAATCAGTAAATTATTTTACAATCATATACTCTCCCCAGGCAGTGCAGAGCTGGGGTTCCACTGCACAGGACTATCAATTGTGGCTGATGACAAACCACTTGAGAGTCATACACTCTAATACTCTACTGATTACATCTGGCAGCCAGGAAATATATGAAATGGGTGCTGACGAAGGAGAAAGAATGATCCCAATCATATCAAAATTGTTATATATTGAAATGAAGACACACAGGTCCTTAAAGCGGCCCTCAAAGCAGATAACTCTGTGGGATTCACTTGCGGCTTAATATTCCTTCAAATGCCGGCTCGAACAAGTGAATCTGTGGAACCAATGTAAATTGTTAACCGCCCTTCATCTGCGGACAGTTAACGGGACAGAAAAGGAATCCAATTAATCTCCAAGCCCGTCTACTTAGCGCAGATCAAGGACTGAACCTTTCTGCTCTGTAATGAACGGTGAGACGGAATGTTCCCCCAACCCTGTTACCAACTGGAATGAGGCAAAGGACCAACATCCCCTCTTAGTCGATTGAAACATATAAGATCCTGAGGGGTCTTGACAATGTGGATGTGAAGAGGAAGTTTCCTCTTGTGGGAGAATCTGTGATGAGGGCCCATCGTTTAAAAATAAAGGGATTGTGTATTTATGACAAAGATGAGGTGATTTGTTTTCTCACAGTAAGTTGTGGGTCTTTGGAACCCTCTTCCCTTGCTATCAACTTTCCTCCTGACCTCCTCAGCTCCGTGGAGAACAGCCTCATCCCAGAGTCTACCCTGTCAAGGCCCCTTATGATCTTGTATGTTTGAATAAGGTCACCTCTCATTTTTCTAAACTCAACAGAATAAAGACCCAAATTGTCTAATCTCTCTTATCAGACATCCCTCTCATCCCAGGAATTATCCTGGAAAATTTCTTTTTGATTGTCTCTAATATGACTACATCCCTTTTTTTTAGGGGACCCAAGCTGTGCACTTAGTAACTACTTGTTGGACCTGCCTGCTAACTTTTAGTAATTCATGCACCAGAACACCTAGATCCCTCTGAAACTTCACTCATTTGCAACCTCTCCCCACTCTTAATTTTTCTTACCGAAGTGCCTGACCTCATACAAATTAAACTCCATTTGTCAGATTTTAATCCTATCACTCAATGTATCCATAACCCATTGTAGAATCACAATGCCCACATCCCAACATGCCTTTCCATGTATTTTCCTATCATTGGCAAACTTGGAAACCTTACATTTCTTGTCGTGAGGTCAAGAGACCCAAGTACTATGAGATGGACTCTTGACCTCACAATCTACCTCGTTATGACCTTGCGCCTTATTGTCTATCTGTACTTCACTTTCTCTGAACTATGACACTTTACTCTGCATTCTGTATTGTTTTACCTTGTGCTACCTCAATGCACCGTGTAATGAATTGATCTGTATGAATAGTATGCAAGACAAGTTTTTCACTGTACCTTGGTATAAGTGACAATAATAAACCAATTCCAATTCCAATTCCAACTTGGTAAGGCAACTGCTCTGCCCAAGGACTGCAAGAAATTGGAGAGTTGTGAACACAGCCCAGTCTATCACGAAAACCAGCCTCTCTCCATGGGCTCTGTCTACACTTCCTGCTGCCTCAGGAAATCAGACAACATAATCAAAGACCCCTCCCACCCTGGTCATTCTCTCTTCTCCTCTGTTTCATCGGGCAGAAGATACAAAAGCTTCAGGACACACACCACCAGACTCAAGGACAGCTTTAATCTCACTGTTCTAAGATTCTTGGACAGACTTCTTGTATGATAAAGATGAAATCTTGATTTTTCAATCTACCTCATTGTGGCCCTTGCACCTTATTTGCCTGCCTGCACGGCACTTTCTCTGTAACCATAACGTTACATTCTCCAGCCTGTTATTGCTTTCCCTTTGTACTGCCTCGATGTACTTATGTTTGGAATTATTTTCCATCTGGATGGCATGCAAAACAAGTTTTCCACTGTATCTTGGTACATGTGACAATAATAAACCAATTACCAATCTCATTCCCTCCTCCAAGTCATTAATGTAAAGAGTAAACAATTGAGGGCCAAGATCCGGGGGTTCTCCACTACTTATATCCTCCCAGCCTGAAAAGGACTCATTTATTCCAATTCTTTGTTTTCAATCTTTGCTAATACACTTCCTCCAGTACCTTGGGCTCTTAATTTATACACCAGCTTCTTATGTGACATCTCATTAAATGCCTTTGGAAATCTAAATATACTACATCTCGAGGTTCCCTTCTATCAACTCTCCTGTCACATCCTCAAAAATTCAAACAAACTTATCAAACATTATTTATCTTCCATAAAACTGTTTTGACTAGGTTTGATTATATTCAGCTTTCCTAAATGATTGGTTATTTCCTCCTTAATTATTGACTCTAGCATCTTGCCAACAGTAATATTGACTCTAGCATCTTGCCAACAATGTGCAGTTAACATAAGCTGTGCGATTAGCAATATCAACTGCAGACAATTCTTCAGCCCTATATATAATGCCTTTTTTAAAGTCATTTAATAATATGTCATGATTAGATATTATACTGCGTACACTTTTGTTTCTCATGTGTAAGGAAGGATACACCAACTTTAGAAGCAGATCTACGAAGCTCCACTTGGTTGACCCAGGAGATGATGAGGTTGTCATCATGAGATAACAAGAAGGATATGTTGTTGCAGCTAAAAAAATGGGTAAAATTGGTTCATTATTTCACATGAACCGAGATACAGTGAAAAACTTTGTTTTGCATGCCACCCATACAGATCATTTCATTACATCAGTGCATCGAGGTAGTACACCTCTCACTGCCTTGGCAAAGCAGCTAGCATAATCAAAGACCCCACCCACCTGGGTCGTTCTCTCTTCTCTCCTCTTCTATCAGGTAGAAGATCCAGGAGCCAGAAGGCATGTACCACCAGGCTTAAGGACAGATTCTACCCCACTGATAAAACTACTGAACTGTTCCCTTATACGATGAGATGGACTCTGACCTAACGATCTACCTTGTGACCTTGCACCTTATTGTCTACCTGAACTGCACTTTCTCCGTAGCTGTATCACTTTACGCTGTACTGTTATTATTTTTACCTGTACTACCTCAATGCACTCTGTACTAACTCAATGTAACTGCACTGTGTAATGAATTGACCTGTACAATCAGTATGCAAGACACATTTTTCACTAATTGGTAAACCAATACCAAATACAAGGAAAAAGCACTAACAGAATGCAGAATATAGTGTTAGAGTTACAGAGAAAGTGCAATTCAGGCAGACAATAAGGTTCAAGGCCATAACGAGGTAGATTGTGAGGTCAAGAGTCCATTTTATTGTACTAGGGGGCCATTTAAATTGTCTTATAACATCAGGATAGAAGCTGTCCTTGAGCCTGGTGGTATGTGCTTTCAGGCTTTTGTATCTTCTGCCCGATGGGAGGGGAGAAGAGAGAATGTCCGGGGTGGGTGAGGTCTTTGATTATGCTGGCTGCTTTACTGAGACAGCAAAAATATATAAAACTGTACAATATTATATAAAACCATTTAGAGCTATATAAAACTTGGTTAGGCTGCACTTGGAGTATCGTGTGCAATTCTGGTCGCCCAATTACAGAGAGGATTTGGAAGCTTTGGAAAGGGTGCAGAAGAGATTTACTGGGATGCAGCCTGGATTAGAGGGTATCAGCTATAAGGAAACGTTGGATAAACTTGGGTTGCATTCTCTGGACCATCGGAGGCTGAGGGAAGACCTGATAGAGGTTTATAAAATTATGAGAGGCATAGATTGAGTGGACAGTCAGAATCTTTTCCCAGGGTCGTAGATGTCAAGTACTAGAGGACATGGATTTAAGGTGAAAGGGGGAAAGATTAAAGGAAATGTGCGGGGCAATTCCAGGCACTCAGAGAGTGGTGGGTGCCTGGAACGGGCTGCCAGTGATAGTGGTGGAAGCAGATACAGTAATGCATTTAAGAGGCTGTTAGATAGACACATGAATACACAGGGAATGGAGGGATATGAATCACGTGCAAGCAGAAGAGATTTTGTTTAATTCGATATCATGGTCGGCACAGACATCGCGGGCTGAAGGGCCTGTTCCTGTGATACACTGTTCTGTCCTATGTTCTACAATGATACGCTTATACTCCCTGGAGCTTAGGAAAATGGGAGGTGATCTCACGGAAGCCTGCAATGTTCTGAGAGGCTGTTTTCCCTGGAAGAGGTCGGAGACATCACCTGAAAGATCTGATATATATAGTACCTACCTGCTGAGGCTGCCACTCGCCAGTGGGACTCTCCCGGTTCAGAGATCAACTTCCACATGTGGACAACAAGACATTTCCAGGGTTATTTCAGTCAGTTGTGTTCTATGTCTCAGCCAATTCTAACTTTTCCATCCAGTATCTTTCTGATTATTGTTTTTCATTAAGATTTGCCTGGCCATTTCAGAGGGCAATTATGAGTCAACTGCATTGTGGGCCCTGAGTGACAGACAAACTAAACCGGGTAAAGGGTTGCAAATATCCTTCCCTGAAAGACCAGAAAGTTTTTACAGCATTTTCTGGTTGTTCATTCTGTTGCAACTTCAGTTTATTCCAGTTTAAAATTCCCCATACTGTCTTGGTGGAAATTAAGTACATACTACTGAATCATATTAGTCCAGTAACATGCCACCTGCCTACTTTTACTATGGCATTTAACATTCAGAGTTATTTATTCTCATCCCTGTCTTTGCCTGCTTGTCTCTGACTCTGCCTGTCCGTCTGTCTCTCTTTCTCTTTCTCTGTCTGTCTCTCAGTCTTTCTCTGTCTCTGTCTCTCTCTCCCTCTGTCTGTTTCTCTCTCTGGCTCTTTCTCTGTGTTTCTGTCTCTCTCTCTCTGTCTGTCTCTCCCTGTCTGTTTGTCTTCCTCTCTGTTTGCCTGTCTGTCTGTCTGTCTCTCTTTCTCTGTCTCTGTCTTTCAGTCTTTCTGCGTGTTTGTCTCTCACTGTTTCCCTCTCTGTCTTTCTCTTTCTCTGTTTCTCTCTGTATTTCTGTCTCTCTGTCTGTCTGTCTCTCTTTCTGCCTGTCCCTTTCTCTACCAGTTTGCCTGTTTGTCTTTCTCTTTTTCTTTCTCTGTCTGTTCTCAATCTCTCTTTCTCTCTCTCTCTCTTGCTCTTCCTGTCTGTCTCTCTCTCTTTCAATCCCCCCTCTTTCTCTCTCTCTTTCAATCACTCCTTCTCTCAATTTCCATGTTTATTTGATGTTTCCTGCCTCATTCGGTTAAATTCACAGAGCAGACAGTCAAAATACCACTAATTAAATCTTTTGTCGTGTTGGAAACCAGCCTGTCTTTTGAGCTGGCTCATTGATTGAAAACCTAATTTTTTTGCTGTTTGGTTTTAGATCCAAGTGCATCTCACACTCAAAAGAAGTCAAGGTGTTAGCTGTGAATCTTGAATTTGGAGGCAGTGAGAGTTCTCATTAGACTGGTAACAACCCAGGTACAGATCAAAGGCCAAGGGAAGATGACTTTCATCAGTAGATTGAACAACATGTCAGCACGTTCAACCAACTTCCTTCAGCGAGGTAGAACTGGCAGAATAGGCCATTAACCACTGCATGCTCGAGTGGTCTAAACCCTTCCCTTGCAAGTTTTAAAGCTTTTGACAATTCCTACTGGGGCCACATTGTTCTTCTAAATCTCACCCCACCCTAAATTCACAGATTCATTGAACTTTACAGCACAGGAGGTCATTTGCCTTAAAGTTAAACTATTTAATTAATCTACCTCCCCTGCTCTGTTAGCCTGTAGCACAGGTGACTTGGGTTCAGTCCTAACCTCTGGAGTCTGTGTGGAGTTTGTATGCTCTCTCCGAGCCCCTGTGGGTTTACTCCATTCCAAAGGAGTACTGATAGATTAATTGGCTAATGTAAGTTAAGATATCTTTATTAGTCACATGTACATCGAAACACAGTGAAATGCATCTTTTGGGTAGAGTGTTCTGGGGGCAGCCCACAAGTGTCGCCACGCTTCCATCGCCAACATAGCATGCCCACAACTTCCTAACCCTTATGCCTTTGGAATGTGGGAGTAGACCGGAGGAAACCCACGCAGACACAGGGAGAACGTACAGACTCCTTACAAACAGCAGCTGGAATTGAACCCGGGTCGCTGGCTCTGTAATAGCGTTACGCTAACCCTATACTACTGTGCCTGCCCCCACACTACCGTGCCTGCCCTGTTAGTGTAGGTGGTGTTAGGAAAATTGGAGGGGGGGGGAAGCAGTTGATAAACGTGATAACAAGGAAGTAATTGAGGGAATGATATTGTTGAGAATGGTCTGAGAGCCAGCATACGTTACCAACCTAATGAGACCCCTTACTACCTCCAAGTTTAAGTTTTGCATCTCACAACTAGAAAAGCAGGGTATTTTTTAAATGGTCGGAATTTGAAAGGAATTAAAGAGACTTAAGTTTCCTTTTTACATAATCACTGAAAGTTAACACATAGGTGTAGCAAGAATTAGGAAGGCAAACAATATGTTGGCCTTTATTGCAAGGGGATCAGTGCACATGAGAATATAATAATGTATGCAAATCTCATTCCTCTCCTGAAACTTAGTTCCATTAGCTTCAAGGTGCAGTCTCCTTCACCTCGTCTGTCTCCACGAAATCTTTCAAATCAACTCAGAGGATAAGCAAATCACTGTCTTTTCCATCCCAACATCTCCAGTATCAAGAGTCTAATTACATTTAGTCAGCTCCAGTGGGTGGCCACATTCCTTACATGCCTGACACAAGAGACCTGAAGTAGGCACTCTATGCCAAGCTCCAGGGTGACAGAGATTACCAGGTAGATAGAAATGATGTTCTCAAGGGTTCTTGGTAAAGAGCAACAAACCCATTGATTGACGGGAATCCCTGGACCTTGATCATTCAAAATGGAGAAGGACCATTGGGCATGGTATTGAGAACATTGAGTGCATGCATTGGGAACACACATAAACTCTGTGTAAATGCCAGTAGGGGTGCACAGTGCACCAAACTCCATGCCACTGCCCCAACGAACACCTTCTAGTCCACCTGTGGTAGAGTATTTTAAGACCATAAGGTATAGGAGCAGGCCATTCAGCCTATCAAGTCTGTTCCGCCATTCAATCATGGATGGTTTTGTTTTTCAACCCCATTCTCCCGCCTTCTCCCCATAACCTTTAATCCCTCTACCAATCAAGAACCTATCAGGCTCTGCCTTAAATACACCCAATGATTTGGCCTCCACAGTCCTCTGTGGCAATGAATTCCACAGATTCACTGTCCTCTGGGCTTTTGACCCCTGTTGGCCTCATCAGCTACCTTAAGGCCCAGAGGACGAATAGAAATAAGTCTGAAAGATGAACATAGAACATAGTTGTGTCGATATTTTTTCCTGCTCTAAGATCTATCTAACTCTTCCCTCCCACATAGCCCCCTATTTTTCTATCATTCATGTGTCTATCTAAGAGCCTCTTAAATGTCCCTAATGTATCTGCCCCCACAACCTCTGCCGGCAGTGTGCTGCACACACCCACCACTCTCTGTGTAAAAAAACAATTACCCCCTTATACCTTTTTCCAATCACCTTAAAATTATGTCCCCTTGTGTTAGCCATTGTCGCCCTGGGAAAAAGTCTCTGACTGTCCACTCGATCTATGCCTCTTATCTTGTACACCTCTATCAAGTCACCTCTGATCCTCCTTCTCTCCAAAGAGAAAAGCCCAAGGTCACTCAACCTATCCTTATAAGACATGCTCTCCAATCCAGGCAGCTTCCTGGTAAGTCTCCTCTGCACCCTCTCTAAAGCTTCCACATCCTTCCTATAATGAGGTGACCAGAACTGAACACAATACTCCAAGTGTGGTCTAACCAGAGTTTTATAGAACTGCAACATTACCTCGCGGCTCTTGAACTCAACACCCCGACTAATGAAGGACAACACACCATACGTCTTCTTAACAACCCTATCGACCTACGTGGCAACTTTGAGGGATCTATGGACGTAGACTCCAAGATCCCTCTGTTCCTGTACACTGCTAAGAGTCCTGCCATTAACCCAGTATTCTGCCTTCAAATTTGATCTCCCGAAGAGTATCACTTCACACTTCTCTGGGTTGAACTCCATCTGCCACTTCTCAGCCCAAGGTCTGCATTCTATCAATATCCTGTTTGTAATCTACAGCAACCTTCTGCACTATCCACAACACCACCAACCATTTGTATCATCAGCAAACTTACTAACCCACCCTTCCACATCCTCATCCAAGTCATTTATAAAATCACAAAGAGCAGAGGTCCCAGAACAGATCCCTGCAGAACACCACTCGTTACCGACATCCAGGCAGAATATGCTCCATCTACCACTACCCTCTGTCTTCTATGGGAGAGCCAATTCTGAATCCACACAGCCAAGTTTCCCTGGATCCCATGCCTCCTGACTTTCTGAATGAGCCTTCCATGAGGAACCTTATCAAACGCCTTACTAAAATCCATGTACACCACATCCACTGCTCTACCTTCATCAATGTGTTTTGTCACATCCTCAAAGCATTCAATCAGGCTCGTGAGGCACAACCTGCCCCTCACAAAGCCATGCTGACTGTCCCTAATTAGCCTATGCTTCTTTAAATGCCCATAATGACTGCCTATGAATCGGGATGACAGGAGAGGGGTGGAATAGTTGATGTAGGGTGTGATTTTAAGGCTGGAGAATTAGAAGAGGTATGTTTGTGGGAGGTGTGTATGCAAGAGAACAAATAAAATCTGAAACGCTCTCTCTTCCCCCCTGCTGTAATTTCAGATTTCATTTGTTTCCTATTAACCTCTCTCCTAGGCATACTTTTTTATTGCTTGCCAACATTTGCCTCCCTTTTTCAGCCACTATCACCACCATTATTTCATCCTGCCTCTACTAGTTCCATCCTTTCATAGACCTTCCTTCTACATCTTCAAACTTTTTGTCTCAACTTTTCCCAGTTTTGATACTACTTCTGTTTTTCCTCTCTCCACAGACGCTGCCTGATCTGCCAAGTATCTCAAGCCTTTTCTGTTTTATTTTATCTTGTTTATCGTTAAAGATTGTGCCTTCACATTAAAGCTAGCCCCTCATTGTCATCCCTTTTAATGAGTTAACATCCTGTTATTTATTGTAAAGGACAGAGCAGTTACAAAGAGTTCTAATTAGCTTAAACCTTTTGTTTCTCCCTGCTTCTATCTGCTGGGAGTCTCAACACTCTGCAACAACATAACTCGGCTTCAGCTGAGAGAGTTTAGCTTGGATTTTATGAGGACTTTGAGCTGTTGTACAAGAATTAAAAAGAGGCAGAGCTTGTCTTTGCAAGCTGGTTGGACAATTCCTACCATCAGTGGGAAACTGTTCCAGAAAATCCTTTCAGGTTTAATTGTGGCTTTTAAATTTCTAATCTGTGTTAATGTATACTGAAAATGATTAACACTGAAAGGCTTAGTCTGTGGGGGGAAAAAAAGGGATTTGTTAGTATTTTCTAACCCAAATCCTGATGCCAAATATTGATGATGCAGAGGCCAATTACTGGTGTTAAAATATTCCACAACGATAAAAAATATATTCATAGGCAGTTCTCTAATACTGTAGGCATGCCTAAAGTCAAGCTGTGTTAAGACACCAGGATGTGTTATGCAGTAGTGGTTAAATAATTAAGACTCAGTCTTGGCCCTTGTTTCATAAATAATGTATTCCTGTAGCAGCCTTTAGAATGTGTGCTGGATTTTAGAACATGCAGTCAATTTAGTTCCATTTGGTTCATATTGCCTTTCTCTTCCAACCAAACATCAAATCCATTTTGCTCTGTCTCTCGTTCACCTTCCGTCTGGTTTCACCACCTGTTAATGTAATCCTGTACACCTCTCCCCTTTCTCACTCCCATTTCTGCCACATGACTCTTTCTTCTTCAAACCTCATTGATCAAAGGAGTTAGAATGTTGGTCCCATCACTCCAAGTTAAATCAAAACTGCAGGCAACGATGGCACTAATTGGTATAAGACAAGTTCAGGACTAATATCAGGAACCATGGCTTTAAAGTAATGGGTGGGAAGTTCAAGGGAGATATCAGAGGAAGGTTTTTACCCATGGGGCATGGAATGAGCTGCCTGGGGTGGTGGTGGAGACAGGTACATTGATCAAATTCAAGAGGTTACTGGATAAGCATATGGAGGAATTTAAAATAGAGGGATACATGGGAGGAAGGGGTTAGATGGTCTCAGGTGAGGTTTAAAGGTCGGCACAACATTGTGGACCAAAGGGCCTGTATTGTGCTGTACTGTTCTATGTTCTATTTTATGCCATAAAAAACGGACTGGAATGAAAGAATTGTGCACATTCAGACCGGGGTTCAATCCTGACCTCTGGAGCTGTCTATGTGGAGTTTGCATATTCTCCCTGTAACTGTAGGTTTTCTCCAGGTGTTCCAGTTTCCTCTCACATCAGAGGAGAGAAGATAGAACATAGGACATAAGATATTAGTCACATGTACATCGAAACACACAGTGAAATGTATCTTTGCGTAGAGTGTTCTGGGGGCAGCCCGCAAACAGTACAGCACAGGAACAGGCCCTCGGCTCACAATGTCTGTACCGAACGTAATGCCAAATTAAACCAAATCTCTTCTGCCTGCACATGATCCATATCCCTCCATTCCCTGCATAATCATGTGTCTATCTAACAGATTATTCCAGGCACCTATTACTCTCTGTGTAAAAAAGAGTTTGCCTCGCACATTTACTTTCAACTTTCCCCCTCTCGCCTTAAAAGCATGTCCTCTAGTATTTGACTTATCTACCCTGGTAAAAAGATTCTGACTGTCCACCCTATCTCTGCTTCTCATCATTTTATAAACTTCTATCAGGTCTCCCCTCAGCCTCCAACACTCCAGAGCAAACAACTCAAGTCTGTCCAACCTCTCCTTGTAGCTCATACCCTCTAGTCCAGGCAGCATCTTGGTAAACTTCTTCTGCACCCTCTCCAAAGCCCAAGCATCTTTCCTATAATGGAGTGACCAAATATGCAGGTTGGTGGGTGAATTGGCCACTGTAAATAGTCCCTAGTGTGTTGGTGAGGGGTAGAATCTGGAGGAAGTTAATGAGAACGTGGGGAGAATTTAAAAAATGGGGCTAGTGTGGGATCAGTGTAAGTAGGTGGTTGATGTTCAGCACGGGTTCTAGAACATAGAACAGAACAATGTTGTGCCGACATAGCTAATCCCTCCTACCTGCAGAGTGCCCATATCCCTCCGTTTTCCTCTCATTCATGTGCCCATCCAAGCCCCTCTTAAAAACCCCAAATGAATTTGCCTCCACCACCCCATCAGACAACGCATTCCAGGCATCCACCACCTCTGAGTAAAAAACCTACCCTCACGTCTCTCCTGAACCTCCCCCCCTCTCACTTTTAATGCATGCTCTCTGGTATTGGATTGCACAACAATGGGAAAAAGATATTGCTTGTCCACCCTATCTATGCCCCTCGTAATCCTAGACACTTCCAACAGATCACCCCTCAGCCTCCGCTGCTCCAGAGAAAAGAGCCCAAGTTTGTCCAGCCTCTCCTGAGGCTTATGGGCTGTTTCCATGCTGCATCTCTCTGTGATTCTGTGTGAATGTACTTCACAATCATTGAAGGCTTGTTATAATGTATGAACCCCAGAATAGTCCTCAGACCGGAATATTGATGAAAGACTACCAAGTGAGATGTTATGATAGGGAAGCTGTTTTTTTGTGTGGAAAAGGAGATCGATTGACTAAATGGCCTTTCTCATTGACATATTTTAATTAGGTAATTTATTATCTGAGCTGCGTTGTTACTCTAAGCTATAATTGCCTTTGCAATCATTGTAATAACAAAATCTCACTCAATTTTGCCTACAAGCCTCCTGAATTATATTATCATGCATCGTCTGGATAACTTTGACTTTGTGTTCAAGGTCTTCGAAAATGTTGTTGAAGAGCTGTACCTTAAAAGAAATTCCAAGAGGCTGTTTGGGAAGGCAAATCAAACTGAGATTACAGGGTTAACTTTGACTTTGAGTAAAAGTGCAGGACGGGTGATGTCTGATGAGCTGCTGCTTTCCATCTCATCTGATCTTCCTTCGTGTTAACTTCAGTGCAAATCAAAACCCCAAGAAATGAATAGTCAAGAGCTAATCAATTGTCTCCTGTTTTACATAATCTCATGTCAACAATACCTTCAACCAAGAAAGAGGAATTTAGCATCAGCAATTTTGAAATAAAATTGTCTTCCAATGGTGGGGTGAAGGGGTAAAATAATGAATTTACAAATCAGTAGAAGTAGGCCATTCAGCCCCTTAATCCTGTCCTTCTATTTATTAAGGTCATAACTGATCTGATTGGAACTTCAATTCCAACTAAGCCCAGTAACCTCCTCACTTATTAAGAATCCATCTACCCCTGCTTTGTAAAAGAATTTGGGGAAGAGAGCTACGAAGACTCATGACCCTCTGAAAGACAAACATGTCACCTCAATGTACGGGGAGTTGTACACAACATTAGTGAGACTGCATTTGGAGCATTGCATACAGATTTGGTCACCCTGTTAAAGGAAAGACATCATTACACTGGAAAGAGCGCAGAGAAGATTTACGAGGACGTTGCCAGGACATGAGGGCCTGTGTCATAGGGAGAGGTTGGGCAGGCTAGGACTTCATTCCTTGGAGTGTAGGAGACTGAGCGGTATCTTTATAGACCTGTGTATAATCATGAAGGGCAAAGATAGGATGAACACACACAGTCTTTTCCCCAGGGAAGGTGAACTAAAAACTAGGGAGCATAGATTTAAGGTGAAAGATGAAAGAATTAAAAGGGACCTGAGGGGCAACTTCATCATGCAGACGTGGTGCGTATATGGAATGATCTGCTGGAGAACGTGGTTGAGGCAGGTACAATAACAACGTTCAAAAGACATTTGGATAAGTACAAGGTAGGAAGAGTTTAGAGGGATATCGGCCAAACACAGGCAAATGGAACTAGCTTGGCCTGACTGAATCCATATCACCATGGTCAGCAAGGACAAGTTGGGCTGAAGAGCTGTTTCCCTGCTGTATTATTCTATGACTCAATGACTCATAGCTTTCTTAAGTAGGCAATCCAATTTTTTTAAACAGTGACCTTAGTTACACATTCTCCTTCAAAGGGAAACATCCTCTGCAGGTCCATCCGGTGAAGACCTTCTCAGGATCTCACATGTTTCAAACAAGCTGCCTCTCTCACTCTTCTAGAGTCCAGCAGATACAACCTTGGCCTGTCCAACATTTCCTCATGTCATGCTCAAGTTCCTGCAGTCTCTTTGTTTCTCCCATTACTTTAATTACACTTAAGCTCCTTCAACAAAAAGATTAAATACAGGATAACAGCCGAAGTAAAGCATTTGGAGAAAGAAAACTTCAGAATCAGATTTATTATCACTGTCTTATAACGTGAAATTTGTTGTTTTGCAGTAGCAAAGACATGAAATTATTATAAGTTACAAAATAAATAGAGTGCAAAAAAAAAGGAATAACGTGGTTCATGGGTTCATGGACTGTTCAGAAATCTGATGGCGGAGGGGAAGAAGCTGTTTCTGAATCATTGAGTTTGGGTCTTCAGGCTCCTGTACCTCCTCCCTGATGGTAATAACGGGAAGAGGGCATGTCCCGGATGGTGAGTGTCCGCCTCTTGAAGATGTCCTCGATTGTGGGGAGGGTTGTGCCAGTGATGGAGCTGGCTAAGTCTACAACCCTCTGCACTCTCTTGCGATCCTGTGCACTGGAGCCTCCATATCAGGCTGTGATGCAACCAGTCAGAATGCTCTCCACCGTACATCTATGGAAATTTGCAAGAGTCTTTGGTGACATACCGAATCACCTCAAAACTCCTAATGAAGTAGAGCCACTGGTCTGCCTTCTTTGAGCATATTTCTTCATAAGTACTAAAGAGTCATACAACATGGAAAGAGGTCTTTCAGCTAACCTAATCCATGCCAACCACAGGGCACCCATTTACACTAATCCCACACTAGTCCCATTTTTTTATTGTTCCCATATTCCCACCAACTCCTCCCCACATTCTTCCACTCACACACCAGAGATAAGTTACAGCAGCTAATTCACTTACCAACCCGCACATCTTTGGGACGTGGAAGGAAACGGCAGCACTCAGAGGAAACCCAGGAGGTCATAGGGAGAATATGCAAACTCCATGCAGACAGCACTGGAGTGAACCCAGATCACTGGAGCTATGAGGTAGCAGCTTTACCATCTGTACCACTATGCTGCCTAAAGCTTCTTTTTAATCTTTCAGAATATTCCAAAGTAGTTTACAGACAAGTCTGAAGTACTGGTATTGGTTTGTTATTGTCATTTGAACCGAGGTACAGTGAAAAACTTGTCTTGCATACTGATCATACAGGTAAATTCATTACACAGTGCAGTTACATTGAGTTAGTACAGAGTGCATTGAGGTAGTACAGGTAAAAACAATAACAGTGCAGAGTAAAGTGTCACAGCTACAGAAGGAAGTGCAATGCAGGTAGGCAATAAGTGTCACAGCTACAGGGAAGGTAGGCAATAAGGTGCAAGGTCACAACAAGGCAGATCATGAGGTCAAGAGTCTGTCTCATTATATAAGGGAACTGTTCAATAGTCTTATCACAGTGGGGTAGAAGCTGTCCTTGAGCCTGGTGGTATATGCCCTCAGGCTCCTGTATCTTCTGCCTAATGGGAGAGGAGAGAAGAGAGAATAACCTGGGTGGGTGGGGTCTTTGATTATGCTGGCTGCTTCACCAAGACAGCGAGAGGTAAAAACAGAGTCCATGGAGGGGAGGCTGGTTTCTGTGATGTGCTGGGCTGTGTCTACGACTCTCTGCAGTTTCTTGTAGTCCTGCCCAGGGCAGTTGCGATACCAAGCCATGATGTATCCAGATAGGATGCTTTCTGTGGTGCATCGATAAAAGTTGGTGAGTGACAAAGGGCACATGCCAAATTTCTTTAGCCTCCTGAGGAAGTAGAAAAAGTGTTGTAATTGTTGAAATATAAGAAAGGTTTAGAAGGATACAGACCAAACATGGGCAAATGGGACAAGCTTAGATGGGTATCTTGTTTGGCATAGATGTGTTGGACCAAAGTGCCATGTTACTCTCTGACTTCATGTCCAAACTCACAGCCAATTTGTACGCAGCAAGCTCACACTAATAACTTGATATTGATGAGGTAAGTGAGAAGGATTCCATTGAAATGCCACTGACCTGAAACATTAACTGTGTTTTTCTCACCACAGATGTTGTGACCCATCTTTCAGACTGATTGGTTGAGAGAGAAGCAATGTCTCAGATGCCAGGAAGAGCTTGTGCCATGGTGTCTCAACCTTCCACCTGAGAGAGCTGACAAAGCCTTGGCTTAACATCCCATCCGAGCGACATGGAAGGGTTTGAGTACGCTCAGTCTAATGGGAGAGAAACAGAAACTGAAAAATCTGTACATGACCTTACTCTGAAAATTAGTCTTTGAGTGACAAAGAAGGTAAATTGGAGAAGTGAGTCATGAGGTTAAAGATGAAAACAAAGAAAGAGAATGACTAATGAGAAGCACCTTGAATTTCTCGAGGAAAGAGAAGGTCAAGAGGATGATTACATTGAATAATGTGTGCATCATGCCAGATGGAAAACAAAAGTCTCTGAGGTTCTAAAACAAAGACAGAAAATGCTGGAAAATCTCAGGCTACATCTGTGGGAAGAGAAACAGTCGATGATACATAAGGAGTAAAAAAGAGACACGGGTTGATATAGGACCAATTGATAACAGTGCAGGAGCTATTATAATGGACGACAGAGAGATGGCAGAGGAATTGAATGAATATTTTGCATCGGTCTTCACCGTGGAGGACATCAGCAATGTGCCGGTTAGTCAGGAGTCTCATGAAATGGAACTGAGTTCAGTTAAGATTACTAGGGAGAAGGTGCTAGGAAAACTAAATGGGCTAAAGACTGATAAGTCTCTCTGACTGGATGAGGTGCATCCCCGGGTTCTGAAGGAGGTGGCTTTAGAGATAGCGGAGGCATTGGCGATAATTTTCCAGAAATCGATAGATTCCGGCATGGTTCCGGAGGACTGGAGGGTCGCAAATGTAGTTCCGTTGTATAGGAAAGGTGGGAGGCAGCATAAAGGAAATTACAGACGTATTAGTCTGATGTCAGTGGTGGGAAAATTATTGGAATCTATCCTCAAGGATGGGGTTACGGAATACCTAGGGGCGCAAGGCAAGATAGGTCCTAGCCAACGTGGTTTTGTGAAGGGAAGATCCTGCCTGACCAACCTATTAGAGTTTTTTGAAGAAATCACAGGTAGGGTGGATAAGGGAGAGGTAGTAGATGTTGTGTATTTAGACTTTCAAAAGGCCTTCGATAAGGTGCCTCACAAGAGACTGATTAATAAGATGAGAGGTCATGGAATTACGGGTAGGATAACAGAATGGGTGGAGCATTGGCTGGTTGACAGGAAGCAAAGAGTGGAAATAAAAGGATCTCATTCTGGTTGGTTACCGGTTACTAGTGGTGTGCCGCAGGGGTCGGTGTTGGGACCGCTCCTTTTTACCTTGTACATTAACGATTTGGATAATGGAATAAATCGTTTCATGGCTAAGTTTGCGGATGACACCAAGATAGGGTGAGGAGTAGGGAGTATTGAAGAGATAGGAAGGTTGCAGAGGGACCTAGACAGTTTAGGAGAATGGGCAAGGAAATGGCAGATGAGATTCAATGTTGAGAAATGTGCAGTTGTACGCTTTGGAAGCAGAAATAAGTGGGCAGATAATTATCTAGGAGGAGAGAAAATTCAAAGCACGGAAGTACAAAGGGACTTGGGGGTACTCGTGCAGGATACCTTAAATGTTAACCACCAGGTCAGATCGGTGGTAAAGAAAGCAAATGCTATGTTGGCATTCATTTCGAGAGGTATAGTGTATAAAAGTAAGGAAGTGTTGATGAGGCTCTACGGGGCACTAGTGAGGCCTCATTTGGAATATTGTGCGCAGTTTTGGGCCCCACATCTTAGGAAGGATGTGCTGACGTTGGAGAGGGTTCAGAGGAGATTTACGAGGATGATTCCAGGAATGAAAGGGCTTACGTATGAGGAGCGTTTGTCGCCTCTTGGACTTTACTCACTGGAGTACAGAAGAATGAGAGGGGACCTCATAGCGACATTTAAAATATTGATAGGAAAGGACAGAGTAGATGTGGCTAGGCTGTTTGACTTGGTGGGTGAGTCCAGGACCGGAGGGCACAATCTTAGAATTAGAGGGTACAGTTTCAAAACAGAGATGAGGAAAAATTTCTTTAGCCAGTGGGTGGTGAATTTGTGGAACTCCTTGCCACGTACAGCAGTGGAGGCCAGATCAGTGGCGGCGTTCAAGGAGGAGATAGATAGATATCTAAATAGTCAGGATATCAAGGGATATGGGGATAAGGCCGGAAATTGGGATTAGAATAGTTTTTTTTTCTTCTTCTTCCCCCATTCCCCATTTCTCATTTCTATTTTCCCTTTCCTTGGAGCAGACTCGATGGGCCGAATGGCCTGCTTCTGCTCCCTTGTCTTGTGATCTTGTGATCTTGCGATGATTAAGGTCTGTGACCCTTCGTCAGAACTGGGAAAAAAAGAGATTCAAATCCAATGAAGGGTCCCTCATCTCTTTCCAAAACCTGACCTATTCAGTCTTCTCCATCTCATCCTACTGGTTTAAGATCAGATAAGATCAGATAAGATAAGGTACCTTTATTAGTCACATGTACATCGAAACGCACAGTGAAGTGCATCTATTTTTGCGTAGAGTGTTCTGGGGGCAGCCTGCAAGTGTCATCACACTTCCGGCGCCAACATAACATGTCCACAACTTCCTAACCTGTACGTCTTTGGAATGTGGGAGGAAACCGGAGCACCCGGAGGAAACCCATGCAGACATGGGGAGAACATACAAACTCCTTCCAGACAGCAGCCGGAATTGAACCTGGGTCGCTAGTGCTGTAAAGCATTATGCTAACTGCTACACTACCGTGCCTGGGTTTAAGCCTAGCCTGCCAGACAAGTCCCACATTAGCAACTCTTGATGCATAAGTAATAGCTTAATGTGTTGGTAACTGCCCCCATTAACCCATTTTGATTCATTCAATCACAGACATTCCCTTTGTCCAACGCATGTCTCCTCCACCTTCCCGCCTTCTGAAAACCAACTCCAATCCCTTTCATTCCCACTTCTGATGAAGGGTAACGTACCCCAACACATCGACTGTTTCTCTTTCACAGCTGGCAGACTTGCTGAGTTGTTTTTCCCCAGCATTTTCTGTTGTTGGACACACAAGAGGTTCTGCAGATGCTGGAAATCTGGAGCAACACACACAAAGTGCTGGAGGAACTCAGCAGGTCAGGCAGCATCTATGGAGGGAAATAAACAGACAACGTTTCGGGTCAAGACTGGTGAAGGGTCCTGATCTTCTGTTGTTGTTTCAGCTTTCCAGCATCTGCAGTGTTTTTGATTTTCAAAATAAAATTGGTGCTCTGTGGGCACCCAATAATCCATGAAGATGCAAGAGATGCTGGAATTTGGAGCAACACACAAAATGCTGGAGGAACTCAGTGGGGCAGGCAGCATCAATGGAGGGAAATGGACAGTCAATGTTTTGGGTCGAGACCCTTCATCTGAACCTCTTTATACTGGTGATCTCCTTTCTATCTTTCAGTCCAGATGAAGGGCCTTGAGCTGAAATGTCAACTGTCTATTTCCCTCCATTGATGCTGCTTAACCCACTAAGTTCCTCCAGCATTTTGTGTGTTACACTATAATTCATGTGTGGTTTCTGTGTGTTCTCCTTGTTTTACTGTGAGTAAACAACGAAGGTAGTAGGTTGCGATCTGCTGAGCTAATATCAGTCATTAACTGGTATATACATGTCACATGCAGTGATGGTGTTATCACCCACACAGAATAGAACAGGTAAATGATGCCCATACTTGGCTGAGAATTCTGAAGATTCACTACTCTCTGGATGAAAGAATTTCTCTTCACCTCAGTTTTGAAAGGCTTGCTGTAACTTCTGGTTCAAGACATTCCAACCAGATGACATTCTAGGTACAAGAATAATGTTTCAAGCACCTTAATTTCAAAGTTTCATTGAGATTCCCTCTCACAATCCCCTTGATTGCAAATATTTCCTTTCTGAAGTTTGGAAACCAGACCTGTACAATATTCCAGGTACACAATCTCTCTCTCTCTCTCTCTCTCTCTCTCTCTCTCTCTCTCTCTCTCTCTCTCTCTCTATACATACATATATATATATATTATATATATATATTTATAGATAGATAGATAGATATAGATATATAAAATCCAATATAATTGGAACAAGAAGTCTCCCTTTTGTTCTTAAATTCAATCCTCTTGCAATAAAGGTCAATATACCATTTGCCTTCTTATTTGCTTGCTGTACCTGCTTGTTCACTTTCAGTTATTTGTGCACAAGGACCCTCAGATATCTCTTAATCAGCCTGAAATTGGACCTTAAGTTTCACTTGGTGAGCTGTCAACATCTGCAGAGGCAGATTGGCCATTTTCCAGTGGAGGAGTTCTGGGCTGCCACTGTTGTTTTCAATAGACTCGAGGGAATGGGCGAATGGGGTGGGTGCCTGTTGTGAGCCAGGTTGGGGTGTTATGTGGAGCCATCTCATTTACTGGTCCTCAAGTTCAAGTTTATTGTCATGGGCATACATACACAGGGTATAAATACCATGGAAGCTGGCTTTTTGCAGTACATTACAAATATGACATACACTAGTTAACATAAATTAACATAAAATATACATAATTTACACAACAAAATAAACATAATGACAAATTGAGAGTAAAAATAAATATGAGGGAGGTACTGTTTGGGTTTTTCAGGTCAATTCAAGAACCTGACAGCAGTGTGGAAGAAGCTGTTGTTGAACCTTGAGGTGTGGGTCTTCAGGCTCCTGTACCTCCTGCCTGATAGCAGTATCGAGAAGAGGGCACGGCCTGGATGGTGGGAGTCTTTAATGATGGGTGTCACCTTCCTGAGACATCGCCCCCTGTAGATGTTCCTCGATGGTGGGGAGAGCTGTACCCATGATGGAGCTGGCTAAGTCCACTCCTTCTGGTCACACAAGAAAAACACGCCTACCAATTTCTGCGTTGTGTTCATGCTGGTAACTTCTGAGAAAGGTCAGGCCTGACCTTTATTTTGTTCAAGAGGGAAAATAAAACAGAATCATGGAATCATGGAATAATACTGGGACAGTAGGAGGCCAGGGAGCTCAAGCCAGCTTCTAGCTGAATAATCCCATCAATCCTACTACCGCCCCTCTTTTCCCATAGATATTCCTTGGAGTGTAGGAGACTGAGGTGAGACCTGAGAGAATAAATTGGATAGGAACATGAAAGGAAGTAATCTGCAGGAATTTTCCATAGCTCTGCAGATTTCCTTTCATATTCCTATCTAATTCCTTTTCAAAGACACTGACCAATTCTCTTTCCACTGCCCCTATAGTTCTTGTTACATCCAATAAAAGGCTGTAACTTTTACTTTCCATGACCATAGTTCAACCAATCAAACAACACCACCATTTGCCTCCACCAGTCCAGTCCCTTTCAGAACCAAAATCGGAAAACTGTTCCTTGGAGTGAACATCACCGATAGCCTGTCCTGGTCCAACCACCTAGACATAACAGCCAAGAAAGCTCACCAACGCCTCTACTTCCTCAGGAGGCTAAAGAAATTTGACATGTCCCCTTTGAGCCCCACCAATTTTTATCGATGCGCCATAGAAAGCATCCTATTTGGATGCATCATAGCTTGGTACTGCTCTGCCCAGGACCGCAAGAAACTGCAGAGAGGTATGGACACAGCTCAGCACATCACGACCACCAGCCTCCCATCCTTGTACTCTGTTGACACCTCATTGCCTCGGTAAAGCAGCCAACATAATCAAAGACCCCTCCCACCCTAGACATTCCCTCTTCTCCCCCTTCCCATCGGGCAGAAGATACAAAAGCTTGAAAGCACCAGGCTCAAGGACAGCTTCTATCTCACTGTTATAAGACTATTGAAAGGTTCCCTGGAATGATAAAATGGACTCTTGACCTCACAATCTACCTCGTTATGACCTTGCACCTTATTGTCTACCTGCACTGAACACTGATGTGATGAAATGATCTGTATGGATGGCATGCAAAACAAAGTTCTTCACTGTATCTTGGTACGTGTGACAATAATAAACCAACTTACTATTTTTTCTTTCTTAAATTTTGATTATTTATTTAAACAAAAGTCCATTTCTTTTTCCCAGATAGGCCAAAGTTTGGTTGATTTTGATGGAAGATCATCTGCCTGAAAGGTTCTCTCTCTCTCTCTCTCTCTCTCTCTCTCTTCCCCTCCCCCCCCCCCCCCCCCCCCCCCCCACACACACACACACACACTCAAAGACAATCAGATCTGCTGAGTGTTTCCAGCGTTTTATGCCTTTATGCTGGATGAGTTGCTGGCTGATGATTTTACCTACCTCTCTGGGCATATTATGAATAGGTTCATTGCTCTCTATATTCTTGAGTAAACCACTCAAGGTTAAACAGCTGATCCATGAACCTCTGAGCAAACTGGGATGTACAAAGAAATTGCAAAGATAAAATAGATTAATCAATACCGATGTACTTTCAACCTCACGCATGCAGAACACGGCAGATGCTACTGAGAAATGATATTAAAACAGGGCAATTCAATTTGGGTTAGCAACCCTTTTTGTAGAGAAAAGCAATATGGATCAGATCACAGTCAAAATATATTAACTTTCAGTTGTGTGATCACCTCAACAGAGTACAATCTCATCAAGAAGAGTCAAATGAAATTCAGAGGCTTTGAATAATGCAGTGCATCCCATCCAAGCAGCATTCCTTCGATTTTGAACAGTGGTGGATATGTCACAGAGTCATATGGCATGGAAGCAGGCCCTTCAGGCCATCGAACCTATGCTGACCATCAAGCACCCTCCCATGCTAATCCTACATTAATCTTATTTTATTCTCCCCACAGCACGGTAGTGTAGCAGTTAGCGTAACACTATTACGGCGCCAGTGACCCGGGTTCAGTTCCGGCCACTGTCTGTAAGGAGTTTGTACGTTCTCCCCGTGTCTGCGTGAGTTTCCTCCGGGTGCTCCAGTTTCCTCCCACATTCCGAAGACGTACAGGTTAGGAAGTTGTGGGCATGCTGTATTGGCGCCAGAAGCGTGGTGACACTTGTGGGCTGCCCCCAGAACACTCTATGCAAAAGATGTATTTCACTGTCTGCTTGGATGTACATGTGACTAATAAAGATATCTTATCTTATCTTAACTTCTCCCAGTTTGGAGCACTCACCTACACACGAGGGGAAATTAAACTACCAACCTGCATATCTTTGGGATGTCAAACGGAATTAGAGTACCCAGGGAAAACCCACATGGTCATGGGGAGAACGTGCAAACTCCACAAAGTTTACACCAGAGGTCAGGATCGGACCTAGGTCACTGGAGCTGTCAGGCAGTTGCTCTACTTGCTGTGCCCCTGTGACCCACACCCTGAAAGACTCCGACGTGAGAGTGACAACATGCCGAAAGTAGCAATAGGGGGAAAGGGAAGTTAACTTCATCTACATATTTACATAACCCCTCATGACATTGAAAGAGGCCATTCGGTCCATTGAGTCTATGCCAGCTCTCAGAACAATCCCATTGCCCCACATTTCCTGTAACCTAGTCTCTCACACTTATCCATTACACAATTCAATCCTCCTCCATCAATGTTCTTGCCACTCACCTACACTAAGGGTAATTTACAATGCCCAATTGACCCACCAACCCACGTTTTGTTTTGATGTTGGACGAGACCAGAGTAGCTGGGGGAAACCCATGTGGTCACAGGGAGAAGTGCAAACTCCACAAAGACAGCACCTAACTGGTTGCATCACTGTCTTGTACGACAATTCAAATGCACAGGAATGTAAGAAGCTGCAGAGTGTAGTGGACTCAGCCCAATACATCATGGGCACATCCCTCCCCACCATCGAAAGTATCTAAAGGAGGTGTTGCCTTAGGAAGGGAACATCCATCATCAAAGATCCCCACCATCTGGGCCATGCCATCTTTTCACAGCCACCTTCGGGCAGGAGGTACAGTAGTCTGAGGTCCCACACCACCAGGTTCAAGAACAACTACTTCCCTTCAACCACTTGATTCTTGAACCAAACTGGCACAACCCTAATCACTACTGCTTAGCAACACTATGATCACTTTGGTATTGGTACTGGTTTATTATTGTCACTTGTACTCAGGTACAGTGAAAAACTGGTCTTGCATATGGTTCGTACAGATCAATTCATTACACAGTGCATTGAGGTAGTGCAGGGTAAAACAATAACAGAATACAGAGTAAAGTGTCACAGCTACAGGGAAGTGCATTGCAGGTAGACAATAAGGTGCAAGGTCATAACAAAGTAGATTGTAAAGTCAAGAGTCCATCTCATTGTAGAAGGGAACTTTGCACAACAATAGACTTTTTTTTGTTCTAATTGTGTTCTTGTTATTGTGAACTTTCTTGTAAAAGTTGAGTGAGCTAGGGCTTTTCTCTTTGGAGACAAGGAGGGTGAGAGATAGAGGTGTACAAGATGATAAGAGGTATAGATCAAGTGGACAGTCAGGGACCTTTTTCCCAGGGCGAAAATGGCTCACATGAGGGGGCATAATTTTAAGGTGATTAGAGAAGGGGGATGTCAGGGGTACATTTTTTACACAGAGAGAGATGGGTGTGTGGAATGCACTGCTGGCAGAGGTTGTAGGGGCAGATACCTTAGGGACATTTAAAAGACTCTTAGATAGGCGCATGAATGATAGAAAAATGGAGGGTTATGTGGGAGGGAATGGTTAGATTGATCTTGGAGTAGGTTAAAAGGTCAGCACAACATTGTGGGCCAAAGGGCCTGTACTGTGCTGTAATGTTCTATGTTCTATGTTCTGAGCTCCTCCAGCAGATTATTTGTTGCTCTAGATTCCAGCATCTGCAATCTCATGTATCTCTCTTTCCACAGATGCTGTCTAACTTGCTGAGTGTTTCCAACATTTCCTATTTTTAATTTGGAACATTGTAGAATTAGAGTGCTTGGGTGGTTAGCGTTGACCAAAGAGCCTGTTTCCGTGCTGTGTAATTCTAATGTTCTGCAATGCTGCTGTTGGGTAGGGAGTCCAGGAACTTAGACAGAGCAATGATGAAGGAACAGCAAAAGATCCACCTTGTGTTTCCATCCACACTGCCAACTCTTGGTCCAGTCACCTTAACAAACATAAGATTACAGAAAGCTCAAGTAACCTTGAGTACTTTCTGTTGAAATTTATAGCAGTGACCCTATTTATAAAGGACGGTGCTGTGCTGAGATAGGTAACTAAACCTATTCATCTCTTTGTGTACGTATTGATCACTAGAGAAATTGTTGGTGTATTCACTGGACCATACAGCACAGAACGAGGCATTTCAGTCTGACAAGCTTTGAAAAAGCTATCTATTTCAGTCCAACTTTCCTCTCCACAACTCTGTTTATGAGTCCTCCAGTTGTTTAATGGAATCAGATTGCACCAACCTTCCATGGAGCTGTTTGCAGATTTTTACAATCATTCCTTTCTTTTAATTTTCTTTCTGCAGTTACTGCAAAAACTAGTGTATTAGTCTACTCTTCGTGCATTTTTCTAAGTCTGCTAAAAGGGTTGATAGTTTGTGAGTTGTACGCTAGTGCGTTTGCCCAATAAAATTTGGCTTGGTGGAATTCAAAGCACTGCTTGTGATGGCTGTATTATCATATTTAACAGTAATCTGTACTGTTATTGTTTTTACCTGTACTACCTCAATGCACTCTGTACTAGCTCAATATAAGATAAGCTAAGATATCTTTATTAGTCACATGTACATCGAAACACACAGTGAAATGCATCTTTTTGCGTAGAGTGTTCTGGGGGCAGCCCACAAGTGTCGCCATGCTTCCAGCGCCAACATAGCATGCCCACAACTTCCTAACCCGTATGTCTTTGGAAAGTGGGAGGAAACCGGAGCACCCGGAGGAAATCCACGCAGACACGGGGAGAACGTACAAACTCCTTACAGACAGTGGCCAGAATTGAACCCGGGTCACTGGCGCTGTAAAGTGTTATGCTAACCGCTACACTACCGTGCCTGCACTGTGTAATGAATTGATCTGTACGATCGGTATGCCAGACAAGTTTTTAACTGTATCTCAGTACAAGTGACAATAATAAACCAATACCAATACCAATTTGTTCTTATTTTAATGAATTTTACTTGAAGAATTGAAATTGTAAAATATATCACTGGTACAATTCTAACAGAATAAGTAGGATCTCAAAACTTGAGTTTTTTAAACCTAAACCATAGAAGAAAGGTTGATTGTATGTTTATTATCTGCTAATATGAACCCTAGCATCTGCAGGAGGGCACATGAGTTCCACATAGAATATAGAACATTACAGCACAGTACAGGCCCTTCGGCCCATGATGTTGTGCCAATATTTTATCCTGCTCTAAGATCTATCTAACCCTTCCCTCACATGGACCCCCATTTCAGTACATGTAGTAACAAGATTACAATGCACAGAAGCTTCAAACAAGCATGTCTGTTCTAACTCACTTAGTAAGAACTCACCATATTTATTGGTATCAGAATGCCTTCTGACCACATGACTCACTTACATAACTGTATATAAATATACCTAAACCTAAAGAGAGATGCTTCCAAAAATGGAATAAATGAGGAAAATGCTGAAAACACTCAACAGGTCAGGCAGCATCTGTGGGTAAAGAAACAGAGTCAACATTTCAGGTTGGAGACTCTTCATCAGAACTGGGAAGGAAATTAAAGAAACTTGTGAAGGTGCAAGGAGGATGGGGGAAGGCGGATGATGGGGGAAATCTGGGGTGAGCTTGAAGATAAACTGTAAACAAGATTATCTGGTCAATGAATGAATGGGAGCAGTTAGAGAGTGAGAACATAGACAAAACAATCAAGACAAAACAAAAATGAAGCAGCAAAATACCAACTTTTATCGATGCACCATAGAAAGCATCCTATCTGGATGCATCACGGCTTGGTACAGCAACTGCTCTGCCTGGAACCCAAGAAACTGCAGTGAGTTGTGGATACAGCCCAGCGTGTCACGGAAACCAGCCTCCCCTCCTTGGACTCTGTCTTTACCTCTCGCTGTCTTGGTGAGGCAGACAGCATAAACAAAGACCCCACCCACCCAGGTCATTCTCTCTTCTCTCCTCTCCCGTCAGGTAGAAGATACAGGAGCCTGAAGGCACGTACCACCAGGCTCAAGGACAGCTTCTACCCCACTGTGATAAGACTATTGAATGGTTCCCTTATACGATGAGGTGGACTCTTGACCTCACAATCTACCTTGTTATGACCTTGCACCTTATTGCCTACCTGAACTTCACTTCCTCTGTAGCTGTGATACTTTACGCTGTACTGTTATTTTTTTTACCTGTACTACATCAATGCACTCTGTACTAACTCAATGTAACTGCACTGTGTAATGAATTGACCTGTACGATCGATATGCAAGGCAGGTTTTTCACTGTACCTCGGTACAAGTGACAATAATAAACCAATACCAATACCAAAATGCAGAGCAGGAGGACAAGCCCAACAGATCAGACTCCACTCCCAGAGAGAGGAATGAAAAGGAAGGGAAAAAATGAACAAGCTGAGCCAATATCACTGATACGGGCAGAGAAATCAAGTTACCTGAAGATGTGGAATTCGGTGTTGAATCCAGAAGTCTGCGACGTGCCCAGAGGGAAGTTGAGGTGCTGTCCTTCAAGCTTGCACTGGGCCTGACTGTAACAGTACAGGAGGCCACAGGCCGATAGGTCAGAGTGAGATGAGGAATGCCAAGTAGCTGCAACAGGGAGCTCTGAGTCATCCCTGTGGATTGAGCAGCAGGTGCTCTGCAAAGCCGTCACCTGATCTGAGTTTGGTTTCTCCAGCATAGAGGAGACCAGAAACATTGGCTCTGCTTCTGCTCCCACAGATGCTGCCTTACCTGCTGAGTGTTTCCAGTATTTTCTGTCTTTGTTTTCGATTTGCAGTATCTGCAGCTATTTTGGTTTTCGGTTTACACTTCAGCTTCAGGCCCTTCACCAAAACTGGGAAAGAGACGTCCAGTGGAAGTCTCCAAGTGTGTGGGAAGAGACTCAATTTTTATGGTAATTTAACTCACAGAACATATAACAATATCTGTGTCGACCATGATGCCAATTTAAACTAATCCCTTCTGCCTGCCCATGGACTGTGTCTGTCTCAACACACAATCTGCTGGAGGAACTCAGTGGATCGAGCAGCATCTGTGGGAGGAAAGGAATTGTTGATATTTTGGGTTGAAATCCTGCCACAGATGCTGCTCGACCCGTTGAGTTCTTCCAGCAGATTGCTTGTTGCTCCAGATTCCAGCATCTGCAGTCTCTTCTGTCTTGACTGTGTCTATTCCCTGCCTGTTCACATGCCTGTCCAAATGCTTCTTAAATATTATTATCGTATCTACTTCCACCATCATGTTCCAGGCACCCACCACTCTCTGTGTAAAAAACTGGCTTTGCAAATGGTCCTTAATCTTAAACCTCTGCCCTCTAGTATTCGATATTTCCGCCTTGGGATTACCTACGCTATCCATGCCTCTCATATACTTCTATCAGATCACCCCTCAGCCTCCAAAGCTCCAGAGAAAACAATTTACATTTGTCCAACCTCTTCTGAGGCTTGTGATTTAGAGGAAATAATTTCTATTGAAAGGACTTGTGTTTAAATACATTTCAAACACCCCCCCCACTGAGTTTCTATTCCAAGAACAGCTCCTTGAGTCTCTGCGTTTCACAGCAGTCCTTCGTCACTGACAACATTCTCTGCAATGTCTCCAACACCTTGGCATCCTTCCCGAGTTGTAGTGCCCAGAATTTCACATCATTCTGAGACAGTGGTCTAACTAGAAATGTGTTAAATCCTTTGCAAATTATGCAGTCAAAGTCAAAGTCGAGTTTATTGTCATGTGCACAAGTACATGTATGCACAGGTGCAGTGAAAAATTTACTTGGAGCAGTACCCACATTTGCAAAGTCGATTGTCCTGTATATATATTTTCAACCACCTTATCGATTTTTCTTATTTTTAGAAAACATAAGAACCAGGGAAACAAGGCTGACTTCTGTTTATAAAGTAAGATGGGATAAGTAAGACATCTTTATTAGTCACATGTACATCAAAACACACAATGAAATGCAGCTTTTGCGTGGAGTGTTCTGAGGGCAGCCCGCAAGTGTCGCCACGCTTCCGGTGCCAACATAACATGCCCACAACTTCCTAACCTAATTCTTTGGAATGTGGGAGGAAACCGGAACACCCGGAGGAAACCCACACAGACACGGGGAGAACATACAAACTCCTTACAGACAGTGGCCGGAATTGAACCCGGTTCACTGGCGCTGTAATAGTGTTACGCTAACCGCTACACTACCGTGTCTGTCCTTCAATGTAAAAAACCTTGGCCTCCTCAGGGTCCCAACCTGCTCAGGGCTGTCCTCAAACTTTCAGCAGACCAAAGGCTTGCTGCATGGTGCCTGTCCTGCCTAATCACAGGTGTCAAGTGTTATAACACAGCCCCCATTTCCCCATGCCAGTTTTTGACCTGCCTGGCTTGGGTACAGAGATGGTTTAGGACCTTCCAGATGGTCCATTTCTCCTCTAGCCCCATTGAGTGCTGCTCTGTTGTCTCGATGCCCAACAGTGCCCCCACTATTGAGATCTGCCAGTCATGCCCACCACAAACTCTCACATGGTAGCATACTGCCAGCTCCCCGCATTGCCACACAGAAGGTCCTGCATAATACCGAGTGCTTTCCCGCAATAGTGTAACCATGCATCCCAATCCTGGAATTCCAGAGAGCAAGAGCTCCAGTACAGGACTGAAATATTATCTTTCCTGAGGTACCATATTTCACTCTGATGATACATTAATGTGAGTATCTATCAACACTCACAAAGGGGATGTCATAGCACGGAAACAGGCCCTTTGGCCCAACTCATCCATGCCAACCCTGGTGCCCACCAAGCTAGTCCCATTTGCCTGCATTTGGCCCACATCCCTCCAAACTCCTCCTATTGTATTTATCCAAATGTATTTTGAACGTCGTTACTGTACGTCCCTTAATCACTTTCTCAGGCAGCTCATTCCACTAATGCCCCTCTGTTCACCCTCATGTCCCTTATAAATCTTTCACCTCTCACCTTAAACCTATGCCCTCTAATTTTAAGTTTCCATTCCCTGGGATAAAGACCATGCACATTCATTCACCCTGTCTATACCCACCATGATTTGATACACCTCTATAAGGTCACCCCTGAATCTCCTACACTCCAAGGAATAAAGTCCTATCCTGTCCAACCTCTCCCTGTAACTCAAGCCCTCAAGTCTTGGCAACATCCTTATAAATCTTCTCTGCATTCACTCCAGCTTAAGGATGTTTTTCCCTACACGACCAAAACTCTACACTATACTTCAAGTGTGGTCTCACCAGCATCTTGCACAACAGTGACAATAATGCCTCAACTCCTATACTCAATTCCCAGACTGATGGTCAGTGTGCCAAATACATTCTTCACCAGGAGACACAAAAATTCTGCGGATGCTGGAATCGGGAGCAAAAAGTGTTGGAGGAACTCAGCAGGTCAGGCAGCATCCATGAAGGGAAATAAACAGTCGACGTTTCGGGCCAAGACCCTTCATCAGGACTGGAAAGGAAGAGGGCAGAAGCCAGAATAAGAAGGTGGGGGGGGGGAGGGGGAGGAGCACACGCAGGTAGGGGATAGGTGAGATCAGGTGATAGGCGAGTCCAGGTGAGGGGGAAGGTAGTGGGTGGAGGAGGGGGAGAAGATGTAATAAACTGAGAGGTGATAGGTAGAAGAGGCAAAGGGCTGCAGAAGAAGGAATCCGGTAGGAGAGGGCAGTGGACCATGGAATAAAGGATGGGGGAGGGAAGGAGAAGAGATGGGCAGGTTATCAAGGCGGGTGAAGGGAGCCACAGGAATAAGACAAAGGAGTGGGGGGTAGTGGAGAAAAAGAAGAGGTGGGGTTACTGGAAGTTGGAGAAATCGAGGTTGAGGCCATCAGGTTGGAGACTCCCAAGGTGGAATATGAGGTGTTGTTCCTCCAACCTGCGTCTGGATTCAACATGGCAGTAGAGGAGGTGAGGTATAGACATATCAGTGTGGGAGTGGGATGTGGAATTGAAGTGGGTGGCCACCGGGAGGTCCTGGCTGTTGCGGCGGACAGAGCAAAGGTGCTTGACGAAGCGGTCACCCAATCTGCGTCGGGTCTCACCGATGTACAGGAGGCAGCACTGGGAGCACCGGGTGCAATAAATGACACCCTCGGACTCACAGGTGAAGCACTGCCTCACCTGGACGGATTGCCTTCTTCACCACCCTGCCTACCTGTGATGCCACCTTCAGAAAAGTATGTACCTGTACTCCTAGGTCCTTCTGTTCCACACCACTCCCCAGGGTTTGTGGTACCTTAATGTTACTGGGCTGACAACCAACGTTATGGATTCAAAGTCAGGAGTTCAAACCTCATTATAGCAACTGGGGAATTTATATTCAAGTAAAAAAAATAATCTAGCTTTTGAAAAACAGACTAGTCTTAGTGACCGTGAAATTACTGGATTATCACAAGGAAACATTTGGTTCACTCGTGTCAGAAGAAGATCTGTCCTCCTTGCTCAGTATGTGGATCCAGACACATCAATGTGATTGATTCTTAGCTGCCTTCTAGGTTCAGGGGAGGTTAGGGATGGACAATAAATGGTATTGTCAATGGTGTCCAGATAACACCTGGAAAAGAGCAGGGAACGGCACCCAGTGTCCTGACCTTCAGCCAACATTTACAAAGACAGAAGATTTTGTCATTATGCCACTCATAGATAGTTTGGGTCTGTATTCCTTGGAGCTTAGAAGAATGGGGATGACCTTATTTGAACTTATAAGATGTTTTTACTAGTGAGAGAGTCATGAACAATGGGACAAAGCTACAAGATAAGAAGCCAGTCATTTAAAACTGAGGTATGTAGAGATTTCTTCCCTCAGAATGGTAGCAAATCTCTGGAATTCTCTGCCCTCAGTGCTGGTGGAGGCCAGATCATTAAATATATTTGAGGTGGAGATAGATAAATATTTGAAAGATCGAGGTATTGAGGGTTATGGGGAACTGGCACAGAGGAGGAGTTGAGGCCAGCGTAGATCAGCCATGATCATATTGAATGGCAGGGCAGGCTTGAGGGTCTTGGTGACCTACACCTGCTTCTATCTTCTTGGATCCTTGTGTGTTCTTGTGCTGTTTGTAGAATTGTTCTGTATGCAAATTGGCTGCAGCCTTTTACCATTTATCAGCATTTACCACAACTAAAGTTCCCCATATTGGCTGGAAAATGCATTGGGATAATCCAAAGTTCAAGTCTTTATTCCAATAGAGCTGTACCTCAGCAGGCAAAGGGATTAGAGCAGAATATTTATTCCAAGCACAGGAGAAAGAGAAATAAAAGGCTGGAACACATCCGAAAGCATAATTTCCTTACAATAAAGTTATTAACCCAATCTTCTGGTAAAAACACAAGCATTTCATTTAACAATAATTGCCAGGATTCTGCTTCATCCCATTCACTTCCATCTGCTTTCTGCCGAGGAGGTGATAGACAATTAATATATTGGCTGAGTTCCACACAGCCTATTTTCTTATTAAATATCAATCTATTGCATCACCTGGTTTCTGGTTAATATTTGATTTTTACCTTTATTTATTGTTGGATTAAAATAATAATTTTTCTGGTGGTGGAGATGATAAGTGATTAATTGATAAATTGGTTTATTATTGTCACGTGTACCGAGGTACAGTGAAAAACTTTGTTTTGCATGCCATCCATACAGATCATTTCATCACATCAGTACATTGAGGTATTACAAGGGAAAAGCAATAACAGAATGCAGAATATAGTGTTACAGTTACAGAGAAAGTGCAGTACAGGCAGACAATAAAATGCAAGGCCATGACGAGGCAGATTGTGAGGTCAAGAGTCCATCTTATCGTACTAGGGAACTGCTCAATAGTCTTATAACAGCGGAATAGAAGCTGTCCTTGAGCCTGGTGGTACGTGCTTTCAGGCTTCTGCCCAATAGCAGAGGGGAGAAGAGAGAATGCCCGGGATGGGTGGGGTCTTTGTCTACACTTCTTGCTGCCTCGGTAAAGCAGCCAACATAATCAGCGTCCATTAAGATGGGAGAAGAAGGAATGACCGGCATGAGAGGGGTTTTTGGTTATAAGATATTTATTTAGTCACATGTACATCGAAACACACAGTAAAATGCGTCTTTTTGCATTATTAAGAATGTGCTGGGGCAGTCCGCAAGTGTTGCTACTCTTCCGGCGCCATCATAGCATGCCCATAGCTCCTAACCTGTACATAAAAAGTTCTGCGGAAGCTGGAAGCTGGAGCAATACACACAAAGTGCTGGAGGAACTCAGCAGGTCAGGCAGCATCCATGGAGGGTCCTGATGAAGGGTCTTGGCCTGAAAGGTCGTCGACTGTTTATTTCCCTCCATGGATGCTGCCTGACCTGCTGAGTTCCTCCAGCACCTTTTGGGTATTACTCCTAACCCGTACGTCTTTGGAATGTGGGAGGAAACCGGAGCACCCGGAGGAAACCCGTGCAGTCACGGGGAGAACATACAAGCTCCTTACAGACAGCGGTGGGAATTGAACCGGGATAGCTGGTGCTGTAATAGCGTTATGCTGCTGGCTGCTTTACCAAGGCAGTGAGAAGTGCAGACAGAGTCCACGGAGCAGAGGCTGGTTTCCATGATGTGATATTGCAACATTAGATATCTTCCTTGTCACTCGCTTCTGTTCCACAATTCAACATCATGGAGTCATACGGCAGTGAAATAGTCAGCAATTCCACTTCCTTCTCTGGCAGATGTTCCAGACATCAACCACTCTCTGTGTATAATAACTTTCCCCTCAGATCCCCTTTAAAGCTCCTTTCTCTCACCTTAAACCCATGCCACAACTTCACCACAGGCAAAAGATTTTGACTATTTACCCTGAATAGGCCTCTCATAATTTTTCATACTCGCCCCTCAGCTTCCTTTGCTCCGGGGAAACAAGCTCAGTCTATCCAATCCCTCTCCATCGCTGAGTCCTCCAGTCCAGGCAACATCCTCTGCACTCTCTCCAGCGCAGTCACATCCTCCCTACAGTGTGGTGACCAGAACTGCACGCATGGGGTGGCCTAACCAGTGTTTTGTAAAGTTGCAACATAACGTCCCTTCTCTTAAATTCAATAAAATCCTGACTTACGTTTTACCTCAAAGTAACTTTCCTGTGTTGACCTTGATTTTCTGAATGTCTAAAAATCCATCAATCTTTGTCTTGAACTAACTCAGTAACGGAGCATCAACAGACCTTTTGGTATAGAATTCTAAAGGTTCACTCTGGCTGAATAAATTTCTCCACATCTTTTTTCCTGAAAAGACAAATCACTTCTTCAGACTGTGACCCCTGATTGTGGACACCCCAGGCACAGGATACAGTAACCTGCTCCCCCCCTGCCCCTTTACTCTCTCCTCTTGATCTGCCCAGTTCCTCCTATGCACAACCCACACTACCACCACCCCCCCCGCCAAGATGGCAATCACCCTGTTTCTTCCCCCTCTTCCACCTAGTCCATCTGTCCATCAGCCACACACTCCTCCCTCTGGGTCCCCTCCTCTCACTGTTCCAAACTGCCAGCCCTGTCTCCCTCATTCAATTCCATGTTTCACCTTCCTTTCCTATCAGATTTCACCATCTGCAGCCCTTTGTCACCTCCACTGATCATCTCCCAGCCTCTCACTATTTCCACTCTTCCCTCCTCCATCTGCCAATCACTCCTCCTCGCCTGGATTTACCTATCACCTGCCAGATCTTGCCCCACCCCATTCCCCTCACCTCTTTACACTGGCTATCTCCCCTCTACTCTTTCAGTCCAGATGAAGGGTCTCAAATCAAAATGCCGACTGTCCATTTCCCTCCACAGTTGCTACCTGACCCGCTGGGTTCCTCCAGTATTTTGTTTTTAATTGCAGGATATAGAAACTCTGTATCTACTCTGCGAAACCACTTATGAATGTGTGTACTTCTCAAAGATAGTCTGGGCAAGTATCTACAATGAATTTTGTAAATGATGCGCACTGCAGGAGATGGAGGGGGTGAATGCTTCGGGTGATGATGGGGTACCAGCCGAGCAGGCAGTTTTGCCCTTGATGGTGTTGAGATTCTTGGAGTGTTGTCGGTGATGAGATGAGATGAGATATCTTTATTCGTCACAAGCACATCGAAACACACAGTGAAATGCATCTTTTTGCATAGAGTGTTCTGGGGGGCAGCTCACAAGTGTCGCCGCGCTTCTGGCTCCAAGATGGCATGCCCGCAACTTCCTAACTCGTACGTCTTTGGAATGTGGGAGGAAACTGGAGCACCCAGAGGAGACCCACGCAGACGCGAGGAAAATGCACACACTCCTTACAGACAGTGGCGGCAATTGAACCCGGGTTGTTGGCACTGAAATAGCATTGTGCTAACTGCTACACTACTGTGATCATATTGAATGGCAGGGCAGGCTTGAGGGGCCTGGTGACTTTCTCCTGCTTCTATTTTCTTGTGATTGCCTAGAGAGCATTGGCACCATCGTGTGTAAGGCGTGCTTTTTATCAGAGTAACTTTATGTAACATGCAGTTGGACATCAATTCCTCCTGATGCAATTTGTTTGCAAAGGTGGGTAACTGTCAAGCAACAGAATTATTTCCACATAGTTTCTTGGAACTTGATCCTGATGGGAGGTGCATCCATCTTAGAATGTAGACACCTGACACATCCAAAGGATCCGGAATCGTTTTCCCCAATGAGTTGCGGACAAACATGTCGCTCGTCGCAGAAGGAAGGCTCTGGGAAGAGATCCTCCTCGGGTCAAGGCTGAGCAGTGGACTTTATGTCTTCATCACTGTAACTTAGGCTGACAAATGGTGGGTATTCCACCACACTCTTGACTTGGTTATCACTGCAAGGCATCCCATTGATACCACAGACTGTAGCCATGGTGTGGTGAATGGGTTTGTTTGGCAAGCATGTGGCTGGGGTGCCCCACAAGTGGGCTGATCTCTCTTGGATAGTGGTAAGGTTCTCCAGGACTATTACAAACTGAGGCAAGCCAAGACGTATGGCATGCTTTCCTTCACTGACCGAGGCTGAGATGTCACTTTACATGGAACATTACAGTACAGGGATAGGTTCTTCAGTCCATGATGTCTGTGCCAACCACGACACCAACTGAAGCCGCACATCTACCTGCATATGGTTTATATTCCTCTATTCCCTAAATACCTCTTAAAGAGCTCTATTGTATCTGCTTCCACACCTCCCCTGGCAGCACGTTCCAGGCACGCACTGCCCTCAGTGTAATAAACTTGCTCCGCACATTTCCTTTAAACTTTCCCCCTCTGACCTTAAAACTGTGCCCTCTAGTATTTGACATTTCCATCCTGGAGAAAAGACTATCCATGTCTCTCATTATTTTATATACTTCGATCAGGTCACCCCTCAGTCTCCAACACTCCAGAGAAAACAATCCAAGTTTGTCTAGCCTCTCATTATAGTTATGTTTTGCTGCACATTCTTGCATTCTCACTAGTGGAGGATCTTGGGGCAATTAGAAGCTGGGAAGAACAGAACAGCAGGATTTGGGCTGAGCCAATACAGTAAATGGGACTAGTGTAAATAAGTACAATGGGCAGCATGGACTTGGTGGGCCGAAGGGCCTGTTTCTGTGACTATGATTCTAAGATCCCGCACAGAGCAATCCATTAATGACCAGATCATCAGTTTTATTCAAGTTGGGGATGAACAGATCTTCCTTGAATTAGTCCCGTGGAAACTTTTATGCCCACCTCATTCAAAAAGCAGACCAGGATGTTATTTTGCAGTTGTAAAAGATGTTGGTGAGGTCGCACTTGGAGTATTGTGTTCAGTTTTGGTCACTCTGCCATAGGAAAGATGCCATAATGCTGGAAAGAGTGCAGAGGAGATTTATGAGGATGTTGCCGGGACTCGAGGGTCTGAGTTATGGAGAGAGGTTGGGCAGGCCAGAACTTTATTCCTCGGAGTGTCGGACTGAAGGTGACCTTATAGGGTTGCATAAAATCGGGGAGGGACATGAATAGGCACAGTCTTTTTCCCAGGGTTGTGGAATCAAGAACTTAAGGGCATAGATTTAAAGTGAGAGGGGAGAGATTGAATAGGAACCTGAGGGGCAACTTTGTCACACAGAGGGTGGTCTATATACGGAATGAAGTGGTTGAGGCAGGTACAATAATAACATATAAAAAGCATTTGGACAGATACATGGATAGGAAAGGTTTAGAGGGATGTGGGTCAAATGTGGGCAAATGGGACTAGCTTAGGTGGGCATCCTGTTTAGCCTAGACCAGTTGGACTGAAGGGCCTGTTTTTGTGATCTATGTCTCTATGACTCTGTAGTTCCTAACAGTTCACCCTCAGTACTGCAGAGAAGCGGTGGTGTTAAGTGAATGATAACAAGCTGACTGCCAATTCACAATTTGCCTGACTGAAGCAGCAATCTGGAGTGATATGAAATCGGCAGCCGTCTCACTGTCAGCCATTTTATACTATCGCACTGAGTTAAGAAGTGTCCTTTGTATTTTAATGAAACACCACTGAAAGAAAGAAAATGATTTTGATACAATTCATTTTTACTTTCATTTCCAGTACAGAACCTGCAAATGGATAAGAAGTTGTGCAATAAGCTGCAATAAGCTGCTGGAAAGGTCATTTTCATTAACTTTTCATGCTATCAATGGCACAAAAATATAGCAATAGCTTGAAGTGAGCAGGTTGTGTTCTGCATAATCCATTCACAATCAAAGACAAGCTCATATCCACTGAAACAGAATATCCTACGGGAGCTTGGGGTGCAGGAGCAGGGATGGTGTGGGGAAAGAGTGGGGGCGAGCAGGAGAGGGTGAAGTGGGACGTGGGAGTGGGGAAGGATTGTTTGGGCCGTCGTCCCCCAACAAACCCAGAACATAGAACAGTACAGCACAGGAACAGGCCCTTCGGCCCTCAACGTCTGCACCGAACACGATGCCAAATTAAACTAAATCTCTTCTGCCTGTAGATGATCCATATCCCTCCATTCCCTGCATCTAACAGCCTCTTAAATGCCACGATCGTATCTGCTTCAACCACCACTCCTGGCAACATGTTCTAGGCACCCACCACTCTCTGTGTAAAAGACTTACCCAGGATATATCCTTTAAACTTTCCCCCTCTCAGCTTAAATGCATGTCCTCCTGTACTTAACATTTCTATCTTGGAAAAAAGATTCTGACTGTCTACTCTATCTATGCCTCTCATAATCTTATCAACTTCTATCAGGTCTCCCCTCAACCTCTTACTCTCCAGAGCAAATCCAAATTTGTCCAACTGCTCCTTATAGCTCATACCCTCTAATCCAGACAGCATCCTGGTAAATCTCTTCTGCACCCTTTCCAAAGCCTCCGCATCCTTCCAGTAATGGGGTAATCAGGACTGCACACAATACTCCAAGTGCGGCCTAACCAAACTAATTCAATCTCAGAAAGGGAGATGTAGTGTCTCAAAATGCATCTGCCCCTCCTTCACTTCCATTGCAATGGTTTCCTTGATTTCTTCACTAGTACATATGGATAGTGACAATACTTTATCATTGGCTGTCAGGTACACTTGTTCATCCTGAAAAAGATGTAAAAGGAGCTATGTAAATTATATCTATATTCCTTTCGCAAAGCAATGCGAGTTTGACGAACAATATTTTTTCTTCCAACTGGACATGTTGAAGCCTACAGGACTCAATATTGAATTTTCCAAATTTAGACAACTCACTATTTCTTTGTTTGTGTGAGAACTGGGCCATCTCCTCCTGTCATCATTTTGTTTCAGTTTTTCCTTTCTAACTTTTTTTGTGTGTACATTGTGACTTGCCGAACACGTTCTACACCCTTTTCAATAGTAGCACATTACACAGACAAAGAACCTTAATCTGGTTTTAACCACCCCTTAACTGTCACGTTAGATAATCTTGTTTTGCCCTATCAGAGATATTCCCTTTGTTCTACCCATCTAAATCTAACTTGTTTACTCTCTTTCCCATTTCTGATGAAGGGACCCAGACCTGAAACGTCAACCGTTTCTCGCTTCGCAGATGCTGCCTGACCTGTTGAGTGTTTCCAGCATTTTTTGTCATTATTTCAGATTTACACATTCTGCATTATTTTTATGTTTCATTTGTAATTCTTTCTATCTTTCTGCCTTTCCCTCTGATACATCTGATAAATAATTGTGAACCATTGTATGAATCTAATCCTGGAGAGTAAAATATTAATTTCTACTTTTGTACATGTTTGATGTTAATTGAATCAAAGTGTTGCAAATTAAATTAAATTTTGACAGAAGCACATTCTGAAGGGAGGAAAACCTTCATAAGAGGAAAAAATAAGCCACTTTTTTGAGCTCTGTGAAGAGATAGAATAATGACAGCTGATCCAATGGACTGAGAGGGAATAATTATATTTATTTATTATCTGGGATATTAGGTGTTTCTGGAAAGGCCAGCATTTATTGATCATCCCCAATTGCTCTTGAGAAGATGGTGGAAAGCCAACACCTTGAACTACTGCAATTCTTTCAGGTGAAGGTGCTCTCACAGTCTTGTTGGGAAGTTCTAGGATTTAGACAGAGCAACAATGAAGAAATGGCAATATTAGGGGCAATTTACAGTGACCAATTAATCTACCGACCATTACGTCTTTGGGGTGTTCGGGGAAACTGGAGCACCTGGAGGAAACCCAAGCAGACACAGGGAGAACATGCAGGCTTCACATAGACAGCACCTGTGGTCAGGATTGAACCCAGGGTCTCTGGCACTGCGAGGTAGCCGCTGCGCCACTGTGCTGAACATATTTTCAGGATGGTTTGTGGTGGCCGAGATCTTCCTGGTAGAGGATGAAGAGGTGGAATGGAAGCTTCGTTCATGCCAGTTGGAACGAATCCTAACCAGAGGAATGTTAAGCATTTATAGAAAATTAAACATAGAACAGCAGACCACAGGAACAGGCCCTTCAGCCCACAATGTTGTGCTAAACTAATTAATCTAGTGATAAGATAAGATAAGATAAGATATCTTTATTAGTCACATGTATATCGAAACACACAGTGAAATATATCTTCTGCGTAGAGTGTTCTGGGCCACACTTCTGACGCCAACATAGCATGCCCATAACTTCCGAACGTGTATGACTTTGGAATGTGGGAGGAAACCGGAGCACCCAGAGGAAACCCATGCAGACACGGGGAGAATGTACAAACTCTTTACAGACAGTGGCTGGATTTGAACCTGGCTCACTGGCACTGTAAAACTTTACGCTAACCACTACACTATCGTGCCTGCCTAATTGCACCAATCCTTTCTGCCTGCACATAGTTCATAGTCCTCTATTCTCTGCATATTCATGTGCCAATCTAAGAGCCCCTTAAATGCCTCTAACGTATCTGCCTCCGCCACCATTTGGAGACTTTTTAGAAATATGCGGAGGATCTCACTTCCAGGGACAAGACAAGAAAGAAAGGGCTGAAGCAGAAGGGGAAGTAGCAGGAAAGGATGCTGTAGTAACATGGAGATCCATGCTGCAAAAGAAGAGATAAGGTCCTGTCTAAGATCCACTGATCTCAGAATCAGAATCAGAATCAGGTTTATTATCACTGACATAAGACATGAAATCTGTTGTTTTGCAGCAGCAGTACAGTGTAAAGAGATAAAATTACTCTAAAAGCTCTGCAGAGAGAAAACAAAAAAAAATACTCTGCTTAGCAGCTGTCTTTAAAATAAGGAACCCTTGTTCTCCTGACTCTACCTTGTCTCTTACTTTGAACCTTGATGTCAAACTGTGAATATTTTTTTCGGAAGCTAATACTCTTGAGGATTTCATTATCACCCTGATTTAATATGCAGAGGTGACAGGTTTAACCAAGAGGTTAAACAGTGCAGGCAGATTTATGTCCACTCATTGGTTATAATAGTAATACTTTGGCCAACGTCAGTAGTTCAGATAATATTACAGTAATGTATTTGATATTTAATGCATTAAACAACAAAGAACCCAATATTTTGCCATGCACAGAAGGATCAGGCACATTATTTCTCAATGATGTGATGTCCTTCTGTGCCCCATCTTTGGAGACCAGAATAAGCATTGTATTAATAGTCTAATTATTCTAATTATCTGGACACTCCTTTCCACTTAGACAATGCCTTATGACTGAGAATGACCTTATTTCCACTTCAGTTTACTGAGTTCTGAGGTAATAATGTGAGAATGGCCTGCTGTATCACAAATGGAGAAGAAAGTGCCCAAGCCATGGAGTTACACACCATGGAAACAGCCCCTTCATCCCGACTGGTCCATGCCAACTAAGATTCCCATCTAAGCTAGTCCCATTTGCCCGCGTTTGGCCCATATCCCCCTGAACCTTTCTTATCCATGTGCTTGTCCAAGGACAACCTAAATGTTGTTCCCCTGGCAGTTCATACCATATACTGACTACTCTCTGCGTGAAATAGTTGCCCCTCAGATTCCTATCAAATCTCGCCCCTCTCACCTTAAACCTGTGCCCTCTAGTTTTCGATTCCCCAACCCTGGGAAAAAGACTGTGTGCATTCATCCTATCTATGTCCCTCATGATTTTACACACCTCTATATGATCTTCCCTCATTCTCCTACACTCCAATGAAACAAGTCCCAACCTGCTCAACCTCTCTCCATAACTCAGTCCCTCGAGTCCCAGCAACATCCTCGTAAATCTCCTCTGCACTCTTTCCAGCTTAATGGCACCTTTCCTATAGCAAGGTGACCACAACTGAACACTGTATTCCAAATGGGGCCTCACCAATGTCTTGAACAACTTTAACACAATTATCTTATACTCAATGCCCTGACTGATAGAAGGGTAGCTTGTGAGGTGAAGCACTTTTTCTACCATTTACACAGGTTTTCTGTGTGCTTTGACACTGATTCACAGTGCTATCCCAAATTATCTTTCTCCACTTTTAGTGATCACGGGCAGGCCAGAGATTCTCAGGAGTCTGTGGGGATATTCACTTGTTACAAGGAGACTATGTAGGTGTAGTTACTCCAGATATGTGGCTCCCAATCTGATGTGTGAGATCCACCTTGGGCTGCCAAGGTTACAGGGGGTCTTTGAAGTTTTTTTAAGTTGGTGAGAAAGTTCAAAAGATATGTAAAAATGAATAAAAATGTACTTGGCAAGCTGCCCCTGCCATCGGATTGTTAGCTGTCTCCTGGAATTACGAGGATGATCCTTAAATAGAGTTATTTGTGATGTCAAAAAGGAAAAGTTCTGGGAATACTCAGCAGGTCAAGCGGCATCCAAGAAACCCAATGTAGTCATGGAGTCTGACAACACAGAAACAGGCTCTTTGGCCCTCCTTATCCATGGCGACCATCAATTATACATCTATATGTCCAAATTAACGATAATTGTTCCGTACCCCTCTATGCCTTGGTGATTCAAGTGCTCATCTAGATATTTATTAACTGTCGTGAGAGTCTCTGCTTCCACCTCTCCCTCAGGCAGTGTGTTCCAGGTTCCAACCACACTCTAAGTGAAAAAAAAATCCTTCTGAAATTCACTCTAAACTTCCTGCCCTTCAACTTTTGCCCTTCAGTTTTAGATACTTCTGTTATCAGGAGAAGTTTCCTTCCATCTGTTCTATCTATGCTCCTCATTGTTTTGTGTACCTCCATCAAGTCTGTCTTCAGCCTCCTCTGCTCCAAGGAAAACAAACCCAACTTATCCAGTCTCCCATCCTGTCTGAAGCACTCCATCCCAGGCAATATCCTGGTGAATCTCCTCTGCACCCTCTCCAGTGCAATCACATCCTTCCTATTGTGTAGCATCATCAGCAAGCACACCTTTCTTCTATCAATAGTTTGAAGGGCCTGTTCCCGCCACATTCCCTGGTCCACTCTTTCATTTCCACCAAACAATTTCTCCTCAGGGCACATTCCCAAGCAAACACGGGAGATGCAGCACCTGTCCTTTCATCTCATTCTTTCCAACACCCAGGGACCCAAACCATCCTTCCAGGTGACCAGAACTGCACAGGATACTCCAAGTGCAATCTAACCAATGCTTTGTGCATCTGTTTTTTCACAATGGGCAAGTGTGAGGTGTTGCACTTTAAGAGGTCAAATGTAAGGCAAAAGTATACAGTCAATGGCAGGACCTTAACAGCATTGATGTACAGAGGAATCTTGGGGTCCAAGTCCATTGCTCCCTGAAAGTGACTGCACAATATTGGTATTGGTATTGGTTTATTACTGTCACTTGTACCGAGGTAAAGTGAAAAACTTGTCTTGCATACCGATCGTACAGGTCAATTCATTGCACAACACAGTTACATTGAGTTAGTACAGAGTGCATTGAGGTAGTACAGGTAAAAACAATAACAGTACAAAATGTCACAGCTACAGAGGGAGTGTGGTGCAAGTAGACAATATGGTGCAAGGTCTCAACAATGTAGTCCATCTCATCATATAAGGGAACTGTTCAATAGTCTTATCACAGTGGGGTAGAAGCTGTCCTTAAGTCTGGTGGTATGTGCCATCAAGCTCCTGTATCTTCTACCTGATGGAATAGGAGACAAGAGAGGATGACCTGTGTGGGTGGGGTCTTTGATTATGCTGGCTGCTTCACCAAGGCAGCAAGAGGTAAAGACAGAGTCCAAGGAGGGGAGGCTGGTTTCCATGATGTGCTGGACTGTGTCCACAACTCTCTCAGTTTCTTGCAGTCCTGGGCAGAGCAGTTGCCATACTAAGCCGTGATGCATCCAGATAGGATGCTTTCTATGGTGCATCGATAAAAGTTGGTGAGTGTCAAAGGGACAAACCAAATTTCTTTAGCCTCCTGAGGAAGCAGAGGCGCTGGTGAGCTTTCTTGGCCATGGCATCTATGTGTTTTGACCAGGACAGGCTATTGGTGATGTTCACTCCAGGAACTTAAAGCTCTCATCCCTCTCGACCTCAGCACCATTGATGTAGACAGGTGCATGTACACCACCCCCTTTGCTGAAGTCAATGACCAGCTCTTTTGTTTTGTTGAAATTGAGGGAAATATACTGTTCTATGTTCTATGTGACATGACATCTCAGCTCTTATACTCAGCACCTCAGCCAATGAAGACAACCACACCATATTTCTTCTTTACCACTTTGTCTTTTTGTGTCACAGCAGACGCACGAAAACCACCATTTACAAGTTCCCCAGAGAACTGCACACCGTGCTGACGTGGAAATATTTTGTTGGGGTCAAAATCCTTTGACTTCCTGCCAAGTGCGAGAGGAAGATGGCTCACTACTACCTTTCAAAAGCAATTAACATTTAGCCTCCTCAATGATACCCATGTTCCTATAAGTGAAAAAATGACTTTCATTGAAAGAAAAAAGCACAAAAGAATATTGTCACAGTAGGAACACCCATAAGTACTCCAGACTAGCTATTATTACTTCGAACTTTGAATCCCTGCTTGATGTTCAGTTAGAAATGGTAAACAGCATGCAAATCTCACTCAGAGCAAATTACTGGTGATACAGATCTCTCACTGTGGGCTACTGAAGCTTTGAGACGAACTCACTGGATCTGTGCTGTTAAATATTCAAAGTCATAATCAGGTAGCTCTAGATATCCTTGTAAGACTCAATAAGCTGTCAACATGCATCAACAAATCTGCTGGTTCTCTTATGTAAACTTTAATGGAACTTATTTTTCAAGTTGAAAAGAAAGAGGAAAATAAGCATTTGTGTTGAGTTTGATCCAAACAAAGCACAAAATGTAGAGAAGGAAAAATTTCACTAAAGGCATAGCAGTCACACTGATGCTATTAGGAGCATGCTCAGGTTGTTGAGGTGACACCCGGTATTGGTTTCAGTACAGTCTGTAACATGTTTTAAATTGTGGTTCCTTTGTGAGGGTCACTCCATTGCCACCGAGGTTTTATTTTTAGCCTGGTCTTGGCTATGGTTCAGTGTGTGGCATTTGTGCCTTTGAATCAACACTTTCATGCCACTATCCAGGGATTTGCCCACATCTTGCTCCCACAAACACACCTTTCTCTTAATCTGCCTCCATCTGTCCCCATTAACCAATTTGGTCTCACCATATCACAGATATTTGCTTTTCCCATCCCTCCCCGATCTTCTCGGCAACTTAAAATTAACTTATTTTCTCTCAGCCCAGTTCTGACAAAGGATCTCAAGATAAAATATCTGTAGTAGTCACATGTACATCGAAACACACAGTGAAATGCATCTTTTGCGTAGAGTGTTCTGGGGACAGCCCGCAAGTGTTGCCAACATAGCATGCCCACAACTTCGAACCTGTATGTCTTTGGAATGTGGGTGGAAACCGGAGCACTCGGAGGAAACCCATGCAGACACGGGGAGGGCATACAAACTCCTTACAGACAGCGGCTGGAATTGAACCCGGGTTGCTGGCATTGTGATAGCGTTATGCTAACCAGTACACTACTGTGTCTGCCCACGGTATTTAGACCGAGATCTAGGTCTTAGACCCAGACTATTAGCTTGTTCCACAGATGGTACCTGACCTGACGAGCATTTATAGCATCTGCTGTTTTTAGTTCAGATTTCCAGTTTGCTGTTCTTTTTAAACTTTTGTTTATGACAGACCTTGTCTCCTCCCATCCCCCTTCCTTTCCATCTTCAAACCCTCCATCTATTCCCTGTTCTAATGAAAGGCCACAGACCTGAAATATTAACTTTGTTTTCCTCTTCACTGATGCAGTCTGTCGGGACAAGTATCTCTCACAACATGTTTTGCTTTGATTTTATATAAATGCAAGTCTCATCCATTGCTACATGACAACACAGACAAATTTATCACATTCTGTGCCAGTGGTGTGCATACGTTTCTGGAGAAAATGATAGTCACTGCAGACATATTTTCTTTTTCCTTCTGAATAATGTTTTCATCCTTGAGGAGACTAAGACACACTAGATATACATTTTTGACCGTTTTCTTTCTTATTTAGTACCTAGTAGAGCAGGAACTTGAGGAATCTCCATAAACACCTGCCTAGGACTTAAGTACTGGAGACTATTGCTGCTGAGTGATTTATAACTGCACCCCATGTTACTAACAGATTGCACAAGTCATTGGAAAGAGTGGTGTATGGGTCTGGGAGCACAATGCGTAACTTAAAGTAAAGACAGAAGATGCTGGAAATACTCAGCAGGTCAGTCAACATCTGTGGAAAGAGAAACAGAGTTAACATTTCAGGTCTAAGACCCTCTGTCAGTCTCTTTGGCATTAACTTTTTTTCTCTTCCCACAGATGTGGTCTGACCTGCTGAGTATTTCTAACATTTTCTGTTTGATTTTAGATTGGAATTGGTTTATTATTGTCACATGTACTGAGATACAGTGAGAAACTTAGTTTTGCATGCCATCCATACAGATCATTTCAAAACCAACACATCATTCTCCGCCATCTCCAACGGGACCCCACCACCAAGCATATCTTCCCTTCCCCACCCCTTTCTGCCTTTCGCAGGGACCGCTCTCTCCACGACTCCCTCGTTCACTCCTCCCTCCCCACCCATCCTGCTCCCACCCCAGGGACTTTCCACTGCCCCCGCCACAGATGCAACACCTGCCCCTACACTACCTCCACCGCCTCCATCCAGGGACCTAAACAGACCTTTCAGGTGAGGCAGATATTCACCTGTACCTTCCTTAATATCATCTACTGCATTTGGTGCTCCAAGTGTGGCCTCCTCTACAAACTGAAGGAACGGCACCTCATTTTCCATCTTGGAACCTTGCAGCCTAATGGCATGAACATTGAATTCTCCCACTTTAGGTAATCCCCACCCCCCTTTCCCCACAACACCCCCCCCACCATGCTTCTTCTCTTCTTCCCTTTCCTAGCCTTCTATTCTGCCCTTTTTTTCCTCTCTCTTCTTACCTTTGACCCATCCCCCGGTGGATCTGCTCTCCCCTCCTCCCCCACACCTGCCTATCACTATCTCTTACCTGCATCTACCTATCACCTCCCTGTGCCCACCCCGCCTCCCCTCTTTTGTCCACCTATCACTGCTCTGCTTTTCCCTCCATTTTATTGGGCTTCCCCTTTTCCTATCTTCAATCCTGAAGAAGGGTTCTGACCTGAAACGTTGACCGCCTGCTTTTCTCCACGGATGCTGCCTGGCCTGTTGAGTTCCTCCAGCATCGTTGTGTTTTTCAACTAACTTGAGGTAGTACAAGTAATAACAGAACGCAGAATATAGTGTTACAGTTACAGAGAAAGTGCAGTGCAGGTAGACAATAAGGTGCAAGGGCCATGATAAGGTAGATTGGAAGGTCAAAAATTCATCTTTAGCGCACAAGAGGTCCATTCAATGGTCTTATAACAGCGGGATAGAAGCTGTCCTTGAGCCTGATAGTTATGAGAGATTGGATAGGCTGGGACTTCTTTCCTTGGAGTCTAGGAGGTTGAGAGGTGACCTTATAGAGGTACATAAGATCATATGGGGCATAAATAAGATGGGTGATCACATTCTTTTTCCAAGGATAGGTGAGTCTAAAACAAGAGGACATAGATTTAAGGAGAGAGGGGAAAGATTTAAAGAGGACCTGAAGGATAACTTTTTCACCCAGAGGGTGGTGGGTATATGGAACAAGCTTCAGAAGAAGTGGTAGAGGCGGGTAAAATTACAAGGTTTAAAAAACATGAGACAGGTTCAGGGATAGAAAAAAGTTCAGAGGTATAAGGGCCAAATGCAGTCAAGTGGGACTGGCTCCGATAGACACCTTGGTCAACATGGGCTAGTTGGTCTGAAGGGCCTGGTTCCATATTGTATAACTGTGTGACTCTCTGAAAGTTATTATTTCTCTTTAAAACTGAACCCTTTCAATACTTCTTGCCTGCTGCCACAGCCTAGCCGGCAATTTAATGGAAGTCCCTCTCTCTCTATGGAGTCGATCTCTGACCTCCATCTTTGACCCCTCGAGTGTCTGCAGGGCGCTGTAAAGTATCAGACAGCACACAGTGCATAAATAGGCCGGTTAGGCCTTGTCATTGCAAATGCTCCAACCAAGCCTCCTCCTATTCCCAGACATCCAGCTCCATCAACATAATATTCCCTTTCCTCCTTCCGTGTGCCTGAATTTGGCCCATATCCTTCTAAACCTTTTCTATTCATGTACCCATCTAAATGTCTTTTAAATGTTATAATTATACACTCCTCTACCACTTCTTTTGGCAGCTCGTTCCATATATGGATCACCCTCTCCTCAGGTCCCTTTTAACTCTTTAACCGCTCACTTTAAACCTATGCCCTCTAATTTTAGACTCCCCTACCCTGGAGTGAAGACTGTGACTTTTCACTTTATCTATGCCACTCATGATTTTATAAACTTTCCTCGTGTCAGATTCGAACCTTAGTCTCCTATGCTCCATTGGAAAAAGTCCCAGCCTATCCAGCCTCTTGTAATTCAAATCCTTCTGTCCTGATAACATCCTTGTAAATCTGTCTTGCGCACTTTCCAGTTAAATGACATCTTTTCTAAAGCAGGGTGACCATAACTGTATGCAGTTCTCAAGAGTGTGGCCTTACCAATGTCTTGTACAGTTGTAACATGACCTTCCAACTCCTGTGTTCAATATCCTGAACAACGAAGGCAAGCATACCAAACACCTTCTTCACCACCTTGTGCCACCACTTTCAGGGAACTATGTACCTGCACCCCAGAGGTCTCTCTATTCTATAACATTTACCAAGACCCTACCTTTCACTGTGTAAGTCCTGCTGTGGTTTGTCTTACCAAAATGCAACACCTCAAATTTATCCGAATTAAACTCCATCTGGCATTCCTCAGCCCAATGGCTCAGTTGATCAAGATCCTGCTGTAATCTTTGATAACTTTCTTCACTGTTGACTATACCATCAACTTCAAAAGACGTGAAAGGAAAAAAAAGTTTAAAGAAGCGATAACCAAACAAGCAAACAGAATAGACAGCAAGGAAAAGAAGTTCAAGGGAGCCCTTCCCTCTGTCCCCTGCAACAGCCAGGACCTCCCAGTGGCCACTCTCTTCAATTCCACATCCCACTCCCACACTGACATGTCTATCCACGGCCTCCTCTACTGCCACGTTGAGGCCAGGCACAAGTTGGAGGAACAACACCTCATATTCCACCTTGGGAGTCTCCAACCTGATGGCCTCAACATCGATTTCTCTAACTTCCGGTAACCGCATCCCTTCTTTTAGTTTCCCCCCACTCCTTTGTCTTCCCTTGTTCCCATGGCTCCCTTCCCCTGCTTTGATGACCTGCCCATCTCCTCTCCTCCCCTCCTCCATTCTTTATTCCATGGTCACTGCCCTCTCCCACCGGATTCCTTCTTCTTCAGCCCATTGCCTCTTCTACCTATCATTTCTCAGTTTATTACATCTTCCCCCCCTCCCACACACACCTCCCTTCCCCCCCTCACCTGGACTCACCTATCACCTGAACTCACCTATCACCTGCCTCCGTGTGATCCTCCCCCTTCCCCCACCTTCCTATTCTGGTTTCTGCCCTCTTCCTTTCCAGTCCTGATGAAGGGTCTCGGCCCGAAACGTCCACTGTTTACTTCCTTCCATAGATGCTGCCTGACCTGACCAGCACTTTTTGTGTAATGCAAAGGAGCCACTAACAGTTTGGGGGATATTTTAACAAGGCTTGCTGGAATTGTTGACATAGTTTTACATGACAGTGTAATTGATGTGGGCACCAATTAATTTATGAGCCAGCGACAATAGCTTTGACTTACAGAACACTTGCTTTATTGTGATATTATGTTCAAGAGTGTTTCAAATGATAGTACTTCCCAATAATGAAATTCAAAAGTTAATTTCTATTAATTGCACTTTCCTTTGTCTTAGCACAATCTCATGGTCACCACGTGGTACTTCAAATTCTGGAAAATTATATATATTTTAGGATTAAAGCCACACGCGGTATACTTAGCTTAATTAAAATTTAAATTATATCTGAGATATCAGTTTCAAAGCTTGCTGAAAGTGTAATGGTTGAGATGAAAATACAATTGCTTTAAAAAAATAAAATTTACACTCTGCTGTTTGTCACGATAATGATCAATGTGTAAAATGTTGTCATAATGATCAATTGTTCACTTTTCCCATGATAAGGGAGGAGGGGCTGAAGAGGTGGTTCAATTTTTGGGGGAAGGTAGTTTTGCAACTGCCTTTTGTTTCTAATTGTTTCAGAGGGTTGACATACTGTCATAGTGTTTCTGGACCCCAATGTTTTACATCCAGTTGGTAAATTGGTTTATTATTGTCACATGTGGTGAGGTACAGAGAAAAACTTCGTTTTGCATGCCACCCATACAGATCATTTCATCACATCAGTGCATTGAGGTAGTACAAGGGAAAACAATAACAGAATGCAGAATATAGTGTTACAGTTACAGAGAAAGTGCAGTGCAGGCAGACAATAAGGTGCAAGGTCATGATGAGGTAGATTGTAAGGTCAAAAGTTTTTCTGAGAGGCCAAGAGTCCATCTCATCATGTTAGGTGACAATTCAATAGTTTTATTAACAGCGGGACAGAAGCTGTCCTTGAGCCTGGTGGTACGTACTTTCAGGCTTTTGTATCTTCTGCCTGATGGGAGGGGGGAGAAGAGAGAATGTCCAGGGTAGATGGGGTCTTTGATTATGTTGGCTGCTTTACCGAGGCAGAGAGAAGTGTTCACAGAGTCCGTGTGAAGAATGCACCTCTCACTGTGATTGCCTGATCTGGGAGCTGACACAGAATTCCATATTTGTCCAAACATTTTACACACCTTCAGAGGAGAAAGATTTAAAAGGGATCTTCTATCAATTATATCTTATATTAAAAGAAACCACATATCCACCACACAGAGAGAAAAGTTCAGAGCAATATGGGCCAAACGCAGGCAAATGGTACCAGCTCAGTTAGACAACTTGGTTGGCATGGATGAGTTGGGCAGAAGGGCCTGTCTTCAGGTTTTGAAGCTTGTTGATAAAGTAAAGAAGCTCTGTTGAACCTGTATTGAACTTTGTTTAAATAAAAACAGAAAATTCTGGAAACACTCAGCAGGTCAGGCAGCATCTGTGGAAAGAGAAACAGTGAAAGACCATTTGACATCAAGCTGAGACATTATTTCTCTCACCACACATATGCTGCCTCAGAAAGGGAAGAAAGGAAGAAGATGGTGGGGGGGTTGTGGGGAAGTGGGGTGGAGATTACTTAAAATGGGAGAAGTCAATGTTCGTGCCGTTAAGCTGCAAGGTTCCAATAAGATAAGATCAGGTAGGATTTCTTTATTAACCACATGTACATCGAAACAGACAGTGAAATGCATCTTTGAATCAAGTGTTCTGAGGGCAGCCTGCAAGTGTTCTTCATGCCTACACCCTTGCATTTCTTGTATCATCCATGTCAACCTTCTTTGTACCTTTTCCAGTGCCTCTCTGTATGTTATTTTGGTATCATGGCCACTCCTTCTAGACTTTCCCACAAAAGGAAACATCCTCTCTACATTCACCCTGTCAAGGTCCCTCAAGATCTTATCTGTTTCAGATGTGAAGCCATTTAAAGGAGATATTAGCGCAGATTTGGCCAGAGGCATGGGTTTGAAATGATAGGCTTGGGGTACAACAGCCACACTATACATGACCCATGTGTGATTAAAATGGCCACCAGCCTCAGAATCGGAATCAGGTTTATTATCACTTTCATGTTTGTTGGGATAAGTGTAATTGAGTGCTTGATGGTCAGTATAGACCCATTCGGCCAAAGGTCCTGTTGCCGTGCTGAATAACTCTCTATTTTTGCTACATTAAAGGTGCTATATTAATGGAAACAGTTGTTGATGTTGTTATTTGTCAATTCAGAAAAATTCTGCAAACCGCTTAATGAAAGAATCTGAAGTTGGACCAAGACCATGTGAAGAAATATTTCTTAATCCAAAAGATGTATAGAAGTGTGAAACTCTCTGCCACAAACACAATTTACTCAGTTAATATTTTTATATCTGAGACGGATAGGTTTTGTCTTGACACAAGCATACAGAGCCAAGGTAGGTGGCTGGAGTGCAGGAACAGATCAGCCGCATTTCCACTAAACATTGGATAGATCCAAGAAGCCTGCTCCTGTTCCTATGCTGTGTATGAATGTAGCTGTCACGAATAGCTGGGCCACAGGTTGGTAAATCCATAAAAATAGCAAACTAAGAGTTTATTTCCAGACGGATAGAATTCAAAAATAAAGAACAAAAAAATGCTGGAAGAACTCAAAGTCAAGTTTATTGTCATATGTGCAAATACATGTACCCACAGGTGCAATGAAAAGCTTACTTGCAGCAGCATCACAGGCACAAAGCATCATGTAAGCAACATTCACAAAAAAATATAAATTAAACATCGATAATACACAAGTTTTACAAGAAAGAACATAATTTGTGGGTTGATCAGAATCTGTGGAGGTAAAGGGTTAATGTTTTGGGTCAAGACTTTTCATCAGGACTCTGCAGATACTGATTGACCCGCAAAGTTCTTCCAGTGTTTTGGTTTTTGTTCCATATTCCAGCATCTGCATTCTCTTTGTCTTCAAAAGAATCAGAATCAGAGTCAGAATCAGGTTTATTATCACTGACATATGTCGTGAAATTTGTTGTTTTGTGGCAGCAGTACAGTGCAAGACATAAAAGTTACTATAAGGCAGGCACAGTAGTGTAGCGGTTAGCGTAACACTTTACAGCGACAGCGACCCAGGTTCAATTCCTTTTGCTGCCTGTAAGGAGTTTGTACGTTCTCCCCGTGTCTGCGTGGGTTTCCTCCGGGTGCTCCAGTTTCCTCCCACATTCCATAGACATACGGATTAGGAGCTGTGGGCATGCTATGTTGGCGCCGGAAGCATGGTGACACTTGTGGGCTGCCCCCAGAACACTACACAAAAGATGCATTTCACTGTGTGCTTCAATGTACATGTGACTAATAAAGAAATCTTATCTTAAATGAATAAATAGTGCAAAAGAGGAATAACAAAGTAGTGTTCATGGGTTCACAGAATGTTCAGAAATCTGATGGCGGAGGGGAAGAAGCTGTTTCTTAAACACTCTGTGTGGGTGTTCAGGCTCCTGTACCTCCTCCCCGATGGTGATAACGTGAAGAGGGCATGTCCCAGGTGGTGAGAGTCCTTAATGATGGATGACGCCTTCTTGAGGCATCGTCTCTTGAAGATAAGATATTTATTTATTAGTCACATCTACATTGAAACACACAACGAAATGCGTCTTTTTGCATTACTGAGAATGTGCTAGGGGCAGCCCGCAAGTGTCGCCACTCTTCCAGCGCTAACATAGCATGCCCACAGCTCCTAACTTGTATGTTTTTGGAATGTGGGAGGAAACCAGAGCACCCAGAGGAAACCCACGCAGATACAGGGAGAACATACAATCTCCTTACAGACAGCGGTGGGAATTGAATCTGCTTCGCTGACGCTCTAATAGTGTTACGGTAACCGCTACAATGCCTTCGATAATGGGGAGGGTTGTGCCTGCGATGGAGCTGGCTGAGTCTACAACCATCTGCAGCCTCTTTTAATCCTGCACATTGGAGCCTCCATACCAGGTAGTGAGTGATACAACCAGTCAGAATGCTCTCCACCGTACATCTATGGAAATTTACAAGAGTCTTTGGTGACGTACCAAATCTCATCAAACTCCTAATGAAGTACAGCTGCTGGCATGCCTTCCTCATGCACCAATGTATTGGGCACATGATAGACCCTCTGAGATGTTGACACCCAGGAACTTGAAGCTGCTCACCCTTTCCACCGCTGACCCCTCAATGAGGACTGGTGTGTGTTCTCCCAACTTCCGCTTCCAGAAGTCCACAATCAATTCCTTGATCTTGCTGACATTGAGTGCAAGGTTGTTGTTGCAACACCACTCAACCAGCTGATCTATCTCACTCCTGTACGCCTCCTTATCGCCATCTGAGATTCTGCCAACAACAGTGATGTCATTGGTGAATATATAGATGGCATCTGAGTTGTGCTTGGCCACACAGTCATGAGTGTAGCGATAGTAGAGCAAAGGACTAAGCACTTCTCTGAATTCTCTGATTGCTGTGCTGAGGTCTTGTCGGGAAGCCTTCAGATCCTGTTTTAACATGGCTGTTTTGGACCTGCTCTTGTATAGCAGCACGGTTGTGCAGCGAGTATAGCTGATGCCTCACAGCTCAAGTGGCCCAGGTTCAATCCTGACCTCCGGTGCTGTCTGTGTGGAGTTTGCACGTTTTGCTGATGTTAGTGCCCTGATCAGTAGGTTTTCCAGGTCTCTCAGAGACATGCTGGTTGGTAGGTTAATTGGCTGCTGTAAATAACTATTAATGTAGGCAGCTGTTGGGGAAAGTAAGGGTTAAATTAATGAGCATGAGTGGGAGAGTAGGCTACAGGGAAATGTGGAGGATGGGACTGATGGGAATGCTCTGAGAGCCAGCAAGGACTCTATGGGCTGAATGGCCTCTTTTTGGGTCATAACCATAGATGAATATTTTGCCACTCTTTGCAGGGAACCTAATTTGGTGCTCAGTTCAATACACTAGAGTCATAGAGTCTTATAGCATGGAATCAGGGCCTTTGGCCCAACTGGTTCTTGCCGACCAAGGTGTCCATTGCCTCTCGGGTTCCTACTATATCTTTCCCCTGTCACCTTATGCTCTCTAGTTCTTGATTCCCCAACCCTGGAAGAAAGGCCAAGTGCTACCCATGCCCCTCATGATCTTATACATCTCTATAACGTCACCCTTTAGTCCTACACTTCAATGAATAAAGTCCTCGCCTGCCCACCCTCCCCCTACAACTCAGGCCCTCAAGTCCTGGCAACATCCTTGTAAATCTTCTTTGCACGTTTCCCAGCTTAATGACACCTTTCCTATAACAAGGTGACCAAAACTGTACACAATACTCCAGGTGTAGTCTCACCAACGTCTTGTACCACTGTAACATAACATCCCTACTCCTATACTCAATGCCCTGACTGATGAAGGCCAATGTGCCAATTGCCTACTTTACCACCACCCTGTCTATCTGTGATGCTACTTTCAGGAAATTATGTACTAGTACTCCTAGGTCTCTCTGTCCTACAACACTCCCCAGGGCCCTACCATTCACCTGAAAGTCCTATCCTTGTTTGACTTCCCAAAATGCAAAGCCTCGCACTTATCTAGATTGAAGGCCAATTATCATTCCTCAGCCCACTTACACAACTGATAATAATCCTCCTGTAATATTTGATAACCTCCTTCACTGTCTACAACACTACCTACTTTTGTGTCATCTGCAAACTTACTAACCATGTTGTATACATTCTCATCCAAATAATTTATATAAATAACGAACAACAAGGTCCCAGCACCGGCCCCTGTGGCACATCACTAGTCACAGCCCTCCAGTCCGAAAACATCCTTTGACCATCACTCTCTACTTCCTGACATCAAGCCAATTATGTGTCCATTTTGCTGGTTCTCCCTGGGTCCCTTGCAATCTAACCTTCCAGACTGACCTTCCAAGTGGGACCTTGTCAAAGGCAACATCCGCCGTCCTGCCCTCATCTGTCCCTCTTGGTTAACTCTTCAAAAAAACTCGACCAGATTTGTAATGGAACACACTTCAGAGGCCAACTGACCTCTTCCTTAAATTGCTAACATTGAAGCAAACTGCCTTCCTCATAAAATTCAGGAGAAGTCGCAGAATCAGGCTGGGACTTTGGACCCAGGTGGGTGGGAAAGTTAGAGGTGGATGGATTTAAACCATCAGTGAAAGCAAAGCAGGCAAAATCCAAGAGCTAAAGGAAAACACAGCTGATTACAAAAAAAGCAAGAAAGTTCCAGTGCAAAAATAGGATCAACATTTTAGATAATACTTCTGTTGAAAGGGGAGAAATGCAAAAAATGTCTAAAGTTTCTCAAGTAGACTATCAGAGAGTCCCTGGAAGGAAAGGGGATTGAATCAGGTCGGGTGCACGAGCTCAGTTTTAATTATTTACCTCCACAGCTGACTACAGTCCGGTGGTATGAAATGCAGATTTCTCATTCAGCAGAGCAAAGCACGTAAATTTTTCTGTGCATTTTAATTTTGAACAGCTGCAAACTTAACACAAAATCAAATGATCAGTTGCTGTGAGAATTAAAGATGAGACAAAGCAAATACAATGTCTATCTTACAAGCTTTGTTCCTGCTGCATTGTTTGTTTATACCTTGTTCTGCATTCTGTTGCTGTAATAATGTTTAACTCTCTAACCATCCTTCTCTTCCCAGTTCCAATTAACTCACGCCACTTACTAGAAATTGGCTTGCACCTATTTTAGTTGAAGTGTAGGAGATGAAGAGGTGGTGTATAAAATCATGAGGGGCATTGATAGGGTGAATGAAACAGAAGAAAAAGTAGAACAGAACAGTACAGCCCAGGAACAGGCCCTTCGGTCCACAATGTCTGGGCCAAACAACATGACAACATATTAAACTAATTCTCTGACATGATCCATATCTCTCTACAAAACTCTAGTTAGACTGCACTTAGAGTACTGTGTCCAGTTCTGGTCTCCTCATTATAGGAAGGATGTGGAAGCATTGGAAAGGGTGCAGAGGAGATTTACCAGGATGCTGCCTGGTTTAGAGAGTATGCATTATGAGGAGAGACTAAGGGTGCTAGGGCTTTACTCTTTGGAGAGAAGGAGGATGAGAGGAGACATGATAGAGGTGTACAAAATATTAAGAGGAATAGATAGAGTGGACAGTCAGCACCTCTTTCCCAGAGCACCAATGCTCAATACAAGAGGGCATGCCTTTAAAGTAATGGGTGGGAAGTTCAATGGAGATATCAGAGGAAGGTTTTTTACCCAGAGAGTGGTTGGGGCATGGAATGCGCTGCCTGGGCGGTGATGGAAACAGATACGTTGGTCAAATTCAAGAGATTGTTAGATAAGCATATGGAGGAATTTAAAATAGAGGGATATGTGGGAAGAAGGGGTTAGATAGCCTTAGGCGAGGTTTAAAGGTCAGCACAACATGGTGGGCCGAAGGGCCTGTATTGTGCTGTACTGTTCTATGGTTCTATGGTTCTCCATTCCCTGCATGTTCATGTGTCTATCTAACAGCCTCTTAAATACCACTGTTGTATCTGCATTTCAAGCACCTACCGCTCTGTGCAAAAAAATTTGCCCTGCACATCTCCTTTAAACTTTCCCCCTCTCACCTTCAATGCATGCCCTCTAGTATTTGACATTTCTACCCTGGGAAAAGGATTCTGACTCTCTATCCATACCTCTCATAATTTTATAAATTTCCATTAGGTCTCACCTCAGCCTCCAGCACTCTAAAGAAAGCAACACAAGTTTGTCCAACCTCTCCTTTTAATTCATGCCCTCTAATCCAGGCAGCATCCTGGTGAACCTCTTCTGCACCCTTTCTAAAGCCTCCACATCCCTCCTGTAATGGGGCAAACAAAATTGCACGCAATACTCCAAGTGCAACCTAATCAAAGTTTTATACAGCTGCAACATGACTTCCTTACTCTTATACTCAATGCCCCGACCAATGAAAGTAAGCGTGCCATATGCCTTCTTTACCACCCTATCTACTTGCGTGGATACTTTCAAGGAGCTATGGCCTTGGACCTCAAGATCCTTGCACTCCCTTGGGATTGCATGTGAAATGATAGATACTGTGATTAAATTTGTAAATCCAGCCCCATTAAAAGCTGATGAATTCTGTTGTGTTACTTCCAAATGAAGCACTACCAGGCGAAAGCAAAAGAAGTGTAAATCAAGTTGTCCTTGATCCTCAATTCTTGAAGCTCCCACCAACTATTATCTATAGAGCACTGTATATTTAATAAAGCTCAAACATAATCCCCAGAGTTTAGTGGATTTAAAGGCATTTTAAATAAAGATGGTAATATTTTTTACAGAGCATGTTAGTCAAATTGAAGAGAAAAATGAGGCTATGGGTGAAAACAGTATCTTGCTGTTGAATTTATAATCGATACAGTCACATCATAGACTCCTTCATAAACATCCTTGGGTGACTATTTTTTAGAGCTTAGTCAGCAGCAGAAAAAATATTTTGGATTAATGCTGTAAAAAAATGCAGATAAACAAATTTTTCTCTGTCCAGAGGCACAGTGCAGATGCAATTTTCCTTCTAGGACCCATTCCTCTCAGCCAAAGGTACCAACAAAACATTTTGTGATCCAGCTTTGATTGGGCCACTCCCAAAGAACAGAGTTTTGAGTTAAATTATAAACAAACCCTGAATTAATCTCCTTTGTTCTGTGCTGGATACCATGGTAGCCAAATTAATGGCCTTTGGCTTACTTGCTTTTGTAGTGTTGCATGCAAATGCTTTTCCATTCCATCACTGCCTGTTGGGAAAACAATCATTCTACAAAGGCCATTTCTTCTCTCAAACTATCGACAAGCTTGTATTCATGTTTTACTTGAGTTTATGTGACTGCACTTTCATTTTCTTAAAAGAACATAAGAAATAGGAGCAGGAGTCATCCATCTGGCCCTTCGAGCCTGCTCCGCAATTCAATAAGATCATGGCTGATTGGCCATAGACTCAGGTCCACCTATCTGCCTTTTCCCCATAACCCTTAATTCCCCTACTATGCAAAAACCAAAAACTATCTAACTGTGTCTTAAATATATTTAATGAGGGAGCCTCTACTGATTCCCTGGGTGGAGAATTCCACAGATTCACTACTTTCTGGGAAAAGCAGTTTCTCCTCATCTCCGTCCTAAATCTATACTCCCCCCAAATCTTGGGGCTATGTCCCCTACTTCTAGTCTCAGCTACCAGTGGAAACAACTTTCCTGTCTCTACCTTATCTATCCCTTTCATATTTTTATATGTTTCTGTAAGATCCCGTCTCAGTCTTCTGAATTCCAGAAAATCTAGTCCCAGGTGACTCAATCTCTCCTCATTGGCTAACCCCCTCATCTCTGGAATCAACCTGGTGAATTTCCTTTGCACCGCCTCCAAAGCCAGTATATCTTTCCTTAAGTAAGGAGACCAGAACTGCACGCAGTACTCCAGGTGCAGCCTCACCAGTACCCTGTACAGTTGCAGCACAACCTCTGCTCTTAAATTCAATCCCTCCAGCAATGAAGGCCAACATTCCATTTGCCTTCTTGATAAACTGTTGCACCTTTTGTGATTCATGCACAATCACTCCCGAGTCCCTCTGGACAGTAGCATGCTGCAATCTTTCACCATTTAAATAATAATCTGATCTTCTATTTTTCCTTCCAAAGTGGATGACCTCGCACTTACCAACATTGTACTCCATCTGCCAAACCCTTGCCCACTCACTTAACCTATCTAAATCTCTCTGCAGACTCTCTGCATCCTTTGCACAATTTGCTTGTCCACTCAATTTAGTGTCGTCAGCAAACGTAGATACGCTGCACTCGGTCCCCTCTTCCAAAGCGTTAATGCATATTGTGAACAGTTGCGAGCTCCAACTGTTATCTTTCTGATAAGTTGAGGACAAACAGTTTTTCCAATTCACTTCCAAAAGTCAAAGGTATAAAGCCAGCTGCTCTCACAGACAAAGCCCATTCCATGGCCACACCTGGGCGGGTTTCTTGAGTGAACCAGAAGGGGTTTTACAACAATCTAATGATTTCATGGTCATCATCATTGAAACCAACTTTGCCTTTCTTTTCAGTTCCATAACAATAACTGAACTGAATATAAATGTTATGGCCTGCCTGAGGACCTGGTCCCGCTACAATTTGCCTACTGCCGCAACACATCTACAGCGGACACAATCTCACTGTGGACACAATCTCGACTTCCTCATCAGGAGACTACAGTCAGTGCAGATTGGTATTAACATCTCCTTCTCGCTGACAATCAACACAGGTGCACCTTAAGAATGCATGCTTAGCCCACTGCTCTACTCTCTCTATGTTAATGACTGTGGCTAGGCACAGCTCAAACGCCATCTATAAATTCGCAGATGATACCACTGTTGATGGTAAAATCTCAGATGGTGATGAGGAGGCATACAGGAGTGAGATAGATCAGCTGGCTGAGTGGTGTCGCAACAACAACCTTGCACTCAATGTCACATGACACCTGAATGATAGTGAAATGGAGGGCAACGTGGGAGGGGAGGATTAGATAGATCTTAGAGCAGGATAAAATGTCGGCACAACATTGTGGGTCGAAGGGCCTGTACTGTGCCGTAATGTTCTATGTTCTATGTCAGCAAGACCAAGGAAATGATTGTGGATGTCAGGAAGGGGAAGTCGGGAGAACACATACCAGTCCTCACTGAGGGGTCAGAGGTGGAAAGGGTGAGCAGCTTTGAGTTCCTAGGCGTCAGCATCTCAGAGGATCTGTCCTGGGCCCAACATATTGATGCAATCATGAAGAAGGCTCGCCAGCAGCTCTACTTCATTGGGAGTTTGAGAAGATTTGGTACGTCACCAAAGACTCTTGCAAATTTCTATAGATGTACAGCGGAGAACATTCTGACTGGTTGCATCGCCGCCTGGTATGGAGGCTTGAATGTACAGGATCGAAAGCAGCTGCAGAGGGTTGTAGACTCAGCCAGTTCCATCACGGGCACAATTCTCCCCACCGTCGAGGACATCTTCAAGAGGCGGTGCCTCAAGAAGGTGGCATCCATCACTAAGGATCCTCACCACCCAGGACATGCCCTCTTCTTGTTAACACCATCAGGGAGGAGGTATAGGAGACTGAAGTCTACAATCAATGATTCAGAAACAGCTTCTTCCCCTCCACCGTCAGATTTCTGAACAGTCCATGAACCCATAAACACTAGCTAAATTTTCCTTTTTTGCACTATTTATTTATTTTGTAAATTAAGGTAATTGTATGTCTTTGCACTGTACTGCTGCCGCAGAATAACAAATTTCATGTCTTAAGACAGTGATAATAAATCTGATTCTGATTCTGATTCTCATAGCTAACATAATGTGATTTGAACTCGTATATCTAGATTACTAGCTTACGCCTCTGCATCATTAATCTAGTAATTTAACCACTGTGCCACCATAGTATGGAGCGAGGGCTATAATATTGTGCACAAATTTATTCAAACGGGATAAGGAAGGATAGACTAGCAGCAGATGGAGTACAGCAAAGGCTATTGAGTCATAGAGTCATGGACTAATACAGCATGGAAATAGACCCTTCAGCCCAACACATCCACGCCAACCAAGGTGCCCATCTAGACTGGTCCCATTTGCCTGTCTAAACCTGTCCTATTTCTACTTATCCAAATGTCTTTTATATGTTTTTATTGTACCTGAACCACTTCCTCTGGCAGCTCATTCCATATATGCACGACCCTCTGCATGAAGAAATTGCCCCTCAGATCTGTTTTAAATCTTTCCCCTCTCAATTTAAACCTATGCCTTCTAGATTTTGTTTTCCTTTCCCTGGGTGCATTCAAATAGGTTAACTGGATTGATTCCTTGGATGGAGAGATTGTCCCATGAGGAGTGATTAATCGGATTGGGCCCACTCTTTCCTGTGTTTAGATAAATGGGAAGTGATCCCTTTGAAGTACACAAAATTCTTCTGGAGCTTGACAGGATTGATGTAGGGCTCACAGATGGTGTGGACTCATTGGGCCGGAAGGGCCCGTTACCACGCTGTAAATAAAATTTTAAGAAAAACATTTTAAAAAAAAGTCAGCCATTAAGCACTGATGTAAGAAGAAATGTCTTCAATCAAAAGATGAGGGCTGTGGTGTTCACATTGACAACCCACAGAATCTGAGTAGAAGCAAGTCATCGTCCATCCTGAGAAGGAATATCCAAGTCAGAGATAGATAGACTTATAGCTATTAGGGGAATCAAAAGATATATGGTTAGTGCAGTTGGTGCCCAGCTAAAAGCAGGTGGAGTGGGCAAACTGGTCCAAATGGCCTCCTCTGCTTCTGTTCCTTCATGATGCTGAGGACAGTGTTGGTAACGGTAATGTTCTAGAGTATGTAGATATCAAGAGAGAGGATGTGTTGGAGCTGTTAGAAAACATTAGGACAGCTAAGTCCCCAGGGCCTGATGGAATATTCCCCAGGCTGCTTCGTGAGGCAAGGGAGATTGCTGAACCGTTGGCTAGGATCTTTGAGTCCTCGTTGTCCACGGGAATGGTACCGGAGGACTGGAGGATGGCGAATGTTGTCCCCTTATTCAAAAAAGGTAGTAGGGATAGTCCAAGGAATTACAGACCAGTGGGCCTTTTGTCTGTGGTGGGTAAACTGTTAGAAAGGATTCTAAGAGATAGGATCTTTGAGCATTTAGAGAATCATGGACTGATTAGGGACAGCCAGCATGGCTTTCTGAAAGGAAGATCTTGTCTCACAAGCCTGATAGGGCTCTTTGAGGAGGTGACCAGGAAGATTGATGAGGGTAGTGCAGTATATGTGGTCTACATGGATTTTAGTAATGCGTTTGACAAGGTTCCACATGGTAGGTTTCTTCAGAAGGTCAGAGGCCAAGGGATCCAGGGAGGCTTGACTGTGTGGATTCAAAATTGGCTTGCCTGTAGAAAGCAGAGGGTTGTGGTGGAGGGAGTGCATTTGGATTGGAGGGCTGTGACTAATGGTGTCCCACAGGGATCGGTTCTGGGACCTCTACTTTTTGTGATATTTATTAATGACTTAGATGAGGTGGTGGAAGGGTGGGTTAGCAAGTTTGCAGATGACACAAAGATCGGTGGTGTTGTGGATAGTGTGGAGGGCTGTCGAAGCTTACAGAGAGATATTGATAGGATGCAGAGCTGGGCTGACAAGTGGCAGATGGAGTTTAATCTGGAGAAGTGTGAGGTGGTACACTTTGGAAGGACAAACTCCAAGGCAGAGTGCAAGGTAAATGGCAGGATTCTGGGCAGTGTGGAGGAGCAGAGAGATCTGGGGGTTCATATCCACAGATCACTGAAAGTTGCCTCACAGGTGGATAGGGTAGTTAAGAAAGCTTATGAGATGTTAGCTTTCATAAATTGTGGGATCGAGTTTAAGAGCCACGAAGTAATAATGCAGCTTTACAAAACTCTGGTTAGACCACACTTAGAGTACTTGTCCAGTTCTGGTCGCCTCATTATAGGAAGGATGTGGAGGCGTTGAAGAGGGTGCAGAGGAGATTTACCAGGATGCTGCCTGGATTAGAGAGTATGGATTATGAGGAGAGACTAGAGGAGCTAGGGCTTTCCTCATTGGGGAGAAGGAGGCTGAGAGGAGACATGATCGAGGTATACAAAATATTAAGAGGAATAGATAGAGTGGACAGCCAGCGCCTCTTTCCCAGGGCACCAATGCTCAATACAAGAGGGAATGGCTTTAAGCTAACAGGTGGGAAGTTCAGGGGAGATGTCTGAGGGAGGTTTTTCACCCAGAGAGTGGTTGGTGCATGGAATGCGCTGCCTGGGGTGGTGGTGGAGGCTGATACATTGGACAAGTTCAAGAGATTGTTAGATAAGCATATGGAGGAATTTAAGATAGAGGGATATGTGGGAGGAAGAGGTTAGATAGTCTTAGGTGTGGTTTGAAGGTCGGCACAACATGGTGAGCCAAAAGGCCTGTATTGTGCTGTATTGTTCTATGGTTCTATGGTTTTTGTTTGCAAATACAAGATAAGATAAGATATCTTTATTAGTCACATGTACATCGAAACACACAGTGAAATGCATCTTTTGTGTAGAGTGTTCTGGGGCAGCCCGCAAGTGTCGCCATGCTTCCAGCGCCAACATAGCATGCCCACAACCTCCTAACCCGTACGTCTTTGGAATGTGGGAGGAAACCGGAGCACCCGGAGGAAACTCACGCAGACACGGCGAGAACGTACAAACTTCTTACAGACAGCGACCGGAATTGAACCTGGGTCGCTGATGCTGTAATAGCATTACGCTAACCGCTACACTACTGTGCCTGCCCCAACAATAACCTAATTTAGAATTATCATGGTATACACCCTGAATGGTCACATTTATTGCAGTATACGGTCACATCAGTCTTTTATACTCTGCAGCCAAAGTGCAGCCACTAAGTTCAATGTAAGCAGAAGATTAAAAAGATCTGAAGCTGTAGAAGTACAAGCATTGAGAAGCAGTGAGGTAGGTTAGTAAGCCCAGAACAGAAACAAACAAAGCAGTGCTTAATTTCCAGGATAAAATTTAAAAGTAGCAAAGCATGGTAAAGTTGCATCAAACTTCGATTAAATCACACAAAGCATAATGTTGAATGATGGTCTGCATAAAATCAGAAAAAGAAATTACATTTCAAGAAAAATATTTCATTAGCTGTGAAGAGATTTTGGACAACGAGTTCATGTATGGTATTTTTTATTCTCTATCATAGAAGGGAATGAACTAATCCAATTTTCACTTAACAGCGCTGTTGCGTCACTAAACCTCCTGGGAAGTCAAGGAACATTAGGCAGGATTAGTGGCCATAGAGGTAAGAACAACCAGAGTTTCCTTTCACTGCAGGCTTTGCACTGAGAGCACACTTTGATCACACTAAGGCAAACTGATCGAGAAAGCATTCCCTTGGCGTGGAGACACCATGGGTTGATTGTGCTATTTCCTGGAAACACAGCAACATCCAAGAAATGACATCAACTGCTGACAAGCTGTCAGGAATGCAATGTTAGGCTTGTTGTTTGGCCTTTGATCAGAAGCAACCTTTCTTCTCAAGGAAAGGAATATGATGTGGGGAAAGGATATGTTAGGCAACTGAATTGTTATGTGATCTTCCCTCCAGGATATTGAGATGACTAAAGTGTATTTGTGACACGACTGATGATAGCCAAATCTCAGTCTGTCTCAGCTGTGGCATTCGAGGAGCTAACTTTGGATGTCAGACTTGACTCTGATGGCACATTTCTACCTGGCCAGAAGGTTGTGGGTTCAACTCGTACTCCAGAAACTGGGACATGGAAATCCAACTTCTGGGAGAACACTGCACTGTCAGAAGTGCTGTCTTTTGGCTGAGAATCTCAGCCAGGATTATATTTACCTTCTCAGGCACAGACTTGGTGGGTCAAATATAGAAATCATCCTATCTGGATGTGTCACGGTTTGGTACGGCAACTGCTCTGCCCCGGACCGCAAGAAACTCCAGAGTGTTGTGGACACAGCCAAGTGCATCATGGACACCAACCTCCCCTCCTTGGACTTTGTCTTTACCTCTCGCTGTCTTGGTGAAGCAGCCGGCATAATCAAAGACCCCACCTACCCGGGTCATTCTCTCTTCTCTCCTCTTCCATCAGGTAGAAGATACAGGAGCCTGAGGGCACGTACCACCAGACTTAAGGACAGCTTCTACTCCACTGTGATAAGACTATTGAATGGCACCCTTGTACGATGAAATGGACTGTAACCTCATGATCTACCTTGTTGTGACCTTGCACTTTATTGCACTGCACTTCTCTGTAGCTGTGACACATTACTCTGTACTGTTATTGTTTTTACCTGTACTACCTCAAGGCACTCTGTACTAACCCAGTGTAACTGCACTGTGTAATGAATTGACCTGTCGAGCAGTATGCAAGACGTTTTTCACTGTACCTCAGTACAAGTGACAATAATAAACCAATACCAAATGGCTTTCTTCCATATTGCAAGGACATAACATGTTTATTTCTATATTCCAAAGAAACAATATAAGGTAATTTCATCGACTTTCAAAGATTGATTAAGCTGGAGAGGGTGCAGAATAGATTCAGCGGGACTGGAAGACTTGAGTTTTGAGAGACTGGATCGGCTGGGAACTGTTTCCACGGGAGTGAAGGAGGCTGAGGGGTGACCTTGTATTTAAAATCATGAGGAGCATAGATAAGAACCATAGAACCATAGAACAATACAGCACAATACAGGCCCTTCGGCCCACCATGTTGTGCTGCCCTTCAAACCACAACTAAGACTATCTAACCCCTTCCTCCCACATATCTCTTTATCTTAAATTCCTTCATATGCTTATCTAACAATCTCTTGAATTTGTCTAATGTATCAGCCTCCACCACCACCCCAGGCAGCGCATTCCATGCACCAACCACTCTCTGGGTGAAAAACCTCCCTCTGACATCTCCCCTAAACTTCCCATCCATTACTTTAAAGCCATATCCTCTTGTTTTGAGCATTGGTGCCCTGGGAAAGAGGCGCTGGCTGTCCACTCTATCTATTCCTCTCAATATCTTGTATACCTCCATCATGTCTCCCCTCTTCCTCCTTCTCTCCAATGAGAACAGCCCTAGCTCCTTTAGTCTCTCCTCATAATCTATACTCTCTAATCCAGGCAGCATCCTGGTAAATCTCCTCTGCACCCTCTCCAATGCCTCCACATCCTTCCTATAATGAGGCGACCAGAACTGGACACAGTACTCCAAGTGTGGCCTAACCAGAGTTTTGTAAGATGGATGGTCATAGTCTTGAAGTAATCGGCAAAACCCTAATCACCACTACTGTTTGAGACACAAGTCTGATCACTTTGCACTTAAATGGACTTGATATTTTTTTGTTTTAATTGTTTTTTTTCTTATAACATTGGATATAATTTATGTTTTTCTTCTGAATGCTGCTTTTATGATGCTATGTCCCTGTGATGCTGCTGCAAGTAAGTTTTACATTGCACCTGTACATTGTACTTGTGCATATGACAGTAAACTTGACTTTGACTCTTTTTCCCAGGGTAGTGGAACCTGAAACTAGAGGGCACAGGTTTAAGGTGTGAGGGGAAAAGATATAAAGGGGACCTGAGAAGCAAGTTTTCACACAGAGGGTAAATCGACCAAGCTACTGGAGGAAGTGGTAGAGGTGAGTAATATTACAACGTTCAAAAGACATTTGGACAGGTTCATGAGCAGGAAAAGTTTAGACAGATATGGGCCAAATACAGGCAAATGGGACTAGCTCAGGAAGGCACCTTGGTCAGTATGAACAAGTTGGGTCAAAGGGCTGTTTCCACACTGTGTGACTCTATGACGTTCCCTTATAATCTGACTAATATTTATCCTTGAACGAATATAAATGAAACACTTTTTTTCATTTGCAGGTGCTTGTTGTATAAGGTATAAGGTATCTTTATTAGTCACATGTACATCGAAACACACAGTGAAATGCACCTTTTGCGTAGAGCGTTCTGGGGACAGCCTGCAAGTGCCACCACGCTTCTGGCGCCAACATAGCATGCCCACAACTTCCTAACCTGTACGTCTTTTGGAATGTGGGAGGAAACTGGAGCACCCAGAGGAAACCCACCCAGACATGGGGAGAACGTACAAACTCCTTACAGAGTGCAGCCGGAATTGAACCCAGGTTGCTGGCGCTGTAAAGCGTTACACTAACTGCTACATTACCGTGCCTGTGCATAAATGTATCGCAACAATGGCTGTTCTTTTTTTCAAAGCAGTTCCTTAATGATGTTAAGTGATCTTGGGAGTTCTCTGAAAAACAAAACTGCAGATGCTAGAAATTAAAAAGAAAATGCTTCAATATATCAGAAGTTCCTGCAATGCTGACTGGACAGGCACTATATAAATTCAGCTTCTTCCTTCTCCACAGAAATCAATCCCAGCATTTTAAGATACTTCTGACAATTCCAGACTCTCATTCTCACTGTAACCCTGACTAGCTTGGACTGCAAAGCGCTGGTAAGAGCCGCTGCCTTCAAGTACCAGATACCCGGAATCAATCCTGATCTCAGACGCTGACAGTGTGGAGTTTGCAGGCTCTCCCTGCGACCGTGTGAATGAGCTCCGATTTCCTCCCACATCCTAAAAACACGTGGGTCAGTAGGTTAATAAGCCACTGGAAATTGCCCCTTGTATGTAGTTAAGTGGTAGAATCTGGAGGGAGTTAATGAAATTGTGGGGAAAATAAATAACGGAATTAATGTTGGATTAGTGGGTGGCTGATGGTCAGTAGAGATTCAGTAGGCCGAGAAGCCTGTTTCAGTACTGTATTTCTCGATGACTCAATGAGATTACAATTTATCAAAGCTTTTTGTTTCTACAGTTCTGCACTTCCTCAAGGAGTCCTTCAGGACACTTTTGCATCTTTATCTCTGTCTGCCTGGTAATCTCTCCCTGTGACAGAGCTCAGGATAGAGTGTCTGTTTTGGGAGACTGGTGTCAGGAGTGCAGTGGAGTTGACCTACTCATCAGGACCAAAGGCAAAAGAGACAAAAAAGTCACCAGAGACTGGCATTTGGAGCAGAACAAAAAACGCTGTAAAAACTCAGCAGGTTGAGTCACATCCGTGGAGGAAGAGGAAGGGTCGGTGTTTCAAGTCAAAACCCTGCATCAAGACGGAAAGTGTATATGGGAGATAGCCAGTATAAAGAAGTGGTGGGGGGGGGGGGGGGGGGTGATAGGGAAACTAAATGGGGGGATGGGGAAATAATGGACATTATTTGAGCCAGGTGGGGAGGGGAAAGAAGAAGAAATTCAGGTGGACAGGCAAATTGTAAATTGGTTTATTATTGTCACATGTACAGAGGCACAGTGGCAAACTTTGTTTTGCATGCCGTTCATACAGATCATTTCATCACATCAGTGTATGGAGGTAGTACAAGAGAAAACAATAGTAGAATGCGGACTAAAGTGTTACAGTAACAGAGGAAGTACAGCGCAGGCAGACAATAAGCTGCAAAGCCATAGATTGTGATGTCAAGAGTCCATCTTATCATACTAGGGAACCATTCAATAGTCGTATAACAGCGGGATAGAAGCTGTCCTTGAGCCTGGTGGTACGTGCTTTCAGTTTTTATTATCTTCTGCCCGATGGGAGGGAGGAGAAGAGAGAATGTCCATGGTGGGAGGGATCTTTGAATATGTTGGCTGCTTTACCGAGGCAGTGAGAAATGCAGACAGAGTCCATGGAGAGGAGGATGGTTTCTGTGATGCGCTGAGCTGTGTCCACAAATCTCTGCAGTTTCTTGTGGTCCTGGGCAGAGCAGTTGCCATACCAAGGACAGGCTATTGGTCACTCCTAGGAACTTAAAGCTCTCAACCCTCTTGACCTTAACCCTATTAATGTAAACAGGAGCATATGCATTGCTCCCCTTCCTGTAGTCAATGACCAGCTCTTTGGTATGTGGATTGTTGCTTGTAACGATCAATAATGATTGTTTAGGCACAGAAAGAATCTGTATTAACTGACAAATACCTTTATCAGTTCGGTTAACAACAAGCATGCAAGTCATACAAAACTAGTATAGTTGACCGTGGATTGCATTATTAAATGTCTCTGAACATATGTAGCTTTCTTCTATGTCTGTGCGCACACCCACTAGGTTTCTCTGACCCTCCCTGAATAGTTAAAGGATAGAAGAGGTAATATCCAGGAATAGGAGTTCATGCTGGACTGGCGTTCCTCTTGATCCCGATGTAATCTCCACATTTCTGACATGGCGTCATCCACTTCTGCGATGGCTGGTCTCCAGAGTTTTCGCTGCTTCTGCGCCCAAAACCTTCCATTCTTATCCCCTTTCTCGTCAGATCGAACTGTTGTGTTTCGATTTCGTTGGCTGAGGCTCAGCTGACTAGCCCATGTCAGCTTCTCATTGGATCTGGCCCAAGGCTACAAGCAGTGTTACTTTATTGCTCTCCCACCAGACTTGTACCTCAGGTAATTTCCTTGTTCTTTCTGAATCAGACCAATTCAAACCACTTTAGCCAGGTCAGCCAAACACTGGGCTCAGGTTACTTCAGGCCACAGGCTGTTCTTTCCACAATCCTGCCATTTCTATCAAACCAAATAAACAGTTTCTTACTTGGTTCAGCAGATCATCGGCAGGGACCTCATTGTGTTCACTTTCAATTGATCTGATCAAGCCATCCCTGAGCAAGAACCAGCTCAAAAAACAGTTCACAAAATGGCGATCGCAAGAACAGTCTCACAAAATGGCAGCCTCCATTCCTTCTACCACATGGCAAAAATAAAGACAGTTGGTTTGTCTGCTTCCGCAAATTTTAATTCCTTCCTGCCAACAGGGTGATGGGCAGATGGAAGCAGGTGGGAGAGTCTAGTTAGTGAGGGGGTGGGGGGAGGGATAGAAAACTTGAATAAAGGGCGAGTGATCCTGGTTGAACTGGTGGGAGTGGAAACGTAGCATAGCATAGGGAAAGTAGGTTACCTGAAATTGGAAAATTCAATGTTCGTACCATGAGAATGTTGGCTACCCAAGTGGAATATGTCATGTTTTTCTAGTGTAACTCAGGCCTCAATGGTGGGGAACTTGACCTGGGAGAGTTGGCAGATATTGGTCCAATTATCCTGTTACTGGATTTGGAGGATTTTGTGGAGGCTAAGTTGGTTGTATCTAACCAATTCCTTGAAGTGCCTGTTGTAGGTGGCCCAAATCTCAGAAACATAAGTCTCAGAGCTCCTTGGAGAGAAGGAGGACGAGAGGTGACTTGGTAGAGGTGGACAAGATGATAGGAGGCATAGATCAAGTGGACAATCAGAGACTTTTTCCCAGTGCGACAATGGCTAACACGAGGGGAGATAATTTTAAGGTGATTAGAAGAAGGTATAAGGGGGATGTCAGGGGTAAGTTTTTTACACAGAGAGTGGTGGGTGTGTGGAATGCACTGCTGACAGAGGTGGTGGGGGCAGATACATTAGAGACATTTAAGAGACTTTTAGATAGACACATGAACGATAGAAAATTAGGGGGCTATGTAAGAGGGAAGGTTTAGATAGATCTTCGATCAGGATAAAATGCTGGCACAACATTGTGGGCCAAAGGGCCTGTACTGTGCTGTAGTGTTCTATGTTCTATGTTTTATAAAGGATGGTAGACTATGAGGGTTGTGCATGTCTGAGGAATTGATCTTCAAACACCCTTTTCCTCAGTCAGCCAATGGCTGTGCTGGTGTATTGAAGGTGGTGGTGATCCATATTATTGCTAAGAGATGGATCCCAAGATAAGGAAAAGGGTTAACATTATCCGGATCTTGCTGTAGCCGTAGGGTAGTGAAGGGTGGTGTGAGGCAATGGGAACAGCTTGGTAGAGGAACTTTGACTTCTGGATGCTGAATGTAAGGTCAATTTTCACGAATGCTTCAGTGAACAAGTTCACAATGCCTTAGGACCCAGCCTCCAAACATAAACAAATGCAAGAGTCCTCTTTACCATCTACAGAATCACATTGTCATAATAACATATTATTGGACAGTTAGCAATAGGTTTTACAGAAATCTGATCAACGAATTTATTATCTTCAGTCTCAGCATCCAAAATGAGAAGTGCCCAACTGGACATTTTAAATGTAATTGCCTATTTACACCAATGGTAAGAAAATTTTTGGAGAAGATTCTTAGCGACAGGATTTACTCGCATTTGGAAAAGCATGAACTTATTAGAAATGGTCAACACGGCTTTGCGCGGGGAAGGTCCTGTCTCACGAATGTGATTGAGTTTTTTGAGGAGGTGATAAATGAGGATAAGTGAGCTGATAGATTAATAGATGAGGGTAGGACAGTGGATGTTGTCTACACGGAATTTTGTAAAGCATCTGACAAGGTCCCTCATGGTAGGCTGGTCAAGGTGACTAAGTCACACAGGATTCAAAATGAGATGGTAAATTGACTGCAAAATTAGCTTGGTCATGGAAGACTGAGGCTAGAGAGAGATTTGTGATCGGTGGTGTTCTGCAAGGATCAGTGCTGGGACCTCTGTTTGTGATATATATTAATGTTTTGGATGAAAACATAGGTAGACTGATGTAACGGAAATATTTTAAAATTCGTTCCTTGTTCCTTCCTAATTCAGCAGCAAGAGGTTTTCACAAACAAAGGAGCAACTGTACACGTGTTAAAGGTTATGGAAACTACTTTATTAGAGTTATATGAAGAATACAATACAGAAAGGAAAAAGAATACTTAAAATACAGAAGGAGGCAAAATAATACTTATCAACCAATCAATGAACTGATCCATACAATGCCTGAGGGAACCTCAGGTGTCCGATAACATAACCTTTCATGCAGCCTTCTGTCTGTGTCTCAGCACCGGTCGTGGCCCAGCCTAAGGGAAGATCCCCATCTGCACAAAGAAGGTGCCCCCTTCTTTACCCCTCAAAAACTTAAAATAACTTTTACCCCAGTACTTTTCCATTCCTTAGTGGTACCAGCTCTTAATTTCTTATCACGCACGACCTTCGGCCTAAACACCTAACTTGGAAACAGAGACAATGGGTCTGTAAAGAGGAAAATATTCTTCACCAGTATCTAATCTCAAGGATGTGCGCCTGTACTCCTGTAAATTCTCAAACCATTCCCACATTCCGAGCTGACACCATTTTGTTTTACACACTACTACTAAGGAGGAATCAAAAATGACTTTTGGCTAATTTAACTCTTTCCTTACAACCGATAAGTAAATTTGCAGATGACGTGGAAATTGGAGGAATTATGGATAGCAAGGAAGATTGTCAAAAGATACAGGATATAGATCAATTGGAAATCTGGGCAGAGAAAAACAAAGCTTTTCACTGTATCTCGGTACATATGGGAATAATAAGCCAATTACCAATCTGGACAAGTGTGAGGTGTTGCATTTTGGAAGCTGTATAAAACATTGGTTAGGCCACATTTAGAGCATTGTGTGCAGATCTGGTCACTGCATTATGGGAAGGGTGTGGAGGCCACGGAGAGGATGCAGAAAAGGTTTATCAGCATGTTGTCTGGATTGGTGTGTAATAGCTACAAGAAGAGAATGGCCAAACTTAGATTGTTTTCTCTGGAATGTCGGAGGCTGAGGGGCGACCTGATAGAAGTTTATAAAGTTATGAGAGGTGTAGATAAGTGAAGATAGAGTCTTTTTCCAGGGCGGAAATGTCAAATACTGGAAGGCATAGCTTTAAGGTGAAAGGGGGAAAGTTTAAAGGAGATGTGTAAGGCAAGTTTTTTACGCAAAGAGTGGTGGGTGCCTGAAATGGGCTGCCAGAGAAAGTGGTTGAAGCAGATATGATAGCGACGTTTAAGAGGTATTTAGACAGGCACGTGAACAGGCAGGGAATGGAGGGATATAAATCTTGTGCAGGCAGATTTGTTTAATTTGGCGTCATGGTCAATGCAGATATTGTGGGCCGAAGGGCCTGTTCCTGTACTTCTCCTATATCTCTATGAGCTGTGGAGAGATTGGGAGCACTGCGGTCGGTGATACCTCTTTGATCAGCTACACAGAGATGAGACACCAAGCTCAATATATTTGCATAGACCCTGGAGATGATGTGCATCATTTGTGTAATTTGGAAAGGATGAAGAATCTTGCCTGGCACAGTCAGAAGATGGTAATAGACAAGAACTATATTCACAATGAATTTTGACATTGGCTAATTTAAATCACAGATTACTGAGCTTGCTGTTACTAAAGCAAGTTCTTTCATCAGCGCGTGATGTGACCACTAGGGAGCAAAAATCAAATGGAAGGTCACCTGACCATTTAAGTATTGGCAACCAGAATGCCACTAACCATACGTAACCTCATTAACCTTCAGATGAGGTTTCAGAATACGTGTAAGGCTTGCGCTAAAGGTTTTCTTGTAACTGAAGATCTTACAAAAGGAAAGTTTGTGGAAGGAGAACTGTTAATTAAAGATTTGACTGGCATAACTGTAGATAAAATAAAACATGTATTAATGTAGTGTATAAATGGAACTTGCCTCAAAGGCATTGAAGTAGATAAGTGTTGATATTGCTGCTGATAATATTAACAACTGACTGTTTATGCCATTCCTTTGTTATTTCAATGGTAGCGTTAATTTGTTCATGACAAGGTAAATATTGAGTTGTCTCCATTAGTGTTTCCACAAGGATCATATACAAGTCAAAGGGATGTTCAGGAATTTCTCACAGAGCATGGTGAATCTCTAGAATTCTCCATCCTAGAGGATTGTAGAGGTGAGATTATTGGAGATATTTAAAGAAGAAGTAGATACGTTTTTGAAATATCAGGGAATTGAAGGCCACGGGGAACTGGCAGAGGAGTTGATGCTGAGGCAGATCATTTATGATCGGGGAAGGCTTGAGAGGCCAAATGACCTACTCCTGCTCTTGTGTTCTTGTGTTCATTACAAATACATCAACACTCTGCTGCCAGGAATATCTCAGGTAGTACAAAGTCTTGTATTTGGGTCTAGACCCCATGGAATTTGGACTGGTTCTCCCAATGTGGGGCATGTCTGGGGAATGACTGGCTTGGCGCACTGGTGGCACCTTGTTTCTATCTCCTTTCCTCTCTGGCCAATGTCTCTCTCTAGTGTTAACTGTGAGAGTGAAAATCCAAAGGACCTCGGTTTTCAACTACATTACTCAATAAGCTTGGGAGTCATTGTCCCACCTGAAAGACAGTTACATAGAACAGTATAGCACAGGAAAAAAGCCCCTTTACCTGCATTCACCATGACGCCAACCTAACTAATCCCATCCACCTCCAAGCTTATTGGAATCAATAAATAATTGGACACTGTTCAAATTCCAACACATCTTCTAGTCCTGAAGCACCAAACCTAGAAGCAGAACTTTGCCCAATTATTCAGGCGGCCATGAGCCTCTTGTCTCTTGATAGCAAGAAATCATCCCCATTGAATGGCCAGGAAAGCACCTTTCCACTTGGGGAGCACCCTCTTCATTGAACATTGTAATTTGTCGATAACCCACTGACATAAATTCTAGCCCCAAGTGTCTTCTCTGAGCCAACTCCTATCTGAAACCTCTTCCACATAGAATATAGAACACTGCAGCACAGCACAGGCCCTTCGGCCCACAATGTTGTGCCAACATTTTATCCTGCTGTAAGATCTATCTAACTCTTCCCTCCCACATAGCCCCACATTTCTCTGTCATTCATGTGTCTATCTAAGAGTCTCTTAAATGTCCCTAATGTATCTGCCCCCACAACCTCTGCTGGCAGTGCGTTCCACACACCTACCACTCTCTGTGTAAAAAACTTACCCCTGACATCCCCCTTATACCTTCCTCCAATCACCTTAAAATTATGTCCCCTCGTGTTAGCCATTGTTGCACTGGGAAAAAGTCTCTGACTGTCCACTCAATCTATGCCTCTTATCATCTTGTGCACCTCTATCAAGTCACCTCTCATCCTCCTTCTCTCCAGAGAGAAAAGCCCTAGCTCGCTCATCCTATCCTCATAAGACATGCTCTCCAGTCCAGGCAACATCCTGCTAAATCTTCTCTGCACCCTCTCTAAAGCTTCCACATCCTTTCTCTAATGAGACAACCAGAACTGAACACAATACTCCAAGTGTGGTCTGACCAGAGTTCTATAGAGCTGCAACATCACCTTGCAGCTCTTGAACTCAATCCCCCGACTAATGAAGGCCAACACTCCATACACCTTCTTAACAACCTTATCGACCCGCTTGGCAACCTGTTCTTTTCAATTGTACTGTCTCTGTGTGATAGTGTAGCGGTTAGTGTAACACTATTACAGCACCAGTGACCTGGGTTCAATTCCGGCCACTGTCTGTAAGGAGTTTGTACGTTCTCCCCTTGTCTGTGTGGGTTCCCTCCGGGTGCTCCGGTTTCCTCCCACATTCCAAAAAGACGAACAGGTTAGGAAGTTGTGGGCATGCCATGTTGGCGCCAGAAGCGTGGCAACACTTGTGGGCTGACCCAGAACACTGAGCAAAAAGATGCATTTCATTGTGTGTTTCAATGTACATGCGACTAATAAAGAAATCTTATCTAGTTCACAGAATCCATTGACCTTTCATTAACCCTCATCATTCCCACAATCCCAGCATCATCCAACACTCCCTCCACTTAGGATTCCAGGCTAATTATGAACTAAGTGGACTCGAAGCTGGAGTCCATTGTATCTATTATACTGGTGTTAACTACTTTGGCTATCCTGCTCTCCTGTGCAATCCTTCTGCCAAAGTACTTGGACGATGCATGAGTCCTGTGCAATAGTTTCACTCCTTCAGCTTGGTTCCACCTTCCTGCTGATGCCTTCAGGAATATTAAGCAGGACATGAGAGTATTGGCCCATGATTTGGGAGGACCAGCTGCCCACAGGAAACCTGTTGCGGAAAGCGCGCTTATTTCTTTTGCACTGTACGTCAATTGGTGATGCCTTATTGGTTTTATGACCTTCATTTGTGCCCTCTGGACATTCCCAGATATGCCACAGCTAAGGAATCATTCCTAAAAAAAAACATACCCTGGGTGCCCAAGATCGCAAGAAACTGCAGAGAGTTGTGAACGCAGACCAGTCCATCACGCAAACCAGCCTCCCTCCATTGACCTTGTCTACACTTCCCGTTGCCTCGGGAAAGCAGCCAACACAATAAGGACTCCTGCCATCCTGAGAATTCTTTCTTCTCTTCCTTCCCACCAGGCTAAAGATACAACATCTTGAAAGCACGTACCACCAGGCTCAAGGACAGCTTCTATCCTGCTGTTGTAAGACTCTTGAATGGACTTCTCATATGCCAGAGAGGAATTGCTGATCTCCCAATCTACCTCATCATGGCCCTTGCATTTTATTTGTCTACCTGCACGGCATTTTCTCTGTAACTGTATATTCTGCATTCTGTTTGCTTTTTACTACCTCAGTGTACTTATGTATGAATGATCTGTCTGGATGGCATGCAAACAAAAGCTTTTCACTGTATCTCGGTACATGTGACAATAATAAACCAATACCAAGTGACTGCTTTGCAGAACAGCTCCAGTCAGTGATCCTGAGCTTCCACGAGCCTGTCACTTTAGTTCTCTCACTCCCACTCTGACTTCCGTCATTAGCTTGTTACGCTGTTCAGACAACACCTAATATAAGCTCAAGGGAAATATTTCACCTTCTGAGGACACGAGAGACTGCCGATGCTGGAATCTGGAGCAACAAACAAGCTGCTGGAGGAACTCAGTGGGTCGAGCAGCATCTGTGGGGGGGAAAGGAATTGTCGACATTTTGAGTCGAAACCCTGTATCAGGTCCCACAGACGATATTCGACCCGCTGTGTTCAACCAGCAGATTGTTTGTTATTTCATCTTTTGACTTCAGAATTGTCCAGTTCTTGACAGAAGCTGCAACATTAACCCAAAGACCCCACCTACCCGGGTCATTCTCTCTTCTCCCCTCTCCCATCAGGTAGAAGATACAGGAGCCTGAGGGCACGTACCACCAGGCTTAAGGACAGCTTCTACCCCACTGTGATAAGACTATTGAATGGTTCCCTTATACAATGAGATGGACTCTGACCTCACGATCTACCTTGTTGTGACCTTGCAGCTTATTGCACTGCACTTTCTCTGTAGCTGGAACACTTTACTCTTTACTGTTATTGTTTTTACCTGTTCTACCTCAATGAACTCTGTACTAACCCAATGTAACTGCACTGTGTAATGAATTGACCTGTATGATTGGTTTGCAAGACAAGTTTTTCACTGTACCTCAGTACAAATGACAATAATAAGCCAATACCAGTACCAATACCAATACTGCTGGGCTTGTCCGGCATTCCAGCAACTAGCTGCATTCTGCTTTTCACAGCTCCTTTCATTATTCTCTCTCTCTTCTCTCTCTCTTTTCTCTCACGTTCTCTTTCCTTTTCTCCCCTCTCTTTCTTTATCTTTTTATCTTTCCTCCTCTCTCTACTTTCTCCCTCTCTTTCCCCTCTTACTCTTTTGCTCTCTCTTCTGTCCTTATTCAGCCAGATCTACTTACATCTCCTCCAGACAGCTGTAGTTAACAAGGCTTCACCTCCCTCTCCCAGCAGGCACCACCACTACTTGTGTCATTCAGTCTCTCTTGATTTCCATTCTAACCCGCACATCCCCTTTGTTCTTTCCGCCCCTTCCTCTTTTCTGAAACTTGAAACGTTTTTTGTTTCCCAACTATTCGAGCTCTGACGAAATATTAACTCTTTTTCACTCCACAGATCCTGCCTGACTTGTTAAGTATTAATAGCATTTTCTGTGTTTTTGTTTCACAAATTTCCAGCATCTGCATCTGTTTTTTTTTAATTGATTTTGTTCCATAGCCAAGCAAGACTGCCTGCCAGCACACAACAAGATCCCAGATCCCACTGGCAATTACATAGAAACAAGCCATTCAACCCCAACAGTTCATATTACCATCTGCAGTCCCATGAGCTTGTTCCCACCTTTCCTCATTAAACCTGTTAGCCAAATCCACTATTGCATCCAGAGTATGAACTTTAACCATTCCCTGTGGTTGTGAGTTCCCCATTTCTGATTACTCTTTGGGAAAAGATTGTGGAACATAAAAAATAAACTCAGAAGTCTTTCTCAGTTCAAGGTGTATTCACATTCAGAATTTGCCTGAATTCCCTGTTGATGACCATCCGATTTCTGATTCATCTCTTCCCCACAAGTGGAAACATTTTGAATCAACTCTGTCAATATCCAATCATATTTCTGAGCCATCACTGCTCAGATTCTTGACTCAAGGACGTCAGCTGGGATGGATTATTTCAGTCTTAAGAAGTGACTTAATAAATTGGGCCTGCTTTCCTTGGAGCAGAGGAGGCAAAGGTTTGACCTCATAAAGGTAGACAAAATTATGAGAGACAAAGACAGGGTAATGAGAAACTTTTCCCCTGTAGGAGAGCTGTCTAAGAATAGAGGTTTAAGGTGAGTAGTAAGAGGTTTGTCGGAACGCTAAGGAAGAACTTTTTCAAAAAGTGGTGGTGGAGGGAGAGACTCACAACATTTAACAAGAATCTGCACAAGCAACAGACAAAGTGCTGATAAATTAGCTTAGTAGAGGTAGAAGTTCAAAGTCGAGTTTATTGTCATATGCACAAGCACACGTATGTACAGGTGCAATGAAAAACTTACTTGCAGCAGCATCACAGGCACAAAGCAACATTCACAAGAAAAAACATAAATTAAACATAAATTATACACATTTTTTACAAGAAAGAACACAATTAGAGCTAAAAAAATACAAAGTCCATTTTGGTGCAAAATGATCAAAGCTGTCAGAGTGTTGCTAAACTGTAGTGATCAAGGTTTTGCCGATAGGTTCAAGAATTGAATGGTTGAAGGGAAGCAGCTGTTCTTGAACCTGCTGGTGTGGGACTTCAGGCTTCTGTACCTCCTGCCTGATGGTAGCTGCGAGAAGGCAGCATGGCCTAGATGGTGGGAATCTTTGATGATGGATGTTGCCTTCCTAAAGCAGCGCCTCCTGTAGATACTACCAATGGTGGGGAGGGATGTGCCGCTGATGTGTAGGACTGAGTTCATTACCTTCTGCAGCATCTTATGTTTCTGTGCATTCGAGTTGCTGTAATAGAACATGATGCAACCAGTCAGGATAGTTTCAACAGTACATCTGTAGAAGTTTTTTAGAGTGTTTGGTGACAAGCCGAACTTCCTTAAACTCCTAAGAAAATAAAGATGCTAATTGTCATTATGGATATAGTGTGTTGAAGGGCCTGTTTCAGTGCTGTATGACTATATGTGAAAATAGACAGGCAAAAGTCCAATTGATCCTCTTTGGAAGCGCAGAGTGAGGGATATAGAATATAAAATTTATAGATTCGTAAAGTTGTACAGCACAGAAACAGGACTTTTGCCCCAACTCGTCCATGACCAAGATGCCTACCTACACTAATCCCATTTGCCTGTGTTTGGCTTTTCCTATCTGTGTACTTGGACGGGAGAGGTCTGAAGGGTTATTGACTGGGTGCAGGTCAATGGAACTAGCGGAATAAAGTTTCGGCACAGACTAGAAGGGCCAAATGGCCTGTTTTCTGTGCTGTAGTGTTCTATGGTTCTATGGTTCTACCTGTCCAAATGTTATTTAAAAGAGACCTGAGGGACAGTTTTTTCACACAGAGGAACATAAAAAGAAGAGTAGATGTGTTCTATCTGTTTCTTCACCAATATTTATGTTTGCTCTAGCAATGATGATGTAGACACCATCTCATTTCTGCTAGTGAAAACCAACAAAGTGAAAATCTACTGCTGAATTTCCTACATCACCACAGTGTCTACATTCCAAATGAAGTCAGTCATTGACTGTATAATGGTTCGGATAGTTAAGATGCTGTGAAACACAGGGAATAAACTATAGGACTGCTGGGAAATAAGGGGGAGGAATGTGGTTGCTGTGTTGAGAGTTGCATGAATTTGATTGGCCAAATGGCCTCCTTCTATGTTGTAGTAGATAATCTTTAATCCTTTCTCTCTTACTATATGAGACAGTGGGTATGTTGTGCGTGTACTTGTATATCTGTGAGTGATATACCTCTGTATAAAAATAAATGTATGTGAGTTGATATGATACCAGGACTTGAGGGACTGAGTTATGGAGAGAGGTTGAGCAGGTTGGGACTGTTTTCACTGGAGCATAGGAGAATGAGGGACGATCTTACGGAGGTGTATAAAATTATGAGGGGCATAGATAGGGTGAATAGGCAAAGTCTGTTTCCCAGCATTGTGGAATCAAGAACTAGAGGGCATAGGTTTAGGGTGAAAGGGGAGAAATTTAATAGGAATCTGAGGGCAACATTTTCACCCAGAGAGTGGTCCGGATCTGGAATGAGCTGCCAGAGGAAGTGGTTGAGGCAGGTACCTTACCAATATTTAATAGACACTCGGACAGGTGCATGGATAGGAAAGGTTCAGAGGGATATGGGCCAAATGCGGGCAAATGGGACTAGCTTAGATGGGAATCTTGGTCAGCATGGATGAGTTGGGTCGAAAAGCCTGTTTCCGTGCTAAATGAGTCCATGACTCTATGACGTTATTTGTTTGTGTTTTTGTACATATGTGAATGACTGGATGTCCAAGTGTATATGTGTTTATGCTTGATTGTGTGTGTGTGTGTGTGTGTGTATGTGGGTGTGTGTGTGTATATGTGGGTGTACATGTGTGTGTGTGGGGGTGTGTATATGTGTGTGTATGTGTGTGTATGTGGTTGTGTGTGTGGGTGGGTAGGTGTGTGTGTGTGTGTGCACGTGTGCGTGCGCATGCACAATTTATTTTTCACTGTATGTTCCTAACAAAGGTGCAAAACATGAAAAACAAACTTTATTATGGCCCAATATAATTCACAAAACACAGTGGTGCAGCAGTTAGAGCCTCTGCCCCACAGTTCCAGAGACCCGGACTTCTGTTGCTGTCTGTGTGGAGTGTGTACATTCTCTTTGTGACAGGTGGATTTTCCCCAGATGCTTCACATCCAAAGCACTGTGAGCTGGTAATTTAATTGGCAACCTTATGTGTAGGTGTCTGTTGGAATCGCGGGAGAGTTAATGAGGATGTGGAGAGACTTAAAAAAAAACTGATTACTGCAAATGAATGCGTGATGGTCAGTGTGGGCTCAGCGAAGGGACTGCTTCCCTGCCTTATGACTCAACAACTCTATGACCGTGATTTCAAACAGTAATAAATGAACATGAGCAACATACATAAATTGTGTTGTGAAAAGGTGCTGATGATTTTTTAAACACATTGTCTTCATTACATAAAAATTATGTCCTGTATCTATAAAGGCATTGCCTGGGTCATAAATCAAAACCTTTAGATTATATTTTCTTATTTTTCACACTCAAGTCTTCCTCATGCACTATTAAAAAATCGATATGTTCAAATAAAGGGATACTAAGCACATATTTAAACAGTCAATCACAGAAGTATTCAGGGAAATCCAAAGTCACTTCTCAACTCACTGATGGGAATAAGATGGAGCATAAAATAAAGTGCTGGACGAACTCAGCGGGTCAAGCAGCATCTGCAGAGGCAAAGGGACGTATCCGAATGGGTGCAGAGTCTTGACCCAAAATGCTCACCATGCCTTTGCTCCACAGATGCTGCTTGACCCACTGAGTCCCTCCAGCACTTTATATTTTGCTCCTGTCTCCAGCATCTGCAGTCTCTTGTGTCTCCATAAGACTGGAGATGGTTGAAGCACTGGGCTATAACCTCTTGCTCATGTACCTATCTACATGCACTGCATATCGCAGCTTATTTCCAATTTACCAAGGCCCTGTACAATTGCAAAAATGACTTCCATATTCCCATTCTCAAGTATTCTTGTAATAAGACTAAGAGTACCGGAATTTTAAATTGGTGCCTTTAATTTTAAATCCCTCAATGATTTTCTCCCTTAGAGTCATAGAGTAACACAGCACAGAAACAGAGCCCACTTAAACTCGACCCACTTGCCCACCTTTGGCCTGCGTTTGGCTGATTTGGTCCCTCTGATCCATATACTTCTCCAAATGTCTCTTAAATGTTGTCATTATATCTGCCTCAACTACTTTCTCTGGCAGCTCGTTCCATATGTTCACCACCCTCCGGATGAAGAAGTTGCCCCTTTTAAATCTTTCCCCTCAATCCTACGCTCTCTAGTTTTGGTTCCCTTTCCCTGGAAAAAAGACTGTATTCATTCACCCTATCTGTGCCCTTCATAATTTATACACCTCAGTAAGGTCACCCTATGTTCCAAAGTCATCTCTCAGTCTCTTACATTCCAAGCCCTAGCCTGCCTAACCTTCCCCTATAATTTAGGCCCTCATGTCCTGGCAACATCCTCGTAAAAGAATTCATATCCTTCTTACATAACTTCTTCCAACCCTCCAAAATCTCGATACTCCTCAATCCTGGTCATCCCCAAATTATTCACTCTTCCCTTGATAGTCCTAGATTCAGCTGACAAACTCCAAGACTCTGAAATGTCCTCTCTAAACATCTGCACCTCTGTTTCCTCCTTTAAGATGCTCCTTAGGACTCAATTCTTTGACCAAGTTTTTGCTCACCATCACCTTCGAATGCTTTGCCACATTAAAGCAACTATATTAACTTCTTTTTCACTACTACAGTTAAACTTCCAGAATGATTCCAGGCAGGGCTTTCAAATGTATCGCTGATGTACTGTATTCAGACTAAAAGAGGAGGTGCTAAAGGGGAGATGATGAACATAGAACATTACAGCACAGTACAGGCCCTTCGGCCCACAATGTTGTGCCAACATTTTATCCTGCTGTAAGATCTATCTAACCCTTCCCTCCCACATAGCCTTCCATTTCTCTATCATTCATGTGTCTAAGAGTCTCCTAAATGTCCCCAATGTATCTGCCCCCACAACCTCTGCCGGCAGTGTGTTCCACACACCCACCACTCTCTGTGTAAAAAACCTTACCTCCTTATACCTTGCTCCAATCACCTTAAAGTTATGACCCCTTGTGTTAGCCATTGTCGCCCTGGGAAAAAATCTCAGACTGTCCACTCGATCTATGCCTCTTTTCATCTTGTACACCTCTATCAAGTCACCTCTCATCCTCCTTCTCTCCAAAGAGAAAAGCCCTAGCTCGCTCAACCTATCCTCATAAGACATGCTCTCCAATCGAGGGAACATCCTGGTAAATCTCCTCTGCACCCTCTCTAAAGGTTCCACATTCTTCCTATAATGAGGTGACCAGAACTAAACACAACTGACATGGATTAGGAGTGGGACCTAGTGGAAATAGAGGGTCATAGAGTCACATCATTCAGCATAGAAACAGGCCCTTTGGCCCACCATGTCAATGTGGCCATTGTACTTGTCTATACTAGTCCCATTTTGCTGCATTTGGACCTTAGTCTTCTGTGCCTTGGTGATTCAAGTGCTTGTGTAGATTCTTAAATGTTGTGAGAGCATCTGCCTCCGCCATCTTCTCAGTGCGTTCCAGATTCCAACCACTCTCTATGTGAAAAGAATCAACTTCAGATCCCTTCCAAAGCTCCCACCTCTCATTTTATACCTAAGCCTTCAGGTTTGAGGCAACCCTTCCAAGGTTCTTACTATCTATCCTATTTATTCCCCTCGTAACTTTGTAAACCTCCACCAGGTCACCCTCCACCAACCCTATCCCACATCCCCTTGTTAATGAAATGCTCCAATCCAGGCGACATGCTGGTGAAGCATCTCCGCACCCTTTCAAGTGCAATGCCAACCTTTCTTTAGTGGGGCGAACATACAATACAACAGGTGTGGCCTGGCCAATGTTCTGTAAAGGAGCAACATGACCTCCCTGCAGTTATGTTCTATGTCATGGCTGATGAAGATAAGCATTCCATATGCCTTCTTAGAAACCATAGAACAATACAGCACAATACAAGGCCTTCGGCCCAACATGTTGTGCCAACCTTTAAACCTCGCTTAAGACTACCTAACCCCTTCCTCCCACATATCCCTCTATTCTAAATTCCTCCGTATGCTTAGCTAACAATCTCTTGAACTTGACCAGTGTACCTGCATCCGCCACTACCCCAGGCAGCGCATTCCATGCCCCAACCACTCTCTGGGTGAAAAACCTCCTTGAACCTCCCACCCATTACTTTAGTTTTCTTCACCAATACTCATCTACCTGTGCTGCCACTTTCAGGGAACTATGGACTTGGATCTCAAGATCCCTTTGTTCATCAACATTCCTCAGGGCCCTACCATTTACTGTGTATGTCCTGCCCTTATTTGATCTTCCAAATTCCATCATTTTGCATTTTTTCAAGATTAAATTCCATCCACCTTTGCTCCATCCAACTTTCCGTCATGCTGAGCCTATGACAGTCCTCCTTGTCATCCACAACATCAGAAGGAGAAGGATTGTCTTTGGCTACAGCGTGATATGGACAGGGATGGTTGAGCGAGCGAGAGGAAATCAAGAAAGTTTGAACGGTGACAGATGACGTGGCATTTCCTGCTGCCATTAGCAATCCTAACCCAGATCGATCTTACAATTTCAGGAAGACCTTGGTGACATCGTTCATAACTGTCAAACGCAGGACTGGAAAACTGCAGCATTGAGGGAAGAATGGGGAAGCTGGGGTTATATAGAACATAGAACAGTACAGCGCAGAACAGGCCCTTCGGCCCACAATGTTGTGCTGACATAGCTGTTCCCTTCTACCTACAGAATGCCCATATGCCTCCATTTTTGTCTCATTCATGTGCCCATCCAAGCCCCTCTTAAAAAGCCCCCAATGAATTTGCCTCCACCACCCTATCAGGCAACATGTTCCAGGCATCCACCACTCTCTGAGTAAAAAACATACCCCTCACGTCTGTTCTGAACCTACCCCCTCTTCAGAGAGAAGGCTGGGGGAAGGCTTGATTGAGGAGTATAAAATTATGGTGCCTGGGGTCTAACAGAGGAAATAGAATGACCTACTTATCTCAGCAAACACCAGGGGTACACAGATATGAAGTAATCTGTTGAAAGGTAGGAGGGGAGAAGGTTTTCACCCTTGGCAGGGGCAGTCCCGACCTCCAGTCCAGAAAGGCAGAAACATTCTTCATATTAAAACAGTGCCTGGATGTGCGCATAACCCGAACATATCTGTCCACTCTTCCCGCTGCCTCAGTAAAACAGCCAACATAATCAAGGACCCTTCCGACCCCAGTCATTCTCTCTTCTCCCCCCTCTCCCATCAGGCAGCGGATACAAAACTTGAGAACATGTAACATCAGGCACAAGGACAGCTTCTATCCTGGTGTTATAATACTCTTGAACAGACCTCCTATACGATAAAGACTGCGGCACGGTAGTCTAGCAGTTAGCGTAACACTATTACAGCGCCAGCGAACCAGGTTCAATTCCTGCCACTGTCTGTAAGGAGTTTGTACGTTCTCCCCATGTGTCTGCGTGGGTTTCCTCGGGGTGCTCCAGTTTCCTCCCAAATTCCAGGGATGTACAGGTTAGGAAGTTGTGGGCATGCTATGTTGGCGCCGGAAACATGGCGACACTTGCAGGCTGCCCCCAGAACACTCTACGTAAAAGATGCATTTCTCAGTGTGTGCTTCGATGTACATGTGACTAATAAATAAATATCTTTGTCTTAAATATCTTATTCTTGATAACTCAATCTGCCTTGTCATGGCCCTTGCACTTTATTTGTCTGTTTGCACTTTATTTGTCTGTCTGCACTTTCTCTATAACTGAAACACTATATTCTGCATTCTGTTTTTTTTCCCTTTTGTAATACCTCAATATACTTATATATGGGATGATCTGTCTGGATGGCACCGAAACAAAAGTTTTTCACTGTATCTTGGTACGTGTGACAATAATAAACCAAATACAAATTACCATAAGTTGCAGGGCTATAGATCATGTGTCAGGAGGTGGGATTGGGATGGAGAGCTCTATTTTAATTGGCGTGGACAGGAGGAGCTGTATGGTTTTCCTCAATGCCGTGACTTTTCTGATTCTGAGACTGGTTAATCCGATTTTCTGTAGCTGTTTCCTAATTTGGTCAGAGGTCTCCTCGGTTGTGAAACTGCCAACTGATTCTTCGAAGTGACAGAGGGTCAAAGCAACAATGAAGATGGGAAGAAGGTACAGGCAAAAAATGACCTGACAGTCTTGGAGAAATAATTTGTAATTTACTGCAAAACTATTGTGGTATCTGGGAGTTCCTGCGATAATTAATCTTTGGTGAGGTCAATCATGTTGTTCACCCAAGCAAGGAGAGTATAGTTCCACTGAATGCACTGTCCCAGTCTGTCTGCAACTGAAATAAACTACAATAATATTTTCTGTGGCAATTTAGAAGGCAAAAGTTTTGCATCTGGGGCATTTTTCATTTTATCTCAAAGACCTTCTTTTCAAAGATCACACCATGGATTTCTCTCCTCCCCTGTCTCCTTTTTGACACCGACACACTAATCCCACTTACCAGCACTTGGTCCAATGATTTCTCATCTCATCCCTGGAGCCATTCTTGTAAATCTCACCATCTCAAGGATATTCATTTCCTTACTCAAGTGGGGTGACAACCAAAACGCCAGCTGTGGGATAATTAGTGCTATATACATAAACCTTATTTCATTTTTCCTTTCAGTCTCTTTTCAGAACACTTATATTCTTGCAGAGGATAAATTTGTTGGATGTTTCATTACCATTGGTTCATTGAACCTATAATGATAAAGGTCTCCTGACCCTGGTTAATAACCCAATCAATGCCCAATACTGTCTATGATTTCATCCTTCAGTAACATTTGCTTTTTGTATTACTTTTTTTTAAATTTTAGAATTTTTAAAAAATTTTATTTACAAAGTGGTAACAGGCCCTTCCGGCCCAACAAGTCCGCGCTGCCCATTTTAAACCCAAATTAACCTACCCATATGTCTTAGCAATGTGGGAGGAAACTGGAGCACCCGGAGGAAACCCACGCAGATGCAGGAGAACATACAAACTCCTTAAAGACAGCGACGGGAATCGAACCCCGATCGTTGGCGCTGTAATAGCGTCATGCTAACCGTTACGTTACCGTTTCCTTGTATTGCTTTAGTCACTGTTGGATCTGGAGATGATGTTGTCCAGAAGGTTCTTCGGAAGTCAAGAATGAGACATATATCTTGTGGTTACAGCCATTTTATTAGACGTTCATCAAAGTACAGGTCAAGTAACACAAAGCAAGTAACGAGGAGTGAGAAGCAGGTAACAAGAAAACTCTCTTCGTGGTCTTCCTTTATACTGAAACTAGTTCAAGCTGGATATATAAACGACCTGCATCTCCCTATTGCCAGTCACTTTAAATCCCCCTCCCATGCTCCCACTGATATGTCAGTCCTCAGCCTCCTCCACTGCCAGGAGAATTCCAAGTGCAAACTGGAGGAGCAGTACCTCACTTTTCATCTTGGAACCTTGCAGCTTAATGGCATGAGCATTGAATTCTCCCACTTCAGGTAATCCCCAACCCCTCCCCGCAACTACCTCCCCCCCACCATGCTTCTTCCCTTCTTCCCTTTCCCAGCCTCTTTTTTACCCTCTCTCTCCAGTGGATCTGCTCTCCTCTCCTCCCCGCACCTGCCTATCACTATCTCTTACCTGCATCTACCTATCACCACCTTGTGCCCACCCCACCTCCCCTCTTTTGTCCACCTATCGCTGCTCTGCTTTTCTCTCCTATATATTGGGCTTCCCCTTTTCCTATCTTCAGTCCTGAAGAAGGGTCCTGACCTGAAACGTTGACCGCCTGCTTTTCTCCATGGATGCTGCCTAGCCTGCTGAGTTCCTCCAGCATCATTGTGTTTTTCATCTAGATTCCAGCATCTACAGTCCTTTGTTTCTCTGTATATACAAGGGATTCCCCTCTGATAGGAACAGCAAGGACAGTGTTGATTTACACTGCCATAACATCTCAGGCTTACAGACAAAGAAACTACAGAAGTACAGAACCAACTGTGCCACGAATTACTGAAAATCTACAGACAAACCGGTAAGTATACAAAGAGATAAGCAAGCATAAAGAAAGTTAAACTACAAGAAAAATAGCAATTTAAATAGCAATTTAGACCCTAATACAACAGCACTAAAGTATCATTGTGATTAAAGAATAAAATCCACCTGTAAACAGGTTGAACCTATGTTCATTTACTCCCATGGTTTAAAAGTTCCATCACAGGTACAGCTGTCCCCACCATCAAGGAGATCTACAAGGGGTGACATCTCAGGATGGCGGCATCCATCATCAGGGAACCCCACCATCCGGGCCATTGCTGCCATCAGACAGGAGGTACAGGATCCTGAAGACCCACACCTCAAGGTTGAACAACAGCTTCTTTCCCACTGCCATCAGGTTCTTGAACCCACCTGAAAAACCCTAATTCTACCTCAGACTATATATTTTTTATCTCTCAATCTTGCATTAGTATCATTATGTTTATTTTGTTGTTTATTTTGCATACATATACATTATGTATAATTTATGTTAATTTAGGTTTATGTTGGCTTTGTCAAGGGCAGGTCCTGCCTTATGAGCCTGATTGAATTTTTTGAGGATGTGACTAAACACATAGATGAAGGGTGAGTAGTAGATGTAGTGTATATGGATTTCAGCAAGGCATTTGATAAGGTACCCCATGCAAGGCTTATTGAGAAAGTAAGGAAGCAGGGGATCCAAGGGGACATTGCAATGTGGATCCAGAACTGGCTGGCCCACAGAAGGCAAAGAGTAGTTGTTGAAGGGTCGTATTCTGCATGGAGGTCGGTGACGAGTGGTGTACCTCAGGGATCTGTACTGGGACCCTTACTCTTTGTGACTTTTATAAACGACCTGGATGAGGAAGTGGAGGGGTGGGTTAGTAAATTTGTGGATGACACAAAGGTTGGAGGTGTTGTGGATAGTATAGAGGGCTGTCAGAGGTTACAGCGGGACATAGGTAGGATGAAAAGTTGGGCTGAGAAGTGGCAGATGCAGTTCAACCCAGATAAGTGTGAAGTGGTTCATTTTGGTAGGTCAAATATGATGGCAGAATATAGTCTTAATGGTAGGACTCTTGGCAGTGTGGAGGTTCAGAGGGATCTTGGGGTCCGAGGCCATAGGACACTCAAAGCTGCTGCACAGGTTGACTCTGTGGTTAAGAAGGCACATGGTGTATTGTCCTTCATCGATCGGGGAATTGAATTTAGCAGCCGAGAGGTATTGTTGCAGCTATATAGTTCCCTGGTTAGACCCCACTTGGAGTACTGTGCTCAGTTCTGGTCACGTCACTACAGGAAAGATGTGGAAGCCATAGAGAGGGTACAGAGATTTACAAGGATGCTGCCTGGAATGCGGAGCATGCCTTATGAAAGCAGGTCGAGGGAACTCGGCCTTTTCTCCTTGGAGCGACTGAGGATGAGGGGAGACCTGATAGAGGAGAGGCATTGATCAGGTAGATAGTCAGAGGCTTTTCCCCAGGGTTGAAATGGTGGCCACAAGAGGACATAGGTTTAAGGTGCTGGGGAGTAGATATAGAGGAGATGTCAGGGGTATGTTTTTTACTCAGAGAGTGGTGAGTGCGTGGAATTGGCTGCCGGAAACAGTGGTGGAGGCGGATACGATAGGGTCTTTTAAGAGACTTTTGGATAGGTACATGGAGCTGAGAAAAATAGAGGGCTATGGGTAAGCCTAGTAATTTCTAGGGTAGGGACATGTTCAGCACAGCTTTGTGGGCCGAAGGGCCTGAATTGTGCTGTAGGTTTTCTATGTTCTTTGTTAACTTATGCTCGTAATGTACTGTGCTGCTGCTGCAAAAGGTTTATTTTCATGGCATTTAAGTTCAACAATAAACTTGAACTTAACCACGTAAGCAATTTTAACAGTCCTTTCATAAAACAAATTTTTAAAAAATCTATAGCTTCAACTCCAGAGACGTGCACTAGAAAGCACTATTGAGATCATGATTGGCCTGTACTCTGATGGTCTCCTTCGTTAAATAACATGTAGAACTTATCCCTTACTGACATGATAATTGGCTTCATTTGCCCGCACATTAGTCTATCATCATTTGCATATCAAATCATAATTTTTTATTTGCCGTGAAATTATTTTAGCATATTAAATTGTTCACACTGGTTTCTATCCTTCAGCCCTCTAAACGTGAAAGATCTCTGTGCCCATCCAATTTTGGTTTCTTGATCATCCCCAAGTTCAATAATTACACCACCAGTATGCATGCCTGCAGCTGCTATGCCACTAATGCTAAAATTTCCCCATCCTTACTGGTTACATCATGGTCTGGTACAGCAATTTGAATGCGCAGGAACATAAGAAGCTGCAGAGAGCAGTGGACTCTGCCCAACACATCATGGGCACATCCCTCCCCATCATCGGTAGTATCTACATAAGGCATTGCCTCAAGAAGGCAACATCCATCATCAAAGATCCCTACCTTCCGAGCCACACCATCTTCTTGCAGCTACTATCAGGCAAGAGATACAGAAGCCTGAAGTCCCACACCACCAGGTTCAAGAACAGTTACTTCCCTTCAACCATTTGGTTCTTGAACCAACCTGCACAACCCGAATCACTACCTCAGTATAACAATACTATGACCACTTTGATAACTTTGCACTAAAATTGCCTTTTTTTTGTTCTAATTGCATTCTTTCTTGTAAAAATTGTGTTTCACTTCTGTTTAATTTATGTTTTTCTTGTGAATAGTGTGTATTTGATACTATGAGCCTGCGATGCTGCTGCAAGTAAGTTTTTCATTGCACCTGTGCACAGATGTACTTATGCATGTGACAATAAGCTCAACTTTGACTTTAATCTAAAGACCTTCATCTCTCTATCCATCTCCCTTTAAGATGCTCCCTGAAATTTCGTTCTTCAAACATCTGCTTTAAAATTTCCTACAGCTGTTAAGTGCCCATCTTTGATAACACTTCTCTGCAATACCTTTGATGAATGCTCAATCAAAGATCTTAAATAAAAGTTGTTGTTGAAACCTGATATTGGTATTTTATTTTGTTCACTCTCCAGCTCCAAACCTTACTTGGATCCAGATTAGTTTATTGTCATACACACCAGGGTTCGATGAAACTTTCTGGCAACTATAGATCTTGAAAACTGTGGAACTTGTAACTTGAAAAAAAGTTAAAAATTTATCCCCAGCAGTAATGCTGAAGGTGGTATATAGTAGCAACAGTAGTTTGTACTCTTGGAAATTTAGTACAAAATTAGTCATTATTATACAGCAGGTTTATCAGTGCCACTGAGAATGGATTTCTAGGCATGCATGTTTTAATCCTTGGTGAACCAACACTGGAGGAAGTGAAGAGATAAGGAACAACTTTGTATGAGACTGCAGTGGTGTCAGTGATTGAGATAATGGGCATGCAGTTGTTGGTTAAACTGCTCAGAAGATCAATGGCGTGTTTGCAGAAATGACAAAGGATGGCAGCTTAAGTTGCATGTTCACTTTTGTAAGAGCACAGATCTACAGTTACAAGGAATTCAGGACAGAAATGCACCCTAGGTATGGGAGACGCAGAGCTTTACTTGGTCTGTGTCTTTGGGACTCTTTTTTCAGTTTGAGTATTTATTTGGAACAAGGTGAGCATTTTCTTCCAATTTGACACCACTTTCCTGAGTTTGAATGTATTTTAACCATGTTTGATCCCATCCAATTCTAGTCATCAGACTGTATGGAGAATGACAAGGCCTGAGAGGACATGTAGACTCTCCTCCCACTTGTCTATCCACCAACGAAGAGGTTCACCAGGATGCTGTCTAGATTAGAGGACATGTGCTATAAGGAGAGGTTGGACAAACTTGGATTGCTTTCGCTGGAGCAGAGGAGGCTGGGAGGAGACCTGATAGAGGTTTATAAGATTATGAGAGGCATAGATAGAGTAGACAGTCAGTATCTTTTCTCCAGGGTCAAAATGTCTAATACCAGAGGGCATGCATTTAAGGTGAGAGGGGGTAAGTTCAAAAGAGAGCGGGCAAGTTTTTTACATAGAGAGTTGTGGGTGCCTAGAATATGCTGCCTGGGGTGGTGGTGGAGGCAGTAGTTTGCTCTTCTTGCAGAATGTTGGAGATCTTACAGACCGTGTTAGGGAACTGGAGCAGGAGCTGGATGAACTCCGGATCATCTGGGAAACTGAGAAGATGATAGACAGGAGTTACTGGGAGGCAGTTACACCTAGGTTGCAGGATGCAGGTGGCTGGGTGTCCGTCAGGGGAGTGAAAGGGGATAGGCAGTCAGTGCAGGGTACCCTTGTGGATGTTCCCCTCACTAACAAGTATATCATTTTGGATACTGTTGGCGGGGAACAATCTACCAAGGAAAGGCACAGCGGCCAGGTCTCTGGCACTGACTCAGTGGCACAGAAGGGAAGGGGGGAGAAGATGGCTGTGATAGTGATAGGGAATTCATTGGTTAGGGGAACAGACAGAAGATTCTGTGGATGAGAACAAGATTCCCGGATGGTATGTTGCCTCCAAGGTGCCAGGGTCAGAGACGTCTTGGGTCGAGTCCACAGTGTTCTTAAGGGGGAGGGGGAGCAGCCAGAAGTCATGGTACACATTGATACCAATGACATAGATTGGAAAAGGGATGAGGTCCTAAAAAGGGAATATAGGAAGTTAGGAAGGAAGCTGAAAAGCAGGACGTCAAGGGTGGTAATCTCTGGATTGCTGCCTGTGCCACGAACCAGTGAGGGTAAGAGTAGGAAGATATGGCAGATGAATGCATGGCTGAAGAGTTGGTGCAGAGGGCAGGGTTTCAGATTTGTGGATCACTGGGATCTCTTCTGGGGAAGGTACGAGTTACACCTGAACTGGAGGGGGACCATTGTCCTTGCGGGCAGGTTTGCTAGAACTGTTGGGGAGGGTTTAAACTAGGCTGGCAGGGAGATGGGGAACAGAGTGTTCTGGGGTTTAAGTGTTTCAAAAGGGATAGAGAAGGCGGTAAAAAAGGAGAGGTGGAGAGGCATTACTAATCAGGGATAGTATCACAGCTGTAGAAAGGGAGGATATCGTGGAGGGAATGTCTACTGAGTCAGTGTGGGTGGAAGTTAGAAACAGGAAGGGAGCGATCGCTCTGTTGGGAGTATTCTATAGGCCTCCCAATAGCCACCAGGACACTAAGGGGCAGATAAATAGGCAGTCTTTGGAAAGATGCAAAAATAACAGGGTTGTTGTCATGGGAGACTTCAACTTCCCTAATATTGATTGGCATCTCCTTAGTGCAAAAAGTTTAGATGAGGCAAAATTTGTTAGGTGTGTCCAGGAAGGATTCCTGACACAGTATGTGGACAGGCTGTCTAGAGGAGAGGCCATACTGGATCTAGTACTAGGCAATGAACCTGGTCAGGTGACAGACCTCTTGGTGGGCGAGCATTTCAGAGATAGTGCCTACAACTCCCTGACCTTTTGCATAGCCATAGACAGGGATAGGAGCAGATGATATGGGAAAGTTTATAATTGGGGGAGGGCTAATTACGATGGTATTAGGCAGGATCTTGGGAATGTAAATTGGGAACAGATTTTCTCAGGGAAATGTACAGAAGAAATGTGGAGGCTGTTGAGGGAACACTCGTATGGGGTTCTGGATAGGTTTGTCCCACTGAGACAGGGAAAGGGTGGTAGGGTCAAGGAACCATAGTTGACAAGAGAGGTGAAAGATTTAGTCACGAGAAAGAAGGAAACATACTTAAGCTTTAGGAAGCAAAAATCAGGCAGGGCTCTTGAGAATTATGAAGTAGCCAGGAAGGAGCTTAAGAAGGGACTTCGGAGAGCTAGAAGGGGACATGAGAAAGCCTCGGTGAGTATAATTAAGGAAAACCCCAAGGCATTCCACACATGCGTGAAGAACAGGAGGATGACTGGAATGAGGGTAGGACCACCCAGGGATAAAGGGGGAAACATACGCCTGGAGGTGGAGGAGGTAGAGGAGGTCATTAATGAAAACGTTACTTCAGTTTTCAGTAGGGAGAGAAACTTTGATGAACGTGAGGTCATTGTAGAACAGGCTAATGTGCTGGAGCATGTTGAGGTTAAGAAAGAGGTAGTGTTGGAGCTTCTGAAAAACATTAGGATAGATGAGTCCCCGGGACTGGACGGGATATACTCCAGGTTACTACAGGAGGTGAGGGAAGAGATTGCTGGGGCATTGACGATGATATCTGTGTCCTCCCTGGCGACAGGAGTGGTACCAGAGAACTGGAAGATGGCAAATTTTGTTCCCTTGTTCAAGAAAGGTAAAAGGGATAATCCTGGGAATTATAGACCAGTTAGTTTTATGTCAATGGTGGGCAAGCTATTGGAAAAGATTCTTAGGGACAGGATTTACAAGCATTTGGAGAAGTATAGTCTTATTAAGGATAGTCAGCATGGCTTTGTGAGGGGCAGGTCATGCCTCACGAGCCTAATTGAGTTTTTCAAGGAGATGACAAAACAAATAGATGAAGGTAGAGCGGTGGATGTGGTGTATATCGATTTTAGTGAAGCGTTTGACGAGGTTCCCCATGGTAGGCTCATTCAGAAGGTCATGAGGCATGGGATCCATGGAGATGTGCTGTGTGGATTTGTAATTAACTTGCCCACAGAAGGCAGAGGGTGGTAGTAGACAGAGAATATTCTGCCTGGAGGTCAGTGACTACTGGTGTTCCACAGGGATCTGTTCTGGGACCCCTGCACTTTGTGATTTTTATAAATGACTTGGATGAGGAAGTGCAGGGATGGGTTGGTAAGTTTGCAGATGATACGAAGGTTGGAGTGGTTGTGGTTAGTGTAGAAGGTTGTTGTAGGCTGCAACGGGATATACACAGGATGCAGAGTTGGGTGGAGAAGTGGCAGATGGAGTTCAATCTGGAAAAGTGTGAAGTGATACACTTTGGAAGAATGAACATGAAGGCAGAGTACAAGGTTAATGGCAGGATTCTTAGCAGTGTGGCGGAACCAAGGGATCTTGGGGTTCAAATCCATAGATCCCTCAAAGTTGCCCCACAAGTTGATGGGGTGGTTAAGAAGGCATATGGTGTGCTGGTCTTCATTAGTTGGGGGATTGAGTTCAAGAGCCACGAGGTAATGTTGCAGCTCTATAAAACTGTTTAGACCACACTTAGAGTATTGTGTTCAGTTCTGGTCACCTCATTATAGGATATGGAAGCTTTTGAGAGGGTGCAGAGGAGATTGACCAGGATGCTGCCTGGATTAGAGAACATGTCTTATAGGCTGAGCAAGCTAGGGCTTTTCTCTTTGGAGCAACACAGGATGAGATGTGACTTGATAAAGGTGTATAAGATTATGAGAGGCATAGATAGAGTGGACAGCCAGCACCTGTTCCCCTGGGTGGCAATGGACAATACCAGAGGATATCCATTTAAGGTCAGAGGAAGAATGTTCAGGAGAGATGTCAGAGGTAGGTTCTTTACACAGACAGTGGTGGGTGCCTGGAACACAGTTGCAGGGGTGGCTGTAGAGACCGATAGAATAGGGACCTTTAAAAGGCTCTTAGGCACATGGAAGTAAGAAAAATGGAGGGATATGGGCTGCGCAGGAGGGAAAAGTTAGATTAATCATGGAGAAGGTGTTCATATAGTTCAGCACAACAGTGTGGGCTGAAGGGTCCGTACTGTGCTGTACTGTTCCGTGTTCTATGTTCTATGTAACACTGATCTGCTATTATCACATTAATTAATAATCTCAATTTACAACTTCATTCTTGATCCTGTGAGCTTTCACTGTCTACAGCATAATTGTGGACCCTTGCAGAGTCTATGCTTCTGAAGAGAAAGGACATTCAGAAACAATCAAAGCTCTTGATAGATTTGACATCCAGCTAAGATTGGGGGTGTGGCTGTTAAAGTTCTTTCAGCTGTTTCTGGGTTGGACTTCTCTGGCCTATGCACATGACTGTATTACGTTGCACATGCCCTTGTCACTGTGGAGGCAGTAAGATGTATGTTGGTATTGGTTTATTATTGGTATTGGTTTATTATTGTTACAGTGAAAAACTTGTCTTGCATACCGTTCATACAGATCAATTCATTACACAGTGCAGATACATTGAGTTAGTACAGAGTGCATTAAGGTAGAACAGGTATATTCTGTACCTCCTGTATCTTCTGCCTTATGGGAGAGGAGAAAAGAGAGAATGACCCGAGTGGGTGGGGTCTTTGACTATGCTGGCTGCTTCACCAAGGTAGCAAGAGGTATAGACAGATTCCATGGAGGGAAGGCTGGTTTCCATGATGCGCTGGGTTGTGTCCACAACTCTCTGCAGTTTCTTGTGGTCCTGGGCAGAGCAGTTGCCATACCAAGCTGCGATGCATCCAGATAGGATGCTCTCTATTGGTGCATTGATAAAAGTTGGTGAGTGTCAAAGGGGACATGCCAAATTGCATGGAACATAGAGAACATAGAACAATTACAGCACAATTCAGGCCCTTCGGCCCACAAAGCTGTGCCGAACATGTCCTACCCTAGAAATTACTAGGCTTACCCATAACCCTCTATTTTATTCAGCTCCATATACCGATCTAACAGTGTCTTGAAAGACCCTGTCGTATCAGCCTCCACCACCATTTTCGGCAGCCCATTCCATGCACTCACCACTCTCTGAGTAAAAAACTTACCCCTGACATCTCCTCTGTACCTACTCCCCAGCACCTTAAACCTATGTCCTCTTGTGACCACCAATTCAACCCTGGGGAAAAGCCTCTGACTGTCTACCTGATCAATGCCTCTCATCATCTTATATACCTCTATCAGTTCCCCCTTCATCCTCCGTCGCTCCAAGGAGAAAAGGCCGAGTTCCCTCAACCTGCTTTCATAAGGCATGCTCCGCATTCCAGGCAGCATCCTTGTAAATCTCTGTACCCTCTCTATGGCTTCCACATCTTTCCTGTAGTGACGTGACCAGAACTGAGAACAGTACTCCAAGTGGGGTCTGACCAGGGACCTATATAGCTGCAACAATACCTCACGGCTCCTAAATTCAATTCCCCAATTGATGAAGGACAATACACCACATGCCTTCTTAACCACAGAGTCAACCTGTGCAGCAGCTTTGAGTGTCCTATGGACTCGGACCCCAAGATCCCTCTGATCCTCCACACTGCCAAGAGTCCTACCATTAGTACTATATTCCGCCAACATATTTGACCTACCAAAATGAACCACTTCACACTTATCTGGGTTGAACTGCATCTGCCACTTCTCAGCCCAACTCTGCATCCTATCTATCTCCCTCTGTAACCTCTGACAGCCCTCCAAACTATCCACAACACCCCCAACCATCGTGTCATCCTCAAACTTACTAACCCACCCCTCCACTTCCTCATCCAGGTCATTTATAAAAATCACAAATAGTAAGGGTCCCAGTACAGATCCCTGAGGTACACCACTGGTCACCGACCTCCACTCAGAATACGACCCCTTTTTCTTAAGCCTCTTATTTCTATTTTAGTCTTATTTTAGTTTCATATTTCTTTAGCCTCCTGAGGAAGTATAGGCGCTGGTGAGCTTTCTTGGCCGTGGTGTCTACGTGGTTGGACCAGGACAGGCTGTTGGTGATGTTCACTCCCAGGGACTTGAAGTTCTCAACCCTCTTGACTTCAGCATCGTTGATGTGGACAGGTGCATGTACACTGCCCCTTTTCCTGAAGTCAATGACCAGCTCTTCGCAAGACGTATGTAGAGAAATGCTTGCCCAGAGCTAGGAAGAAATTGCAAACCGGCAGGTTCACGTTACTCAGTAGGAAGATGTAATTAAGGTGATGATTACTGTGGGATACAATCAGCCAATGGAGAAATTCATGGTGAGAGAGGAGAAACAGCTGCTGGAGACACAAGAGACTGCAGATGCTGGAATCTGGAGCAACAATCTGCTGGAGGAACTCAGCGGCTCGAGCAGCATCTGTGTGGAAAGAAATTGTCAACGTTTCAGGTCGAAACTCTGCATCAGAAACAATTGCTGCCAACTCAGGCACCAAAAGGTCAACAACCTGAAGTGTTTGCACCTGTTTCTCCCTCCACAGATGCTACCTGATCTGCTGAGAGTTTCCAGCATTTTCTACTCTCGTTGCAGGGATTGAACTGTCTCATCCACAAGCCTTCTATTTCAATGGCATCAACTGTTTCACTTGCAACTGGTTAGTGTGACTGTCCCATTTACTGCTATAACTGTTAATTATTCACCAATAAATAAACTACTTATTACTCTTCAGCCCTTTAGGTAATCTGTGATCATTCAGCTAAGTGAAAATATGACATTCCATGGTGGATTTCATCTGATTGTGCTTGTATGATGAGAAGTGAGTTGATTTTACTGCATTACAGAAGTATATGAACAAACTCTTGGTGATAGTACAGAGGAACTACTGAAATATTGATCTGGTGTATTCCATTTTCCAACATCTAGGCATAGAAAAGGTTGACAAGTGAGAATATTTTTCCCAGCGTAGAAATGTCGAGTACTGGAGGACGTGCATTTAATGTGAGAAGGGGGAAAGTTTAAAGGGGATGTATGGGGCAAGTTTTTTTTTTACACAGAGAGTGATGTGTGCCTGGAACAAGCTGCCAGGGGTGGTGGTGGAAGCAGACACGATTGTGGTGTTTAAGAGGCTTTTAGATAGACATATGAATATGCAAGGACTGGAAGGAGATGGATCATATGCAGGTAGAAGAGATTTAGTTTAATTTGGCATCGTGTTTGATACAGACATTGCAGGCCGAAGGGCCTGTTCCTGTGCTGTACTGTTCCATGTTCTATCTTATTGTTGCTTTTACCCGACAGCCTTTAGTCCTGCTGAGATTGAGCAAGATGTCCAACTGGCTTAGTCAATGTTCGTGTCTTCTCCAAATATTGAGGACCTAGTTAGACTCATTTACCCTTGTCATTTGCATGCCCAGCACCAGATTCCCAAAGCAGAAACTTTATTCCAAGCTTTCTCATGGGATGAAATGACCATGCAGACAGAGAAAAAGATCCAAGGATGCACTCAATGCCTCCTTGAAGAATTTGCAACTTCCCAACTGACTCCTGGGAATCTCTGGCCAAAGGAGCATTCTGCATTGAATTGAGAACCTCTAGGTGATACATCAGAAGTGCACAGATGCAAGTACATAGCAAGTATATGGCAAGTATCAGGAGCATGCAGAGGCAAGTATATGGTAAGTGTACGGATTCTGCAATATACTGTGTAAATGGCAGGAGGAGTTGACACATCACAAACAAGGTGATTGGAGGAAAGTACAGGGGGATATCAGAGTTTTTCTACACAGAGAGTGGTGGGTGCGTGGAACGCGCTGCCAGGGGTGCTGGTAGAGGCAGATACATTAGGGAAATTTAAGAGACTGTTAGATAGGCACATGAATGATAGAGAAATGGAGGGGTATGTGGGAGCAAATGATTAGATTGATCTTAGAGTAGGTTAAAAGGTTGGTATAACATTGTGGACTGAAGGGCCTGTACTGTGCTGTAATGTTCTCTGTACTCACCTATCTGGCCCATTGTCTACCAACTGCCCCATCACTGGAAGAGTCTGCATATTGGCTTCATTAGCCACCTTAGAACCCAGTAAGTAAATCTATGAATCCAAGGGACTGCCTAAGAAGATTTTGTCACTGTCTTGTATAATTTATGTTCTGTGTGTTTTCTGTGCTGCTGCTGCAAGCAAGTTTTTCATTGTGCCTGTACCTCACCATACTTATACACATGACAATAAACTCAACGTTATTGTACTTGGTGCTTCAATTAATTTTTTGAAAATAATGGATCAATACAAATGGTAGGAATAATAGTACCGATTTGGTCAATTGAACTGTTGTTCAGACCACGGGACATAAAACAGAAGAAATGCAGGGTTACTCTGCAGGTTGGGCTGCAGCTATGGAGAGTAGTTTGTAGATCCATTACCTCAAGTAGAATGGTGGCAGGGCAAGCAGAGTTGATGGACATGTGAGAGGGAACAGGCTACAGGGAAATAAGTGGAGGGAATGGGATTACTCTAAGAGCTGGCATAGTCCCAGTAAGAAAATGCCTGCCACTGTCAATATAAATGGCACAGTAGTCTAGCGGTTAGCGTAATGCTATTACAACACCAGCGACCTGGGTTCAATTCCCTTCGTTGTCTGTAAGGAGTTTGTACGTTCTCCCTGTGACTGCGTGGGTTTCCTCTGGGTGCTCCGGTTTCCTCCCACATTCCAAAGGTTAGGAAGTTGTGGGCATGCTATGTTGGCGCCGGAAGCGTGGCGACACTTGCGGGCTGCCCCCAAAACACTCTACGCAAAAGATGCATTTCACTGTATGTTTTGATGTACATGTGACTAATAAAGATCTTATCTTATTCTTATCTTACTTTAAGTCAGCAAAGTTAGCCATGCAGCCAGTACCATGGAGAAATTGGTTACTTTCACTCTGGGTCTGCTGACTATGTGAATGTGATAAGCACAAAGACCTTGTAAGACAAGGCCGATATCGCAATATATTGTTTTGTTCAGGTAATTGTTTTTTGATCAGGTGCACACTTTTGCAGGGCTTTCATGTTCCCTTCACCAAAATTATCAAGTGAAATGTTGGAGAGGTCTACATCACTGTGTTAATGGGGAGTAATATTACCACCGTTGATGGCACATTGTTCTTCTACAATGCATTCCTCAGTCCTTTTCACATTCAATAATGTATTTGGATCTTTGATACTAAACGTCGGGAGAAAAGATGTAATAGATCGCCAACCCATCAAAATTCAATACATTGTGCTCCTATTTAAAGAAATAATGTCTTCTTTAAGTTATCTCCTGGTGATTTAAATTTGTTTTAAATCACAAAATCAATTGTTTTCTTGATCGTTAAAAAAAACACAACATAAAAGCCTTCATAAATTATGTGATCTGAAGATTCTTCCACTATTCTGGCTTTTGACTACACAATGTCGTAAAGAAGGCATATGGCATGCTTGCCTTTATTAGTCGAGGCACTGAGTTCAAGAGTCGGGGAATTATGATGCATCTTTACTGTGTAAAACTCTGGTTAGGCCACATCTGGAGTATTGCATTCATTTCTGGTCGCCCCATTATAGGAAGGATGTGGAGGCTTTGGAGAAGGTGCAGAAGAGGTTTGCCAGGATGCTGCCTGGATTAGAGGGCAGGTGCTATAAGGAAAGGTTGGACAAACTTGGGTTGTTTCCTCTAAAGCGACGGAGGCTAAGGGGAAACCCAAATGAAGCTAATAAATTATGAGAGGCACTGATTGGGCAGACAGCCAGTATCTTTTTCCCAGGGGTGAAATGTCTAATGCTAGAGGTGGGGGGGGGGGGGGGGGGGGTGGAGTTCAAACGAGATGTGCAGGGCAGGTATTTTAGACATAAAGAGGTGGGTGCCTGGAATATGCTGCCAGAAGTGGTGGTGGAAGCAAATACGACAGAAGAGTCTAAGAGGCTTTTAGACAGGCACATGAATATGCAGAGAATGGAGGGATATGGACTATGTGCAGGCAGAAGCGATTTGGTGCCATTAGCTTAATTAGTTTGCCACAACATCGTATGCCAAAGGGCCTATTCCTGTGCTGTACTGTTCTCCGTTCTGTGTTCTCCACTCAGATTCACATTGTAATGTCACGTGCAAGAGAGGTGGAGGTTTCAGTGAAATGTAACACACGTGAGAGAGAATATCGAGCTTGGTACGACCTCAGGATGTCCCTTCAGAAAAAGTCAGCCGTGTCATTGACTCTGAAGAAGAAAGCTCGAGATTACAAAAGCCATTGATCACCTGGGCAAGAGGAACGGCAAGAGCAAGTGTGACGAAGGTGAGTAATTTGCATTTGAGGAGCTGCCACATGGTAAGGGAATAGATGGTAAATATGAGGACATTGAGTGGTGTGAAGACCATGAGACCATAGGATATAGGAGCAGAATTAGGCCATTCAGCCCATCGATTCTTCTCTGCCATTTGACCATGGCTGATTTATTTTTCCCTCTCAACCCCATTCTCCTGCTTTCTCCTCGTAACCTTTGACGCCCTTACTATCAACCTCCACTTTACAGAGAGTGGTGGGTGCGTGGAACACACTGCTGGTAATGGTTGTGGGGGCAGATACATTAGGGGCATTTAAGAGACTCTTAGATAGACACATGAATGATAGAGAAATGGAGGGCTATGTAGGAGGTAAGGGTTAGATAGATAGTAGAGCAGGATAAAATGTCGGCACAACATCGTGGGCTGAAGGGCCTGTACTGTGCTGCAATATTCTATGTGCTATATTCCATGTTCTAAATATACCCAATGACTTGACCTCCACAGCTGTTTGTGCCAATGAATTCCACAAATTCACCACTCTCTGGCTAAAAAAATTCCTTCCAAGGAATTCAAAGGAACAGAGAGACATTGGAATTGGAAATGGAATTGGAATTGGTTTGATATTTTCACATGTACTGAAGTACAGTGAAAAATTTGTCTTGCATACTGTTCATACAGGTCAATTCATTGCAACAGTGCATCAAGGTAGTACGAGGTAAAACAATAAGAGATTACAGAATAAAGTGTCACAGTTACAGAGAAAGTGCAGTGTAGGCAGACAATTAGGTGCAAGGTCAGGTAGATTGTGAGGTCAAGAGTCCATCTTACCGTCGGGTCGGTAGATTAGTTGCTCCTGGAAGATTGCCAGACCTGTAAGAAGACTTAAAAGAACCTTATTATTAATTCTTAAAGACATAGAATTGAGATTTAAAAGAGTAAAACAATAATGATAGAAGTAATGAGTGGATCTGCAGAGAGCAGCTTGCAACAAGTCACCATGTTCTGGTGCCATCTCTACCAATAATTGACGTCCACAATTCGAAGACCAGTACAGCTCAATGGCCGTAGCATGGAACATAAGAACAGGGAGGTTACACTGGATCTGTGGGCCACACCTTGAGTACTGCATATAGTTTTAGTCATCACATTATTTTGGTCAGTAGAGTGGTGCAGTTAGTAGCACCAGCAACACAAGTCCAATCCTGATCTCCAGAGCCATCTGTGTGGACATTGCACGATCTCCCTGTGACCGCATAGATTTCCTCCAACATCCCAAAATATATGCAGGGTGGTAGATTAATTGGATACCATAAATTATCCCGTGTGTAAATGAGTGGTAAAATCCTGGGGAAATTGATGGATATGGAGAGAATAGGGTAGGATTAGTGGAAGTGGTGCTTGAAGGGCCTTATATGTAGCCGAAGGGCCTTAGCTCTATTGCTCTATGAATTACTTTTGGTGCAGTCACCATTGTAAATGCAGGAAACCTGGGAACCAATTTGTACTTAGAACGCTCCCATAAACAGCAGTTAAGATAATAAACAGGTAGTCTGTTTTAGGTATGGTTGAATGATAAATGTAAGCCAGGACACTAAGATAACGCTGATCTTCTCTGAAACGGTGAGGGAGCCAACGAGACCTTGAATCAAAGTCTCCACTTGAAAGATAGCAGCTCAGACAGAACAGCAGTCCCTTCACACTGTGCTGGAGGCTTCTTGCAAATACCCTACCCCGCTGGAAATGCATCATTTCAGACTCCAGGAATAATTGTGCTAAAGTGTTGTTTTTTTAGTTTGTCAAAGAAATAGCTTATTATTCCTTAATGTATACAAGTGCTGAATTTCTGAAGATTCTGAATAAATATGTTTCACTTCAAATCAGAACTCAGCTATTTTAATGTAGAATTTCCAATTGTATATTCAGAAGTAATAGCACTTAAACTTGCAGTGTACTGTATCATCCTGAAACATTTTAATATAATCACACATTGAAGACTAACTACCAGCCCCTCAACTGCAACTAGAGCTTAAGAGTAAATATCATTCTTGAAAGCAATGCACAGCTCCTTCTGGGAAGCGATGACATTCATGGATCTCAGCTTCAAAAGAAAGAATGGATTTAACATTGAACATTAGAGTCATACAGCACAGAAACAGGACCTTCCATGCCAACTACGATGCCCATCTAGGCTAGTCCCATTTGCCCATGTTTGGCCAATATCCTTCTAAACCTTTCCGATCCATGTACCTGTCCAGGTTCCTTTTAAATATTGCTAATGGAACTGCCTCAGCCTCTTCCTCTGGCAGCTCGTTCCATACACATACCACTCTCTGGGTGAGAAGGTTGCCCTTCAGTTTCCTATTAAATCTCTGTACCTCACCATACTTGTGCAAACTCAACTTGACACACGTTGCCAAGTTTTTACTTAACTGAAAGTTAGGCCCTCCTATGGACATTTTTTTCTAAAATATACAGTTGTGGACGTCCTAGCTAATTCATCATTGAATTGGATTTTGCCACTCAATAAAGGCAAAAGAAGGAGGAGGACTAGGGTCAATAAAATCCTAATTATTTCTCTGCCGCGTCCCAACCAATCTCCACTCTCTCTGATTCTATTGGTGGGTGAAAACCTTTGATCTTGGACCTGAATATTCAGACAAAGCAATCTGGGCAGAGAATGCAAGGTATTTACTTCGCATGTACAAAGATTTTTCTCCTTATCTCTGCACTAAATAGTAGATCCTTTCTACTGAGACTCAGCCCTCTGGTTCAAGACTTACCAACCTGAGGAAATGGCCTCTCAGCACTCAACTTGTCAACCTCTCTCTGAAGCACATGCACCTCAATGGGATCACTTCGGTCTTCATTGGTTGAAAGCTGTGCATTCCAAATCAGAACTCACTGCATCAACAAAATACCTTATCCCTCTATCTATCCCATTACTGATCGATCTAAGTCATCTGGTTGCTGTTCTGATAAGTATCTGAAACAGTTAACCCTCTTTGTAATTCTGAACTGCATGCATGGTCAAAACTCCTATAACAAAGGACCCAAGAGGTACAGGAACTATTTGGAGATCATTTTGACTCAAACATGATTATGATGAGGAGTAAGAGGTTCAGAGAGGATCTGTCTCAAAGTTGATTGAGATTTTTGAGGAGGTGATGAAGATGATTGAGCAGGCTTAGTCAGTGGATGTTGTCTACATGGACTTTAGTAAAGCATTTGACAAAGTCCCTCATGGTAGCTTGATCCAGAAGTTGCATGAGTTGGTAAGCTGGATACAAAATTGCTTTGGCCACAGAAGGCAGAAGGTAGTGGTGGAAGTGTGATTTTCTGACTGGACGTCTATGATCTGTAGTGTTTCACAAGGATTTGTGCTGGGACCTCTGTTGTTTGTAATATAGATAGAAATGATTTGGATGAAAAGTAGGTAGCCTGATTAATAAGTTTGCAGATGACACAAAAATGGCAGAATTCATATCCTTCTTATGTAACTTCTTCCAACCCTCCAAGATCTCAATACTCCTCAATCCTGGTCATCCCCAAATTATTCACTCCTCCCTTGATAGTCCTGGATTCAGCTGACAAACTCCAAAACTCTGAAATGTCCTCTCTAAACCTCTGCACCTGTTTCCTCCTTTAAGATGCTCCTTACAACTCAATTCATTGACCAAGTTTTTGCTCACCATCACCTTCGAATGCTTTGCCACATTAAAGCAACTATATTAACTTCTTTTTCACAACTACAGTTAAGCTTCCAGAATGATTACAAGCAGGGTTTTCAAATGCATCACTGATGTACTGTATTCAGACTAAAAGAGGAGATGCTAAAGGGGAGATGATGAACATAGAACATTACAGCACACTACAGGCCCTTTGGCTCACAATGTCGTGCTGACATTTTATCCTGTTCTAAGATCTATCTAACCCTTCCCTCCCACATAGCCCTCCATTTCTCTATCATTCAAGTGCCTATCTAAGAGTCTCTTAAATGTCACTAATGTATCTGTCCCCACCTCCTCTGCTGGCAGTACGTTCCACACACCCACCACTCTGTGTAAAAAAACATACCTCTGACATCCCCCTTATACCCTTCTCCAATCACATTAAAATTATGCCCCCTTGTGTTAATCATTTCCGCCCTGGGAAAAAGTCTCTGACTGCCCACTCAAACTATGCCTCTTATCATCTTGTACACCTCTATCAAGTCATCGCATCCTCCTCCTCTCCAAAAGGAAAAGCCCTAACTCACTCAACCTATCCAGAGACAGTTGTGGATATTGAGAGAGGTTGTCAAAACATTCATTAGGATATAATTCAGATGAAAATTTGGGTGGCGAAATGGCAGATGGAGTTTAATCCAGACAAGCGTGAGGTGTTGCACTTTCAGAGTTTAAATGCAAGAGAATGCAAGATTATACAGTAAATGGCAGGACTCTGAGGAGTATTGAATCACAGAGGGATCTTGGGGTGAAAGTCCATAGCTCCCTGAAAATGGCAACACAATTGGATAGAGTGGAAAAGGCGGCATATGGCATGCTTTTCTTCAGCAGTCGGGGAACTGAGGATAAAGTTGGCAATCACATTGCAGCTGTATAAAACTTTGGTTCGACCACATTTGGAGTAGTGTGTTTAGTTCTGGTCATCTCATTATAGGAAGGCTGTGGAGGTTATGGAGAGGATGCAGAAGAGGTTCACCAGGATGTTGCCTGGATTGGAGAGTACTAGCTTTAAGGAGAGGTTGGACAAACTTGGATTGTTTTCTCTGGAGCGTCAGAGGCTGAAGGGCAACCCGATAGAAGTTTATAAAATTATAAGAGGCATAGATAAGTGCAGATAGCCAGAGTCTTTTTCCTAGAGTCAGTCATACTTTCACATATCAAATCTAGAGGACATACATGTAAGGTGAGAGGGGGAATTTTAAAAGAGTTTGGCAAGGCAATTATATTACACAGAGAGTGGTAATGCCTGGAACAGGGAGCTGGTAAAAGCAGATACAAAGCAACCTTTAAGAGGCATTTGGACAGTCCCATGAACAGACAGGGAAAAGAAGGATAAAGATGATGGGGTTAGAATGGCATCAAGCTCGGCACAGGCATGATAGGCCAAAGGGCCTGTTCCTGTGCTGTACTGTTCTATGCAGAAGAGGATGCTTGGAATCTGGAATGCACTACCTGAGGGGATGGTGGAATTAGGTATTCTCACAACATTTACAAAGGACCAAGACAAGCACTTGAATTGCCAAGGCGTAGTAGGCTACAGAGCAAGTGTTGGTAAATGAGATAACTGCACGTGTAATAGATGGTCGACATAGGCATGGTAGGCCCAAGGACCTGTTTCCATGCTGTATGACTGCACGACTATAAATTTCCAAGGACATGCAGATGGGTAGGTTCATTGACCAGTGTAAATTGCCCCTAGCATGGAGGAGAGTGGTAGAATCTGACTCAAGTTGATGAGAATGTGGGGAGAACAAAAAATGGAATTCATTGACTTCAGGAAAGGGGGCAGTGTACATGCATCCATCTCCATCAATGGTGCTGAGGCTGAGACCTTCGAGTTCCTTGGAGTGAACATTACCAATAGCCTGTCCTGGTGCAACCACATAGACACCATGGCCAAGAAAGCTCACCAGTGCCTCTACTTCCTTTGGAAGTGAAAGAAATTTGCCATGTCCCCTTTGACACTCACCAACTTTTATCGATGCACCATAGAAAGCATCCTATCTGGATGCATCACAGCTTGGTATGGCAACTGCTCTGCCCAGGACCACAAGAAACTGCAGAGAGTTGTGGACACAGCCCAGCACATCACAGAAACCAGTGTCCCCTCCATGGACTCTGTCTATACATTTCGCTGCCTTGGTGAAGCAGCCAGCATAATCAAAGGCCCCACCCACCTGGGTCATTCTCTCTTCTCCCCTCTCCTATCAGGCAGAAGATACAGGAGCCTGAGGGCACGTACCACCAGGCTCAAGGACGGCTTCTACCCCATGATGAATGTGGGAGGAAAGCGGGTGCTCCGGTTTCCTCCCACGTTCCAAAGACGTACGGGTTAGGAAGTTGTGGGCGTGCTATGTTGGTGCCGGAAGCGTGGCGACACTTGCGGGCTGCCCCCAGCACACTCTATGCAAAAGATGCATTTCACTGTGTGTTTTGATGTACGTGACTAATAAAGAAATCTTATAAGAGTGTTGAACTGTTCGCTTATACGATGAGATGGACTCTTGACCTCAATCTACCTTATGATCTTGCACCTTATTGTCTACCTGCACTGCACTTCCTCTGCAGCTGTGACACTTTACTCTGTATTCTGTTATTGTTTTTACCCTGTACTACCTCAATGCACTGTGTAATGAATTGATCTGTACGAACAGTATGCAAGACAAGTTTCTCACTGTACCTCAGTGCAAGTGACAATAATAAACCAATACCAATGTAAAGGTTTGTGTTTTTGTTTTTTGCCCTTCAGTCCACCATGACTATGTCGACCATCAATTACACATATGCAGTTGGCTCATTTACCAGCACTTGGTCTTTAGCCTTCTATGCCTTGGCAATTCAAGTGCTCGTCTAGGTACTTTGTAAGTGTTGTATTTGTGTAAAGGTTGTTTGGCAGTCAGTGCGGACTCATTGGGTAGAAGGGCCTGTTGTATGTCACTATGACACAAGATGTACAGAATATCTTCCCACTGCAAAAATTAATCCAAAAAGAAATAATATTTCAAGTATTTTGGGCTGATGAGGAATGTAAAACCTCAAGTTCATGAAAATACACTGAAAGACCTGTTTACAAGCATCCAGTTGTCACATTGCTTCTATTTTGAGGAATCAGGACAAAAGCAAGATTAGAGGTGACCTTAGGAGAACTCTTCAGGGAGAAAAGGACAACCGCTATGTACATTCTCCACTTGTTTAAAGGAGGTGTTATCGTGTCGGAAATTTGACTTCATGCTTTCCACTTTATCATTTCCTTCTTCAGCTTATTAAAAGGTAGCAGGAAGCAACATGGGGATATTGGGAGCCCCCTCCAAGCACTTTAATTACAAAAGAGAACTGGAGCTTTCGAGAATGTCGTGCTGTGATAACATTGTTTGGCTCAAGGAATCACTTGGAACAGTGAAAATGTTGGTGAATTATTCAATGCCTTATTTATCTGCCCAAGGACAGCAAATTATCCCAGTTGCAAACTGCAATGAAATGTCAAAAAGACTGCACTTGGAAGGGTGATGCAAAGTGTGCAAGCAAGGCACCCTCTGTTTGTTTGCATTAAGACAATACTTTGGAGCTTCTTCAAGTTTATTGTCATAGACAGGCCTATGAAAGCCGTGAAAATTAGCCTTTTGCAGCAGCAGCCTAGTGCATTACAAACATAACAAACTTATATCAATTTAAGTTTATGTTATACATAACTTACACCCTGTGCAAAATAAACAAAATAAACATAACGACACTAGTGCAAGATTGAGAGAGAGAAAGAAATATAGTCCAAGGTAGTGTTAAGTTTTTTCAGGTGGGTTCAAGAACCTGATGGCAGTGGGGAAGAAGCTGTTGTTGAACCTTGAGGTACGTAGAACATAGAACAGGACCTTCAGCCCACAATGTTGTGCTGACTTAGCTATTCCCTCCTACCTACAGAATGCCCATATCCCTCTATTTTCCTCATTCTTGTGCCCATCCAAGCGTCTCAGAAGCCCCCAATGAATTTACCTCCACCACCCTATCAGGAAACCCATTCCAGGCATCCACCTTCTCAGTAAAAAACATACCCTTCACATCTCTCCTGAACCTACCCCCTCTCACCTTATATGCATGCCCTCTGGTACTGGAATGCTCAGTAACGGGAAAAAGATATTGCTTGCCTATCTATGCCCCTCATAATTTTATACACTTCCAACAGATCCCCACCTCAGCCTCTGCCACTCCAGAGTAAAGAGTCCAAGTTTGTCTCCTGTACCATCGTAGAAGCTCTTGTTTGTAGAGGAGAGGATGCACAGGGATAGAGAGATGTGCATGAAGGGAGCATCTGTGGGTGTGTGGGCTTGTGGAGGTATAGGACATGCATGAATATGGAACTTGCACTGTTATTGAGCTGAGGACAGAGAATCACATAGGTACAGGGTATACACTGGTTTAGACCATCATAAGATATAGGAGCAGAATTAGGCCATTCAGCCCATCGAGTCTGCTCCACCACTCAATCATGGCTGATTTTTTTTGACCACATTCTCCCACCTTCTCCCATAACCCTTAACCCCTTTACCAATCAAGAACCTATCAATCTCTGCCTTAAATACACCCAATCTGCAGATTGGGTCTGCATCTGCACCCAACATCTGTAGTCCTGTTTCTCTAGTAGACCCAATGACTTGGCCTCCACAGCCTTCTGTGGTAACAGATTCGCCACCCGTTGGCTGAAGAAATTCCTCCTCATCTCAGTTCTAAAGGGATGTCCCTTTATTGAGGCTGTGCCCTCGAACCCAATACTCTCCTACTGATGGAAACATCCTCTCCACATCCACTTTATTCAGGCCTTTCAGTTTTCAGTAGGTTTCAATGAGATGCCCCACCTCATCCTTCTGAACTCCACCAAGCCGAGTGACATGGTGTCATGACAACAACCTTTCCTTCAGTGTCAACAGAATAAATGAGCTAGTCATTGACTTCAGGAAGGGGCAAGGTTCACATGCTCCTGGCCACATTAATGGTACCGAGGTCAAGAGGGTGAATAGCTTGCCCTTGTCCATCCACGTAGATGCCACGGTCAAGAAAGCTCATCAGTGCTTCTACTTCTTCAGGAGACTCAAGAAATTTGGAATGTCCCCTTTGACCCTCACCAAATTTTAATCGATGCATGTCCTGGGTGGTGAGTGGCCTTAACGATGGATGCTGCCTTCTTGAGGCACCGCCTCTCGAAGATGTCCTCTATGGTGGGGAGAAATGTGGCTAGGATCTGGATTAGTCTACAACCCTCTGCAGCCTCTTTCAATCCTGAACATTGGAGCCTCCATACCAGGCGGTGATGCAACCAGTCAGAATGCTCTCCACCTTACATTGTAGAAATTTGCAAGAGTCTATGATATACCAAATCTCCTCAAACCCCTAATGAAGTAGAGCCGCTGGCGTGCCTTCTTCCTGACTGCAGCAATGTGTTGGGCCTAAGATAGATCCTAAGATGCTGATGCCCAGAAACTTGAAGCTGCTCATTCTTTGCACTGCTGACCCCTCAATGAAGACTGGTGTGTGTTCTCCCAACTTCCCCTTCCTGAAGTCCACAATCAATTCCTTGGTCTTGCTGACATTGAGTGTGAGGTTGTTGTTGCAACACCACTCAACCAGCCGATCTCTCACTCCTGTACACCTCCTCATCGCCATCTGAGATTCTGTCAACAGTAGTGTCATTGGCGAATTTATGGATAGCATTTGAGCTGTATCTAGCCACACAGTCATGAGTAGAGAGAGAGAGTGGAGCAGTGGGCTAAGCACGCATCCTTGAGGTGCGCCTGTGTTTGTCAGCGAGGAGACGTTACTACCGATCCACACTGACTGTGGTCTCCTGATAAGGAAGTCGAGGATCCAGTGGCAGAGGGATAGACGACAAGACTATTGAATAGTCCCCTAGTAGGATAAGATGGACTCTTGACCTCACAATTACCTCGTTATGGCCTTACACCGTACTTTCTCTGTAATCGTAACACTATTCTGCATTCTGTATTGTTTTCCCTTGTACTATCTCAATGTACTATTATAATGATAAGATTTGTATGGATGGTATGCAAAACAGTTTTCCACTGTGCCTTGGTACATGTGACAGTAATAAACCAATTTATGAATTTACCAAATTTGCTAATCAAGTACAGGCCCAGAGCCACCAAATGCTCCTCATATGATGAGTCTTTCATTTCCTGGATCATTCGTGAACCTCCTCTCTCTCCCCAACGCCAGCACATCCTTCCTTAGACATGGGGCCCAAAATTGCTCACTAATATTCCAAACGTTATCTGACCAACACCTCATAAAGCCTCAGCAGTACATCCTTGCTTTTATATTCTAGTCGTCGCAAAATGAATGCTGACATTGCACATGCCTTCCTTACTGCCGACTCAACCTGCAAGTTACCCTTTGGGGAATCCTGCACTAGGACTCCCAAGTCTCTTTGCACCACCAATTTCTGGATTCTCTCCCCATTTAGAAAATAGTCTACACCTTTGTTCTTCCTACCAAAGTGCATAATCCCACACTTCCCAATGCTGTATTCCATCTGCCACTTCTTAGCCCACTCTGCTACCCCTGTCAACTCCTTCTGCAGACTCCCTGCTTTCTCAACACTACCTGTCCCTCCACCTATCTTTGTACCATCTGTAAACTTGGCCACAAAGCCATCAGTTCCTTCATCCAGATCATTAACATATAAAGGGAAAAGTTGTGCTCCCACACTGACCCCTGTTAACCTCCACTAGTCACTGGCAGCCATCCTGAAAAGGACCCCTTTATCCCCACTCTCTGCCTTCTGCCTATCAGCCAATCTTCTATCCATGCTCATACCTTGCCTCTAACACCATGGGCTCACCATGACTGCTGCTCTTGTTTGACAGCTTTGGGTCTGGCACCTTGTCAAAGGCCTTCTGAAGATCCAAGTAAGTAACATCCACAGACTCTTTGTTTAATCAGCTTGTTACCTCAAAAGAATTCCAGCAGATATTTCAGGCAAGGTATCCCATTAACAAAACCATGCTAAATTTGCCTTATTTTATCATGTACTTCCAAGTACTGTGACATTTCGTCCTTAATAATGGACTCTAAAATCTTACCAACCTCTGAAGTAGGGCTAACCGATCTATAATATCCTGTCCTTTACCTCCCTCTCTTCTTAAGCAAGTTTACTTTGGAATGCAGGTGGATACTGGAGATTGCACAGATATAGAACTGCTCTGATAAAGAGCCATGCAAATTTAGGCTGTATGTAGGACTGCCTTGCATAGTGGTTAGCATAATGCTATTACAGCACCAGCGACTCGGGTTCAATTCCCACCGCTGTCCGTAAGGAGTTTGTACATTCTCCCCGTGTCTGCGTGGGTTTCTTCCAGGTGCTCCGGTTTCCTCCCACATTCCAAAGACGTACAGGTTAGGAAGTCGTGGGTATGCTATGTTGACACCAGAAGCGTGGTGACACTTGTGGGCTGCCCCCAGAACACTATGCAAAAGGTGCATTTCACTGTATGTTTTGATGTACAGGTGACCAAAGATATCCTACCTTACCTTGTGCAAATATCCCAGATGCAAAGTTATTTCATGGAGTCATACAGCTCAGAGACAGCCCTTCAGTCCAGCTAGTCCATGCTGACATTTTTGCTCATCTACACTAATCTTGCTTGCCCATATTAGGACCGTATCTTTCAATACTTTGCCTGTTCAGATGTCTGACTAAATGCTTCTTAACATAGTAAATGTATCTGATTCCACCTCTCCTTTTGGCAATATATTCCAGATATCACTGGGTAAAAAAAAACTTACCCCTCAGATCCCATTTAAAACTCCTTCCTCATACATTAAACCCACGCCCTTTTGTTTTTGATACCTTTACCTTTGGGAAAAGATTTTGACTGTCTACCCTGTCTATGCCTCTCATAATTTTATGTACTTTGTAAGAGGTTATTGGGCCTTGCTAGCTTCAACCTTAATGACTAGGCCTTATTTAAAGATAATTTAAAAACTGAGGTTATTGGAAATGGAAAAAAAATACAAAACAATGGAAACACTGAACATCAGAGGTTGTGGGGGCAGATACATTAGGGGCATTTAAGAGACTTAGATAGCCACATGAATGATAGAAAAATGGAGGGCTAAGTGAGAGGAAGGATTAGACAGATCTTAGTGCAGGATAACATGTCGGCACAACATTGTGGGCCAAAGGGCCTGTGCTGTGCTATAATGTTCTATCATCTGGTAAGAGAAAGAACTAACGTTTCAGGTTGGAGACCTTGGTGATGTTGGCTGCTTTCCCGAAACAGTGGGAAGTGTTGACAGCCTCAATGGAGGGGATGTTAGCTTGCCTGATGGACTGGGCTGCATTCACAACTCTCTGCAATTTCCTGTAGTCTTGAGCAATATTCATCACCATTCACGACTCCTCAGAGAATGAAGCAGTCCACATCCAAATGCAGCAAGACCAGGCCTGGGCTGATCGATGACTTATTCACTCTCAAACTTAACTTCCCCAGCTGCCGTGGTGGGATTTAAGCACGTTTCTGGTGCAATAGTCCAGTACTTATGCTAATTTATCCTTGATGAAGATAAATAGACCAAGACCTTTGTTAGAACAGGCAAAATGCATTTACATGATTGGCTGTTGGAAGGGGGAATTGTCTCTGATATCCTGGAAATTTAATTATCACTCATTCAATCAAGTTACATTGTAAGGACATGAAGAACAGGAGCAGAAGTAGGCCACGTGTTCCTTTGCGTCTGCTTTGCCACACTAAGAGACTGTGGATGATCTGATTGTTGACCACAGTTCCCTCTGGTCTATGATATCCAGAGGGAACTCATGCCAAGGCCCATGATGTCTGTGCCTCTGGTCAATGTTGACCAGAGTTCTCGTTTCCTGCCTGATCTCCACTGCCCTTGATTTAGTCTATCACATTACTGCTTGTGGGATCTTGCTGTACACAAAATGGCTGCCATTACACCGCTGAATAGTTTTCTTTGTTTGTGATGTGATTCAGGACACCCATGGGTTGTGAATCATGCAATATGAGTGCAAGTCTTCCTTTCTCTTCCAGCAAGTGTAATGTTAGGCATGGAATGCTTCAGTTATAACCAAAAACAAAATGGAAAAGCAATCCCTTGGGCCCACGTGGAGAAAGAATCATTCTTTATTTCACTGGTAAGGACCTGCATCAGCAATCAATGTCAGCCCTGCAGAATTTACATTTTCATTTATTTTGCTTTGAGAATGCTGCACAATGCTATCAAACCATTCAAGTAGATTACCAAATAATCCTGTGTATTCATGAGATCCACAAGTCAGTGGTGTGATGGCAGTGAGAAATATTGGAAGACTAAAATTTTTGGTGGGAGTGGGGCAAAAAAGATGCTGCAGCTGTATGAAGGAGACGAGGATTCTGCTGAAAAAAATTATAAGTTAATTGTGCTTGAAAATATCTCACTGGCAGCATCAATATAGCAATGACTAGTCTTTCAACATGGCTTCAGGATCTTGAGGCAAGCTGCAGAGATGTGCCTATACGGGAAGACCTTCAAAGTCTTTCTAATTACCAATAAACCTGAAAAAATAGTCACTCAGCAACTGAACCAAAACTGCCAAGCAGAAAATGAAAACCTTTTGCTTCTTCTACCAAAACCCAGAAATGTTCAAAATTGCAGAGTTGTGGACACAGCCCAGTCTATCATGAAAACCAGCTTCCCCTCCATTGACTGTTTACACTTCCCACTGCCTCAGGAAAGCAGTTGGCATAATCAAAGGCCCCCTCACACCCCACTTATTCTTTCTCCTCCCCTCTCCCATCAGGCAAAGATAAAAGCTCGAGAAATCTTTAAGCAATATCTTTTCCCCCCATTACTGAGCAACCCAATACCAGAGGTCATGTATTTAAGGTGGGAGGGGGGGTAGGTTCAGAACAGACATGAGGGGTACATTTTTTTTTCCTCAGTAGTGGATGCCTGGAATGCATTGCCTGATAGGGTGGAGACAAACTCATTGGGGGCTTTTAAGAGGCTTGGATGGGCACATGTATGACAGAAAAATAGTGGGATATGGGCCTTCTGTAGGTAGAAGGGTATAGCTATGTCAGCACAATATTGTGGGCTGAAGGGCCTGTGCTGTACTGTCCTATGTTCTAACATGTACCACCAGGCTGAAAGACAGCTTCTATCCCACTGTTATAAGATTATTGAATGGACCTCTTGTACAAGAGATGAATTCTTGATCTCTCAATCTACTTCATGGCCCTTGCACTCTTAACTAATATTATGTTCTGCATTCTGATTTTTCCTTTAGATAATCTCGATATACTTCTGTATGGATTGATCTGTCTGGATGGCACAGAAACAAAAGTTTTTTTTTGCTGTATCCTGGTACACATGACAATAAACCAATTACCAGCGGCCAAATACTTGGCAGGGCAGACTATCATTGCAAAGAGCAGAGTTAACGTCTCAAGTTGATGACCTTTCATTGGAGTTCACCTAAAATGCTAATTCTTTCTCTTATCACTGTTGCTATCTGACCAACTGACTAATCCCAGCACTTGGAGACAAGAGACTGCAGATTCTGTCATTCCACAACTCCACCCTTCCCCACTCCCCCCCCCCCCAAACTTGCTTCCATCTGCGCATCATCTCCCTCCTCACCTCATTCCACCCATCACCTACCAGTCCCTGCCTCACCGCTAGACTGTCTATCTCCCCTCTACACTCAGTCCAGATACAGGGTCTCAACCCAGAATGTCAACCATCCCTCTGCCTGACCCGGAGTTCCTCCAGCAGTTTCAGCTTTTATTTCAGATTTTCTGCATCTGTGGTATTTTGCTTTTAAATGCTTAACTTGCTGTCCAGGTTTGAAACTGACCCAGCAAGCTAGTTGCTGACTAAAGAAATTGGCTGGTTTTCAACTCCATAGAAATCAGAGTTACACCACTTTAAACCTGGAAACTTACTGCGGGGAGTTTGACATTTGTTTAGTTTTCTGGTCACACTTCATTAGCAAAAGCTTGCTCCTCTCCCTTGTTCTCTTCCTGAGATGCTTGTTAAACTTTACCTCTTCAGGCCAAAGTTTTGATCATGAACCAGAATCATAGAAGTATGCACCAGAGGCCATTCAGTCCACTGTGTTCATGCTGGTCAGATATTAAACCAATACCACATGCCATCTTTTGGTCCATTGCCTTAAAGGTTAAGTCATCAAAAGCAACTGTTAAATATTGTGATGGCTTCTGTCTTCACCACTGATTTAGTCACTAAGTCCCTGCCTCTCACTGCTTATTGACTGAACAAGAAAGAAATCAGAACAGAACAGGCCCTTTGGCCCATATTGTGCCAACTCATTAAACTAGTAATTAAACACCTATCTAAACTAATCCCTTCTGTATACACAGTGTATATATCCCTCCATTCTCTGCATATTCATGTGCCTATTCCTAAGAGTAGAACTCTTAATGACAATTCTACTCACTGCCTTCTCATATCCCCTTCTAGCTCTCCAAAGTCCCTTCTTAAGCTCCTTCCTGGCAACCTTATAATTTTCCAGAGCCCTGCCTGATTTTTCCTTCCTAAAACTCAAGTATGCTTCCTTCTTCAGGAATTATTTTGCATCTTGTCAACTATGGTTCCTTTACGCTACCATCCTTTCCCTGTCTCAGTGGGACAAACCTATCCAGAACCCCATGCAAGTGTTCCCTAAACAACCTCCACATTTCTTCTGTGCATTTTCCTGATAAAGTCTGTTCCCAATTTGTGTTCTCAAGATCAGGCCTAATACCATCGTAATCTGCCCTCTCCCAATTAAAAACTTTCCCATATTGTCTGCTCCTATCCTTGTCCATGGCTATGCTAAAGGTCAGGGAGTTGTGGTCACTATCTCCAAAATGCTCGTCCACTAACCAGGTTCATTGCCTAGTACTAGATCCAGTATGGCCTCTCCTCTAGTCAGCCTGTCCACATACTGTGTCAAAAATCCTTCCTGGATGCACTTAAATTCTGCCCCACTTAAACCTTTTGCTCTAAGGAGGTGCCAATCAATATCAGGGAAGTTGAAGTCACCCATGACAACCCTGTTATTTTTTCACCTTTCCAAAATCTGCCTACTTATCTGCTCCTCAGTGTCCTGGTAGATTTTGGGGAGCCTATAGAATACTCCCAATAAAGTGATCATTCCCTTCCTGTTTCTAACTTTTCCCTTGTAGGTTCACTAACATGCTGTCCAAGAAAGCCATCACAGATGCATTCCATGAAGTCCTCCTCAAGACTTCCTCAACCAACTTGGTTCACCCAATTTATGTGGAAGTTAAAGTCCCCCATGATAACTGCAGTTCTGTTCTTACAGGCATCAGATATTTCTTGGTTTATTGCCTGTGCCACTGTAATGTTATTATTCAGTAACCTATAGACATTCCACCAGTTATTTTCCCTTTACTACTCCTGATCTCTACCCAGATGGACTCAACATTCTGCCCCTTAGAAGTTATATCATCTCTCACTATCATCCTGATCTCAATCTTAAGAGCGCTACCCCACCTCCCTTACCTTCCAGCCTATCCTTCCATATTACCTGATACCCTTGGATATTTAATTCCCAATCATCTCCACCCTGCAACCACATTTCTGTAATGGTCACTAAATCATACCCCTTTGTACTGATTTGTGCCACAAGTTCACTGACCTTGTTTCGGATACTATGGGCATTCAGATAAAGTGCCCTTACACACATCGTCCTTTCAGAATCCAGTAACCTTTGTGTCCTTTGCATTTGACTTCTGTACTCCACTCTTACTTTCCTGTTTTAACTTTTGCTCTGGTCTCTGCTTTGTTTCCCTTTGTCTTTCTGTATGGATTCCCATCTCCCTGCCATATTAGTTTAAACCCTCCCCAAAAATACAAGCAAACAATCCCGAGGTCATTGATCCCAGTCTTGCCCAGGTGTAGACTGTCCAGTTTGTACTGGTCCCACCTCCCCCAGAACCAGTTCTAATGTCCCAGGAATCAAACCTTCCCTCCTGCACCACTGCTCAAGCCACATATTCATCCTAACTCTGCTGCTATTCCTACTCAGACTAGTACATGGCACAGGCAGTAACCCTGAGATTATTATCTTTGAAGTTCTACTTTTTAATCTTCTCCTAGCTCCCTAAATTCAGCTTGTAGGACCTCATCCAGCTTTTTTCCTATATCATTGGTACCTACAAGCACCACAACAACTGGCTCTTCACCCTCCCCTTCCAGAATGCCCCACAGTCACACCAAAGTATCCCTGACCCTTGCACCTGAGAGGCAACACACCAACCAAGAGTCCCATTTGTAGCCACAGAATCTCCTATATTCCCCTTACCATGGAATCCCCTACCACTATAGCTCTGCCACTCTTTTTCCTGCCCTCCTGTGCAGGAGAGCCACTCACAGTGCCATGATCCTGGCTGCTGCTGCCTTCTCCTGATGAGCCATCTCCCCCAACAGTATCCAAAGCAGGATCTCTGTGTTGGAGGGAGATGACCACAGGGGACTCCTGCACTACCTTCCTATTACTGTTCTGCCTGTTAGTCACCCATTCCTTATCATTCCCACAGCTTTTAAACTGCAGTGTCACTAAACATGCTGCCCACCACATTCTCAGCATCACAGAATGCACCAAAGTGAATCCATGCACAGCTCCAGTGCCATCACACAGTCTGTCAGGAGCTGCAGCTGGACACGCTTCCTGCACACTGTTATCAGGGACACTGGCAGCCACCCTGAGTTCCCACATCACACAGGAATATGACACAGGTCTGAGCTCATCTACCATGACCAAATGCTTTGAGGGAAAATAAAGAGACAAAAAAATAATAACCTACCCTCACCTTACCTTAGTGTTGCTCACCCTCCTCACTGAAGCCTGGTAGTCACCAAAGCCCACACTTAAACAACTATCAACACTTTGACTAAACAGCAACCCTTCTCAAAATGGCAGCTCTACTTGACCCTAACTTCTTTTTATTAGCTGCTGATAATTAGCTAATTAGCCAATCACCTACAAAATAACAATTAGCTGACTTACCTCTTAAATTTAAAGGGCAATCTTACAGAGATGTATATAGTCATGAGGGGGTATAGATTGGATGAATGCACACAGTCTTTTTTCTAGGGCTGGGGAATCAAGAACTAGAGGGCATAGGTTTAAGGTCAGAGGGTAGAAATTTAATAGGAACCTGAGGGGCAACTTTTTCACCAAGAGGGTGGACAGTATATGTAATGAGTTGCCAGAAGAGGTGGTTGAGGCAGGTACATTAACAACATTTAAAAGGTACTTGGATGGGTACATGGATGCGAAAGGCTTAAAGGGATATGGACCAAATGAAGGCAAATGGGACTAGTTTAGATGGGAACCTTGGTCAGCATGGACCAGTTGGGCTGAAAGGCCTGCTTTCATGCTGTATGACTCTATGACTTGATGACTCTAGATAGAACCTTGGGGAAGTTGATTCGAATGTGGTTGTGATTTGTGTAGGAATAATATCAATGAGTACTTGATGGTTGGCACTGACTCAGTGGGCTGAACTGTGTGTTTCCGTGCTATGTAGCTCTGTGACTTTCACAATCAAGTAATGCCCTCATATCTCATAGCAGCGATACAGTTCGAGAGCCAGGAAATCAGATTAACCTCCAACTCATCGATGGCCAGCATAGCCCATCTCAATGGGCTGAATAGGCTCCCTCTGCATCATGGATGTCAATGATCTTGCCTCTACATCATAGATGCAAGATCATGGATGTCAATGATCTTGCCTCTACATCATAGATGCCAATGATCTCCCACATTCCTTAGACGTATGAGTTAGGAAGTTGTGGGCATGCTATGTTGGCGCCGGAAGTGTGGCGACACTTGTGGGCTGACCCCAGCACACTCTACACAAAAGATGCATTTCACTATGTATTTTGATGTACATGTGACTAATAGAGATATCTTATCTTATCTTGTGTTAGAGAAGTCCCATTTTAAGCCTTCTTTTTTGACTGGAGTACAGTAAATGTTTGTGCAGAGGATAATCTGGCTACTGTTAGTAATTAAAAACTCAATCTATGTTTGCAACTGCAATTCTGATTCTTAATAAGTGCGAACAGATGACATAGTTGAAAAAAAGAGGATTTATAAATGAACTTTTCTGCTGTAACCCCCATCTGTAAATATTTCCATCTGTTATTCTGTAACTAGGGTGCTCGATGCAATCTGTGAAACAGGACAGAATCTTCCTGAAGTATATCCATGCAAAAATATGCTGAGTTATTTTTCTTCTCTACCTTTCAAATTTAGGGTTTGCTGAGCGAAAGTTATTCATGGTCTCAGTCACAGCTGGGGACTGTACGATAATTACATTAATTTGCCTAATCTTCAATTCCAGCTCATTATTCATAGATTTATGCCTGCTTTTCAGCTAATTACAGGACGAGTAAAAAAGGTCTTTGAAATACGTTATTCTCGACTAAATGTGTTTTAGAGGACATTCTATTTGGTTTCTATGAGTACTTTAAATGCAAGGAGAAGTGTGAAATTGAAAGCTCCTTCTATAATGTTACCCAGGACTATGATAGTCAATTTAAGTACTTGACTTCATTGCTTACACAAAGAGAAAACGATTTGCATTTGTACAGAAGATATCTTGACCTCACAATGTCCCGAGGCACTTCACAGTCAACAAGCTGATCTATAATTACAGTGACTGTTGTAATGTACAGAATGTAGTGGCCAATCTATGCACAGCAAGATCTCTTAAGCATCAATGCAATATTACTGATTAAGTGATATTGTTTGTGGGATATTAGCCAGGGCTTTTGGTGGGGGGGATGTCTAAAGTTTCATAAAGGTGGATTTTAATGAAGAAGGAGAGTCACCGAGACATACAGCAATGCAGCACGGAAAGAGGCTCTTCGGCCCATCTCATCCATGCTGTCTAAAATGCCCATCTAAGCTAGTCCCATTTGCCCACATTATATCCCTCTAAGACTTTTCTAGAAGAAAGAGGTTTAGGAAATATATTCTAGAACTTTGGAAATATAAAAGGTAGATGCATGGCCTTTGATAGTGGAGTGAAGGGGGTGAGAAAGAGGCCAGAGTTTGAAGATTGCAGGCATTGTGAAGTGTTGCAGGACTGGATGAGATAACAGATATAAGACCATAAGGAAATAACAGCTGGTATAAGCCACTCGATCCATCAAGCCTGCCCCACTATTCAGTTTCATTATGGCTACTCTGACCCAGATCTCAGCTCCTCATCTGTGCCAGTTCTCTATCACCTTCAGTTTCCAGATCTTTGATAAATTTAATTACTCACTCCTTAAATACCCCCAAAACATCTGGCCTCCACAACCTTCCAGGGTAGAGAGTTCCAGAGGTTCACTTTGCACTAAAATGGACTTTGTGCTTTTTTCTCTGTGCCTTTTCTTGTAAAAGTTGTGTATAGTTTATGTTTAATTTATTTTTTCTTGTGAATGCTGCTTATCTGATGCTATGTGTCTGTGATGCTGCTGCAAATAAGTTTATCATTGCACCTGTGCACACATGTACTTGTGCAGATGACAGTAAACTTGACTTTGACTTTGACTTTGAAGGCCCATTTGCACTAATAGTAACACATCAATGAATGAATCCCTTATCCATAAGCTGAAACGGCTTGCTACCCCTGTTTTCTGTGCTGTGAAACACACCTTGAAGTAAAATTTATTTGTGCATTGCTCATGCTCAGCATGTCAGGAAGCATCAACGGAAAGAGAAGCAGAGTTAAGGTTTCAGGTTGAAGACAGTTCATCAGACTGTGCCTGGAAATGGGTGTGATTTTATAGCACTGCTGGGACAGAAAATGATGGTTTAGGTGCTAAATCATTTCCTGATTCCATGGAGTCTATGGTGCAGAAAGAAGCCACTTACCCCATCCAATCCTTGCTCACCGTCTGTAGGAGTCTCCACCCAACCTCCCAGTGTTATCTTCTATCCCCCCTTAAGTGTTTATCAGTCTTTCCCCAATTGCACTTCTACTCCTTGCCTCAGTCACTCTCGGCAGTACAGGAGGCCACATCATTAGTCCTCTCAGAGCACAGTTTCCTCCAAATTCCTTGTAAGATTTATTGGTCATCTTCACCAGCACGTGGAATATCCGATCTATGTTTATCTGATGCAGCCTTTCAAGAATTTTACAGGCATCTTCCAGGCTGTTATTCCTCTGCCCAGTTTCACCAGATCCTTGGAACTAATCAGATGTCCTGCATAGAAGCATTGAAAATTGGACTCGGCCATTTGGCTCTTTGGGCTGTTCCACCATTGAACACGATCATGGCTGATCCACTTCGATCCCCTGTTCCCACCTTCTCCATGTATCCCTTGATCCCTTTTCATTAAGAAATATATATACCTCCTAACTGAATATATTTAAAGACTTGGACTCCATTGACTTCTGTGGTGGAGAATTCCATAGATCACCACCCTCTGAGTGAAGAATTCTTTCTTCATTACATTTCTAAGTCGTTTATATCCTTATATCCTCAGACTGTGGGCCTTGGTTGTGTGACCATTTAAACATTCTCCTTATATCGTCCATCTATCAGAGTCATAGATCCATAGAGCACGGAAACAGGCCGCTCCGCCCAACTGGTCCATTCCGACCAAGATTCCCAACCAAACTAGTCTCATTTGCCTACATTTGGCCCATATCCTTCTTAAGCTTTCCTATCCATGTACCTGACAACGCTTGCGGGCTGCCCCCAGAACAGTCTAGACAAAAGATGCATTTCACTGTGTGTTTCGATGTACATGTGACTAATAAAGATATCTTATCTTATCTTATCTGTCCCACTGTCTTTTACAAGTTATTGTTGTACCTGCCTCAACCACTTCCTCAGGCAGCTCATTTCCATGTCTGTACCACCCTCTGTGTAAAAAAAGTTATCTCTCAGGTTTCTGTTGAATCTCTCCCCTCTCACCTGAAACTTATGTCTTCTAGTTCTTGATTCCCGAATCCTGGGAAAAAGACTGTGTGCCTTCACCCTATCTATGTCCCTCATGATTTTATCAGCCTTCTATGCTCCAAGGAAAAAAGACCTAGCCTGTCGAACCTTTCCCTCAGTCCCTCGAGTCCTGGCAGCATCCTGTTAAAATTTTCCTGCACTCTTTCCAGTTTAATAGCTTCTTTCTTACAGCACAGTGACCAAAACTGAACAGAATATTCTAAATGTGGCCTCACCAATGTCCTGAACAACTGCAACACAGCCACCCCATTTCAGTACTCAATGCTGTGACTGATGAAGGCCAACATGCCAAAAGCCTTCTTCACCACCCTGTCTACCTGTGACTCCAACTTCAGGGAACCATGTACCTGAACTCCAAGGTCCTTCTGTTCTCTTTTAGAATTTTATAGGTTTCTATGAAAACTCCTCTCATTCTTTCATACTCTAGTAAATATAGATCCAACCAACCCAATATCCGTTCTTACGTCAGTCCTGCCATTGCAAGAATCAGATTGCTTAACGATTACTAATATGTCCCACTGCAAAGGCCAGTTCAAGGTTGGGGTTGTGGTCTGAGAGACACTTGAAAGTCCATGAGGTTGCATTATGGGGAGCTATGGAGGACAGATGCCCACTCTAACTTCTTCTTAGTACACAGAGACAGAAACCACTCAGCCTTTCTTGAGCAAACCTCTGTGAGAACTTCTCAAGAGCCACTCAGCATCCAGAAAATACTGGTAAGAGCTTATCCAATACTACCAACCTTGACAAACTTACCAACACAGGTGAATACGGCCTGTTTCCACAGGAAGGAGAGTCTAGGCCGAGGGGCTGTTGACTCGGGGAAAGGGGTAGGTATTTAGGACTGATCTGAAGAGAATTTTATTACTTGGAGGTATGTAAATCTTTGGAATTCTTTACCAGAGTGCTGTGGCTCAGTCACTAAAATTATTGAGATCAATAGATCTTTGGACACTAAAGGAATGAACAGATACGGGAGATGGCCAGGAAGGTGGACCAGATGGAGGACTTGTTGAATGGTGGAGAAAGTTTAAGGGTCCTTGTAGCCTTTTTCCACTTATTCACCCATTTTATGAAGTGGTTAGCAGATATATTTTAATTTTGAAAGGTTTGCACTTAAAATAGGTACCACCCCATTTAGCGATGGCACAGATATTGGCACAGCTCATTTCACAAGCTAAGCACTATTAAAACGGTCATCACCGCACCTATTTTCAGCCCATTGCACAGGCACAATGTTGTGGAATTTGAGGCGCACTCTGTGGAAATTTATTTGTATGCCCCTTTCATTTGTGCCCACCTTTGCAATTTATATCCCAGCACTACACACACTAATGAGGCATACACAAGGACATTAATCACGATGTGTTGCATTTTCCTCTTAACTGTGCTTTAAGTGACAAAGGACTGACTTACTCACTGTGTAATAATCACTGTCCTGCAGCTATGACTCAACTGCGACACCCTCAGAGTCATGCTTACTTTGTCAACTCATGGTTTTAGGGACTTTTAATAATGGTGCAGTAACTTTAGGGAGTTAGAATGTTATTAAACACATCAGTCAGTTTTTTTATTGTGCAAACATGCTGCTGAACCACATTTAAGTAGTTTAATTGTGTATTAGCCTTCAATATGTTGAAATATGATCTGAAATATAATTACACATCATAAATATTATCAGTCAACTTGCCTCTGCTTTATTTTATCTGTTTGTGTGTGTGTCTCTCTCTTTTTTTGTGTGCTTGCTTACCTGTGGGTGTCAGTATGTGTATTCATGTATGTGTGCTGATTAGAATGTTTGCATGTGCATAAGATAAGATATCTTCATTAGTCACATGTACGTCGAAACACACAGTGAAATGCATCTTTTTGTGTAGAGTGTTCTGGGGGCAGCCCGCAAGTGTCGACACGCTTGCGGTGCCAAAATAACATGTCCACAACTTCCTAACCTGTACGTCTTTGGAATGTGGGAGGAAACCGGAGCACCCGGAGGAAACCCACATAGACAAGAGGAGAATGTACAAACTCCTTACAGACGGTAGCCGGAATTGAACCCGGGTCACTTAGCATTGTAAAGCATTACGCTAACTGCTACACTACCATGCCTGCCCACCATATTGGTATTTGTAAGTTGGTTTATTATTGTCACATGTACAGAGGTACAGTGAAAAACTTGTTTTGCATGCCATCCATACAGATTATTTCATCACATCAGTACATTGAGGGAGTACAAGGGAAAACAACAACAGAATGCAGAATAAAGTGTTACAGTTACAGAGAAAGCGCAGTGCAGGCAGGCAATAAGGTGCAAGGTCATAACGAGGTAGATTTTGAGGTCAGGATTCCATTTTATCATACTAGGGGACTGTTTAATAGTCATAATAGTAGGATAGAAGCTGTCCTTGAGCCTGGTGGTACGTGCTTTCAGGTTTTTGTATCTTCTGCCTGATGGGAGGGGGGAGAAGAGAGAATACCCGGGGTGGGTGAGGTCTTTGATTATGTTGGCTGCTTCACCAAGGCATCGAGAGGCATAGACAGAGTCCATGGAAGGGAGGCTTGTTCCTGTGATGTGCTGAGCTGTGTCCACAACTCTGCTTGTGTGCATATGTATATTTGCTTGTTTGTGTGTGTGTGTGACTACATACATAAGTGTCCATGTGCAGGCACATGTGTGTGTGTGTGTGTGTGTGTGTGTGTACATGTGTGAATGCAAGCATGCATTATCTAGCTCTGTGTGTGTGCATCCGTGTGTATGTGTGTGTATGTATCTGCATGTATGTGTTCGTGTGCACGCGAACACACATGCACTTGTACAATATATCCTTTGTGAATGAAAAGGCCCTTGATGCATCGTCCTAGACAACTGATAGCCCAGTGTCTCTTTCTGAGTGAGGAGCAGGTGTGGAAAGCCAAGTACTGGTACATGGGATTAGTATAGATGGGTACTCAGTGGTCAGCATAGACATGGTGGGCCAAAAGGCTGTATGAATCTATAACTGAATAACATATCTTTTTTATTTATTCACCTTTTCAGGCTATGGATGATACAGAAAAACCAAGAGCAGTTGTGAGGTATAAACATCACATCTGAGAGACAAAATTATGATAATTATTTTTAATTTTGAAGTTAATATTAATTTTATCTTAAATGTCTCATCTAGGTTGATCATCAAAATGGTCATGCTCAGCAAAGAAGCTGTACTAAACCCTGACAGATAATGGGCCTTGATCTCCTTCTGAAAGCATGGTATCCAGAACGGGCCCTGTACTTCAGCAGAGACTGACTAGTATTCTGTTGACTACAGGTCTAGCTGTTCATCAGTGCTCACTGGCTGGGGTATTTGAGAAAGTTCTGCACACCGTGCATTCAGAATCAGGTTAAATTATTGGGCAGTGTGAGGAGGAGGTTTGCTGGGGTAGTGCTGGGCTTTAGAGTGTCCAGTTACTTGAAGAGTTCAAGCTGGTTTTCCCCACCCAGAAGAGGTTAAGAAGAGACTAGATAATCACAAACACAAGGTGGTATGATAACAAGAGGAAACTGTTACCAGTTCCAAGAGTCGTAGAATTATACAGTACAGAAACATGGCCAACTCATCCATGCCGACCAAGCTAGTCCCATTTGCCTGCATTTGGCCCATATCCTTCTAAACCTTTCCTATCCATATTCCTGTCCAAATATCTTTTAAACATTGTGACTGTAGCTGCCTCAACCACTTCCTCAGGCAGCTCGTTCCATATACCATCATCCGCTGTGTGGAAAGCTTGCCTCTCAGGTCACCTTTAAATCTTTCCCTTCTCATTTTAAACCTACACTCTGTAGTTTTAGACACCTCCTGCCCTGGGAAACAGACTATGACAGTTGGTCTAGATCCCGTTTTAACTTTAGACAACCTTCTTCACTGTCCACCACACCACCAATTTTGTTGCCATCTGCAAATTTACTAAGCATGCCACCTACGTTCTCATCCAAATCATTAATATATATGACAAACAACAGAGGAACCAGCACCGATCCCTGCAGCACACCACTGGTCACAGGCCTCCAATCTGAAAAACAGCCCCCCATTACCACTTTCTGTGTCGTTCCACCAAGCAAATTTTGTATCCCATTGGCTAGTTCACACCGGATGCCACGTGATCTAATCTCTCGGACCAGCCTACCATGTGGGACCTTGTCAAAAGCCTTGCTAAGGTCCATGTAGACAATATCTATCACCCTGCCCTCATCAATCCTCTTGGTCACCTTCTCAACAAGTGCAATATGTGCTGAAGAACATGTGAAGGTGATCGATTGTAAGATCATGGCAATTAATGGTTCCAAAGAAGCCAGTCAGATCATTATGCTTTTGCTATTAACCTAGTGTTAGTATCATTATAGCTTCTTCCTGTGAGACACGATATTCCATGCACAAAGCCATGCTGACTATCCCTAATCAGTCCTTGCCTTTCCAAATACAGATAGATCCTGTCTCTCGGAATCCCTTCCTGCAACTTTCCCACCACTGATGTTGGACTCCCTGGCCTGTAGTTCCCTGGTTTGTGCTTGCACCCATTCTTAAGTAAAGGCACAACATTAGCCACCTTCCAGTCTTCTGGTACCCGTCGCTAAGGAAGATATACAAATCTCTGCCAGGGCCCTAGAAGATTGGCGACTACAGATTTAATAAAGGCAAACAGAATGAGAGGAGATGGCAATATGCATTGGTATTGGTATTGGAATTGGTATTGGTATTGGTATTGGTTTATTATTGTCACTTGTACCAAGGTACAGTGAAAAACTTGTCGCATACTGTTCGTACAGATCAATTCATTACGCAGTGCATTGATGTAGTACAGGGTAAAAACAATAGCAGAATACAGAGTAAAGTGTCACAGCTACAGGGAAGTGCATTGTAGGTATACAATAAGGTGCAAGGTTATAACAAGGTAGACTGTGAGGTCAAGAGTCCATCTTGTTGTGTAAGGGAACCGTTCAATAGTCTTATCACAGTGAGGTAGAAGCTGTCTTTGAGCTTGGTGGTAGGACATTGGATCTGGAACACCTATAATGGCCAAAAGAGCAGATTCACTAATTTGTATTTACATGGTGAGAGAACTTGGAAGGCAATAAGAAAGTGATAGAGTCATAGAGTAGGGAAAAAGGCCCTTTGGCCCAACTGGTCCATGCCAACCAAGACATCCACCTGAGCTAGTCTCATTTGCCTGAATTTGCCCCATATTCCTCTGAACGTTTCCTGTCTATTTACCTGTCCAAGTGTCTTCTAAATGTTGTTATTGTACCTGCCTCAGCCATTCCTCTGACTGGATGGGCAGCTCTTTCAGACAGCCAATTCAGGAAAGATGGGTTAAGTGGCCTCTTTCTGTGCGGCTTTGTCCCAAGCTGAAACTGTTCTCCTTGGAGAACAGCTGAGGTGATACGTAATAGAGGTACCCAAAATCCAGAAGGGTTTGGGCAAAGTTAAGAGCGTCAAGTGATCAGTGGGAACAACACTAATATAATTGGTAAAGAGAGGGTTACAGGGAAATTTTTATGAGTTCTTTTGAGTTGAAAAGCATGACCTAACTAGAGAGAGATGGAGCAGAGGAGTGGGATGCTGGATATAGCTAGTTCAAAGCGGAATGATAAGAACTACTTTCTGTGCTTTGGTCCCATTATAAAAATCTCAATCAGTGCAATTATTATCTCCATTATGTCACACCTGTCATTGCAGCAATAATGCTTTATGGTGCTTCACAGGAAGAAGGCATAATGATAACAATACTAGGGTTATAGCAAAGCATAGTGAGCTGACTGGCCTCTTGACACCATTAATTACCATGATCTTAACGATCAATAAGCTGCACATGTTTTTCAGCACGTATCAGATTTCTGGTCTTCTGATATTCCATTGCACAGTTAGGTTCACTTCCTTCACATGGGCTAATGAGTGTGTTAATATAACATTAAGCAAGGCCCAGTGAGAAGACAAATACCACAGAAAGGTTGCCGAAGGAGAATGCCATTCTGCTAATATGCCTCTGGGCTGGAATAAAGCAAAGCATAGCGGAAATTAAACCCCATTATTCTCTGAAGCATAGAAAGCATCCTATCCGGACACATCACAGCTTGGTACGGCAACTGCTCTGCCCAAGACCGGAAGAAATTGCAGAGAGCTGTGAACACAGCCCATTCCATCATGAAAACAATCTCCCCTTCAAGTGTCTACACTTTCCCACAGCCTCAGGAGAGCAGCCAACATAATCAAGGACCCCTTCCACCCCAATCATTCGCTCTTCTCCCATCTCCCATTGGCAGAAGATACAAAAGCTGGAGAGCACAGACCACCAGGCTCAAGGACAGCTTCTACCTCATTTGTGATCAGATTTTCGAATGGACTTCTGATACGCTAAAAGATGAAATCTTGATCTCTCAATCTACCTCATCGTGGCATTTGCATTTTATTTGTCTACCTGCACTGCACCTTCTCTGTAACTGCAACATTATATTCTGCATTCTGTTTCCTTTTTTACTACCTTGATGTACTTACGTATGGAATGGTCTGTCTGGATGGCACGCAAACCAAAGCTTTTCACTGTATCTTGGTACACGTGACAATAATAAACCAATTCCATTTCCGAGTTTCCTCTTCAGGTTAACTAAAACTGGGCAGTCTATTAATTTTTGTTGACACAAGAGATTGCAGAGGCTGAAATCTGGAGCAACAAACAATCTGCTGCAGGAACTCAGTGGGTCGAGCAGCATCTGTGAAGGGAAAGGAATTGTCGATGTTTCAGGTCGAAACCCTGCATCAGGACTGGGACACCAATCAGTCCACTGATCACCTCAGACTCTTGTCCTACCACTCCCCCTCTCCTCTTTGTACCGGCCATCTGTCCTCCCCACCCTCAGTCCTGATGCAGAGTTTTAACCTGAAACATCAGCAATTCCTTTCCTCCCACAGATGTTGCTCGACCTGCTGAGTTCCTCCAGCAGATTGTTTGTTGCTGTTAATTTTTGTAGTTTGACTTCATGCAATCAGAGTTGACAGTTGCATCTCACTGTACCTCAGCTTGCAATTAACTACCGCTACAACAGATGGAGTGGACCTGACAATATTTGTCCCATGTTATGTCCCGTACATGACTGTACAGTATTCATCCTTCACAGTCTAAGACTGCCTGCTCCTTTAGTTCAGGTTCTCATCTATTTGTTTACATCATGGATTCTGGCAGCAGGGTGCTGTAATTACCGCAATCAGTCTCTGAAAGCTTTAATCTGATCAAAACTGCAGGAGGGGTGCCTAATGAAGTAGAAAGACATCAAGAGGGAGAAATATCACTCTCTGTGCCAAGCGCATTTCGTACACCGCCCACAGATACCAAGAAAATGGTGTATGATGTACGAGAACCCTTACACTAACACTTGCTTCTTGGATTTTATGGAGTGCTTATTGTTACTCTAAACACTTTTTCCCAAGCTCCAAAGATTCCAGTTGAAGCTAGAACATAAACGAGGGAAACTAGAACACAAGAATACAAGACGACAAGAGGAGAAGTAGGCCACTCGGCCCCTCAAACCTGCCCCTTCATTCAATAGGATTATGGCTGATCTATGCTGGCCTCAAGTCCTCTACTGTGTCAGTTCCACTTGACCCCCAATTCCTTGATCTTTCAAATATTTATCCAAATCCATTTTAAACATTTCTAATGATCTGGACTCCACTACCCTTGGGAGCAGAGAATTCCAGAGATTCACCACCTTCTGAGAGAAGGAATTTGGTTGTAAGTGACTAGCAAGGGGAGGTTACATGGCGCAGTGGTATGGCACTTTAAATGCTCCCTTTGAAATGGCAAATTAAAAAGATGAAAGATGGTTGACCTGAAATGTTTTTCTCTCTACACAGATTGTTTTTGTTTCAAATTATTGATGGTTCATTGAATTCTCCAATTTCAGGCGTCCTGCTCCCCCTCTGTCCCTTTTCTCTCTCCTCCTGATCTACCCAGTTCCTCCTATGCCTACCCCAGTCTCCCATCACCTTGTTTCTTCCCCCTCCTCTACCCACTCTATCTGTCCATCAGCCACACACTCCTCCCACTGGGTCCCCTCTTCCCATCTGCCCTCCCCACCTCCCTTATTTGGTTCCATGCTGCACCTTCCTCTCCTATCAGATTCCATCATCTGCAGCCCTCTGTTGCCTCCACCCATCACGTCCCGGCCTCTTGTCGTTATTTCCACCCTCCCCTCCTCCATCTACCTATCACCCCTCCTCACCTGGATCCACCCATCGCTTGCCAACTCTGGCTCCACCCCCCTCCCTTCACCTTTTTTAGACCCCTTTTTCCCCTCTCTCCTTCAGTCCAGATGAAGGGTTTTGACCTGAAACATCAACTGTCCATTTCCCTCCACAGATGCTGCTCGACCCGCTAAGTTCCTCCAGCATCTTGTGTGTTGCTCTGGATTCCAGCACCTGCAGTCGCTTGTGACTTCCATTGATGGTTCACAGTCTGGCAAGGCCCATCATATATTTTCCATTCCTAGTTGCCCTTGTGAAGCTGGTGTAAGCCAACTCTTTGAACTGCTCAGTCATTCTGATGAAAGTGCTCTCATGGCGCTATTGGGTAGGAAGTTCCAGGAATGCATCCAGGGATGCATCTCTAAGACAGTTTGGTGAGTGACTTGAAGGAGAACATGCAGGTGATTGTGTTCCAATATACTCAATGTTCTCAAAATGCTAATAAGTTCCAGGATTTAGACTCAAGAATGATGAAGAGCAGGGATATGCTTCCAAGATTGGTTGCATCATGACCTAATACAACAAATCAAATGCACAAGTGGTTATAGAGAGTAGTGGGCAGAACTCGGTCCATCATGGGACCAAACCTCCCCATCCTTGAAAGCACTGACATGAGGTGCTGCCTCAAGAAGACAGCATCTGTCATCGAGGATCCCCACCATCCGGGTCATGCCCTCTTCTCTATGCTACCATCAGGCAGGAGATACAGAAACCTGAAGTCCCACACCACCAGGTTCAGGAACAGCTACTTTCCTAAAACCATCAGGTCCTTGAACTGAACTGCATAACCCGTACCCCACCTCAGCAACGGAACACTCTCTTGCACTACCATGGACTTGTGTCTAATTGTGTTTTTTTTTGCACTAATGTCTTAGAACATAGAACATTACAGCACAGTACAGGCCCTTTGGCCCACAAGGTTATGCCAACATTTTATCCTGCTCTAAGATCTATCTAACCCTTCCCTCCCACATAGCCCTCCATTTCTCTATCATTCATGTGTCTATCTAAGAGCCTCTTAAATGCCCCTAATGTATCTTCCCCCACAACCTCTGCAGACAGTGCATTCCATACACCCACCACTCTCTATGTAAAAACCTTACCCCTGACATTCCCCCATACCTTCTTCCGATCACCTTAAAATTATGTCCCCTCGTGTTAGCCATTGTCGCCTTAGAAAAAAATGCCTGACAGTCCACTCGATCTATGCCTCTTATCATCTTGTACACCTCTATCAAGTCACCTCTCATCCTCCTTCTCTCCAAAAAGAAAAGCCTTAGCTCGCTCAATCATATGCTCTACAATCCAGGCAACATCCTGCTAAATCTGCTCTGCACCCTCTCTAAAGCTTCCACATCCTTCCTATAATGAGGCGACTAGAACTGAACACGTCTTGTTTTGCACTGCCTTCTATTTTCTATCCACTGTCTTGTGTAATTTATGTATCATTTATGTTCCGTGTGTTTGTCTGTACCTATGTGACTGTGATGTTGCTGCAAGCAAGTTTTTCATTGTACATGTACCTCACCGTACTTGTGCACATGACAATAAACTCCACTTGATGACTTGAAGACAGGATAGTGAATGAGTTGGAGGGGAAACCTTCAACATTCTGTTTCTTTTACTACCTCAAAGTACTTCTGCATGGCATGATCTGACTGGATGACACGCAAACAAAAAATGTTTCACATGACAATTACAAACCAATTCCAATTCCAAACTGAAGAACCTGCTTCAGAGCTGAATGACTCCCTGGTGTTGAAATATTAACTCTGATCCACAGATGCTGCTTGACCTGCTGAGTGATTCCAATATTTTCTGTTCTTAGTAAGGGAGAGGTCACAAACTGGAATGGTCCAGAATAGCACTTTAAAGACTCCATTTGATTTGGCCGATCCGAATTCATCCTGACCACAGCCAATCCAAAATCAACTCAATCCACTAATCACCATAAACGTGACCAATTCCAATGTGTTATTGATCTATGAGTGGTGGGTGCCTGGAACGCACTGTCAGGGGTCATGGTAGAGGCTGATATAATAGGGACATTTAAAAGACTCTTAGATAGGCAAATGGATATAAGAAAAATGGAGGGTTATGGGCTGTGTAGAAGGGAAGGGTTAGATTGATCAAGGAGTAGATATTTATGTAGGTCGGCACAACATCGTGGGCCTAAGGGTCCATACTGTGCTGTATTGTTCTATGTTCTATGTACTTTAGGATGAACCATCGAATATAGACCAAGAACAGAGCACATGTGGTAACACTAAGCAAACCATGCTGATCTGGATAAAGTACTGAGATAGGCAAGCAAAGACCAATTTGACCCAAACTGGAATGTTAATCAGTACATACAGCTGACCTGATCTGAAAACCGTCACACATACTTGGGAATGGTTAAGGTCAGGGCCAAGAACCAGGCAGTTTCATGCCTATTGCTCAACAACCTTGAAAGATTTATGAGAAACCAATCCATTGATCCTCTTGGTCTATAGGGACATGGTCAACATAGAAATACATAAATCATGTTTAATACAACTCAAGTCTTCATTTTAATGAATCCTTATAACCAGATTTCCCTTATATTGTTCCTCTTCATTTTCCTGTCCTATCAGATTCCACTGCAGCCCTTTGTTGCCTCCATCTATCACCTCCCAGCCTCTGTCACTATCTCCACCCTTCCCTCCCCCACCTGACCCCATCTGCCAATAACCCCATTCTCACCTGGATCCACCTACTGCTTGCCAGCTCTTGCCCCACTCTTCCCCCTCATCTCTTGAAATTGTTATCTCCCCTCTACTCCTTCAGTCCAGGTGAAGGGCCTTGACCTGAAATGTCAACTGTCCATTTCCCTCCACAGCTGCTGCCTGACCCGCTGAGTTCCTCCAGCAGCTCATTTTTTATAGCTCCAGATTTCAGCATCTGCCATCTCCTTATAATTCTTAATGACTTTGGATTTAACTCAATTTTCTAGCTTGCTACTCCTTACATTAAATCACAAAGCTCATGCCTTGAGTTTACGTGCTACCCCTGCAAGATGAACTGACAAGGCTCGCTCCCTTCAAACATAGAACATAGAGCAGAGAAGTAAAACATAGAACAGTACGTCACAGTACGGGCCGTTCGGACCACAATATTGTGCCCTCGGATTCTAGTTTTCTCTGAGTTCTGAACTCAGTGTCCTCATCCTATCCTGGTTGTTCTCAGCTGTTCAACATTCCTTCTTTTATACATTTTCTCCTGATCATCAAGGGTATTCAGCACCCTTGTATCTCAATTAAGCCAATCGAAAGGATAAAGACACAGTTACGTCCCTTCCATGTCTGGAATTCTACTGTTTTGCCAGGTTGTGTTCTTGTATTTCCCTTATCACAGAGTCACATCTCTCCCTACTGTCTTAAATTGCAGACACACCATCCAAGGTTGCAGGCGCACCAGAGAGTCCATGACCCTATCCTCATCAGCGGATCTGCTATAGAATGGTCAACAGTGTCAAGTTCCTAGGCATCCATATCACCAGGAAACTATAGCTGGAGAGCCTTGCATCACGCCCTCTTCTCATTAGTACCATCAGGGAGGAGGTACAGGAGCCTGAAGACCCACACTCAACGATTCAGGAACAGCTTCTTCCCCTCTGCCATAAGATTTCTGAACGATCCATGAACCCATGAACACTACCTCATTATTCCTTTTTTTTTGCACCATTTATTTATTTTTGTAATTTATCAATTTTTATGTCCTGCACTGTACTGCTGCCACAAAACAACAAATTTCACAACATATGTCAGTGATAGTAAATCTGATTCTGATTCTGAATTTATTGGAAAAAAATTCTGAGGCACAGGATTTATTTTCACATCAAAAGGAAAGGACTGATTAGATGGAGTCAACATGATTTTGTGCAGGGTAAATTCAGTCTCACAAACCTGATTGAGTGTTTTGGGGAGGCAACTGGTCCCTGGTCAGACCCCACTTGGGTTACTGTGCTCAGTTCTGGTTGCCTCACTACAAGAAAGATGTGGAAGCCATGGAAGGGGTACAGAGGAGATTTACTAGGATGCTGCCTGGAATGCGGAGCATGACTTATGAAAGCAGGTTGAAGGAACTCGGCCTTTTCTCCTTGGAGAGACGGAGGATGAGGGGGGACCTGATAGAGGTGTATAAGATGATGAGAGGTGTTGATTGGGTAGATAGTCAGAGGCTTTTCCCCGGGGCTGAATTGGTGGCCACAAGAGGACATAGGTTTAAGGTATTGGGGAGTAGATATAGAGGAGATGTCAGGGGTAAGTTTTTTACTCAGAGAGTGGTGAGTGCGTGGAATGGGCTGCCAGAAATGGTGGTGGAGGCTGATACGTTAGGGTCTTTCAAGAGACTGTTAGATAGGTATATGGAGCTGAGTAAAATAGAGGGCTATGGGTAAGCCTAGTAATTTCTAGGGTAGGGACATGTTCGGCACAGCTTTGTGGGCCAAAGGGCCTGAATTGTGCTGTGATTGTTCTATGTTCTATGTTCTAGCTGAGAAAATTGATGAAGGCAAGGTGGTAGATATGGTTTACCTGGACTTTAGCAAGGCTTTTGACAAGGTCCTGCATGGTAGGCTGGTCCAGAGAGATAGGGAACATGGGATACAATGTGTGTTGGGACCATTGCTGTTTTCATATGTGATTTGGATGAGAATGGAGAATTCCTTGAGGATGTGACAAAGCACATTGATGAAGGTAGAGCAGTGGATGTGGTGTAGATGGATTTTAGTAAGGTGTTTGATAAGGTTCCTCATGGAAGGCTCATTCAGAAAGTCAGGAAGCATGGGATCCAGGGAAACTTGGCTGTGTGGGTTCAGAATTGGCTTGCCTGTAGAAGACAGAGGGTGGTGGTGGATGGAGCATATTCTGCCTGGAGGTTGGTGACCAGTGGTGTTCCGCAGGGACCTGTTCTGGGACCCCTGCTCTTTGTGATTTTTATAAGTGACTTGGATGAGGATGTGGGTGGCATAGATCGAGTGGACAGTCAGAGACTTTTTCCCAGGGTGAAAATGGCTCACATGAGAGGGCATAATTTTACGGTGATTGGAGGAAGGTATAAGGGGGATGTCAGAGTTAAGTTTTTTACACAGAGAGTGGTGGGTGCGTGGAACGCACTGCCGGCAGAAGTGGTGGAGGCAGGTAAATTAGGGACATTTAAGAGACTCTTAGATAGGCGCATGAATGAGAGAGAAATGTATGGGTATGTGGGAGGGAAGGGTTAGATAGATCTTAGAGCAGGATAAAATGTCGGCACAACATCATGGGCTGTAGGGTCTGTACTGTGTTGTAATGCTCTATATTCTAGATAACATAAGATAAGATAAGATCTTTATTAGTCACATGTACATCGAAACACACAGTGAAATACATCTTTTATGTAGTGATTTTGGGGGGCAGCCCGCAAGTGTCGCCACGCTTCCGACGCCAACATAGCATGCCCACAACTTCCTAACCTGTACGTCTTTGGAATGTGGGAGGAAACCGGAGCACCCGGAGGAAACCCACGCAGATATGGGGAGAACGTACAAACTCCTTACAGACAGTGGCCGGGTTTGAACCCCGGTCTCTGGCGCTGTAAAGCATTATGTTAACCACTATGCTACCGTGCCTGATAAGCAAGTTTGCTGAAAACACAAAAATTCATGGAATAGTAGATTACGAAGAAAGTGATGAAAGGATATGGAGGGATAAGGAGGGACATAGAGGGAAAGTTGGGCAGAGCAGTGGCAGATAGAATTTAATCCAGGCAAGTGTGAGATAATGCATTTTGGGATGTCAAATGCTAACAGGACATATGCAGTAAATGTCAGGGTTCTCAGGAGTATTGATGTACAGGGGGTCCTTGGAGTACAAGTTCAAAGCCCCCTGAAATTGGCGATGTGGTAGATAGGATAGTGAAGAGGACATTTGGAGTGTTTGCCTTCATAGGTTGAGGCATTGAGTATAAGCTTTGGGAGGTCATGTTGCAGCTGTACAGAACATTAGTCAGACTGCGCTTCAAGTATTGTGTACAGGTCTGGTCACCACACTACAGGAAAAAAGTGCAGAAGGGATTCAGCAGGATGCTGCCTGGAATGGCGGGCTTTAGTTATAAGGAGAGATTGGAGAGGCTGGGTTTATATAGAGTGTCTATATAGAGGTTTATAAAATTCTGAGGCGCATAAATAGGGTAAGTAGTCAGAGTTTTCATCCTAGGGTGGGCGAGTTTAAAAGGAAAGGGCGGAGATTTATCGTGAGAGGGGAGAAATTTAAAGGAGATGTGAGGGGCAAATTTTTCACACAGAGGGTGATGGTCACATAGAACGAGCTGCTAGAGAATGTGGTGGAGGCAGAGCAACAAACAATCTGCTGGAGGAACTCCACGGGTCGAGCCGCATCTGTGGGAGGAAAGGAATTGTCGACGTTTCGGGTGGAGGTTGATGCAATTACAACATTTAAAAGGCACATGGACAGGTACTTGGATAGCAAAGGTGTGGTGGGATAGGGACCTAATGCTGGCATTTAGGATTAGCATAGACAGGCATAACAGTCAGCATGGATGAGTTGGACCAAAGGGCCTGTTTCTGTGCTGTACAGTTCTATGACCTCTGATACCTTTGCTGTGTTAATTGCAACAGCCATTGTATCTCTTGTTCTATTAGCCTATCTCCACTTTCTTGTAAACTGCAGTAGAAGGTCTCCAATCCATGTATTCCTTGTCTGGAAATGTCCAAAATTGGAACTGCGTGCATTCATGGTTCCCATCAAGATGGATTATGGTTCCAGATCATGTTTCTGTGCGTTGTGGGACCCTACATATTGATCTCAAAGGTGTTATGTAGTATATATTGTGGGCACAGCTCAGCGCATCATGGAAACACAGCCTCCCCTCCGCTGCCTCGGTATAGCAGCTAACATAATCACCCACCCCGGACATTCTCTCTTCTCTCCTCTCCCAGGGGGCAGAAGATACAAGAGCCTGAAAGCACGTACCACCAGGCTCAAGGACAGCTTCTATCCTGCTGTTATAAAACTATTGAATGGTCCCCTTGTACATTAAGATGGACCCTTGACCTCAACTTACCTCCTCATGGCCTTGCACTTTATTGTCTGCCTGCACTGCACTTCTCTGTAACTGTAATACTTTATTCTGCATTCTGTTATTTCTTTTCCCTTGTACTACCTCAATGCACTGATGTGATGAAATGATCTGTATGGATGGCATGCAAAACAAAATTTTTCACTGTACCTCAGTATATGTGACAATAATAAACCAATTTACCAATATTTACATTATAACACCATAAGACAAAGGAGCAGAAGTCGGCCATTTAGCCCCACTCCCCTGCCTTCTCACCATAACCTCTGATGACCTGGCTTCTCGGATACCTATCAATCTCTGCCTTAAGTACACCCAATGACTTTACCTCCACAGTCACCCGTGGCAACAAATTCCACAGATTCACCACTCTCCGGCTAAAGAAATTTCTCCACATCTCTGTTCTGAATGGGCGCCCTTCAATCCTGAAGTTGTGCCCTCTTGTACTAGACTCCCCTACCATGGGAAACAACTTTGCCACATTTACTCTGTCCAGGCCTCTTAACATTCGAAATGTTTCTATGAGGTCCCCCCTCATTATTCTGAACTCCAAGGAGTACAGCCCAAGAGCCATCAAACGTTCCTCATATGTTAACCCTCTCATTCCTGGAATCATTCTAGTGAATCTTCTCTGAACCTTCTCCAACGTCAGCACATCCTTTCTTAAATAAGGAGTCCATATATATTTACAATATTTACATAGATGCATTTCACTGTGTATTTCGATGTACATGTGACTAATAAAGAAATCTTATCTTAAATCTTATATGTCACGACATCATATACGGATACATTCAAAAATTATTTGCATGTACAAAATCATCACTGATATAGATAAACAAAGATCAATATCTATAATCTGAATATATCCATGTCTGGAATACTGCTTGATCCCAGGAAAGTTAGACTGCAGCCTTTTTCTTTCATTTTGTTGTTAATTCGTATGCCGGATTTCCTTTGGAGTGAACTTGCAAACCAATTATTAACCAAGTGTGTCATTACCTCATGTTGGCCCCCATTGTGATGTGCTGGTCCATGGGGCAAACTGCTGTTGTAATTACAGAGCAATATCTCATTAAATTGAAATCAATATTAGTTTGTGGTTCCTCAGTGGGACAGGGCTTGTCCTTCCATGCAACAGCGCTATAATGTGATGGAATATATGAAACTAAAACCAGTTGCTGCTTTCCTTTCAGAGCCTTTGATCCGATCCGATTTGTTGTCTCCCCCAATCAGTAGTTTGGATTTTACATTACATCTTCACCATCCACTGGGGTTGCTCAACTCTCTGAATGCTCGGTCTTCAGAGTTTTCACTGCTGCTGAAGGAAGTGATTTGTTTCATAAATAGGAGAGGCCTGTGGGTTGAGACACATATTGTTGTCTCAGGAAGAGTCTGCTTATATTTTCTGCTTGCACTGTTAGTGTTGGCAAGGTTTGAGCCTTGTTGCAAAGAGGGAGTATTAAAAATTGTGCAATAAATCTGCCAATATCTGTGGAAGAGTGAATGGAGATCAGGGATCGGAGCATTTTTGAAATGAGAAAGATGAGTAGGAGTAAGTCAGAACAACATTTAAGAGGCATCTGGACAGGTATGTGAATGAGCAGGACATACAGAAGGATAGGGAATTAATGCAGGCAAGTTGGGTTAGTATAGATAGGCATGATGGTTGGCATATATACTATGGGTCAAAGAGCCTATTTCTATGCTATACAACTCGATGACTCTGTGACTGTAGGTGTAGGTGTCTGAGTGCAGACATCACGAGAGAAAGCCAATGGACAATTAAGAGAGCCAAAAAATGAGCTGCTGGAGGAACTCAGCGGGTCAGGCAGCATCTGTGGAGGGAAATGGACAGTCGACATTTCGGGTCGAAACTTTTCATCTGGACTGAAAGAGGGGAGATGGCCAATGTAAAGAGGTGAGGGTGACGGGTGGATTGAAAGCTGGCGAGCGATGGGTGGACCCAGGTGAGGAAGGGTGATTGGCAGATGGAGACGGGTGGGTGAAGGAAGGGTGGAGATAGCGACGGAGATTGGGAGGTGATAAATGGAGCCAACAAAAGTATTGGTATTGGTATTGGTTTATTATTGTCAGTTGTACCGAGGTACAGTGAAAAACTTGTCTTGCATACGGATAGTACAGGTCAATTCATTACACAGTGCATTGAGGTAGTACAGGGTAAAAACAGTAACAGAATACAGAGTAAAGTGTCACAGCTACAGAGAAGTGCATTGCAGGTAGACAATAAGGTACAAGGTCAAACAAGTCCATCTCATCGTATAAGGGAACTGTTCAATAGTCTTATCACCATGGGATAAAAGCTGTCCTTGAGCCTGGTGGTACGTGTCCTCAGTCTCCTGTATCTTCTGCCTGATGGGAGAGGAGAGAAGAGGGAATGACCCAGGTGGGTGGGGTCTTTGATTATGCTGGCTGCTTCACCAAGGCAGCGAGAGGTATAGACAGAGTCCGTGGAGGGGAGGCTGGTTTCCGTGATGCGCTGGGCTGTGTCCACAACTCTCTGCAGTTTCTTATGGTCCTGGGCAGAGCATTTGCCATACCAAGCTGTGATACATCCAGATAGGATGCTTTCTATGGTTCATCGATAAAAGTTGGTGTGTGTCAAAGGGGACATGCCAAATTTCTTTAGCCTCCTGAGGAAGTAGAGGCGCTGGTGAGCTTTCTTGGCCGTGGCGTCTACGTGGTTGGATCAGGACAGACTGTTGGTGATGTTCACTCCTAGGAACTTGAAGCTCTCAATCTCCTTCCTGTATTCCGACTCATCATTAAAAAGTTGCATCATCAAAAGGTTGCCGATGATGGAATCTGACGAGAAAGGAAGACGAAAAGTTGAACCAAATAAGGGATGGATGGTGTGCAGATGGGAACAGTGAGGGGTTTTGGGGGCAGAGGGGATGGGGGACCCAGAGGGAGGAGTGTGTGGGCGATGGGCAGATGGAGTAAGTGGGGAGAGAGGAAAGAAACAGGGTCATTGGAGGTCGGGGAGAGGATGGAAGGGGTTTGGAAAGAAGGGGGTTGATGTGAGAGGAACCAGAAAGATCAGAAAGAGAGAGAAAGGGACAGAGGGGAACAAGTTGCCTGAAATTGGAGATTTCAATGTTCATGCCATTGGATTATAGGTTACCTAGGTGAAATATGAGAGCATATATGAGTATTCATTGGAGCGGAGGAGAATGAAAGGTGTAAAATCATGAGAGGAATAGATAGGGTGAATGCACACAGTCTTTTTCCCAGGGTGGATGAGTCTAGAAGATGAGGGGGGAGAGATTTAATAGGAGCCTGAGGAGCAACTATTTCAACCAGAGGGTGGTCCGTATTTGGAATGAGCTGCCAGAGGAAGTGGTTGAGGCGGGTACATTAACAACATTTAAAAGGCACTTGGACAGGTACATGGATAGGAAAGGTTTGGAGGGATGTGGGCCAAATGTGGGCAAATGAGGCTAGCCTGGATGGGCATCTTGGTTGGCATGGACCAATTGGGCCGAAAGGCCTATTTCTGTGCTGTATGACTCCAGAATTTTGTGAAGTGCTACTCTACCGGTTTGCATTTGGCAGATTTTTGATTGGTTATCTGTTGATTAGTGATTTAACAAACTGGATAGCATAATGTGTTTGCCTTTTGTTGAGTCTAGAACCAGAGAGTTAAACAAAAGCCTTTTACTTCTTCCCTGTTTCTACACTTTTTACACATTTTAGTTTGTCTGGACTTCATTTGCATCTTCCACACTGAACATGCCATTTGCCTTTCTTGAAACAGAAAATGGTGAAAAAGCTCAGCAGGTCGGGCAGTATCTGTGGAAGAGAAATAGTTAATGTTTCAGGTTGAAGACCCTTCATCAGAATTGATAAAGAGAGAAAGCAAGTTGGAGTAGATAGCAGGGAAGTTGGGGGAGGGCAGTTCATGGAATAGAGAGAATGTCTGAGGTGGGTAGCCATAAAGTGAACAGATGCTGGAGTCTAGATGAACAACACGATGATGCTGGAGGAACTCAGCAGGCCAGGCAGCATCTGTGGAGAAAAGCAGGTGGTTAACATTTCGGGTCAGGACCTTTCTCCAGGACTGAAGATAGGAAAAGGGGAAGCCCAATATATAGGAGGGAAAAGCAGAGGAGTGATAGGTGGACAAAAGAGGGGAGGTGGGATGGGCACAGGGAGGTGATAGGTCGATGCAGGTAAGAGATAGTGATAGGCAGGTGTGGGGCAGGGGAGAGCAGATCCACTGGGGGATGGGTCAAAGGTAAAGAGAGAGAAGAAGAAAAAAGGGCTAGGAAAGGGAAGAAGAGAAGAAGCATGGAGTGGGGGGTGGGGTGGTTGTGGGGAAGGGGGGTGAGGATTACCTAAAGTGGGAGAATTCAATATTCATGCCGTTAGGCTGCAAGATTCCAAGACGGAAAATGAGGTGTTGCATTTGGTCTCACCAATGTAGAGGAGGCCACACTTGAAGCGCTAAATGCAGTAGAAGATGTTGAGGGAGGTGCAGGTGAATCTCTGTCTCACCTGAAAGGACTGTTTGGGTCACTGGATGGAGGTGATGGAGGTGGTGGAGGTGGTGTAGGGGCAGGTGTTGCACCTATACCAGGGGAAGTGGAAAGTTCCTGGGGTGGGAACGGGATGGGTGGGTGGGGGAGGAGTGGACATTTAATTCCTTTGTCTGTTTAATGTGTTGCTATTGTTGTGAAGTCTAGATAATGTTGTATTGTCTTGCCCACTTTCCCTTCTTGTCCACCTCACGCTAGCCAATGACCTTTTGTATCAGAAAGTAAGAATTTTAAAAAATGCAGATGCTATAAATCTAAAACAAAATAACAAAAATGCTGGAGACACTCAGCAGGTCAGGCCACATCTGTAGGAAGGGAAACAGAGTTAATGTTTCAGGTAGGAGAGCTGATGTCAGAACTGTGGTCTTCGAGTTCTGATGAAGGGTCGTCAGCCTGAAACATTAACTCTGTTTCTCTTCCCACAGATGCACCCTGACCTGCTGAGTGTTTCCAGCATTTTCGGTATTTGTTTGAGACCTTTGCTGTCATTTGCTTCCCATTAACCGGTTTATCGGTTAGTTATCTCTTTGTGATTTCTACTTGCTGGCGATTCTGTCTCTCCCCTTTCCTTTTCTTTCCAATCCTACTAAAAGCACCCTTTGACCTTCCAACCTTCAACTCCAAAGGAGGATTAAAGAAAAACAAACCTGGATCTACTTGGCTTTAATTTATCAAGCTTTCTGTTTAGGAGCTTGCTGTGCATGAGATGGTTCCTAAATTACAGTGGTGACTATGCTTTGAAAGTATTTCATTGATTGTATGATTACTGTAGGAATGGTGTAACTAGGTGCTTCATGCTCAGCACAGACTGCACGGGCTGAATGGACTGTTTCTATGTTGTATGACTCTACCACTCTGCAAAGTGTTTTTGGTCATTTTAAGAAGCACGTAAATTGCTCTAGAATTGACTCTGTCAACACTTCCCACTGCCTCGGGAAAGCAGCCAACATAATCAAGGACCCCTCCCACCGTGGTCATTCACTTTTCTCCCCTCTTCCATCCGGTAGAAGATACAAGAGGCTGAAAGTATGAACCACTTGGTTCAAGGACAGCTTCTATCCCACTGTTATCAGACTCTTGAATGGACCTCTCATACATTAAAATATGAACTCTTGATCTCCCAATCTCCTTCGTCATGGCCCTTGCACCTTATTTGTCTACCTGCACTGCACTTTCTCTGTAACTGCAACATTATATTCTGCATTCTGCTTTCTTTTTAGTACCTCAATGTAGCTACATGTGGCATAATCTGTCTGGATGGCACACAAAACAAAAACCTTTCATTGTATCTTGGTACATATGACAAAATAAACCAATACCGAAATGCATTCCTTTTGAAATATAATCACGGCTGTAATGTTAAGAAATGTGGCAACCAATTTGTACATAGCAATGTTTTATAACGAGCTATGAGATAAATGACTGGGTAAATTGTTTTAACGACGCTGGTTGAGTGGTAAGTAATGAGCTGGAGACCTGAAGAATTCCCCTGCACTCCTTTGAATAATTATGTCTTTTCTCCTGTGGCTGCCTGCGATAATAGACTGGGAGATTGGTTTAGCATCTCATGTCTAAAAGACCCCTGATGTGTCAGCCTGGATTACATGCTCAAGATTCTGGACTAAGGTTCAAACCCACAGGAACTGAACAGTTCAAACTGAAAGGTAAGAAGGCTCAAAAACACTAAGTGAACGCCTGAAGCATCATTATCTGCCTTTCTCACACAACTACTGGCTGACGTGCTGTGTACTGTAGTGAAAACTAAAGAATAGTTACACTAGTGCTACGCAAAGAAGCAGTATGTGGCCAGGAGATGTAGATATTCCCTGGAGTTTATTCCCTACAATTTAGCTGGAGGCACTGTTACATCTGAGTCAAAGGCTATAGGTTCAGTTACAGCAGAGACATAAGCACAAATATCTCGGCTCAAACTATTAGAGATATATTTACACCCACTCTCTCAATGGTAAATAAGAGATTTGAAGATCAGTTGCAATGCTCTTGGTCTCCTAAACAACATCACAGATCTTGGAAACAGGCCCATTGACCATCAACCACCCATTTTACACCAATCCTGTATTAAGATAAGGTATCTTTATTAGTCACATGTACACCGAAACACACAGTGAAATGCATCTTTTGCATAGTGTTCTGGGGAGCAGCCCGCAAGTGTCACCATGCTTCTGGCACCAACATTTCATGCCCACAACTTCCTAACCCGTTTGTCTTTGGAAGGTAGAAAGAAACCAGAGCACCCGGAGGAAACCCACACAGACACGGGGAGAACGTACAAACTCCTTACAGACGCAACCGGAAATGAACCCGGGTTACTGGTGCTGTAATAGCGTTGCGCTAACTGCTACATTACCATGCCAGCACATTAATCTCATTTTTTATTCTTTCCACATTCTCGTCAACTCCTCGCAGATTCTACCACCCAACTACGCACAGGGTGCAACTGACCAATTAACCTACCAACCCGCATGTCTTTGGAAATATGGGAAGAAACAGGAGCACCTGGGGGAAACCCATGCGGTCAGAGGAAGAATGTGCAAACTACGTGCAGGTACAACCCTAGGTCAGGATTAAACCAACATCTCTGGTACTATGAGGCAGCAGCTCTACTCGCTGTGCCACTGTGCCAACCCATTCAAAAGCATTCCTGTTTGTTGGAGCTTAGTCTGGATAGACTAGCTGTTGTTATTCTTGTAACTCTACTTTAAATGTACTTCATTGGATGTGAAGCACATTGGGACAACCCAAAAATCCAGGAGGATATTAATTCAAATTTTCCAGTATTTGCACTATATTGCTGAGGTTTGGGGAGAACTCCCAAGGTGAATGGTTCACACATGTGTAAGCAAGCCGTAAGGAGCTTTGACATCAAAGTATCTGCAAAACTATCCTTTAAACATAGATCTGGTTGAGGAAGGAGTATGATCAATGAGCAGAAGATATCTGCACAATGATGGGGGAAAATTGAAATATTAAGGATAAACTTACAATCATAGAACATAAGACCATAAGACATGGGAGCAGAATTAGACCATTCGGCCCATCGAGTCTGCTCCGCCATTCGATCATGGCTGATTTATTTTTCCCTCTCAACCCCATTCTCCTGCCTTCACCCCGTAACCTTTGACGCCTTTACTAATCAAGAACCTATCAACCTTCTGTTTAAATATACCCAGTGACTTGGCCTTCACAGTCGTCTACGGCAATGAATTCCACAGATTCACAACCGTCTGGCTGAAGAAATTCCTCCTCATCTCAGTTCTAAAGGGATGTCCTTCTCTACTGAAGTTGTGACCTCTGGCCCGATTGGAAACATTCTCTCCACGTCCACTCCATCCAGGCCTTTCAATATTCAGTAGGTGCACAGCAGCTATAAAACAGCAGCAGTGTGTACCTGCCATCTTTAGTTACATTTATAGAGATGGTAGACTCAGTGACAATTGAATTAACAGGACTCACTGGTGCAAGATGTGGAAGAAAGTACTCCATAGTAAGACCTTGGATAGCTGTACCAAGCCTGCAGGCCCAAGACATTGTAATTCTCTACAAGAATGTATATAGAGATAATGGGCTTATCTCCAGCTGGGTCCCAAAGTAATGAAGATAGGTCCAGAGTATCCTCCAAGGATGTTTCCATAGTAATTAAGGGTCTGATGACAGCAGCGACTCACCTACATAATGAAGTATGGTCATGACACCATCAGAGAGTCATAGAGTCATAGAGCAATACAGCATGATAACAGGCCTTTTTGTCCATCAAGTTAGCACCAACCACCAACCACCCATTTACATTAATCCTACATTAATCCCATTATTTATTCTCCCATCAACTCTCTCCTACGCACGAGGAGCAAATTACAGTGGCCATTTAGTTTACCAACCCACACGTCATTGGTATGTGGGAGAAAACTGGAGTACCTGGAGGAAACCCTCGTTGTCACAGGGAGCATCTGAGGTCAGGATTGAACCTGCGTCTCTGGCACTGTGAGGCAGCGGTTCTACTAGCTGTGGGACTGTGCCACAAAGTGATCAGCTCATGGGAAGAGAACATAGAACATAAAACACAGAACATTACAGCACAGTAAAATGTAGGCACAACATTGGCCCACAATGTTGTGCCTACATTTTATCCTGCTCTATCTAACCCTTCCCTCCCACATAGCCCTCCATTTCCTTATCATTCATGTGTCTATCTAAGAGTCTCTTAAATGTCCCTAATGTATCTGCCCCTACAACCTCTGCCGGCAGTGCGTTCCACACACCCACCACTCTCTGTGTAAAAAACTTATCCCTGACATCCCCCTTATATCTTCCTTCAATCACCTTAAAATTACGTCCCCTCGTGTTAGCCATTGTTGCCCTGGGAAAAGATCTCTGACCGTCCACTTGATCTATTCCTCTTATCATCTTGTATACCTGTATCGAGTCACCTCTCATCCTCCTTTCCTCCAAAGAGAAAAGCCCTAGCTCACTCAACCTATCCTCATAAAACATGCTCTCCAATCCAGGCAGCATCCTGGTAAATCTCCTCTGCACCCTTTCTCTGAAGCTTCCACATCCTTTCTATAATGAGGCGAACAGAACTGAACACAACTGAGGATCTTCACTTGAGCTGATCATGCAAGGGTCATGATGTCAGAAGTGACTGATCACATGTTCATTCCTACCTGTTTGGCTCAGTGTCCATAACCGAACATCTGGAGACACAAGAGACTGCAGATGCTGGAATCTGGAGCCACATGCTGGAGGAACTCAGATCCTGATGCGGGGTGTTGACAATTCCTTTCCCTCAACAGATGCTGCTTGACCTGCTGAGTTCTTGCAGCAGATTGTTTGTTCCTACTGAACATCTGAATATTGGGTGAGTGTCTCCAAATGTGTATAAGAATGTCATGTCTTTGTAGAGAAGGTGTCGGTCACACCGAGTAAGGCGAATGGGCCCTTTATCCCTTCTGCAGGAGATTGATTCAATTAATGTTTCTCTGTTTGATCTGAGCACTGTCTCATGTGAGTGATTCTGTGCTCCACAACAATATCCTTTTCAATCACCAAGCCCACCAGTAACTCATTACAAAATCAAGCTGGGTGTCAAATGAGCCCTTGAGAAAATTGCCTTCCCTGGCTCTGCGTTGCAACCATTGAATTTCCTGGATCTCTGCTGGGTAAAAGAGAAATGACTTTCAGAATTAAGATAGAAGATTAAGATGACAAATAAAATCAGCGAGTACTTTTATTCAGCCCATTGAGGGATGAAACCTGACTCATATTCAAACAATGGGCTGTGATTGCTGGGGTGGGTGGCATATTGAAAACTGATATCAACAAAGATGTTGATTGTGTAAGGGGTCAGAACAGAAAGGTCAAGAAGATTCTAATGAAGAGCCCAGGAAGATATGCTGTGAGCTTAATTCAAGTGCCGTGCAATGCAAGTTAAAGCCATTAATAACTCATAGATGCTGTATTCTAGCTATGGTCTTGAAATAAAATTATTTCCAGGATTGTGTTGACCCAAGTCTTGGTTAATCAGTCATGTCACAAAAGCTGTGGTCAGTGTTTTGGCTTTTACAGAGAATAATTTGTGACTTAACCTACATAAAATTTATCGGTTTTGTCTCTCTCTAGTTACAACGCTCGGAGTCAACAATAACCACATTATCTTTCCCAACTTGTTATGTTGCAGGAGCACCTTTTCAGTAATTGACCAATGGTACTTCTGGTGATTAACGGAGGTTAGTAATTTTAGAGTCATAATGTTACACAGCACGGAAACAGGCCCTTCGGCCCAACTCTTCCATGTCAACCAAGTTGCCTACCTGAGCTAGTCGCATTTGCCTGCATTTTTGGTTCATATCCCTCTCAGCCTTTCCTATCCATGTACCTGTTCAAATGTCTTTTAAATGTTGGCATGATACCCTCCTCTACCACTTCCTCTGGCAGCTCAGTCCGTGTACCCTACATCCTCCTGTGTGAAAAAGTCGCCCCTCAGGTTCCCTTTAAATCTTTCTCCTCTCACCTTAAACCTGTGCCCTCTAGTTTTAGGCTCCCCTACCCTGGAAAAAGGACTGTGACCATTCAGCCTATCTATGCTCCTCATGATGTTAGATTTCATTCCATTAGGTTAAACATCAGCCTCCTACATTCCATAGAATAAAGGCACAGCCTATGCAGTCTCTCCTTATAACTTAAGCTCTCAAGTCCCGGTAACATCCTTGTGAAGTTTTTTTTTTCTGCAGCCTTTCCAGCTGAATGACATCCTTCTTATAGCTAGGCGATTGGAACGCCAAACAATTTTGGTACAGGAGGCGAAAGAATAACTGTCAGGTTATAACCTCAAGGCTGCGTGCTAAGCCCTCTACTCTACTCCCAATACTGACATGACTGTGTAGCTAAGCACAGGCAGTGATGTAAGAGATAACTGGGAGTGCAAGGGTTAACAACTGGCAATGTAAGGGTTAATGGTATGCTTCTCATTGTCAGCTTCTTCTCATGGTAAAGAATTACCTCAGCCATGGAGTGACTATAGTTATGGCTGGATTTGAGGCCAGGTGTGGGTAAGAAAGAAATTGTTATTTTAGAAATATCTTGTTTTGCTGAAGCTTGCTGTAAGCAATTGCCGGGGGAAGTGCAACTTCCCAACAAGCTTTGCCACGAAGCGGGTATACAGGAACACAGTAACCGGCCCATCTTTGAGTGGGATAAGAACAGAGCTCGGGTTACACTGTTTCCTCTTTCTCTGTATCCCCCACTCCCGCTAGCGTTAAACTAATAAAGCATTGATTGTAAGTTCTTTGGTTCTGCTGTTGTCTGATTTATTACAGAGTGTGAGTCAACTTTTACAGTGAGGAGTCAGTGCACAGGAGCGAGATAGGACCCCTGGTTGAGTGGTGCCGCAAAAATAGCCTCTCACTCAACGTCTGTTCCCAGGGCACCGATGCTCAAGATGAGAGGGCCTGGCTTTAAGGTTATGGGCGGGAGGTTCAGGGGACATGTCAGGGGGAGGTTTTTCACCCAGAGAGTGGTTGGTGCATGGACTGCACTGCCTGGGGTGGTGGTGGAGGCAGATACATTGGACAGGTTCAAGAGTTTGTTGGATAGGCATATGGAGGAATGTGAGATAGAGGGATATGCGGGAGGAAAGGGTTAGATAGTGTGAGAGTGGTTTGATGGACGGCACAACATGGTGGGCCGAAGGGCCTGTTTTGTGCTGTATGGTTCGATGGTTCTATGGTTCTATGTAAGACTAAAGAGCTGATTTTTGACTTCAGGAAGGGGAAGGAGGGCGAACATGCACCAGTCTACATTGGGGGATCGGCGGTGGAGAGAGTCAGCAGCTTTAAATTCCTGGGCGCTAACATATCGGGTGATCTGTAGCCTTTGTATCCCTGCTGGTCATCCAATATGACTGGAAAACCATTCAGGATAAGTGCCAGATTACCAGGCTGCTGGGTCTTGTAACTAGGGGTAATTTGTTGCTGGTCCACAAATGTGGGCCATTTTCTTAAATTGCTCTTCCTTTGTTTACCTCAATTTAAAAAGAAACACATCTTTAAGGTGAAGAGAGTTTTTCCCATGGTAGGGGAGTCTAGTACAAGAGGGCACAACTTCAGGATTGAAGGGCGCCCATTCAGAACAGAGATGCGGAGATATTTCTTTAACCAGAGGGTGGTGAATCTGTGGAATTTGTTGCCATGGGTGACTGTGGAGGCAAAGTCATTGGGCGTATTTAAGGCAGAGATTGATAGGTATCTGAGTAGCCGGGGCATCAAAGGTTACGGTGAGAAGGCGGGGGAGTGGGGCTAAATGGGAGAATGGATCAGCTCATGATAGAATGGCAGAGCAGACTCGATGGGCCGAATGGCCGACTTCTGTTCCTCTGTCTTTTGGTCTTTTTGTTCCATTCATTCATTTTTCGGGATGTGGCCTTCACTGGCAAGGCCAGCATTTATCACCCATCCTAAATTGCCCTGGAACAAATTACCTTGTGTGGTCATTGCAGAGTCAAATACATTGCTGTGGGCCTAAAGTTAAATAAAGGCCAGACTGGGTAACACTGACAGGTTCCCTTCCCTGAAGGACGTTCGTGAAACAGATTAGTGAATGTTATGGATGCTGAATTTCCAATTTCAGGTAACCCTTACCTCCCACGTTCCCCTCTCTCCCGCCTTCTGATCCACCTCCAGTTCTTCCGTTTCGTCCTCCTCCTTCTCCTGGTTCCATCCATCTTTTTCCCACACATTTCACTCACCGGATTCCCTCCCCACATCTGGTTCCACTTGCGTTTCACCTGTCCCTTAACGGTTCCCATTATCACCTTCCTTACTTAACAGATTCCAACACTGATAGCCTTTGTAGCCTGCTTGTCATCCTCCAGCAGTTATCTCCTTTCCACCTTCCCCTCCGCCCAGCTTGCTCTATCTGCCTTTTCTTTCTCCTTGTCTCCTTCCAGCTATCACCCACCTACCTCTTGTCTCCCAACTCCATCCCTGCCCCCTCCCCTCCCGGTACCATCTGCCCATCATCCTTCAACCCCTCCTCAGTCCACCTATCACCCACTGACCCTTCTCACCATTCCCCCTCTCCTTGTTGGATCAGCTATGTTCCCCCTCCATTCGCAGTCCTGAAGCAGTGAATGTTGACAATTCCTTTCCTCCCCACAGATGCTGCATGACCCGTTGAGTCTTCCAACAGATTGGTCTTTGCTCCATATTCCGGTATTTGCAGTCTCTTGTGTCTCGGGCATTTATAGAAGCCAGTACTTTCATGGATATCAGTGTTGATATTAGCTGTCCTTTAAAATTCCAAATTATTAACTAAACTAAAATGACATAACTCCCATGGTGAGATTTGAACTTGGGTCTCTGAATTACTAGTCCAGCACTTCTCTTTCTCTTGGGCAGCCTCTAAGGATAACGCCACCAGTTTGGTGGGTCCTGAGGTGGCTAATGAGACCAATGTGGGAACTGCAGCCCCTTCTACAGATAGTGCAGGTGGGCCGGTAGTTTGTGAGGTGTTCCATTCCTTCTGTGTGTATAAGATCACGAGGGACATAGATAGGGTAAATACGCATGGTCTTTTTCCCAGGGAAATGGGTTTAAGGTGAGAGGTGAAAGATTTAAAAGGGACTTGAGAGGCAACTTCTTCACGCAGAGGGTGGTGGGTATATGGAATGAGCTGCCAGAGAAAGTGGTTGAAGCAGGTACAATAACAACATTCAAAAGACATTTGGATAAGTACATGGCTAGGAGGGGCTTAGAGGGATATGGACCAAATGCAGGCAAATTGGACTAGCTTGGTGGGCACCATGGTCGGCATGGATGAGTTGGGCCGAATAGCCTCTTTCCATGCTGTAGTATTCTATGACTCCTTTGAAGTTTTCAATGCCATCTCAAATGTGCCTTCTCCATTTTGAAGGGTCATGGGCCAAGAGTTAGAACCATGGAATCACAGAAACCTACAGTACAGAAATGGGCCCTGATGCCTAACTCCATTAAACCCATTTGCCTGTGTTAGGTCCACTTCCCTCTATGCCTTTTAAGCATTGCAATTGCATCTGCCTCTACCACTTCCTCAGGAGGTTCGTTCCAGATATTCACCAGCCTCTGTGTGAAAAACTTACCCCTCAGATCTCCTTTAAATCCATTGCAATTCACCTATCGTCAAAACAGGTCTACAGCGGATGCCATCTCCCTGGCCCTGCACTCAGCTCTGGAGCATCTGGACAGTAAAGACACCTTCGTTAGACTATTGTTTATTGACTACAGCTCTGCCTTCAATACAATAATCCCAAGTAAGCTTGTCACCAAACTCTGAGACCCAGGACTCAACACCTCCCTCTGTAACTGGATCCTTGACTTTCTAACAAACAGACTGTAATCAGTGAGGATAGGCAGCAATACCTCCAGCACAATTATTCTCAACACTGGTGCCCCATAAGGCTGCGTCCTCAGCTCTCTACTCTACTCCCTATACACTCATGACTGTGTGGCCAGATTCTGCTCTAACTCCATCTACAAGTTTGCAGATGATGCCACCGTTGTAGGCCGTATATCAAACAGCGATGAGTCGGAGTACAGGAAGGAGATAGAGAACTTAGTGGAATGATGTTATGACAACAACCTTGCCCTTAATGTCAACAAAACAAAAGAGCTAGTCATTGACTTCAGGGAAAGGGGTGGTGTACATGCACATGTCTACATCAATGGTGCTGAGGTAGAGAGGGTTGAAAGCTTCAAGTTCCTGGGAGTGAACATCACCAACAGCCTGTCCTGGTCAAATCATGTAGAAGCCACGGCCAAGAAAGCTCACCAGTGCCTCTACTTCCTCAGGAGGCTAAAGAAATTTGCTTTGTCCCCTTTGACTCTCACCAACTTTTATCAATGCACCATAGAAAGCATCCTATCTGGATGTATCACGGCTTGGTAGGGCAACTGCTCTGCCCAGGACCGCAAGAAGCTGCAGAGATTTGGGGACACAGCCCAGTGCATCAAGGACACCAGCCTCTCCTCCTTGGACTCTGTCTTTACCTCTCGCTGTCTTGGTGAAGCAGCCAGTATAATCAAAGACCCCACCCACCTGGGACATTCTCTCTTCTCTCCTCTTCCATCGGGCAGAAGATACAGGAGCCTGAGGGCACGTACCACCAGACATAAGGACAGCTTCTACCCCACTGTGATAAGACTATTGAACAGTTCCCTTATACAGTAAGATGGACTATGACCTCACGATCTACCTTGTTGTGACCTTGCACCTTATTGCACTGCACTTTCTCTGTAGCTGTGACACTTTGTACTGTTATTGTTTTTACCTGTACTACATCAATGCACTCTGTACTGACTCAATGTAACTGCACTGTGTAATGAATTGACCTTACGATCAGTTTGTAAGACAAGCTTTTCACTGTACCTCGTTACAAGTGACAATAATAAACCAATATCAATACCAATAAACCCATGCCATCTAGTTCGAGACGCACCTGCCCTGAGAAAAAGACTGACTCTACTGTATCTATGCCCCTCATAACTTTATAAACCTCTATAAGGTCACCCCTCAGTCTTCTACATTCCAGTGAAAATAAGCCCAGCCTGTCATTGGCAGGTGATAGAGAAGGGAAGTGTTCAGACAGGCTTGAGATGTGTCTATTTTAACGCAAGGAGTGTTGTGAACAAGGCGGATAAGCTTAGAGCTTGGATCGATACTTGGAGCTATGATGTGGTGGCCATTACGGAGACTTGGATGGCTCCGGGGCTGGAATGGTTGATTCAAGTGCTGGGTTTTAGCTGTTTCAGGAAGGAGAGGGAGGGAGGCAAAAGAGGTGGGGGAGTGGCAGTGTTGATCAGAGATAGTGTCACGGCTGCGGAAAAGGGGGACGTTGTGGAGGGATTGTCTATGGAGTCTCTGTGGGTGGAGGTTAGGAACAGGAAGGGGTCGATAACTTTACTGCGTGTTTTTTATAGGCCGCCCAATAGTGACAGGGTTATTGAGGAGCAGATAGGGAAGCAGATCCTAGAAAAGTGTGAGAATAACAGAGTTGTTGTGATGGGAGATTTTAATTTCCCAAATATCGACTGGCATCTCCAGACAGTGAGGGGTTTAGATGGGGTGGGCTTTGTTAGGTGCGTTCAGGAAGGGTTCTTGACACAGTATGTAGATAGACCTACAAGAGGAGAGGCTGTACTTGATTTGATATTGGGAAATGAACCTGGTCAGGTGTCAGATCTCTCAGTGGGTGAACATTTTGGTGATAGTGATCATAATTCTATCTCTTTACGTTAGCACTGGAGAGAGATAGGAACAGACAGACTAGAAAGGCGTTTACTTGGAGTACAGGGAATTATGAGGCTCTCAGGCAGGAAATTGGAAGATTAAATTGGGAACAGATGTTCTCTGGGAAAAGTACGGAAGATATGTGGCAAATATTCAGGGGGTATTTGTGTGGAGCTCTGCATAGACATGTTCCGATGAGACGGGGAGTCACGAGAGGATACAGGAACCGTGGTGTACGAAGGCTATAATAAATCTAGTCAAAAGGAAAAGAAAAGCATACAAAAGGTACAGAGAGCTAGGTAATGTTAGAGATCTGGAGGAGTACAAGGCTAAAAGGAAGGAATTTAAGAAAGAGATTAGGAGAGCCAGAAGGGGACATGAGAAGGCCTTGGTGGGCAGGATTAAGGAAAACCCCAAGGCGTTCTACATGTGAAGAGTAAGAGGATAAGATGCGAAAGGATAGGGCCTATCAAGTGCAGCAGTGGGAAAGTGTGTATGGATCCAGAAGAAATAGCGGAGGTACTTAATGAATACTTTACGTCACTATTCACTATGGAAAAAGATCTGGGGGATTGTAGTGGGGACTTGCAGTGGCCTGAAAAGCTTGAGCATGTAGATATTAGAAAAGAGGAGGTGCTGAAACTTTTGGAAAGCATCAAGTTAGATAAGTCGCTGGGACCAGATGAGATGTACCCCAGGTTGCTGTGGGAGGTGAGGGAGGAGATTGCGGAGACTCTGACTATGATCTTTGTGTCGTCGATGGAGATGGGAGAGGTTCCGGAAGATTGGAGGGTTGCGGATGTTGTTACCTTATTCAAGAAGGGGAGTAGAGATAGCCCAGGGAATTATAGACCGGTGAGTCTTACCTCAGTGGATGGTAAGCTGATGGAGAAGATCCTGAGAGGCAGGATTGATGAACATTTGGAGAGGTATAATATGATTAGGAATAGTCAGCATGGCTTTGTCAAGGGCAGGTCCTGCCTTACGAGCCTGATTGAATTTTTTGAGGATGTGACTAAGCACATCGATGAAGGGAGAGCAGTAGATGTAGCGTATATGGATTTCAGCAAGCCATTTGATAAGGTACCCCATGCAAGGCTTATGGAGAAGGTGAGGAGACATGGGATCCAAGGGGACATTGCAGTGTGGATCCAGAACTGGCTTGCCCACAGAAGGCAAAGAGTGGTTGTTGAAGGGTCCTATTCTGAGTGGAGGTCGGTGACCAGTGGTGTACCTCAGGGATCTGTACTGGGACCCTTACTATTTGTGATTTTTATAAATGACCTGGATGAGGAAGTGGAGGGGTGGGTTAGTAAGTTTGCGGATGACACGAAGGTTGGGGGTGTTGTGGATAGTTTGGAGGGCTGTCAGAGGTTACAGAGGGACATAGATAGGAGGCAGAGTTGGGCTGAGAAGTGGCAGATGCAGTTCAACCCAGATAAGTGTGAAGTGGTTCATTTTGGTAGGTCAAATATTTTGGCGGAATATAGTCTTAATGGTAGGACTCTCGGCAGTGTGGAGGATCAGAGGGATCTTGGGGTCTGAGTCCATAGGACGCTCAAAGCGGCTGCGCAGGTTGACTCTGTGGTTAAGAAGGCATATGGTGTATTGTCCTTCATCAATTGGGGAATTGAATTTAGGAGCCGTGAGGTATTGTTGCAGCTATATAGGTCCCTGGTCAGACCCCACTTGGAGTATTGTGCTCAGTTCTGGTCGCCTCACTACAGGAAAGATTTGGAAGCCATAGAGGGGGTACAGAGGAGATTTACTAGGATGCTGCCTGGAATGCAGAGCATGCCTTATGAAAGCAGGCTGAGGGAACTCGGCCTTTTCTCCTTGGAGAGATGGAGGATGAGGGGGGACCTGATAGAGGTGTATAAGATGATGAGAGGTATTGATAGGGTAGATAGTCAGAGGCTTTTCCCCAGGGCTGAAATGATGGGCACAAGAGGACATAGGTTTAAGGTGCTGGGGAGTAGATATAGAGGAGATGTCAGGAGTATTTTTTTTACTCAGAGAGTGGTGAGTGCGTGGAATGGGCTGCCGGTAACGGTGGTGGAGGCGGATCTGATGGGTTCTTTCAAGAGACTGTTAGATAGGTATATGGAGCTGAGTAAAATAGAGGGCTATGGGTAAGCTTAGTAATTTCTAGGGTAGGGACATGTTCAGCACAGCTTTGTGGGCCGAATGGCCTGAATTGTGCTGTAGTTTTTCTATGTTTCTATGTTTCTATGTCCAATCTCTCCTTATAACTATAGCTCTGCATTCCAGGCAGCATCCTGGTGAAGCTCTTCTGCACTCTCTCTATTGCTACCACATCCTTGCTGTAGTGTGGTGACCAGAACTCTGCACAAAAAATGTGGCTTATCTGATGTTTTGTACAGCTGCAACATGACGTCCCAATCCTCATTCTAAATGCCTTGGCCTATGAAGGCAAGCATACCAAATGCCTTTTTCATTACTTTGTCCACCTGTCTCATTACTTTGAAGGAATTTTGGACTTGCACCCAAGGTCTTCCTGTACATCAACGTTTCTAGTTAGTGGAGATGACTCATTTCTTCACAGAGGCTTTGACAAAATCCTTGGATCTTTATCCTGTGTCCACTTGCTAATCTCTTCACTGGTCATAACTCGGAATAGAACGTCTGTTTCAAGAATCTAGTGATGGGGACTTTAACCATTGCATCAATGTCATTAGGGTATCAAAGGGGATTGGGAGGAGGCAGGTAGATGGATTTGAGGTAGAGTTCAATCATGATCTAATCAAACAGGGAAACATGAACAAGAGTTATTTGCCACCACACCCTACCCCACAACCCCCGCTCCTCCTGAAATGTGGACTTTCCTAACGATGTATAAAATATGACCTGATTCTCATCAATCTGTTTTCCAGAAAAAATGCCAATGCTGATTGAAACAGCCAACAACAGCATGCAAAATGACAGATAATGTTTCAAAATATCATTGTTCTTGTGAAGTATAATTTGGCAGTAAATGGAAGTATAACATTCTGTGAAAACAGAAAAGCCCACATTTAACACCGAACAATTCTATTCTGTACTAACAATGCAAAAAACAAACAATTTGTTTTTGTTTTGTGAATAACAATTTAACAGCAGTGTGGAGTCAACAAATTGCTCAATATAGGAACTCTAAAATAATGGCTGTAAAATGTACTACTTGTTCTTTTGGGAAGTTCAATGGAGATGTCAGAGGGAGGTTTTTCACCCAGAGAGTGGTTGGTGCACGGAATGCACTGCCTGGGGAGGTGGTGGAGGCTGATACGTTGGTCAAGTTCAAGAGATTGATAGATAGGCATATGGAGGAATTTAAAGTAGAGGGATATGTGGGAGGAAGGGGTTAGATAGTCTTAGGCGTGGTTTGAAGGTCGGCACAACATGGTGAGCTGAAGGGCCTGTATTGTGCTGTATTGTTCTATGTTTCCATGGTTCTTGGAAAATGCAGACAAAATTATGGCTGATGCTATTTCTTAATCATTCAGAGTAAGTGGTGGGCCAACTGGTGTTCCAGAACCCCCCTCCCATATGGGAGGGAATTTCCAGGATATTTCCCAGCACTGATGGAACTTCAGCTTGCAGACATGAATACGAACGTTCATCCCCTCAGTGGCTTCACCATTTAATAAAATCATGGCTGATCTGATTGTAACCTCACAACCCTCCCCACTATCAAGGACATCTTCAAGAGATGTCCCACACTCAATGATTTAGGAACAGCTTCTTCCCCTCTGCCATCAGATTTCTGAATGGTCCTTAAACCATGAACATTACGTCATTATTCCTTTATTTTTACACTATTTATTTGTTTTGATAATAAACCTGATTCTGATTCTGAAGAGGCGGTGCCTCAAGAAGGTGGCATCCATGACTAATGACCTTCTCCACCCGGGACATACCCTCTTCTTGTTACTACCATCAGGGAGGAGGAACAGGATCCTGAAGACCCACACTCAATGATTTAGGAACAGCTTCTACTCCTCTGCTATCAGATCTTGGAACAGTCCATGAACACTTCATCGTTATTCCTTTTGTTTTGCACTATTTATTAATATTTATAATTTGTAGTAATTTTATGTCTTTGCTCTGTACTGCTGCTGCAAAACAAATTTCATGTCATATAAGTCAGTGATAATAAATCTGATTCTGATTCTGATTCTAAACTTCTCATGCTCATCTACCCATGGTAACCTTTCACCCCCTTACCAATCAAAAATCTATCTATCTCTGCCTTAAAAATATTCAAAGACTGCTTCTACTGCCCTTTGTGCCATCCTGGATATCTACAACACACGATGCACACGCAAGGTCTGCAGAATCAGAGATGACCCTTCTCATCCCTCCCACGACCTACTTGTCCCACTGCTGTCTGCCAAGCGGTACCGGAGCATCTGGGCCAGAACTACTAGATTTTACAACAGTTTTGTCCCCCAGGCTGTCAGGCTCCTGAATACCCTGGAGGCGGTTTCAGACAAATGCCGCGTCAAAAGTCCTGGTTTGCACAACGACATATAAGAACTTTGGCTGCTGCTGAACATGTTTATACAATTAGTGCAACACACTGAGTTCTGGATTTTGTTCATCCAACTCAGCTTTGCACTAACCCTGCACTAAATTTGTATTCTGTATATATCATTTTTTGCACTATTTGTACTTGTACAATTTTTTTGTCTGCGTTTATTGTATGTCCTCTGTTCTATGTATGTCCTCTGTTGTGTGAGTCTGGGGGAAACGACATTTCATTCCTCCATGTGTTCTTATAGCACATGGGTGAATGACAATAAGGTTGAGGATCAGCCATGATCTCAAAATGGGGGTGCAGACTTGAAGGGCCGAATGGTCTACTTCTGCTCCTATTGTCTATTGTATAAGTTGGACTTGAACTTGAACTTGAAGAGAGTTCCAAAGGCCCACAGCCCTCTGAGAGAAAGAAAAATAACTCACCTCGGACGAAAATGAGTGACCCCTTTTATTTAGCGAAGCCCAGTTGTAGATTCTCCCACAAGAGGAAACATCCTCTCCACATCCATTCTGACAAGAATCCTCAAGATCTTATATGTTTCAATCAACCTCTCACTCTATCTTATAAACTCCATCAGATACAAGCTTAGTTGATTCAACCACTTCTGATAACACAACCCACTCATTCCAGACTTTAGTCCAAAAAAATTCTTGAAACTGCTATCAATGCATTAACTTCCTTCAATATGAACAACAGATCAAGTCTAAGCCAGGATGTTGTGTGGGCAGCACAGTGGCGCAGCCGGTAGAGCTGCTGCCTCACAGCTCCAGAGACCGGGGTTCAATCCTGACCTCAGCTGCTGTCTATTTATAGTTTGCACATTCTCTCCCACTTTCCACAGACGTGCGGGTTGGTAGGTTTATTGGCCACTGTAAATTCGGCCCATATGTAAGTGAGTGGTAGACTTGGGGGGAGGAGGGGGGGGGGTGAATTGTTGGGAATGTGGGGGAAGGATAAAAAGCAGGATTAATGTAGCATTGGTGTAAATGGGTGGTTGATGGTTGGCACGAACCTATTGGGCCAAAAGAGTTGCTTCCATAGAACCATAGAACCATAGAACCATAGAGCACTACAGCACAGAAAACAGGCCATTCAGCCCTTCTAGTCTGTGCCAAAACTTTATTCCGCTAGTCCCATTGACCTGCACACAGTCCATAACCCTCCAGACCTATCCTGTCCATGGATTTATCCAATTTATTCTTAAAACTTAAGAGTGAGCCCACATTTACTACATCAGATGGCAGCCCGTTCCACACTCCCACCACTCTCTGAGTGAAGAAGATCCCCCTAATGTTCTACCTAAACCTTTCCCCTTTCACCCTAAAGCCATGTCCTCTCGTACTTATCTCTCCTAATCTAGGCGGAAAGCACCTACTCGCATTAACTCTGTCTATACCCTCCATAATTTTGTAAACCTCTGTCAAATCTCCCCTCATTCTTCTATGCTCCAAGGAATAAAGTCATACCTGTTCAATCTTTCTCTGTAACTCAACTCCTGAAGACCCGGACACATTCTAGTAAATCTTCTCTGCACTCTTTCAATCTTATTGATATCCTTCCTATAGTTAGGTGACCAGAACTGTACACCATACTCCAAATTTGGCCTCACCAATGTCTTATACAACCTCACCATAACAACCCAACTCCTATACTCAATACTTTGATTTATGAATGCCAGGATGCCAAAAGCCTTCTTTACAACCCTGTTTACCTGTGACGCCACTTTCAGAGAATTACGTATCTGAACTCCTGGATCCCTTTGTTCCTCCGCACTCCTCGGTGCCCTACCATTTACTGTGTATGTCCTTGCTGTATCTGTGACTCCAGGATGTTGCTCTCTCCATTTTGCTGTCCTTAGCTTTCCTGTCAAACAACTTTGGTGAGCTGAGAATGAAGCCCACAATGGAAGAGTAGTGTAACGGTTAGCGTAACATTATCACAGCGTCAGCGAACCTGGTTCAATTCCGCATTCCGTGTCTGTAAGGAGTTTGTATGTTTTCCCCGTGTGTCTGCGTGGGTTTCCTCCGGGTGCTCCGGTTTCCTCCCACATTCCAAAGACGTACAGGTTAGGACGTTATGGGCATGCTATGTTGGTGTCGGAAGTGTGGCGACACTTGCGGGCTGCCCCCAGAACACCTTACGCAAAAGATGCATTTCACTGTGTGTTTTGATGTACGTGTGACTAATAAAGAAATCTTATCTTATCTTATCTTAAGAGTGTGGCCAAATGGTGAAACAGGAATCAGATCACTTGTGAAGGGAAAGCGGTGAGTGGAGATTAATTTTAAGGATAAGTTATTCCTTCTGATAAGAGCTATGGGATTCAATAGTAAACATTCAAAATATCTTCTCCTTGATGCTCCATGGAGATAAGAGATGATGTCACTGTCAGTGTTGCTTTTGGATTTCAAGGAGCACCTATCTACCCTCTTCTCTATGTTCACCTTCCTTAGTCGAAGGCAAGTGCTCTTGTAGTGATTAAGTTATTGGACCTGCGTAGTGTATATATGAGTAAGTGTCAAACTAACATGCAGGAGCAGCAGGTAATTAGAAAGGCAAACACTGTGTTGGTCCTTAATGTAAGACAAATGGAGGACAAGATAATTAAGTTCATGGAGTCATACAGCACGGAAATAGGCCCAGCAAGTCAATGCTGACCTTCAAGTTATAGTAAAAACTTATCTTATTTTATTCTCCCCACATTTCCATCAACTCCCCCGGATTCAACCACTCATTCACACACTAGGGGCAATTTACAATGGCCAATGAATCTACCAATCTGCACTTCTTTGGGATATGGGAGGAAATGGGAGCACCCAGAGGAAACACACGTGGTGATAAGGAGATGGCGCAAACTCCACACAGGCAGCACCCAAGGTTGGGAATGAACCCAGGTCACTGGAGCTGTGAGGTAGCAGCTCTTCTAGCTGAACCACTGTGCTGTCCATATGTTTGACCACACTTACACAGAATCTTGGTGAGGCCACACTTGAATTTTGGCCCCCTTAATAAAGAATAGACATTGGTGCTTTGGAGGGAGTGTAATGAAGATTCGCTGGACTGGTTCCTTGGAATGGTGGCTCTGTCCTATGCAGAGAGCCTGAGTTGGCCAGGCCTTGATTCTTTAGAGTTTCAAAGAATGAAACATGACCTCATTGAAACTTACAAAATTGTTCGATGGTTTAATGGCGTAAATAGAGGGTGATTATTTTCCTGGGTAGAAACACAGACTCAAGATAATGGGTAAACTATTTAAGACTGAAATGAGAGAAATTTGTTCACTTCAGGGGCAGTGAATGGTTTACCTCGTCACACCAGAGGAAGGAGTGGTTGTGCTGAAGAAGGTGCAGAGGAGATTCACCAGGATGGTAGGGCAGGCACGGTAGTGTAGCGGTTAGCATAACGCTTTACAGCACCAGCGACCTGGGTTTGAATCTGGCCACTGTCTGTAAGGAGTTTGTACATCCTCCCTGTGTCTGCGTGGGTTTCCTCCAGATGCTCCGGTTTGCTCCCATATTCCAAAGACGTCCATGTTAGGAAGTTGTGGGCATGCTATGTTGGCGCCGAAAGCGTGGCGACACTTGCGGGCTGCCCCCAGAACATTATGCAAAAGGATGTATTTCACATCGATGTACATGTGACTAGTAAAGATATCTTATCTTGGATGATTGGAGGACCTTATTTATGGGAAGAGATTGGATAGGCTGTGCTTGTTTTCCCTGGAGTAAAGGAGGCTGAGGGGTGAGGTACATAAAATTGTAAGAGGTGTAGATAGGGTAGACAGTCATTATCTTTTTCTCATGGCAGAGGTATAAAAGGAAAGAGGCCATAGGTTTAACGTGAAAAGAACAAGTGTTAAAGGGGATTTGAATAATGTCTTGAACACAGAGAGTAGTGCTATCTGGAACTCACTGCCAGAAGAGATAGTGGAATCAGATACAAATACCATGTATAAGAGGTATTTAGACAGACACTTGGACAAATAAGACCTAATGTGGGCAAATGGGATCAGTGTCGATGAGCAAAATGGTCAGCAAGACCTGATGGGCTGAAGGGTCAGTTTCTGTGCAGTACAACTATGAATGAGATCAATAGATTTCAGAAGAATCAAAGCATATGGGGGTAATGCAGGAAAATGGTGCTGAGCTAGAAGATCAACCCTCATCTTTTTTGAATGTTAGAGCATGCTCAAGAGGTCATGTGGTTTATTCCTGCCCATATATATTATGTTCCTACATTTTTATTTATCTTCAACATCATATAAAATCATGAGGGGCAGAGGTAGGGTGAACACCCGCCTTTTTCACAGGGAAGGGGAACTAAAAACTCGAGGGCATACAGTAGGTGAGAGGTGAAAGGTTTGAAGGGGACCTGAGGGGCAACTTTTTCATGCTGAAGGTGATGTGTATATGGAACGAGCTGCCAGAGAAAGTGGTTGAGGCAGGAACATTAACATCATTTAGAAGACATTTGGCTAAATGCATGGATAGGAAAGGTTCAGAGGGATATGGGCCAAGTGCGGGCAAATGGAACTTGCTTGGTGGACACCATGGTCAGCATGGACGAGTTGGGCCGAATGGCCTGCTTCCGTGCTGTATTACTCTATAACTCTATGACTCAATAACTAGATATGACTGACACATTGTTGCATCAGACTCTGATGTTCATTGAATTTTATTGCCTTCAGAAAAGGCTCTTCAATTGATATGAAGATCGACCTTGGAATACAACAAGTACATGGTTCCCTGAAATGGACTTACAGGTTGACAGGGTGGTGAAGAAGGCTTTTGGCACACTGGCCTTCATCAGTCAGGACACTGAGTATAGAAGTTGGGATTTTATGTTGCAATTGTACAAAACGTTGGTGAGGCCGCATTTGGAATATTGCGTTCAGTTTTGGTCACCCTGATATAGGAAAGCTGCTATTAAACTGGAAATAGTGCAGAAGAAATTTAATGGATATAGTTGGGACTTGAGGGACTGAGTTATGGAGAGAGGTTGAGTAGGTTAGGACTTTTTTATTGGAGAGTCGGAAAATGAGGGGTGATCTTATAGAGGTGTATACAATCACGAGGGGCATAGATAGAGTGAGTGTACACAGGGTTGGGGAATCAAGAACTAGAGGATATAGGTTTAAAGTGAGAGGGGAGAGACTCAACAGGAACCTGAGGAGCAACTTTTTCACTCAGAGAGTGGTCTGTATATGGAATCTTGGTCATCATGGACCATTTGGGCCGAAGGGCCCGTTTCCATGCTGTATGACTCTATGATAGTTCTACTTATGCTTTTTTGTTTATTCTTGCAGCAACACAAAATAACTTTCAGACCTTATTAACATGCAGTTCATATACTTAGACTATTGATCCAAAAACATGAGTTCAAGTCCCACCATGCCAGTTGGGAGAAATTAAATCCAATTAATTAATTAATATAGAATTTTTTAATAAGCATCTGTAAAGGTGACCATGAAACTGCTGGGTTGTCACAGAAACCATCTGTTTCACTTATAACATCAGGGAAGGATAGACGTTGCTCACCCGGTCAAGTCCTTATGTGACTCCAGATCCACAGCAGTGTGGTTAATGTCTACCTGACCCCTGAAATGATAGAGCAAGTCATTCATTTATATCAAAAACCACTATGTTTATTAAAAGATCTTAGAGATGGGCAATCAATACTGACCTTGCCAGTGACACTGTTAGACTACAGACAAATGACAGAAATGTCTCGAAGCTGGATCAATCCCCAGCTGCGTCATGCCAGTGTTAACAGTTCAGGAATCAAGTCACCATATTGGATAGGTGAAAGCCATCACAATTGCTACTTGGCTGATAAGAGAAGAGATATATTCAAAGGATCACCTTCTGAAAAAAAAAGTAGCAAAGATTTATCTAGCAGTCACCACAAAACAAAATTAAATTGTGGGAGTTGCAGAGCTGTTATTGATAAACAACATTAAGTTCCCGGGAAATGATTCTCTAGGCTGTTTCTCCTACCAATCTGATTTCTTCCTGATTGTTTATATCGACCCTGTCTAGTGGGACAAGAAACCCTTCTCAAAGCCATAATGTTGTAATAAATAGGAAGAAACAACCTAATTAGACATTGTTTGCGTGGTCTGGAATCATAAGCAGCAGAACATTTGCATAATAAAATTGAAGAAAGGCATAATGCATGTCCTTCTTCCTCTTGGTATGCCGAGACTGTACAGTGCCCAGTACTTGCAGTTGAAGGTCTAAGAAACATCACTGCACAGTGTCAGATATGACGGATGCATCAGGTCACCAAAGTACACGGCAGATAAAGAGCCTTACTGTCTTTCTTGTGACTTTCCCCTTTCATGGAGCAGAAGGAAGCTTTTTTTGACCATTTGTGGAAATAGTATTTGTCGACGATAGTGTGTCATCCAATGAGTTGGAGATGGGGCAAGGTGTATGACTCACAACAAAAACTGTATCAATTAACTCAGGAAATAGTTTGTTTATAGAGTGATCAGATGCTACAGAAATTTATCCGAATATAAGCAGGGTTATTCTCCTGAAAAATGCAGTAAGTGGAGGATAGATACATATAAATTAGAATCATTGAGTCATTCATCATAGAAACAGGACCTTCTACCCTACTGGTCCATGCAGACCAAGATGTCTGTCTGAGCTAGTCCCACTTGCCTGCGTTTGGCCCATATTTCTCTAAGCCTTTTCTATCCATGTACTTGTTCAAATGTCTTTTCAACATTGTAATTGTACCTGCCTCTACTGTTTTCACTGATCGTTCCATGTACCCTGTGTGAGGAAGCTGCCACTCGGGCCCCTTTTAAATCTTTCTCCTCTCACAAACTTATGCTCTTTAGTTTTAGATTCCTCTATCCTAGGAAAAAGACTGTGCATAAAATTAATTTTAGCCACTTACAACTATGCTTGCCAAACTTCACCATCAGAAGAATAAGATTTATTTATTAGTCACATATACATCGAAACACACAGTGAAATGCATTTATTGCGTGGAGTGTTCTGGGGGCAGCCCGCAAGTGTCACCACGCTTCCGGGGCCAACATAGCATGCCCACAACTCCCTAACCCGTACGTCTTTGGAATGTGGGAGGAAACCAGAGTACCCGGAGGTAACCCACACAGTGACGGGGAGAACGTACAAGCTCCTTACAGACAGCGGCGAGAATTGAACCCGGGTCGCTGGTGCTGTAATAGCGTTACGCTAACTGCTACACTACTGTGTCACCTCTTTTCTGGCCAGATATAGCCTGTTCTCTCCCTGCGGTCTTATGGAAAATGGTGTATTCCCAAAGGAGAGATGGCCAGGAAATTAGTCCATGTGGTACATATGTTATATACATAAGTTAGTAGGTTTGATGTGAAATGTGGTAGACATGTAGCATGGAGTATGAAATTGGTCTGCAATATCCATCTACCTTTAATGTACAAAAGGACATTGTTGTAGAGAAAGATCCCATTCCAAGTTTTTCTTATTCCTGCCCGGGTTTGTTCTGGCAAAAGAATACAATTAATGAAAGTAAACAAACACACGAGGGAGGAGGAAGTAAAAGGTTATGCTCATAGAGTCATAGAATTATACAGCATGGAAACAGGTCCTTCGACCCAACTTGTCCATGCCGACCAAGCTGCCTACTTGAGGCCCCATTTGCCTGCATTTGGTCCGTATCCCTCTAAGTCTTTCCTATTGTCTAAATGCCTTTTAAATGTTGTAATTGTGTTTGCCTCTACTACTGCCTCTGGCAGCTCGTTCCATATACCCACCACCCTCTGTGTGAAAAACTTTCCCCTCATGTTCCCTTTTAAATCTTTCCCCTCTCACCTTAAACCTATGTCTTCTCATTTTAGACCCCCCTACTCTGGGAAAAAGACTGTGAGAATTAAGCTTATCTATGTACCTCATGATTTGATATACTTGATAGAGTTAGATGAGAAAGATGGGAGGAAGCTCAAGTGGAGCCGGGATTCGTTAGGTTGAATAGCTCAGTAAAAAGTCGTCTGATATTAACTGAATCAGTTTTGAAATTCATAATCAAAGACCCCCCCCATCCCGGACATTCTCTCTTCTCCCCCCTCCCATCAGGAAGAAGATACAAAAACCTGAGAGCCTGTACCACCAGGCTCAAGGGCAGCTTCTATCCCACTGTTATAAGACTGTTGAACGGTTCCCTAGTATAAAATGGACTCTTGACCTCACAATCTACCTCGTTATGACCTTCCTCCTTATTGTCTACCTGCACTGTACTTTCTCTATAGCTGTGACGCTTTACTTTGCGTTCTGTATTGTTTTACCCTGTACTACCTCAATGGACTGTGTAATGAATTGATCTGTACGATCAGTATGCAAGACAAGTTTTTCACTGTACCTCGGTACAAGTGACGATAATAAACCAATACCAATACCAATTCCAATTTGGAGATATTAGTTAAGGCTACCTAATCTGCGGTTAGAGTAACATAATTACAATGCCAGCGACCCGAGTTCAATTCTAGCCGCTGTGTGTAAGGAGTTTGTACAGTCTCCCCGTGTGTCTGCGTGGTTTTCCTCTGGGTGCTCCGGTTTCCTCCCACATTCCAAAGACCTACGGGTTAGGAAGTTGTGGGCATGCTATGTTGGCGCCAGAAGCGTGGCGACACTTGCGGGCTGCCCCCCAGAACACTCTACGCAAAAGGTGCATTTCACTGTGTGTTTCAATGTACGTGTGACCAATAAAGATATCTTATCTTATCTTACTGAGAAAGGGAGAAAAACTCACATACCAAATGACTGTGAACCAACAAAGAAGATACTGGAGCAACTTAACGGGTCAGACAGCATCTCTGGAGGAGAATGGACAGCTGACGTTTTAGGTTGAAAAAGGGTCTCAACCTGAAACGTCGACTGTCCATTTCCCTCCACAGATGCTACCTGACCTGTCGACATTTTCCAGCCACTTGGTTGTTGGTCCAGATTCCAGCTTCTGCAATCTAGTCTGTGTCTGACTGAGAATCAAACCAGTTTTAAAAATACATTAGATGTAAAGAAAAACTTACATAGGAGTAAAGATCTAATATAAGCCACGAAGGCTAAAATGTTATTCTTTTCTCTTTTTTACTGGATCCAGTTCCTACTTATGATTTTGATTTTATCCCTCTGGAACTGCTCTACTGATCTCACTAATCCTCATCCTGTTTAAGAAAATAAACTAGCTGTGCAAACAAAGCTACTTCAGTTTAGGCTTTCAGATATTCCGGGGTCATCCTTTACTCTTCAAAGTGGATATGAAGGTCTATCGAAACTATCTAGGAAGCTTAAAATAAAACTGAACATAACCCTTTAGTTAACTGCAAGTTATGTCTTTCCCTTCAAAAGGACTGATTCCATCTTCAACAATTAATTATTATTTGGAGTCAGAACACAACAGTTTGGACAAGGCACTTGGTAACTATTATCAGCAGGAGGATATTGTTTTTGAAAATTACATGATGTAACAGCAATGGGAACAAGGCAATGAATATTTTCTTGAGTGCAGAAGCCTTCATCCATGTTTACGAATGGAAATGCCAATTTGTCGGGAAGGACAAGCTTTCGAAATAGTCATGGAGAGAAGCAGCACAGTAAACAGGCCCTTCAACCCATCGAGTTTGCACTGACCATCAACCACCCATTTACCTTCATCCTCCAGTAGCCCAATATTTATCCTCCCGATGTTCTCATCAACCTCCCTGCAGATTCTACCACTCACCCCACACCAGGGGCAATTTACAGTGGCCAGTTAACCTGCCAACCCACGCGTCTATAAGGAGAGGTTGGACAAACTTGGATTGTTTTCTCTGGAGCGCCAAGAGGTCGAAGGGAGACCTGACAGAAGAATGTAAAATTATGAAGTATAGAAATGGTACGTAGAGTCTTTTTCCCAAGGTGGAAAATATCAAATACTAGAGGGCATATCTTTAATGTGAGAAGGAGGAAGTTTAAAGGACATTTATGAGGCTAGTTTTTTTACACAGAGAGTGGTGGGTGCCTGGAATGCACTGCCAGGGGAGGTGGCAGAGGCAGATTCAATGGCAAGATTTAGAACATAGAACATAGAACACTACAGCACAGTACAGGCCCATTGGCCCATAATGTTGTGCTTACATTTTATCCTGCTCTAAGATCTATCTAACCCTTCCCTCCCACATAGCCCCCTATTTTTCTATCATTCATGTGTCTAAGAGTCTCTAAAATGTCCCTAATGTATCTGCCCCACAACCTCTGCTGGCAGTGCGTTCCATGCACCCGCCACTCTCTGTGTAAAAAAATTACCCCTGACATTCCCCTTATAGCTTCCTCCAATCACCTTAAAGTTATGTCCCCTCGTGTTAGCCATTGTTGTACTGGGAACGCATTTAGAACACACTATGATGCATTTAGACAGGCACATGAACAGGCAGGGAGTGGAGGGATATAGACCATGTGCAGGCAGATAAGATTAGTTTTGATTGGCATCACAGACATGGGCCAAAGAGCCTGTTCCTGTGCTGTACTGTTCTGTGTTCTATGTTCGATGTTCTATGTCTTTAGCATGTGGGAGGAAACCGGAGCCCTTGGAGAAAGTGTAAGTGGTCACTGGGAGAGCAAGCAAACTCCACAGACAGGAGCTGAGGTCAGAATTGAATCTGGGTCTTCAGCTCTGGGAGGCAGTGGCTCCACAAACTGCTTACTTGTCTAGACTCCCATTGTAAGAATGCAACATTATCGTAATTACTGTCTCTAAATTGTACTAAACTCATAAATATTATTCAAATATATGTAAATGGTTGTCAACAAATATGCATTTTACACTCAATTTCACAATGGAAACAGCTATTGATCTTTTTCCCTGTTTATTCAACATATTTTTTTGAAAAGCAATTTGATGAAATTCCATCAGTGAGAAGATACGCACTTGAAATGTCCACACAGTGGGTAAAAACCCTTGCGACATATGGGCAGAGGAGATCTTTGCTCAAGACCATGTAAGACAAGATAAGATTTCTTTATTAGTCAGATGTACATTGAAACATACAGTAAAATGCATCTTTTGCGCAGATTGTTTTGGGGGCAGCCCTCAAGTGTCGCCACGTTTCCGGCGCCGACACAGCATGCCCACAACTTCCTAACCTGTACGTCTTTGGAATGTGGGAGGAAACCGGAGCACCCAGAGGAAACCCACGCAGACACACGGGGAGAACGTACAAACTCCTTACAGACAGCGGCGGGAATTGAACCCGGGTCGCCGGCACTGTAAAGCGTTACGCTAATAGAGAAGGAAAGATTTGCATATTTATAGTGCCTTTCATGGTCATCCGATATCCCAAAGCATTTACCAGTCAATGTGGTGTTTGTCACTGATATAAGACAGCAGCTAGCGTGCACACAACAACCTCCCACAGTTAGTATTGCTCTTCCTTCTTCAGCTCTCTGCCTCTTTTACCTATCACCTCTCAGTTTATTACATCTTCTTCCCCTCCCCCACCCACTACCTTCCCCGTCCCCTGGACTTGTCTATCACCTGAACTCACCTATCACCTGCCCGAGTGTACTCCTCCCCCTCCCCCCACCTTCAGGGCAGGCACGGTAGTGTAGCAGTTAATGTAACACTATTACAGCGCCAGCGACCCTGGTTCAATTCCGGCTGCTGTCTGTAAGGAGTTTGTACGTTCTCCCCGTGTCTGCGTGGATTTCTTCTGGGTGCTCCGGTTTCCCCCGACATTCCAAAAAAAAAGACGTACGGGTTAGGAAGTTGTGGGCATGCTACGTTGGCGCCGGAAGCGTGGCGACACATGTGGGCTGCCCCCAGAACACTCTACGCAAAAAGATGCATTTCACTGTGTGTTTCAATGTACATGTGACCAATAAAGATATCTTATCTTATTCTGGCTTCTGCCCTCTTCATTCCAGTCCTGATGAAGGGTCTTGGCTCGAAACATCGACTGTTTATTTCCCTCCATGGATGCTGCCTGACCTGCTGAGTTTCTCCAGCACTTTTTGTGTATTGCTCCAGATACATGCAGCATCTGCAGAATTTCTTGTGTCTCTGTTAATGGTCAGTCCAGTGCACACTGACCATCAAGCTAATCCAACACTAATCCATTTTTGTAATTTATAGCAACTTTATGTCTTTGCACTGTACTGTTGCCACAAAATGACACATTTCACGTCATATAAGTCAGTGATAATAAATCTGATTCTGATTCCTATTTTTATGAAATTGGTAAATTAGTTTATTTACCAAAGTTGGTAAATATTTGGTTTATTCACATGTACCAAAGTACAGTGAAAAACTTTGTTTTGCGTGCCATCCATACAGATCTTTTCATCTTATCAGTGCATTGAGGTAGTACAAGGGAAAACAATAACAGAATGCAGAATAAAGTGTTACAGTTACAGAGAAAGTGCAGTGCAGGCAGACAATAAGGTGTAAGGCCATGACAAAGTCGATTGTGAGGTCTAAAGTCCATCTTATCGTACAAAGGGTAGAAGCGGGATAGAAGATGTTCCATGACTCAAGATGGTGACAGAGCATTGCGACTCGATGCAAGCTGCTCTCTGTAGATCTACTTATTGCTTCTATTATATTCTTTTCATTCTTGTCTACTCCTCCCTGATTCTACCACTCATACAGTCACTTGGAGCAATTTACAGTGGCTAATTAACCAGCATGTTTTTGGGATGTGGGAGGAAATCAGAGCACCTAGAGGAAACCCACGTAGTTACAGGGAGAACGTGCAAGCTCCACACAGGTATCACCTGAGGTCAGGATTGAACCTGCGTCTATGTTGCTGTGAGGCAGCGGCTCTATAGCTGTGCCACTGTGCCTTCCTTCAAGCACAGAATATGCTGTTATCTCTGCAGCTAGGTGGGTGTTTTGATTCTTATGCTGTTGGGCCGCAGTCCTGTGGTGTGCCTGCTTTTCGAACAATATAACAGTTTTACAGATGTTTAGATTGTACCAAGAACTTACGGACTCAATATGTAAATTGTAACTGTGAAATACAAACAGAAAATGCCGAGGTACACTCAGCAGGTGAGGATGTCTCTGTGGAAGGAGGAACAGAGCTAACATTATGGATCTAAAACTCTTCGTCAGAACTGGAATAAAAGAGTCTGGAGTTCCCTGTTGCCAGCCATTTTAATTGTCCTTCCCATGCCCACACCAACATGTCTGTCCTCAGACTAGAGGAACAGCATCTCAAGTCTACAACTCGACAGCATGAACATTGAATTCTCCAACTTCTGGTAAGATACGCCCCGTCTGCCCCTTTTCTCACTCCTCCTGATCTACCCTTTCTTTCTACACCCACCCCAGCCACCATCACCCTGTTTCTTTCCCCTCCCCCACCCTCTCCATCTGCCTGTCACTCACACCCTCCTCCCACTGGTTCCCCTCCCCCTACTGTTCCCACCTGCCCTCCCCACCTCCCTCATTTGATTCCATGCCCCACCTTCCTCTTCTTCAGCCCCTGGCCACCTCCACCCATCACCTTCCAGCGTCTGTCACTATTCCCAGTCTCCCCTCCTTCATCTGCCCATCACCTCTCCTCACCTGGATCCACCTATCACCTTCCTGCTTTTGCTCCACCTCTTCCCTCCACCTTTTCCTACTGGCCATCTCCCCTGTACTTTTTTAGTCCTGATGAAGGGTCTCGACCTGAAACGTCGACTCTCCATTTCCCTCCACAGATGCTGCCTGACCCGTTGAGTTCCTCCAGCACCTTGTGTGTTGCTCCAGATTCCAGCATCTGCAGTCTCTTGTGTCTTCATTTTTAACTAACTTGCTTTCTCTCTTTACTGTTTTGAGGAGGGTCCAAGCTGAAACATTACCTCTGTGTCTCTCTCCACAGATGCTGCCTGACCTGCTGAGCTTTCCCAGCATTTAGAAACATAGAAACATAGAAAAACTACAGCACAATTCAGGCCCTTCGGCCCACAAAGCTGTGCTGAACATGTCCCTACCTTAGAAATTACTAGGCTTACCCACAGCTCTCTATTTTTCTCAGCTCCATGTACCTATCCAAAAGTCTCTTGAAAGACCCTATCGTATCCGCCTCCACCACCGTTGCCGGCAGCCCATTCCACACACTCACCACTCTCTGAGTAAAAAACTTACCCCTGACATCTCTTCTATATCTACTCCCCAGCACCTTAAACCTATGTCGTCTTGTGGCCACCATTTCAGCCCTGGGGAAAAGCCTCTGACTATCTACCCGATCAATACCTCTCATCATCTTATACACCTGGAATGCACTGCTGGCAGAGGTTGTGGGGGCAGATACATTAGAGACATTTAGGATGCTCTTAGAGAGCCACATGAATGATAGAGAAATGGGAGGATATGTGGGAGGGAAGGGTTAGATAGATCTTAGAGTAGGATAAAATGTTGGCACAACATCATGGACCGAAGGGCCTGTACTGTGCTGTAGTGTTCTATGTTCTATGCTTCTTTCATCTCACATCAGAAAGGCAGCATCTGTGGCACTGCAGCACTCTGATGATACTGCACTTAAATGTCAGACTGGGTTTGTGAACTCAGTTCTATGGAGTAGAAATTGTAACCTCAAACTTCTGATTCAGAGGCAAGAATACTCCCAACCAAGTTGCAGTTGAAACTTGAAATAAAACGACATCCAATATTCAAGGCAAATCACTTCTGACATACTTGATTAAGCTTTTGGAGCAACAAACAATCTGCTGGAGGAACTCAGCGGGTCGAGCAGCATCTGTGGGGGGAAAGGAATTGTTGGTGTTTCAGGTCAAGACCCTGCATCAGGTCTCTTGCAGGGTTTTGACCCAAAACATTGACAATTCTTTTCCTCCCACAGATGCTGCTCGACCCAGTGAGTTCCTCCAGCAGATTGTTTGTAGCTCCAGAGTCTGCAGTCTCTTGTGTCTGCATTGATTTTTTTTTGCTGAATTAATGGAGAAGATTGATGAACTTAGGTTAATTGACGGTATTTAACAAAATGCAACAAAGTCAAAATGGAAATGCAATAGTAGTATTGATATTAAATTGGCTTAGACAAAATAAAACAAGAAAATAATGAGCACGTTCATCAAGGACTTGTACATTAAACATTTGGAAAGACAGTGAAGATAGATTCAGGAGCAATTTTCAAAGAGTAACAGGTTAAGAGTAGAATCAGGGTGATGCAGAGGGAGAAGGCAGTGAAGAGGATTAATTAAATAGCTTTCAGCCAAAATGATATGCTGCATTTGCTTCTTTTGTTTTATGATAAAAGTGGATGATTCAGCCATGCAGGGAGGTTTTGACCCAAAACGTTGACAATTCCTTTCCTCATACAGCTGCTGCTTGACCCACTGAGCTCCTCCAGCAGATTGTTGGCTGATGTGTTGCTTTGCAGAATAATCCTTAAAATCCTTCCAATAGAACCTGGTCTTTAAAAACTGTGGTTATTTGAGTCAAAGATGCTGAGAGTGCAATCCCACGACATCTGCCCCAGATGTCTCCACCATCGTGGGTAGCAGTGTGTAGCCAGTTTGGTTTATTGCTAATTTAGGAAGCTGCAGAACGCATTGGATATGACAAAAGTTGCATGCCACAACTGTATTGAAGATGATCTGTGTAACTCTCCTTACAGAGATATCCATTGGATCAATGGCACTGGTAAGAACGTTACATTTGGGAAGATTAATTCATTTTGTTCCACATAATCTTTCTTAAGGAGTCTTGTAGTGTAAAGAGTCATAGAGTGACTGAGTTGTACATCACTGAAACAGGCCCTTCGGCCCACTGTGTCTATGCCAACCATCATGCCTATCTACACTAATCCCACTTGCCTACACTAATTCAAATTCCCTCTGTGCCCTCCGCATTCAAGTACCTTTCCAGATGCCTCTTAAGTGTTCTTACTGTTCCTGCCTCCACCATCTCCTCTGGCAGCTCATTCCAGATACGAGATAACAAGATCACGAGAAAAGGGAGCAGAAGTAGGCCATTTGGCCCATTGAGTCTGCTGCAAAGAAAAGGGAAAAAGAAAAAGAAATGAGAAATTGGGGGGTGGGGTGGGGGGGAACACTATTCTGACCCCAATTTCCTGGCCTTATCCCCATATCCCTTGATACCCTCACTATTTAGATATCTAGCTATCTCTTCCTTAAATGCCTCCAATGATCCGGCCTCCACTGCTGTACATGGCAAGGAATTCCACAAGTTCACCACCCTCTGGCTAAAGAAATTTCTCCTCATCTCTGTTTTAAACCTGTACCCTTTAATTCTAAGATTGTGCCCTCTGGTCCTGGACTTACCCACCAAGGGAAACAGCTTGACCGCATCTACTCTGTCCAGTCCTTTCAACATTTTAAATGTCTCTATGAGGTCCCCTCTCATTCTTCTGTACTCCAGTGAGTACAGTCCAAGAGCCGACAAACGATCATCATATGTAAGCCCTTTCATTCGGGGAATCATCCTCGTAAATCTCCTCTGAACTCTCTCCGACATCAGCACATCTTTCCTAAGATATGGGGCCCAAAACTGTGCACAGTATTCCAAATGAGGCCTCGCTAGTGCCCCGTAGAGCCTCATCAACACTTCCTTACTTTTATACACTATACCTCTCGAAATGAATGCCAACATAGCATTCGCTTTCTTTACCACCGATCCGACCTGGTGGTTAACCTTTAAGGTATCCTGCACGAGTACTCCCAAGTCCCTTTGATACCAACTACTCTGTGTGAAATACTTACCCCTCAGATCCCCTTTAAACCTACTCCCTTTCGCCTTAAGCCTATGCCCTCTAGTTTTAGACACCCTGACCATGGGAAACAGATACGGGCTATCTATGCTACCTTTGCCTCTCATAATTTTGTACACCTGTATGAGGTTTCAATGTACAGATGAGCATCATTTGATCACCATCTAAATAAATCCACAACATTAGTTGAATGACGAGCAGGGAAGATTCCATCATCTATAACCCTTTGTCACTTCCAACTATCACCCTCCAGCGTCTGGTGTTATTCCCACTCTTTCCGCCTTCATCTGCATATCACCTCCTCTTCACCTGGATCCACCTATCACCTGCCAGCTCTTGCTCCACCCCTTCTCTCCACCTTTTTTATTCTGGCTATCTCCCCTCTATCTTTCAGTTCAGATGAAGGGTCTCAAGCTGAATCAACAACTGTCCATTTCCCTCCTCAGATACTGTCTGACTCGCTGAGTTCCTCCAGCATCTTGTGTGTTGCTCCAGATTCCAGCATTTGCAGTCTCTCTTGTATATCAAGCAGGGAAGTTCTCCCTGATATGATTATTCCTTTAAAAATGTCCTTAAGAAATATGATGTTTTCAGTAGCTCATTGAAGTTATTGGGAACCTGCTGTGCAGAAATTGCCTGCTGCATTTCCTTTTGTTACAATCGTGAATGCACTTTAAGAGCACTTACTTAGCTATAAAGTGTTCGGGATCATCTTGAGATTGCAAAACTCAATATAGAAATTCAAATCCACCTATCACCTACCAGCCTCTATTCCATCCCAATTTGCGCTGCTATTTACCGGCAATCTTTCCTCTTCCCTCTCAGTCCTGATGCACAGTTTTGATCTGAAGTGTCGGTTTATACCCTTTGCCTCTATAAATGCTGCTTGAACATTGAGATCTTCCAGCATTCTGCTTTTTGTTCCAGATTCCAGAAGTCTCTTTTGCCTCCTCTTACAGAAATACAAACTTATTTTTCTGACAGACAGTGAAAAGTTCAGGGTCACCCCTGTGGACTGAACGCAGGTACCTCAAAAAGAAACTGTCCTCAATTTGCTTCTGGTCTCTGCAGTGAAGAGAAGATTACAATTTGCACAACAAATGTACTACTGGGCATTTCTTCCTGCTCTGCATTTTTGCAGTCTCTCATTCTTTTGTCTGTGTTCTTTTCTCCATGTTTTCACCCTCTGACTGCTCCCATTCACTCACTGACCAGCTCACCTTGTTTACAGCTTGTCCCCATGGTGACCCTAGATTTACCCTATCAGAGACACCCCCCTCACCCACCATCCCTGCAGCTTAACAAGCTCCTTCCCATTTTTGACAAAGGGTCTTCAACCTGAAACATTAACTCTGTTTCTCTTCCCACAGATGCAGCCCGACTTACTGAGTATTACCAGCACTTTCTGATTTTATATTAGTTTGGGTATGCACCACAATAAATGTACACTGGAGACGCAGGAAATTCTGCAGATGCTGGATGTATCTGGAGCAATACACATAAAGAGCTGGAGGAACTCAGCAGGTCAGGCAGGATCCACGGAGGGAAATAAACAGTCGATGTTTCGGGCCGAGACCCTTCATCGGGACTGGAAAGGAAGAGGGCAGAAGCCAGAATAAGAAGGTGAGGGGAAGGGGAGGAGCACACACAGGCAGGGGATAGGTGAGACCAGGTGAGAGGGGGAAGGTAGGTGGGTAGGATGGAGAGCATGTGAAGTTTCACGGACATAGGTGGGAAGGGACTGAACCAAGGGGGACAAAATGGAGTCAAGATATGAGGACAGAAGTTCTGTGGGGCAGGAGCAGGCAGTAGACTCTATTAGTTAATCACCTTTCATCTTGTGCCGGATTTTTTTCAGACTTCTTCCCAAGAAACAGAGCCAGAAGGAACATTGGCATGCAGCCTTCATTTCTGGGAGAACTTAGGTAAACAACTGTTAAGTGTTTACTTGGAAAGCTGCCACCAGAGGAGTGCTTGCCAAGATAATCATGCAAAAAACTCATCAAATTAGGAATGGTGTGACGAGGGAGGAGAAGTGTTGGCGACAAAGTTTCTGGCACTCCGTCCAATTTGCAGTAAGTAAGAAGCTGTGATTTTTGTCCAAGTTACTGGAGGTTGGACTTACTTAAGGAAAATCTGTTGCCTGTTGGTAGCCTGCTATTTTTTGGGAGTCTTGTAGGTATTCTCGGCAACCACGAGATGATAAAGTGTCTGTCTTGGACATGGTTATCTTTGGCATTTACCCAGTATCAAGATGTCAAGTGTGCAAGACAAATATTACTGATGGAAACAAAAGCCAAGTTGGTACTTATAAAGTACCTATCACAGTCATGGAATAGTATAAACCATTCCACAACCGATGAATTATACTTAAAATGCAATCCACTGTGCGGAAGAAGATCCCACAAATGATAAGGGTAATGACAGAACAACTAACCTGTTTTCATAGTCTTGGTTGGAGGAGAGGAACATATTTTTCTTGTTTCAGCAGTGGCGGAGAATGATTAAATCAGTAACTTGGTAAATTGGTTTATTATTGTCACATGTATCAAGGTACAGTGAAAAACTTTGTTTTGCATGCCATCCATACAGGTCATTTCACAACATCAGTGCATTGAGGTAGCACAAGGGAAAAGCAATAACAGAATGCAGAATAAAGTGTTACTGTTACAGAGAAAGTGCAGTGCAGGCAAACAATAAGGTGCAAGGTCATGACGAGGTAGATTGTTAGGTCATCTTATTGTACAAGAGGTCCATTTAATAGTCTTATAACAGGCTTTTGTATCTTCTGCCTGATGGGAGGGGGGAGAAGAGAGAATATCCGGGTAGGTGGGGTCTTTGATTATGCTGGCTGCTTTCCTGAGGCAGTGAGAAGTGTAGACGGAGTCCATGATGTGCCGGGCTGTGTCCACAACTATCTGCAGTTTCTTGTGGTCTAGGGCAGAGCAGTTGCCACACCAAGCCATGATGCATCTGGATAGGATGCTTTCTATAGTGCATCTATAAAAAGTGGTGAGGGTCAACGGGGACATACCAAATTTCTTTAGCCTCCTGAGGAATTAAAGACATTGGTGAGCTTTCTTGTCCACAGCATCTACGTGGTTGGACCAGGACAGGCTATTGGTGATGTTCACTCCTGGGAACTTGAAGCTCTGAACACTCTTGACCTCAGCACCATTGATGTAAACGGGTGTACGTGCACCGCCACGCTTCCTGAAGTCAATGACCAGCTCTTTTGTTTTGCTGACACTGTTTAATTAATTCATTTATTTACAGGGATGTTTGCTTCAGTGGCAAGACCAGCACTTCATGGCTATCCCTCTTTGCCCGTTAGAGGAGGATTTATGAGCAAGTTCTTGAGCTACAGCAATCCTTCTGCTGATGGTGCTGTCAGAGTGCTGTGAAGTGTGGAATTCCACAATTTAGACCCAGCAACAACAAAGGGTCAGCAATACACTTCCAAGTCAGAATGGTATGGGAATTGGAGGGGAAACGCCCAAGTGGTTGTATCCCCATGCTCCTGCGGCCCTTGTCCTTCTTGGTGGTAACGTTTACGGTTTTGGGACGTGCTGTTGGAGTGGCCGCTGTGTATTTGGTTCACTGGGTGGTGAAGAAGACGTTTGGCATGCTTGCCTTCATCCCTCAGGGCATTAACTACAAGAGAAACAAAGGACTGCAGATGCTGGAATCTAGATGAAAAACGCGATGACGCTGGAGGAACTCAGCAGGCAAGGCAGCATCTGTGGAGGAAAGCAGGCGGTCGACATTTCGGGTCAGGACCCTTCTTCACGCCTGGCCTGCTGAGTTCCTCCGGCATCATAATGTTTTTCGTCATTGAGTACAACAGTTGAGACGTCTTGTTATGGCTGTACAACGCAATGGTGAGATCGTACTTACAATTGTGTACAGTTCACCTCATTGGGCTGGAAAGATTCACAAGGATGTTGCTGGGACCGAAGGATTTGATTTATTAGAATGGACTGGATAGGCTGGGTCTGTTTTCCCCGGAGTGTAGGAGGCTGAGGGGTGACCTTATGGAGGTATTTCAAATCATGAGGTGCACAGATAAGGTGAATACTCACTGTCTTTTTCCTAGAGTAGGGGAGCATAGGTAAGCTACTTGTAATATACTTTGCTGTATGCCTTAGGTATGCACCTTGGTCAGCAGGGACGAGTTGGGTTGAGGGGTCTGTTTCCATGTTGTGTAACTCTAACACTTATGGTGATGGAGGAGATGGATATTTAAGTTGGTGGACTGGGTGTCAATTAAAGGGGTGGCCTTTGATGGCGTCAAATCTTTTTCAGTGATGTTTGAGCTGCACATATCCAGGTAAGCAGAGAAGTTTCTATCAGCAAGATACAGAGCAACTGGAAGTACTCGACAGGTCAGGCAGCAGCTGTGGAGGCAAAAGGTATTAGTCGATGTTTTGGGGCGAGACTCTGCATCAGAACTGGGAAAGTAGAGGAAAGATAGCGAGTAGATAGAAGTGAGAGGGAGGGGCCGGTAGGTGATAGGTGGAGCCAGATGAGGGGAGGATGATTGGCAGATGGAATGAGGAATAACACTTCACTGCGGTACCAAGTCTTAGAACTTAGAACATAAAGCATTACAGCACAGTACAGGCTCTTCACCCCATGAGGTTGTGCCGACATTTTATCCTACCCTAATATCTATCTGGCCCTTCCCTCCCACGTAGTCCTCCATTTCTCTATCATTCATGAGTCTTGGTGAGAACGTTGGTGAAGAGCAGGAAAGTAGTTGGAGCAACAGAGGGAGAACAATGAGAGACAACGCCTGATGAAGAGAGTAGGAAGGACTTCTTCAAAGTGGGCATGCCTTGAAGAAAATACATGGTGGACTTGTAGAATGGTAATAAGTAATTGATAATTGGTTTATTATTGTTACATGTACCAAGAAACATAGAACATAGAAGATTACAGCACGGTACAGACCCTTTGGCCCACAATGCCTTTTAACCCACTCTAAGTTCAATCTAACCCTTGCCTCCCGCATACCCCTCCGTTTCTCTATCATCCGTGTGCCTATTTAACAGTGAAAAGCTTTTGTTTGTGTGCCATCCAGGTAGAAGTGCAGGCACAAAAGACTGCAGATGTTGGAATCTGGAACAAAAAACTGCTGGAAGAACACAATGGGTCAAAGTCGAGTTTATTGTCACACGCACAAGTACACAGGTGCAATGAAAGACTTACTTGCAGCAGCATCACAGGCACACAGCATCACATAAGCAGAATTCACAAGAAAAGCATAAAGTAAACATAAATTATAAAAGAATTTTTAAAAGAAATAACACAATTTGAACAAAAAAACCACTAATGCAAACTGATCAATGTGGTCATAGTGTTGCTAAACTCTGATGATTCAGGTTGTGCTGGTTGGTCAAGAACCAAATGGTTGAAGGGAAGTAGCTGTTCCTGAACCTGGTGGTGTGGGACTTCAGGCTTCTGTATCTCCTGCTCAATGGTAGCTGTGAGAAGATGACGTGGCCTGGATGGTGGGAATCTTTGATGATGGATGTTGCCTTCTGGAGGCTGTGCTTCCTGTAGATACTACCGATGGTGGGAGTCAAGGAGCATCTGTGGAGGCAAAAGTCCTATCACCTTCCTGGTGGAAAGTCTTTGCTTGTCAGGAGGTGAGTCCCTCACCGCAGAATACCTAGCCCCTAGCCCTCTCTTGTTGCCACAATGTTTATGTGGTTGGTCGTGTTGAGTTTCTGGTTAACTATTATCACTAAGACTGATGGCGAATGAATTTGGTAATGGAAATGTATTGAATGTCAAGGGTGTGGTTTGGTTTTCTCCTGCTGGAACTGTTACATATGTGGCTTGAGTGTTACTTGTTGCTTTTCAACCCACATCTTGTCAAGACACCCTGTGTCCAGACAGGTTCGTCCACTGTCTGTGAGTAGAATTGCTGACATCAATAAACATCCCTCTTCTGACTTTATGATACAAAGAAGGTCATTTAGGAAGCAACTGAAGATGGTTGTGCCTGATGCACTGTCTGGAGGAAGTCCTGCAGCGAGAATCTAGGATTGCAATGTCAGCCTGGACTTTTTGTTTATTCCTAAGGATGAATTTATGTAGTTAATACTCAGCAGCATAAGAATAGAACATTGAGAGTAGGGTTGGGTGAAGTAATGCAGCTTTGTTATGTGTTTCTGTCTGTAGCCCAGCAACCCATTGTACCAATGTGTACCAATAGCATACCCAAAGGGCATGCAATGTTGGCACCGGAAGCGTGGCGACACTTGTGGGCTGCCCCCAGAACACTCTACGCAAAAGATGTATTTCACTGTGTGTTTCGATGTACATGTGACTAATAAAGAAATCTTATCTTATCTTATCTTATCTTAAAAGAGAAGTTGTTAAATCCAGGATTCAATGCCTCTGGTGCTTTGGGCTGCTTTCTGAACAAGTTGGATGTTGTGAATGGCAGTTAGAATAGCAGTTGAATGCTAACCTTCAGGATATACCATGAATGAAAAAAACTGAGACATTGGTTTTGATATTGTTGCTTTCAATTGGAAAAAGAGTTTAGAATTATTCAGTGGGGTAAAAAAAACCCCGTGGTGTGATTCAAGGGGAGTTTCTCTCAATGCCCTGGCCAATATTTATCCTTAATCTAACAATATTAAAGCAGATTAAAATAGAAGCCTGAAGTCCCACACCACCAGGTTCAAGAACAGCTACTTCCCTTCACACATTCAGTTCTTGAACTAACCAGCACAACCCTAATAATCACCAACTCAGTATAGCAACACTATGTGCACTTTGCAGTACAGTGAACTTCATTTTTTTTGTTCTAATTGTGTCCATTCTTGTATAATTTTGTATAACATGTTTAACTTATGTATTTCTTGTGAATATTGTATATCTGATGCTATGTACCTGTGATGCTGCTGCAAGTAAGTTTTTCATTGCACCTGTGCACACATGTACTTGTGCAGATGACAACAAACTTGACTTTGACTTTGAGATTCTCTCATCATTCATGGATACTCACTGTTCATGGAAACTTGTTGTACATGAATTGACTGTGATGTTCAAAGATTCTGTTGCACTGTTTTGAACAAGTACAACCAAATTGTTCTATCCAATCAAAGTCTCGCTGTTATTTGTGGGAGCTTGCTGTGCACAAACTGGCTGCTGCATTTCCTATATGACTTCAGTGACTGCACTTAGTCACTCTCCTGGCCTTAGGGATTCTGTGAAAGGAGTGTAAAAAGCACTAGAGAAATGTAGGTCCTTTTTTCAATTTAAAGAATTGTGGTAATGTTGTTGGGTCACCTGAAGTCAATGTGGTGAGTTTCTGTCACTGTCCTAGACCCTTGGCGTTGTGACAGGGTGGATGTTAGAGCAGAAACAAGAGTGTTCTTTGTCAAAGGTTCATTCACAATGCAGGGATAGCTGAGGTCTTGTTAAAGCTGATAGGACTTCTATTCTTTACTGCAAGTCAGTATCACATCCTCAGAGAAGAGAAGAAGAAGGAGTTCCACCAAATGTCCTAGTCAATATTCATCCCTTATCCAGAATTAAATGGACTATCTGGTCATTGCCTTACTGATGTTGTGGGATTTCCCTGTGCATAAAGTGACTCCCCTATCTCCTCCACTACAAGTAGAGCCATAGGGTCACTGAGCAATACAGCAGAGATACAGGCCCTTCGGCCCAACGAGTCAATGCCAACCATGGTGCCCACCCAGCTAGTCCCAACTTCCTGCGTTTAACCTATATCCCTCCAAGCCCCGTCCCTCCATGTACCTATCCAAGTGCTTCTTAAATGAAACTATTGTACCTGCCTCAACTACTTCCTCTGGTAGCTCGTTCCATATACTCACCACCTTCTGCATGAAAAAGTTACTCCTCGTGTCCCTCTTAAATCTTTCCCCTCTTGCCCTAAATTTATGTCCCTTAAATCTAGAAAATAATATCTAAGTCTAGATCTAAATCCAGATTATACTTTTCTCATCTAGAAACAAATAACTTCAGATTCCAGCATCTGCGGTCTCTTGTAGCTCCAGAAAGAGAAAAAAAAATCTTTGGATTTAAAGCCACTCCGAACAGTCCAAGGTTGTGAAAGTTATTAGTACCTTTCATTACTTCACCTGAAGTAAGGTCAGGTTTGGAGTCTGCTTACTCATTTGTAAGGTAATGAAGTCTGAATTATAAAATGTAAAGTCATGATCATAGCCAAGAAACAGTGACAACAAATGATTGCACAGCACAAAGCAGCAGCATAGCAATTGCTGTCTGGGTGCCTGAAATAAAAGGCTGTTAAATATCAAAGAAATCAGCTGGAGTCTATGTCAATAAAGAGGTTTTTTTTCCCTCTTCTCTGAGAGTGCTCCTTAAGGCAGCCTTGAGGCAATCTTGGTCAGATATTAGATATTCTCTGATGCTGTCAGCCAGAATCTAATGAATGTGATACCGTGCATTGAATTATGTGAAAGGAGGCAGTGATCAGGAGATTTAAATTTCTCTCTTGCTAAAATGTAAGTCTGTAAGCAATGGAGATCTCAAGTGATAAGGAGGGATCCTATAACTGATAAATACTGTTATAGGCACAATGACTCAGAGTTATACAGCATGGAAGCTGCCCCTTTGGCCCAACGTCCATGCCAACCAAGATGTCTATCAGAGCTAGTGCTATTTGCCTGAGCTTGGACCACATCTGTATGGGCTTTTGCTGTCCATGTACTGTCCAAACATTGTAATTGTACCTACCTGTACAGCTTTCTCTGGCAGCTCATTCCAGATTTCCTGTATTAATAGCAGTGACTACACTTCAGAAGTGCCCCGAGGATATGCTGAAGGGAATTTGAGAGACGGTATATAAATGCTGGTCATTTATCTCTCTCTCGTCAAGATCATGCAATGAATTGATAAATGTCATCTGGGCGAACTATTCGTGGGAACAGAAAGAGGTCACTGAGCCCACTACATGTCCCCTCCCATTCGATCAACTTGTGGCTGATAGCTACGATAACTCCATCTGCTCATTAGGACTCAAAACCTTTTCCCTTCTGTAAAGACCTATCAATCCTATTTAAACATGAATTGACTTCACAAGTATTGCTTTTGGCAGGAAAGAGTTCTACACCTTTCTCGTTATTTACTATAATAAAGTATTGAATTGGGAATTGGTTATTTCTGTCACAAGTACCACGAAAAGCTTTCGTTTGCATGCCATCCAGACATAAGTACATCAAGGTAGTAAAAAGGAAAACAAAATGCAGAATATAATGTTACAGTTACAGAGGAAGTATGGTGCAGGTAGACAAATAAAGTGCAAGGGCCACGACGAGGTAGATTGAGAGACCAAGAGTTCATCTTTGGCCTATTAGACGTTTGTTCTAGAGTCTTATAGCAGAGGGACAGAAGCTGTCCTTGAGCCTGGTGGTACGTGCTTTCAAGCTTTTATATCTTCTGCCCGATGGGAAGAGGGAGAAATGAGAATGCCTGGGGCGGGAGGGGTCTTTGATTATGTTGGCTGCTTTACCAAGGCAGAGAGAAAGCAGCCAACAGGCTAAGAGGTAAAAACTGGGCACTTACATTGAAGGTTTAGTCATTGAGTATATTCAAGAAAGAAATCAATAGATTTTTACATGTTAAGGGAATCAAGGGGTATGGAGTCAGCGCAGCAAAGTGGAAGACCAGCCATAATCCGATTTAATAGCAGAGCAGACACAAGGGGCAGAATGACCTGCTCCTGCTTCTATTTATGCTCTGTGTTCTTCCAAGTAAACTTTTAAAGCAGGTTTCTTCTGAGGTGAAGCTGATTCATGAAAAATTTAACAAAGGAAGCTCCTGTAGGAATGGAAAGACAGTGGACTTGGAAGGTGAGTGTACTTGGTTGGAGAGCAGACTTCCCATCATCTGATACATCAGTGGGATCGAGATGAATAAGAAAGGGAAAGCTATGTCAGGCTTCATAGACTTGTTCATTCTTTAGGGTTCTCAAACTCTACTGAGAAGTCAAGTTACCAGGGAGAAAAAACAGTGTTTTTCAATTTAATGCTGAAGAATTCACAGAGCTGTTAATAATGCAATGATTACAAGACTTCTGTTATAATGCATTAATGTCAGACAAAGGTGATTTTTTTTCCACTAGTGAAACCTATTACAAAAATTTAATTTTTAATTCACACAGACAATATTACTCATACAGAACCACAGCTTAACTTGTAGATTATGTTCAGATCATTGCTACCAATACCATGCCAGTTGCTGAAGTGCATCCTAATGTGGTAAGATGCATGTTATATTAAAATGTTATTAGGATACAACTAAATTCATTACATTACATTTCACTGAGTTCATTACTCAGAGGATGTAGGCCGAGGAGAGGTACTCTGTTAATAATGTTTGGTAACAGATTTGGTCCATCAACAGGAAATAATAACTGGTGACTGAAATCCAGCATTTATATAGTGCCTTTTATGACCCAAAATTCTTTAGGGGCAAACTGAATGCTGAGAGGCTGAAATCTAGAACTACATTGGTTGGCATGGATGAGTTGGGCCAAAGGACATGTTCCCGCTCTGTATAACTTTATGAATCTAATCTAGAAACAGTCTAGAGTTTTGTGAACTCTGGAGACCTAGGTTCAATCCTGACCTCGGGTCCTGTCTGTGTAGAGTTTACACACTCTTCCTGTGACCTCTGGATGCTCTGGTTTCCTCCCCCATCCCAAAGATGTGTTGGTCTGTAGGTTCATTGACCGTTGTAAGTGAACGTCACCAACAGCCTGTCCTGGTCAAATCACATAGGTGCCACGGCCAAGAAAGCTCACCAGTGCCTCTACTTCCTCAGGAGGCTAAAGAAATTCAGTATGTCCCCTTTGACACTTACCAAATTCTAATCGATGCACCACAGAAAGCATCCTATCTGGATGTATCACAGCTTGGTACGGAAACTGCTCTGTCCAGGGCTGCAAGAAACTGCAAAGAGTTGTGGACACAGCCCAGCGCATCACAGACACCAGCCTCCCCTCCTTAGACTCTGTCTATACCTCTCGCTGTCTTGGTGAAGCAGCCAGCGTAATCAAAGACCCCACCCACCCGGGTCATTCTCTCTTCTCTCCTCTCCCATCAGGTAGAAGATACAGGAGCCTGAGGGCAAGTACCACCAGGCTCAAGGAGAGCTTCTATCTCACAGTGATGAGATTATTGAATGGTTCCCTTATAAAATGAGGTGGACTCTTGACCTCACAATCTACCTTGTGACCTTGCATCTTATTGCACTGCACTTCCTCTGTAGCTGTGACACTTTACTCTGTACTCTTACTGTCTTTACCTGTACTACCTCAATGCACTCTGTACTAACACAATGTATCTGCACTGTGTAATGAATTGACCTGTACGAACGGTATGCAAGACAAGTTTTTCACTGTACCTCAGTACAAGTGACAATAATAAATCAATACCAATACGTAGCTGAACGGTAGAATCTGGGGACAGTGAGAGATGTTGAAAATGTGGGGAGAATAAAATGACTTAAGGTTAGATTAGTGTCAAAATGGGTGCTTGATGATCAGCATGGACTTGGTGGGCCGAAGGGCCTGTTTCCCTGCTGTACGGCTCCATGAGTCTATGGCTAGGATGAGGGGCCAATTACCAATTACTAATTGAAACCCTGCATCAGGACCCGAAATGTCAACAATTCCATTCCCCCCTCAGATTCTGCTTGACCCGTTGAGCTTTTCCAGCAGATTGTTTGTTGCTAAGTGTGACAAAATCTTGGACACTGAGGAAATCAGAGAATATTGGGACTGGGAGGGGAAGTGAATGAGACACAGGATCTTTCTGAATCGAGGAGCAGCCTTGACGGACCATATGGCTTACTCCTGCTCTCATTACTTATGTATGTAAGTAGTTTCTTGAGTCTCTGTTGTAATGAGAAACATGAGACAACCAGGGCAGTTACAGTGATGCAGCTAGTAGACCTACTGCCTCACAGCTTCAGAGACACAGGTTCAATCCTGACCTCCGCTGCTGCCTGTGCTGAGTTTGCCTGTCCTCATTGTCATCACAAGTATTTCCCCAGGGTTCTCCAATTTCCACCCACATCCCAAAGGTGTGCAAGTTGGTAAGTTAGTTGGCTGCTCTGGTAGAATCTGATGGAAGTTAATGGGTGTAGGTAAAAGGGAAAATTAGTTGGGGAATGGGATTGCTTTGTGAGCTCGATGGGCCAAATGGCCTCCTTCTACGTTGTTATATGGAAATAATATGGAAATTTGCACACAGCAGGTTACACAAACATAGATGTGACAATACTGATATATCTTTGGATATCAGGGAAGTTAATACAGCAAAGTGATACCAAGATAAAAGATCACCAATGATCTTATTGAATGATAAAGCAAGTGTGATTAGCTGAATGGCTTGTTTCTGTTTCTTAGTTTCTTATCATCAGACAATCTGTGATGTTTACAACACTGCTGGTTGAGGGATTAATATTCGGAGGTTGACTAAAAAGAATTCCCCTGTTCTTCAAAATAATATCATGCGATCTTCAGAATCAGAATCAAAATCAGAATCAGAATTCATATCATATAAATCAGTGATAATAAATTATTTATAGATTTATTACTACTGACTTACATGATGTGAAATCTGTTGTTTTGCAACAGCAATATGGTGCAAGGTATTAACATTGTTATAAATCACAAAAATAAATAAATAAATTGTGCAAAAATAAAAGGAAAAATGAGGTAGTGTTCATGGGTTCATAGACTGTTCAGAAATCTAATGGCAGAGGGGAAGAAGCTGTTCCTGAATCATTGAGTGAGGGTCTTCAGGCTCCTGTTCCTCTCTCCCTGATGGTAGTAATGAGAAGAGGGCATGTCCTGGATGGTGAGGGTCCTTAATGATGAATGCTTCCTTCTTGAGGCACCGCCTCTTGAAGATGTCCTCGAAGATGGGGAGGGTTGTGCCTGTGATGGAGCTGGCTGAGTCTACAACCCTCTGCAGCCTCTTGCGATTCTGTGCATTGAAGCCTCCATACCAGGCTGTTATGCAACCAATCAGAATGCTCTCCACTGTATATCTATGGAAATTTGAAAGCGCCTTTGGTGACATACTAAATTTCTTCAACCTCCAAATGAAGTAGAGTCGCTGGCGTGCCTTCTAGTGTGCCTTCCTTTTGAAGTCCATGTAGGCTACATCGACTGCACTTTCCCCATCTACACACTTAGCCACCTCCTTGAGAAATGCAATCAAATTGCATTTCCCCTTAACAAACTCATGCTGATTATCCTTGATTAATCTATACCTCTCCAAATACAGATTAATCCTTTTCCTCAGAATTTTTCCAATGATTTCCCTACCACTGATGTTAGACTCACTGGCCCATAATTACCTTGCTGACCTCAGCTGTCTTTCTTGAATAAAGATACCACATTTTCTGTCTGTCAGTTGTCTGGCACCTCACCTGCGGCCAGAGGAGATGTGGAAATTTCTGAAAGAGCTCCAGCAATCTCTTCCCATGCCTCGGAAACCTTTCATCAGGATCTGGGGATTAATCTAATATTAAGCCTTCTAAGACAACTAACATCTTCTCCTTTTTTGATGGTAATTTGTTCTAGAATCCCATCATCCCTCTCCCCGAAATCTCCAACTGCACTGCCCTTTCCATTATGAGAAGTATTCATAGATTCATAGACTCATAGAGCTATACAGCACGGAAACAGGCCCTTTGGCCCAACTTGTCCGTACCAACCAAGTAGTCAATCTGAGCTTGTCTATTTTCCTGCATTTGGCCCATATCCCTCTAAACCTTGCCATCCATGTGTAAATGTCCAAATGCCTTTTAATTTTTTCTGCCTCTACCACTTCCACTGGCAGCTCGTTCCATATACCCATCACCCTCTCGTGAAAACATTTTCCTTCATTGCGGGCTTTTAAGAGGGACTTGGATGAGCGCATGAATGAGAGGAAAATAGAGAGATATGGGCATTCTGTAGGTAGGAGGGAATAGCTATGTTGGCACAACATTGTGGGCCGTTTTAAATATTTCCCCTCTCACTTTAACCTTATACCCTCTAGTTTTAGATTTCCCTACAACGGAATACTCCTATCAATTAAGACCTCACCAACACCCTTCTGCTCCAAGCAGAGATTGCCACTTCATCTGTGATGGGCCCCACTCTTTCCCTGGTTACCTTTCTGTCCTCAATATACTAAAATGCTTTGGATTTGACTTAATCTTGTCCAGCAGTGCTATTTTATGGTATTTCAATGACTTAATTCTGGTCCTTTTTGTTATCTTTTAGTGAACCAGATGGGCTTTTGAAACATTGAACGTAGAACATTTAACTATATTATATTAACTTCTATTAACTATATTAACTTCTTTTTCACTACTACAGTTAAACTTCCAGAATGATTCCAGGCAGGGCTTTCAAATGTATCGCTGATGTATTGTATTCAGACTAAAAGAGGAGGTGCTAAAGGGGAGATGATGAACATAGAACATTACAGCACAGTACAGGCCCTTCGGCCCACAATGTTGTGCCAACATTTTATCCTGCTCTAAGATCTATCTAACCCTTCCCTCCCACATAGCCTTCCATTTCTCTATCATTCATGTGTCTAAGAGTCTCTTAAATGGCCCTAATGTATCTGCTTTCACCACCTCTGCCGGCAGTGCGTTCCACGCACCCACCACTCTCTGTGTAAAAAACTTACCACTGACATCCCCCTTAAACCTTCCTCCAATCACCTTAAAATTATGTCCCCTTGTGTTAGTCATTATCACCCTGGGAGAAAGTCTCTGACTGTCCACTCGATCTATGCCTCTTATCATCTTGTACACCTCTATCAAATCACCGCTTTCTCTCCAAAGAGCAAAGCCCTAGCTCACTCAACATATCCTCATAAGACATGCTCTCCAATCCAGGCAGCATCCTAGTAAATCTCCTCTGCAAACTCTCTAAAGCTTCCACATCCTTTCTATAATGAGGCAACCAGAACTGAACACAATACTCCAAGTGTAGTCTAACCAGAGTTCTATAGAGCTGCAACATTAACTCACGGCTCTTGAACTCAATACCCCGACTAATGAAGGCCAACACACCATACATACGCCTTCTTAACAAGCCTATCGACCTGCGCGGCAACTTTGAAGGATCTATAGATGTGGACCCCAAGATCCCTCTGTTCCTCCACATTGTTAAGAGTCCTGTCATTAACCTTGTATTCTGCCTTCAAATTCGATCTCCTGAAGTGTATCATTTCACACTTTTCCGGGTTGAACTCCATTTGCCACTTCTCACTTCACTTCAATAGTTTCATGATCACCATTATTGGTTCTTACTCTTTTAGAATTACAGTTTATTTAATTACTTGAATTTAAATGTCCCTGATTCTAAGGTTGGATTCATGGTATCTCAATGGATACTAGTCCAGTAACTTAACCACCACACTACCAATCCCAGCTTGCTGAACTTATAATATCGGCTCCTGAGGCCTTGATCTTTTTCAGTTAACGTAAGGCTTAATTGACTTCTGGTTGGTCTGGAATGAAAGAGAGACTGGGCCAGATGGTTTGAATGAAGCCAAGGGAAATGGAGTCACATTTGTAGAGTTATAGCATCAGAGATTCATAGAAGGTGAATAAGGTGAATAGACACAGTGTTTTCCCCAGGGTAGGAGAATCCAAAACTAGAGGTCATAGGTTTAAAGTGAGATAGGAAAGATTTAAAAAGGATCTGAGGGGCAACTTTTCCACACAGAGGGTGATGGGTATATGAAATGAGCTACCAGTGGATGTGGTTGAGGCAGGTACAATAACAACACTTAAAAGGTACTTGGACAGGTACATGGATAGGAAATGTTTGGGGGGGATATGGGCCAAATGCAGGTAAATGCAACTGGTTTAGATGGGCATCTTGGTTGGCATGGGCCTATGGGGCCAAAGGGCTTCTTTCTGGGGGGCAGGCATGGTAGTATAGCGGTTAGCGTAATGCTTTACAGCGCCTGCGACCTGGGTTCAAATCCGGCCACTGTCTGTAAGGAGTTTGTACATTCTCCCTGTGTCTGCGTGGGTTTCCTCCAGGTGCTCCGGTTTCCTCCCACATTCCAAAGGGTTAGGAAGTTGTGGGCATGCTATGTTGGCGCCGGAAGCGTGGCGACACTTGCGGGCTGCCCCCAGAACACTCTACACAAAAAATGTATTTCACTGTGTGTTTTGATGTGCATGTGACTAACAAAACTATCTTATCTATGACTCCATGACTCATACAGCAAGGTCGCAGGCCCTTGTACCCATTGAGTCTATTCTGACACCTTTACTCTAATCCTACACTAAACCCATTCTCCTAAATTCCCATCAGTTCACCCCCCACTCCAGATTCTACCACTCATCTACATTTCAGGAGCAAACTACAGTGGCCAATCAACATACCAACTCACACATCTTTGGGATGTGGAAGAAGAACAGAGCACCTGGGGTAGTCCCACACAGTCACAGGGAGAATGGACATACTCCACTCAGACACTGCTATTTATGTCTATCACACTGGAGAGGTACCGCCAAAGATGCCTCCATAAAATCCACTCAGAGGATAGGCAAACCAATGTCAGTGTTATCTGTCAGACCAAAATACACAGCATTCAGACCTTAATTACACTTAGCCGGCTCCAGTGATTGTGGTAACTTCATTTGCTTGCCCATCACCAGACTCCCTCAACAGTCTCTGGACTTGGTCACCCTTACTATTTCTCATGCAACACACTTAGTGCAGAAAGGAATATCAGCAAATCAATGCCAAAGGCTGCAAAATAGTCCTTAACGCTCTGCCGCGTCACGCTCCATTTTACTTAAAGCCAGCTGCCTTAACCTTATCTCTTCCCTATTCCCTCTGGCAGCTAAACAATAAGTGACCTTCACCATTGAAAATCAAGGGCTAAAATAATGGGAGAACACTTTCTTCGGTGGAATCTTTGCATTGTAAAAGTGGAAGAAGAAATCAATTGGCCAGGCAATGGAGCAGATTATCACTGCAAGATCAGCACTCTTAACTGGAAGCCCAAAAGTCGTCCATAAATACTGCCTGAAGGTCTTACGATATGAGCTATCTTCAGAAGTGCCTGCTCTGCAATCTAACAGATTAGTATGACAGTGACTCTATAATGGTTTAGCAGAAAACTAGTCCTTCTCTGACATTTGTTCTTTTCAGTAGCGCTATCAGTAGTTCTTTTTATCTCTCCATACCAATTCACTGCAGAAATACGCATTTAAGCTGAAACACTTTAGTGTTGTCTCAATATGTTTTCTGTGCCAGTAACCTTAATTCATCAGTTCAAATTGCTTCCATCTTCTTGTCCACCAGTGACAGATCTGCTCTTATGTTATGCAGCACAAAGTGCTTTGCAATTCAAAATAGAGCAATACTGAAGAAGTGCAGGCAGAGAAGTAGAGTTCATCACACACAAATATCTGAAGGCACAATATTTGATGAAGCTAAACCTATTTCTGCAAACTGAGGATAAACAGAGGTATGAAGGGAGAGGTGGGTTATCCTCTGTGGAAGGAATTAGAAAGGTGGCTGATAAATACCTGCCATGTAGCAGTTAGTGTAACGCTATTACAGCGCCAGTGACCCGGGTTCAATTCCAGCCGCTGTCTGTAAGGAGTTTGTACATTCTCCCCGTGTCTGCGTGGGTTTCCTCCAGGTGCTCTGGTTTCCTTCCACATTCCAAAGACGTACAGGTTAGGAAGTTGTGGGTATGCTATTTTGGCACCAGAAGCGTGGCGACACTTGCGGGCTGCTCCCAGAACACTCTACGCAAAAGATGCATTTCACTGTGTGTTTCAATGTACATGTGATTAATAAAGAAATCTTATCTTATCAAATGTATAGTCCAGGAAGTCACATTTCCATGATTAGGGAGTTGTCCTATCAACATTAACTCTATATTCTTTGGATTTTTAGAAAAATGAGTGATGATCTTATTGAAACACATACGATCTGAAGGGAGTATGATGTCAAGATACTTTCACTGGTAGGAGTATCTCAAACAAGAGGACATGGAAGAGTACAGCACAGGAACAGGCCCTTCAGCCCACCATGTCTGTGCTGACCATGATTCCATGGAACTAATCCCACCTGCCTGCACATGGTGTATATCCCTCTGTTCCCTGCCTGTTTGTGTGTCTGTCCAGATGAATCTTAAACATTGCTGTCGTATCTTCTTCTACCATCTCCTCTGGCACTGGATTCCAGGCACCTACCACTCTCTGCAAAAAAACTTGCCTCACAAATCTCCTTTAAATCTTCCCCATCTCACCTTAAGGCTATTCTTGCCACGTTAAAGCTATGCCCTCTAGTATTTGACATTTCCACCCTGGGAGAAAGACTTTGACTATCTACCCTATCTATTCTACTCATTATTTTATAAACTTCTATCGGGTCACCCTCTCAGCCTCCGACGCTCCAGAGAAAACAATCCAAGTTTGTCCAACCTCTCCTTACAGGTAATACACTCCAATCGAGGCAACATCCTGGTGAACCTCTTTTGTACCCTCTCTAAAGCCTCCAAATCCTTCCTATAGTGTGGTGATGAGAAATGGATACAATACTCCAAATGTGGCCTAACCAAAGTTTTATGCAGCTGCAACATAACTTTCCAACTTTAATACTCAATGCCCCAGCCAATGAAGGCAAGCATGCTGTATTCCTTTATCACCTTGTGTTTCCACATCGATTTCCCATTCTTAATTGGTACTTTAGTCCCTCGGATATAGTTGCTCCGAGAGTGCAGTTCCAGGATTTAGACCCAGCGATGATGAAGGAACGGTGATATATTTTTAAGTCAGATTATGTCTGAACTAGAGGAGGACCTGAAGGTGGTGGCATTCCCAAGCACCTGCTGCTCTTGTCCTTTTTTAATGCAGATTTGGGATGTGCTGTCAGAGTGGACCAGCACCTCAGGAGAAAGCCTAGGTGTGGAGAATCGGCGGTGTGGATCCAGAACTGGCTTGCCCCTAAAGACAAGAGGGTGGTGGTTGAAGGGCTTATTCGGGCTGGAGGCCTCTGAGTAGTGGTATCCCACAGGGATCTGTACTGGGACCTCTGCTGTTTGTGATGTACAGTACATAAATGACCTAGACGAGTATGTTGATGGGGGGGGTTAGTAAGTTTGCAGATGATACCAAGATTGGTGGAGTTGTGAATAGTGTAGAAGACTGGCGACGGATACAGCATGATATAGATCAGCTGCAGATGTGGGCAGAGAAATGGCAGATGGAGTTTAACCCAGATAAATGTGAGGTGTTGCACCTTGGTGGGACTAATGTCAAGAGGCAGTACATTCTTAAGGACAAGACCTTTAACAATGCTAAAGAGCAGAGAGACCTTGGGGTGCAAGTCCATGGCTCATTCAAAGTGGCTACACAGGTAGATAGGGTGGTTAAGAAGGCTTATGGAATGCTTGCTTTCATTAATCGAGGCACTGAGTATAGGAGTCAAGAGTTATGATGCATCTCTATAGAACTCTGGTTAGGCCACATTTAGAGTATTACGTGCATTTCTGGTCACCTCACTATAGGAAGGATGTCGAGGCTATAGAGAGGGTGTAGAGGAGATTTACTAGGATGCTGCCTGGATTAGAGGGCATGTGCTATCAGGAGAGGCTGGACAAACTTGGGCTCCTTTCTCTGGAGCGACGGAAGCTGAGGGGTGATCTGTTGGAAGTGTATAAAATTATGAGGGGCATAGATAGGGTGGACAAGCAATATCTTTTTCCCATTACTGAGCAATCCAATACCAGAGGGCATGCATTTAAATTGAGAGGGGGGTAGGTTCAGAACAGATGTGAGGGGTAAGTTTTTTACTGAGAGAGTGGTGGATGCCTGGAATGCGTTGCCTGATAGGGTGGTGGAGGCAAACTCGTTGGGGGTTTTTAAGAGGGGCTTGGATGGGCACATGAATGGGAGGAAAATAGAGGGATATGGGCATTCTATAGGTTGGAGGGATTAGCTATGTCGGCACAACATTGTGGGCCAAAGGGCCTGTTCTGTGCTGTACTGTTCTATGTTTTATGTTCTATGTTATATGTGTGTCCTCCATGCAGCACTTCAGTCTGAACATGACTGTGAATGCTTCAGCTTTGTATGTAGCACTCACATACTTGACCGTGCTAATACTGAAGATGGAAATGTCTTGGATCTTCCCCCTCCCGTTACTTGTTTAATTGTCCATCACCACTCATAGAACAGAGAACAGTACATCACAATACAGGCCCTTCGACCCACAATGTTGTGCCAACCTTTAAACCTCGCCTAAGACTATCGAACCTCTTCCTCCCACATATCCCTCTATTTTAAATTCCTCCATACGCCTATCTAGTAATCTTTTGAATTTGACCAATGTACCTGCCTCCCCCACCACCCCAGGCAGCACATTCCATGCCCCAGCCACTCTCTGGGTAAAAAACTTCCCCTGATATCACCCTTGAACTTCCCACCCATTACTTTAAAGCCATGCCCTCTTGTATTGAGAATTGGTGCCCTGGGAAAGAAGCGCTGGCTGTCCACTCTATCTATTCCTCTTGATATTTTGTACACCTCTATCATGTCTCTTCTCATTGGTATTGGTATTGGTTTATTATTATCACTTGTACCAAGGTACAGTGAAAATCTTGTCTTGCATACCGATCGTACAGGTCAATTCATTACACAGTGCAGTTACATTGGGTTAGTACAGAGTGCATTGATGTAGTACAGATAAAAGCAATAACAGTACAGAGTAAAGTGTCACAGCTACAGAGAAAGTGCAGTGCAATAAGGTGCAAGGTCACAACAAGGTAGATCATGAGGTCATAGTTCATCTCATCATATAAGGGAACCGTTCAATAGTCTTATCACAGTGGGGTAGAAGCTGACCTTGTCTGGTGGTACGTGCCCTCAGGCTCTTGTATCTTCTACCTGATGGAAGAGGAGAGAAGAGAGAATGACCCGGGTGGGTGGGGTCTTCGATTATGTTGGCTGCTTCACCAAGACAGCAAGAGATAAAGACAGAGTCCAAGGAGGGGAGGCTGGTGTCCGTGATGCAATGGGCTGTGTCCACAACTCTCTGCAGTTTCATGCGGTCCTGGGCAGAGCATCCTTCTTCACTCCAAAGAGTAAAGCCCTAGCTCCCTTAGTCTCTCCTCATAATGCATACTCTCTAAACCAGGCAGCATCCTGGTAAATCTCCTCTGCACCCTTTCCAATGCTTCCACATCCTTCCTATAATGAGGCAACCAGAAATGGACACAGTACTCTAAGTGTGGTCTAGACAGAGTTTTATAGAGCTGCATCATTACCTCTCGGCTTTTAAACTCGATCCCTCGACTTATGAAAGCTAACACCCCTTAAGCTTTCTTAACTACCCTATCCACCTGTGAGGCAACTTTCAGGGATCTTTGGATATGGACGCCCAGATCCCTCTGCTCCTCCACACTACCAAGAATCCTGCCATTAACTTTGTATTCTGCCTTGGAGTTTGTCCTTCCAAAGTGTACCACCTCACACTTCTCCAGATTGAACTCCATCTGTCACTTCTCAGCCCAGCTCTGCATCCTATCAATGTCCCTCTGCAATCTTCGGCAATCCTCTACACTATCCACAACACCACCAACCTTTGTATCGTCTGCAAACTTGCCAACCCACCCTTCCACCCCCTCATCTAAGTTGTTAATAAAAATCACAAAAAACAGAGGTCTCAGAACCGATCTTTGTGGGACACCGCTAGTCACAGCCCTCCAATCCGAATGGACTCCCTCAACCACAACCCTCTGTTTTCTGCAGGCAAGCCAATTCTGAATCCACATGGCCAAGCTTCCCTGGATCCCATGCCCTCTGACTTTCTGAAGAAGCCTACCATGTGGAACCTTGTCAAATGCCTTACTAAAATCCATGTAGACCACATCTACTGCACTACCCTCATCAATCTATCTGGTAACCTCCTCAAAGAACACTATTTGGCTTGTGAGACATGATCTGCCCTTCACAAAGCCATGTTGTCTGTCCATGATGAGACCATGTTTCTCCAAATGCTCATAGATCCTATCTCTAAGAATCCTTTCCAACAGCTTGCCCACCACAGATGTAAGGCTCACTGGTCTATAATTCTCTGGACTATCCCGACTACCTTTTTTGAATAAGGGGACAACATTTGCCACCCTCCAATCCTCCAGTACCATCCCCGTGGACAACGAGGACTCAAAGATCCTAGCTAAAGGCTCAGCAGCCTCCTCCCTTGCCTCGCGGAGCAGCCTGGGGAATATTCCGTCAGGCCAGGGGACTTATCTGTCCTAATATTTTCTAACAGCTCCAACACATCCTCTCTCTTGATATCAATGTGCTCTAGAACATTAACCTTACCAACACTGTCCTCAGTTTCATCAAGGCCCCTCTCCTTGGTGAATACTGAAGAGAAGTTTTCATTGAGGACTTCCAGGCACATCCTCCCACCTTTATCCCTAATCGGTCCTACCTTTACTCCCGTCATCCTTCTGCTCTTCACATGAGTGAAAAATGCCTTGGGGTTTTCCTTAACCCTACTCGCCAAGGCCTTTTCATGTCCCCTTCTTGCTCTCCTCAGCCCCTTCTTAAGTTCCTTCCTTGCTACCCTATATTCCTCAAGAGATCTCTCTGATCCTTGCTTCCTAAACCTTACGTATGCTGCCTTCTTCCTCCTAACTAGTTTTTCCACCTCTCTTTTCACCCATGGTTCCTTCACCCTGCCATTCTTTTTCTGCATCACCAGGACAAATTTATCCCTAACATCCTGCAAGAGATCCCTGAACAACGACCACATCTCCATGGTACATTTCCCTTCAAAAATGTCACCCCAATTCACACTCGCAAGTTCTAGCCTTATAGCCTCATAATTTGCCCTTCCCCAATTAAATATTTTCATGTCCTCTTTGCTCCTATCCTTGTCCGTGACAATGCTAAAGGTTAGGGAGAGGTGGTCACTGTCCCCCAAATGCTCACCTAATGAGAGGTCTGTCACCTGACCCGGTTCATTACCTAATACTAGATCTAGTATGGCATCCCCTCTGGTCGGCTTGTCAACATACTGTGACAGGAATCCTTCCTGGACACACTTAACAAACTCTGCCCCGTCTAAACTTTTGATACTAAGCAGGTGCCAATCAATATTTGGGAAGTTGAAGTCTCCCATGATAACAACCCTGTTATTTTTGCACCTTTCCAAAATCTGCCTCCCAATCTGCTCCTCAGTATCCTTGCTGCTACCAGGGGGCCTATAGAATACTCCCAGTAGAGTAACTGCTCCTTTCTTGTTCCTAACTTCCACCCATACTGACTCCAGAGAGGATCCTTCTACATTATCCACCCTTTCTGCAGCTGTAATAGTATCCCTGACCAGTAGCGCCACCCCTCCTTCTCTTCTCCCCCCCTCCCTATCCCTTTTAAAACACTGAATTCCGGGAATATTCAGTATCCATTCCTGCCCTGGTGACAGCCAAGTCTCTGCAAGAGCCACAATATCATAGTTCCATGTATTTATCGAAGCTCTCAGTTCATTACCCTTATTCCTGATGCTTCTTGCATTTAAGTAAATGCACTTTAGCCCATCCACCTTATTACTTTTATACCCTGTACTCTGCTTCTCCTTCCTCAAAGCCTCTCTATATGTTAGATCTGGCTTTACTCCATGCACTTCTTCCACTGACCTATCCCTCTGGTTGCCATCTCCTTGCAAACTAGTTTAAACCCTCCTGAACCACACTAGCAAACCTGCCTACAAGGATATTGGTCCCCCTCGAGTTCAGGTGTAACTCATCCAATCTGTACAGGTCCCACCTTCCTCAGAACAGATCCCAACGATCCAAAAATCTAAAACCTTGCCCCCTGCGCCAACTCCTCAGCCAAGCGTTCATCTGCCATCACCTCCTATTCTTATCTTCACTATCACGTGGCACTGGCAGCAATCCTGAGATTGCTACCCTTGAGGTCATGTTCTTCACCCATCTATCTGCCTCCTGGACCCTAGAAGTACCTGCTCTAAGGGGGTGGGGGGGGGGGTGACTGCCTCCCGATGCACAGCATCTACATAACTCTCTCCCTCCCTGATGCTTTGCAGTGTTTGAAGCTGCAACTCCAACTCATCAATTCCGAACCGAAGTTTCTCCAGCCTCAAGCACTTACTGCAGATGTTGTCACCATGCACCACAGCAGGGTCCATGAGCTCCCACATCATGCAGTTGCAGCACATCGCCTTGCCCTCCATCTGAACTATTTGTTTCTTACCTAGCTGTAGTCTACTTAAAAGTTATAACAATAACAGTAAACCTTACTTTTACTTACCAGCTACTCACCCGTGTTGTTGCAGATGGCCTTTGCCTTTTGATGTCGAAGCCTGTTGTGCCAAAGCCACTCACTCTGACTCTGTCCACTCCGACAATGGCCACTCCACTCATGCTTAGGCAGACAGGAATGCAGAGCTTTGATCTGACCTATTAGTTGTGAGATAGTTTATCTCAGCTTTACTTGGTTGGCTCATCACTTTTAAGTATGCATAGCGCTGCTACCACCATGCAGTCCTCATTGAACTAGGGCTGAGATCAGCTAGCCTGATAATAATGATCGAGTGAAGGATATCCCAGGCTTTGCAGCTACAGGTTGTGGTGATGTATATTTCTGCAGCAGCTGATCACTCACAGAGCCTCGTGGATGCTCAGTTTTGAGCTGCCAGATCTGTTCTATGTCTTTCCCATTTAACGCAATTGTAGTGCCACAGGACATAATAGAGAGTGTCTCCAGTATGAAGACAGGGCTCTGATCCATTTTGCCTTCCTCCTGAGATCCCTGGCATCAAAGAAGTCAAGTTTCACTTGACTTGATTCACTCCACGTGATATCAAGAAGTGGCTGTCTTCAGATAACAGTACTGAAGACCTGCGCTCCATGGCTCTCTGTGCTCCTAGCCAAGCAAAGGGATTGTATGTTGAATACCAGACATCTGACAGTAATAGGCTAGAATCCAACTGGGGGGGGCGAGGTTTAAAGATCCATATATAGAATAACAGACACTGAAGAGTTAGCTACAGGCTGAAATCCAGTCGAGTGGTCCAGGAGTACATACGTATATAAGGAATAACAGATGTTGGGCAGTGAGTTACAGGCTGGACTCAATTGAGGAATTCAGGGGTTTATATATAGAATAACAGATACTGAGGAATGAGTTACAGGCTGGAATTCGATCAAGAGGTTCGGATGTCTGTAGGTAGAATAATTAGATACTGGGGACTGAGTTACAGGCTAGAATCCTATCAAGGTGTTCAGGGGTTTTTCTATAGAATAACAGATACTAGCCAGTGAGTTACAAGCTGGGATTCAGTTGAGGGGTTCAGGGGTTTATATATAGAATAACATATACTGAGGAATGAGTTACAGGCTGGAATCCAATTGAGGGGTTCAGGGGTTTACGTGTAGATTAACAGATACCCATGAATGAGTTATAGGATGAGTGTAATATTGCCCAAGCATGATGTATCCACACAAGTCAGATGAACTGCATTCTGTGTGGAGCCTGACCTCCTTCTTAATCTCAATGGGACCAACAAAATATTTAGGTGTATATTTTGAGAAAAACGTTTGGGTTTGGCTTAGACCATGTTGTGCCGTGCCAGCTTGTTTCAGTACTTTGTAATGGTCAGGCTGATGAGTTTGGTATTTCTGTATGTGTCCTTTGTCCATGATCAATATTTGGTATATTATCCTCAAATAGATCAATGATTACACTTACAGCAATAGCTGGTGACTGAGCTATGAAAACATTAACTGCCTTCAGGCTTGGAGTGGACTTGAAGTTCTGGTCAAGGTAAATTCATAGCCTCTCAATATGTGAGTCTGTATTCCACTTAATGTTTGGAACTTAAAGGATAGAAAAGGCACAGGTGATTGAGCCATTGTCATTTCTAGCTCTGAGAAATAAAACAACAAAAATGCTAGAAATGCTCAGCAGGTCAGGCAGCACCTGTGGAGAAAGAAGCCAGAGTCTATCAGGTCATATTAGGAGAAGCTTTGTTCGACACAGAGGGAAAGGAGGGAATTCCAGATTTAAGCCTAAGATTTTGAAGACACATAAATACAACACTTCAGAAAGTAAACTTCTCCCTCATGTTCTTTGGGATGTCCTGAGGGTAAAATGTGTTGTAAATATGATCTTTCTTTCAAGATCTCACTCACTCCCTTTGAGTTAACGAATTTAGAGATTATCACTTGTTTAATACAGTCTTCAGATCCTTAAGTTTATGTGCTGATATCCAAGATGCAGTGACATATTTAATATGCTTTGTAATCTGTTTCTGTGACAGTTGTAAGGAGAGGGGCATACACCTAATGAATATTAAATATTAATCAGATAATTTATGATAGTATTCAAAAGCCAACTGATTAAAACAAAATGACACCTCAAGGCATTTAAACAAGGATGCAAACTGCTTCTTAGGAAAACGTCAGATATTAATTATAAATGTGCCTATCTCGGGAGCTATTGCTTATTGATGTGAAGTCCAGCTATATTGCTTAAAATTAATTACTGATAGAAGTTTGAGCAGATGATTGGCTTAAATTGCAGTCATTTTGTGAAGGGGAATTAAGAGCTATTGTAAGATGAGATTATGTAGAACCAAAATACAGTTTTATTTTATTTATTCATAAATGTGTACTTAATATATAATGATTGCTTGAAGTCGCCTTTAAATACTTTCATATCAACTGGGTCCAACAGCAACCCCTACAGGGCAGATCAGGTTTGTACATTGCTTGCTTGGTGTGTGACTGAAACAGGCCATTCAGCCACTTGGGTTTACTCAGCTTCTCAGTTAGGTCATGGATGACCTGCATCTGACATGCTTTCTGTCCCTTGTTTCTACTTATACAACAAACATTTGTCAACCGTGACAGCTTCAGCAGACCCAAAACTGACAGCCATTGGGAATGAGGAGTTCCTGTTTACTGAAATCATCTGTGCGATAAAGTGCTTTAGGATTTCACTTCTAAGCATAAACATGTCCTCTGATTCCTGATTCTTTCTCCCCCTCACCAGGGGAGTTATTGTCAAAACTACCAGACCCTTTCAACCTTTCAAACACTGTGGTTGTATCACACTTCAATTTCTCACATTCAAGGGGATACAACCAAATGTGTGCAATCTTATTTCCCAGATGAAAATTTACAAAAACTGCAGATGCTGGAAATCTAAAATAAAAACAAAGTATGTTGGAAACACTCAGCAGGTCAAGTAACACCTGTGGAAAGAGAAACACTGCTAATGTTTCAAGTCCAAGATGACTTCTGATGAAGGGAGTTCGACCTGAAATGTTAACTCTGTTTCTCCTTCCACAGATGCTGCCTGACCTGTTTCCTGCCTTTCTTGTTCCCCTTATTGTTCTTGATTGATTTACACAGGGTAGGTTTTTTGCAGGAAGACTTTTTTTAATATGAGTTTTTCTGTGGAAGGATTCTCACGATGTTGGATAGAATGTTGCTTCAGCTAAATTGGGTCAACATCAAGTGCTTTTAAGCCAAGTGTGGCCTTGCCAAAGGAGCTTATAGAGAAAGAAAGCTGCTACAAGATATGGCAACAAGAAACTGCAGAGAGTTATGAACACAGCTCAGAAAATCACAGAAACCAGCCTCCCGTCCATGGACTCTATCTACACTTCTTGCTGCCTCAGTAAAGCAGCCAACGTAATCAAAGATCGCTCCCATCCCAGACATTCTCTCTTCTCCCCTCTCCCATTGGGCAGAAGATACAAAAGCCTGAAAGCACCTACCACCAGTCTCAAGGACAGCTTCTATCCCGCTGTTATACGACTATTGAACAATCCCCTAGTACAATAAGATGGACTCTTGACCTCACAATCTACCTCGTCGTGGCCTTGCACCTTATTGTCTGCTACACTGCACTTTCTCTGTAACTGTAACACTTTATTCTGCAGTCTGTATTGTTTTCCCTTGCACTGCCTCAATGTGCTGATGTGATGAAATGATCTGTATGGATGGCATACAAAACAAAGTTTCTCGGTTCATGTAACAATAATAAACCAAATTACCAATTTACCTCAGAGTGGATTTACCTCATTAATGTACACTTTCATTCCACCTCTGTGTTCCTGCTCATTCTTATTCTACTTTGTTCTCTTTGAGATTGATATTTAATCATGAGTCAGGACACTATTTTATGTCCATTTCACCTCCTCCATTCTACCGAGCCAGAGTTTTACAATCCTACTTTCATCCCTAAAGTGCTTCTCAGTCACATAAACACTTTAGAATGTTTTAATGTTGCAAACAGGACAGGCAGACTCTGTACAGCACTGTGATTCCTATGTACAGCAGTAAAATGTTGATCAGCTAACCAGATTTAGTTTCTTTGTAAAATTTATTCTTTTACAGGTTAAGGACATCACTTGTAATAATATCCGTCCCTAATTGCCCCTTAAGTAGGACACAGTTAAGGGTCAACCACATTGAGTCACACATAGGGTAAGGATTACAGAATGGCCTTAGTGAACCAGATAGGTTTTTACAACAATCTGCTGGTGAATTTCATGATTATTATTGGAGGCACAAACTCTGTTTTTTTCCCCCAAGTTCCAGATTTTTTTAAATTTAAGTTCCCCAGCTGCCATGGATGAGATTTGTGGGACAGTCAGAATTTCTTACCCAGGGTAGAAATGTCAAGTACTTGAGGGCACGCATTTAAGGGAGAGGGGAAAAGTTTAAAGGAGAAGTGTAGGACAAGTTTTGTTACACAGAGAGTGGTGGGTGCCTGGAACGGGCTGCCAGGAGTGGTGGTGGAAGCAGATACAATAATGGCTTTTAGATAGACATATGATTATGCAGGGAATGGAGGGATATGGCTCATGTGCAGGCAGAAGAGATTTAGTTTAATTTGGCATCGTGTTTGGCGCAGACATCATGGGCCAAAGGGCCTGTTCCTGTGCTGTACTGTTCTATGTTCTATGTTCAAACTTGTACTCCTGGATCACTGCTCCAGACCTCTGGCTTCCAGTCAGGTAATTTAACCATTAAGCCACCATGCCCTTTAGAGACACTGATTGAGGTACAAATATTGGCTCCAAGTTTCCAAGGACCACTCTGTTGGGAGGGCAAACTAAACTATGATTAGCAGTTAGTCAAAGTTGAGTTTATTGCCATCTGCACAAGTACATGTATGCCCAGGTGCAATGAAAAACTTGCTTGCAGCAACATCACAGGCACAAGGCATTAGAGACACAACATTCACAAGAGAAACATAAATTAGATGTAGGTTGTACAAATTTTTTACAAGAAAGAATACAATTAGAACGAAAAAATAAAGTCCATTGTAGTACAAAGTGATCATAGTGTTACTATACTGAGGTAGAGATTAGGGTTGTGCAGCTTGGTTCAAGAACCGAATGGTTGAAAGGAAGTCGCAGTTCTTGAACCCAGTGATGTGACACTTCAGGGTTCTGTACCTCCTGCCCGATGGTAGCTGCGAGAAGACGGCATGGCCCGGATGGTGGGGATCTTTGATGATAGATGTTGCCTTCTTGAGGCAGCACCCATGATGTATTGGGCTGAGTCCACTACTCTCTGCAGCTTCTTATGTTCCTGCACATTCAAATTTCTGTACCAAACCATGAAGTAACCAGTCAGGATACTTTCAACAGTACACCTTTCAGAGTTTGTTAGAGTGTTTGATGACAGGTTGAAAATGCTTAACCTTCTGAGAAAGTAAAGACACTGTCATGCCTTCCTTGTGATTGTGTCTATGTGCTGGGCCCAGGACAGGTCATCTGATATGTTAACGCCCAGGAATTTAAAGGTAGTGATCGTCCCCACTACTGATCCACCAAAGTAGACTGGCACATGTAGGAGGGTGCACCTCTGGCAGTGAGCCACTTCCTCACTACTGTAGCAGTCATTTTAGATTTTAGTTGACGGATAAATTGCAGGAAGTACTTGCCTGTTCTCTGTAAAATGGGATCTTTGCATCCACATGTCATGGTGAAGATTGGTTCTTCTTTTTTCTTTCATTCCACTGTGTCATTCCTGGATCTTTTGTGCTTAAGATGACTTAGAGTCATAGAGTTATGCAGCATGGAAACAGGCTCTTCGGCCCAACTCATCCATGCACACCAAGGTGAGTTAGTCTCATTTGCTTCTGCTTGGCCCATATCTGCATGAGGCGCTGCCTGAAGAGAACAACATCTATTATCAAAGATCCCCACCATGTGGGCCATGTCATCTTCTCACAGGAGGTATAGAAGCCTGAAGTCCCACACCAATATGTTCAAGAACAGCTACTTCCCTTCAACCATTCGGTTCTTGAACCAACCTGCACAACCCTAATCACTACCTCTGTATAGCAACATTATGACCACTTTGCACTACAATGGACTTTATTTTTTTTTGTTCTGTTTGGTTCTTTCTTGTATAACTTATATTTTTCTCATGAATGTTGTGTCTCTGATGCTTTAAGCCTGTGATTGATGCTGCTGCAAGTAAGTTTTTCATTACACCTGTGCATATGACAATAAACTCGACTTTGACAGAACTTATCCTATCTATGTACCTGTTCAAATGCCTTCTAAACATTGTTATTGTACCCACTTCTACCACTGCCTCTGGGAGCTTGTTTCATATACCCACCACCCTCTGTGTGAAAAACTTGCCCCTCTGGTCCCCTTCAAATCTTTCCCCTCTCATCTTAAGTTTGACTTAAGTCCACCACCTAGTGACACCAAGCCAAGAGTGTATCTATTGATTCACAAAGTCATCAATAACATACTGCAAGCTTTGGATATAATGTTTTCCTTTTAAGTGGCTGACTCATTTCTTCAGAAGGATATTGAACAGGTTGGCTGGTCTCCTACTAAAGTTGCTGTTGGATACTGAGACACAACACACACATCAATAACCAGCCAGTTTTTCCTTTGAACCCTGTCCTACCACCCATTTGCCTATCATTGAAAATGTATCTTGAGTAAATGCGAAAATATTTGTTCAATAATTTTGTTCAATTCCATTTGCGTCTTTAGAGAGTCAATGGTGATAAAAAGAAAACATCTTTAACAAGATATAAGGCTCAGAGATCAGTGTGTTAATAATTTACAGTGTAATTTTGACAGGAACTAAACTGCTTCTGTCTCACTCATTCAGAATAATTGATGAGTGCTTGGAGTTTGCCATTCACCAGAGGGGAAGCAAAAATACTGCTTTTTCTTCATGAATATAGAATAATATTCTTGCTGGCCACAGACTCCAATGTGATCTAAGGCTTGAAAGCTGACAGTTGCCACTGAAGTATCATCCAAATAAATTTTCCTCATTACAATCCAATTGGAATTGTTTTCTCAGTGGACACACTGAGCAGGGTCGCTGCAAGATTAAGGGGAGTGGGGTCTGGGAAATAACAATGATGATTTGGGCTGATATTAAGATTGTTGAGTCGTAGAGTCATAGAACAAGGAAACAGACCTTTCAGCCCAACTGGACCATGCTGACGAAGATTCCCATCTAAGCTAGTCCCCATTGCCTGCGTTTGGCCCATATCCCTCTGATAGCGAAATGGGAGGGAAGGGTTAACATTTGGGAGGGAAGGGTTAGATAGATATTAGAGCAGGATAAAATGTTGGCACAACATTGTGGGCTGAAGGACCTGTACTGTGCTGTAGTGTCCTATGTTCTATGTTCTATAAATCTTTCCTATCCATGTCCATGTCCAAGTGCCTTTTAAATGTTGTATCTGCCTCAACAACTTCATCTTGCAGCTCATTCCATATACTGACCACCCTCTGGCTGAAAAAGTTGCCCCTCAGGTTCCTATTAAGTCTCTCTCCTCTCACCTTAAACCTATCTCCTCTAGTTCTTGATTCCCCAACCCTGGGGAAAAGACTTGTATACATTGACCCTATCTATGCCTCTCATGATTGTATACACCTCAATAAGATCACCCCTCATTCTCCTACGCTCCAATGAATAAAATCCCAACTTGCTCAACCTCTCTCCATAACTCGAACCCCTAGAGTCCCAGCAACATCCTTGTAAATCTCCTCTGCACTCTTTTCTGATGCAGGGTGTCGACCCAAGACATCAACAGTTCCTTTCCTCCCACAGTTGCTGCTTGACCCGTTGAGTTCCTCCAGCAGATTGTTGCCTAAGATTGCCTGCCTGGTTAGGTAGTTACTCCAGATACTCACACATCCTATAATCCCAGGAACTGACCTCCTGGCAGTGTGGAGGATCAGAGGGATCTTGGGGTCCTAGTCCATAGGACGCTTGAAGCAGCTGCACAGGTTGACTCTGTGGTTAAGAAGGCACATGGTGTAATGTCCTTTATCAATCAGGGAATTGAATTTAGGAGCCGAGAGGCAATGTTGCAGCTATATAGGACTCTGGTCAGACCCCACTTGGAGTACTGTGTTCATTTCTGGTCATCTCACTACAGGAAGGATGTGGAAGCCATAGAAAGGGTGTAGAAGAGATTTACAAGGATGCTGCCTGGATTGCGGAGCATGCCTTATGAAAACAGGTTGAGTGAACTTGGCCTTTTCTCCTTGGAGCGACGGAGGATGAGGGGGACCTGATAGAGGTGTATAAGATGATAAGAGGCATTGATCATATGGATATCAAAGGCTTTTTCCCAGGGCTGAAATAGTTGCCACAAGGGGACACAGGTTTAAGGTGCTGGGGAGTAGGTATAGAGGAGATGTCAGGGGTAAGTTTTTTGACTCAGAGAGTGGTGAGTGTGTGGAATGGGCTGCCGGCAACGGTGGTGGAGGCGGATATGATAGAGTCTTTTAGGAGACTTTTGGATAGGTACATGGAGCTGAGAAAAATAGAGGGCTATGGGTAAGCCTAGTAATTTCTAAGGTAGGGACATGACCGGCACAGCTTTGTGGGCCGAAGGGCCTGTATGTGCTGTAGGTTTTCTATGTTTCTAATTGAACCCAACAGCAGCAAAAAAAATCCCACCCCACCCCTGGAGCTGAAGGGTCCTTTCTAGCTGAATTACCTTAGAAATAGGAATAGCCTGGACAGTTCTGGTCTGTAGCCCTGCAAGGCACCACAGTGGCACAGTTAGTAGAGCCACAGCCTCACAGCACCGGAGACCCGGGTTCAATCCTCACCTGGGGTGTTGTGTGTGGAATTTACATGTTCTCCCTGTGATTGCGTGTGTTTTCTCCAGGCGTTTACTCCCACATCCCAAAGATGGACGAGTTAGTAGGCTTATTGCCCACTATATATTGCCCCTAATGTGTAGGTGAGTGGTAGAATCTGGGGGGAGCTGATGAGAATGTGGGGAGAATTTTAAAAAAATGTGATTAATGTCAGATTAGTGTAAATGGGTGGTTGATGGTCAGTGTGGACCCAATGGGCTGAAGGACCTATGTCCCTGCTGTATAGCTTTATGACTGTTATTCTGCAAGTGCTCATCCAGACTTTTTTTCAAATGTGGTGAAGCTTTCTGTTTCAGGCAGTAAGTTCCAGATCCCCAGGCCTCAATGAGTGAATAAAATGTCCTCGCCTCTTCTCTAATCCTCCTCCCAATTAATTTGTTGTTCCCTGGTGACAGTCTTCTCTGCAAAAATGGAAACTCTTCACCCTGCGTCGGTTTCTCATAATTTTTTAAGCATCATTCGAATCTTCCCTCTTGCTCTCTCGGTCTCCCTTGCTCTGAAAAAAAATCACAGCCAGGCTGATCTTTTTTCATAACTATAATTTCCCAGTCCTGGCAACATCCACATAAATTTCCTCCACACCATCCCTGGAGAAATACTAGGGCTGTTTTCTGCTGAATTGAACAGGATAGAGAACGCCTATTAAATAAAGGTATCTTTCAAATGTTAAAATTTCTTCTTGGAATTTCTTGTTCGGCTTCCTCATCTAAGATGTAGCCTGGTTTTGGGTCTGTGCAGTAATGATCTAAGTGCCCCAGGGGCTCATTATTGACCAGCAACTTAATTGGAACAACCTGACAAACACTGGAACAGAAACAGAAATGCTGGAAGATTTCAACCAGTCAAGCAATATCTGCGGAAAGAGAAATCAGTTAATATTTTAGGTCAAAGACTCTTCGTCAGAACTGTCTGATGAAACCTTGACTAGGTTCTCTTTTCACAGATGCTGCATGACCAGCTGAGTTCTTCCAGCATTTCTGTTTTTTTCAGATTCCAGCATCTGCAGTTTAATTTGTTTCTCATGACAAATACTGCTGCATGTACACTCTTACTAATTCTCTGTACTGTATACCACAGTACTTCACTCTTAGTAGTGGTTAGCGTCACGTTATTACAGTGCCAGCGGCCTGGGTTCAATTCCGGGCACTGTCTGTAAGGAGTTTGTACGTTCTCCCCATGTCTGCGTGGGTTTCCTCTGGGTGCTCCGGTTTCCTCCCACATTCTAAAGACGTATGGGTTAGGAAGTTGTGGGCATGCTATGTTGGTGACGGAAGCGTGGCGACACTTGAGGGCTGCCCCCAGAACACTACACAAAAAGATACATTTCACTGTGTGTTTCAATGTACATGTGACTAATAATATCTTATCTTATCACTCACAGTCTTGCATCCTTGTGCAAAGAAATTGTGCAGTGAATGTACTGTTGAAAGTATCCTGACTGGTTGCATCATGGTCTGGTACAGCAATTCAAATGCGCAGGAATATAGGAAGCTGCAGAGAGTAGTGGATTCAGCCCGATACATTACTGACACATCTCTCCCCACCATCAGAAGTATCCACATGAGGTGCTGCCTCAAGAAGAATGCATCTATCATCAAGGACCCCCATGCCATCTTTTTGCAACTACCATCGGGCAGGAGGTACAGAAGCCTGAAGTCCCACACCACCAGGTTCAAGAACAGTTAGTTTCTGTCAACTATTTGGTTCTTGAACCAACCTGCACAACCCTAATCACTACCTCAGTACAGCAACACTGTGACCACTTTGCACTCCAATGGAATTTGTGTTTTTTGTTCTAATTGTGCTCGCTGTTGTATAATTTTGTATAATTTATGGTTAACATGTTTTTTCTTGTGAATGCTGTGTCTCTGATGTGATGTGCCTGTGATGCTGCTGCAAGTAAGTTTTGCATTGCACCTGTGCGTACTGGTACTTGTGCATTTGACAATAAACTCAGCCTTGACTTTGACTTCAACTTTTTCTCTGGAGTAGAGGAGGCTGAGGAAGTGACCTTAGAGAGGTTTATAAAATCATGAGGGGCTTAGATAAGGTGAATGGTCACTGTCTTTTTTTCCAGGGTAGGGGAATCTAAAACTTGAGGGTGTAGGTTTAAGGTGAAAGGAGAAAGATTTAAAGCAGACCTGAGGGGCAAGTTTTTCATGGAACAAGCTGCCAGAGAAGAGCTTGAGGAAGGAGCAATTACAAAGTTTAAAAGGCATATAGACATTGATAGGGAAGGTTGAGAGGGACACGGGCCAAACACAGGCAAATTGGACCAGCTAAGGTAGACACCTTGGTCGGCATGGACGAGTTGGGGCGAAGGGCCTGTTTCCATGCTGAAACCTGTATTTGAATTCAACGGGGACAGATTTGGAAATCTTCCACTGACTGTAAGGGTCTCTCAGTGAAATAATGCTGAGACACTTCCATTCCTTTTTCTTGCGAACATATCTTTGCAACTCAAGAATGGTCATAATTTAGTGATAATTATTTTGAGGTGCCCTAAAGCTATTATAAATGTAAGTGTGTTCTTTGCTATAATTTGGTAGTAAGTGATATTAAATTTGGAGTGTTTGTGAGAGAGGCCAGTGGGAAAAATGTAAATTTTTGGGTATGAATTAGCAATGCTCGATTTTCAGTTGTGAACATTAAGAATTCAGTAGAAGAAGCTGTACAGTTAATCCTGCAAAACCCTAACAAGCCAATTAGATGCAAAGATAAGGGTTTAAAGTATTATTGTGCCCCTGCTTTTGCAGAGAAATGCCAGCAGTTCTGTACATAATTACCAACAGTTTCCCACATTAGTATCAGCAAGTTCAAGATTTCCGTAGGGAACTACACAAGTTAAAATATCCAACCCACTGACTCATCCAACCTGGGAGTGTGAAGTTTGCAGAGATGCACCACCATCTATGTGGGGAATCTGTTCGAACAACTTGCATTAGATTTGTCCTGGAACTGGAAGTCATTTTTCATTGATTTCAACAGATGAGAATAACTGTTCAAACTAAAGTAGGTGTTCATAAATTTAGATATTTCTAAATTGATTGAGTTTTTAATGTTTCAGTTTTTATATGTTTAACTTAACATTTTAATATTGAGTTATAGTAATGTTCTCTAATGTTGCAATTTTTTATATGTTTGACCTAATAGTTCAAATGTTTGAAAGTTTAAATATTATTTTTTGTATATTTGGGAATGCCACAAACATTCAACGGTATTCATAATATTTGACAGCTGACTAAGCTGGGGACATGACTCTGTCAGCGAGCACATATCTTTCAGCTGTTCTGTGGGAAGGCTTGTCTTGTCCCCACCACATGATTCCATTTACATCAAGGAAGGTCCTATTGTTGCACATAACCAGCTGGCTTGGGATTGAATTGATTTACTTGACCAAGATCCCACCAGGGGAACTGTTCGAGCTTAGCAGGAACATCTCTCATACTATGCGGTCTAATCCTGACTGCATTTTTTGGCCAATACATTTCTTGTTATGGTGGTATTGGTATTGGCATTGGTTTATTACTGTCACATGTACCGAGGTACAGTAAAAAGCTATTGCTTGCATGTCATCCAGTCAGACACGCGATGCATAAGTACTTCAATGTAGTGGTAAGAAAACCAGAATGCAGAAGATAGTGTTGCAGCTACAGAAAAAGTGCAGTGTAGGTAAATAAATAAAGTGCAAGGGCCACGACAAGGTAGATTGGGAGATCGAGAGTTTATCTTTAGTGTATGAGAAGTCCATTCTATACTCTTATAATCGCGGGATAGGAGCTGTCCTCGAGCCTGGTGGTACGTGCTTTCAAGCTTTTGTATCTTCTATCCAATGGGAGGGGGGAGAAGCAAGAATGTCCAGGGTGGGAGGGGTCTTTGATTATGTTGGCTGCTTTTCCGAGACAGCGAGAAGCGTAGACAGAGTCCATGGAGGGGAGGTTTTCATGATGGACTGAGCTGCGTCCACAACTCTCTGCAATTTCTTGCGGTCTTGGGCAGAGCAGTTGCCACACCAAGCTCTGATGCATCCAGATAGGCACACGAATTTCACATGAAAACATAAAAAAATATTCTATAGTGCAGTAAATGGAAACCGGTGCCTTGCCTATAAGATACCTCCAACCAAACAACAAGATACAAGCGCCTGAAGGCACGTACCACCAGACTTAAGGACAGCTTCTACCCCACTGTGATAAGACTACTGAACAGTTCTCTTATACAATGAGATGGACTATGACCTCACGATCTACCATGTTATGACTTTGCACCTTATTACACTGCACTTTCTCTGTAGCTGTGACACTTTACTTTGTACTGTATTGTTTTTACCTGTACTACATCAATGCACTCTGTACTAACTTGATGTAACTGCACTGTGTAATGAATTGACCTGTATGATCGGTTTGTAAAACAAGCTTTTCACTGTACCTCAGTACAAGTGACAATAATAAACCAATACCAACACCAAGACAAAAGTTTCAGTCTTCTCAATATATAGTTGGAGTAAATTGCTTCTGTTGTTGTTTGTTATTGTTCAGTTGTTGGTTGTGCAGACTGACAAGAGTCAAGGGAAGTGGTAATGAAGTAACATATAGTGTGATCAGAATCTATGTGCAAGCAATAGCCATGTTTTCAGATTAGGTTCACAGGGGGCAACATGCACCTGCAGGAGTCTAAGGGTGGATCCTTAGGGTTGCTCTGGTGGTAACCGGATGGATGTGGAAAGAAAAGCCATAGCTGGCAACGTTATGGCTTTGAATGGACAGGTAGAAATGGAACTGGGTGAGTGTGGGCCCAACCAGTTGCATGATAAGAGAGACGTATTGGAGTTGGTATGGTCAAAGAACACTTGGGATGTTGTGAGAAAGATCACCTGTGTCACAACCACATGTGGAAGGAATACAGTGGGCACAGATTTGAGAATCTACAACATTTCAAGGACTTTGGGGAGGGAAATTAAAGGAAATGAACGGTTTACAAGGACAGAGGGTTAAGCTTTTGAGAACAGGAATAGGGATGGTGGCAATAAGTTTTAAAGAAGAGGGGGCAGTATCTAAGGGAAGTGTGAACCATGTCAGCACTGCACTTTCTCTCTGTAACTGTAACACCATACTCTGCATTCTGTTTTCCTTTCTACTACCTTGATGTACTTGTGCATGGAATGATTTGTCTGTATGGCACCCAAACAAAAGCTTTTCACTGTATCTTGGTACACGTGACAATAATAAACCAATTCCAATTCTGTTTCCAATATGGGTGATGAACACTTTGGTGGGAATAGATTCCAAGGGAGCAGGGACTGGATCCATTTGAAGGGCATAGAGGAGCTAGGAGAGAAACCAAAGATATGAGTTCCTTATGACAGCGAGCTCTGTTCAGAAAAAGGTTTGCCATTCAGTATGGAACTCACAATCTGCAGCTCCATTTGTGTGTTGATTTGCACTTTGAACTCAATTCAAGGGATGAACAGTAGAGATTGGCCTTGTCAACAACATCCATATCCTGTGAATAAATATAACAAAAATGCTTTTGAAGCTGGAGGTCAAATTGAAAATTCAAGACTGAGATTGATAGGTTTATTGTTGGAGACAGATCCAAGGAGAGTAAATGGAATAAGCTATAGGTTGGCCATGACTCCATTGAACAATAGAAGAGATTTAAGAGGCTAGTAGCTACTTTGAAATTCCAATCAAACCACTGTCCATGCACTCACCCCAACTGATGTCAACACCACTTCTGATGCACTGCAGTAGCAACAATATCTGGTGTGCAAATTCCACTCACTCTGTTTCGCAATGAGCATCATGGATACAACAGGCTCACATTAATTTCATCAACTGGTTCAGTTTCAAATTGCAAGCTACTGATTGCACAGTGACCACCAGATGAAAAATAGGACCCAGTACTTGGCTCCAATTGCAAGCACTTGCCGAAACATTTTACCAAACAATGATAGAAAGACAAGCTTGGTCTTCAGCCTCTACCTTAAGTACCGGGGGTGAAGGGTCATGTCCCTCAGGCAAACTAGCTTAGATAGGAATCTAAGACTATTGAACAGTTCCCTTATATGATGAGATGGATTCTTGACCTCACCATCTACCTTGTTTGACCTTGCACGTTATTGTCTACCTGCAATGCACTTCCCTGTAGCTATGATAGTTTACTCTGTATTCTATTATTGTTTTTACCTGTACTACCTCAATGCACTCTGTACTAACTCAATGTATCAGCACTGGGTAATGAATTGACCTGTACGATCAGTATGCAAGACAAGATTTTCACTGTACCTCGGTACAAGTGACAATAATAAACCAATACCAATACCAATACCAATACTACCTCAATGCACTCCATAATAACTCAATGTATCTGCACTGTGTAATGAATTGATCTATACGAATGGTATGCAAGGCAGGTTTTTCACTGTGCCTTGGTACAAGTGACAATAATAAACCAATACCAATGCCAATACCAGTTGGGCTGAAGGTCCTGTTTCTGTGCTGCATAACCCTTTGACTGTATGATTCTATGATTCTTGCTTGCTATGGCTTTGTTGAGAAACATCAAGTATTTAAGAGAGTGCAGGCGTAACCTACATCAATAGGGTGGTGCAGTGGTGCAGCATGGGGTGCTGGTGCCTTCCTGTTCCATCTATCCTGGTTCAATCCTGACCTCCGCTGCTGTCTGTGTGGAGTTTGTAGGTTCTTCCTGTGACCGTGTAGGTTTCCCCTCAGTGTTCCAGTTTCCTCCGGCATCCTAAAGTCTTGCTAGTTTAATAGCTACTTTAAATTACTCCCAGTGTAGGTGTGTGAGAGGAAAATTGAGATGGAGTAGATGGGCATGTGATGGAGAACAGGTTACAGGAAAGTAAGTAGGGTGATGAGATAGCTCTGAGAACTGGCATAGACATTAGTAGATAAAACTATGGGACATTGGTTTAGGGTTAGTGGTATGGGATTTAGAGGGGATCTGTGGGGTTCCTCTTTCACGCTGGGTTTGGTGAGTACCTGGAATACACTGCCTGAGTGAGTGGTGGAAGCAGAGTTGCTGATGGCATTTAAGAAGTGTAATTTATTTTGGAATTAGTTTATTATTGTCACTTGTACCGAGGTACAGTGAAAAACTTGTCTTGCATACCGATCATACAGATCAATTCATTACACAGTGCATTGAGGCAGTACAAGGTAAAACAATACAGAATACAGAGTAAAGTGTCACAGTACAGAGAAAGTGCAGTGCAGGTGGACAATAAGGTGCAAGGTCATAATGAGGTAGAATGTGAGGTCAAGAGTCCATCTTATTGCACTAGGAAACTGTTCAATAGTCTTATAACAGCAGGATGGAAGCTGTCCTTGAGCCTGGTGGTACGTGTTTTCAGGCTTTTGTATCTTCTGACTGATGGGAGGGGGGAGAAGAGAGAATGTCCTAGGTGGCTGGGGTCTTTGATTATGCTATCTGCTTTATTGAGGCAGCGAGAAGTGTAGACAGAGTTCATGAAGGGGAGGCTGGTTTCTGTGATGTGCTGAGCTGTGTCCACAACTCCCTGCAGTTTCTTGTGCTACCGGGCAGAGCAGTTGCCACACCAAGCCGTGATGCATCCAGATAGGATGCTTTCTATGGTGCATCAATAAAAGTTGGTGAATGTCAAAGGGGACATGACAAAATTCTTCAGCCTCCTGGTGAGCTTTCTTGGCCGTGGCATCTACGTGGTTGGATCAAGACAGGCTTTTGATGATGTTCACTCCTAGGAACTTGAAGCTCTCGACCCTCTTGATCTCAGCGCTGTTGATGTAGACAGTTGCAATGTGCACCACTCCTTTCCTGAAGTCAATGACCAGCTCTTTCGTTTTGCTGACATTGAGGGAAAGGTTGTTGTCATGACATCATGTCACTAAGATCTCTATCTCCTTCCTGTACTTTGACTCATTGTTATTTGAGATACAGCTCACTACGGTGGTATCATCTGCAAACTTATAGATGGAGTTAGAGCAGAATCTGACCACAGAGTCATGAGTGTATAGGGAGTAGAGTAGGGGGCTGAGGACCCAGCCTTGTGGACCACCAGTGTTGAGCATGATCGCGCCAGAGGTGTTGCTGCCTATCCTCGCTGACTGCGGTCTGTTGGTCAGGAAGTCAAGGATCCAGTTGCAGAGGGAGGTGTTGAGTCCAATGAGCACTTGAATCGCCCACTGGTCAATGTTGACATGATGGGCTGACTGGCCTGTTTCCATCAGTATGACTCTATGATTCAATGGGCTAACTAGTCTCCTTATACGTTGTGAGAAAATACATGAATACTTTTAATGAAATCACTGATTCTGTAGCACGAAATGAGGATTAGACAGCATAAATTTAATAATGTTACACAGTCCATGGTGATCTTATGATACCAGAAGTTACGTTGAAAAGAGAGTTAGATAAGCATCTGGTTAGAATTTGATGATGAGAGTTGATCGGTAACAGTGGAGGTAAGATTTCCTAGACAATAAATCCAACCAATGGATCACAGTAGTTCTTCCTTTTCCTATCTTCCTATCAGCACCAAAGTGGCTCAGTCAGTAAAACAGAGACACAAAAAAATTCTGCAGATGCTGGAATCTGGAGCAATCCACAAAAAGTGCTGGAGGAACTCAGCAGGTCAGGCAGCATCCATGGAGGGAAGTAAACAGTCGACGTTTCGGGCCGAGACCCTTCATCAGGACTGGAAAGAAAGAGGGCAGAAGCCAGAATAAGAAGGTGGGGGGAGGGTTGAACACCTTCGCTCCATCCGCCGCAACAGCCAGGACCTCCTGGTGGCCACCCACTTCAATTCCACATCCCACTCCCACATTAATATGTCTATCCATGGCCTCCTCTACTGCCACGTTGAGGCCAGACGCAGGTTGGAGGAACAACACCTCATATTCCACCTTGGGCGTCTGCAATCTGATGGCCTTAACCTCGATTTCTCTAACTTCCGGTAACCCCACCCCTTTTTACCCCCCCCCCCCCACTCCTTTGTCTTCCCTTAATCCCATGGCTCCCTTTCCCCTCCTTGATGACCTGCCCATTTCCTCTCCTCCCCTCCCCCATCCTTTATTCCATGGTCCACTGCCCCCACCTACCGGATTCCTTCTTCTTCAGCCCTTTGCCTCTTCTACCTATCACCTCCCAGCTTCTTACATCTCCCCCCCTCCCCCACCCACTGACTTCCCCCCCCCCTTACCTGGACTCACCTATCACCTGAACTCACCTATTCCCTGTCTGCGTGTGCTCCTCCCCCTCCCCCCACCTTCTTATTCTGGCTTCTACCCTCTTCCTTTCCAGTCCTGATGAAGGGTCTCGGCCCGAAATGTCGACTGTTTATTTCCCTCCATGGATGCTGCCTGACCTGCTGAGTTCCTCCAGCACTTTTTGTTCATGGCTCAGTCAGTAGTTGCCTCATAACTCGAGCAAATTTTGTTCAATCCTGACCTCTGGTGCTGTCTCTGTGGAGTTTGCATGATTTCCCTGTGACTCTGTGGGTTTGCACTGGGTGCTCTAGTTTCCTCCCATGTCTCAAAGGTGTGTGGATTAATAGGTTACTTGTTGACTGTAAATTGCCCCTAGTGGTAGTGAGTGGTAGAATCGGGGGGGATTTGATGGGAACATAAAATGTGATTTGTGCTCTATTGGTGTAAGTGTGTGTTCAATGGTCAGCTTGGACTCGAAGGGCCAAAGGGCCTGTTTCTGTGCTGGGTTTGGTATCAATTTTATTAAAGGACAAATCCAAATTGATGTTTTTAATTAATTCTTCTGTCGTTTCATCCAACCCTTAATGCAGGGTCTCCCCTCTCTGTGAGAAGCACCTTGAACTGTTCACCAGTGTCAAAGACACATGGGATGCTTCATGAAACCATAGCAGCCCAGCACTTGGATCCCAGAAATACTCCATCTGTGCCGAAACATAATTTTGTGAGGAACATAGAAAGAGAAAATATCACCACATGATGGGATAAAAGCCACTACAACTACTCGCTTTGGGCACAATCATTGTTCCAATAAAATAATGGTGAGGCTTGCACAATATAGACAGACATTTATCTGTATAATGAGTAATTTGGAACAGGGCGCATATAATTTTGTTGAAACAGCAATTAGAGGCAGTCTTTGCAGACATATTTATGATAGAAACATGCTTTCACTTTGCATCAGGGATAACTCATGTCATAAGGAATATATTATTCAGTCAGCTATAATTCTGCATTCAAGTATTCATGATCCCAGAGATAAGCAAATGCAACAAAATAATTACAGGAGTAATATAGCAAGGACTTGTATTATTAATGAATGTTTCTTGTTCTCAGGATATCCAAGAGTTCCTCTCAGCCTTTTGATGTGTGGTAACTGATGACGATGAACCAAAGCAATGGCTAGATTGTACACAGCAAGATGCCGCAAATGGAGATCAGGATCCTGCCATCAGGTGAGGCTGGACAAACTTGGGCTCTTTTCTCTGGAGCATCAGAGGCTGAGGGGTGATCTGTTGGAAGTGTATAAAATCATGAGGGGCATAGATAGGGTGGACAAGCAATATCTTTGTCCCATTATTGAGCAATCCAATACAAGAGGACATGCATTTAAGGTGAGAGGGGGTAGGTTCAGAACAGATGTGACGGGTATGTTTTTTACTGAGAGAGTGGTGGATGCCTGGAATGCATTGCCTGATAGGGTGGTGGAGGCAACTTCTTTGGGGGCTTTTAAGAGGGACTTGGATGGACACATGAATGAGAGGAAAATAGAGGGATATGGGCATTCTGTAGGTAGGAGGGAATAGCTACGTCGGCACAACATTGTGGGCCGAAGGGCCTGTTCTATGCTGTACTGTTCTATGTTCTATGATCTATAAGTGACAGGGACAATACTCATTCCATTATTGATTGGGAATAGATTGACAGTGCCCTGAGAATGGCTGCACCAAGTTTGGTGTCCCTGTTCCCACTGATATCATTGTATCATTCCAATGGGAATTATGAAAGCCATAAGGACCAACTGGATTTTGGAGGAAAACTGGGAGCCGTGTGTGCAGCACATCTCCCACCTGGTGTTTCATTGACAGTAAGTGTTCCAAAAACTATTCATCCTTAAACAGAATACTCCAAAAAATATTCATTTTACCTTTATCCAATTCCAGCTAATCCTGAACAACCCCCCTCTCCAAACTCCCAGATCCTTTTCTCCTTCTATTCTCCCTTCCCTGAATCCCTACCCTCACTCAAAACTACTACTTCTGGATTGGGTGGGCTTCGCGAAGACATTTCTAAGATCTCTGAAGTAGGATATACTTGTCAGCAGAATTCAAGAGGTTCCTGGATGAAAATGGGTTGCTTTCTGTTTCTGGTTCCAGAGCTAGGTTCATACCTTTACTGCCCTCCTCCCCAACTCTCCATGCTCTGTGGTAAATCGGTTTATTATTGTCACATGTACAGAGGTACAAAGAAAATCTGCCATCCATGCAGATCATTTCATCACATCAGTACATCGAGGTAGGACAAGGGAAAAACAATAACAGAATGAAGAATAAAGTGTTACAGTTACAGAGAAAATGCAGTGCAGGCAGACAATAGGGTGCAAGGCCATAACGAAGTAGATTGTGAGGTCAAGAGTCCATCTTATCATACAAGAGGTCCTTTCAATAGTCTTATAGCAGCAAGACAGAAGCTGTCCTTGAACCTGGTGGTACATACTTGCAGGCTTTTGTATCTTCTGTCTGATGGGAGTGAGGAGAGGAAAGAATGTCCGGGGTGGGTGGGGTCTTTGATTATGTTGGCTGCTTTGCTGAGGCAACAAGAAGTGTAGACAAAGAGTCCACAGAGGGGAGGCTGGTTTCCGTGATGTGCTGAGCTGTGTCCACAACTCTCTGCAGTTTCTTGTGGTCCCAGGCAGAGCACCTGCCATGCCAATCCATGATGCAAATGGATCATGAATGACAAGCACTTAACCATTGACCCAATACATGTTGGTTTCACCAGGAATGTTGGCCAAGACACCGGGAGAAACACGAATAATGCCACAATGATCTTGTACATCCATTCTGGACTGGCAGACAAGACACAGCCCCTCCCCAACCTTGATCAACATCCATACAGAAAGCAGATCTTTCAACCACACACTTTGAGGCTGCACTGAAGTGATCTCTCAGATTATTCTTGGAACTTCTTTAGGAATTCTCAGTGCTGACTGCTGTTCCTTTCATGGATAAGACAGACATCAGAGTTAACCAAACTATTGACACCAATCTTGAGGGTTCTGGCAGAAGATCTTAAAATGTTTTGGCTTGGAGCTCTATCCTGTGATCGCTGAGCCAGAAGCCAGAACGCTACTGATTTAGCTAAGTTAATATCCCAGTTAGAACTATGGTATCCCAATTACAATTGAAGGAAACATTAATTAATCAAAGAATCTCTCCCCTGGCCTGAAAATTTTGATCTGTAGTAAATTAGAGGATTGCTGTTAGCACTTACGTTTTCTTTTTCAATATGGGACTGAGGGGGAGGAAGGGTGCTGATGCACGTCTCACTGTCATCTCACATTTCATTGTTTTGCTGCCTACAGGTTAGTGTCTATAATTATCTTTTTGCTACCATGTTAATGTACTGCGCTTAGAGTTAAGGCCGTAAATGTTACCTTCCAGTCATGTCTCCCACACTCAGTCATGGGCTGAATCAAGATGTACAACCCACAATATCTTTTGTTAGGTAACCTGAATTGACAAAATGCCTTATGCTTCTGCAGTTCCTTCTTCTTTCCGATTATATTCAATCTATCTGGATTTGCAAAAACTTTCAAGATCAGTTAAAAATTAATCACACAATTCACAAAATTTAAACATGATTGCCACTTAATAACCACCAGAAAAAGAATTAAATTCATTTCCATTAACTCAAGTTGAGCAAAAAATTATAACTTATATTGAACTTACCTTTCTCCACACCATCATTCCTCTCCAATGAAATGAATGGACTTATTGTTCCTACCCCAGGTTTAACAGGGAAAGAAATCAGAACTGTCACGTTAATGCCTACTTCCAATGGGGTCCTAACCTTCCTGACACTTACACGGAGAAAAGCAATTAATTTAATTTGGAACTGCCAACATTTCTCAAGAAAAGATAAGATATCTTTATTAGTCACATGTACATTGAAACACACAGTGAAATGCATCTTTTGCGTAGAGTGTTCTGGGAGCAGCCCGCAAGTGTTGCCATGCTTCTGGTGCCAACATAGCATGCCCACAGCTTCCTAACCCGTACGTCTTTGGAATTCATACTCATATCTGATCACTCATCTTATGGAGACCAATTTTATAGGGATTCTGTTTCCCTACATTTCAAACACACACACTAATTTATAAGGACAAAGAGGAGGCCATTTGGCTCAACATTGATGCTGGCTCTAAGCAATGATGGGTCTAATTCCCCGTATCATCTTCCTCCATGGCCCGACAACACTGTTTCATTATATCCATCAATCCCCTTTTGAATCTTTTTCCATGTAGTACACTGCTGGGCAATCTCCAGGAACCAGTTAACTTACCCCATAGTCTCTGGGATGTGGGAGGAAACTGGAGCACCCTGAGGAAGCCCATGCAGTCACAGGGAGAACATGTAAACTCCACACAGACAGCACCCGAGGTCAGGATTGAACCCAGGGCTCTGGTGTTGTTTTATTTATTGGATTTTATTCATGCTTAGTTTATGTTTTTCTTGTGAATGCTGCTTATGTGATGCTGTGTACCTGTGATCAAAGTCCAAGTGAAAGTCAAGTTTATTGTCACATGCACAAGTACAGGTATGCACATGTGCAATGAAAAACTTACAGGCACAAAGTCTCTGTAATGAGGCTGCTGTAAGTTTTTCACCACACCTGTGCAGACACTCGACCTTGTCTTTGACTTTGTGAGGCAGTGGATCTACGAGCTGCTCCACTGTGCCGCCCTCATTGCAGCAATGAATTCTGGGAAGTGAGTCAACATTACACACACAGCATATTGGCACAAAAGGCTGCCATGGAGGTAATGGAAAACACAGGAAAGGACACCCCCTACCCCTCCAAGTTACCATAGTGTGTCTGGGACCCACACTCCTCCCTCCAACAATGAACTGAACCAGTCAATTCTTCTGCTGCAAGCCAGCCCTGACCAGTGAGCCAGTAATCACTGTGTACTACCACAATGTATTGTGAATGAAAAGGTCAGGGAGCCCCAGTGAATTATTTCACATTATACTGGCCATTGGAGAGTGAGCCCAGGAGATAAGATGTGTGGGACACTGATATAACAGTGGAAACTCGTTATTTGCTGCCTCAGTCCTGAACCCTGCCTGTCTTTTCTGACACAGGGCATTGGTCTCAATCATTCAAAACAGAGATCAATAGGTTTCTAGCCATTAAGGGAGTCAAGGGATATGGGAATAAGGTAAGATATCTTTATTAGTCACACGTACATCGAAACACACAGTGAAATGCATCTTTTGCGTGGAGTGTTCTGAGGGCAGCCCGCAAGTGTTGCCGCGCTTCCGGTGCCAAAATAGCATGCCCACAACTTCCTAACCCATATGTCTTTGGAATGAGGGAGGAAGCCAGAGTACCCAGAGGAAACCCACGCAGACACGGGGAGAACGTACAAACCCCTTACAGACAGCGGCCGGAATTGAACCTGGGTTGCTGATGCTGTAATAGTGTTATGCTAACCGCTCCACTAACGTGCCTGCAGGGAAATGATGCAGGGAAATGATGAATAGTGCAGGGAAATGATGTTGAGCTAGAAAATCAAGCATGAATTTGACAAGGCATAGAAGGATATGCCCCTAATTCGGGCAAGCGGGATTAGCATAAATGGGCAAAAGGATGTGATGTCAAAGACCTATATAACTCTTTGACTCTATAATGGCAGAGCAGGCTTTAGGGGCTTGGCGGCCAACTCCTTCACCAATTTTATTGCTCTTAGCCTCCAGTTTCTACTGTCAGTGGGAGGTATGTCCACGCACAAACTGTTAACAAACAGGGCAAGCACCAGTCATGCCAAGGTGAATCCCGGCCCCATCAGTTCCCCAATAAATCCACCTGGAAATCATTGCTAGTTCAAGTTCAAGTTCAAGTTCACATTACTTTATTGTCATTCACCCATATGCTAAAAAAACACGTGGAGGAACAAAATGTCGTTTCCCCCAGACTCACTCAACAGAGGACATACATAGAACAGAGGACATACAATAAACGCAGACAAAAAAATTGTGCAAGTACAAATAGTGCAAAAAACGGTATACAGAATACAAATTTAGTGCTGAGTTAGTGCAAAACCAAGATGGATGAAGAAAATCCAGAACTCAGGGTGTTGCAATAATTGCATAAACGTTCAGCAGCAGCCAAGGTTCTTACACGCCGTTGTGCAAACCAGGGCTTTTGACGTGACATTTGTCTGAAACTGTCTCCACGGTATTCAGGAGCCTGACAGCCTGGGGGAAAATACTGTTGAGCAGTCTAGTAGTTCTGGCCTGGATGCTCTGGTACCACTTGCTAGTCAGCAGTGGGACAAGTAGGTTGGGGGAGGGATGAGAAGGGTCATCTATGATTCTGCAGATCTTGCGTGTGCATCATGTGTTGTAGATGTCCAGGATGGAGGGAAGAGGTCCTCCGATGATCTTTCCCGCTGTACTTGCAATTCTCTGCAAAGACTTCCAGTCAGAGATGTTACAGTTACTCTACCAGGCAGAGATGCAGCTGGTCGGGACACCCTCAAAGGTACCCCTATAGAATGTGGTGAGGGTAACCTGATGTGTGCTAATTCACTTTGCACATAATTTGCACATTAAAAACATACATTGAATTTCTATCCAAGTGTTTACCACCTGTCCTTAATTGCCTTTGAACTGAATGTCTTGCTGGGCTGCTTCAAAGCAATGTTATAAATCAAGGACATTGATGTGGATCTGGAATCACAGACAGAAGGAGTAGAGACAGCAAATTTCTATCCTTATTGTGAACTAGATTTGTTTTTATGGCAAACTGGTAGTCCTATGGTCACAATACCGATATTGGTTTTTGATATTATTTCTGATTATTTAAATGTAAATTCTCAGGTGCAGTGGTGAGATTTGAACTCTTGGCTCCAGAGCATTAGATTACAATGAAACCTCCCTCAGTCAGGTCCCATGAATGAAAAGGTTCACTTTGCAGCTGAGAATTTAGAACGAGATGAGACAGCAAGCTGCAAACGAGATTAAAAATGTTTTCACACAGTAGGGCTGGGGTAAGGTTTCAAATGTCCCTCTTGTATAGGGTGGTGCAGCAGTCTTCAAAAGCAAATTGGATAGATAAATGAAAGAGTAGCTGCAGGAAGAATGAGGAGCTAACGTGGAAGCTCTCCAATAAAGCTGAGCTAAATCCAATGGGCTGAATGGCCTTTTTTTTAGTGCATTAAATTATTCTCTGAATAGAACATGGAACAGTACAGCACAGTACAGGCCCTTTGGCCCACAATGTTGTGCCAACATTTTATCCTGCTCTAAGATCTATCTAACCCTTCCTTCCCGCATATCCCCCCATTTCTCTATCATTCATGTATCTAAGAGTCTCTTAAATGTCCCTAATATATCTGCCCCCACAACCTCTGCTGGCAGTGTGTTCCACGCACCCACCACTCTCTGTGTAAAAAACTTACCACTGACATCTCCCATATGCCTTCCTCCAATCACCTTAAAATTATGTCCCCTCATGTTAACCATTGACGCACTGGGAAAAAGTCTCTGACTATCCATTCGATCTATGCCTCTTATCATCTTGTACACCTTCATCAAGTCACCTCTCATCCTTCTTCTCTCCAAAGAGAAAAGCCCTAGCTCACTCAACCTATCCTCACAAGACATACTCTCCAATCCAGGCAACATCCTGGTAAATCTCCTCTGCACCCTCTCTAAAACTTCCACATCCTTTCTATAATGAGGCGACCAGAACCGAACACAATACTCCAAGTGTGATCTGACCAGAGTTCTATAGAGCTCCAACATCACCTCGCGGCTCTTGAACTCAGTACCCTGACTAATAAAGGCCAACACACCAAACGCCTTCTTAACAACCCTATTGACCTGCATGGCAACCTTGAGGGATCTATGGACGTGGACCCCAAGATCCCTCTGTTCCTCCACACTGCTAAGAATCCTGCCATTAACTTTGTATTCTGCCTTCAAATTCAATCTCTCAAAGTTTATCACTTCACACTTTTCTGGATTGAACTCCATCTGCCACTTCTCAGCCCAGGTCTACATTCTATCAATATCCTGTTGTAATCTACAGCAACCTTCTTCACTATCCACAACACCACCAACCTTTGTATCTTCAGCAACCTTACTAACCCACTCTTCCACATCCTCATCCAAGTCATTTATAAAATACTGTCAACTAATGACAAACCTCTGATGGTAGATACATTTTGTGTCCAGCTAGTAGTGGCAAGAGTGCAGAAAAGATTTATGAGGACATTGCCAGGACTCGAGGGACTGAATTACAGAGAGAGGCTGAGCAGGCTAGGACTTTGTACCTTGGAGCATAGGAGAACAAGGGGTGATCTTATAGAGATGTATAAAATCATGAAGGGCATAGATAGGGTGAATGCACGCAGTCTTTTTCCCAGGGTTGGGGAATCAAGAACTAGAGGACATCGGTTTATGGTAAGAGGGGAGAGATTTAATTGGAACCTGAGGGGTAACTTTTTCACCCAGCTGATGATCCATGTATGGAACGAGCTGCCAGAAGAAGTGGTTGAGGCAGGTAACAACACTTAAAAGGCACTTGGACAGGTACATAGATAGGAAAGGATTAGAGGGATATGGGCCAAACATGGGCAAATGGGACTCACTTAGATGGTCGGCATAGACCAGTTGGGCCAAAGTGCCTGTTTTCAAGCTGTGTGACTCTATGACTCTATCTATTTAAACCATGGAGTATTTTACATCACAGAGTGAGACCATTCATCCAATTATGTCTGTGCCAGCCTTGTGAAAGACCTATGCAATTAGCCCCAACCCACCCTCACTCTCTCCCCTAGACCGACCAAGCTTTGCTTTTCAATTATTTATACATCGAATTCCCTTCAGAAAATTACTGTTGAATCTGCTGTTTAATGTTGACAGTCTCTGGCAATTCTTTGCCGATCTGATTCTTTGGTTATCAACAGTCCTGCCAGTGGAAACAGTTTCTCCCTATCAATCAAAACCCTTCATAACTTTGAACACCACGATTAAACCTCCACCCAAAGGAGAATGAACCTCACTTTTCTCCACATCCACCGAAGACACAAATCTCTGGTAGGTCTCTTTCACACCCTTTCTCCTGGAGAGAACAAAAGAAATTTAGCTGGATCCAAAATCAAGAAAAATATACATTCTGTCCTTTTACCTTTGAAACTTAACACTAAATCCACTGTCATTAATGCAAAGTTTTTGCACACATGCCCATGGAACACATAAGACTGTTTGCACAGCAGAGGTTTTATAAGTGCTGTCAGCTCTACTTACTTGAAGTAATCAATAGGTTTCTGAACTTGACAGAATATCTATTTTCACACTTTCTACCTGAAGTCTCTCAGTCAATTCAAGGTCAATGCATTATTTATGAGCACTCAAACCTTAATCATTTTTTTTTGCTCAGTATTTACCCAATTGCTGGTTTTCCATCTCTTGTGTTTTTCTCCTGAGACACCACTAATAAACTTGATGAAAATGTCACATTCTATTGATCGAGAAAGAGGAAGGATTTTACAGTGCTGGATAAGCTTCTCTACTTGCTTTTCCTTTGCCTGGAAGTCTGGCTGAAGCCAAAGTAAACCTATCTCTTCACTGGGAATTGTCATGATTAAAATTGGATCGAATTGATCTGCATTCAGTTCACTATCTGCATTGCCCCTCTCCGCCACTCCAGCTCCCACCTCCAGTTCCCATCCCCACTTGATCTGGATTCAGAGGATCACACGAGCTGACCAGTGAAGTGTCCAATGATTCAGGCATGCAAACATACACATTAGGAGCAGGATTAGGTCACTCAGCTCCTCAAGTCTTCTCCACCATTCAGTAAGGTCTTGGCTGAAATGATTGTGACATCAAATCCTCATTCCTTGCTTATTAAGAATCTATTTACCATTGTCTTTCAAGAACACTCTGGTTCTGTGTCCCTTCAAGGAAGAGAGTTCCAGAGACTCACAATCTTCTCAGAGAGGAAAGAAAATCTTGAAAGCATACAGCTGAGGCCAGGCAGGGTAGTGTAGCGGTTAGCGTAACGTTATTATAGTGCCAGCGACCTACGTTCAATTCCGGCCGCTATCTGTAAGGAGATTACATGTTCTCCCCGTGGTTTGCGTGGGTTGCCTCTGGGTGCCTCCGGTTTCCTCCCACACTCCAAAGACATACAGGTTAGGAAGTTGTGGGCATGCTATGTTGGCGCCGGAAGTGTGGCGACACTTGCGGGCTGTCCCCAGAACACTCAACAGAAAAGTTGCATTTCACTGTGTGTTTCGATGTACATGTGACTAATAAAGAAATCTTACCTTATAATGGTAGGACATTTAACACAGAACAACATAGAACATAAAACAGTACAGCACGGAACAGAACCTTCGGCCCACAATGTTGTGCCGACATGGCTAATCCCTCCTATCTACAGAATGCCATATCCCTCCATTTTCCTCTCATTCATGTGCCCATCCAAGCCCCTCTTAAAAGCCCCCAATGAATTTGCCTCCACCACCCTATGAGACAACACATTCCAGGCATCCACCACTCTCTGAGTAAAAAACTTACTCCTCATGTCTGTTCTGAACCTACCCCCTCTCACCTTAAATGCATGTCCTCTGGTATTGGATCTCTCAATAATAGGAAAAAGATATTGCTTGTTCACCCTATCTACGCTCCTCATAATTTTATACACTTCCAACAGATCACCCCTCAGCCTCCGCTGCTCCAGAGAAAAGAGCTGAAGTTTGTCCAGCCTCTTCTGATAGCACATGCCCTCTAATCCAGGCAGCATCCTAGTAAACCTCCTCTGTACCCTCTTTAAAGCCCTGGCATCCTTCCTATAGTGAGGTGACCAGAATTGCACGCAATACTCTAAATGCGGCCTAACAGCACTGATGTACAGAGCAATCTTGGAATCTAACTTCATAGCTCACTGAAAGTGGCCTCACAAGTAGATAGGGTGGTAAAGAAGGTGTATGGCACGCTTGTCTTCATTGGTTAGGGCATTGAGTATAAGAGTAAGGAAGTCATTTCACTGCTGTATAAAACTTTGGTTAGGCCACACTTGGAGTATTGTATGCAGTTCTGATCATTCCATTACAGGAAAGATGTGCAGGTTTTGGAAAGTGTGCGGAAGAGTTTAACCAGGATGCTGCCTGGGTTAGAGGGTATGCACTATAAGGAGAGGTTGGACAGACTTGGATTGTTTTTTCCGGAGTGTCGGAGGCTGAGGGCAGACCTGATAGAAGTTTATAAAATTATGTGAGGCATAGGCAGGGTAGATAGTCAGAATATTTTTCCCAGGGTAGAAATGTCAAGTACTAGAGGACATGCATTTAAGGTCAGAGGGGAGAAAGTTTAATGTCTACAGGAGATAAAAAAAGCATGTAAAAAGGTCAATATTACGGTGGTCATGGGGGATTTCAGTATGCAGGTAGATTGGGAAAATCAGGTTGGTACTGGATCCCAAGATAAGGAATTTGTAGAATGCCTACGAGATGGCTTTTTAGAACAGTTTGTGATCAAGCCTACTGGGGAAAAGGTAATTCTGGATTTGGTGTTGTGCAATGAACCAGATCTGATTAGGGTACTTAAGGTAAAGTAACCCTTAGGAGGCAGTGATCATAACATGATAGAATTCACCCTGCAGTTTGAGAGGGAGAAGCTAAAATCGGATGTATCGGTATTACAGCTGAGTAAAGGTGACCACAGAGGTATGAGAGTCAAGCTGGCCAAGGTTGATTGGAAGGGGATCCCAGCAGGGATGACGGTAAAGCAGCAATGGCAGGAGTTTCTGGGAGTAATTGGGAAGACAAACGATCAGTTCATCCCAAAGAAGAAGCATTCTAAAGGGAAGATGAGGCAACCGTGGCTGACAAGGGAAGTTAAAGACAGCATAAAAGCAAAACAGAGGGCATACAATATTGCACAAATTAGTGGGAAGCTAGAGGATTGGGACACTTTTAAAAACCAACAATAAACAACTAAAAAAGCAATAAGGGGAGAAAAGATGAAATATGAAGCTAACCAATAATATAAAGAAGGATACCAAAAGTTTTTTCAGATATATAAAGAATAAAAGAGAGACAAGAGTGGACATTGGACCACTGGAAAATGACGCTGGAGAGATAGTAATAGAACCACAGAAAAATACAGCACAATACAGGCCCTTCGGCCCACCATGTTGTGCCAACCTTTAAACCACACCTAAGTCTATCTAACCCCTTCCTCCCACATATCCCTCTATTTTAAATTCCTCCATATGCTTATCTAACAATCTCTTGAACTTGAGCAAAGTATCTGCCTCCACCACTACCCCAGTCAGCGCATTCCATGCCCCAACCACTCTCTGGGTGAAAAACCTTCCTCTGATATCTCCCTTGAGCTTCCCACCCATTACTTTAAAGCCATGCTCTCTTGTATCGAGCATTGGTGCCCTGGGAAAGAGGTGCTGGCTGTCTACTCTATCTATTCCTCTTAATATTTTGTATACCTATATTTTCTAATGTGGAACAAAGAAATGGCGAACGAACTGAGTAAGTATTTTGCATCTGTCTTCACCGTGGAAAACACCAGCAATGTGCCAGAAATTCGAGAGAGTCGGGGGCAGAAGTGAGTGTAGTCGCTATTACTAAGGAGAAGGTGCTTGGGAAGCTGAGAGGTCTGAAGGTAGATAAGTCACCTGGAACGGACGAACTACACCCCAGGAGTCTGAAAGAGCTAGCTGAAGAGATTGTGGAGGCATTAGTAGTGATCTTTCAAGAATCACTAGAGTCAGGAATGGTTCTGGAGGACTGGAAAATCGCAAACGTCACTCCACTCTTTTGGGAGACAAAAGACAGGAACTATAGGCCAGTTAGCCTGACTTTAGCGCTTGGTAAGATGTTAGAGTCCATTATTAAGGATGAGGTTTTGGGGGACTTGGAAGCAGATGATAAAATAAGCAGAAGTCAGCATGTTTTCCTTTAGAAGAAATGTTACCTGACAAATCTGTTGGAATTCTTTGAGGAAGTAACAGGCAGGATAGACAAAGCAGAGTCGGTGGATGTTACCTACTTGGATTTTCAGAAGGCATTTGACAAGGTGCCGCACATGAGGTTGCTAAACAAGGTAGGAGCCCAAGGTATTACAGGAAAGGTACTAGCATGGATAAAAGATTGGCTGACTGACAGAAGGCAAAGAATGGGAATAAAAGGGGCCTTTTCTGGTTGGCTGCCGGTGACTAGTGGTATTCCACTGGGGTTGTTGTTGTGTCTGCTACTTTTCACGTTATCTGTCAATGATCTGGATGATGGAATTGATGGCTTTGTGGCCAAGTTTATGGATGATACAAAGATAGGTGGAGGGACAGGTAATGTTGAGGAAGCAGGAAGCCTGCAGAAAGACTTGGACAGGTTGGGAGAATGGGCAAAGAAGCAGCAGATGGAATACAGGAGTACAGGAAGGAGATAGAGACCTTAGTGGAATGGTGTCATGACAACAACCTTGCCCTCAATGTCAACAAAACAAAAGAGCTGGTCATTGACTTCAGGAAAGGGGGTGGTGTACATGCACCTGTCTACATCAATGGTGCTGAGGTCGAGAAGGTTGAGAGCTTCAAGCTCCTGGGATTGAACATCACCAACAGCCTGTCCTGGTCAAATCATGTAGATGCCATGGCCAAGAAAGCTCACCAGCGCCTCTACTTCCTCAGGAAGCTAAAGAAATGTGGTTTGTCCCCTTTGACTCTCACCAGCTTTTATCAATGCACCATAGGAAACATCCTATCTGGATGTATCACGGATTGGTACAGCAACAGCTCCGCCCAGGACCGCAAGAAGCTGCAGAGAGTTGTGGACGCAGCCCAGCGCATCACGGACACCAGCCTCCCCTCCTTGGACTCTGTCTTTACCTCTCGTTTTCTTGGTGTAGCAGCCAGCATAATCAATGACCCCACCCACCTGGGACATTCTCTCTTCTCTCCTCTTCCATCGGGTAGAAGATACAGGAGTCTGAGGGCACATACCGCCACTTTTAAGGACAGCTTCTACCCCACTGTGATAAGACTATTGAATAGACTATTGATAAGACTATTGACTATTAAATATTGAATTGTACAATAGGATGGACTATGACCTCACGATCAATCTTGTTGTGACCTTGCACCTTATTGCATTGGACTTTCTCTGTAGCTGTGACACTTTACTCTGTACCGTTATTGTTTTTACCTGTACTACTTCAATGCACTCTGTACTAACTCAATGTAACTGCACTGTGTAATGAATTGACCTGTACGATTGGTTTGTAAGACAAGCTTTTCACTGTACCTTGGTACAAGTGACAATAATAAACCAATACCAATACAGCGTAGGGAAGTGTACGGTTGTGTACTTTGGTAGAAGGAATAAAGGCATTGACTATTTTCTAAACGGGGAGTGAATTCATAAATTGGAGGTGCAAAGGGACTTGGGAGTCCTAGTGCAGGATTCCCTAAATGTTAACTTGCGGGTTGAGTCAGTAGTAAGGAAGACAAATGCAATGTTAGCATTTATTTCAAGAGCACTAGAATATAATAAACAAGGATGTAATGCCAAGGTTTTATAAGGTGTTGGTCAGACCATATTTAGAGTATTGTGAGCAGTTTTGGGCCCCATATCTAAAGAAGTATGTGCTGGCATTGGAAAGGGACCAGAGGATGTTTACAAGAATGAAAGTGTTAATGTATGAGAAGATTTTGATGGCTCAGGGCCTGTACTCACTGAAATTCAGAAGAATGAGTGGATGTCTTTGAAACTTACTGAACATTGAACGGCCTGGATAGAGTGAACGTGGAGAAGATGTTTCCAGTAGTGGGAGAGTCTAGGACCAGAGGGCACAGCCACAGAATAGAAGGACTTTCTGTTAGAACAGAGATGAGGAGGAATTTCTTTAGCCAGAAGGTGGTGAATCTGTGGAATTCATTGTCACAGACGGCTGTGGAGGCCAAGTCATTGGGTACATTTAAAGCAGAGGTTGATAGATTCTTGATTAGTAAGGACGTCAAAGGTTACGGGGAAAAGGCAGGAGAATGGGGTTGAGAGGGAAAAATTAATCAGCCGTGATCGGATGGCGGAGCAGACTCGATGGGCCGAATAGTCTAATTCTGCTCCTATGTCTTATGGTCTTTAAAGGAGATGTGCAGGGCAAGTTTATTACACAGATACTGATAGGTGCCTGGAACGGGCTGCCAAGGGGAGTGGTGGAAGTGGCTATGATAGTGGTGTTTAAGAGGCTTTTAGATAGACACGTGAATATGCAGGGAATGGAGGGATGTGGATCATGTTCAGGCAGAAGAGATTTAGTTTAATTTGGCATCATGTTCGGCACAGATACTATGGGCTGAAGGGCCTGTTCCTGTGCCGTACTGTTCTACGTTCTAAGTTCTATGTTTGTCCTTTCTATCTTAAATGGGCAACTGCTTATTGTTTAAAAAGTGACACCTAATTCTTGATTCTCCCAAAAGAGGAAACATCCTCTCCACATCCACCTCTCAAGATCTTTCAGGATGTTATACATTTCCCTCTCACTCTTCCAAACTTCAGCAGATACAAGTCTAGTCCACTCAACCTTTCTTAATATGGCAAGCCACCCTTTCCAGATATCAGCGGGGTCTCAGTAGCAAATAGGCCTCAGGTACCGTATGCCCTACTGAAGCCCCCATTGACTCAGTCTACACTTCCTGCTGTCTCAGGAAAGCAGCCAACATAATCAAGGACTGCTCCTACCCAGGTCATTCTCCCTTCACTCACTTCCATGCAACAATCTAACCCTTCCATCAGGCAGAAGATACAAAAGCTTGAGAACACACACCGCCAGACTCAAGGACAGCTTCTATCCCGCTGTTATAAGAATGATAAAAATGAACTGTTGATCTCTCAATCTGCCTCGTCTTGGCCCTTGCAATTTATTTGTCTGCCTGCACTGCACCTTCTCTGTACCTGTAACACTTTATTCTGCATTCCGTTATTGCTTTTCTCTTTGCACGACCTCAATGTACTTATGTGTGGAATGATCTGTCTGAATGGCATGCAGAACAAAGCTTTTCACTGTATCTCAGTACATTTGACAATGATAAACCAATAACCAATTACTAATTACCAACCCCCAGAGCATCATTGACAGGAGACTAGGTTAGGAGTGGTGTCTCACTTTCTGTCAAAATTGTCACGACTTTGAACGGATTTTAGTTATCTCTGAGATCCAAAGGTATTTACTAATGATTAAAATAGTTAAAACAATGATTAAAGTACCAAAGAAAACATTAAAAAAATGTAAAATAAGAAAAATGACTCAACTAAGTCTTTTCTTTCTCAGCTCCAAGTTAGGAATCCCATTCGTATTAACATAGACTTTGATCCAATGTCAGGTCTAGCTGGCATAATATGGGAGAGGCAGACTCTGAAACATTATGGCAGGGAATCCCTTCATAATTGGGCTCTGCTACTGCAATCCAAATGGACAAGCCTGCCAGCATCTGTCACTGGGCATATCGTGCACTTACGGGAAGTCGGCATAAATCCAGGACTTACTTACCTGGGAATGGTTGAATGACAGTTCCCTCTGGGAAAGCCGGCTACAGTCTGCTCAAGCAATTGTTAAAAATAAGGCAATTGTCAAAGATATGAAATGAGGCGTCAACTCCCGCAGAGTCAATAGACTTGGAGTAAGACCCTGACATATTATGTGCAAGGACTAAGTAATGGCAGAAAGCAATTAAAGTGATTATTTGAATTAGTCATCACTTTTGATTTCTTCAAACATTTGAGGCTCCAAAATTGGAAGCCTTGAGGAAAAGATAATCATCCATCCTGGAAACTAAGTCATTTAATTCCTGATTAATTTGGAGAAGGTTAGAGTTTAACATTTTCACAAAAATTCTCAAGAGAGCACCTAACACATCTGAGGACGTGTTTTCTTGACAGAACATTTTGGATTAGATCACAGAGCAAAAAACAGCTGATGTTGGAAATCTGAAACAATAAAGAGAGATCTCATTGAAACCTGCAGAATACTGAAAGGCCTGGACAGAGTGGATGTGGAGAGGATGTTTCCATCAGTTGGAGAGTCTAGGATTTGAGGGCACAGCCTCAGAATAAAGGGACGTCCCTTTAAAACTGAGATGAGGAGGGTGGTGAATCTGTGGAACTCATAGCCACAGAAGACTCTGGAGGCCAATTCGTTGAATCAGAATCAGGTTTATTATCACTGACATATATTGTGAAATTTGATATGTTGCATTAGCAGTACAGTGCAAGACATAAAAATTACCATAAGTTTCAAAAATAAATAAATAGTGTAAAGAGGAATAACGAGGTGGTGTTCATGGGTTCATGGAACTTTCAGAAATTTGATAGTGGAAGGGAAGAAGCTGTTCGTAAAATGTTGAGTGTGGGTCTTCAGGCTCCTGTACCTCCTCCTCAATGGTAGCAACATAAAGAGGGCACGTCCTTTAATGAGGCCCCTTAATGATGGATGCTGCCTTCTTGAGGCACCGCCTCTTGAAGTTGTCCTCAATTACAGGGAGGGTTGTGCCCATGATGGAGCTGGCTGAGTCTACAACCCTCTGCAGCCTCTTTCGATCATGCACCTGTCTACATCAATGGTGCTGAGATCGAGAAGGTTGAGAGCTTCAAGTTCCTGGGAGTGAACATCACCATCAGCCTGTCCTGGTCAAATCACGTAGATACCATGGCCAAGAAAGCTCACCAGAGCCTCTACTTCCTCAGGAGGCTAAAGAAATTTGGTTTGTCCCCTTTGACTCACACCAACTTTTACTGATGCACCATAGAAAGCATCCTATCTGGATGTATCATGGATTGGTATGGCAACTGCTCCGCCCTGGACCGCAAGAAGCTGCAGAGTGTTGTGGACACAGCCCAGCGCATCACAGACACCAGCCTCCCCTCCTTGGACTCTGTCTTTACCTCTCATTGTTTTGGTATAGCAGCCAGCATAATCAAAGACCCCACCCACCTGGGACATTCTCTCTTCTCTCCTCTTCCGTCGGGTAGAAAATACAGGAGCCTGAGGGCACATACCACTAGACTTAAGGACAGCTTCTACCCCACTGTGATAAGACTATTGAATGGTTCCCTTATACAATGAGATGGACTATGACCTCACGATCTACCTTGTTGTGACCTTGCACCTTATTGCACTGCACTTTCTCTGTAGCTGTGACACTTTACTTTGTACTGTTACTGTTTTTACCTGTACTGCATCAATGCACTCTGTACTAACTTAATATAACTGCACTGTGTAATGAATTGACCTGTACGATCGGCTTGTAAGACAAGCTTTTCACTGTACCTCGGTACAAGTGACAATAATAATAATAATAAACCAAAATTGGAGCCTCCATACCAGGCGGTGATGCGACCAGTCAGAATGCTGTCCACTGGACAACTGTAGAAATTGGTGACATACCAAATCACCACAAACTTCTAATGAAGTAGAGCCACTGACGTGCCTTCTTTGTGGGCAGCCACGGTATTGTAGCGGTTAGTGTAATGCTTTACAGCGCCAGAGATCCGGGTTCAAATCCGGCCACTGTCTGTAAGGAGTTTGCACGTTCTCCCCGTGTCTGCGTGGGTTTCCTCCGGGTGCTCTGGTTTCCTCCCACATTCCAAAGACGTACGGGTTAGGAAGTTGTGGGCATGCTATGTTGGCGCCGAAAGCGTGGCGACACTTGCGGGCTGCCCCCAGAACACTCTACGCAAAAAGATGTATTTCACTGTGTGTTTCGACATACACATGACTAATAAAGATATCTGATCTTATGTTTTCAGCCCAAGGTTGATCCTCTGAGATGTTGGTTCCCAGGAACTTGAAGATGCTCACCCTTTCCACTGCTGACACATCCTGCTCTTCTTGGGCACCGGTATAATTGGTGCCCTTTTGAACCAGGTGGGAACCTCCGACTGCAGCAGTGAGAGGCTGAAGATGTCCTTGAACACTTAAGCATATCTAAGGCAGAGATTAACAGGTTCTTGATCAGTAAGGGGGTTAGGGGTTATGGGGTGAAGGCAGGAGAATGGGTTTGAGAAAATAAAATTAGCCATGACTGAAGGGCGAAGCGGGCTTGATGGGCCAAATGGCCTAATTCTGCTCCTAGATCTTACGGTCTTACAACCAGAAGCGCTGGAAATACTCAGCAGCCAGTCAGCGTCTGTGGAGAGAGAAACGGCATTCAGTCATTTCAAGCAGTTCTGATGAAAGGTCATTGACCTGTGACATTAACTCGGTTTCTTTGACAACAGGTGATGCATTACCTTTGGGTTTTCCCTGATCTCCGTCCGCTGTGGCCTTCTGGACCCCTCGGTTGCCAGCTAGTTTAATTCCCTTCTCCATTCCCATACTGACTTGTCTGTCCTCCTCCATTGCCAGACTGAGGCTAAATGCAAACTAGGGGAACACCATCTCATATTCTCATGGTTAGTCTGCAGTCCAATGGCATGAACATTGAACTCTCCAACTTCAGGTAAACTCTGTCCCTTTTCTCTCTCCTGCAGATCCACCTAGTTCATCTTATACTCACCCCAGCCCCCATCACCTCGTTTCTTTCCCCTCCTCTACTCACTCCACCTGCCCAACACCCACATACTCCTCCCACTGGGTTCTGTCTCTCTACTCTTCCCATCTGCCCTCCCCACCTCCCTTATTTGGTTCCATGCTCCACCTTCATTTCCTATCAGGTTCCACCATCTGCAGCCCTTTGCTGCCTCCACCTCTCACCTCCCAGCCTCTGTCACTATCTCCACTCTCCCCTCCTCCATCTGCCTATCACCTCTCATCACCTGGATCCACCTACCACTTGCCAGCTCTTGTCCCACCCCTTCCCCTCCCCTCTTTATACCGGCTCTTTCCCCTCCACCTTTCAGTCCAGATGAAGGATCTTGACCCGAAACATCGCCTGTCCATTTCCCTCCAACAGATGCTGCCTGACCCGCTGAGTTCCTCCAGCATCTTGTTTGTTGGTCCAGATTCCAGCATCTGCAGTCTCTTGTGTAACCAACAGAGTTGTTGTTTCAAAAACATGCTAGAAGGCTCAGAATGACTGTGAAAAGAGAAACAGAGTTAATATTGAAGATCCTTCATCAGAACTGCCAGGTTGTTTGAGTTTCTAGTTTACTATTCTACTGGTCTAGGTGACTATTAACAATCCCATGGCATTAATTGAGGAGAGTAGTGACTTCTTAGACCGAAACCTCACTGAAATCTGGAAGGGGCGGTTTGTCTTATGAGGAAAGGTTGGACAAGCTCGACTTGTATCAGCTGAACTGAGAGGTGGAAAGCAATAGGTGGATCTTAGATTGCAGGTGATCATCCCTGAGGTTTATAATTAAGAGGAATAGTGGTACTTAACTTCATCAGCCAAGGCAGTGAGGCAAAGCAACTCCTGTTGTGTGATTTCTTCAGAGAGGAGATTTTTCACAGCCTGAAGCTACGGAGAGGATGTCTGTACTGTACTAAACCCAGTGAGAGCATTGAGGAATAGGCTTATACATTACCAGCATCAATGGTGGAGAGAACAACTTCGAAGCACACAGACGGTTAAATGGTCAGCACATCAACATGGCAGCAGATTACTCAAGGATGGTCAAGGATACACTTCAACCACTGATGAAAAGCACGGTGAACTTTAATACATATTCAGGCGAAGTGCTGAAGACTTCAGGCGAGACAAAATGTTCAGTGAGTCATATAGTCTGCAAATGGGAACCCAGTTGTTGTAGCTGATAACACCAACTGACTAATACTGATGGGCAAAGTCTGGTTCAGAAACCTGAAGCTCGACTGGTAAATTGTTTTGCTATTGTCACATATACTGAGGTACAGTGAAAAACTTTGTTTTGTGTGCCATCCATATAGATCATTTCATTACAACAGTGCATTGAGGTATTACAAGGGGAAACCATAGCAAATGCAGAATAAAGTGTTACAGTTACAGAGAAAGAGCAGTGCAGGCAGACGAGGTGCAAGGCCATAACGAGGTAGATTGTGAGGTCAAGAGTCCATCTTATCATACTTGGCGACCGTTCCATAGTCTTATAACAGTGGGATAGAAGCTGTCCTTGAGCCTGGTGCTACATGCTTTCAGGCTTTTGTGTCTTCTGCCTGATGGGAGGGGGGAGAAGAGAGAGTGTCTGGGGTGGGTGGGGTCTTTGATTATGCTGGCTGCTTTACCAAGGCAGCGAGAAGTACAGACAGGAGGGGAGGCTGGTTTTCATGATATGCTGAGCTGTGTCCACAACTCTCTGCAGTTTCTTGCAGTCTCGTACAGATCAGTTGCCATACCAAGCCGTGATGCATCCAGACAGGATGCTTTCTATGGTGCACTGATAAAAATTGGTCAGGGTCATACAGGACATGCCAAATTTCTTTACTGACTGAAAAGATGTGCTGGGAATGGAAGTTTCAAAATCAGGCTTGGACATACTATTGGGAAAGTATGCAGAATTATTCCAGGGTGCCTACTTCGAGAATGCAAAGATGGGCCATCCTCTTATCTCAATAGGATTATACATTCAAATATAGAACTTTGGAACCAAATGTGGTTGCAGATATTACAGGTTACAACACCCATGTCTGTATCCAGCCAGGTGCACAGTCCAATGTAACCCCAACCTGACCCATACCAGTTGAAACAACAGGCAAAGAAGTGTTAGATAAATTAGCATGAAATGGAGTTTGAGTGAAGACATGCCAAAGTGACCGGGAAACCCCAGTTCCGGTCATGTCTAAAGTGGACAAAACCATGCGACCATGTGCTACTGATAAGGAGCCATTGAACTAGGCAGGTGAAAGCACGCAGTCTCCTTTATGTGTTTCACAGAGCTCACAGGCAGAGACAACAAGAGCCAAATTTTGCCTGTCACTTGCATTTGGTCAGAAGAGTGTTAACAAGGAAAGCCATAATATTTGACAATTAATATTCAGAGGAGAATGTACACCTGGACAGATGTGGAACTATCAACAAGGTTCTTTCAAAGTACTATGGAGAAGCTGGTGCAAGTTATGAATCATTGTCAATACAATCAAGATGAATAACTATTAGCAGTAAGTACTGAAGAAAATCATTGAATATTAGAAGAGTTCAGGCAACTAAATAAGACCATGTGAAACTCTAAAAGAAGTAAGTGTGCATTTGTACTGAAAATAATGGTTTATGTTGGACTAAAGGTGGTTGCAATGGGTTTCACCCAGTCAAAGAAAAAGTGGAAGCAATTGTCATGGTAAGGAAGTATTTCAAAACTTAGATCATTCCTAGGCATGGTACAGTATTGTATCAGGTTTTGCTAGAACTTGCAATAATAGTGATGCCAATGAAACATGGAATTGGGCTAACGAATTGCAAACAGGTATGTATAAGATCTAAGATGAGTATGGGGAGCAAAATGTTGTTAATTCATTATGACATAACACTTCCATTGAAACTTACTGGGATGTTTGGAATTAAGGAGTAAGAGCTGTAATCAGTCATGTATAGAAAGATCAACAAGGGAAACTAACAGCTATCACATCGAGTAACTTGATGCACAGCAAGAGAATCTATGCTCAAATTTAGAAAGAGGCATTAAGGATTGTCTTTGGAATGAAAAGGTTCATTTGTTTGTTTTTTTGTATCACAGATCATAATCCTTTATTAACTATTCATTCTCCTAAGGGACAGGCATGGTGGTGTAGTGGTTAGCGTAATGCTATTACAACGCCACTGTCGGTAAGGAGTTTGTAGGTTCTCCCTGTGTCTGCGTGGGTTTCCTCTGGGTGCTCCAGTTTCCTCCCACATTCTAAAGACGTACGGGTTAGGAAGTCATGGGCATGCTATGTTGGTGCCGGAAGCGTGGCGACACTTGCGGGCTGCCCCCAGAGCACTATGCAAAAAAGATGTATTTCACTGTGTACATGTGACTAATAAAGATATCTTATCTTATCTTATCTAAAGTTGACAATAATAATGGCTGCATCGAGAATGCAAGGATGGGTCATTTTCTTATCCCAATAGTATTACAAAATCAAATATAGAACTTTGGAACCAAACGTTATTGTAGATGTGTTGTCAAAGTTATGTAAAGGAGATTTCACTCAGAGTATGAAATCACAATCTTCACACAGAAAATAATAAAAGATTTTTTTTTCAGTTTTAGCATTGGAGATGGCTGAGAAGATACAAAACAGATATCTTTCTAAAATGACTGCACAAGAAAACTTTAAAACGTTTGGATTGAATCAGATAAGTGTCCAGATGAAGATGATATTGACAGAGGAATGTTGTATGTAATGGCGACAGAGAGACCCAGCGTACTAAGTGCATTAACAGAACAAATTTCAGAAGAGTTTTGCACTGAACATTCTTGTGAGTATGAAGACAATATCCAGAAGTGTTGTTTATTGACCTGGATTACAGAGAGCACTTGAAAGTCTGGTAGACATGTGTACTATCTGTTCAGATTGCAGAGCTAAATCATCAAAGACACCTTTAGAAAGTTGGAAATGGTTAACATGAGCTTTCCAAAGTATATACCTCGGTTATTGTGAGCAGTAGATTGATAGCTTCTTATTATTTATAAATAGTCGCTCCAAATGGACCGGCATGAACAATGTTGGTTTTGTATTTCAATGGAGTGCTCTAAAAATGAATCAAGATTTTCTAATGTCACGGCTTACGAGAATAGTTATCTTTAGATAACAGTTCCCAATATCTCTCATATCCACTTGAATACTTCATCAAACAAAATGACATTAAACACATGCTTATTTCACCACATCATCTGACGTCAAGTGGTACGACAGAGAGATCAATGAGAATTGTCAGCAAAGCACTGAAGAAACAAGTGTTACAAGGATGCTCGGGAATTAATGGGAATATGATTAGCAAACCTCTTACTAAACTACAGAAAGATGCCACATTCTACAGTTAAAGTCATGTTGAGTTTCTAATGCAGAGAAAAACATGATTGAGCTTTGTTCAATTAAATCTTGGGAGGAGAGTGGAAGAGAGACAGATAGAACATTGTGACTCAAATCATGGAGAGAGACAATACAAACAAAATAGAGTTCTAAAAGAAAAACAGAGAACAATTTGAATATATGAATCATTGTTTCATTTCAAAAAAGGGAAAGAAATGTTATTAACAAACACAACCCCACTCAATATTGCCTGCACAATTAGAACAAGTGATGTGAGTATATGTACTGTATATGTTACAACTGGCTTCTGTCCCCCTGGTAATCTCTTGCTGTGGTTGAGCTGTGCCAGGAGTCTCATTACAGGAATGCTTTCAGCAGATACTGGAAATCCAAATCAAAAATTCCATTTTAATACTCACCTTCCCATAGTTATCCTGACTACTTTGTCGACTTCAGAAGGAGGAAGTCGACACACCACCTGCCGGTTCTTATTGGTAGGTCGGAGGTGGAGGGAGTTAACAGCTTCAAATTCCTGGGAATAAACATCTCAGATAGCCTGTCCTGGGCCCAGCACATGGATGTAATCATGAAGAAGGCAGCCCAGCGCCTCTACTTTCTTAGAAGCCAAAGGAGATTTGGCATGTCACCAAAAACTCTAACAAACTTCTACAGATGCACTGTTGAACGTATCCTGACCAGTTGCATTATGGCCTGATATGGCAATTGCAACACACAGGAATGCAAGAGGCTGCAGAAAGTAGTGAACACAGCCCAGTCCATCATGGGTACACCCCTCCCCACCATCTACATGAGGCACTGCCTCAAGAAGATGGCATCTATCATCAAAGATGTCCACCATCCGGGCCATGCCCTCTTCTCACTGCTACGGTTGGGCAGAAGGTACAGAAGCCCGAAGTCCCACACCACCAGGTTCAGGAACAGCTATTTTCCTACAACCGTCAGGTTCTTAAACCGACCCGCACAATCCTAACCCTACCTCAGCAAAGAAAAACTATGGACCACCTCTTGCACTACTGTGGACTTGTCTCTTGATTGTTTTTTTAACATTAATATCCGGTTTTGCCGTCTTTTTCTTCACTGTCTTGTATAATTTATGTTTAATTTATGTTCTGTGTGTTGTCTGTACCTACGTGCCTGTAATGCTGCTGCAAGTATTTCATTGTACCTGTACCTCACCATACTTGTGCATATGAGATGAGATGAGTTCAGCATAATGCTTTACAGCGCCAGCGACCCGGGATCAATTCTGGCTGCTGTCTGTCAGGAGTTTGTATGTTCTCCCCGTGCTTGCGTGGGTTTCCTCCAGGTGCTCTGGTTTCCTCCCACATTCCAAAGACATACGGGTTAGGAAGTTGTGGGCATGCTATGTTGGCGCCGGAAGTGTGGCGACACTTGCGGGCTGTCCCCAGAACGCTCTACGCAAAAGATGCATTTCACTGTGTGTTTTGACATACATGTGACTAATAAAGGTATATCATCCCCTCTCCCATTGTTGAAAGGGGCCTCAACTGTATTTTCTATAGTCAGAATGCAGAAGCCCAGAGAAAAAGACTGGACTGCCTCTAACAAGATCCAACCACATGACCCATCACACACCTTCTGACTCTTCTGTAGCAGAGCCTACAGATCCTACCTTGGTCTCATCAGCCACCTAAGGATCCACAGAACTGGAATGGAAGCAAGTCATCCCTGATCACCAAGACGACCGGCTGAACTTGGGTTGTTTCCTTTGGAATAAAGAAGACTCAGGAGACATTAAACTGCACTGCATAAAACGATGAGGGGCCCGGATTGAGTGGATAGAGAACACCTACTTCCTTCAGCAAACATGTTCATAGGGGCCATTAGTTTAATAAGAACACAAGAAATAGGAGCGGGAGTCGGCCATCTGGCCCATCAAGCCTTCTCCGCCATTCAATAAGATCACGGCTGATCTGGCCGTGGACTTAACTCCACCTACCTGCCTTTTCTCCCTTAATCCCACTACTGTGCAAAAATCTACCTGTGTCTTAAATATATTTAATGAGGGAGCCTCTACTGCTTCCCTGGGCAGAGAATTCCACGGATTCACTACTCTCTGGGAAAAGCAGTTCCTCATCATCTCCGTCCTAAATCTACTCCCTCGAATCTTGAGGCTATGTCCCCTAGTTCTAAGTCCCACCTACCAGTGGAAACAATGTTCCTGGTAGGTTGTCAATTCCTTCTAATCATTTGAATCATGTAATTATTCAAATGATTGGAAGGAATTGGCAATTTATTTTCCGCCCAGAAGATCGTGGCATCCAGAGATCACAGCCTGAAAATATGATGGAGGCAGAAACCTTAAAGAAAGTATTCTGGCATTAACATAATGGGAACCTTCTGTGCCATAAGATTCTATGACTTGCTTGGTGTCGGAATTAACTATCCATCTTCAACATGTGATGCAGTGGAACCATTCATCCCCAACTTATTGCCTTTTCAAGTCATAGAGTCGTGGAGACGTACAGTACAGAAGCATGCCCTTCAGTCCACTGTGTCCATGCCAGCTGTTTTGCCCATCTACAATATTGGTATTGGTACTGGTATTGGTTTATTATTATCACTTGTACCGAGGTAGAGTGAAAAAATTGTCTTGCATACCGATCGTACAAGTCAATTCATTACACAGTGCAGTTACATTCAGTTAGTACAGAGTAACAGTTAGTACAGATGTAGTACAGGTAAAAACAATAATAGTACGAAGTGTCACAGCTACAGAGAAAGTGCAGTGCAATAAGGTGCAAGGTCACAACAAGATAGATTGTGAATTCATAGTCCATCTCAATGTATAAGGGAACCATTCAATAGTCTTATCACAGTGGGGCAGAAGCTGTCCTTAAGTCTGGTGGTACGTGCCCTCAGGCACCTGTATCTTCTACCCGATGGAAGAGGAGAAAAGAGAGAATGACCCAGGTGGGTGGGGCCTTTGATTATGCTGGCTGCTTCACCAAGACAGTGAGAGGTAAAGATAGAGTCCAAAGAGGGGAAGCTGGTGTCCGTGATGCTCTGGGCTATGTCCACAACTCTCTGTAGTTTCTTGCGGTCCTGGGCAGAGCAGTTGCCGTACCAAGCCATGATACATCCAGATAGGATGTTTTCCCATTTGCCTGCATTGGGACTGCATCCTTCTACAGCTTGTCTATTTAAGTGTCTGTCTGAATGCCTCTTAATGGTAGTAATTAGGTATCTGAATCCACCACCTCCCCCGGCAGTGTGTTCCAGACATCAACCATTCTCTGTGTAAAAACTTACCCCTCAGAATCCCTTTAAAACTCCTTCCTCTCACCTTAAATCTAAGCCCTCTCATTTTTAATTTTGTTGGAACTATTGAGTTCGAAATGGCTGCTGCTTTTACCTGCAAGGCATTGCTCGAAGGAACATTTTGGTGTTTCCGCAGAGATGGTTTGAGGTAGAATGCGCGTGTGTGTGTTAATGTTCGTTGAAGCAATGGTTGAAAGACTCCTCCCAACTTCCTTACACACAACACAAAGTTGTTCAGCTTTACTTCCATATTTCAAGGGACAGTCTCTTTATGAGGGAGAGGCATGGACGAGTGTGGGGTGGGTTTAGCTGCTGAGCATTCATTCTGAAGAAATGCAAGCAGATCACCTGTAGAATGAAAGCTTCATGTCAATCGTTGTGTTCAGAGAGGAAGGGAGGATGCTGCCAGTTTGCAGCTACAACAGCTTCAAATTAGCACAGAGCCACCAGCATTTTAAATAGCTCCACCTTCACCGCTGACATACCATCTGTGTCATCTGTTCTATCCACAGCACTTCTTCAAACACACTCCACAAACATGCAAACTTCAGAGGTTGTGGGGAGGCCTGATAGAAGTTTATAAAATTACGTGAGGCATTGATAGGATAGACAGTCAGAATCTTTGTCCCAGGGTAGAAATGTCAAGTACCAGAGGACGTGTATTTAAGGCGAGAGGGGGCAAGTTTTTTTTTTATATAGAGAGTGGTGGGTGCCTGGAGTGGGCTGCCAGGGGTGTTGGTGGAGGCAGATACAATAGTGGTGTTTAAGAGGCTGTAGATAGACACAGAAAAATGCAGGGGATGGAGGGATGTGGATCATGTGCAGGCAGAAGGGATTAATTCAGCATTGTGTCCAGTGCAGACATTGTGGGCCAAAGGGCCTGTTCCTTGTTGTACTGTTCTATGTTCTGCTTTCACTGTTTAAATGATAAGGGCAAAAGAAATGAAGCACTAGCAACACTTGAGTTCTCCACAGCAGTCCTCCAAATGGCAGAGATAGTGTTGTTCCTTCATCATTACTTGTCCAAGTTCCTGGATTTCCAGAGCAAACAGGAAGTTGTGGGGGTATTGGTATATTATTGTCACTTGTGCTGAGGTACAGTGGAAAAACTTGTCTTGCATACCATTCATACAGACCAATTCATTACACAGTGCATTGAGGTAGTACAGGGTAAAAACAATAATGGAATACAGAGTAAAGTGTCACAGCTACAGGGAAGTACATTCCAGGTAGACAATAAGGTGCAAGGTCATAACAAGGTAGATTGTGATGTCAAGAGTCCATCTCATCGTATAAGGGAACCGTTCAATAGTCTTATCACAATGGGATAGAAGCTGTCCTTAAGTCTGGTGGTATGTGCCTTCAGGCTCCTGTATCTTCTGCTTGATGGGAGAGGGGAGAAGAGAGAATGACCTGGGTGATATCGTCATCACACAGACTGCAATAGTTCAAGACAGCAGCTCACCACTACCTCTTGGAAACTGGTACTTTGTTTTTTTCTCCAACCCCCCAATGCTGGGTGTTTCACATTATGTACAGAGTGAATCACAATAGCAATGATTTCTGGGTGAAATCCCAACCTTGTCAAACTTACACTAGGCACTTCAAGTTGGGATTCATGTTATCACCATCTGACGTCTACACAACATAACCTTCACTACCTGACTTCTCATCTGCTGGACATTCCCTTCAGCTTTGACCTATATTTTGCAGGTCCCTTTATCTTTCTCTCTCTTCAACTTCTGTTACTGAATCAGAGGCAGAGAGTCATACAGCACAGAAACAGGAAAACAAGTCCAGCCTATCCAATCTCTCCTCATAACTAAAGTTATCCAATCTAGGCAAACCTGCACTATCTCCAGTGCAATCACATCCTCCCTAAAGTGAGACAACCAGCACTGTACACAGTACTCCAAGTGCAGCCAAACCAGTGTTTTGCAAAGTTGCAACATAACATCCCAACTCTTATATTCTGTGCCCCAGATGTTTCTGTAAACACGTTGCCATAGCAATTTTGGCCTCACTTAATCAGAGATATTCCCTTTGTCTTGTCCATCCCTTCCCCCACCCTATTTGTAATGTAAAACTAACTCATTTTCCCTCTTTCCCAGTTCTGATGAAGAGTCTTCGACCTGAGACGTTAACTGTTTCTCCCTCCACAGAAGCTGCCTGGCCTGCTGAGTTTCCCCCCCGCCCAGACTTTTGCTTTTTTTATTATTTCAGATTTCTAGATTCTGCAGTTTTTTTTTGATTTCACTTCTAACTTTGAAGACTGTTTCCAGTGGAAGTGTATTCCAATGATCAAAGCATTTCCATTTCTACAATTGCTTCCTTGTTGTTTGCAACTTCTATACTTCCTATAGCAGAGCACATCATACTGTGATCTGACTCACTGTGGTTCACAGCTTTTAGGTGAAGGAAATTCTCCTCATCTCCATCTTAAATAGCTGACCCTTTATCACCAGAATCCACCACTCAGTTCTAGAGTCTCCAGCCTGAAGAAACTGTTTCTCAGTATCTGCCCATCACCAAATCCTATACACTTCAATGAGGATATACAAGATCACAAGACAAAGGAGCAGAAGTAGGCCATTTGGCCCATCGAGTCTGCTTCACTACCTCACCATGAGCTAAACTTTTCTCCCATTTAGCCCCAATTCCTGGCCTTTTCCCCATATCCCTTGACTAATTAGATACCTATTAATCTCCTCCTCAAACAACTCCAATGATCAGAATTCCACAGCTGTATGTGGCAAGAAATTCCATAAATCCACAACCCTCTGGCTAAAGAAATTTCTCCTAATTTGTGTTCTAAATGGGTACCTTCTAATTCTAAGACTGTGCCCTATTGTTCTGGACTCACCCACCGAGGGAAACAACTTAGTCACATCTACTCTGTCCAATCCTTTCAACATTTGAAGTGTTTCTAGGAGGTCTCCTCTCAATCTTCTGTACTCCAATGAATACAGTCCAAGAACCTGCAGATGCTAGAATCTGGAGCAAAGAACATGACCTACACTACCCAATCTCTTTCCACTGACCCTCTCATCTGCTGAGCATTTCAAACAGTTTTGACCTGCATTTCACAGCTTTTACAGGTCCCTTTACTTTTTTTTCTTTAACTTCCATCACCACTACTTCTTGGAAACTGGATCATGCAGTTCTTGTTTTCTTTTCCAATGTTGGATGATTCACATTTATTTACAGGGTGAATCACAAAAGCAATGATTCCATCATTGAATCATCAAGTCATGGAGTCATATACAGCACAGTAACTGGGAAACAGGAAAGTGTTCAGACCCTACATCTCAACCATCCATTTCCCTCCACAGACACTGCCTGACCCATTGAGTTCCTCCAACAGTTTGTTTTGTTTTTGCTACATTTCAATGAGATCACTATTTATTCTTCCAAGTTCCAGTGAACAGAGACCCATTCAACTCAATCTCTTCTCACCTCAAGCTCCCAAGCCAGGAACAAACCTTAATGAAAATCAGGAAAGAAAACTGAGATGCTGGAAATCTATAATAAAAAAAAATTGAAAACCAGGAAGAGGTGGAAATAGAGAAACTGTCAGTGTCAAACAAAGAGCAAGATCACAGAGAACCCAAATGCAGAACACTGGTACTGGAGTTGGTATGCTTTCTCAGAAGCAAGCGCAGGCAGCAGCCAGGAAGAATCTTGCCTTGGGGCAGAGTCCCAACACAGAAACAGGATATCCTAGGAAAAACAGCAAAACCAGGACAGCTCTAAGCAGCCAGGAGACAAAATATCCCCAAAGGTTGACCAATAATCTGGCAACCAGTGCTAGTGGAACCAGGGTTCTAATACTAATCTCCTGATGCAACTCAGGTGTGTGTTATTATGCAATTAGTAGTGCATGGAGTTCATGTGCTGCAAGGCCGAATCGAGGACCAGCACTCGGAACCATGACAGAAATAAAGGACTGCAGATGCTGGAATCTAGATGAAAAACACAATGATGCTGGAGGAACTCAGCAGGCCAGGCAGCATCCGTGGAGAAAAGCAGGCAGTCAACGTTTCGGGTCAGGACCCTTCTTCAGGACAGAAGATAGGAAAAGGGGAAGCCCAATATATAGGAGGGAAAAGCAGAGCGGTGATAGGTGGACAAAAGAGGGGAGGTGGGGTGGGCACAGGGTGGTGATAGGTAGAGACAGGTAAGAGATGCAGTAAACGGTGGAAATACTCAGCAGGTCAGGCTGCATCTGTGGGAAGAGAAGCAGAGTTGATGTTTCAGGTTGAAGACCCTTTGTCAGAACAGGAATGACCCTGAACTGAATTGATGATACTCTCCTTCTGACACATGTATCCCAACTCAGATGCAGAAACCAAAACCCTGACGAGAAACAAAAGCAGTTAATGCTGGAAATACTCAGCAGGTCAGGCAGCATCTGAGGAGAGAGAAACACAGAGATAACATCCTGATGAAAGGTATCAACCTGAAATGTTAAGTCTAGTTCTTTCTCCCAAGGTACTGACTGTCCTCCTGGTTTTATTTCAGACTTCCAGCATCTGCAGTTTTGTTTTGCTCCTCCTGTATGACTCTGGACATTAAACATTGATGAATAGTATCACAGATCAAGTAACCAAGTGTGATTAGGCTTTCATGAAAGAATCCACACACACACAGTGCTCAGCAAGAATTGCTGGGTCTCAGCTCCCTGTAAGGAAGTTGAGAGTGTTTTCTGCACTCAGACAACGAATCTATAGTGTCACCTTAAGCTAACCAACAGCCAGGAGCTTGGTTGGTTGAAACAGATTTCCCACTCCACAACTGGACCCAACAGTGAGCCCAGAATTGGGGCAGTAGCAAGCAAGAGAAAGGGACCAGCTGCATTTTGCATTTTGTCCACCATTTAGGGATAATTATTGAGTGACTGGGGTGGGGTCACAGAGTAGCTGGTCTCGGATCACTGAGTGAGTGTTGTGGGATTACTGACTGACTGGGGTGGGGTCACTGAGTGTCTGGTGCGGGGTCATTGAGTAACTGGGGTGGGGCTATTAAGTGGTTGGGTGGGATCATTGAGTGTCTAGTGTGGGGTCACTGAGTGACTGGTATAGGTTTACTGAGTAGCTAGTCTCGGGTCACTGACTGGTTTGGGATCAGTGAGTGACTGGTGCGGGGTCATTGAGTGGGATGGGGTCATTGAGTGACCAGGGTGGTGTCATTGAGTGACTAGTGTGGCATCACTGTGTGACTGGGGTGGGGTTGATGAGTGTGTTGGAAGTAGTTCAGAGTGGGGATGGAGGTGGGAACCAAGGTTCATGGAGATACTGGACTGGTTCCAGTAGGTTTAGTTCTGAGGAGAGATTGAGTGGACTGGCACTGTGTTTTCTGGAGTTTGGAAGAGCTGAACCTGAATAAAATGTACAGAATTCCTTCAGGTTTCAGCGAGATGAATTCTGGAAGGATTACTTCCCTGACTGAGGAGTCTAGAACCAGGTATCAGAATCCCAGAATAAGAGATTGGCCATTCAGGACTAAAATCAAGAGAAACTTCTTTTCTCAGACAGTGGGTGACCTTTGGAATTTGCTTACCCTGAGTGCTGTGAAGGTTCAGTCATTAAGTTCAGAGATAAGTAGATATCCAGATATTGGAGCAATCAAGAGGCATGGGGATTTTGCAGAAAAATGAAGCCGAGATAGAGAAATCAGCTGTGATGGAGCAAGTTAGATGGGCTGAATGACCTTCTCCTGCTCCTGTTGTTCTCATGAAAGCAGCTAACTCATCAAGAGCAAATTCTGTCAACACAGCATGTTGTAAACTGGTAAAATGCACCTGTCAGACCCAACCACTAGCGCTGCAGTTTATATAAGTTACAAAAACTTTGCATTAGTGACCAGTACTAAACCTGCTGATACAGTTATTTTATATCTGCTCACCTTATGAATTGATGTTAGTACTTAAAGGACAGTCTCAAGGGAACATGAATCACAAACATCAGTGAGGCATGGTCTGCAGAGCTAATACTGCAATGGTACATCACTAAGAGCTGGGAAGAGATCGTATCCAGAGATGTGGTGTGTGAACTATATCTGTCCCCTTGGACTTGCTTCACCCCCACAACACTAAAACAGGAAATCAATTCTAAAAGTCAGTTAGCCACAAAACATGAGTTCTACATAATAAAAGAAGGGAGAAATACTTATGTTCCTTTTAACTGGTATTGATTGGCTGTAGAAGTGAAAAGCTAATTCAACAGCTTCCATGAGTCAAAGGGAATGTACAGCTTATTTCTCTCACTTGTGAACATGTTTTTTGTAATGCTGAAAATTATTTTTTTTCTTTTGTTGCCGAAATTTAGGTTTGTATTAAAACTTTTTTATTCATTAAAGTAAATTGTGGGTCTCTTCAGTGCTGGGCTAGGTATGAAAGAGGTAGTGGTAAGTGATCGATCCAGCAGACAACATTCAAGACCATTGATGGATCGTTAGAGTCATAGAGAGTAACAGCACACAAACAGGTCCTCCAGTCAACTGCGTCCATCTATGACCCACTCACACTAATCCAACAGGCTCCCTGTCCCCAGGTTCCCCATATTCAACCCCTCACTCACATACTAGGGGCAAGTTACAACGGCCAATTAAACTACCAACCTGCATGCCTTTGGAAAATGGGACGAAACTGGAGCACCTGGAAGGAATCCATGTGTTCATAGGGAGAACATGTAAACTCCACACCACAATGTCGAAAAGTGAGTTCAAATTTCACCATGGCAGTTGGGAAAGTAAAATTTGGGTAATTAAATAAATCTGCAATTGAAGCTCAGAATCAGAATCAGATTTATTATCATTGACTTATTTGACGTGGAATTTCTTGTTTTGCGGCGGCAGTACATTGCAAAGACATAAAAATCTATACCTATAAAGTGACAAAAATAAATAAATAGTGCAAAGAAAAGGAATAATGAAGTAGTGTTCATGGGTTCATGGACCATTCAGAAATCTGATGGCAGAGGGGAAGAAGCTGCTCCTGAAACGTTGAGTGTGGGTCTTCAGGCTCCTGTACCTCTTCCCCGACGGTAGTAATGAGAAGAGGGCATGTCCTGGATGGTGAGGGTCCTTAATGATGGATGCTGCCTTCTTGAGGCACCACCTCTTGAAGATGTCCTTGATGGTGGGGAGGGTTGTGTCTGTGATGGGGCTGTCTAAGTCCACAACCATCTGCAGCCTCTTGCGATTCTGTGCATTGGAGGATCTATACCAGGTGGTGATGCAACCAGTCAAGATGCTCTCCACTGTACACCTATAGAAATTTATACGAGTCTTTGTGACATGCCAGATCCCAAACTCCTAACGAAGTAGAGATGCTGGCAGGCCTTCTTCATGATTACATCAATGTGTTGGGCCCAGGATAGATCCTCTGAGATGTTGACGCCCAGGAACTTGAAGCTGCTCACCCTTTCCACCGCTGACCCCTCAATGAGGACTGGTGTATGTGCTCGCAACTTCCTCTTTGTTGTTGAAACACAACTCAATCAACCAATCTAGCTCACTCCGGTAAACCTCCTTATCGCCACCTGCAATTCTACCAACAACAGTGGTGTCATTGGTGAATTTATAGATGGTGTTTGAGCTGTGCCTAGCCACACAGTCATGAATGTAGAGAAAGTAGAGCAGTGGGCTAAGCACACACCCTTGAGGTGCGCCTGTGTTGATTGTCAGTGAGGAGGAGATGTTATTGACAATCCACATTGACTGTTGTCTCCCTGTAAGGTTTGGTAAAGGTAAAACTGTGGCTAAGAGAAAAGATATATCTGCTTCAGGGAAGGGAATTTGCCATTCTCACTTGGTCTGGCCTAAATGAGACTCCAGGTCCACTGATGTGGTTGGCTCCAATCTTACTGCCCATTTCAGGGGCAATTCAAGATGGACAATAAATGCAGATGACGTTCACATCCTAGAACATAGAGCGGTACACCACAGGAGCAGGTTTTGCCCACAATGCACAATGCCAAATTAAATTAAATTTCTTCTGTCTGCACATGATGCATATCTCTCCATTCCCCGCATATTCATGTGCCATCCTAAAAGCCTCTTAAACACCATTATCGTATCTGCTGCCACCACTCCTCCCAGCAGCCTGTTCCAGGCACGTACCGCTCTTTGTGTAAAAAACATGCCCCGCACAGCTCCTTTAAACTTACCCCCCCTCACCTTAAACTCATGTCCTCTAGTACTTGACGTGCCTACCCTGGGAATAAAGATTCACCCTGTCTACTGTATCTGTGCCTCTCATACTTTTATGAACTTCTATCAGGTCTCCTCTCAGCCTCTGTCACTTCAGAGAAAACAACCCAAATTTATCCAAACTCTCCTTAAAGCCGATACCCTCTAATCCAGGCAGCATCCTGGTAAACCTCGTCTGCACACTTGCCAAAGCTCCCACATCTTTCCTGTGCCTTCCTTCCAGAATTGCATGCTATGGCATCCTATGAACAAATGAAAACAAAGTCTTCTTGTGGGTCACTTTTGTATGGTAGAGCATCGCAAGCGTTGTACTTTATTTGGACATCACTGAGCATACCCATTGGCTCCATGCAGCCTGAGGCTGAGGGTATAAGAACCAACAATGATTTTGCTTCACAATCGCCTGTTCTACGACCCTTTTGAGTGTAACAGAGTTGGGCAGCCTCCTCTCGAGCACCAGGGTGAACTATAATATTCACCCATTTGTATCAGACCTGATCTGAAGACCAGAAACTGAAAGACTTGACTTTTAGGCGGCACGGTAGTGTAGCGGTTAGAGTAACACTGTTACAGCACCAGTGACCTGGGTTCAATTCCGGCCACTGTCTGTAAGGAGTTTGTATGTTCTCCCCATGTCTGCGTGGGTTTCCTCCGGGTGCTCCAGTTTCCTCCTGCATTCCAAAGACGTACGGGTTAGGAAGTTGTGGGCATGCTATGTTGGCATCAGAAGCATGGCAACACTTGTGGGCTGCCCCCAGAACACTCTATGCAAAGATGCATTTCACTGTGTGTTTCGATGTACATGCGACTAATAAAGATATCTTATCTAGATACGTTGCTTTCCAATCGATGAAGTGAGTTTTATAAGGCACTGTTGTAGGGTATGAAACTCAAGGACACAAGAACACCGAAGCAGGAACAGCCACCCGGCCTCTCAAGCCTGCCGCAACATTTAATATGATCACAACAGCCAATTTGCACACAGTAAGCTTTCACAAACAGTTACATGACTGTGCTTAAACATAATCTGAAGTTATATTTAAGCACAGTCATGTAACTGTTTGTGAAAGCTTACTGGGAGATTGCGGTAAAGCAGCCAGCATAATCAAAGACCCCTCCTACCCTGGACATGCTCCTTTTCCTCCGTCCCCTTGAGCAGAAAATACGAAGGCCTGAAAGCATGTACCACCAGGCTCAAGTACAGCATCTATCCCGTTGTTATAAGACTATTGAACGGTCCCCTAGTACGATAAGATGGACTCTTGACCTCACAATCTACCTCATCATGGCCTTGCACCTTATTGTCTGCCTGCACTGCACTTTCTCTGTAACTGTAACACTTTATTCTGCATTCTGTTATTGTTTTACCTTGTACTACCTCAATGCACTGTTGTGATGAAATGTTCTGTATGGATGGCATGCAAAACAAAGTTTTTCTCTGTACCTCAGTGCATGTCGCAATAATAAATCAATTTACTAATTTAGCAAAGTTACCAAACTGAGTGCGGGGGCAGTTGTCTTCTGCACCTGTTCTCTGGCTGTGGCCTGAACCATGTGGGTAAATAGCACTAATCAAGGCCAACAGAATAATGAAACCCAGAACTCTTTTAAAATTTTACTGGTACTCAGAAAATGCTACAAATAAAATAATATGAAAACAAGCAATTAAGCATGAAATATTACAAGAAACTACCAAAGATATAAAATATTATAGAACATAGAACATAGAACATTACAGCACAGTACGGGCCCTTCGGCCCACGATGTTGTGCCGACATTTTATCCTGCTCTAAGATCTATCTAACCCTTCCCTCCCACATAGCCCCCCATTTCTCTATCATTCACGTAGCTATCTCTCTTAAATGTCCCTAATGTATCTGCCTCCGCAACCTCTGCCGACAGTGCATTCCACGCACCCACCACTCTCTGCATAAAAAACCTATGACATCCCCCTTATACCTTCCTCCAATCACCTTAAAATTATGTCCCCTCGTGTGAACCATTTTCGTCCTGGGAAAAAGTCTCTGACTGTCCACTCAATCTATGCCTCTTATCATCTTGTACACCTCTATCAAGTCACCTCTCATCCTCCTCCTCTCTAAAGAGAAAAGCCCTAGCTCACGCAACCTATCCTCATAAGACATGCTCTCCAATTCAGGCAGCATCCTGGTAAAATACAGTATATATGATATTTCGTGCTATATTGCTTGTATTTATATTATTTTATTTGTAGCATTTTCTGAGTACTAGTAAAATTTTTAAAATCATGCACCCTCCTGATCTGTACTCTGACAGCCTTACATAACTTCAGCCCTTAGCTGTAGCTGTAACATCTACTTACATGCACTTCTCTCTAACTCTGACTTTGAACACAGTCCACACTGTTGATCACTCAAACAAGCTCATTCCCATCTGTATAGGCAATTATCCCATCCTCAATTCCTTACCTGTTCTTGGTGATCATTCGGTGGAATCTGTTCCCATGTGTAAAGGGGATCAGTCTGCAGCTTCCTTTCTAATTGCTAAAGTTCATCCTGAATTCTATAGATAGATATTTATTTATTAGTCACACGTACATCGAAACACACAGTGAAATACATCTTTTTGCGTTGCTAAGAATGTGCTGGGGGCAGCCCGCAAGTGTCGCCACTCTTCCGGCGCCAACATAACATGCCCACAGCTCCTAACCCGTACGTCTTTGGAATGTGGGAGGAATGTGGAGCACCCAGAAGAAACCCACGCAGCCATGGGGAGAAGGTACGAACTCCTCACAGGCAGCAGCGGGAATCGAAACCAGGTCGCTGGCGCTGTAATAGCGTTACGCTAACCGCTATGCTACCGTGCCACCCTTACTTTGTAACACAAAGATCAGGCACTTCCTGCTGCCTCGGGAAAGCAGCAAGCATAATCAAGGACCCCTGCCACCTCAGTCATTCGCTCTTCTCCCCCCTTCCATCAGATACAAAAGCTTGGAAACACACACCACCAGGCTCAAGGACAGCTTCTATCCTGCTGTAATAAGACTCTTAAACTAACTTCTTGTACGGTAAATATAAACTCTTGACCTCACAGTCTACCTTGTCATGGCCTTTGCACCTTATTGTTTACCCGCACTGTGCTTTCTCTGTAACTGTAACACTATATTCTGCATTCTGTTATTGGTTTTCCCTTGTACTACCTCAACGAATTTATGTTTTGAAATGATCTGTTTGGATGGCATGCAAAACTAATTATTTCACTGCATCTTTGTACATGTGGCAATAGTAAACCAAATCCAATTCCAATTCCAATTTGATCGACACGATCCTATTCCTCCACCTCCACCTTTGATTGTATCATCTTTGAGCATTTGCTGTAAGTTTGTGAAATGTTTTTAAAGGTGGCACAGAGGACCTGCTGTCTCACAGCTCCAGTGAACCAAGTTCAATCCTCACCTTGGGTTCTGCCTGTGAGGACTTTGTACATAATCCCTGTGACTGTGTTGGCTTCCTCCAAGTGATCTGCATCTCCTTCTGCTCTCCTTCTGCATCTCAATAACATGCAGGTTAGTCAGCTAATTGACCACTGTAAATTGTCCTAAATGTGCAGGTAGAATCTAATCTAATGGATGCTGCCTAATCTGTTGAGTTCCTCCAGTAGTTTGCTTTTTGATCTTCAAAATACAGTTCAGCAAGACTTCTTCAACATCACCTCAAATTCCTGATAGAAGTTTCTAACATTGTGAGAGGCATTGATAGGGTTGGCAGTCCAAACCTTTCTTTTCCCAGGATGGGAATGTCCATTATTAGAGGACACGCATTTAAGGTGAGAGGGGGGAAAGTTCAAAGGAGATGTGCGGGGCAGGTTTTTTACACAGAGAGTGGTGGGTGTCTGGAACGGGCTGCCAGGGGTGGTGGTGGAAGCAGATACAATAGTGGTGTTTAAGAGGCTGTTAGGTAGACACATGAGTAGCCAGGGAATGGAGGGATATGGATCATATGCAGGCTGAAGAGATTTCGTTTCGTTTGGCACCATGTTCAGCACAGACATCGTGGACTGAAAGACCTGCTCCTGTGCTGTACTGTTTATGATCTGTGTTCATGTCCTCTACTGCCTAGAAGGTCAAGTGCAGTAGGCAGGTATATATTGCTGTTCCTTTAACATCACTGGGTCTAGATCCTAAATCTCCACCCAATAGCTCTGCTGAAACACCTTCAGAAGTACTTCAGTGGTTCAAGAAAGCAGCTCAATGTCAGCTTTGCAAACAAAATAGGTTTGGCAGTAAATATTGACCTTGCCAAGGAATCCAAAATGGTAAATGAATAAATAAGAACTCATGCTACCATCTAATGGAGTAGACCAAAGTGTCTGGCCATTGTAATCGATGATCATGAAAGAGCTTGAGATGACTTATACTACTTCTCATTTAAGAACAAAGTTGTTCAACCATGTCTCTTGCACTGATGGGCAATGATACAGCACTTTTGAGGCTGGGTTACTCATAGAGAGCCCACCTCTTATCTGTTACCACTGTTCTTGATCAGTTACAGTAGGGCCTCAGGTTCCTGCTATGAACCATTGGTCATGAAGCTGCTGAACTCTGCATAGATTGTTATTGGTGTACCTGCAAAATGCCTTCACCAATCGGTAGCTCATTCTATGAATGCTTGTTTCTGATCCAAATAGACCTTGCGATGCCTTCCATTGAACCAGCATGACATTTGTACTTTAACAACTAAGCAACATACCAATTAAAAGGCTTTTGTTTGTGGGAGCTTGCTGTATTTAAATTGGCTCAATGTTTCCTTTACTACAATAATGACTTCTTCAAAGGTATTTACTTTGTTACAAAACACTTCGGGACATACCAAAGGAGATGCTAGTAGTACCGTATAAATGCAGATCTTCTTTCTGCCGAGCTATTATCACTATAATTCCATTATTTGGAATATTGCATGGCGCTTTTAGAATGTTACATCTGAATGGTATTTGAAGAGAATTGCTAAATTGTTTTCCATCCTGCTGTTGGATCAGCACAGTAAAATGAAGGACATTGGGTGTCCAATGTGTTTTGTGTTTGCGCCAGGATGATTCAAATTAAGCAACATTAAAAGAAAATTATATTAGTTTTACTAATTCAATTGCATTCAAACAAGCTGCCAGCAAATTAATCTGACATAAGGCAAAATGAGACGCTGATATAATTGAGGAATAAAGTGCAGCAAGAAACCACCCCCACCCCCAATCATATCTCAATCAACTGAGTTGAACATTTAAGTCAATACTCTTAAAGTATCATTGATTTTCCCCAATTAATGTGGCTGAGCATCAATGGAAATTTTTTTTTCCAGGAAACAACAATGAACAAAACTTGCATGCATTCATATAGCACCATAATGGAATGGAATATCTCAAGGTGATTCACTCTATCATTATCAAATTATATTTTACACCGAGCAATAGAAGGAGATGTTAAGCAAGAAGGCCAAGAGCTCGGATTAAGAGTGTTAAGGGACTTCGTAAAGTGGGGAGATCTGCAGAAGAGGATGTTTTATTCCATAGTTTGGGGCCTTGACACAGCTGCATGTGGGTATTAGGTAGTGGGATCGCAAGTGACTGGGGATGTATAAAAATGGAGGTGACTGCAAGTAGGTTAGGAATATCAAAAGGATGGTGGAAATGGGATTGGGCTCAGTTCGTTGAGGTGGTGAGTTGCATTTGGTTTAGGAATATTGAAGAGGTGGGATTGTGATTTAATTGGACTGTTGGGAGGTGGGGTCAGGTTTGGCTTAGATAAATAGAGTGGGTGAGATCATAATTGGGTTGGGATAGTTGAGAGGAATAAGGTCGGTATTGGCTTAGGAATGTTGAGGGAGTAAAGTCGTCATTGGGTTGAGGTTGTTCTGGGATATGGGTTCACAATTAGCTTGGAGGTTCTGAAGGGGGTAGGGTTGCAATTGGATTTGTAGCATTGATGGGGGGAGCTGATCGTAGTTAGATTTGGAGATAAGAATGTGATTGGCTTAAGGTCATTGAGGACAGTAGTGTTGCAAATGTGTTGGTAGTGTTGGAGGGTTTGGTGTGAGGGTGTTGTAGGAAGTGGAGTTGTGATTGGGTTGGTGTTGTCGAGGGTAGTGGGGTTGCATTGTGTTGGAGGGGTTGGGTTGTGATTGGTTTAGGGGGTTAAGGGCAGTGGGGTTGTGATTGGGTTGGGAGGTGAGACCAGTGAGGTCGTGTTTGGGTTGGTGTTGTCAAGGGTAGTGGGTTTGCTATTGGATGGCGGGGATTTGAGAGCAGTGGGATGATTGGGTGGGGGGGTTTAAGGCAGTGGAGTTGTGATTGGGTTAGGGTTGTTGAGGGCAGTGGGGTTGCGATTGTTCGGGGTGTCCAATGGTGTAGCGATTAAAATTGGCTGTTTGCAAGTAAGCATTGTTGGAAAGGTGCAAAGATCTCAAAGGCAGTAGGGGATGGGGAATGCCAAAGCGAAAGCCAAAGGCATAGAAGTGTTTGAGAAAATAATTCAGGGAGCACAGCCTAGCATATTCCTATGTGATTTTACTGTCTTTTGAAATGAGCATTGAGAGGCATTTATCCTGCAGTGTGTTGCTTATTTATGATCCAGCTACAACAGTGCAGATGTATTTTAATCAAGCATAGAATTGATTGATATTTTCATCATTATTTGACTTTCTATATGAAGAATAACTCTAAAGATAAACTGATTTGTCAAAGAATTAAGCAATCTTCATAATGCTTTATTAAACTTGTTTCTGCCACTTTATTGCTGACACATCTCATTTTATTAATCAGTGTTTATGATAGATGACCTCATATACACACTATCACCATGGCAATCTGACAGCAAGTCAGGTTTGAAAAAAAATCCCATGACACATTTCAACCTACCTTAAAAACTGATGAGATGATAATTAGTGAAAACTGTACGATATTACATTTGACAGGACATCTCTTAAAGGTGCACATGGAATAAATGAGAACAAAGACTGTGAAGTCAATTACCTCCAAGTGTATATGTTAAGCAGGAGATTAAAAATGATGTTTAACTGAAGCAATTCTATTCCACAGACTCAACCGATGGTTATCACTGAACGAAACATTAGAAATGGCCTTAATATTGTGTCAGGAGTAGCATCTTGATTTTAGTGCCAGAAGGTTGAAGATACAAGCCTCACACTCAAATGCAGGACTGATAGAGTGCTGGAGGCACAAGAGAGTGCAATTGCTGGAATCTGGAGCAACAAACAAGATGTTGGAGGAATCATCCGTGGAGGGAAATGCACAGTTGACGTTTTGGGTTGAGACCTTTCATCCAATTACGATGACATTTCCCACAATATTATCAACCAGTCACCCCCATGACATCACCAATCCACGACAAATCCCGCTCCCCCACCACTCCCAACACAGTCACAATCTCAATCCCACAACAACCTCAATCCAATCGTGATCACACTCCCTTAACACTTCCAGCCCAAGTGCAATCACCACCCTCAATTAAGGGTTTCAACCTGAAACGTTGACTGTCCATTTCCCTCCTCAGATGGTGCCTGACCCACTGAGTTCCTCCAGTATCTTAGAGTTAGAGTCATAGAGTTATATACATCATGTAAAGAGCTGGTCAGCCCAACCGATCTATGCCAACCAAGGTTCCCATCTAAGCTAGTTCCATTTGCCTGTATTTGGCCTATATCACTCTACACCTTTCCTATCCATGTACCCATCCAAGTGTCTTTTAAATGTTGCTAATGTACCTGCCTCAACCACTTCCTCTGGCAGCTCACTCCCTTTGGGCGAAAAAACTGCTCCTCAGGTACCTACTAAATCACTCCCCTCTCACCCTATTCCCCACCCTATCTACGCTCCTCATGATTTTATAAGATTACCCTTCATTCTCTGACGTTCCAAGGAATAAAGTCCCAACCTGCTCAACCTCTCTCCATAACTCAGTCCCTTGAGTCCCAGCAACATCAGAAATCTTACATGCACTCTTTCCAGCTTAATGACATCTTTCCTACAGCAGGGTAACCAAAACTGAACTCAATATTCTAAATGCAGCTTCACCAACATCTTGTACAACTGTAACCTAACATCCCAACTTCTTCACCACCCTGTCTACCTGCGATGACACTTTCAGGGAACCATGCACTTGTACTCCTAGATCCCTCTGTTCTACAACACTCCCCAGGACCCTACCACTGTGAAAGTCCTACGCTGATTTGTCTTCCTAAAATGCAACACCTTGCACATATCCGAATTAAACTCTATTTGCCATTCCTCGGCCCACTTACCCAGCTATCAAGATCCCTCTGTAATTCTTGATAACTGTCTTCACTGTCTACGACACCATCTATTTAGTGTCATCTACAAATTTACTAACGATGCCTTGTACATTCTCATCCAAATCATTGTTGTAGATGCCAAATAGCAGTGGGCCCAGCACCGAGCCCACTAGTCATGGACCTCCAGTCTGAACCATCATCACCTGCTTCCTACTATCTTGCCAATTGTATATCCAATTAGTTATCTCTCTCTGGATCCAATGCAATCTAACTTTCCGTAGCAGCCTACCATGTGGAAATTTGTCAAAGGCCATACTGAAGTCTATATAGACTACTTCTACTACCCTTCCCTCATCGACCTTCTTGTTTGTTCCTGGCAGGGTACTACTTTGTCCTGAGCGCTGATCTGATATTGAGCACAGCACAATGTTTAATGTGTGTGACACAATGAAATTCTTTGGACGGCTAATTGCAGGACGTGTGGTTTGCCAACTCCTTGATTTTCCTTCTCCGTGTCAGATGCATGAGGCACCCAATACGGAGCAGTAACCACAGGGGACTGGAATAACCATCTCCATCGACAGATGAAGATAATGGGATGGATTGGGCTGCTGGTTACTGGTGTTTCTGTTAGAAGAATGGGCTAGCAGCAGCAGTGTGTGTGTGCGCGCGCATGTGTGTCTGCGTGTGTGTGTGTGTATGTATGTGCTTGTGTATGTGTGTGCTTGTGTGTGTGTGTGTGTGTGTGTGTGTGTGTGTGTGCATGCTTGTGTGTGTGTGTGTGTGTGTGTGTGTGTGTGTGTCTGTGGGTGCGTGTGTGCATGCGTGTGTGTGTGTGTGTGTGTGTGTGTGTGTGTGTGTGTGTGTGTGTGTGTGTGTGTGTGTGTGTGTGTGTGTCTGTATGTCCAGAAGAACTGAGCACACCCAAGGTGAATTACAGGCATACCTAAATTCCACCACCATCCATGGATACCACTGCCTCATGACTGCACATCTTGCCCTAAATCCAACCATTAGAAAAGGAGAAATGACCTTCACTATAGAGGTAATTGAAGGTTTTTTTTTGCTTTATTTTAATTTATTTTAATTAATTTATTTATGTTCAATGTGGAACTTAAATAAGTTTATTAATTAAGAAAAACAATAAATGTGTAAAAGCTGGAAAGAGTGCAGATAATAGTCACAAGGATGTTTCCAGGACTTGAGCGACGGAGTTGTAGAGAGACGTTGAGCAGGCTGGGACTTTATTCACTGGAGCATAGGAGAATGAGGGGGATCTTATGGAGGTGTATAAAATCATGAGGGGCATAGATAGGGTGGATGCACACGGTCTTTTTACCAGGGAAATGGAATCAAAAACTAGAGGGCATGGGTTTAAGGTGAGAGGGGAAAGACTTAATAGGAACCTGAGGGTTAACTTTTTCACCTAGAGGGGTCAGTATATGGAACGAGCTGCCAAAGGAAGTGGTTGAGGCAGGTACAATAACAACATTTAAAAGGTACTTGGACAGGTACATGGATAGGAAAGGTTTAGAGGGATATGGGCCAAACGCTGGCAAATGGGACAAGCTTAGATGGGAACCTTGGTTGGCATAGACTAGGTGGGCCGAAGGGGCTGTTTCCTTGCTGTATAACTCTAAATGCTTTTCAATTCTTTCTGAATGTCTCAAGCCCTTTAAAAACCATGAAAAGGCCTTTAAGAGTGTAAGAGGTCAGAAATCTATCGGGTTGGAGAGGATGTGGACGTAGCCTTAGTTTTTGCTTCCCATGGCCTTGTCATTGTCCTAGCTCCTGAGGCAGGGAAAATGTTGGGAGTCTCGAGGCTGCAAAAGCTAAGTGTGACCGGGGGGGTGGGGGTGGGGGAGGGGGCGATTGCAGTCAGGTCAAGCACAATGTGGTGCAGTGTGGATATTTCTCTCATGATATAAAAGGAGGCTGTTCAGCCCATCAAGTGTACACCAGCTCTCAGAGTAATCCTATCAATCCCATTCCCCCGCTTATTTCCCTGTAATGCATCCTCTCTCACAAGCCCATTAACACTGTCCAATTCTCCTATCACCCACCTAAACAGTGGACAATTAACCCACCAACCCGCACATCTTTGGGATGTGGGAGGAAACTGGAGCACCTCGAGGAAACCCACAGAGTCAAAGGGAGAACATGCAAACTCCACTCAGACAGCACCAGAGATCAGTATTAAACCCTGCTTGACGGAGCAGTGAGACGGGAGCAAAACCAAGTGCATTACTGTAGATTTGAGAATCAAAGATCCAAGAAAGAAAGTAGGAAAATGAAGGATCACATGGCTCTGTGTAAGATCAACCCCTCACCATGAAAAGATTCTTTATTTTCCAAACTGGACACTGAAATGAACGAAGCATTCATTCATTGAACTAGATTATACTTTGTGTATGCAAGACAGTTAGAATCCATTTGATCCATCAGATATTTACAGAAATATATACATCGATTCTATACATATATTTATAGAAGGCTTTAGGATTCTCCTTAATCCTACTTGGCAAGATCATTTCATGGCCCGTTTTTGTTCTCCTACTTTCCATAAGACCATAAGATATAGGACCAGAATTAGGCCATTCGACTCATCAACTCTGCTCCGTCATTCAATCATGGCTGAATTTTCTTCCATCCCATTCTCCAACCTTCTCCCCGTAACCCTTCACCCCTTTACTAATGAAGAACCTATTAATCTCTGCCTTAAATACACCCAAACTTTCTTAAGTTTTCTCCCAATTGGTAATTGGCTTATTACTGTCACATGTACCAGGATACAGTGAAAAGCTTCGTCTTGCATGCCATCCAGACAGATTATTCGACATGTAAGTACATCGAGTTAGTACAAAGGGAAAAGCAGAAAATCTAAAACTGAATGCAGAATATGGTGTTACAGCTGCAGAGAAAGTGCAGTGCAGGTAGACAATAAGGTGCAAGGGCCATGATGAGATAGATTGATATATCAACCCACACGACTTTAGGATGTGGGAGAAAATTGGATACCGTAGTAGGCCATATCTCAAATAACAATGAATCGGAGTACAGGAAGGAGATAGAGAGCTTAGTGACATGGAGTCATGACAACAACCTTTCCCTCAATGTCAGCAAAACAAAAGAGCTGGTCAATGACTTCATGAAAGGGGGTGGTGTACATGCTCCTGTCTACATCAAAGGTGCTGAGGTGGAGAGAATTGAATTCCTAGGAGTGAACATCACCGATAGCCTGTCCTGGTCCAACCACGTAGATGCCAAGGCCAAGAAAGCTCACCAGCACCTCTACTTCCTTAGGGTGCTAAAGAAATCTGGCACGTTCCCTTTGACCCTCACCAATTGTGATCGCTGCACCATAGAAAGCATCCTATCCAGATGCATCACGGCTTGGTATGGCAACTGTCTGCTCGTGACCGCAAGAAACTGCAGAGAGTTGCGGACACAGCCCAGCACATCACAGAAACCAGCCTCCCCTCCATGGACTCTGTCTGCATTCTCGCTGTCTCGGAAAAGCAGCCAACACAATCAATGACCCCACCCACCCTGGACATTCTCTCTTCTCCCCCCTCCCATCGGGCAGAAGATGCAAAAACCTGAAAGTACATACCACCAGGCTCAAGGACAGCTTCTATCCCAGTTAAACTATTGAACAGTTCCCCAGTACAATAAGATGGACGCTTGACCTTACAAGCTACCTTGTTATGACCCTGCACCGTATTGTCTACCTGCATTGCACTTTCTCTATAGCTGTTGCACTTTGTTCTACGTTCTGCCATTGTTTTACCCTGTACTACCTCAATGCACTGTGTAATGAATTGATCTGTATGAACAACATGCAAGACAAGTTTTTCACTGTACCTCTGTACATTTGACAATAATAAACCAATTCCAATTCCATTTCAAATCAAGAATCCTTATTGCACAAGAGATCCATTCAATCATCTTATAACAGTGGGATAGAAGTTGTCCTTGTGCCTATTGGTGCATATTTTTAAGCTTTTGTATCTTCTGCCTGACGGAATGTGGGAGAAGAGAGGACGTCCGAGGTAGGATCCTATATCCCTTTAAGCCTCAAGTGACTTGTTTGATACTAATTTCATATGCCTGACATACACTTTCTTCTTTTCCTTGATTTAACTTTGAATATCTTTCACTAATCTGGGTTCCCTAAACTTATCATCTTTGCCTCTTATCCTCACAGGAACATGCTGCCTCTGAACTCTTACTAACTCACTTTTAAATGCTTCCCACATCAGATGTTGCTTTCCTCTCTAGCAGGTGCTCCCAATCAACCTCTCCCAGATCTTGCCTTATGCTTTCGAAATGCATCTACTTAATCTCTTTCCATATGCATAGATTGCCCCTCTGGTCGCTGAGGAGATCTATTCCTTCCTTAGCTATCCTTTCACATCTAATAAGTTTATAATGTTTTTCAGCATTCTCCTTAATCCTACTTAGAACAGAGAAAACCTACAGCACAATTCAGACCCTTCGGCCCACAAGGTTGTGCCGAACATGTCCCTACATTAGAAATTACTAGCCCTCTTACCCACACCCCTCTATTTTTCTAAGCTCCATGTACCTATCCAAAAATCTCTTAAAAGACCTCATCATATCCGCCTCCACCACCGTTGCTGGCAGCCCATTCCACGCACTCACCACTCTCTGAGTAAAAAACTTACCCCTGACATCTCCTCTATTCCTACTCCCCAGCACCTTAAACCTGTGTCCTCTTGTGGGAACCATTTCAGCCCTGGGAAAAAGCCTCTGACTATCCACACGATCAATGCCTCTCATCATTTTATATGTCAAGGTCATTGACTGTTGAATGTGCCCTGACCGGTTGGTGGTGGTCTGGTACGGCAATTTAAATGTGCAGGGATGTAAGAAGTTCCAGAGAGTAGTGGACTCTGCTGAATACATCACGGGCACATCTCTCCCCACTGTCAGTAGTATCTGCAGGAGGCGCTGTCTCAAGAAAGTATCATACATCATCAAAGATCCCCACCATGCCATCTTCTCGCAGCTACCATCAGGCAGGAGGTACAGAAGCCTGAAGTCCAACACCACCAGGTTCATGAACAGCTACTTCCCTCCAACCATTTGGTTCTTGAACCAACCAGCACAACCTTAAACACTAGAGTTTAGCAACACTATGACCACTTTGATCACTTTGCACTACAATGGACTTTTTTTTGTTCTAATTCTGTTCTTTCTTGTAAAAATTGTGTTTTATTTTTGTCTAATTTATGTTTTTCTTGTGAATGCTGCTTATCTGATGCTATGTGCCTGCGATGCTGCTGCAAGTAAGTTTTTAATTGCACCTGTGCACACATGGACTTGTGCATATGACAATAAACTCAACTTTGACTTTGATTTCATGGTCCCTTTTTGTCCTCTTACTTTTCACCATTCTAGGAGCTGGACCAATGAATCTTCCCTCTTTGGCAAGTGTGTTGTTTTATTTTAAATCCTTTTCTTCTCCTTTCTGTCTTGAAGCTTGTGTTGTTAAGGCTGTCTCCTGTGGTTCATTTTTAGAATAAGCTGATGCGAGTAAATATTATAGCAAAGCCGGTGAAAGACATGCACATGGAGATAGAAAATGTTCTTATGTTTAATGTAGAGGGAGAATTTACTTCCTTTCAGTGGTAGTGCAATGACAGTGTGTCAGCAACTCAGCAATTCAAGCACTGATGTTATCTTTTATGCATCTCTGACATTTCACTATGATTTTACTTGTCAATAAAGAGTGACAATACGAACAAAAGGAGTAATAACACCAAGGATCTCTATCAAGAGGAGGACCAACTTGCTGGGCATTTTCCTGCTGTTCAAGGAGGGTACAATTCTTTAGTGAAATCGCTCAAAGTTTTTGCTCAGTGTGCTGTCAACACACCCACATTAAGTAAGGAGTAATGGGAATGCTAAAATAGTACAAACCGGGATTCAAAGCCTCCACTTAAAGTCAATGGGTTCATGGGAATGCTAAAGTGGTACAAATCAGCAAGTGAGCATGCAAACACATTCTTAGAGTCACAGAGTCATCCAGCATAGAAACAGGTCTTTCAGCCCACCATATCCACGATGACCATCTCTGCTAAGCCCATTTACCAGCACTTGGTCCTCAGCCTTCTATGTATTGGCAACTCAAGTTCTTATCCAGATACATCTGAAATGCAGTGGTAGTACTTGACACTACCACCTTCCCAAGCAGTGTCTTCCAGTCAGGTAGTATTTTCCAATCTTGTTATTATCGGTACAAGTGACAATAATAAACCAATACCAATACATTGGTATTAGTTTATTATTGTCACTTGTACCGAGGTACAGTGAAAAACTTGTCTTGCGTACTGATCGTACAGGTCAATTCATAGTGCAGATACATTGAGTTAGTGCAGAGCGCATTGAGGTAGTACAGGCAAAAACAACAACAGAATACAGAGTCACAGCTACAGGGAAGTGCATTGCAGGAAGACAATAAGGTGCAAGGTCATAACAAGGTAGACTGTGAGGTCAAGAGTTCAATATCACAGATACCAAGATACTGTGAAAAATTTTTGTTTGCATACCATCCAGATAGATCATGTCATACGTAAGTACATCGACATAGTAAAAAGATTGCAGAATATCGTGTTACATTTACAGAGAAAGTGAAGTGCAGGGAGATAAGTAAAGTGGAAGGGCCACAATGAGATAGATTGGGAGATCAAGAATTCATTGTTCAGCATATGAGAGATCCGTTCAAGAGCCTAATACCAGTGGGATAGAAGCTGTCCTTGAGTCTGGTGATATGTGGTCTCAAATGTTTGTATCTTCTGTCCAATGAGAGATGGGAGACAATGACTAGGATGGGAGGGGTCCTTGATTATGCTGACTGTTTTCCCAAGGCAGCGGGAAGTGTAGACCAATGGAGGGTAGGATGGAATGGGGCACTTTGTGGTTTCTTGCTTCCAGCTGATCCACCTTTCAACTTAAACTGGAGCTGTGGTGTAATTTCCTGGGAATTCAAGCTGGAAGTGGCTTCAGTGGGACATCTGGGATGTCAGTCCTCGGCCTCCTCCACTCACCAATTTTTATCGATGCACCATAGAAAGCATCCTATCCGGATGCATCACAGCTTGGTACGGCAACTGCTCTGCCCAGGACCACAAGAAACTGCAGAGAGTTGTGGACACAGCCCAGCGCGTCATGGAAACCAGCCTCCCCTCCATGGACTCTGTCTATACATTTCGCTGCCTTGGCAAAGCAGCCAGCATAATCAAAGACCCCACCTACCTGGGTCATTCTCTCTTCTCCCATCAGGTAGAAGATACAGGAGCCAGAGGGCACGTACTACCAGGCTTAAGGACAGCTTCTATCCCACAGTGATAAGACTATTGAAGATTCCCTTATATGATGAGATGGACTCTGACCTCATGATCTACCTTGTTGTGACCTTGCATCTTATTGTATACCTGCAATGCACTTCCTCTGTAGCTGTGACACTTTACTCTGTACTGTTAGTGTTTTTACCTGTACTACCTCAACGCACTCTGTACTAACCCAATGTAACTGCACTGTGTAATGAATTGACCTGTACGATTGGTGTGCAAGACAAGTTTTTCACTGTACCTCAGTACAAGTGACAATAATAAACCAATAACAATACCAGGAGAATTCCAAGCGCAAACTGGAAGAACAACATCTCATTTTTCGTCTTGGAACCTTGAAGCCTAACAGCATGAACATTGAATTCTCCCACTTTAAGTAGTCCCAACCCCCCTTCCCCACAACCCCACCCCTACCACCATGCTTCTTCTCTTCTTCCCTTTCCTAAGCTATCTCTCTTTTTTCTACCTCTCTTTTTCCTTTCTGTCCTTACCTTTGACCCATCCCCCAGTGGATCTTCTCTCCCCTCCTCCCCCGCACCTGCCCATCACTATCTCTTACCTGCATCTACCTATCACCACCCTGTGCCCACCCCACCTCCCCTCTTTTGTCCACCTATCACTGCTCTGCTTTTCCCTCCTACATATTGGGCTTCTCCTTTTCCTATCTTCAGTCCTGAAGAAGGGTCCTGACCTGAAACGTCGACCGCCTGCTTTTCTCCACGGAGAGCTGGGAGAAAAGCATCATTGTGTTTTTCATCTGGGACTCAGGTGGGTGACAGAACCATATGCCCATTTCTTGGAATGCAGGAAGATGGGAAGGAGATCAATTAGAGTTGGCAAATACCGAAAGAGAAGTGATGGAGGGAAAGAATTGAATTAAGAGATAGGAAAAAAGAGACAAAAAGAAAAACTAGGAAAATCATTAAATTTTAATTGTAATTTTTTTTAAATTTCAAGGAACAATTTGCTCCTCACAGGAATGTTCTCGCTGTAGGATAGAGAAGTTGAGTGATATCCCTGGACTTTGTCTCCTCACTAAAAGAGTTCTTACTCGGCTACGTAGTAGCTTGAACTATCTCTGACAAGCTTGATGCATCTTAACAGCGCAGATGCAACAGTTTCTTGAAACCCAGGAGGTGTTTGAGGGTGAATTACTATTTTCTGCAGAGCTCCTGGCAGTGAGGCATAAATTGCTCATCAACTTGTGGAGATTCACACCTCCCTGCAAAGTCTTTCCTCATCTCTTACACACTCATAACGCAGGGGAAAGTGCATCTATAAACTCCCCACCATTTTCCCAGACATTATAAGCACAATCAAGGAAAAAAATCCACTGAAATTTTCCTTCAAGGAATTCATGTTAGTTTATCAGCAGATGATCACTTACTGTATCTACATGATTGATCTTTGTTCTTCGATCCAATGGATTAGGACAATTACACTTTAATCCTTTTAAAGTAGATGGTACAGAAATGTCATATGAATGTATTACACTGGATACGTCAATAGCATCTACAAGGCTGGTAGCTTCTTACGATGATTTATTCCCTTGTGAATGCTGGTCTTAAAACCTAACACAGTAAAATCCAAGTGAGCAACCAGAACATCTGACAGAATTTGTATTAATTTATGTTATTACATGGCTGTGCCAGTCCTGTATCCTGCTTTCACCTTCAAAGTCAAAGTCGAGTTTATTGTCATACACACAAGTACATGTGTGCACCGGTGCAATGAAAATCATACTTGCAGCGGCATCACAGGCACAGAGCATCACATAAGCAGTATTCAGAAGAAAAAAATAAATTAAACATAAATTATGCAAAATTTTTACAAGAATGAACACAATTATAACAAAAAAAATGCACAAAGTCCATTTTGGTGCAAAGTGATCAGTGGTCATAGTGGCTAAATTCTAGTGATTAGGGTTGTACTGGTTGGTTCAAGAACTTAATGGTTGAAGGGAAGTAGCTGTTCTTGAAACTGGTGGTGTGGGACCTCCTGCCCGATGGTAGCTGCAAGGAAATGGCATGGTCTGGATGGTGGGGATCTTTGATGATGGATGTTGCCTTCTTGAGGCAGCATCTCTTGTCGATACTACCAATGGTGTAATGAACTCAACTCTTTCAGCTAACTACCGTGTTAATACATTCTTCCAAAGACCTCCTGTCTGTTCACCTCCCACAATCATCCCATCTTCCAGGAAAGGTGAGAAGATAACTAATATTTATAATGCACCCAGTCTATTCTTGTCTCTTTCCTGACTGCTTACCATCCAATGAAGCCTTCATCATTGTAAAGATGGGACAGGTAAAGACACAACAGCCAAACTGCACACTGCAAGCTCTCCCGAACAAAATGATTGGAGTATCTCTTTCACCGGCACCGGCAACAACGGGGATTAATTATTTCTTCTTCTGCAATATAGAGATGCATGGAATGATCTGTCGGGATGGCATTCAAACAAAAGCTTTTCACTGTATCTTGATACATGTGGCAATAATAAACCAATTACCAATCAGAGCCATGGACTGTTTGGTTTCAGTTACAAATTCCTGATGTGCTTTGTTATCCTTTCTAGTGCTACAACTTATTAGTACCTGACTGACTTGATGCATGGTAAATGAGCCTTGATGGTAGGGGTGATAACATTGGATCTCCAGTCCCCAAAGCACTTCATCCACTGGAGAGGGGATGTCCCCTTGTATGGGTGTGTAGGAAACTGGTCGATAATGAGACTCATTATTTTGATAAGTCAGTAACTCTCATCCTTATTATATTTTGCAATATTGTCCCAAGATGATAAGATGGACCTTGATCTTTTTACATCTTGTAATTCTCTAGTTTTCAGGTTTGGTGGGGATATCACTTAAAATTCAACCATTTTGCTTGGAACTATCAACGTTTACAGGTTCACAAATGATAAATTTATGAATTCTTGCTCTTTGGAGTACCTACCTTTGATGTACAAAGCTATTTCTCATTATAATGAAGGGTGTGTAACTCTCCATCAATGGGAACACATTGTGCCAAAGTGGACATAGTGCATTCCATGCATGATTCTTCAAGTTTCTCTCAGCAAAAAACTTTCCAGGAATGCATCCCTTTTGTAAGTTGCTGAAAGGAGCTGTGTGGCTAGGCACAGCTCCAATGCCATCTATAAATTCGCCGATGTTGTTGACAGAATCTCAGAAGGCGACAAGGAGGCATACAGAGGTACATCGGCTGGTTGAGTGGTGTCGCAACAACAACCTCGCACTCAACGTCAGCAAGACCAAGGAATTGATTGTGGACTTCAGGAAGGGGAAGTCGGGAGAACACACACCAGTCCTCATTGAGGGGTCAATGGTGAAAAGGGTGAGCAGCTTTAAGTTTCTGGGCGTCAACATCTCAGTGGATCTATCTTGGGTCCAACACATTGATGCAATCATGAGGAAAGCGTGCCAGCTCTACTTCATTAGGAGTTTGAGGAGATTTGGTATGTCACCAAAGGCTCTTGCAAATTTCTGCAGATGTACGGTGGAGAGCATCCTGACTGGTTGTATCACCGCTGGGTACGGAGCCTCCAATGCATAGAATCACAAGAAGCTGCAGAGGGTTGTAGACTCAGACAGCTCCATCACAGACACAACCCTCCCGCCATCGAGGACATCTTCAAGAGGCAGTGCCTCAAGAAGCCGGCATCCATCATTAAGGACCCTCACCACCCGGGACACGTCCTTTTCTCATTACCACCATCGGGGAGGAGGTACAGGAGCCTGAAGACCCACACTCAATGTTTCAGGAACAGATTCTTCCCCTGATTCTGATTCTGTGGCCTCCTCTACATTGGTGAGACCTAACGCAGACTAGGTGACCATTTTGTAGAACACCTGCACTCTGTCCGTAACCGCGACCTGCATTTCCCCAGTGCTGGTCACTTCAACTCACCCTCCCACACTATCACTGATATGCCAGTCCTTGGCCTTGTCCACTGCCAGGAGAATTCCCAGCGCAAACTGGAGGAACAGCACCTCATTTTCCATCTTGGAACCTTGTAGCCTAATGGTATGAACATTTAATTCTCCCATTTTAGGTAATCCCCACGCCTCCCCCCCCCCCCCCACCACCACGCTTCTTCTCTTCTTCCCTTTCCAAGCCTCTTTTTTTCTACCTTTTTTTCCTCTCACTCCTTACCTTTGACCCATTCCCCGGTGGATCTGCTCTCCGCTCTTCCCCCACACCTGCCTGTCACTATCTCCTACCTGCATCTACCTATCACCACCTTGTGCCCACCCCGCCTCCCCTCTTTTGTCCACCTATCACTGCTCTGCTTTTCCCTCCTATATATTGGGCTTCCCCTTTTCCTACCTTCAGTCCTGAAGAAGGGTCCTGACCCGAAACGTTGACCGCCTGCTTTTCTCCATGGATGCTGCCTGGCCTGCTGAGTTCCTCCAGCATCGTCGTGTTTTTCATCTAGATTCCAGCATCTGCAGTCCTTTCTTTCTCTGATTCTGATTCTGAATGGTTGTACTTGCATAACAAGGTGAAGGTTCAAAGTCAAAGTCAAAGTGGAGTTTATTGTCATATGCACAAGTACATGTATGCACAGATGCAACGAAAAACTTACTTGCAGCAGCATCACAGGCACATTGCATCATTCAGGACCAGGTACCAAGACAGAAGACCTAAACCTTTTGCTGATCCAAGACACCAATAGTCCACTGTTGCACCTCGGGGAGGCTTTCACAGATTTTTCCAGCATTTAGGCTCAGATTTTTTTCCCAGTGAAAAACTGACCCATTCACCTTAATGGAAAGAACAATTGTGGAGAGGGTAAATTCAGGATAATTTTGCTTTAATGCAACTGATTTTTTAAATAGTTTTAAATATTCTTAATTGTTTTAGAGATAGAACATGGAACATTACAGCATAGTAGAGGCCCTTCGGCCCACAATGTTGTCCCAACATTTTATCCTGGTCTAAGGTCTATCTAACCCTTCCCTCCCACATAGCCCTCCATATCTCTATCATTCATGTGTCTATCTAAGAGTCTCTTAAATGTCCCTAATGTATCTGCCCCACAACCTCTGCAGGCAGTGTGTTCCTCGCATCCATAACTCTCTGTGTAAAAAACTTACCCCTGACATCCCCCTGATTTTTTAATTTTATTTTCTCAACCCCATTCTCCTGCCTTCACCCTGTAACCCCTTTACCAATCAAGAAGTAATCAATCTCTGTTTTAAATACGCCAAATGATTTGGCCTCCACAATCCTCTGTGGCAATAAATTCCACAGATTCACCACTCTCTGGCTGAAGGAATTCCTCCTCATAGGATATCCCTTTATTCTGAGTCTGTGCCCTCAGATCTTAGACTCTCCTACTGATGGAAATATGCTCTCCACGTCCACTCTATCCAGTTCTTTCAATATTCTGCTTGTCTTATCCATTCCTTCGCGAACCTTTCTACATATTTAAAGTTTGTTTTCTCTCTTTCCCTGTTCTGGTGATGGTAAATTAGTAATTTGGTAAATTGGTTTATTGTTGCCACATGTACCAAGGTACAGTGAAATTTGTTTTGCATGCCATTCATACTGATCATTTCATCACATCAGTACATCAAGGTAGTACAAGGGAAAAGCAATAATAGAATGCAGAATAACATGTTACTTTAACGACGACGTGTCTTCAACACGTTTCTCTTTCCACTGATGCTGCCTGACCTGCTGAATTTTTCCAGCATTGTCTGTTTCTATTACAAAATCTTTCTGATCCAACTGCAAATGTAACTCAGCTGAGGTACTCTTGCCAAAGCAGTCACGTTTCCCACATTAAACTCCAGGCTCAAAACATAGATTGCCAAATGTTAGGTAAACATGTCTCATGTCCTGAATGAGATGCCAGTCACCAGATAATAAAAAAATACTCAAAAGGACAATTTAATAAGGAGAACTCTCAGGCTGCTGTTGATAAAGGCACTAAAAATTCTGCACAGCGCAGCGAAAAGCTCTCCAAACAATTCATCATGACAGACAAACAGAGGCGTCTCGTATGTCACCTGTCTTCGTTTCCCTCTTATCTCTTGTTTGCGATAGAAGTCACTTTAATGCAATATCACTTACTGACAAATGTCTCCCCTCATTTGCACTACTGGCCTATTGGAATTAGGTTTGAAGGATTATAAATCGCCTGGCTTCTTACTTCAGCTCTCAGTTAGTAAGGAGAGTTAAGGCCAGGTGATAGAGGTAAATCCTCAGTAAAAATCAAAAGTAAGGTAAATGCATTTTCAAGGACGTATCTGCCTCTCAAACTGAGCAACTGGGACTGAGCTCACAGAACAACCTCGCTTATTTGCATGCGATGCTTAAGAAAGCAATATGAACAAGGAGATTGAAATTTTATTAACAATATACAAACACGACAATACACAAAATGAGGAAAGATTGCAATAATTTATTTTGTGTTAATGACCTCTTTGTCCTTGAGTAATAGTAAACAACATTAATTTCAATTGGAATTGAAATGAAGAAATAACAGCTTGGCAAATGTATCCCTTGGCGTTAAATAGTCTTGTGTGACTGTGATGATATCTTAAATATTAATGAGGGCCCAAGTTTGATACTTGAATTCAATGAAATACAGACTAAGATGATAAAAATAGACTTGCATTTCAATAGCACCTTTCAGTTCCATTTCAGTTCAAACTGACATGCTTTGCAGCCGAATGAAACACTTCTGCAATCAACATTGTGTAGCGACTCACCATCTGAGCAAGCGAACCAGCTCGGCAGTCGGGCCACACGTCGTCAGAACGGCGAGGCCCAAGGTGACATTGGGCCTTCATCTTCCCCGAGCGACAGGGAGAACCCGCGCGCGGGAAAGGTTTGACGACGTAGCATATATGTCATTGCCGTTTTCGGTGGGCGGGAACAGTCTCTCTTAAAAGGCCAGCGCAAGGCGGGAAAATAAACCAGTTCTGAAACCCATCGACTAGTGTCTTGTTTTCACATCGCTGTAGCAGCCGCTACAATTGTATTGTAAAAAACACTGCAACAACCATTTTACATACAGCAAGCTCCCACAACCAACAATGGTCTAACCATACAATTTGTTCTGGTGATGTGCTTGAGTGGGTAACAGGACGTGTGAGATAATAAAAACACAGAAAAGGTTAGAAATACTCAGAAAGTCAGGCAGCGTCTCTGGAAAGAGAAGCAAACTTAGCATTTCAGGACTCTGACTCTTCATCACAACTTTTACTCTTCCTATAGCTGCTGCCTGATCTACTGAGTGTTTTCAGCATTTTACGGCTTAATTTCAGATTTTCAGCATCTACAGTTATTCTTTGATTTTCACCTGAGGTAATAGTCTTGCTCTTATTTGAAATAGTGCCTCGCCACAGGTTTAACATGAGCAGCACAGTGGTGCAGCTAGTAGAGCCACTGCCTCACATCTCCAGAGAACCCAGGTTTAATCCTGGTCTCTGGTTCTGTCTGTGCGGAGATTAGACCTTGTCCCTGTGACTGCGTGGGTGCCCTCCAGGAGCTCCAGTTTTCTCCCACATCTAAAGACGCACGGGCTGGTAGGCTAATTGTTTATACCTTCTGCCTATACCTCTCGCTGCCTTGGTGAAGCAGCCAGTATAATCAAAGACCCCACCCACCCGGGTCATTCTCTCTCCTCTCCCGTCAGGCAGAAGATACAGGAGCTTGAGGGCACATACCTCCAGACTCAAGGACAGCTTCTATCCCACAGTGCTAAGGCGATTGAACAGTTCCCTGATGCGATGAGATGGACTCTTGACCTCACGCTCTACCTTGTTACGCTCTTGGACCTTATTATCTACCTGCACTGCACTTCCCTGTAGCTGTGACACTTTACTCTGTTATTGTTTTTACCCTGTACTACCTCAAGGCACTGTGTAATGAATTGATCTGTACGAATGGTATACAAGACAAGTTTTTCCACTGTACCTTGGTACAAGTGGCAATAATAAACCAATACTAATACCAATAATTGGCCATTGTAAATGGCCCCTGGTGTTCAGGTGAATGGTAGAATCTGAGTGGTGTGGATGGCAATGAGGATAAAATGGGATTAGTGTAAATAAATGGACAAAAGGCCTTGTTTCTGTGCTGCATGACTCTACAACACTACCTGGTATTGGTATATTATTGTCACTTGTACCGAGGTACAGTGAAAAACTTGTCTTGCATACCAATCGTACAGGTCAATTCATTACACAGTGCAGTTACATTGAGTTAGTATAGAGTTCATTGATGTACTACAGGTAAAAACAATAACAGTAGAGTAAAGTGTCATAGCTACAGAGAAAGTCCTGTGCAATAAGGTGCAAGGTCACAACGAGGTAGATCGTGAAGTCATAGTCCATCTCATTGTATAAGGGAACCATTCAATAGTCTTATCACAGTGGGGTAGAAGCTGTCCTTAAGTCTGGTGGTATGTGCCCTCAGGCTCCTGTATCTTCTACCCGATGGAAGAGGAGAGAAGAGAGAATGTCCTGGGTGGGTGGGGTCTTTGATTATGCTGGCTGCTTCATCAAAACAAAGAGAGGTAAAGACAGAGTCCAAGGAGGGGAAGCTAGTGTCCATGATACGCTGGGCTGTGTCCACAACTCTCTGCAGTTTCTTGCAGTCTTGGGCAGAGCAGTTGCTGTACCAAACTGTGATACATCCAGATAGGATGCTTTCTATGGTGCATCAGCAAAAGTTGGTGAGAGTCAAAGGGGACAAACCAAATTTCTTTAGCCTCCTGAGGAAGTAGAGGCGCTGGTGAGCTTTCTTGGCGGTGGCATCTATGTGATTTGACCAGGACAGGCTGTTGGTGATGTTCACTCCCAGGACAGCACCACCAACAATGCAGCACACTCTAGAACTTGGGGACATAGCCTCAAGATTCAGGGGAGTAGACTTCAGACAGAGATGAGGAGGAACTCTCTTCCCAGAGACTAGTGAATCTGTGGAATTCTCTGCCCAGGGAAGCAGTGGAGGCTACCTCATTAAATATATTTAAGACACAGTTAGATAGGTTTTTGTATAGTAGGGGAATTAAGGGTTATGGGGAAAAGTCAGGTAGGTGGATCTGAGTCCACAGCCAGATTAGCCATGATCTTATTGAATGGCAGAGCAGGCTCGACGGGCCAGATGGCTGACTCCTGCTCCTATTTCTTATGTTCTAAGTAATGTGCTGCAGAATCAGCCTAGATTTTGGTATTCATGAAATCTGTAAAGAATCTACAGCTACAAACACACCACTGGAGGAACTCAGCAGGTCAGGAGGCATCTGTGGAGGGAAATGGACAGTCAGCTTTTCAGGTCAAGACCCAGATGAAGATTCTTGACTCAAAATGTTGGCATTTCCTCTCACTCCACTCAGGCCCTCCCACACTTACCCTGCTTTCCAATGCACCCATCCCCCTGTTAACCAGTTTCTATCCCCTCCCTCACCTGGTTCTATCTGCCTATCACCCACACACAATCACTGTGACACCTATCCCTTCCCCCAACTGTTTCCATTGACCCACCATCACATTCTCATCCATCAGTTTGCAGATGACACCAAAATAGGTGGTGTCGTAGAGAGTGAACATGGTTATCAGGATTTACAGAGAGATCTTGAGCAGGTGGTAAGTAGGCCGAGGAATGGCAAATGGAGTCCAACTCTGATAAGTGTGAGGTGTTGCATTTTCAGAAGACAAATGAGGGTAGAGCTTTCACGGTGAGGACTGTTGTAGAATAGAGGGAAGTAGGAGTACAAGTAGACAGTTCCCTGAAAGTGGCGTCGCAGGTAGACAGGGTGGTGAAAAAGGCTTTTGGTACACTGGCCTTCTTCAGTCAGGGCACTGAGTATAGAAGTTGGGATGTTATGTTACAGTTGTACAAGATTTTGGTGAGGTGTCATTTGGAATATTGTGTTCAGTTTTGGTCACAGCGCTGTAGTCATTCAATGGGTATGTCCTAACCTTAATAGTCTCCCAAAGCATATCATCTCCCACTAATTCCATCTACCGTTGCTCCATTTATCTTGCCAGCTGACCAATATCCTCACGTAACCTAAAATCACTATCAGCAACACCATCTTTTCTTTTGGAGACACAAGACGACCCTTCATCAAGAGACTAGTCCAGATGAAGGGTCTTGACCCAAAACATCAAGTCCATTTCTTCCATAGTTTCAGCCTGACCTGCTGAGTTCCTCCAGTGCTCAGTATCCCGCTCCACCTGTTTTTGTCATGTACAATCATTACTAATCATTAATATTGTTAGTGCTAAAATCATTAATTTAAATTTTAAAAAAAAGCATTCCAGCACTGATCTCTATGGTAAACCACTGGTCACAGGCTTCCAATCATTATCACCCCTGCTTCCTGTCACCAAGCCTGGTAAGGATCTCAAGAACATCTCATAAATCCAAGTCTTTCTTTCTATAACCAGTGGGTTTTATGAAATCGTCAACATTTACAGTGCCGAAGGAGGCCATTTGGCCCAGCACGTCTGTACCAACCCAAGATGGACTTTGGGTTAATTTCAATTCTCAGACCCTGAAGGTCTCTCATGTTGTTTAAATATGATGAGGGTTTTTACCTTCACTACCCTTCAGCCCACAACTCTGCACCAAACACAATGCCAAATTAAATCAAATCTTTTCTGCCTGCACATGATCCTTATCCTTCTATTTCCTGCATATTCATGTGTCTACCTAAAAGCCTCTTAAACATTACTATAGTATTTGCTTCCACCACTCTCCATGGCTGCCTGTTCCAGGCACCCACCGCTCTATGTAAAAAAAAATGCCCCACACCTCTCCTTTATTCTCCCTCCCACCTTAAATGCATATCCTCCAGTATTTGACATTCTTACCTTAGGAAAATGACTGACTGTCTACCATATCAATACTTCTCATAACTTTATAAGCTTCTATCACATCACCCCTCAGCCTCCACCGCTCCAGAGAAAGCAACCCAAGTTTGTCCAACCTCTCCTTATAGCCCATACCCTCTAATCCAGGCAGCATCCTAGTAAACTTCTTCTGCACCCTTTCCAAAGCCTCCGCATCCTTCCTGTAATGAGGCAACCAGAATTGCAATCAATACTCCAAGTGCGGCCAAATAAAGTTTGATATAGCTGTAACATAAACCAAAGCTTTATATAGCTTCAACATGCTAAGTGATAATCTATCTGTGTTACTTAACAAAATTGAGCTTTCGCTTTCATACACCAGCTTCAAATTGCTACAAACAAGCAGATTGTCCTATAAAAGACATTGGTGGAGGATTACACATCTGCAAAGACCTTATCCACTAGTTCTGTAATTAGCTAAACTATCCAAAGCAGAACAGATTAACAGGCCGTTATCATTTTTACAGGAAGTTGCTGTGCACTGACTGGTTGCCCTGTTTCATGCATTGCAAATGAATCTCTACTGTATCCTGTATCATAAAAGATGAAGTAGAAATGAAGTAAAGACATTTTGACTTTCTCCTTTTACCTGAATTTTCTTCCCACTGTCATGTTCCCAGGTTTTTTTTAAACCAGGATTTTCAGCTTTCAAAGAATTTTAATCTTTTTGCTTTCATGTTTTTTTCCCCAGAGTCTTTGCGGACAACGATGTGAGATTTGTTATATTATTACAGCAGTTATACAAATGCAAATTGCTGTTACATTGCTGGGTACTACATCTTCAGACTTTGGTACTCACTTATGATCACAATCTCATCTCCCTCTGCCTGGAAGAAGATCACATGCACAGGGGATCTCAGAGACATGATAACCTGGACTATCTTCAAGAAAGGAAGCAAATCCAATGACAGAGAGGCCACAGTAAATGCTATCATAAAGATCTCCCTCAACAGGCTCCTCTCAGTAGATGGATTTCCTCCTGGAGTCAAAAGGTCTACAATAATCGTGATCTTCACTGCACAAATCAATGAAAACTATAGGAATTGTCACCAACCTCCGAACTTCCCTCATACGCTCTCACAGAACCACTTAATAGAAAGAGGTTTAGAGAATTCATCTTAAATATGTGCTTCTCAGAAATTCAATGCCATTCAATGTCTGTTATATGATGACATACAAACTGTGATCATAACCAATGGGTCAATCATATACTCATAGATGGAGTTATACAGCATGGAAACAGACCCTTCAGCCCAATTCATCCATGCCAACCAAGTTGCCTCCAAGCTAGTCCCATTTGGCCCATGTCCCTCTAAACCTTTCCTATCCATGTACCTGGCCAAGTGTATTTTGGATGTTGTAATTGTTCACACCTCTACCACTTCCTCTGGCAGCTCTTTCCATATACACATCACCCTTTGTATAACTGAATGTGGTGACACATGAAGAAAAACTGAGATGATTAGAGTTTAGAAGAATGAGTAGGAACATTATTGAAACTTATAAAATCCTGATGAGACTGGATAGACATTGCAGGAAGGATGCATCTGAATAGGAATTGTAGAATTGAGGGTAATAACCTAGGGATACAATGTAGGTGTCACAATGTCAAACAAAGAGCAAGAACCTAAATACAGAGCACCAGTACAAGACTGGAGTCAGGATGCTTCCTCAGGACTAAACACAGGTGGCAACCAGGAGGAATCTTGCCTCAGGGCTCTGAGACAAAGGCTCAACACAGAAACAGGATATCCCAGGAGAAACAGCAAAACCAGGACTGCTCTAGAGTTGCCAGCTCTAAGCAGCCAAGAACCAAAGTATACCCAAAGATTGACCAATACTCTGGCAACCAACACTAGTGGAACCAGGGTTCTAATAGTAGTTTCCTGATGGCACTCAGGTGTGTGTTATCATGCAATTAGTAGTGCATGGAAATCATGTGCTGCACAACAAGGCACCATCAGTGGGGCCAAATCGAGGACTAGTACTTGGAACCATGACAGTAGGCTGTTCAGGACTGAAATGAGGTGAAAGGTATTCATCCAGAGAGTGACAAACCTGTGGAATTCTTGATACAGAAGGCAGTTGAGGCTAACATTAAATATATTCAATAAGTAATTAGATATAGTTCCTGAGGATAAAGAGATCCTGAGAAAATATCATTAGGGCACCGAATTTGGAAGATAAGCCAAAATCATATTGAATCAGGCTTGAAGAGTTGAGTGGTCTACTCCTGCTCCTATTTTCTATATTTCTATAGACTTGGGTTAATTAAGGCTTTGTCATGGCTCCAACCACCTTCTTAATCTTCCCCACTGCAAATTGTTCCTCACTTCCAATAAACTACCAACTGGCACAGATTTAATCTACCAATGCTATGTCAGCCAAATCCTCCAAGTCAATTGGCAGATAGATGAACCAATGCCAGAACCCTTTCCTGGGCCAACATCCCCAGCACGGTGGCTCTGAACACAGAACACTACAGCATAGGAGCAGGCTCTTTGGCTCACGTATCTGTGCCGGCAATGATGCCAAATTAAACTAATCCCTTCTGCCTGCACATAATCCACATCCCTCCATTCCCTGCATATTCATGTGTCTATCTAAAAGCCTCTTGCACGCCTCTATCATATCTGCTTCCACCACCACCTCTGGCAGCGCATTTCCAGGCACTGCAGTGCAGCAGTTATCATGTTCGCCTCATGCGCGAAAGGTCCCCAGTTCGATCCTGGGCAGGACTATGATTTTCAGCAGGCACGGTATTGTAGCGGTTAGCGTAATGTTATTACAGCGCCAGCGACCCGGGATCAATTCCGGACGCTGGCTGAAAGGAGTTTGTACGTTCTCCCCATGTGTCTGCGTGGGTTTCCTCCAGGTGCTCCGGTTTCCTCTCACATTCCAAAGACATACGGGTTAGGAAGTTGTGGGCGTGCTATGTTGGCGCCAGAAGCATGACGACACTTGCAGGCTGAACCCAGAACACTCTATGCAAAAGATGCATTTCACTGTGTGTTTCGATGTACATGTGACTAATAAAGATATCTCTGTGTAAAAAACTTGCCTCACACATCTCCTTTAAATTTTCCCCCTCTCACCTTAAAGCTATGCCCTCTAGCATTTGCCAATTCTACACTGCGAGAAAGGTTCTGACTGTCTACCCTATCTATGACTCTCATAATTTTATAAACCTCTATCAGGTCTCCCCTCAGCCTCCGATGCTTCAGAGAAAACAACCTAAATTTGTCCAACCTCTCCTTGTAGCTAATACCCACTAATCCAGGCAGCATCCTGGTGAAGCTCCTCTGAACCCTCTCCAAAGCCTTCACATCCTTCCTGTAATAGGCTGACCAGAATCTGGTCAGCCACTGTAATAGGCAGCACGGTAGCGTAGCAGTTAGCGCGATGCTATTACAGCGCCAGCGATCAGGGTTCGATTCCCGTCGCTGTCTGTAAGGAGTTTGTACGTTCTCCCGTGTTTGCATGGGTTTCCGTCGGGTGCTCCGGTTTCCTCCCACATTCTAAAGATGTACAGGTAGGTTAATTTGGGGTTTAAAATGGGTGGCGCGGACTCGTTGGGCCGGAAGGGCCTGTAACCACGCTGTAAATAAAATTTAAATTTAAAAGAACTAAGGTTCTGGTCACTCTTAACCAACTCTAATGCTTTATATGCCCAACACCAGACTCTCCAATCAAGCTCTGTACTCTGAGTTCTATTATGGCAAGCGATTTCCATAAGAACAGAAAAAAATGCTTCAAGAAAGTTTCCAAAGTCTTGGAAAGATATAAGGTCCTCACCAACTCATAGGAAGCATTGGTCAGTGGCTGATCAACATGAAGAAGGAGTGGCTGGGAAGGCACTGAGCCCCTCAAGTCCACCAGTGGTGGAGAATGAAAATTGCCAATGATTATGAGGCCAGAATTTAGAAGTGAACCAAAACCTCAGGCAGTAATAAGGCTGGAAGAGATGACAGACATGGGGAGTAGCCGAACCAGCAAGGAGTTTGTCAACAACCAAGACAGTTTTAAGAACTGGGTCACTGAAGGAAAGAAATAAGGTTGTGAGGTGCATAAATGTGCTATTTACTTGTTGTCACTCAAGAACCTTATTTTGAAGGATGTTTCAAAGAGACCAGAGCAAATGAAATTAGGCCAATGTATTGGCAATGAAATCTATAGATTTCCTTAATTGCTATTTTGGATGTGGTATGTAAAGACTCCCCAGTGATTTGTCTTATTTTTATTTCCTCTTGAAGTTCGTTGTATATTTTTTCTCTAGTCCTCATTGAGGGCTCAGCGGTGGAAAGGGTGAGCAGCTTCAAGTTCCTGGGCGTCAACATCTCAGAGGATCTATCCTAGGCCCAACACATTATTGCAATCATGAAGAAGGCACGCCAGCAGCTCTACTTCATAAGGAGTTTGAAGAGATTTGGTACGTCACCAAAGACTCTTGCAAATTTCTACAGACGTGCCGTGGAGAGCATTCTGAGTGGTTGCATCAATGCCTGGCATGGATCCAATGCACAGGATCGAAAGAGGCTTGCAGAGGGTTGTAGACTCAGCCAGCTCCATCACAGGCACAACCCTCCCCACCATCAAGGACATCTTCAAGAGGCGGTGCCTCAGGAAGACGACATCCATCATTAAGGACCCTCACCATCCGGGACGTGCCCTCTTCGTGTTACTACCATTGGTGAGGAGGTACAGGAGCCTGAAGACCCACACTCAACATTTTAGGAACAGCTTCTTCCCCTCCGCCATCAGATTTCTGAACGGTCCATGAACCCATGAACACCACCTCATTATTCCTCTTCAGCACTATTTTTTTTTTGTAACTTATAGTTATTTTTACGTCTTGCACTGTACTGCTGCCACAAAACAACAACTTTTACAACATATGTCAATGATAAAAAACCTGATTCTGATTCCTAATTTTTTAAATTGCATTTGAAAATTTTGGAATTTTGTTGCCTTTTCTCATCCCACATTATTCATGTAAACTTTATAGATTATCGATTATATCATTTGGAGAATGTACCAAAGTCATCTTTTTCTTTGTCACAGAATCACAGAGCTATACAGTATGGAAACAGGCCCTTCGGCCCAACTCATCCATGCTATCTGAGTTAGTCCCACTTTCCTCTGCTTGGCCCATATCCCTCTAAATTTTTACATCCAATACCTGTCCAAATGCCTTCTAAAAGTTGTAATTGTACCTGCCTCTACCACTGCCTCTGGCAGCTCGTTCCATATACCCACTACTTTCTGTGAGAAAAACATTCCCCTCGGGTTCCCCTTTAAATCTTTCCCCTTTCAACTTAAGTTTGACTAACTGAGCTAGTCCCATTTGCCTGAGCTATGAGTTTGGACCCATGGAATAAAACAACTTGAGCGAAAGATTTCTGGAATAAGTTTTCTTTCCTTAAAATCAGCAGAAGACCATAAGCGAAATAAGCAATAATCTCTGTTGAGTCAGGCATTCTAATAGTACTGTGCATGTATAACAATCCCCAATTAATGATAAGCCTGCAGCGATCTCTTGCTCAGAGGTACCAGCATCAGCGAGTGGTTGGTTTGCTGGTAACTAATCATGGTCTTTAACTAGCAATTGACTTGGTTGCCTCTGTTTGCAGCAGTCCCAAGTTTTGTTTGGCACTCCTTCTGATATCCTCAAAATGAGGTAGATCTAATGCAGTAATTGGATGATATCATTAAGGTAAGCTGTCTCATGCTTGGTCTAAACATGCAGCTCGACAAAGAGAGTCTATGTGCAAAGTTTCATAGTTTCCCTTTAGATAAGATATAAGATATTTATTTATTAGTCACGTGTACATCGAAACACACAGTGAAATGCATCTTTTTGTGAAATGTTCTGGGGGCAGCCCGCAAGTGTCGCCACGCTTCCAACACCAACATGGCATGCCCACAACTTCCTAACCTATACGTCTTTTGGAATGTGGGAGGAAACCAGAGCACCCGGAGGAAATCCACGCAGACACGGGGAGAATGTACAAACTCCTTACAGACAGCGGCCGGAATTGAACCCCGGTCGCTGACGCTGTAATAATGTTACGCTAACCGCTACACTACCGTGCTGCCCCTCACTCAGAGTCACTCAGCATGGAAACAGTCTCTTCTCCCCACTCAGTCCACACCGACCATCAAGCACACATTTAAAGTCGTCCAATGCCAACTCAACTTTATTCTCCCCACACCATCAACTCCCCCCAGATTCTACCACTCACGTACATCCCAGAGGCAATTTACAGTGGCCAATTAAACTACCAACCAGCACATCTTTGGGATGTGAGAGGAAACCGGAGCACACCAGAGAAAGCTACGCGGTCATAAGGAGAATGTGCAAACTCCACACGGACAGCACCCGAGGTCAGGATTGAACCTGGGCTTCTGGTGCTGCAAGGCAGTGGCTTCAGCAGCTGTGTCACTGAGCCACCCCACCTTCGATGAGTCACCTTCAGTACAGAATCTTGGGATACTTGGCATTCACTTTGCACATTTTCTCTTCTCTCCCATCCCATCAGGCAGAAGATACAAAAGCCTGAAAACATGTCCCACCAGGCTCAAGGACAGCTTCTATCCCACTGTTATAAAACTATTGAATGGACCTCTTGTACAATAAGGTGGACTCTTGACCTTACAATCTACCTCGTCGTGGCCTTACACATTGTCTGCTTGCACCGCACTTTCTCTGTAACTGAAGTCCATCAGTGAATGAGAACCATAGGATCGTAGAATGGTTACAGCACAGAGGCCATTTAGTCCATTGTGTCTGTGCTGGCTCTTTATTAGAGATGGACTCCTGACCTCACAAGCTACCTCATCATGGCCTTGAACCTTATTGTCTGCCTGCACTGCACTTTCTCAGTAACTCTAACACTATATTCTGCATTCTGTTATTGCTTTTCCCTTGTACTACCTCAATGTACTGATGTGGCGAAATGATCACATCAGGCACGGTAATGTAGCAGTTAGCATAACGCTATTACAGCGCTAGCGACCCCGGTTCAATTCCCGCTGCTGTCTGTAAGGGGTTTGTACGTCCTCCCCGTGACTGCATGGGTTTCCTCTGGGTGTTCTGATTTCCTCCCACATTCCAAAGAAGTACAGGTTAGGAAGTTGTGGGCACGCTATGTTGGCACCGGAAGCGTGGCGACACTTGAGGGCTGCCCCCAGAATACTCTACGCAAAAAGATGTATTTCACTGTGTGTTTCGATGTACATGTGACTGATAAAGATACTGTATCTTATCTGTATGGATGGCATGCAGAACAAAGTTTTTCACTTGGGTACATGTGACAATAACAAACCAATTACCAGTTACCACTGGGACCTTGAATTCTTCTTCCCCTCCCATACAAAGACAGTTATTCTGGGAAATCATGTGATTTAAAAGTTAGGAAGATCCCAACATGCAACTGGGGCTCTCAGCACACAATTGGGGTTTGCAGAAGAAAGAAATGTTCAAAAAAATTGAGAAGGATATTGAACGATTCTGTTCTGTACTTACACCTTGCACTGCAATCTCATTGAGATACATAGGATTCTGAGAAGATTGATAGGGTGGATACTGAGAGGTTGTTTCCTCGGCCTAAGAGTTAAGGAAAGAATCTGAAGACAGAGGATGGCCACTTAGGAAAAAGAAGAGGTGATATAGCGCCATGGAGATGTGGTGCATCCTACATTTACACAGTGCTGAGCTCACAGAGGGGAGAATTTTATGAAAATAAGTGGTAATCCTTACTGAAACGTTGTAATCCTGACAGGATTTGCCAGTGTTTCCTCTGACCAGGGTGCTTAGAACGAGGGCCACAGTCTCAAAATAAGGGGCCATTCATTCAAGACTGACATGAGATCCAATTTCTTCACCCAGAAAGTGATGAATTTCTCTGGCCAAGACAATCAAAGACAGAATCATGTTTATAATCACCAGCAGATGTCATGAAATTTGTTGTTTTACAGCAGCAGTACAGTGCAAGACATAAAATTACTATAAGTAACAAAAATAAGTAAATAGTACAAAAGAGGAATAATGAGGTATTGTCAATGGGTTCATGGACTGTTCAGAAATCTGATGGCGGAAGGGAAGAAGCTGTTTCTGAATCGTTGAATGTGGGTCTTTAGGCTCCTGTACCTCCTCCCAGATGGCAGCAATGAAAAGAGGGCATGTTCCGGATGGTGAGGGTCCTTAATGATTGATGACGACTGAGGAAGCTCAGTCACTGAGTAGATATTAAGTCTGTCCGTAACCGCGATCTGCATCTCCCCATTGCCAGTCACTTCAACTCCCCCTCCCACACTATCACTGATATGTCAGTCCTCGGCCTCCTCCACTGCCGGGAGAATTCCAAGTGCAAACTGGAGGAACAGCACCTCATTTTCTGTTTTGGTACCTTGCAGCCTGATGGAACGAACATTGAATTCTCCCACTTTAGGTAATCCCCACCACCCCTTCCACACAACGCCCCCCCCCCCCCCATTATGCTTCTTCTCTTCCTCCCTTTCCTAGCCTATCTTTTTTTTTCTACTTTTGTTTTCCTTTCTCTCCTCACCTTTGACCCTTCCCCTGGTGGATCTGCCCTCCTCTCCTCCCCCACACCTGCCTATCACTATCTCTTACCTGCATCTACCTATCACCACCCTGTGCCCACCCCGCCTCCCCTCTTTTGACCACCTATCACTGCTCTGCTTTTCCCTCCAATATATTGGGCTTCCCTTTTCCCTATCTTCAGTCCCGAAGAAGGGTCCTGACCCGAAACATTGACTGCCTGCTTTTCTCCACCGATGCTGCCTGGCCTGCTGAGTTGCTCCAGTATCATAGTGTTTTTCATCTAGATTCCAGCATCTGCAGTCCTTTGCTTCTCTCATTATTAAGGGAACTCAGTGATATTGGGTCAGTGCAGGAAAGTGGCGCGAAGGTAAATGATCATCTATGATTTTTATTGAATGGATTTCCAACGCAAGGACCCAAATGGCCTACTCCTATTTACCTTTCCTTATGTTCTTATGTTCTGAAGCTCCCCAGTGGGCCAGTGTGAATAGACACGTAAGCTTATTTACTGCTTGACCTGTAATCATGTACAGTGTTCCACGCACAACTGGTGCCTTCCCACACAGAGGATCAGGCTTATAAACACCTGTTCAACTTTTCTCTTCTCCATCTTTCACTAAAATTTAAAGTCATTATCTCTAATCTTTAGCAAAGAAACAGGCCATCTGGCCCAGCGTCTGTGGTGTTTATGCTCTACACAAGCCTGTTCTAACCCTCGTCACCCGAACCCTTCAACACATCTTTCAACTCCCTCTCACAAGGACATAGAAACAGAATTAGGAGTAGGCCATTCAGCCCCTTCACACCTACTCTGCCATTCAATAAGATCATGGCTGATCTTTTACCTCAATACTTACTTTCCTACAACAAGCTCTGTCGATTTTTTTTAATAGAACATAAAGAATAGAACATAGAACAGAACAGCACAGAAATAGGTCCTTCAGCCCACAATATTGAGCTAAACTAATTAAACCAGTAATTAAATGCCAAACTAAACTAATCCCTTCTTCCTACATTATGTCCATGTCCCTCCGTTCTCTGCACATCCATGTGCCTACCCTAGAGCATTTCAAATGCCTCTATCGTATCTGCCTCCACCACCACCCCTGGTAGTGTATTCCAGGCACCCACCACCCTCTGTGTAAAAAACTTGCCCCGCACATCTCCTTTGAACTTACCCCCTCTCACCTTAAGTGCATGCCCTCTGGTATTAGGCATCGATCTCCATCTTAAGCATACTCCGCAGTTCAGATGAAGGGCTTTGACCTGAAAAGTTGTCTATCCATTTCCCCTCACAGATGCTGCCTGACCCGTTGAGTTCCTCCAGAGCTTTGTGTGCTGCTCCAGACTCCAGCCTCTGCAGCCTCCTGTGTCTCCATACTCCCCACCCCCTTTGGGTAGAGAATTCCAAAAGACAATTCTAAGAGAAGAAAATTAACGAAGAAAATATGTCAGTCCTGCCTTGGTGAAGCTGATGGCTTAGAAATTCTTCCAGGATGGGTTGGGACTCTCATGTATAGAGCTAAGGTATAGTTAGAACGTGATCCTGCTGCTGCAATGTTCCAATGCACATATCAAGTGTGACCTGCAATAAAATTGACCTCACACTGAAAATGCACACAAAACCTCAGCAGCGAGAAGGTCAAGGCTTTAGAGTGGCGGGGAAATTTGGTAGATGCAGACAGGTCAAGGGTCGCAGGTCATGAGAGTGACTTGATCAAAGTCAAAGTTGAGTTTATTGTCATATGCACAAGTACATATGTGCACAGGTGCAATGAAAAACTTACCTGCAGCAGCGTCACAGGCACAGAGCATCAGATAAGCAGCCTTCATAAGAAAAAGATAAATTAAACATTAATTGTACACAATTTGTTCAAGAAAGAATGCAATTAAACAAGAAAAAAAGTTAATTTTAGTGCAAAGTGATCAAAATGGCCATAGTGTTTGCTAAGCTGTAGTCATAAGGGTTGCGCTGGTTGGTTCAAGAAGCAAATGAAGAAAGTGGGGTAAGATTGGATCGTCATTCATGGACAAGGATTCGAACCTCAAGGACTGGGTCAGTGTAATGGAAGTGGCCATAGTAGGTGGGTTTGCCATTAGCCAGTGGTGGAGATTGGAATCATTCATTGCATCATGCAGCAGGCAGAGAGTGAAGTGCAAGTTACATAGATGAAAAGAGGACCCAAACTGGTCAGATAGGTCTCCTTTAAGTTACACGGGAAGCAGATCGCACCTCCATTGTCATAGACTGCTTCATACTATTCCTGAGCCTCTCCTGCCTGACTAAACTTGGTGGAAATGGTGTCCAAGAAAACATTGGATGCTTTTGGATGCAATTTGTGTGACCTCCTTATCTAACTATGTCAAACGCAGTGGGAACCTGGATGACCTTTGCAATGAATCGTGTGTCCAATTTCTTTCAGCAATGTTTTTCTAATTAAATTCTGTAACAGAACACCCGTGAACATTGTGCTCTGTGATAGAATCGCCAAGCCTGTGAGACTACAATACAGGTCCCACTTCTTTGCTCTCTGGTTCGTGGTGCATCAGCTGAAATTAGTACTGCTGGGCAGCTCCACATCAGAACAAGCCTACCTCTTTGTCTGTGCTTACCCTGGTGCCTGGGTCAATGCTGGCAAGGCTGGTATCCATTGCCCATCCCTGAGAGGCCCCTGGAGAAGGTGGTGGTGAGCCATCTTCTTGAAGTTCGGCTATCCATTTGTATGCAGAAGGGTGAAGAAACCTCAGATTCAAGCTCCTTCTATTCAGCAGGGCTCAGAGCTTCCAAGTGTCTTCCAAGGCAAGAGATATAAGATATTTATTTATTAGTTACGTGGTCATCAAAACGCACATCTTTTTGTGTTACCGAGAATGTGCTGGGGGCAGGCCGCAAGTGTCACCACACTTCCGGCGTCAACATAGCATGCCCACAACTTCCTAACCCGTACATCTTTGGAATGTGGGAGGAAACTGGAGCACCCAGAGGAAATCCATGCAGACACGGGGAGAATGTACAAATGCCTGTGGGCCAAAGGGCTTGTACTGTGCTGTAGTGTTCTATGTATCTGTGTTCCTTATAAGCAGCGGTAGAATTGAACCCGGGTTGCTAGTGTTACATTCTCTAACCGCTACATTCACTTCACCACCCAGTCAGAATGTCCCGTATTGCTGCTAAATTATTCTTGAAGCATGCGTCCTGTTGCAATGTATGAAACAGGGCATTCAATTTACACTAATAAGCTCCCAAAAAATACTGCACAGCGACAATGAGTAAATAGTGCTATTAAGTGATTTTGGCTGAGGGATATCTTTTGATCAGAACTTCAGGGTAAACCACCCCCATTCTTCCACAAATTAGTGTTGTGGGATCTTTTGCAACCACCTGGGAGAACATCCAGGGAAACTTGGTCAGATTCATCACCAAAACCTTAAAGCTTGCTAAACAATGCAATCATTCTCTTTACAAAATATACTGGTGCAATTCCATCAACCCTCAGATGAACAAATCTTAATTGCAGCGATGCAGAAAGCAAATGACTTTTAAACCTGCAATAAGATACTGGGCTCGGTTAAAAATACAAGACGTGGATATGGTGATAGACTGCTTGCTGCAACAAATCCTCTCTGCAGTAAAAATCCATGTAAACACTGTGCTGGGAGATTTATGGCACCAGTGATGTAGCTTGTGATGTAAAAGAAATTTTCGGAGATCTCAATGGCGGTTTAAAAAATCTTTTAATGCACTCCACTCACACTATATTTAAGTACTTAGAGGTACTCTTTAATATGAATCTGTCTGCTTTCCTGTTGTAAACCGAATTCATGTCTGATTTAAGGCAAATCCGTGAAACCAGCTTTACTGAGCAATTAAGAGGACCATTGACTTAAAATGGTTTAGTTTTTGTTTGCAGTGGAACCAATACATAAACTTATATGTTATGGGTTGTATCATTATTGCCGTGTGCATAATATTGTGAGTTATTAGTTCATCAGGTAGACTGAATTCTATTTGATGGATTAAATCAAGCCTTCACAGCACACAACCCAGTTCCTTCTCTCACTTTGTGCATCATCTGCCTACTTCCCCCCTGAGGTTTTGTTTTATGATCGTGACGTGGAAATCAATGGCTAAAACAGCAACTCCCGCTCTTCTCCAAAATCAATGAGTTAATGTTGTATTTTTAATGGTTTTGTGGTTAGCAGATAAATATCTAAATTCCAAACATTCCCAAGCGTACAATTTAAGCTTAATGCCTTCTCTCCATCATACCTTTGGTTCTTAATTATTTAATACCCATCTGTTAGGCTCACACTCAAAATGGGCCCTATTTCCCACTGATGCCAAGTCTTCTTATCAATCAGGCAGAATGTGCTACCTACACAAGAAAGAGCTGCCATTGACTTCAGGAAGCAGGGCAGAGTACACACCCCTGTCTGTATCAATGGTGCTGAGGTAGTGATGGTTGAGAACATTAAGTTCCTAGGTGTAAATATCACCAACATTTTGTCCTGGTCAAGAAAAAGCATACCAATGCCTCTACTTTCTCAGGAAATTCGGCATGTCCCTGATAACCTTCACCAATTTTTACAGATGCACCATAAAAAGCATCCAATCTGGATGCATCACAGCTTGGTTCTGGCAACTGCAATGCCCAAGACCGCAAGAAATTTCAGAGAGATGTGAACGCAGCCCAGTCCATCACACAAACCAGCCTCCTCTCCATTGACTCTGCCTCTATTTCCCACTGCCTCAGGAAAGCAACCAGCAAAATCAAAGACCCCAACCACTCTGGTCATTCTTTCTATTGGACAGAAGATGCAAAAGCTTGAGAACACCTACCACCAGGCTCAAGATTAGCTTCTATCCTATTGTTATAAGACTCTTTAACTCATTTGTCTACCTGCACTGCACTTTCTCTGTAACTGTAACACTAGCTGGTCATGGCACACATTAACTCCAGCCTCCCAGACAACCTTGACCAACTGCAATTCGCCTACCGCTGGAACAGGTGTACAGTGGACGCCGTCTCCCTGGCCCTACACTCATCCCTGGAGCATCTGGATGGGAAAGACACCTACGTTAGACTACTGTTTATTGACTACAGCTCTGCCTTCAATACTATAATTCCAAGCAAATTTATCACCAAACTCCAAGACCTGGGACTCAACCCCTCCCTCTGCAACTGGATCCTTGACTTTCTGACAAGCAGACCGCAATCAGTGAGGATAGGCAGCAATACCTCCAGCATGATTATTCTCAACACTGGTGCCCCACAAGGTTGCGTCCTCACCCCTCTACTCTACTCCCTATATACTCATGACTGTGTGGCCAGATTCTGCTCTAACTCCATCTTCAAGTTTTCAGATGATACCACTGTGGTGGGCCGTATTTGAAATAACGATGAGTTGGGGTACAGGAAGGAGATGGAGAGCTTAGCGACATGGTGTCGTGACAACAACCTTTCCCTCAATGTCAGCAAGACAAAAGAGCCGGTCATTGACTTCAGGAAAGGGGGTGGTGTACATGCATCTGTCTACGTCATTGGTGCTGAGGTCAAGAGGGTTGAGGGCTTCAAATTCCTAGGAGTGAACATGACCAATAGTCCACCTGGTCCAATCACGTAAACACCACGGCAAAGAAGGCTCTCCAGCGCCTCTACTTCCTCAGGAGGCTAAAGAAATTTGGCACTCTTTGACACTCACCAACTTTTATTGATGCGCCATAGAAACCATCCTATCTGGATGCATCACGGCTTGGTATGACAACTGCTCTGCCCAGGACTGCAAGAAACTGCAGAGAGTGTGGACACAGCCCAGTGCATCATGGAAACCAGTCTCCCCTCCATGGACTCTATACCTCTCGCTACCTTGGTAAAGCAGCCAGCATAATCAAAGACCCCACCCACCCGGGTCATTCTCTCTTCTCTCCTCTCCCATCAGGCAGAAGATACAGGAGCCTGAGGACACATACCACCAGGCTCAAGGACAGCTTCTATCCCACTGTGATAAGACTATTGAACAGTTCCCTTATACGATGAGGTGGACTCTTGACCTCATGATCTACCTTGTTGTGACCTTGCACCTTATTGTCTACCTGCAATGCACTTCCCTGTAGCTGTGACACTTTACTCTGTATTCTGTTATTGTTTTTACCCTGTACTACCTTAATGCACTGTGTAATGATCTGTACGAATAGTATGCAAGACAAGTTTTTCACAAGTGACAATAATAAACCAATACCAATGCCAATGTTCTTCGTTCTATGATTTTTTTTTGTACTAGCTCAATGTATTTCTGTATGGAATGATCTGTCTGGATGTCATGCTGGCAAAAGCTTTTCACTGTATTTCGGTATATGTGACAATATTAAATAGATTACCAATTGCCAAATGGAAGGGGTCTGTATGTGAACAGGAGTGTTCGCTATATTGGATCACTGACTAATATTTGTCCCTCAATCAACCTTCCAAAGTGGCTTATCTGCTCATTATTATGTTGCAGCTTGATGGAGCTTGCTGTCCATAAATTGGTTGGTGGACTTCACACAAAAGGAACTATCCAGGCATTGACCACTAGTTACATTTAGTTGGTTCCACCAGGAGGGCACATTGTTCACATGCCGACCCCAGACCCCAGAAACAGACTCTCTGTTCCAAACTCTCTCATGGGAAGAGATTATCAGTCGGAAATGGGGATAGGTTCACGGATTGAAGGAATGCAACATATCCCCAATCTGACCCATGATTGGGGAAGGAGCATTCGGGCTGATGTGGAGAACCTTGCCGGCATGCCTCAGGAGCACACCATGCATCAGAGGAGTACCCCTTCACAATGATCCATATACCTGTCCCGTCAGGCACCTCCTGCCCCAGATGTGGAATAATCTGTCATTCAAACAGTGGGCTCAATCACTATTTCAGAATACCACAGTGGAAACAAGTCATCCTCAATCCCAAGGTACTGCTTAAGAAGGAAGACTCCAGAAGTACTTCACTGGCTGGACAGCTCTTCCAGACAGAAAAGTTAACATAGAACATAGAGCATAGAACATAGAACAGTACAACACAGGAACAGGCCCTTCCACCCACAATGTCTATGTTGAGCTAAATCTCCTCTGCCTGCACATGGTCCATATCCCTCTATTCCCTGCATATCCATGTGTCAATCTAACAATTGCCATTATCGTATCTGCTTCCACTACTACCCCTGGAAGCCTGTTCCAGGCAATTCCCACTTGCTATGTAAAAGCAATTGCCCAGCACATCTCCATCAAACTTTCCCCCTCTCACCTTAAACACATGTCCTCTAGTATTTGATGTTTCTACCCTGGGGAAAAAAAATGTCTACCCTATCTATGCCTCTCATAATTTTATAAACTTTTATCAGGTCTCTCCTCAGCCTCCAACGTTCCAGAGAAAATAACCCAAATTTGTCCAACCTCACTTTTTAGCTCAGACCTTCTGATCCAGGCAGCATCCTGGTAAACCTCTTTGTACCCCTTCCAAAGCCTCCTGTAATGGGGTGACCAGTTCTATGTGTATTCAAACATTTTTCTTTGAAAAGGTAAGGTAACTTCCAAAGCATGATCCCCACCTTCACTTATTGATCAGGCCTTGCAACTACATCACAGGCAATTATTTATACATCCAAGGTTTCCATACAAAAAAAGACTTACACAAGGAATGCCATCATTAAAACATGACCCAAAACCTAACACGTACAGATACAAAAGTTTGAGTGCAAATATGTTGATTTTGAAGCTGCTTTGTCATCGAGAAATACTATCTGATCAAAGAGTATGAAAATCTCAAAAAAAGGATAGAGTTGAGATAGAAAGCTAACATCAAAAGGATCTGCAGATGTCTATAAATTCATCTAACGCTGTTCTGTCAGTGGTAATGGGGCCTTCAAATCATGGCAAATGAATCACTGTTTAATTTTTCTCTATTCAGGACTCGGGCAGTTAAAAATCAATCTGTATGCTTGCCACTGAACCTGAAAATGACAGCCATTACCCAGATTTACATTTTATCCCGAGCCAGAATAATGACAATAAATCACTGTGATGTCGGCTGCTCGGATAATCACGTTGCGGTTTGTCACCGAGGGTTTGGACTAGACAAGCTCGCAGCTGGGCTACAGGAGTGTAACGAGAAGGATGACAGTGAGAAATGATTTTGATTTTCACACTCGAGTGAGCAGCTGTAAGATGCAAATCACTACAAGTCGGTTTCCCCTGGCGGGGCTGGTAGGTGGCAAATTCCAAAATAGCTCGCTGTCACCACAAGCGGTGGAAATCGGACCCTGGTAAAAATAGATCGGTGGTCCATTTTGTGCAGAAGATTGATGTCAGCTCTGGGGGTTGTGTCCGTTTCAAAAAACAAAGTCTGGGGAAATAAGCAAACTCAAGAGTTTGTAGTTTCTTGTCTGCAGCTTTGGAAAACCTAGCCTGATCTTCTTGTAGCTCAGATCTCCGAAGTGCTGCCTGAACCCTTCTGATCCGAAGGAACTCTCCCGCAGACAATCACAGCTGGAGATCTCTTCCACATCAGAGGGGTCTCGGGTTCACACAGCTCTTCGGAGACTTGTTCTATAAACCTGGCTTACATCTCCAGTGCGATTCCCTCAGCAATGGAAAAGCTAGGCGGTACTCCTTGCAACACAGGGATGGTTGAGAAGAGATTCAGTGGGGGATATCAGGGATAACAGGAACCACAGATCTGAAGGTCCAGTTGGATCAGCCGCAACCTTATTGAATGATGGAGAAGGCTCAAGGGTCTGATTGGAATAACGAGAACAAAAATAGGGCTAAAGATAAAAAGTATTGTGAAGAAATTTTTTTTACGCACAGGAAGGTATCGCTGATCTGCAACTCACCCCCTCTGTGACACAGAAAAAACAGAGAGGCACGAGACAGAGTAACTTGCAAGGCTATGGGGAAAGAACTGGGGAAACATTTGACCGGAATCTGGATGAGGGTCTATGTGGTCCCTCATGCTTCCATTCATAGAACATAGAATATCGAACAGTATGGCACAGGAACGGCCCACAATGTCTGCGGCGAACGCAATGCCGAAATAAACTAAATCTCTTTTGCCTGTAGGTGATCCATATCCCTCCATTCCCTGCATATCCATGTGTCTGTCTAACAGACTCTTAAACACCACTATCATATTAGCTTCCACCACCACCCCGGCAGCCCGTTCCAGGCACCCACCACTCTCTGTGTAAAAACGTGTCCCACACACCTTCTTTAAACTTTCCCCCTCTCACCTTAAATACATGTCCTATTGTACTTGATAACTTTACCCTGGGTAAAAGATTCTGACTGTCTACCCTATCAATGCCTCTTGTCATTTTATAAACTTCTATCAGGTCTCCCCTCAGTCTCCAACATTTCAGAGAAAACAATCCAAGTTTGTCCAAACTTTCCTTACATCTCACACCCGCTAATCCAGGCAGAACCCTGGTAAACCTCTCCTTCACCCTTTCCAAAGCCTCCACATCCCTTCTGTAATGGGGCATCCAGTATTGCACACAATAGATTGAATTGCACACAGAATTGCACACAGGGCGGCACGGTAATGTAACGTTTAACGTAACGTTATTACAGCGCCAGTGACCCGGGTTCAATTTCTGCCGCTGTCTATAAGGAGTATGTACATTCTCCTCGTGTGTCTGCGTGGATTTCCTTTGGGTGCTCCGGTTTCCTCCCACACTCCAAAGATGTACAGGTTAGGAAGTTGTGGGCATGCTATGTTGGCGCCAGAAGAGTGGCGACACTTGCGGGCTGCCCCCAGAACATTCACAGTAATGCAAAAAAGATACATTTCACTGTGTGTTTCAATGTACATGTGACTTATAAATAAATACCTTATCTTATTCTCCAAGTGTGGCCTAACCAAAGTTTTATACAGCTGCAATTCTGTGGAGCTCTATACTGTGAAGCTTCTTCTGACCATCTGATGTGAAGCTCTCCCACCTCCTCTCCCATTATTGCACCATGTATCTATTCAAAGGCATCACTTTCCTGTCGCTGGAAGAGTGCTGCTTGTGTAACAGTACACAGCACTTTAATAGTCCCTCTCAGAGCAGGTTGCAAACGTCACACCTGAAATTCACACCAATTTTAGCACATCATTACACAAGGAAATCGAACAATGCCTTGGACTAGAACATAGAACAGAGAACATTACAACGCACGATGGCCCACAATGTTGTGTCGATATTTTATCCTGCTCTATTACCTATCTAACCCTTCGGTCCCACATAGCCCTCCATTTCTCTATCAGTCATGTGGCTATCTAAGAGTCCCTTAAATGTCCCTATCTGCCCCCACAACTTCTGCAGGCAATGTGTTCCATGCACTCACCACTGTCTGTGTAAAAATCTTACTCCCGACATCCCCCCTATACCTTCCTCCAATCACCTTAAAATCATGGCCCCTCGTGTTAGCCATTTTCACCCTGGGGCATGGTAGCATAGAGGTTAGCGTAACGCTATTGCTGTGCCAGCGACCTGGGTTCAATTCCCGCTGCTGCCTGTAAGGAGTTTGTACGTTCTCCCCATGCCTGCGTGGGTTTCCTCCGGGTGCTCCAGTTCCCTCCCACATTCCAAAGATGTTTGGGTTAGGAGCTGTGGGCATGCTTTGTTGGCACCAGAAGAGTGGCGACACTTGCGGGCTGCCCCCAACACATTCTCAGCAACACAAAAGGACGTATTTCACTGTGTGTTTTGATGTACATATGACTAATAAATAAACAAAAGTAAAAATAAAAGTCTCTGACTGCCCACTCGATCTATGCCTCTTATCATCTTGTACACCTCTATCAAGTCTCCTCTCATCCTCCTTCTCTCCAAAGAGAAAAGCCCTAGCTTACTCAACCTAACATCATAAGACATGCTCTCCAATCCAGGCAGCATCCTGGTAAATCTCCTCTGCACCCTCTCCAAAGCTTCCACATCCTTCCTATAATGAGACGACCAGAACTGAACACAATACTCCAAGTGCGGTCTAAATTTCTCAGTTCTGATGTGACTTTCCTGAAAATGTTGGAGTGACTCACTGTAATGTTTTAACAGCAAAAAAATCAGAGTTCAGCTTCTTAGACTCTTGTTTTAAAAATAATATCCATTAAAAATGACAGCTGTGTCAGAGACACAGCCCACAAATTGTTTCAACAATTTTAGGAAGCAGGCATTTTGGCTTTTGTGAAAGATATTTTGAAAAGCTATGTTTCTACTCCATACTGAGTCACTATGGAAAATATACGTAGAACAGTGGAGCACAGGAACAGGCCCTTCAGCCCACAATGTTGTGCCAAACTAATTAAGCTAATGATACCAAATCCCTTCTGTCTGCACGTGGTCCATATCCTTCCATTCTCTACATATTCACGTGCCTATCTAAGAACCTCTTAAATCCCTCTATAGTATCTGCCTCCACCACCACCCCTGGCAGGGCATTCCAAGTACCTACCACTCTCTGCGTAAAACACTTGCCCTGCACATCTCCTTTAAACTTCCCCCTCTCACCTTAAATGCATGCCCTCTACAATTAGACATTTTGACCCTGGGAAAAAGATACCGGCTGTCTACTCTATCTATGCCTCTCATAATTTCATAAACTCCTGTCAGGTCTCCTCTCCACCTCCGAAGCTCTAGAGAAAACAACCCAAGTTTGTCCAACCTCTCTTGCCCTTTAATCCAGGCAGTGTCCTGTTAAACCTCTTCTGAACCCTCTCCATAGCCTCCACATCCTTCCTATAGTAGCATAGTTGTTGAGTTACTGGACTAGCACTGGGGACTTGGCTCAATTAACATGGGTTCAAATCTTGCCATGGCACTGGCCGAATTTAAATTCAAGTGATTAACCTAAGCAATAAAAAGCTGGCATCGGTAATAGCTTGCATGATTGTCAAACTAATCAAAAACTTACCCATGGAAAACAATTTTAACCGGGCGTACATTTTGGAATCTGGAATGCACTGCCTACAGATGTGGTGGAGGTAGTTTTTATTGTGGCCTTCAAGAAGGAAATGGATAAATATATGGTGGAGAAAAAATTGCAAGGCCATGGAGAAAGGGCCAGATGTGTGGAACTGGATATCTGCTCCAATAATTGGTAATTAGTTTATTATTATCACCTGTACTGAAGTACAGTGAAAAACTTTGTTTTGCATGCCATCCATACAGATTATTTCATCACATCAGTACACAAGGGAAAAGCAATAACAGAATGCAGAATATAGTGTTATAGTTACAGAGGAAGTGCAGTGCAGGCAGACAATAAGATTCAAGGCTATGATGAGGTAGCTTGTGAGGTCAGGAGTCCATCTCTAGTAGAGAGCCAACACAGACACAATGGTCTGAATGTCCTCCATCTGTGCTGTAACCATTCTACAATCCTATGGTTCTCATTCACTGGTGGACTTCCAGGAACAAAAAACTGCTGTTCTTACCCACACTGGTCTATATGTGACTCCAGAATCACACATGTGATTTATTTTTAATGACCTCCTCATTTCAGGGGCATTTGGAGATGAGCAGTGGCTTGAGTTCAAGTAATTGATATTTGAAAGAATGAATAACTAGTGACATCCACATTCTATGGTGGAGTAAATAACAACACTGATGTGTCTGATATTATAATTATGACCACAGTTTATAAGTCATCCATTGGTCAGTAAGTGCCTGAGGATGATTTGAAATGCCACAGAGTGGTTGATATCTGAAACTTGCTGCCAGAGGAGGTGTTGAACCCAGATAAAAGCACTATGTTTAAGAGACATTTAGACAGGCACTTAAAAAGGCAAAGCCTAGAAGGATACAGAAACCTGAAGTCCCACACCTTCAGGTTCTACAACAGCTACTTCCCTTCAACCACTCAATTGTTGAACCAACCTGCACAACCTTAATCACTACCTCAGTATAGCAACATTATGGCCACTTTGCATTTCAACAGCTTGTTTTATTTTGTTCTAATTGTGTTCTTTCTTGTTTAACTTTTTGTATAATTTATGTATAATTTATGTTTTTTCTTCTGAATGTTGTGCATCTGATGCTCTGTGCCTGTGATGCTGCTGCTAGTAAGTTTTTCTTTGCACCTGTGCATTCATATGCATGTGCATATGACTCAACTCTGACTTTGGAATCGGACCTAATGCGGGCAAATGGGATTAGTATACATGGGCAAAAAGGTTGGCATGGATTTGATGGTCCAAGGAGTCCATTTCTGTGCTGAACTACTCTATGACCGGGGACAATTCACAGCGGTTAATTAACCCGCCAGTGTATGCACATCTTTGGGATGTGGGGGGAGACCAGAGCACCCAGAGAAAACCCATGCGGTTACAGGGAGAACATGCAAACTCCACACAGACAGCACCGGAGGTCAGGATTGAACCTGGGTCTCTAACACTGTGAAGCAGCTGCACCACTGTGCCTCCTGTTCTGTATAGAAGGAAGAGTAAATGAACATCAATTAAATGGTGAGAAACTACTGAAAACCGCAGCACAAAGGAATTTGGGATCCTTACGCATGCAACACAGAAAGCTGGTACACATGTACAACAGTTAACAGAGAAGGCTAATGGAATGATGTCCCATATTTCAATGGGGTTGGAGTATAAACATAGGAGAGTCGTAACATGACTGTATAAGGCACCCGTGAGCCCACATCTCAAGTGATCAATTTTCGTTGCCCCCTTTTAAGGAAAGATATAATTTCATCAAGAGATGATGCCAAGTTTCGAGGAGTTCTTCTATGAGGAATGATCAAACAAGTTCAAACTCTGCTCACTGGAGGGTGAGAGGGGATCTTATTGAAACCAAGGATTCTTGGGAGGCTGGCAGAGTAGTAGGGAGGGAGTTTCCTCTCATGGGAGAGCCCAAAACTGGAGGACATGATTTCCAAATAAAGGAGGTGCTCATTTAAGACAGAGATGGAAGAATTTCTTCTCTCACAGGGTTGTGAGTCTTTGGAACTGGGAGCTGTGGGAGCAGAGTCCTTATTTTTAAGGCTGAGGTAGATAGATTTCTAATCAGTAAGGGAATGAGGGTTGTAGGGAAAGGGCAGGAAAGTGGACTCAGGTCAGCCTATTGAATGGTGTTGCAGACTCTAGGGTCTGAATGGCTTATTCCTGTTCTTGCTTCTTATTGTTTTATGTTCTTATTTTCCAGGTCTTTAAAAAAGCCGTGGACAGTAATGTTTTGGGTTGAGACCTTTCATCTGGAGTGAGAGATAGAGGGGAGATGGCCAGTATGAAGAGGTGAAGGGAAGGGGCGGAGCAAGAGCCGGCAGGTGGATCCAGGTGAGGAGGGGTGATAGGCAGATAGGGGAAGGGAGAGCGGGAATAGTACCAGAAGCTGGGAGGTAATCACCTAGATCTACCTATTGCCTGCTACCTCCTGCTCCACCCCTCCCCTCCACCTTTCTATGCCAGCTACCTCCCCTCTACCTTTCAGTCCAGATGAAGGATCTCAACCCGAAACATCGACTGTCCGTTTCCCTCCATTGATGCTGCCTAACCTGCTGAGTTTCTTCAGCTTTATTGTGTGTTGCTCCGGATTCCAGAATCCGCAGTCTCTTGTCTCTTCAAAAAAGTGGAACATAGAACATAGAAAACCTACAGCCCAATACAGGCCCTTCAGCTCACAAAGTTGTGCCGAACATGTCCCTACCTTAGAAATTACTAGGCTTACCCATAGCCCTCTATTTTTCTCAGCTCCAAAAGTCTCTTAAAAGACCCTGTCGTATCCGCCTCCACCACCGTTGCCGGCAGCCCATTTCACGCACTCACCGCTCTCTGAGTAAAAAACTTACCCCTGACATCTCCTCTGTACCTACTCCCCAGCACCGTAAACCTGCGTCATCTTGTGGCAACCATTTCAGCCCTGGGAAAATGTCTCTGACTATCCACTGCCTTCTTAGATTATGTCAGCCTCTGAGAGTGGGCTGGACACATAGGTCATTGTCTCACCTGAAATACCGTACCCCTGCTTGTGCAGCACTCCCTCGGCATTGGTGTGTATCGAGCTGAAACACAGGCAGATGCAGAAGTGATGTGAATGTGAAAATCAGGTTTCAGTTCACCTTGAAGCAGAAGTATTGCTCAGAAGCTTGGTGAGCTTTAAGGTGAGGGGAGGAAGATAAGGTGAGGGGAAAGTTTGAAGGAGATGTACAAGGTAAGATTTTTTACACAGAGAGTGCTGGGTGCCTGGAACATGTTGCCAGGGGAGGTGGTGGAGGCAGATACAATAGCAACATTTAAGGGGCATTTAGACAGGAACATGAACAGGCAGGGAATGGAGGGATATAGACCATGTGCAGGCAGATGGGATTTGTTTAAATAGGCATCAAGGTCAGCACAGACATTGTGAGCTGAAGGGCCTGTTCTGTGCTGTTCTATGTTTTATGTCCTATGTTCTAAGCCTACGTGTTCATAGAACATAGAACATAGAAAACTAACAACACAATTCAGGCCCTTCGGCCCACAAAGCTGTGCCGAACATGTCTCTACCTCAGAAATTACTAGGTTTACCTGTAGCCCGCTATTTTTCTCAGCTCCATGTACCTATCCAAAAGTTTCTTAAAAGACCTTATCGTTTCCGCCTCCACCACCGTTGCCGGCAGCTCATTCCACGCACTCACCACTCTCTGAGTAAAAAACTTACCCCTGACATCTCCTCTGTACCTACTCCCCAGCACCTTAAACCTGTGTCCTCTTGTGGGAACCATTTCAGCCCTGGGGAAAAGCCTTTGACTATCTACCCGATCAATGCCTCTCATCATTTTATAAACCTCTATCAGGTCCCCCCTCATCCTCTGTCGCTCCAAGGAGAAAAGGCCGAGTTCCCTCAACCTGCTTTCATAAAACATGTCCTGCAATCCAGGCAGCATCCTTGTAAATCTCCTCTGCACCCTCTCTATGGCCTCCACATCCTTCCTGTAGTGAGGCAACCAGAACTGAGCACAGTACTCCAAGTGGGGTCTGACTAGGGTCCTACATAGCCGCAACAATTTGCGGTACATTCACCATTTTAGGCAGTTAGTAGAACTGTTGCCTCACAGCTCCAGTGGTCCGGGTTCAATCCTGATCTCCAATGCTGTCTGTGTGGAGTTTGCACATTCTCCTTGTGACTGTGTAGGTTTCCCCTGGGTGCTCTAGCTTCCTCCCACTTCCAAAAGACCTGAAGGTCAGTAAGTCAACTGACCACTGTAAATTGCCCCAAGTTTGTAGAGTGGTAAAATCTGGGGGGAAGGTGGGGGTGTTAATGGAAAGATCAAAATGGGATTAGTGTAAAATGAGTGTGAATGGGTGCTTGATGCTCGGTACAGACTTGATGGGCCGAATGGTGTATTTCTATGCTCTATGTCTCTATTTGATTTGAAGTGTACTGAGGTCTTTTGGAGGTGTAGAAGAGAGGTTGGGTTAGTGTCCTTTCTGTGGTGCATATACAGAAAATGTGTTTGTTTCAGGTCATTCAATGAGCTGTGCATTCTTGGAGGGAAGCCAGGGCCATTAATGAATGACGTCGACACACAGATCCTTATTACTATCGGCAATTGGATTTTGGGTGAAACTGCTCTGCAGTGTAAGTACCACATTGCCCCAGCATTGATTTCTCTGCCTTCCAATAGAGCTGTCACTTTCCTTCAGCTGAATTGGCAAGAATGCTCAATATGCATTGACCCTGTGGGAGACAAAATTCAGAACATGGATTGCTTGGTGTGAACAGGGCAGTATTCATGTTATACTGAGCTGAAAGCCATTGGTAGAAGTGCAATCCCTAATGTGCATCAGAATTGTCCTGTGTTCCGTGGTGCCATAAGGTCATTGCTCTCTCAGCCTTGTGGTGCAATGTCAAGGAATAATATTAGGATCCATGTCATAATCATTGTCGAGGGAACATCACTATATTTGGTCCTCCATGTCAATAATTTGGCAACTTTAGTGGGTCAGGTACTTTGTTTCTCCAGAGGTTTCAGTGCAAAATCATATGAGGATGTCAGCAACCCCGATAATTCCCTATCCAATTGTTCATAAATCCCGGAAACACCAGAGATTGCAGATGCTGGAACCTGGAGCAACACACAAAAAGCTGGAGGAACTCAGCGGGTCAGGCAGTATCTGTGGAGGGGAATGGACTGTTGAAAATGTTCAGAAATCCTGATGGTTTGTCATCTGGCTCACAATGTGATATTTGCTGCACCAGTTTTCATCTCACTAGGTTCTGTTTCCCACCCTTCTTTTAAACTCATGGGGGTCCTGTTTCCAGCACTCCCTTTAAACTCACCAGAGCCTCATTTCACATGCTCTCTTTGAATTCAACAGGGCCCTATTTCCAGTGCTCTCTTTAAACTCGTTAGAGCCCTGTTTCTTGCACTTTAAACTTAGTGGATTCACTACACGGTAGTGTACCAGTTAGTGTAACGCTATTACGGTGCCAGCAACCCGGGTTCAATTCCGGCCGCTGTCTGTGAGGAGCTTGTATGTTCTCCCTGTGTCTGTGTGGATTTCCTCCGGGTGCTCCGGTTTCCTCCCACATTCCAAAAACGTACGGGTTAGGAAGTTGTGGGCATGCTATGTTGGCGCCGGAAGCGTGGCGACACTTGCGGGCTGCCCCAGAACACTCCACGCAAAAGATGCATTTCACTGTGTGTTTCGATGTACATGTGACTGATAAAGATATCTTATCTTATTATCCTACTGTATAACATCTCAAAATAAAAGAAGTGAATTAAAAGTGTTTTGAGAGGAATAGGAGTAATATCCAACAGTCTGGAAAATCTACCAGTCCAGTACCATGAAGGTCCCTTGAAAGTCTATGGATTATCAGAGTTTTACTTCAATTTGTCCATGTTTTAGACCCAGGTCATGGCATTTAGTATGGCTGTGTGAATGTTAGCCATGTGCCCTGGAATTAATCGGAGGGACGGTCTTTGACAACATGTTCCGTAGTCTGACTTTCTTTGCTGGAGTTGCAATGAGGACTTGATTCAAGTTTCCATTGATGTAGTTCGTGGCCACATCCTCCTTGTTCACCTTGTGTCCGGTTCAATGTCCTCCATTTAAAATAGTTTTTTTCTACACAGCAAAATGTTCAGGTCTGGAATGCGCTGGAGCCAGAGGGATGGAGGCAGATTCAATTGTGGCATTCAAAAGGGATCTGGATAAGTAACTGAAAAGAGCATTAAAAAAAACAACTACAGAGCAATGGAGAGAGGGTGGTAGAACAGGGACAGGTGGATTGCTCTTATTTCTAACCAAATGGTCTCCTCTCTGCTGTAAGCTTTCTATGATTCAGTGTAAAGGATAAAGTGTTATTGTGTTTTATTGCCACAGCAAAGCTCCAGACTTTGTAAGGATTTGGGAAGGGTAAGCAACATTATGAAGGTATACAGATTCAATGATTAAAGGATTGTTGTATCTACTGGAGAAAATCCAGTATATCCTATCGCAAGTAGCAATTCAATGTACTTTACAAAATTCCAATGCTGATTTGTGAAGTCTTTTGAGGAGTACCTTGCAAAAGGAAAAGAATGGCTGATTTGGATATTAGGAAATCTGATAAACTATCACATATGACAATGTTCTGTCTAATTTGCTACCTATGGTTTCTTTTATAGGACCCATAGCACAGAAACAGGTCCTTCAGCCCATCTAGTCCATGCCGACCTGATCTTCTGCCTCGTCCCATCTACCGGCACCCGAACCATATCCCTCCAAACCCCTCCCATCCATGTACCTATCCAAACCTCTCTTATATGTTACAATAGAACCCGCATCCACCACTTCTGTTGGCAGCTCATTCCACACTCACACCACCCTCTGAGCGAAGAAGCTTCCCCTCAGATTCCCCTTATATATTTCACTTTTCACCCTAAACCTATGACCTCTAGTTCTAGTCTCACCCAACCTGAGGGAGAAAAGCCTGCATGCACTCACCCTATCTATACTCCTCATAATTTTGTATACCTCCATAATATCTCCCCTCATTCTCCTGCGCTCCAGGGAATAAAGTCCTAACCTATTCAACCTTTCCCTATAACTCAGGTCCTCAACATCCTTGTAAATTTTCTCTGCACTCTTTCAAGCTTACCGATATCTTTCCTATAGGCAAGTGACCAGAAGTGCACACAAAACTCTAAATTCAGACTCACCGACATCTTATACAACTTCAACATAACATCCCAACTCTTGTACTCAATGGCCTGATTTATGAAGGCCAAAGTGCCAAAAGCTCTCTCCTTCCAAGTGGCTCAGATAAAAGGTGCACAGGGTGGTGAAGTAGGTGGTTGGCACGCTGGCCTTCATCGATCAGGCCATTGAGTACAGGAGATGGGATGTTATGTTGCAGTTGTGCAAGACATTGGTGAGGCCACACTTGGAGTATTGTGTGCAGTTTTGGTCACCCTGTTATAGGAAAAATGTCATTAAGCTGGAAACAGTGCAGAGAAGAATTACAAGAATGTTGACAGGACTCAAGGGCCTGAGTTATAGGGAGAGGTTGGGCAAGAACTTTCTTCCTTGGAGCGTAGGAGACTGAGAGGTGACCTTATGGAGGTGTGTAAAATTAAGAGGGGCATACATAGGGTGAATGCATAGTCTTTTTCCAAGGGAAAGGGAGTCAGAAACTAGAGGGCATAACCTTATGGTGGGAGGGGAAAAAGCTAAAAAGGTCCTAAGAGACAACTTCTACATGCAGAGGGTGGTGGATATATGGAACAAGCTGCCAGAGGAAGTGGTTGAGGCAGGTACAATAACAACATTTAAAAGGCAGTTGGACAGGTACATGGATAGGAAAGGTTTAGAAGGATATAGGCCAAATGTGGGCAAAGGGATGAGCTTAGATGGGCACCTTGCTCGGCATGGATGAGTTGGGTCGAAGGTCCTGTTCCCGTGTTGTATAACTCTATGACTCCATGACTCCATACACTGAGCTGAAACACTAGAATTGGTTCTGGTTGCTCTGTGAGTGAGTTCTGTAGGGCTAATTTCATCGACACAGCCTTGGAAATCCATCAAATTTCTAAGCAGACAGAACCTTGAACCTGTGAGCAAATCACAGGTCAGTCCAGGAAGACCAGTGAACAAAATCAATGTGAACATAAAAAACTGTAAGAGTAAAAGCATTTCTGCTCCCATGTCACACTTCTTGCACAAACCTTTTGTCTCGGCCAAGGAATCAGCTCTGAACTTACTTCACGGTATCAGAGAATAATAGAGCACAAGAGGAGGTGTGTGCTAAGTCTGTGAAAGAGCAGGCACACAGTAGTGTAGCAGTTAATGTAACGCTATTACAGCACCAGTGACCCGGGTTCAATTCCGGCCGCTGTCTGTAAGGAGTTTGTACGTTCTCCCCGTGTCTGAATGGGTTTCCTCTGGGTGCTCCGGTTTCCTCCCACATTCCAAAGACGTACGGGCTAGGAAGTTGTGGGCATGCTATGTTGGCGCCAGAAGCGTGGCGACACTTGTGGGCTGCCCCCAGAAAACTCTACACAAAAGATGTATTTCACTGTGTGTTTTGATGTACATCTGACTAATAAAGATATCTTATCTTATCCTATCCAACAATAACTGAGCAAAATTTTCTCCTTCAAGTCATTTATCCAATTTCTTTAGGGAAGTTATTATTGAGTCTGCTTCCACTGTACTTTGAAGCAGTGTACTCCTGATCCTAACTAAATTATTGTTAAATCTTGCAGCTGTTACACTGGAGGCCACCTGTGAACAGAGTGAGAAGATTTAATTGAACCGTAAGCCCTTCACTTCCTTATCAGGTGGCAGGGAGCTTCCGAGAAGACTTTGTGCTTGCACTTTGAGGTAACCGTGGTCTATCGAATCCATCCAAGTCTGTTGCTGTTATTGCTGCTGGTGACACCACTGTTGTTGTAAAATCTCAGATGGTGACGAGGAGGCGTGCAGGAGTGAGCTAGATCGGCTGGTTGAGTGGTGTTGCAACAACAACCTTGCACTCAATGTCAGCAAAACCAAGGAATTGATTGTGGACTTCAGGAAGGGGAAGTTGGGACAACCCACACCAGTCCTCATTGAGGGGTCAGCGGTGGAAAGGGTGAGCAGATTTAAGTTCCTGGGTGTCAACATCATGGAGGATCTGTCCTGAGCCCAACACGTTGATCCAATCACGAAGAAGGCACACCAGCGGCTCGACATCATTAGGAGTTTGAAAAGATTTGTTATGTCACCAAAGACTTTTGCAAGTTTCTATAGATGTTCGATGGAGAGCATCCTGACTGGTTGCATCACAGCCTGATATGGAGGCTCCAACTTACAGGATTGCAAGAGGCTGCAGAGGGTTGTAGACTCAGCCAGCTCCATCACTGGCACAACCCTCCCCACCATCGAGGACATCTTCAAGAGGCGGTGCCTTAGGAAGGCAGCATCCATCTCTGAGGACCCTCACTATCTGGAACATACCCTCTTCTCATTACTACCATCGGGGAGGAGGTACAGGAGCCTGAAGACCCGAACTCAATGATTCAGGAGCAGCTTCTTCCCCTCCACCGTCAGATTTCTGAATGGCCCATGAACCCATAAATATGACCTCATTATTCCTTTTCTTTTGTACTATTAACTTATTTTGTAATTTGTAGTTATTTTATGTCTTTGCACTGTACTGCTGCTGTAAAACAACAAATTTCACATCATAAGACAGTGATAATAAATATGATTCTGATTCATCCATGAACCACTCATTTAAATAGTAATTAGTTTATTATTGTCACATGTACCGAAACACAGTGAAAAACTTTGTTTTGCATACCATCCATACAGATCGTTTCATCACATCAGTACATCAATGTGGTACAAGGGAAAAGCAATAACAGAATGCAGAATAAAGTGTTACAGTTACAGACAAAGTGCAGTGCAGGCAGACAATAAGGTGCAAAGCCATAATGAGGTAGATTATGAGGTCAAGAGTCTATCTTATCATACGACAGTTCCATTCAATAGTCTGATAGCAGCAGGGTAGATGGTCTCCTTGATCCTGGTGGAACATGCTTTCAGGCTTTTGTATCTTCTGCACAATGGGAGAGGGGAGAAGAGAAAATGTCTGGGGTGGGTGGGGTCTTTGATTATGTTGGCTACTTTGCTAAGGCAGCGGGAAGTGTAGAGAGTCCATGGAGGGGAGGCTTGTTTCTGTGATGTGCTGAGCTGCGTCCACAACTCTCTGCAATTTCTTGTGTTCTTGGGCAGAGCAGTTGCCGTACCAATCCGGGATCCATCTGGATAGGATGCTTTCTATGCTGCATCCATAAAATGGTGAGGATCAACGGGGACACGCCAAATTTCTTTAGCCTCCAGAGGAAGTAGAGGCACTGGTGCACTTTCCTGGCATGGTGTCCACATGGTTGGAGTATGACAAGCTATTGGAGATGTTTACACCTAGTAACTTTAAGCTCTCCACCATCTCCACCTCAGTACCGTTGATGTAGACAGGAGCATGTGCACCACCCCCATTCCTGAAGTCAATGACCAGCTCCTTTGTTTTGCTAACATTGAGGGAAAGGTTATTGTCATGATACCATGCCAAATCCCCCAGATTCTACCACTCAAATCCACACTCAGGGCAATTTACAGTGGTCAATTAACCTACCAACCACCATATCAATAGGATATGGGAGGAAACTGTTACACCCCAAGGAAGTCCGCCTGGTCACAAGGAGAACATGCAAGTTTCACCAAGACAGCACCGGAGGTCAGGACTGAACCGGGTCTCTGGCTTTGTGAGGCCACTGTGTCACCTGAGATCTTCCACCCTAAAAGCAGTGTTTATTAGGTTTTAATTTTCCCCCAGGGAGTACCAAGGTCCAATGCTGACATTGGTCTCAGCCAGCATCTTCTGTCCACACTGTGGACGATGAGTGCCCATGTTTAGCGCAGGGAGCCCAACAAAGCAGCAGAGTCTTCTGCCAACTACAATCTCTCAGTCGGGTCCATCTACCCTCAAGACTGCACCAGGCTAAGCCCAGGGCAACATACACTCAAATAAACAGGGACATTGGCTTCCAGGAGTTATTTTATTGTTATTTATTTAAATAAGATTCAATTTTTCAAATTATTTTTAGTATTTAAACATGGAGAGATGTTGGGACATTTTTCAGTGGCGTGTAGGAGAATGAGGGGTGATCTTATAGAGGTGTATAAAATCATGAGCAGCATATATAGGGCGAGTGCGCACAGTCTTTTTCCCAGGGTTGGGGAATCAAGAACAGGAGGGCACAGGTTTAGGGTGAGAGGGGAGAGATTTAATGGGAAGCTAAGGGGCAACTTTCTCAGCCCGAGTGTTGTCGGTATCTGGAATGAACTACCAGAGGAAGTGGTTGAGACAGGTACATTAGCGACATTTAAAAGGTTCTAGGACAAGTACATGGATAGGAAAGGTTTAGAGGGAAATGGGCCAAATGGGGGCAAATAGGATGAGCTTAACTAGGAATCTTGGTCGGCATGGAACAGTTGGGTTGAGGGGACCATTCCCATGCTTTATGACTCTGACTCTAAATATGTTATTTATCTAAGAAAACAAATATTTGTAACTTTTTTTAGCAATTGTTTTGTCATTTCTTAACGTCTAAAATATCACTGTTGTTTGTGAATGTCAAAAACATTTCTACACTGAAAGATCCTGAAAACACTGACTGCTTTGACAGCTGGTAAGCCAGCAGTTTAATTGATTGAAGATTATTGAAGTGGTTGTACACACACGTGTGCAGACATGTGACATGTCATTAGCATAGATTATGGTGATTGCAGTGTATCTTCATATAGTTATGTAAATAGGTCATGTGGTTATAGGACATAGTGACATTATTATGTGCATGTATGTGTGTTATTATGTGTATGTGTGTGTGAATGTGTGGGTGTGAGTGTACACGTGGGTCTGTGTGTGCGTGTGTGTGTGAGTGTGTGTGAGTGAGCGTGTGTGTATGTTAGTGTGTGTGAGTGTGTGTATGCGAGTGAGTGTGTGTGCGTGTGTGTGTGTGAGTGTGCACGTGGGTCTGTGTGTGTGTATGTGAGTGTGTGTATGCATGTGTGTGTGTATGTGAGTGTGCGCGTGGGTCTGTGTGTGTGTATGTGAGTGTGTGTATGCATGTGTGTGAGTATGCACGTGGGTCTGCGTATGTGTGTGTGCGTGCACGTGTGTGTGTGTGTGTGTGTGTGTGTGTGAGTGTGCGCATGTGTGTCCAGATATAGCTACAATGTAAGCACTACATGCAAGGGGTTCCTTGCAGCCAGAACTGGAATATACACCCTTGTTCCAGTCACCAGCTCCACTCTGTCCCTTTTCCCCTATTTTTCTTTTTTTCTCTCTTCTTGTGATTGAACTAGTCCCCATCAGCCTATCTCTTTCTCCTCTCCCACCCGCTCCATCTGTCCACCTCCCTCCCCTCTTTATTCCAGGCTCCACCATCTTCTCCTGTCAGATTCCATCTTCTTCAGCTCTTTGTCACTTCTACCCATCACCTCCCAGCTTCTGACATCATTCTTGCTTTCACCTGCCTATCACCCCCCCTCACCTGGATCCACCTGTCACCTGCCAGCTCTTGCTCCACCCCTTCCCCCCCCAACCACCTTTTTATATTGGCTATCTCCCTCTTTCTTTCTGGTCCAGATGAAGGGTCTCGACCGGAAACATCAACTGTCCATTTCCCTCCACAGATGCTGCCTGACCCGCTGAGTTCCTGCAGCAGCTCGTTTTTTTATTGCTCCAGATTCCAACATCTGCCGTCTCCTTATAACTCTTAATGACTTTGGATTTAACTCAGTTTTCTAGCTTGCTACTCCTTACGTTAAATCACAAAGCTCATGCCTTGGGTTTACATGCTACCCCTCCAGCATCTTGTGTGTTGCTCCATATGCCAGCACCTGCAGTCTCTCATGTCTCATTGTTTCATGCCCCTGTGTTCTGAAACTGTTATTGTAAGTAGGACCTTTCAGTGCACCAGCCACACCAAGGGTCCACCTTAACATGCATCACAGTGATAAAGGAATGGATAGTCAGTTACTGGGAAAAGCTTATCACTCAAACCAACATCAGGAGAGATACCCCTAAGGCAATCAACTGAGAGTGGCTGAAGAGGTTCATTGATTAAAAATGAGGTGCTGTCAATATCATGCATAAAGGGCACTGGGCCAAGATCATGGTAGGAAACCTGAAATAAAAATATCAAGTTTCTGGAAATACTCAGCAGATCTGACAGCATCTGTGGAGAGAGAAGCAGTCAACATCTCAGGTCAATGGCCTTTCTGTTCCCCTCTTCACTTTCTGTTCCCTCTTCAGTGTTAGGTGATTCCGGATGAGATTAGGAAGCATATGCACACACATACCTACACACACATGCCATGCACACCTACACACAGCTACACATGCACACTTACACGCACGCTCGCACACATACACCTACACACACAGACGCACCCACGCATACACCCACGCATACACCCACGCACATACACCCACACACACACCTACGTATACTTGCACACGTGCACACACACACACACATGCATCTACGTATACACGCACACACATGCATGCACACACACAAGTATGCACGTGTGCACACAAACACACATACCTACACACACATGCCATGCACACCTACACACAGCTACACATGCACACTTACACGCACGCTCGCACACACACACCTACACACATGCACGCACACCTACGCACATGCTCACATGTACACATACACGCCAATGTGCACGCACATGCGTGCACACACACACGCACAGATGTCAGGCATAAGTCTAAAAGCATAGCCCTAGATCAGGAAGCAAATGGATCACGTGCAGGTAGAAGAGATTTAGTTTAATTTGGCATCCTGTTCAGTGCAGTCACTGTGGGCCTGCTCCTGTGCTGTATTGTTCTGTGTTCTATGTTTGAAATATTTCAAGAAGTTTGACCTTCAGCAGACCCTCACAAAGCCTCATATTACTTGCTTATTCTTAGACTCGTGCATCCCATTTGCAAATGTATGCTCCTGTTCTATTACAGGTGAGAGAACTACATTGTAATGTTATTACAATAATTCTGTTGAAAATTGTATAAGTTTAAACTGAAGTTAAATAGTGTTTTGAGAATAATTGCATATAGTTGAATAATTACTCCAAGTACTTCCCAGACGAAGAGGTAGGCAAGTGCATATACTAACAGTGAGATATAAAAAGATGGAAATATTAGCACTCGTTAGAGTGACAAGTTAGTGTGGTGAAAGCTAATTAAACCTTGAGTAGCTCTGAAGTAGATTCATTGGTATCATCATTATTTTCCCGTGGAGAACTTGAAGATCCTGCCGACAGCAAAACCTGTGCTTGTTTCAGATACTAAGCTCCAGGGATGTTGCCAGCACTGCGTCACCTCCTGATGTATTTGTGTGTTTGACCATTGCTACCATACATATCCAATGTCCCTCAAAAGCCCGGAGCCTTCGGGTAATTCAAATCGTACTTCAAGCTTGGTTGTTAAGGTGTCGTATTCTGAGTGGAGGTCGGTGACCAGTGGTGTACCTCAGGGATCTGCACTGGGACCCTTACTATTTGTGATTTTTATAAATGACCTGGATGAGGAAGTGGAGGGGTGGATTAGTAAGTTTGCGGATGACACAAAGGTTGGAGGTGTTGTGGATAGTTTGGAGGGCTGTCGGAGGTTACAGGGGGATATAGATAGGATGTAGAGTTGGGCTGAGAAGTGGCAGATGCAGTTCAACCCAGATAAGTGTGAAGTGATTCATTTTGGTAGGTCAAATATGTTGGCGGAATATAGTCTTAATGGTAGGACTCTTGGCAGTGTGGAGGATCAGAGGGATCTTGGGGTCCAAGTCCATAGGACGCTCAAAGCGGCTGCGCAGGTTGACTCTGTGGTTAAGAAGGCATATGGTGTATTGTCCTTCATCAATCGGGGAATTGAATTTAGGAGCCGTGAGGTATTGTTGCAGTTATATCGGTCCCTGGTCAGACCCCACTTGGAGTATTGTGCTCAGTTCTGGTCGCCTCACTACAGGGAACATGTGGAAGCCATAGAGGGGGTACAGAGGAGATTTACAAGGATGCTGCCTGGAACGAGGAGGATGCCTTATGAAAGCAGGTTGAGGGAACTCGGCCTTTTCTCCTTGGAGAGACGGAGGATGAGGGGGGACCTGATTGAGGTGTATAAGATGATGAGAGGTATTGATAGGGTAGATATTGAGAGGCTTTTCCCCAGGGCTGAATTGGTGGCCACAAGAGGACATAGGTTTAAGGTGCTGGGGAGTAGATATAGAGGAAATGTCAGGGGTAAGCTTTTTACTCAGAGAGTGGTGAGTGCATGGAATGGGCTGCCGGAAATGGTGGTAGAGGCTGATACGAAAGGGTCTTTCAAGAGACTGTTACATAAGTATATGGAGCTGAGTAAAATAGAGGGCTATGGGTAAGCCTTGTAATTTCTAGGGTAGGGACATGTTCGGCACAGCTTTGTGGGCCAAAGGGCCTGAATTGTGCTGTAATTGTTCTATGTTCTATGTTCTAAGCACGGTTAATCAGAATTTTTACCAATCTTCCCGAACAGCCAGCAACAACAGGAAGGTCTTGATAACCATACTTAATTTTACATTTGGACAGGTTTATGTTCTGGAAGGTTCAATACATCTACTCCTTAAATATATCAGTCAGTGCACCAAAGACCAAGAGTGCCTTGTCTACAGTCTCTGGATTGTGAAGAAATCCACTACAGATTCATAGGCTGGGGAAGAGAAAAGTACTTTGCTTCTTATTGTGAAATGTTCACACTTTATATTTGGGTGAAACTGTTGTGTGTAAATGTGAGTGTGTATGTGTATGTGTTCAAGTTAATATGTGTATACACACACACACACACACACACACACACACACACACACACACACAAAGACTTGACCTCAAAATCCTCCTTGTTTAACCTTGCACCTTATTGTCTACCTGCAATGCACTTCCTCTGTAGCTGTGACACTTTACTCTGTATTCTGTTATTGTTTCTACCCTGTACTACCTCAATGCACTGTGTAAAGAATTGATCTGTACAAACGGTATGCAAGACAAGTTTTTCACTGTAACTCAGTACAAGTGACAATAATAAACCACTACCAATACACACACACACACACACACACACACACACACACTTACATGTATAATCCACATGTATAAACATCTGTGTGTATATGTATGTGCATGCATTTCTTTGTATTTGTTTACCCATGTAAATGCATATGCATCATGTATTTGGGTGTACATCTGTGTTTAGTCTGTTTGCATTTGACTCTGTGTGTGTATTTGAGTGTGTTTAAGTTTGTGTGTATCCGTGAATGGGAGCACATTAAAAGAAGTACGTTTTCTAAATCGTGAAAGGATGCAGAGTTCTGAGGTGCAGAGGAACCTTGGTCTCCTAGTGCATGGTTTACAAAAGATGAGTATGGAGGTACAGTAAGGAATTTGGATAGCCAACAGATTACTATTTTTTTGAAAAAAGGGAATTGAATACAAAGGTAGGGAGGTTAAGCTTCAGTTATTTTGGGTACCAGTAAGACCACATCTGGAGTACTCTGTGAAGTATTGCTCTCCTTATTTAAGTAAGAATGTCAATGCATTCAAAGCAGTTCAGAGGTTTGCTGGTCTGGTACCTGGTATGGGTGGGTTGCCTTTATGAGGAAACATTGGACAGGCCAGGCTTGTAAGCACTGTAGTTTAGAAGATTGAGACAGGAGACAGAAGAGACTGCAGATGCTGGAATTTGGAGCAAATAAAAACAATCTGCTGGAGGAATTCAGTGGGTCAAGCAACATCCGTGAAAGGAAAGGAATGGTCAACATTTTGGGTTGAACCTTCCATCGGGACATTGTTTCTCTCTCTCCCAGTTTTGATAAGAGGTTCTGTACCTGAAACATTTACTCTTGTTTCTGAGGGTGGAGAGGGGAGATGGCCAGTATAAAGCGAAGGGGAGTGGTGAGACAGGAGCCCGAGATGATTGGTGGGCTGAGGAAGGGTGTAAGATGATGGGCAGGTTGTGCCAGGGAGGGAGGAGAGCCGGGGTGGAGTTGGGAAACAGTGGCAGGTGGATGAGAGATGGAGGAAGACAGAAAAAAGAGAGGCAGATGGACCGAGGTGGGAGGAGGGGAGGTGAAGGTTGGAGACAGCTGCTGGAGGGAGATAAACAGGAACACAAAGGGCTTCCAGTGCTGGACTCGGAGAAGTAAAGGGGGTGATAAGGGGGACCATTAGGGGAGAGGTGTATGGCAGATGGAACCAGCACCAGGGTTGTGATAGGGCTTGATTGAAACATATAGGATCTTGAGGACTATTAACAGGATGGATGTGGAGAGGATCTTTCCTCATGGGGGAATCTAAAACTAAGGGTAACTGTTTAAAAATAAGAGGAAGCCCACTTAAGATGGAAATGAGGTGAACTCTTTTCTCTGTGTGGGTCGTGAATCTTTGGAACTCTCATCCTCAAAGGGTGATAGTAACGGGGTCTTTGCATGTTTTTGAGGCAGAGATTGATAGATTCTTGATAAGCAAGTGGGTGTAAAGTTATTGAAGAGAAATGCAAAGTTGAGGTTATGTTTAGATCAGCCCCAATCTTATTGATAGCTGAATTGGCTAGAGAGACCTACTCTTGCTTCAAATTCAATGTGTTAATATATGTATACATCAGTTCTTTTGTCTTTGAGATATCTTTTAACTGTCTATATGTAGACACACTGAGTAGGATTCCCCCAATTTCATGTCACAACTGTAGTGACTGCAAAACCCAGCATCTTTAAGATGGAAAGATCTCCAGCCTGATAAAGACTTGGCTGAAGTGGACAAAAAGCAATGTTAGGAAGGCTAATCAGCTTCTAATAGAGAAGATGGAGGAATCTACCCTGACAACATTCAAAGCAGAAAACTGGGAGAGACGGTGAACAGCTATATCTTAATTCAAAAGAGTTTCAACTTCCGATAGTATGAAAGGAGAAGTGTGGAAATGGTTAATGTCAAAATTTATGGTTTGGATTCAAATAGACACTTTCAGATGATCCCTAAGTACTTAACACGTATGGTATTTTTGAACGCCAAGAACCAATATGTGCACAGCAAGCTCCCATAGATAACATTGCGATAACACCCAGATTATCTGCTTTTAACAGTGATACTGAAGGGATTAATTGCCCCTTCTCTTCTTCAAATTGGCACCAGAGAGTTTTCTTTTAACAAAGAGGCTGTATTTAGCATTCACCAGTTAAACACAGTGCACAGTCTCCCAACACTGCACCAGAGTAGTGGCCTCAACCTTTCTTGCTCAGGTCTCTGCAGAGAGAGTTGAACCTCTTAGTCTGTGCAAGCACAGAGCCACTGCCAACATGGTGCTTTGCTGCAGCAATATTGTTGGAACAATCTTGCTGCAATTTGCTTCTGATTTATTTATTCTTCCAAAAGAATGCCAGCCAAAATTAACTGTGGGGTGGCAAAGAAGAAATCACCAAACAGCAGATGGTCTTATTTGTCTGAAGTGAGACAGAAGGCTGATGAAGCACAAACTCTATGTGCACATCCAAGTAATGTAGATGTTCCTGATGTTAATTAACCATTCGTCCAAATAATTAAACAAAAACAAGTACATAATAACATTCTGGCTCAGAATTACCCCCAGGAGACACATGGGAATTGTATGCATATCATGTTTAATGAAAGTGTTTTAGCAGGGGGATTTCCAAATGATCAAAGAGTGAATATTAAAAAGTTGACTGGTACTTACACAGCAGGTTTTGCCCAACTTCATAGAGAATTGGGACAGATTTAACTCACAGCCCCTGGTCCTAGAACTCCAGGCAGTTTAGTTATTTTTGCTTTGTTCTATTCTTTATGTTTCTGAAGTCAAAGGGAGTGGAAGCAAGCAGCAGGGTTTCTGCACCAGCCAGCTTCCTGTTTGCCGAGTCAGGTTAAAAATTGTGAGAAATAGTGATTAGCTTGGAGAAAAGTCAACTAAAAGTGGGCAGACACGTCCCGACCGGTCTCCCTTCACATCATCCACTACCTCATCTCTTCAGGCACAGAAAAGAAGATGACCCAGTCAGATCATCCATGACCCTATTGAATGAAGGATAAGGAAATTTGGCATCTCCCCGATGACCCTCCCTGAAGGCATCCTATCTGGATGCACCACAGCTTGGTATGTCAACTGCTCTGTCCAAGACCGCAAGAAATTGCAGAGAGTTGTGGACACAGCCCAGTCCATCACAAAAACCAGCCTCCCTTCCGTTGACTCTGTCTACACTTCCTGATGCTTCCTGAAAGCAGCTAACATAATCAAGAACCCCTCCCGCCCCCGTCATTCTCTCTTCTCCCCACTTCCACTGGGCAGAAGATATAAAAGCTTGAAAATACACACCACCAGGCTCAAGGACAGCTTCTATCCCACTGTTATGAGACTCTTGAATGGACCTCTTGTACGATAAAGATGAACTCTTGATCTCTCAGTCTACCTCATCATGGCCCTTGCACCTTATTGTCTACCTGCACTGCACTTTCTCTGTAACTGTAACACTTTATTCTGCATTCTCAGAATCAGAAGCAGAATCAGGTTTATTATCACTGACATATGTCGTGAAATTTGTTGTTTTGTGTCAGCTGTTTTTGCTTTTCCCTCTGTACTACCTCAGTATACTTGTGTATGAAATGATCTGTATGGATGACATGTAAACAAAACCTTTTCACTGTATCCCGGTACATGTGGCGACAATAAACCAATTACCAACTGCAGAACAATCTTGACGGGCCGAGTGGCCTACTCCTGCTCCTATGATGTTCTTATGTACTAAGCAAAACTCTGCGGCACACATTCTAGCCTTCACCAAGTGTCCAGGACCCAGGGATGAGAGATTACAGCTTGAAAGTTAGTCTGGAGAAGCTGGGTTTTTTCTGTTGAGTGGAGATTTATTGGTGATGTATTTGTATTGGTTTATTATTGTCACATGTACCGAGATACAGTGAAAAGCTTTAGTTTGTGTGTCATCCAAACAGATCATGTCATACATAAGTACATCGAGGTAGTAAAAAGGAAAACAAAATGCAGAATATAGTGTTGCAGTTACAGAGAAAGTGCAATGCAGGCAGACAAATAAAGTGCAAGAGCCACGGTGAGGTAGATTGGGAGATCAAGAGTTCATCCTTTAGTGTATGAGAGGTTTGTTCAAGAGTCGTATAACAGTGGGATTGAAGTTGTCCTTGAGCCTGGTGGTATGTCCTCTCAAGCTTTTGTATCTTCTACCCTCCGACGGGAGGGGGGAGTAGAGGGAAAGACCGGGGCGGGAGGGGTTCTTCATTATGTTGGCTGCTTTCACAAGGCAACAGGAAGTGTAGACGGAGTGAGTGGAGGGGAGGCTGGTTTGTGTGATGGACTGGGCTGTGTTCACAATTCTCTGCAATTTCTTACCCTCTAAACGTTTCCTATCCATGCACCTGAACAAATGTTTTTTTTAAAATGTTGTTATTGTACCCGCCTCTCCCACTTCCTCTGGCAGCTCGTTCCACATACTCACTGCCCCTTAGGTCCCCTTTAAACCTTTCCCCTCTTACATTAAACCAATGCCCTCTAGTTATTAATTCCCCTTCCCTGGGAAAAAGACTGTGTGCATTCACCCTGTCTATGCCCCTCGTGATTTTATACTGTTGTGTGAAATCGTTCTTTACTATCTTAAGGATCAAGGACTCTGGACTCGAACTTTGTAGACCAAAACTAGTTTAATCACAAAGGCAAACGCGGGACAGAATGGATGGGAACAGACACACGCTCACTCACGCACAGGATACCACAAACCCGAGAGGGGAAGCACAACTGAGGTGAAATACACTCACACACACACACACACACACAAATACACACAAGCACACAGTAACAATGTACAACTTCAGGATATAACAATTCAATGCCCGTCCCACACTAGCATTGGCCCTTAACGCTCCCTGAGTCTGAGTGAAACGTTCCCTGACCATGTGGTGATGCACTCTTACCAATGATCTCTGTAGCGTTGTCTCACTACTCCTGGGGTTGTCAAAAGAGGGAGAGCTAGGGGATAGCAGCCCTTTTTATGTTGCTAGGAGGCTGGGTGGAGCCTCACTGTTGTGATTTAAACGAGCCAATAGTGTGGGAGTCAAAGACAAAGGTTCCTGCCACAGCCAGTGGCCAGGCAGGTTCAGAGACAAAGGGTACTGGTCAGGCAAGTTCAGAGGCAAAAGGTACTCTCACACCTGAGGGATGGGTGGAGCCGCACCTTGATTGACAGTAGTATCACTTCCGATCAGAGGAGCAATGTTGTCCTCCAATCAGCGGGGGTCAGTGTCGTTACTGTCATGTGACAGCCATGTGGATCTCTCACAACATATACACTTCTATAACATCACATCTCAGTCTCCTACACTTCAAGGAATAAGGTCCTAGCTCCCCCAACCCCTCCCTATAACACAGGTCCTCAAGTCCAAGCAACATCCTCGTAAAATTTTTCTGCACTCTTTCCAGCTTAATGACATCTTTCCTACAGCAGGGCAACCAAAACTGAAGACAATACTCCAAGTGTGGCCTCACCAATGCCTTGTATAATGGCAACATAACATCCCAACTTTTATACTGAATGCCTGCTTCTGGTCTTACAACGTTGTGAGTTTCCTGCATCTGATAATTTTCTTCAGCTCTCTTGGCCTTAACTTGGATTCTCCTCTTGACCTCCAGTATTCCCTCAACATTCCACTTCTCCATTAAGAAATTCCTTTAAAACTAATCTGAGTATCTAATGTTTTGGACACTTGCCCTGGTACCTCCTCTATAAGTAATGTTTAGTTTGATCACCCTCCGATGAACTACCTTGATTTGGAAGGTGGTGACAGAGTGAGATGTTCCTGCTTTCTCAGGATAGGTTCACCTCCATGGGCTGTCAAGATAAGTACCAGGACAGTTCCAGTTCACTCACAGATCACTGGGTGGCCATGCTCTGTTGATATCTGGCAGCTCCAGGCAAGCAGCTGAAGGTTGCCATGAGGTTCTCTGGGTGAGACCCATATCTAGGTCACAGTCATTGGGTTGGGATAGTTGCTGGAATAGAGGGGAGGGTGGCTGGCCATCACAGATTAACCCTGGAGGGGATGACTGAGGGTGGGTTGATCACGAATGGTTCTCACCTTGGTAGAGTCAGAGCAACCGGCAGCTGGAGAGCAAGGGAATACTTCCTTTGGGAAGGGCATGGAAGAGGGAGGTTGGAGACTGAAGGAAGGATGCAAGGGAGGAAGCTGAGAGAGAGGTGGCTGATTAAAAGTAGGAAGAGTTTGAGATGGAGGAATGGGTCTTAAGTTTCTCCTGAGGGAAGGAAGGGATTAGGGTAGGAAAAGTGAGGAAGAGGGTTTGAGACTGTGAGTGCTGGGAGCGTGTGTGTGTATGAGTGAGTAATAGTGGGAGTGTGTGTATGTGAAAGTCTATATATGAATCAGTATGCACCTGTGTGTATGTGTGTTTGCATGTCTGTGTGTGCATGTGTGCGTGCGCAAGTACGTGTGAGTGTGTGTGCATGTGTGTATACTTGTGTGTATGTGTCTGCATATGAGTATGTGCATGTCTATGTGCATGTTTGTGTGTGTCTGTATCTGTTCATTTGTGCTTGTGCACGTATGTATGTGTGAGTGCACTTAGGTGTGTGTGTGTATGTGCATATATGTGTGTGCATGTACATGTTCATGTCTATGTGTACATGTGTGTGTATATACTCTGTGTGTGTGTGTGTGTATGTGTGTGTGTGTATATACTGTGTGTGTGTGTGTGTGTGTGTGTGTGTGTGTGTGTGTGTGTGTGTGTGTGTGTGAGTGAATCTGTGCAGCAAAGCTTGCTCTCCAATTATCTTGGACCTCCTTACCGTTGGACAAAGACCTCGCTCCACTAAGCCCGTGTGGCAGCCAGTGTACTACAACAACTGCTCCACTTTAAAAGAAATCACAACACAGGCATATTCCACTCCTTAGAGCTGGAACAGAAGCAAGTCATCCTCAAACTCTAGGGAATGCCTAAGAATATAGGATTACCTGGAGAGGTTTTACTATGATAAAGATATTCAATAAATGCAAATCATTGCTCTGTAGTAAATTATATATAACCACAGCTGAAAACACCTCCTCTTGTTATTTTAGGAACCTTTTGGCAGAAGTAAAATCTCCAGTAAATTAGCAGAGAGAGTAATTTTGAAACAATTGTGTTAAGCACTCAGACATGTTGACATTCCTCAATGTAACATAAATTGTACCTTTTATATACCATGAACTGTGAGTAATCATCACCTTATAATGACTAAACCACGACTGTTACCATTTTAACGATCACATTTAATCGGCGACTTTTTTGAACAAAGACCTCACAAACAATGTGAGTTCATCGTCATTGAAACTAAACAATCATCATTAAGTTATAACCCTGAAATAGAGTTGCAGAGGGCTAGGGAGGAAGACAGAGAGGGACAGTCACCTGTATCAACCATGGCATTCAATACCAGTAATAAGCAATTCTCTTAGAAGTCGTTTGCTGGACCCCCAAACTGTAACATCGATGACTGTAATTTACAAGAATGTTATTCTTGTTGCACCATAGAACATGGAAGAGTACAGCACAGGAGCAGGCCCTTCAGCCCACCATGTCAGTGCTGACCATGATGCTAATTTAAACTGCACTTCTGCCGACACATGGTCTATATCCCTCCATTCCCTGCTTGTTCATGTGCCTGTCTAAATGCCTCTTAAACAGTTCTATCATATCTGCTTCCACCACATCCACTGGCAGTGGACTCCAGGAACCTAGGACTCTCTGTGTGAAAAAACGTACTGCATAAATCTCCTTTAAACTTTTCCCCTCTCACCTTAAAGCTATGCCCTCTAGTATTTAACATTTCCATCCTGGGAAAAAGATTCTAATTATCTACCCCGTCTATGCCTCTCATAACTTTATAAACCTATCAGGTCTCCCCTCAGCTCCCAACGCTCCAGAGAAAACAATCCAATTTTTGTCCAACCTCTCCTTTTAGCACGCACCTTCTAATCCAGTCAACATCTTGGCAAACCTCTTCTGCACCCTCTCCAAAGCGTCCACATCCCTCCTGTAATGGAGTGACCAGAACTGCATACAGTACTCCAGATGTGGCCTAACCAAAGTTATACACAGCTGCAACAATTTCCCAACTTTTGTACTCGGTGTCCCAATCAATGAAGTTAAGTATGTTGTACACCTTCCTTACCACTCTATCTAGTTGTGTTGCCATTTTCAGGGAGCTACGGTAGTGTAGCAGTTAGCGTAACACTATTACAGTGCCAGCGACCCAGTTTCAATTCCCGCCGCTGTCTGTATGGAGTTTGTATGTTCTCCCCATGTGTCTGCGTGGGTTTCCTCCGGGTGCTCCAGTTTCCTCCCACATTCCAAAGATATACGGGTTAGGAGTCGTGGGCATGCTATGTTGGCGCCGGAAGTGTGGCAACACTTGTGGCCCATTCTCAGTAACACAAGAAGGCGCATTTCACCTTATGTTTCACTGTACATGTGACTAACAAATAAATATCTTATCTATGGGTGTGGACTCCGAGGTGATCTTACCATTCACGTTGTATCCTAATCTCATTTGAACTCTTAAACCTTGCATTTATCCGAAATAAACTCCATCTGCCATTTTTCAGCCCATTTTCCCAACATATCAATATCACCTTGTTGGTTAAGCTGGGCTTTTTCTGTTGAGTGGAGATTTATTGGTGTCCACATTGTCAACAATTCCGCCAATCTTCATGCCATCTGATCAGACTTACTGATCATGCCTCCTATATCCATATCCAAATCATTCACATATATTACAAACAGCAGGGGTCCAGGCACCAATCTCTGTGGAACACCATGTAGTGTGAAAGGTCATGGCTGTCATGTGACTGTGACAACACTGACCCCTCTGGTTGGGACGACACCATTGAGCACATGGCCAAAAGCGACACCACCGTCAATCAAGGTCTGGCTCCACCCCACCCATTAGGTAAACACCTTTGTCCTTGCTGGACCACCTGGACTGGTCCTTGCAAGCACCTTTGTTCCTGGGCACATCTAACCATTGGCCCATTTAAACTCCTTTATCCTTGCTGGACCACCCAGCCCTCCAGCAGTATAAAAGTGCTGCATGTTTGGTTCTCTCTCTCTCTGTCTCTCCGAGGATGTTGAGGTAAGCTGTACACTACTTCAGGGCAGTTAGTTAAGGACTCCCAAGACCAAACAGCCAATGTTTGTCCAGAATCAGGGTGTTCAAACATTGTATTGTTTATTCCTTGATCATTTGTAACCAGTTATTGTGTGTGTGTGTGTGTGTGTGTGTGTGTGCACCTCACCCCTGTTGCGATTCCTTTCACGTTCACGACCTCCTGCTTGAGAGTGTGCGAGTGTGCATCCGTTCCCATCCATTCTGTCCCTGCGTTTGTCTTTGTAAATAAAATTCTCCTTTTTAAAGTACAGAGACTTGTGTCTGAAGCCCTCTGCCTTTAAGACCTGAAAGAACCTTTTCTCACAACACACCACTAGGCACAGGTATCCAAAAACCCTCTCCAATCACCCCCTGTCTCCTGTTGCAAAGCCAATTTTGGATCCAATTTGTCAACTTTTTCTGGATCCCATGAGCCCTAACCTTTCAGACCAGTCTCCCATGTGGGACCTTATCGAAGACCTTACTGAAGTGCATGTAAAACATATCTTCTGCACTGTTCTCAATGCACTTTGTAACCTCCTCAAAAAATTCAAACTGACTGGTCAGACAGGATCGGCCCTTGACAAAGCAATTCTGGCTGTCTCTGATTGGTCCCTGCCTTTCCAAGTGATCATTAGTCCTGTCCCTGAGAACTTTTTCCAATAACTTCCCTACTACTGATGCTGGGCTCACAGGTCTGCTGCCCTTTATGAGAAGGGAGACTACATTTGCTGTCCTCCAGTCATCTGGTACCTCATGTAGCCACTGAAGATTTAAAAATCTCAGCAATCGCTTCCTTTCCTTCCCATAGCATTCTGGCAAAAATCTCAGCCAGTCCTGAGGATTTACTCCCCACCCCCCTTAAGCTCCACCGATGCATTGAGTACCTCCTCTTTATTTATGGAGACTTGCACTCAAATTTCACCTTCACCTTCAATGAGTTCTCCAACCACAAAGTCTGTTTCCTAGTTGTAAATGGATAAAAATTATTCATTTAGAATCACACCTCTCCCTTCTTGCTCTACCCACAGATTGTCCCAGTTGTCCATAATGAGCCTTATTCTTTTCCTTGTTATTCTTTTGTCCTTAATATACTTACAAAACACCTTTGAAGTTACTTTAATCCTGTCTGCAGTGATATTTCATGACCCTTAATTTACTTTCCTAATTTCCTTTTGTAATCATCTCCCTACACTTCTTATACTCTTGATGCTCCTTCCCCCATTTAGTTCTTTATACCTGCAATATGTTTCATTTATTTTCCTTATCCAACCATCAATATTTCTCAACTTCCATCTGCTTTCATACTTACAAGAACAAGTTGGCCCTGAACTCTTGCTATTTCTTCTTTGAATGCTTCCCACTGTGCTGATATAGATTTGCCTGCATGTCATAAAGTCAGAGGGTCATGTAACACAGTGCGGAAACAGGCCCTTCAGCCCAACTCATCCCTGCTGACCAAGGTGCCCACCTAAACTAGTCCCATTTTCCCGCATTTGACCTGTATCCCTCTAAATCTTTTCTGTCCCTGTACTCATCCAAATGCCTTTTAAATGCCATTGTTGTACCTGCCTCAACTACTTTCTCTGGCAGCTCATTCCATATATGTACCACCCACTGTGTGAAGAATTTGCCCCTCAGGTCCCTTTTGAATCTTTCCCCTCTGACCTTAAACCTATGGCCAGTAGTTTTTGATTCCCTTTCCCTGGGAAAAAAACTGTGTGCATTCACCCTATCTCTGCCTCTCATGATTTTATACATTTCTATAAGGTCACCCCTCAGTCCCCTATGTGCCAAGGAATAAATTCTTAGCCTGCCCAACCTCTCGCTATAACTCAGGCCCTCGACTCCTGGCAACATTCTCATAAATCTCCTTTGCACTCTTTTCATTTAATGATGCCTTTCCTATAACAGGGTGACCAAACTGTACACAGTACTCCAAGTGCGGCCTCACCAACATCTTGTACAAGTGCAACATAACATTTCAACTTCTGTACTCAGTGTCCTGACTGATGATGGACAGCATGCCAAATGCCCTTTTCACCACCCAGTTTACATGTGGCGTCACTTTCAGCGAACTATGTACCTGTACTCCCAGGTCCGCAGAGGATACAAAGACAGGTGGAGGGGCAGGTAGTGTTGAGAAGGCAGGGAGCTTGCAGAAGGTCTTGGACAGGTTGGGAGAATGGGCAAGGAAGTGTCAGATGGAATACAATGTAGGGAAGTGTACGGTCATGCACTTTGGTAGAAGGAATAAAGGCATAGACTATTTTCTAAATGGGCAGCGAATTCAAAAATCAGAGGTGCAAAGGGACTTGGGAGTCCTAGTGCAGGATTCCCTAAAGGTTAACTTGCAGGTTGAGTCCATAGTGAGGAAGGTAAATGCAATGTTAGCATTCATTTCAAGAGGACTAGAATATAAAAGCAAGGATGTCATGCTGAGGCTTTATAAGGTGTTGGTCAGACCACGTTTGGAGTATTGTGACCAGTTTTGTGCCCCATATCTAAGGAAGGATGTGCTGGTATCAGAGAGGGTCCAGAGGAGGTTCACAAGAATGATCCTGGAATGAAAGGGTTAACGTATGAGGAGCATTTGATGACTCTGGGCCTGTACTCACTGGAGTTTAGAAGGATGAGGGGGGATCTCATTGAAACCTACTGAACATTGAGAGGCTAGGAATCTCCGGCGCTGTAATAGTGTTATGCTAACCGCTATGCTACCATGCTTTTCCAGGTCCTGTCTTATTTTAATGAAATTGGCCTTCCATCCCCGCACCCCCCCCCCCCATATACAGAGTTATAGTTACTATTTCCAAAATATTTCCCCACTGACACTCCCTCCACTTGACTGGCTACATTCTCCAAGACAAGGTCCAGTGAAGCTCCTTTCCTCATGGGTCTCTTGACATACTGTTTCAACAAGCTCTCCTGGATATACCTCAAAAATTCTGTCCCCTGTACCTTTTATGTTAAGTCAATCCCAGTTAACATTTAGGAAAGAAATGCTCAAGTACTGTAACCATATTTTTATCACATCTCTCTGCTCTTGGCCTGCATATCTCTTCCTTTATCTCCTGTTGACTATTTGGTGGTCTGTAATACAGCCCCAGAAAACTGACACCCTTTTTGTTCCTAACCTCTAGCCATAGGCCCTCATTTGAGGAGTCTTCTGGAATATCCTCCCTCAGTACTGAAGTGACGCATTCCTTGGCTAAGAGAGCAATGTCACATCCTCTTTTATTCTCCCCGTGTTTTTTGTTCTCCCCATGTCTGCGTGGGTTTCCTCCGGGTGCTCCGGTTTCCTCCCACATTCCAAAGACATATGGGTTAGGAAGTTGTGGGCACGCTATGTTGGCGCCAGAAGCGTGACGACACTTGTGGACTGGCCCCAGAACACTCTACACAAAAGATGCATTTCACTTTGTGTTTCAATGTACGTGTGACTAATAAAGAAATCTTATCTTATCTTATCTTTTACATTCTGCTCTGCCTTACCTGAAAATTTTATACCCCGGGAAACCACGTTGCCCATCCTGCCCGTCTTTCAACCATCTCTCTGTGATGACAATAATGCTGCAGTCCAACTTGTCCACCTTAATTCCTTGCATTAAAATAGATGAAATTTAACTTTGTATTCTCCTCATGCATGTTTACTTCCTGCATTGCCTACTGGACTTGATAACTTTTCTCCTCTAGGTGCCTGTACTTCCTTTGAACATCTACTTTCAGTGCCTTTCCCCTACCAATTAAACCTTCCCCCAAAGCACTAGCAAACCTGCCCACTCAAATGCTGGTCCTGTTCTGGTTTGGGTGCAACCTGGCCCTCTTGTACAGGTACTACCTTCCCCTGTCTAAACTTCTCGTTCCCTCGGTAAAGCAGCCAACATAACCAAAGACTCCTCCCACCCAGACATTCTCTCTTATCCCCCCTCCCACTGGGCAGAAGATACAAAAGCCGCAAAGAACGTACCACCAGACTCAAGCACAGCTTCTATCCGGCTGTTGTAAGACTATTGAATAAACTTCTTGTACGATAAGTTGGACTCTTGACTTCACAATCTACCTCGTCATGGCCTTGCACCTTATTGTCTACCTGCACTGCACTTTCTCTGTAACTGTAACACTATATTCTGCATTCTGTTATTGTTTTCCCTTGTACTACCTCGATGTACTGAGGTATTGAAATGATCTGTATGGACGGCATGCAAAACAAAGTTTTTCACTGTACCTCAGTACATGTGACAAGAATAAACCAATTTACCAATTACCCAGTCACGGTCCCAATGATCCAAGAACCTAAAACCCATACCCTGCACCATCCCTTCCATTTGACTTGTCCTTTTATTCCTATACTCACTAGCTTGTGGTACCGGAAGCAATCCAGAGATAATAACCTTGGAAATCCTACTCTTTAAATGGTGTTTACATTGATTTCAAATCCAGTACAGAGCACAGTGTTGAGAAGGTGGCTACTCAAGGAAGTTTAGTCAGAAGAAATGCACCCAACAAGAGTTAAGTATTCTTCCTTTACCATTTAAGACTGTCTCAAGCAGCAATTTATGTCCATATATGGTAGAATTTCCATCAATCTCTATGTGTGAATGAAGTGGGAGTTCCATATCACACAATTTTGTAAAAAAATTTATATGTAGGGGGGAAATAAATTTGAAACAAGGTAGGAGGCATTTAAATACTAAAGGTGTCACATGCAAGCTAGTATTTATTTGATGTTAATAGCTCCACTGGGTACAGTTAGCTTCTTAGTTAAGTAGCTTTGGGAGACAGTGCCAGTTCTTATCACTGTGCTAATGTCCCAGGTATCTCATCTCAGTCAGTACAAGAGTGGAATACAGAGCAGAAGGCTGAGACAACACTAAAATAGTTTAAGGGAATTGGGACATTTGCCAAGCTTTATTCTTTCAGATCAAATCTTACAAGGTTTGTTATGTAAATTATTCTAACTTTTGGTTCTCCTTCTGGAGAACTGTTAGTTTAGAAGATTAGATTAGCATTGTCTAAAGCCCAATTCCTTCATTTAAGTGTCCACCAACACTTACAATGATGGGGAGTAGTGATAAATTATTTATAAAAGCATTGGGCCAATTACAAGCTTATTGAAGAAAGGTTATCAGGATTTGGTTCAAACCTGTCCAAGGGTATATGGAAAAATGGCTTAAGAAGCAGACTATTCTAAATTTAAGTAGAGGCTATAATTTAAAGAAAGACCTGCATTCATATAGTGCTTTTTAAGACATCCTAGAGCACTTTACAAGCAAAGAAGTACTTTTAAAGTGGATTCATTGTTTCACTGTAAAAAACAAAGAATATTTAACTCTTGTTCTGTACATTTCTTCCAATATGCACACAGCAAACTCCCATGAAATGTCATGGTCTGATAATGTGCTAGTATTGTTGATCAAGGGATAAATATTTGCCTAATACTTATACAGTGAATGGTCAGGCCCTGGGGACCAGTGTGGAACAGAGGGACCCAGGAGTACAATTACATGGTGCATTGAAAGTGGTGTCACAGGTAGACAGGGTGGTGAAGAAAGCATTTGGCATATTGGCCTTCATCAGTTGAGACGTATGTTACAGTTGTACAAGACGTTGGTGAGACCACACTTGGAGTGCTGTGTACGGTTTTGGTCGCCTCGTTATAGGAAAGAAGTCATTAAACTAGAAAAAGCACAGAGAAGATTTACCAGGATGCTGCCAGAACTCAAGGGCTGAGTTATAGGGAGAGGTTGAGAAGGCTAGGACTTTATTCCTTGGAACATAGGAGATTGAGGAGTGACCTTATAGGGGTGTATAAAATTATGAGGAGTTAGATATTGTGAATGCACATGGTCTTTTTCAAAGGGAAGGTAACTAAAAACGAGAAGACATAGGTTTAAGGTGAAAGGTGAAGGGTTCAAAAGTGACCTGAGGGACAACTTCTTCACGCAGAGGGTGATGTGTATATGGAGTGAGCTGCTAGAGAAAGTTGTTGAGGCAGGTACAACAACATTTAAGAGACATTTGGACAGGTACATGGATAGGAAGGGTTTAGAGGGATATGGGCAAATGGGACTAGCTTGGTGGGCACCATTGACAAATTGGGCTGTAGCGCCTGTTCCCATGCCGTGTTACTCTATGACTCTATAGAGGCAGAACTCAATTACACTCAATCTAAAAGAGTGGCAAGAATTTAATTCCATCCACATGGGTGAATAAACAGAGCCCAAGTTGAAGCTGTTGCAAAAGGCATAATTTCTTCAACACTTCATCAGAACATCAACTGAGATTTTACAATTAACATGCAGAAATGAGACTTGAACCAAGCTGCTGCTAACTGAATCACAGTTGACACTGAATAGAGGTAGTGAATTGAAGACAAACTTCTCGACTCAAAGGGTTGCAAAACTTTGGAATTCGATAACCCAGGAAGCTGTGCATGTGTGTCATTAAATATGTTCAAGGATGAGATGATTTTCTGACTCCAGAGGTATCAAGGGTTATGGGGATTGAGCAGGGAACTGGAGCTGAGGCCAATGATCTTATTAAATGGTAAAGCAGGCTCAAGGGGCTGTAAGGCCAACTTAAGTTCCTACTTCTTATACTCTAATGATTTGTTACAGTTCTTTGCTTCATTGCTGTGTTGATTGAAAGGCATTTTCTAATTTTGTTACTCTAAGAAAACATGAATTTAAATTTGCAGAGAAAGTATGCCTATGGATAAGAAAATAAAATTAAATTAGCCCTCTGAAATTAAAAAAAAGTAGAAAGATGACAGTTTTCGAGACTAAATTGGTTAATAAGAGCCTGTTCTCAATAACCAATGGGAGTACAAATGACAGACTTAAAGTCAAATGCATTTATATATCACCTGCAATAAAATAATCTCCAGACTCCTAGACCTGGGACTCACCTCCCTTTGGACCTGGATCATTGACTTCCTGACCAGCAGACCTCAATCAGTAAGGATGAGCAACAGCACCTCTGCCGTGATTATCCTCAACACTGGTGCCCTACAAGGCTGCATCCTCAGCCCCTTACTTTTCTCCCTATACACTCACGACTGTGTGGCCAGAAGCTGCTCTAACTCTATCTACATGTTTGCGGATGACACCTCCGTAGTGGGCCGTATCTCAAATAACGATGAGTCAGAGTACAGGAAGGAGATAGAGAGCCTAGTGACATGGTGTCATGACAACAACCTTTCCCTCAATGTCAGCAAAACAAAAGAGCTAGTCATTGACTTCAGGAAGAGGAGGTGGTGCACACACTCCTGTTTACATCAACGATGCTGAGGTCGAGAGGGTTGAGAACGTCAAGTCCCTAGGAGTGAACACCACCAATAGCCTGTCCTGGTCCAACCAAGAAAGCTCACCAATGCCTCTACTTCCTCAGCAGGCTAAAGAAATTTTGCATGTCCCCGTTGACCCCCACCAATTTTTATCGATGCACCATAGAAAGCATCTTATCTGGATGCATCACGGCTTGGTATGGCAACTGCTCTGCTCAAGACTGCAAGAAACTGCAGCAAGTTATGGACACAGCTCAGCACATCACAGAAACCAGATTCCACTCCATGGACTCTGTCTACACTTTTCACTGCCTTGGTAAAGCAGCCAACATGATCAATGACCCCTCCCACCCTGGACATTCTCTCTTCTCCCCCCTCCCATTGGACAGAAAATACAAAAGCCTGTAAGTACGTACCACCAGGCTCAAAGACAGGTTCTATCCTGCTTTTATAAGACTATTGAAAGGTCCCCTTAAGATGGACTCTTGACCTCACAGTTTACCTCGTTATAACCTTGCACCTTATTATCTGCCTACACTGCATTTTCTCTGTAACTGTAACACTACTTTCTGCATTCTGTTATTGATTTTCCCTTGTACTACCTCAATGTACTGGTGTGATGAAATGGTCTGTATGCATGGCATGCACAACAAAGTTTTTTACTGTACCTCGATACATGTGACAATAATTAACCAAAACAAAACATTCCAAGGTGCTTCACACGAACACAACCAGACAATACCAAGGCAAAGGAGCAACATCACTATGAGCTTGTCAGTTGTAGGTGCATCATGAGTGAACAGTGAAAAAGAGGTTTAGCGGGAGAAAGGATTTCAATTGCCTATCAGAAGTCACCTTTTTCTTTCAGTGTAGAATCAGCTGGTTGAGTTAAATTGCTTTCTTCTATGCTCCAGGAGCCTTTGGCTAGATAAATATTTGCATTCGACAGTTAAGGGTTATGAACATCATTGGCAAGACCATCCCTAATTACTTGAGAAGATGATGGTGAACCACTCTGGCCTTTCAGCCCACCAAGTTCACACCACCGAGTCTCTGCTGACTATCAAGAAACAACTTCCACAAATCCTACACTGATCCCATCTTATTCCTCCCACATTCCCATCAATTTCCCCCAGATTCTCCCACACTCCTACAAACTGGGTGCAATTTATGATGGCCACGCGTCTTTGGCATGTGGGAGGAAACCAGAGTACCCGGTGGAAACCCATGCAGTCACATGGAGAATGTGCAAACACCACACAGGGAGCACCGGAGGTCAGGATTGAACCCCGTTCTCCGGAGCTGTGAGGCACTGGCTCCACTCGCTGCACCAAATGGTCTCTTGAGACTTTGTTGTCATTCTGGTGATAGTGGCCCAACAGCGCTGTCGAGTAGAAGGTTCCAGCTGATGAATATACATGGAATGATGGTATGTGACTTGAAGAGGAACTGTAGGTGGTGCCATTGCCCTTTGCCTGCTGCCTCTTTGACCTTCTTGATGGTAGAGGTTTGGAAGATGCCATAGAGCAGACTCTGAATAGTTGCAGTGCATTCTGTATATGACACTGTACACCATTGGGAGAGGAAGTGAACGTTTAGGGTGCATGGGTGACATTAAGGGGTCTACCTCATCCTGGAGGCACAAGAGTGTTGGAATCTGGAGTAATGAACAATCTGCTGGAGGAACTCAGTGAGTCGAGCAGCATCTGTGAGGGGAAGGAAATGTCAGGTTGAAACCCTTCATCAAGACTAATTTGGCATGGTTTCAACCCAAAAGGTCGACAATTCCTTTTCCCCCCACAGATGCTGCTCAACCCACTGAGTTCCTCCAGCCGATTGTTTGATACTTTATGTTGAATTGTGTTGACCAATATCCTCAGCAGAAAATTCTATGTCAAACTATTCATGAGAGAGAAGAAGATACAGCGTTAGTGGACCATGTAAAAGATCAGTGCACCATTTTAAAAGTGAGATAAATAACTGATAGAATAGAATAAATAATAGAAAAATTGTCTACAGGAAAGATGTGGAGGCTTTGGAAAGGGTGCAGAAGAGATTTACCAAGATGCTGCCTGGATTAGAGGGTATGAGCTCTAAGGAGAAGTTGGACAAACTTGGGTTGTTTTCTCTGGAACATCGGAGGCTGAGGGGAGGCCTGATAGAATTTTATAAAATTATGAGAGATGTAGACAGGGTAAACAGTCAGAACCTTTCTCCCAGGGTTGAAACGTCAAGTACTGGAGAACATGCATGTAGGGTGAAAGGGGGAAAGTTTAAAGGAGATGAGTGGGGCAATTTTTATTTTGCACAGAATTATAGGTGCCAGGAACGGGCTGCCAGGGGTGGTGGTGGAAGCAGATACGATAGTGGCATTTAAGAGGCTGTTAGATACATGAATATGCAGGGAATGGAGGGATATGGATCATGAGCAGGCAGACAAGATTTGGTTTAATTCAGCATTGTGTTCAGCACAGACATAGTGGCCTGAAGGGCCTGTTCCTGTGCTGTACTCTTCGATGTTCTATGTTAACAGGAGATGGATCAAGTAATACACAGATATTAGTAGAGAAAGGCTATGTAGGGGAAGCAGTTATAGGAGAGAGAACATTTTCAACAGTGATAAATGGAAAGACTAATTTTTAAAAGAGACAGATCATAAATGGCCATGTTTTGACATATTCCAACATATTCAGAATATGTTTTCTATTTCACATTTTTCCTCAAACCCTTGAGAGTTCTGTGCCATTCATTTTCTATTATCATATCAAATTCCACTGTCATTTCTTAATCTCTGTTGCATGATTTCCCTTTGAAAGCGAAGATTGGAAACTTAATGCTCTTGGCTACAAGGTATTCAGGAATATTAGATCACCAGTCCAAAGGTATTATGATGGGAAAGGAGGGAATAGGAAGAGATTTGGTAATGTTGATCAAATGAACTGCTATAACACTGGAGAGGGATGACATTAAGAATAAAAGAAATCGAAGCAGCAGTGGATTATTTAGCCCTTCGCTCCTGCTTTGCTATCACCAGGATCATGTCTGATCTTTTATCTCAACACCACTTTCCTGCACTAACTCTATATCCCTTGAGGTCCAGAAATCTATCAATCTCTATCTTGAATATTCTCAATGACTGAGCCTCCACAGCTATCTTGGGTAGAGCGTTCCAAAGATTCACTAGTCTTTTGGCATGAATCTTGTGCATGAATTGCAAAAGGTTGGTTTGCAGGTGCAACAGTTTATCAAGAAGGCAAATGGAATGTTGGCCTTCATTGCTAGAGAGATTGAATTTAAGAGCGGGGAGGTTATGCTGCAACTGTACAGGGTACTGGTGAGGCTGCACTTGGAGTACTGCGTGCAGTTCTGGTCTCCTTACTTGAGGAAGGATATACTGGCTTTGGAGGTGGTGCAGAGGAGGTTCACCAGGTTGATTCCAGAGATGAGGGGGTTAGCCTCTGAGGAGAGATTGAGTCGCCTGGGACTATACTCGCTGGAATTCAGAAGAATGAGAAAGGATCTTATAGAAACATATAAAATTATGAAAAGGATAGATAAGATAGAGGCAGGAAGGTTGTTTCCACTGGTAGGCGAGACTAGAACTAGGGGACATGGCCTCAAGATTTGGGGGAATAGATTTAGGACGGAGATGAGGAGAAACTGCTTTTACCAGCGAGTAGCGAACCTGTGGAATTCTCTGCCCAGGGAAGCAGTAGAGGTTACCTCAGTAAATATATTTAAGACACAGTTAGATAGATTTTTGCATAGTAGGGGAATTAGGGGTTATGGGGAAAAGGCAGGGAGGTGGATTTGAGTCCACGGCCAGGTCAGCCATGATCTTATTGAATGGCAGAGCAGGCTCGATGGGCCAGATGGCCTCCTCTTGCTGCTATTTCTTATGTTCTAAAGAACATAAGATAAGATATGACATCTTTATTAGTCACATGCCCATTGAAACACACAGTGAAATACATCTATTGGTGTAGTGTTCTGGGGGCAGCCTGCAAGTGTTGCCATGCTTCCGGTGCCAACATAGCACGCCCACAACTTCCTAACCCGTACATCTTTGGAATGTGAGAGGAAACTGGAGCACCCGGAGGAAACCCACGCAGTCACGGGGAGAACATACAAACTCCTTACAGACAGTGGCCGGATTTGAACCCAGGTTGCTGGTGCTGTAAAACGTTATGCTAACCGCTACATCTCAATCCTGAATGACCTACTCCTTATTTTGAGAATTTAACCCCTGGTTCTTGACACCCCAGTCACGGGAAACATCAGTTCTACTTCACCGCTGTCAAACCCTGTAAGACAGTTGCAAAGGCACATAGATAGGAAAGGTTTGGAAGGGTATGGGCCAAACACGGGACTAAATTGGATGGGCACCTTGGTTGGTATGAACCAGTGGCACCAAAGAGCCTGCTTCCATGTTGTATGACTCTCAGAAGTTCGAAGCAACAAACAATCTGCTGGGGGAACTCATCGGGTTAAGCAGCATCTGTGGGGGGGGGGGGGGTTGCGGGGGGAAGGAATTGTCGACATTTTGCGTCAAAACCCTGCATCAGGTCAATAACAATGCTCAGCGGGACAGGCAGCATCCGGAGGAAAAGGGACAGTCGATGTTTCAGGTTGAGCCCTTCATCCAGAAATGCTGGCTGCCCGTTTCCCTCCACAGATGCTGCCTGACCCACTGAGCTCCTCCAGCATCTTGTTTCTTGCTCCAGGTTCCAGCCATTGTAGTGTCTTGTATCTCTGTAATTTTATACATCTCAATTAAGTCCTCACTCAATGTCTTCTGATCTACCTGAGTGGTGGAAGAAAAACAAGAGACTGAACAACTTACCTCTGTTTCTATTTCTTATGTTCTTATTTTCATAGCACATTTCTTCACCAGATCGACTGTGCTAACAAAGATTCGGAGGGGCACACACCAGATCCAAGTTGCTCATAAATGACTGAAAAGAATTGCTTGACCCATTAAGAATGCCACCATAGAGACTGATTCCACTACAAATGGAGCAAGAGAGTATCTTATTCTCCCTGTAGTCTTTTTCTGAGCCTATTGTGACTGCCCCAGTTAATATATACTATTTTAAAATGGTCCGTATAAATCTTCCAAAGCAAATCTAGTTAGATTCAATTAAAGACTTGGGTGCTCCAGCTTTTCAGAGTTCAATGGAAGAATAAATAGTCTTGTATTAATGAGGTGCGCTCTCCGACTCATTAGCAGCTTACACTCCTGTGTCTTCATGTGAAGAGGCAAAATTGTATATCTGTGCAAGGCATGATCATAATTCACTATATAGGTCACTACATTACAGGGAAATATGCTTGCAGCTGAGAAGGTGCAGAGCCGGTTTACAAGGAAGTTGCCAGCACTGTTTTTTGGTTGAGGACGGGATGGATAAGCTAGCATTGTGTAGTTTGGAACAGAGGACACGGAATGGAGACTAAATTGAGGGGCTTAAGATCACAGGTAAGATAAGATAAGATAAGATATCTTTATTAGTCACACGTACATCGAAACACACAGTGAAATGCATCTTTTGTGTAGAGTGTTCTGGGGGCAGCCCGCAAGTGTCGCCATGCTTCTGGCGCCAACATTGCACCTTAATGTCTACCTGCACTGCACTTTCTCTGTAGCTGTGACACTTTACTCTGTACTGTTATTGTTTTTACCTGTACTACCTCAATGCACTCTGTTCTAACTCAATGTAACTGCACTGTGTAATGAATTGACCTATACGATCGGTATACAAGTTTTTCACTGTACCTAATAAACCGATACCAATACCAATACCATGCCCACAACTTCCTGATCCGTAAGGCTTTGGAATGTGGGAGGAAACTGGAGCACCTGGAGGAAACCCACGCAGACACAGGGAGAACGTACAAATTCCTTACAGACATTGGCGGGAATTGAAACTGGGTCGCTGGCACTGTAATAGTGTTACACTAACTGCTACACTACTGTGCCTTAATAAGGTGGCCTTGATAGCATAATTCAGAAGAAATTAATTCAAGACAGGTCGAGTTTATTGTCATGTGCACAAGTACGGTGAGTTACAGGTACAATGAAAAACTTGCAGCAGCATCACTGGCACGTAGGTACAAACAACACACAGAACATAAATATACATACATTATACCAGAGAATGAAGAAAAAAGACTATAAAGAGACAATAAATCAAGACCTAAGTGCAAATAAAAACCAAAGACACAATGAGAGACAAGTCCATGGTCGTGCAAAAGCTGGTCCATAATGTTCTGTCGCTGAGGTAGGGTTAGGGTTATGCAGGTTGGTTCAAGAGGAATTCAGAAAGATTTCTTTGCAGAAGGGTCAAAGACTAGGGGGAGATAGTTTTAGAGTGATTGGTTCAAGAATTAGAGAGGATTTGAGGAAATGATTCTTCAACCAGTGGGATCTGGAACTCACTTCCCGAAAGAGTCGAGAGGCAGAAATCTTCATCACATTTAAGCAGTGCATGGGTGTATACTTGAAGAACTGTGACCTGGTTGAAAGTAGGATTTGGCTGGGGAGATTTTTGCTCCACCAGCACGGACACGATGCGCCGAATGGCCTCCTCCTCTGCGGTAAATTTCCAATGATTCTATAATGATTTATTTAACTTGGTTTTAGTTAGATTTAATCCATATCACCCTGACTTTTCCTTCCTCAACTTCCTATCCTGTTCCAATAAAGATCAGTAGGAATGCTTCATCCTTTGAAGAATGTTTCAGCAGCTTTCTGGACTCAGCTTTGCATTCAACAATTTTGGACAGCAGATGGTGGTAATAATACCATTGCTGCCAATCACACCTCCCTGGATCCATCTTTTATTTCTTGATGTCCTGTAACCACTCTTTTCACCCAACTCTATCAGCCCCATTACTACTCAATATCTACCCTAAGGATGGTTGGAATTTGGAACACACTAAGATGTATCCGGACGGAATCTGAAGTCACCTGGGCATTGTAGGCTGCATAGCGAGTCTAGTCAATAGGATTAGTACAGAGAGGTACTTGATAGTCAACATGGACATAATGGGCCGAAGGGCCTATTTTTGTGCTGTATAATTCTATGACTCTCTATTCTCTTCAACCATTCGGTTCTTGAACTAACCAGCACAACCTTAATCACTGCAGTTTAGCAACACTGTACTGTTATTGTTTTTACCTGTACCACCTCAATGCACTCTGTACTGACTCAATGTATCTGCACTGTGTAATGAATTGATCTGTACGATCGGTATGCAAGACAAGTTTTTCACTGTACCTCGGTACAAGCGACAATAATTAACCAATACCAATACACCGACCACTTTGATCACTTTACACTAAAACGGATTTTGTTTTTGTTTTGTTCCAATTGTGTTCATTCTTGTAAAAAATGTGTATAATTTATGTTTAATTTATCTTTTTCTTGTGAATGCTGCTTATCTGATGCTCTGCGCCTGTGATGCTGCTGCAAGTAAGACTTTCATTGCACCTGCGCACACATGTACTTGGGCAGATGACAATAAACTCGACTTTGACTTTTCCACAGACCTTCCTTTTGTTCTTTCTTCTCCTTCCCCACCTCTTATTTGCTGGAAAAAAATTATCTATTTCCAGCCAATGAATGATCAGCCGGGTGAAACATTAACTTTGCATCTCTCCCCACAGATGCTGACTGATACACTGTCCTTTTCCACCATTTTCCCTTGTAGGCTGTTGACTGACAATGCTGTATTAGTCACCTATACAGGGCATGGTCGAGCAAAGGCTAAGATACTGTACTGGAAACTAAAAGCTTGGTCTAATGACCCAGTAATACAGGTTCAAACACCACCATAGTCTGCAGAATTCAATTGAAATTTATTTAAATAAATAAAGTGGGAGATACACCATGATATTAAAAACCCATTTGGTTCAGGAAGCAAATATGTCAATCTCTCCTGGTCTGCCTTATGTGAGTTCCCCAGTGCGTTGTTCTTGTTTACCCTTTGAAAAGGGAAGCCGATTGGTCCAAAGACTATTCAGGGTAAGCAAAAAATACTGGTCGGTGAAGATGCATTTTCATGGAAGAATATGGAGTTAAAAAAGTGCTGGAAATGGGGTGATGTACAGCAGGCAATTTATTCAGAAAACAGAATCTCTTTAAGTACTGAAAAAACAAACATAGTAACTTTTAATAAAAACGGGGATGTCTCCAGAAAACTGCAATGATTATAAGATTATAAGATAAGATTTTGTTTATTAGTCACATGTACATCAAAACACACAGTGAAATACACCTTTTGCGTAGAGTGTTCTGGGGGCAGCCCGCAAGTGTCACCACGCTTCCGGCGCCAACATAGCACGCCCACAACTTCCTAACCCGTATGTCTTTGGAATGTGGGAGGAAACTCGAGCACCCGGAGGAACCCCACGCAGACACGGGGAGAATGTACAAACTCCTTACAGACAGCGGCCGGAATTGAACCCGGGTCACTGGCACTGTAATAATGTTACACTAACCGCTACACTACTGTACCTGAGCTCCTACACTAAGTGGGGAATGGTTACATATGAACAAACTTGGGTTGTTTTCTCTGGAGCGTCAGAAGCTGAGGGGAGACCTGACAGAAGTTTATAAGATTATGAGAGGCCTAAACAGGGTAGGTAGTCAGAGTTTTTGTCCCAGGATGGAAAGGTCAAACAGTAGAGGCCAGAGCTTTAAGGTGAAGGGGGGAGGGGGAGGGAGGGAGATTTACATGGCAAGTGTTTTACACGGAGAGTGGTAGGTGCCTGGAAAGTGCTGCTGGGGAAGTGGTGGAAACAGATAAGATAGCAACATTTAAGGGGCATTTAGACAGGCACATGAACAAGCAGAGAATTGAGGGATATAAATCTTGTGCAGGCAGATATCAAGTTTAAATTGGCATCATGCTCAGCACAGAAGTCATAGGCTGAAGAGCCTGTTCCTGTGTTTTACTGGTCAATGTTCTATGAACTAAGTACATGGCTAATCTCAGTCATATCCAGACTTGTGGATACCAGACCAATGGATTAAGGAGGGAACCGCGTACTCCAGTTTCCTCCCACATTTCAAAGACGTACGGGTTAGGAAGTTGTGGGCATGTTATGTTGGCGCCGGAAGCATGGCGACATTTGCGGGCTGCCCCCAGAACACTCTACGCAAAAAAATGCATTTCACTGTGTGTTTCGATGTACATGTGACTAACAAAGATATCTTATTTCCACCTTGGCGGGCACAACCCTCAGTTTTGCAAATAATACAAGCAGACATTGAGTGACAATACTATCAGAATCAGAATCAGGTTTATTATCACTGACATATGTTGTGAAATGTATTGTTTTGTGGCAGCAGTACAGTGCAAGACATAAAGACATAAAAATTACTATAAGATACAGAAATAAATAAGTAGTGCAAAAGAGAAATAACGAGGTGGTATTCATGGGTTCATGGACAGTTCAGAAATCTGATGGAGGAGGGGAAGAAGCTGTTCCTGAAACAATGTTATTGCTTATATTATTTGCAAAACTATTTTATTGACATTGATGGTGGCTTCATATTGTAGGATTTAGCATTTCTGCAGTTGGAGACTTTTCGTGGGTACATCAAGTTATTTGGAGTCATCGTATCAAGAGGCTGTTTTTATATTGTTCCTTTAATGGAGTAAAAATTACTCTATGTTCTTCATGACGGGAATTATTAACCATAATTTGACTCATATGACAAAAAACTTAGTCAAAGAGGTAAGTATTATGTATTTGTATGTGTGTGTGTGTGTGTGTGTGTGTGTGTGTGTGTGTGTGTGTGGTTGCATAAAAGAGAAAAATAAAGTCATGGGGTTATAGAGAGATACAGCGCAGGAACAGGCTCTTCAGCCTGCCAAGTCTGTTCCGACTATCAAGCACCCATTTTTCCACTAATCACACCCTAAATCATATTATTCTCCCCACATTCCTGTCCTGATTCTACCACTCATCTACACACTCGGTGCAACTTACAGCAGCCAATTAACTTGCCAGTGTGCACGTCTTTGGGGCGTGGGAGGAAACCGGAGAATCTCGGGGAAACCCATGTGGTCACCGGGAGAACGTGCAAGCTCCACGCAGAGGGGAGAACTCAACTCAGTTTGCTGGGACTGCGGTACTCTCTGCATCACTATACTTTGTGTGTGTATGCATGCGTGCATGTACACAAGTGTGTGCAAGCATTTCTATTGACAAAGCCACAGCAGTCAGGTCTTGGACACTGAGTCTGGCTCTTTAGTTCAAAAGGGAAGGGGGGAGAAGAGGCAAGCGGTAGTGATTGGGGATTTATTGGTTAGGGGAGCAGACAGGAGGTTCTGTGGAAGAGAACGAGACTCGCAGATGGTATGTTGCCTCCCAGGTGCCAGGGTCAGATGTCTCTGATCATGTCTGTAGCATTCTTAAGGAGGAGGGAGAGCAGCCAGAGGTCATGGTACACGTTAGTACCAATGACATGGGCAGGAAAAGTAACGAGGTCCTGCAAAGTGAATTCAGGGAGCTCGGACCTAATTCAAAAGACAGGACCTCCAGGGTGGTTCTCTCAGGATTGCCACCCATGCCACGTGCTAGTGAGGCAAGAAATAGGAAGATAATGCAGCTTAACATGTGGCTAAGCAGATGGTGCAGGAGGCAGCACTTTGGGTTTTTGGATCATTGGGCTCTCATCCAGGGCAGGTGAGATCTGTACAAACGGGACAGTTTGCACCTAAACTGGAGGGGGACCAATACCCTTGTGGGAAGGTTTGCTGGTGCTGCTCGGGGAGGGGTTTAAAATAGAGTTGCAGGGGGGTGGGAACCAGAGTGGCAGGACAGCATAGTGGAGAGACTGCAGGGAAGTAGATGTTAAGCCTACAAGCAAAGATGGAAACGGGAAGGTTGAGTGTGGTGGGACTAATGCTCTCATCTGCATCTATTTCAATGCAAGGAGTGTTGTAGATAAGGCAGATGAACTTAGAGTGTGGACCCGTACGTGGAATTATGATGTTGTAGCCATTAGTGAAGCTTGGTTGCGGGAGGGGCAGGACTAGCAGCTCAATATTCCGGGGTTCCGATGTTTTACATATGATAGAGGGGGAGGTTTTAAAGGGGGAGGAGTGGCATTACTCATCAGGGAAAATGTCACAACAGTGCTCAGAGAGGACTTACTGGAGGGATTGACTACCAAGGCAATTTGGGTGGAACTGAGGAATTAAAAGATGGATGATCACGTTGCTGGGACTGTATTATAGACCTCCCAATAGTCATCGGGATTTAGAGGAGCAAATTCATAGAGAGATAGCAGACAGTTGTAGGAAATACAAAGTTGTGATAGTAGGTGATTTTAACTTTCCACAGATTGACTGCAACTCCCAGACTGTAAAAGGACTGGATGAGATTGAATTTGTGAAATGTGTTCAGGAAAGTTTCCTTCTTCAATATGTAGAGGTCCCAACTATAGAGAATGTGATACTGGATTTCCTCCTAGGGAATGAGACAGGGCAGGTGACAGAAGTGAGTGTAGGGGAACACTTTGGATCTAGTGCTCATCATTCCATTAGTTTCAAAATAATTATGGAAGAGGATAGGACTGGTCCTGAGGTTAAGATTCTAAACTGGAGAAAGGCCAATTTTGATGGCATCAGAAGGGATCTGGCAGGCGTGGATTGGGATAGGTTGTTTTCCGGCAAAGAGATGCTTGGTAAGTCAGAGGCCTTCAAGAGTGACATATTGAGAGAAGAGAATCTGTACGTTCCTGTTCGGGTAAAAGGCAAGGCTAACAGGTTTAGAGAACCTTGGTTATCGAGGGATATTGAAGCCCTGGTAAAGAAAAAGGAGGTGTGTATCAGGTATAGGCAGTTAGGATCAAATGAGGTGCTTGAGGAGTATAAGAAATGCAAGAGAGCACTAAAGAGAGAAATCAGGGGGGCTAAAAGAGGACATGAGGTTGCTCTGAGAGACAGGGTGAAAGAAAATCCAAAGGGTTTCTATAGCTATATTAAGAGCAAAAGCATAGCAAGGCACAAAATTGGCACCGTTGAAGATCAGCGTGGTCATCTATGTGTGGAGCCAAAAGAGATGGGGGAGACTTTAAATGGATTTTTTGTATCTCTGTTTACTCGGGAGACAGTCTATAGAACAGAGGGAAAAGAGTAGTGAGGTCATGGACCATATCTGGATTACGGAAGAGGAGGTGCTTGCTGTCTTGAGGTGAATTAGTGTGGATAAATCCCCAGGGCCTGATGAGGTGTCCCCTTGAACCTTGTGGGAAGCTAGTGCAGAAATTGCAGGGGTACTGGCAGAGATATTTAAAATGTCCTTAGCCACTGGTGAGGTGCCAGACAACTGGAGGATAGCAAATGTTCTTTCCGTTGTTTAAGAAAGGCTCTAAGAATAAGCTGGGAAATTATAGACCGGTGAGCCTGACATCAGTCCTGAGTAAATTATTGGAAGGTACTCTGAGGGACAGGATACTTCAAGTATTTGGATAGACAGGGCCTGATTAGGGATAGTCAACATAGCTTTGTGCATGGCAGGTCATGTCTAACCAATCTAATAGAATTTTTCGAGGAGGTTACCAGGAAGGTTGATCAAGGAAAGGCGGTAGACGTTGTCTACATGGCCGTTAGCAAAGCATTTGACAAAGTCCCACATGGGAGGCTGCTCCAGAAGGTTAAGTCGTTTGACATTCAGGATGAAGTAGCCAATTGGATTCAACATTGGCTTAGCGGGAGAAGCCAGAGAGTGGTAGTAGATGGTTGTCTCTCTGACTGGAGGCCTGTGACTAGTGATGTGCCGCAGGGAACGGTGCTGGGTCTGTTGTTGTTTATCATCTATATTAATGATTCAGATGATAATGTGGTAAACTGGATCAGCAAATTTGCTGATGACACCAAGACTGGGGGCGTAGTGGACAGTGAGGAAGGCTATCAAAGCTTGCAAAGTGATCTGGACCAGCTGGGAAAATGGGCTGAAAAATGGCAGATGGCATTTAATGAGGACAAGTGTGAGGTGATGCACCTTGGGAGGAGAAACCAGGGTAAGACTTACACAGTGAATGGCAGGGCTCTGAGGTGTGCAGTAGAACAAAGGGACCTGGGAATACAGAGCCATAACTCCTTGAAATTAGCATTGCAGGTAGATAGGGTTGTTAAGAGAGCTTTTGGCACATTGGCCTTCATAAATCAGGGCATTGAGTACAGGAGTTGGGATGTTATGTTGAAGTTGTATAAGACGTTGGTGAGGCCAAATTTAGAGTGTTGTGTGCAGTTCTGGTCACTGACCTATAGGAAAGATATCAATAAGCTTGAAAGAGTGCAGAGAAAATTTACAAGGATGTTACCGGAACTTGAGGACATGAGTTACAGGGATAGGTAAGGACTTTATTCCCTGGAATGCAGGAGAATGAGGGGAGACCTTATAGAATTATACAAAATTATGAGGGGTATAGATAGGGTGAATACATGCAGGCTTTTTCCCCTCAGGTTGGGTGAGACTAGAACTAGAGGTCATAGGTTTAGAGTGAAAGGTGAAATACTTAAGGGGAATCTGAGGAGGAACTTCTTCACTCAGAGGGTGGTGCGAGTGTGGAACGAGCTGTGGTGCATGTGGATTCAATTGTAACATTTAAGAGAAGTTTGGACTGGTGCATGGATGAGAGAGGTATGGAGGGCTACGGTCCAGGTGCAGGTAAATGGGACTAGGCAGAAAACCAGGCTGGCATGGACCTGATGGGCCGAAGGGCCTGTTTCTTTACTGTGGTACTGTATGACTCTATGCTGCTCGACCCACTGGGTTCCTCCAGCGGGTTGTTTGTTGCACACAAGTGAATGAATTGACTACTGTAAATTGGCCCTGGTGCAGTTGGAGGCAGGAGAGTTAAATGGAGGCGGAGGGGAATGATGGGCATGTGAGAGAGAGGTTATAAGTGGGGGGGGGAAGGGTCTGTTGGGACAGCTTCTTGTGTCATCATTGACTTGACAGCCTCCCGCTTTATAAGAAAATATGAAATGTATGAGGGGAAAAATGCTGCCCATTCTGTGCAACACATCTGTGTCAAACAATGTTCCATTCAAGCTTTCTCTCTCTCTGTCAATGTGAGCTTTACCATTTTAACTAATGGCCTTATCCAATCTCCACTTGTATCTCCAGACTCAAGCCATGTTAGTCACTTTCAGGCTATCGCCAGGCACATGCCCTTGAAGAGACGGCAAGGAGAAAAGTGCAATAATTGATGGCTTGCAAGTTGGATAAAGGAAAGTTCTTGTACAAAAGTCAGACAGGGCTTGTTTTCCACAATATACATTTCAGCCACTATCTCACAGCTCCATCAGACACAGATAATGTCAGACACTCTCTCCTGCTGATGGAAGTAGAAGATAGCGAGCTATGTAATGTTCGGCACATCTGTAATATCCATTCTCATACATCATGAAAGCAGGGTCCATGCTGAGCCAACCTTTAAGTACCGGGATATGATTACATCGAGTTTCTGAATGTATTGTGCCTGGTTTAGAAAGAAGTTGGGCTGGTGATGATGCACAGCAGGAATCAACAGTGTCGCAGGTACATACAGAGACCTGACCTTGAAGAGACATGCCTGAAGTCCCACACCACTAGGTTCAAAAACAGTTGCTTCCCTTCAACCATACAGTTCTTGAACCGACTGGCACATCCCTAATCACTACTGTTTAGCAACACTATGATCACTTTGCACCAAAATGAACTTTTTTTTTTGTTCTAATTGTTCTTTCTTGTAAAAATTGTTTGTTTTCTTGTGAAAGCCGCTTATCTGATGCTAAGTGCCTGTGATGCTGCTGCAAGTAAATTTTTCATGACACCTGTGCGCACATGGACTTGTGCACATGACAAACTTGACTTTGACTTTTGACTTTGATGCAGGTATTCATGCCTGACAAAACTAACAATAACACTTGTGTCTTGAGAGATCTTTCTCCGTCGTCACTGCATAATAGGACCAAAGCTTCCCTGGAAAGGACAACTGAGAACTCTCCTTTCTCTTATTTCCTTCTTCTATTGCATGGCATAGAAGGAGGTCATTCAGCCCATCAAGTATCTGCTAATTCTTGCAGCAATCCCTTTAGTCCCATCCCCCTACTTATTTCTCTCTCACCTTCCTGCTACCCATCTACATTAGGGACAATTTACAGCAGCCAAATAACCTATCTGTGTGTGTTTGGGATGTGAGAGGAAACTGGAGCACCCAGGGGAACCAACGTGGTCACAGGGAAAATGCGCAAATTCCACACAGATAGTGGCCGAGGTCAGGATCAAATCTGAGTCTTTGGAACTATGCGGCAACGAGAACCACTGTCCTACTGAGATGATACTGGTAGCAGTTAATCTGCCATGTCATTGTCCAAATTATGAATGCTTAATGAATTCATGCTGATTGATAAGTAGCTCTCAACCAACAATCTCAACAGTTCACCAATCACATAGTATGTGACATGCCTCCATTTCCCACACCATTCAATGGCCTGATTGAATGGCATTGATAGGTTATCACATTGTCCACAACTGTCTAAAATTAAATTGGAAAATTAGTTTATTATTGCCATATGTACAGAGGTACAGTGAAAAAATTTTGTTTTGCATGCCATCCATACAGATCATCACATTGGTACATTGAGGCAGTACAGGGGAAAGGCAATAACAGAATGCAGAATATAGTGTTACAGTTACAGAGAAAGTGCAGGCAGACAATAAAGTGCAAGGCCATGACGAGGTAGATTGTGAGGTCAAGGGTCTATCTTATCGTACTAGAGAACTGTTCAATAGTCTTATAACAGCGGTATAGAAGCTGTCTTTGAGCCTGGTGGTACGTGCTTTCAGACTTCTGTATCTAGAATTCACTTATTAAACATTATGGTCCCTCCATTATAAAAACAGAAAAACTCGGCGTGGAGGGCTTGAGCTATGAGGAGAGATTGTATCAGATGAGACGTTTTCCTCTGGGCTATAGGAGACTGAGGGGTGACCTTATAGAGGTTTATAAAATCATGAGAGGAATGGATAAGGTGAATGGCCACAGTCGTTTTCCCAGGGTTGGAGTGTCTATAACTTCATAGCCTTAAGGTGAGAGGGTAAAGATTTAATAGGGATCTGAGGTGCAAGTTTTTCACACAGAGGGTGGTCTGTATATGGAATGAGCTTCCAGAGGAAGTGGCAGAGGTGGGTACAATTACAACATTTAAAAGATGTTTTGACAGGTACACGGATAGAAGGGGTTTAGAGGGATGTGGGCCAAACATGGACTCGGGTAGACAACTTGGTCGGCATAGACCAGTTGGGCTGAAGGGCCTTTTTCAGTGCTGTATAACTCTGACTCTATAAAAAGCAAGAACTTTAGTTGTTTGGTTCACAGAATGGCCTTGTTGGGTGGCTCTTTGTAAATCTGACCTGGGAGAGAGTTGCCGGTGAATTCAACAGTAAATGAAAATCAGAAAAAAACATCTGCAGATACTGAAAATTTGGTTTCCAACGTATTCTGTTTTCATCTGAGATTAACAATTTTGGACAAAATCCAGCTTTTCTAATGATGTGTGGCAAATTCTTATGTTTTTTTAAACAATGTAACACAGTGACAGCTCTTAAAGGGACATCCTACAATACAAACAACACTCTTCCGGCTGTAGGAGAGTGCTGCCAATGAATAACTGGATGCTGGAATGATGTGCATGTGGGGGGCAGTTGAGGGGCTGTTTCAAAATGTTTTCTGGGGTCAGTGGAAGCTTGGGGAGAACCATTCTATCTGCGGTGGGGGCCGAGAGACCTGCCAACTGCAGGTCTGTAACCATAAGGTCCAGTGAAAGGTTGCCAGGGAGGTTACTATAAATTCACAAGTGCAGTCTATGCACTTTGGGGGAAGCCTGCCAAGCAGGTAGAACTACTTGTGCTTTCTCTGCTTGGTTTGGTGGGCTAAATAAAAGGAGATGAAGTCTCTTCAGCTTGAGTAAGGAGCTTGGGTGGAATTCCTAATGGTAAATTGGTTCATTATTGTCACATGCACTTAGGTACAGTGAAAAACTTTGTTTTGCATGCCATCCATACAGATCATTTCATCCCATCAGTGCATTGAGGTAGTACAAGGGAAAAGCAATAACAGAATGCAGAATAGTGTTACAGTTACAGAGAAAGTATATTGCAGGTAGACAATAAGGTACAAGGTAGATTGTGAGATTAAGAGTCATCTTATTGTACTAGGGGATTGTTCAATAGTCTTATAACAGTGGGATAGAAGCTGTTCTTGAGCCTGGTGGTACGTGCTTTTAGGCTTTTGTATCTTCTGCCCAATGGGAGGGGGAGAAGAGAGAATGTCTGGGGTGGGAGGGGTCCTTGATTATGTTGGGTGCTTTACCGAGACAGTGAGAAGTGTAGACAGAGTCCATGGAGGGGAGGCTGGTTTTCATGATGTGCTTGGCTACATTCACAACTCTCTGCAGTTTCTTGCAGTGTCGGGCAGAGCAGGTGCCGTACCAAGCTGTGATGCATCCAGATAGGACGCTTTCTATGGTGCATCTATTGGTGAGGGTCAAAGGGGACGTGCTGAATTTCTTTAGCCTCTTAATGCAACAGTGAGATGTGGCAGAGATCAGCAGTGACATCCTGGAATGATCCTGGGGCTGGGAAACCTCGAGTGACTCTAAATATGATCTGCATGGGGGAAGCCGTCCAGGCACACGTGTATGTGACATCGTAGGAGATCTCAAGTTTTGGTAATGACGAGAGTGCAATCTGAGTGTTGATGCATTAAAATGTACCATTTCAGGGGAAGTGGAGCTAGTAAAAGCTGATCGTTCTGTAGGCAAATAAGAACTGTCATCTTTCAGATCAATGAAGATGCAAATCACACTGCAGATGAATGTTGCATGTTGCACGACTGACATTATCATTTTCGTGGAGTTTTACACTGGAAGGAACGTGCCAGAGAGAATAAAAATCCCACTGAAAAATGAGGAGGTGTACTTCCTAACAATCGGTAAGTCACCCAGAAATATGCACTAAATTGCTCTATTCCAAGTTTTCAATTTTCAACTGCACGTCATCAAATCTTTTTTGAGTTGTGCAACTGAATTTCTTGCCCACAACACAGAACACAGAACACAGAACACAGAACGGAGAACACAGAACAGACAGCGGAGAACATAGAACATAGAACAGCACGGGAGCTAGCCCTTCAACCCATGATGTTGTGCCGAACTAATTAAACTAGTCATTAAACTCCTATTTAAACTAATCCTTTCTGCCGACACAATGTCCATATCCCTCCATTCTCTGCACATTCATGTGCCTATCTAAAAGCCTCTTAAGTGCCTCAATCATATCTGCCTCCATCACCACGCCAGGCAGCGCATTCCAGGGATACAGCACTCTCTGTATTAAAAAAAAGAACTTACCCCGCACATCTCCTTTGAACTTTCCACCTCTCACCTTCAATGCATGTCCTAAAGACGTAAAACACAGACAAAGGAACAGAAAGTTTCCCTCGGGCCATAAACTTCATCAGAGCAATAATCACAAACACTCTGCTGCAGTTTTAATGATTAAAATGTTCTGACACTTTGCCAGACTTTATCAGTTCCAAGTTATGAACTGTCTAATGTAATGTTCTGTAAGCATTCCATCCCTTAAATATAGGAATAAGAACTTCATATGTTTCAGGAGTGGGGAATGATGGGCAACATATTCATTGCAGACTAATATTCAGAACTGTCCTAATAATAAATAAGAGTCAATTTAGCAACATTCTGAAAGGCTCATCCAATTCAGAGTACCTGTCAGGAAGGCAAGATGACATCTCTCTGTTTTTGCTTTGTCGTTGGGTTCTCTTTTAGGGATGGGATACATTATTCAAGCTTGTCTTCTCACCAAGAATTGTCTCTCAAGCCTACTTATATAAAAACGTGTGGATTAACAGCAGGAATAGGCCACACGACCCCTCGAGCTTGCTTTGCCATTAAGACGCAGGCTGATCTGATCGCGTCCTCAGCTCTACATTCCATCTACCTTGACAACCTTTTGCTTATGGAGAATCTATCTACCTCTGCCTTAAAAGTATTCAGAGCCTCCATACACCCTTTGAGTTCCAAAGACTCACCATGCTCTGGAAAGAGTACAGAAAAGATTTACGAGGATGTTGCCAAGACTTGAGTTGTAGTGGGAAGTGGAGGAGGCTAGGACTTTATGAATAGAGAGTCATAGAGTCATACAGCACGGAAACAGGCCCTTCAGCCCAACTTGTTCATGCCAACTGTGTCGCCCAGCGAGCTAGTCCCGTCTGCCTGTGTTTGGCCCATAGCCCTCTAAACCTCTCCTGTCCGTGACTTTTAAATGTTGCTAATGTGCCCACCTCAATCACTATTTCTGACAGCTCATTCCAAATATGCACCACCCTTTGTGTGAAGAAGCTGCCCCTGATGTCCCTTTTAAATCTCTCGCCTCTGATCTTAAACCTATGCCCTCATGTTTTTAGCACCCCCCCCCCCCCCCGGGAAATAGACTGTGTTTTCACCCTGTCTATGCCCCTCATGATCTTATACACCTCTTATCAGGTCACCCCCTCAATCTCCTATGTTCCATTAGAACGTAGAAGAATGAGTGATCTTATAGAAGTGTATAAAATCATGAGGGGCGTAGGTAAGGTGAGTGCACTCAGTCTTTTACACAGAGTTGGGGAATCAAGGACTAGAGGGCATAGGTTTAAGGTGAGAGGGGAGAGATTTAATAGGAACCTGAGGGGCAATTTTTTTAACCGGAGCATGGTCAGTATGTGGAACGAGCTGCCAGAGGAAGTGGTTGAGGCAGGTAGATTAACAACATTTAAATGACACTTGGACACATACATGGATAAGAGGTTTAGAGGGAAATGGGCCAAATGCAGGCAGATGGGACTAACTTAGATGGGCATCTTGGTTGGCATGGACTAATTGAGCCAAATGGTCTGTTTCTGTGCTCTGTGACTCAGAGCGGAAAACAAAATTCACTTCACCTCTATGTAAAATGGGGGACCTCTTATTTTACATGTGGAGATGGCTAGCCATAGGTTACAATGGGCTGGATTTTCATTTCCGAATGTTCTGGGATCCAGCCAGAGTGGGAATAGTCCATCAGCATTTTTACAAGCTTGAGGGTTTCCAAACCAAGTAATGTGAGTGAGGTGTGGCAATTTCTTGTATTGGGGCTAGGTATTGCTTTATTATTCTCACATATACCAAGATACAGTGATAAACATTTGCTTTGCATGCCATCCAGTCAGATCATGCTATACATAATTACATCAAGTTAGTAAAACCAAAACAGAATGTAGAGTTGCAGTTACAGAGAAAGTGCAGTGCAGGTAGACAAAGTGCAAGGGCATTGGCAAAGTAGATTGGGAGATCTAGAGTTTATCTTCCAGTGTAGACACGTCTGTCCAAGAGTCTAATAAAGCAGGATAGAAGCTGTCCTTCAACCTGGTGCTATATGCTTTCAAGTTGCGGTGTCTTCTGCTTGAGGGGAGAAGGGAGGAGAGAGAATGACCAGGGTGGGTGGGGTCTTTGCTCATGTTGGCTGCTTTCCTAAGGCAACAGGAAGTGTATTGGTTTATCATTGTCACTTGTACCGAGGTACAATGGAAAAACTTGTCTTGCAAACTGTTCGTACAGATCAAGTCATTACACAGTACATTGAAGTAGTACAGAGTAAAAACAATAATAGTATACAGAGTAGTGTCACAGCTACAGGGAAGTGCATTGTAGGTAGATAATAAGGTGCAAGGTCATAATGAGTTAGATTGTGAGATCAAGAGTCCATCTCATTGTATAAGGAAACTGTTCAATAGTCTTATCACAGTGGGGTAGAAGCTGTCCTTGAGCCTGGTGATATGTGCCGTCAGCCTCCTCTATCTTCTGCATGATGGGAGGGGGGAGAAGAGAGAATAACCTGGGTGGGTGTGGTTTTTGATTATGCTGGCTGTTTCACCAAGGCAACGAGAGGTAGAGACAAGTGTCCACGGAGGGGAGTCTGGTTTCTGTGATGTGCTGGGTTATATCCACGACTCTCTGCAGTTTCTTGCAGTCTTGGGCAGACCAGTTGCCATACCAAGCAGTGATGCATCCAGATAGGATGCTTTCTATGGTGCATCAATAAAAGTTGGTGAGTGTCAAAGGGGACATACCAAATTGCTTTAGCCTCCTGAGGAAATAGAGGCACTGGTGAGCTTTCTTGGCTGTGGCATCTACGTGGTTGAACCAGGACAGGCTATTGGTGATGTTCACTCCAAGGAACTTGTAGCTCTCAACCCTCTCGACCTCAGTACCATTGATGAATGGTACACCGCCCCCTTTCATGAAGTCAATGACCAGCTCTTTTGTTTTGCTGACATCGAGGGAAGGGTTGTTGTCATGACAACATCTCACTGAGGTCTCTATCTCCTTCCTGTACTCCAACTCATCAAGTGAATACGGAGTCGATGGAAGGAAGGCTGGTTTACGTGATGGACAGAACTCTGTTCACAACTCTCTGCAATTTCTGGCAGTCTTGAGCAGAGCAGTTGCCATACCAAGCTGTGATGCATCCAGATAGGATGCTTTCAATGATGCATCTGTAAAAATTCACAAGTCATCGGAAACGTGCCGAATTTCTTCAGCCTTCTGAGGAAGTTGAGGTGCTGGTGTTCTTTCTTGGCTTTGACGTTAATTTGTATATTTAACTGCTTCTTTTATAAACTCCCCACTGTCCCAATGGGATTTGAACTCACTCCTCCAGATCATGAGTCAAAACATCCGATATAAGAACCAGTATCATTTATGCTCCCGTCTATAACATTTAGCCCCATGCATATCAGTAGCTATTTGTGTGTCCAGTGAATGGTTTTATGAGAGAACAGTGATAAATAATTCAACCTACTATTGTCATTACAAGCAGCATGATCAAGACAACTGTGGATAATACCAGCCACAAAGGAACCTCCGCAAAATGTCATCCTTTGATGGGCTTCTGGAAAACGTTTTTGAAGATCTTGCAGCCGCCTATCCACATTCTACAAATGTCAGCTTCTCTGAGGTACAGACAGAGACATAATAGCAAAGGTGGGATGTTTTTAAAGGAACCAAGCCCACCCCCAACCTGTCCCTTTCTCTCAATCACGAACCATCAACACCTACTTGTATTGTGTGAGGCAACTGTCAATAATAGGACGACCACACAGAAATCTGGCTGATAGGTGTTCCTTTTAATCGGGGGCTTGGGAATTTAGAGCTGTCATGAAAAGATTGGAGCAAAATGTTTTGTTTTTAATTGAGGCTGCTACTGTCAAAAGGGGAACAACACTCAGCTAGCAGAACTTTCCTACCAAGGAAATTCTGCATTGCTGGAGGTGTTAGCTAGAAATTTCAGAATCAGAATCAGGGTTATTATCACTAACTCACATGACGTGAAATTTGTTGTTTTGCAGCAGCAGTACAGTGCAAAGCCATAAAATTACTATAAATTACAAAAGTAAATAAATAGTGCAAGAAAAGGAATAATGGGGTAGTGTTCATGGGCTGTTCAAACATGATGGCGGAGGGGAAGAAGCTGTTTCTGAATCGTTGAGTGTGGGTCTTCAGGCTCCTGTACCTCCTCCCCGATGGTAGTAATGAGAAAAGAGCATGTCCCGGATAGTGAGGGTCCTTAGTGATGGATGCTGCCTTCTTGAGGCACCGCCTCTTGAAGATGTCTTCAATGGTGGGGAGAGTTGTGCCCATGATGGTGCTGGCTGAGTCTACAACCCTCTGCAGCCTCTTGCGATCCTGTGCATTGGAACCTTCATACCAGACAGTGATGCAATCATTCAGAAATCTCTCCACTAACATCTATAGAAATTTGTAAGAATCTTTGGTGATACACTGAATCGCTTCAAACTTTTAACAAAGTAAAGCTGCTGGCGTGCCTTCTTCACGAGTGCATCAATGTGTTGGGCCCAGGATAGATCCTCTGAGATGTTGATGCCCAGGAACTTGAAGCTGCTCACCCTTTCCACCGCTGACCCCTCAATGAAGACTGGTGTGTGTTCTCCCAACTTCCCCTTCCTAAAGTCCACATTCAATTCCTTGGCCTTGCTGACATTGAGTGAAAGGTTGTTGTTGCAATACCACTCAACCAACCAATCTATCTCACTCCTGTACGCCTCCTCGTCGCTCCTGGGATTCTGCCAACAACAGTGGTGTCATCAGTGAATTTACAGATGGTGTTTGAGCTGACATTTATCTTTGCTCGATTGTGCTAAGCTAATGCATCAGAGCATTTGTACCCTACCTCCTAAATGCATTGTGGGTCTTTCGTAAAGATGCTAAATTGATTCTCTGGAGGAATAAAAAGACCTCGTAGCACTGATCTTGTGGCCTCATTACAGGGAGGATGTGGAGAATTTGGAGAGGGTACAGAAGAGGTTTACCAGGATGCTGCCTGGATTAGATGGTACGAGCTATAAGGAGAGGTTGGATAAACTTGGTTTATTCTCTCTGGAGCGTTGGAGGCTGAGGGGAGACCTGATAGAAGTTTATACAATTGTGAGAGACATAGATAGGATATACAGAATCTTTCCCAAGGTAGAAATGTCAAGTAGAAATCAATGATAATAAATCTTATTCTGAAGTACTGGAGTTCATGCATTTGGGGTGAGAGGGGGAAAGTTTAAAGGAGATGTGGGGGGCAAGTTTTTTACTCAGGGAGTGGAAGGTGCCTGCAGTAGGTTGCCATGGGTAGTGGTAGAAGCAGATATGATCATGGTGGTTAAGAGGCTTTTAGGCAGACACATGGATATGCAGGGAATGGAGGGAAATGGATCACATACAGGCAGAGGAGATTTAGTTTAATTTGACATCATGCTCAGTCCAGGTATTGTGGGTCGAAAGGCCTTTTCCTGCGCTGTACTGTTCTGTGTTCTGTGGCACGGTAGTGTAGCAGTTAGCATAACACTATTACAGCACAAGCGACCCAGGTTCAATTCTGGCCACTGTCTATAAGGATTCTGGTCTGTATGTTCTCCCCATGTGTCTGCGTGGGTTTCCTCTGGGTGCTCTGGTTTCCTCCCACATTCCAGAGGTACAGGTTAGGAAGTTGTGGGCATACTATGTTCGCGCCGGAAGTGTGGCGACACTTGCAGGCTGCCCCCAGACACTACGCAAAAAGATGCATTTCACTGTGTGTTTCAATGTACATGTGACTAATAAAGATATCTCATTTCAAAAAGATTGCAATTAATGCCACATGGATAGCAAGCTGGTTTGGGTGGATGTGGGTTCTAGTTCAAAAAAGTCGAAGCAGAAACTTCAATGAAGCTTTAGGCCCAGCCCTGCTTGTTCTTTCAGCTGGACATTAAAATCCACTGCACTGTTTTGAAGCAACCCAGAGGAGTTCCTTCCGATTTCCTCACTGCTTTCACCCGAGCATCAATGCAAAACCGTTCATCTGCTCATTATCTTATGTATGCTGTGTGAAAATTTGTCACCATGTTTCCTACAGTGACAGCACCCCAAGAGTTCACCAGCTTCTCCTATCAGATTCAAATTTCTACAGATGTACGGTGGAGAGCATTCTGACTGGTTGCATCACCGCTTGGTACGGAGGCTCCAATGCACAGGATTGATAGAAGCTGCAGAGGGTTGTAGACTCAGCCAGCTCCACCACGGGCACAACCACCCCCACCATTTAGGACATCATCAAGAGGCAATGCCTCAGGAAGGCGGCATCCATCACTAAGGACCCTCACCACCGGGGACATGCCCTCTTCTCGTGACTACCATCAGGGAGGAGGTAAATGAGCCTGAAGACCCACACTTAATGATTCAGGAACAGCTTCTTCCCCTCCACCAGCAGATTTCTGAACAGTCCATGAACATTATCTCATTATTCCTCTTTTGCACTATTTATTTATTTTTGTAACTTATTGTAATTTTTACGTCTTTATGTCTTGCACTGTACTGCTGTCGCAAAAGAACAAATTTCAAGTCATATGTCAGTGATAATAAACCTGATTCTGATTCTAATTCCATCATCTGCAGTTCTTTGTTGTCTCCACCTCTCATCTCACAGCCTCTGTCGCTGTCTGTCTCCTTCCCTCCCCACCTCCAACTGCCAGTCACCCCCTCCTCAACTGGATCCACCATCCACTTGCCAAATCCCGCCTCGCCCCCTCTCCCGCAGCTCTTCGTACTGGCTATCTCCCCTTTTATACCTGATGCAGAGTCTCGACCTGAAACATAGACTGTACATTTCCCTCCATAGATGCTGCCTGACCCGCTGAGTTCCTCCAGCAATTTTAGCGTAATGTTATTACAGCGCCAGTGACCCGGGTTCAATTCCGGCCGCTGTATGTAAGGAGTTTGTACGTTTTCCCCGTGACTGCGGGTGTTTCCTCCATGTGCTCCGGTTTCCTCCCACATTCCAAAGACGTACGGGTTAGGAAGTTGTGGGCACACTATGTTGGCGTCGGAAGCGTGGCGACACTTGCGGGCTGCCTCCAGAACACTCTACGCAAAAGATGCATTTCACTGTGTGTTTCAGTGTAGATGTGACTAATAAAGAAATCTTATAATTTGATTTTTGCTTCAGATTCCAGCATCTGCAGTCTCTTGTGTCTTCAGAAGTTCTTCACTGGCTGATTCTGCACTGTACTGCTGCTGCAAAACAACACATTTCACGACATATGTCAGTGATAATGAACCTGATTCTGATTCTGAAAAGAAGGGTCTGAAAAGAACTACACAAAATGTTATCAGACTCTTGAATGGACCTCTCTTACACTAAAAGAACTCTTGAACTCTGATCTTTCAATCTACCTCCTTGTGCCCTTTGCACATTATTTGTCTGCCTGGACTGTACTTTCTTTGCGACTGCAACACTGTATTCTGAATTCTGTTTCTCTTTTCCTACCTCAATGTTCTTATGTATCAGAAGCAGGTTTATTATCATTATGATAAGAGGCATAGATTGAGTGGACAGTTTTTCCCAGGGCGACAATGGCTAACACGAGGGGACATAATTTTAAGGTGATTGGAGGAAGGTATAAGGGGGATGTCAGGGGTAAGTTTTTTTTACACAGAGAATGGTGGGTGCGTGGAACGCACTGCCGGCAGAGGTTGTGGGGGCATATACATTAGGGACATTTAAGAGACTCTTAGATAGACACATGAATGATAGAGAAATGGGGGGCTATGTGGGAGGGAAGATCTTAGAGCAGGATAAAATGTCGACACAACATTGTGGGCCAATGGGCCTGTACTGTGCTGTAGTGTTCTGTGTTCTATCTTCTATCACTGTCTTGTATGACGTGAAATTTGTTGTTTTGCGGCAGCAGTACAGTGCAAAGATATAGAAAAACTATCAATTACAAAATAAATAGTGCAAAAATAAAAGGAACAATGAGGTAGCTTTCATGGACTGTTCCAAAATCTGATGGTGCAGGGGATGTATGGAATGAGCTGACTGGATTCCACACAAACAAAAACTTTTCCCTGTATCTTGGTACATGTAACAATAATAAACAAATTACCAATACGTTAAACAACCTCAATAATAATGTACTGATAGTTCAGAATTCAAGTGTCTTCATGGACCTCAGAATTACTTGATGTGAAGAAGGGTCCTGACCTGAAACGCTGACCACCTGTTTTTCTCCACGGATGCTGCCTGGCCTGCTGAGTTCCTCCAGCATCATCGTGTTTTTCATCTAGATTCCAGCATCTGCAGTCCTTTGTTTCTCTATCGCAGTCCATGATATGAAATTACACTGAAATTAAAGCACCAAGGTAGTCTATTTGGTCTTTGCCAGTTTTTATGCTTTAGACCAGACTTCTACCTTCATCTGACTGCTCACTTTGTGACTCCCTGGTTCACTCTTCTGTCCGCACCCACCACTCCCATGCAACCAAAGGAGAAGCAACATCCTTTCCCTTCCCACCATCCAGGGACCCAAACAGTCATTTCAGGTGAAGCAACGGTTTCCCCTGCACTTCGTCTAACCTCGTGTACTGCATTTAGTGTTCAATGTGGTCTCCTCTACATTGGGGAAACCAAACGCAGATTGGGTGATCGCTTTGCCGAGTCCACGGGAGTGATCCTGAGCTTCCTGTTGCGTATTACTTTAATATTCGATCCCACTTCCATTCTGATGACTGTCTGCAGCCTCCTCCACTGCTATAGTGAGGCCCAACATAAACCAGAAGGACAACAGGAGACAGGAGAGTTGCTGGAATCTGGAGCAACAATCTGTTGGAGGAACTCAATGGGTCGAGCAGCCTCTGTGGGAGGGAAAGGAATTGTCGACGTTTTGGGTCAAAATCCTGCAGCAAGATTCACATCTTATCTTCCGTCTCAGTACTTTGAAACCCTCTGGAATGAACAATTTATTTTCTAATTTCATTTAAACTGCTCTCTCGTCATTTCCTCTCATAATGCATTTGTCCTTTTCTCACCCCCTTTCTCCAAAGTGCCTCACTGACAGTCACTATTCAATCTCCTGATTACCTGATCTGATTGATTAACCAATCTCCATATAGGTTTTTGTCTTACACCTCACTTTCCCTACCTCCCCTCTTTAGCTTTGAAAACTGACACCCTCCACTTTACCCCCAGTTCTGAGGAAGTGTCATCGACCCCAAACATTGGCTGGCTTCTCCTTCCGCAGATGCTGCTTGACTGACTGAGTTCTTCCAGCATTTCTGTTTCAGATTCCAGAATCTACACTTTTATTTAGTTTTCCATTATCAAACCATGTTGTGTGATGGGATGGGAGTTTAATTTGCCAATGTACACTGGTTTGCACCATTACTCTTCTTAATGGGTTCACTACACTGGATCAGAAAATATTGCTGAAAATACATGTTTATAACAGAAGAGAACTAGTGGTCCAGAATGAGAAGTGTGCACTAAAGAGGGCCTTTGACAACAGCTGCTCTACCTTCCTCCCTGTGTGATTATCCAGTAACATGGAGAAGAGAAATCTCCATTTGGAAGCATCGAGCACTGTCACTTTAGCATCAACACGGCTGGATATGAAAAATGTCTCTTAGTAGTCTGAGGTAGCCATGTACTGGACTACAACAACAAGTTGCCCACCTATACCCATGTAAATATAGGTAACAAATACCCCAAGGTGCTTCACATGAAGGTCATTAAACAAAATTAGACCATCAGCAATAAAAAGAGATCTTGAGACAGCTGAGCAAAAATTTTAAGTTGCATTCAGGGGAGAATTATCTATCGTCAATGTAAATGACTCTTAAATCTTCTGCTAAATTTAGAAACATAGAAAACCCATAGCACACACAGGCCTTTCGGCCCACAAAGTTGTGCCAAACATGTCCCTACTTTAGAAATTACTGGGCTTATCCATGGCCCTCAATTTTTCTAAGCTCCATGTACCTATCCAAACGTCTCTTTAAAGACCCTATCGTATCCGCCTCCACCACTGTTGCAAGTTTTTACTCAGAGAGTGGTGAGTCCATTCCATGCACTCACCACTCTCTGGGTGAAAAACTTACTCCTGACATCTCCTCTGTACCTACTCTCCAGCACCTTAAACCTGTGTCCTCTTGTGGCAACCATTTTGGCCCTGGGAAATTGCCTCTGACTATCCACACGATCAATGCCTCTCATCATCTTATACACCTCTATCAGGTCACCCCTCATCCTCTGTCACTCCAAGGAGAAAAGGCCAAGTTCACTCATCCTGTTTTCATAAGGCATGCTCCCCAGTCCAGGCATCGTCCTTGTAAATCTCCTCTGCACCTTTTCTATGGCTTCCACATCCTTCCTGTAGTGAGGCGACCAGAACTGAGCACAGTACTCCAAGTGGGGTCTGACCAGGGTCCTATATAGCTGCAACATTACCTCTCGGCTTTCTTATAGTGAAGAAAGTTATCAAAAATTACAGGGGGAACTTGATAAGTTGGGTAAATGGGCTGAGGAGTGGCAAAAGACGTTCAATCCAGATAAGTGCGAGGTGTTGCATTTTGGGAAGTCAAAGCAGGGTAAGTCTTTCACAGTGAATGGCAGAGCCCTGGGGAGTGTTGTAGGACAGAGGAACCTAGGAGTCCAATTACATAGTTCCCTGAAAGTAGCGTCACAGGTAGGCCAAGGTGGTGAAGAAAGTGTTTGGCACGCTGGCCTTCATTAGTCAGGGCACTGGGTATTGGTATTGGAATTGGTTTATTATTGTCATTTGTACCGAGGTACAGTGAAAAACTTGTCTTCCATACCGTTCATACAGATCAATTCATTACACAGTGCATTGAGGTAGTACAGGCTAAAAACAATAGCAGAATACAGAGTAGTGTCACAACTACAGGGAAGTGCATTGCAGGTAGACAATAAGGTGCAAGGTCACAACAGGGTAGATTGTGAGGTCAAGAGTCCAACTCATCGTATAAGGGAACTGTTCAATAGCCTTATTTTAAATTTTAAAAAAAATTCACAGTGCGGTAACAGGCCCTTCCAGCCCAACGAGTCTACGCTGCCCATTTTAAACCCCAAATTAACCTACCCGTACATCTTTTATCACTATGGGATAGAAGCTGTCCTTGAGCCTGGTGGTATGTGCCCTCAGGCTCCTGTACCTTCTGTCTGATGGGAGAGGAGAGAATGACCCAGGTGGGTGGGGTCTTTGATTATGCTGGCTGCTTCATCAAGACAGCGAGAGTCTATGGAGGGGAGGCTGGTTTCCGTGATGTGCTGGGCTGTATCCACAACTCTCTGCAGTTTCTTGCAGTTCCAGGCAGAGCAGTTGCCATACCAAGCCGTGATGTATTCAGATAGGATGTTTTCTATGGGGCATTGATAAAAGTTGGTGAGTGTCAAAGGGGACATGCCAAATTTCTTGAGCCTCCTGAAGAAGTAGAGACTTCATGGTATCAGTGTTGTGACGTTATGTTGCAGTTGTACTTAACATTGGTGAGGCCTCACTGGGAGCTTTGTGCACAGTTTTGGTTACCCTGTTTTAGGAAAGAAGTCATTAAGCTGTAAAGAGTGCAAAGAAGATTTACAAGAATGTTGCAGGACTCAAGAACCTGAGTTATGGGAGAGACCGGGCAGGCTAGAACTTTATGCCTTGAAGTGTAGGAGACTGAGGGTTGACCTTATACAGGTGTATAAAATCAGGAAGGGCATAGCTAATGTGAATGCACTCAGTCTTTTTCCCAGGGAAAGAGAAGCAAAAACTAGAGGGCATAGGTTTAAGGTGAGAGGGGAAAGATTTAATTGGGACCTGGGGAGTAACATTTTCATGCTGAGGGTGATGCATACATGGAACGAGCTGCCAGAAGTGGTTGAGACAGGCAAGATAACAACACTTACAAAGACCCTTGGACAGGAAAATGGATTGGAATGGTTTAGAGGGATATGGGCCAATGGGACTTACTTAGATGGACACTTGGTTAGCATGGACAAGATGGGCCAAAGGGCCTGTTTCCATGCTGTACTATTCTATGACTATTTCCTTCTTTTATCAAACTGATTCATAATCTTTTATCCCTCACTGATTTTACGAGCACTAATATCTAACTACCAACATCTTTCACAAACCAACAGACTCCCACAGCAACCTTGACTGTACACCCTTTCATCTTGTTGCATCACTGCCTATAATGGAGGCGCCAATGCGCAGGATCGAAAGAGGCAGCAGAGGGTTGTCGACTCAGCCAGCTCCATCACGGGTACAACCCTCCCCACCATTGAGGGCATCTTCAAGAAGCAGTGCCTCAACAAGGCAGCATCCATCATCAAAGCTCCTCACCATCCAGGATATGCCTTCTTCACATTACTACCATCAGGAGGTGGTGCAGGAGCCTGAAGACTCAATGACTTAGGAACAGCTTCTTCCCCTCCACCATCAGATTGCTGAACAGTCCACAAACACTACCTCATTATTCCTCTTTTGCACTATTTGTTTGTTTTCACTTATGGTAATTTTTATGCCTTGCACTGTACTACTGCTGCAAAACAACAGATTTCACATCATATGTCAGTGATAATAAGCCTGATTCTGATTGTTTGTCTCCATAACATTTGTCCCACTGACAACATCTTCTGTTCTGATGCCTCTAAAGCATCCTCCTTCCTGAGGAATGGCTTCTGCTCCACCTTAGCAGATGGATCCCTTGCATTCTCTCTCCTTAATGGTCTCTGGCTATCCCTCACTCTTCACTTTAAAGTACTCCTTAAGTGTTAACATAGAACAGAACAGGCCCTTCAGCCCACAATGTTGTGCTGACATAACTAATCACTCTGTCACAATGTCAAGCAAAGAGCAAGCTCGCAGAGAATCCAAAAGCAGCACACTGGTACAAGACTGGAGTCAGGAATGCTTCCTCAGAACCAAACGCAGGCAGCAACCAGAAGGAATCTTGCCTCGGGGCTCTGAGGTGGAGTCCCAACACAGAAACTGGATATCCTAAGAGGAACAGTGAAACCAGGACTGCTCTAGAGTTGCCAGCTCTAAACAGTCAGGAGACAAGGTATCACAAGACAAGGGAGCACAAGCAGGCCATTCGGCCCATTGAGTCTGCTCCAAGGAAAAGGGAAAAAGAAATGGGGAAATGGGAGAGAAAAAAACTATTTTAATCCCAATTTCCAGCCTTATCCCCATATCCCTTGACACCCTGACTATTTAGATATCTAAATATCTCTTCCTTGAACGCCCCCACTGATCTGGCCTCCACTGCTGTACGTGGCAAGGAGTTACACAAATTCACCATCCTCTGGCTAAAGAAATTTCTCCTCATCTCTGTTTTGAAACTGTACCCTCTAATTCTAAGATTGTGCCCTCTGGTCCTGGACTCACTCACCAAGGGAAACAGCCTAGCCACATCTACTCTGTCCTTTCCTGTCAACATTTTAAATGTCACTATGAGGTCCCCTCTCATTCTTCTGTACTCCAGGTATATCCAAAGCTTGACCAATACTCTGGCACCTAGTGCTAATGAAACCAGGGTTCTTATGCTAGTCTCCTGATGGGGCTCAGGTGTGTGTTGTTATGTGATTAGTAGTGCATGGAATCCATGTGCTGCACAACGAGGCACCATCAATGGAGCCAAATCGAGGGCCAGCACTCGGAACCATGACATTCCTACCTACAGAATGCCCATATCCCTCTATTTTCCTCTCATTCATGTGCCCATCCAAGCCCCTCTTAAAAGCCCCCAATGAATTTGCCTCCACCACCCTATCAGGCAACACATTCCAGGCATCCACCACTCTCTCAGTAAAAAACTTACCCCTCATGTCTGTTCTGAACCTACCCCCTCTCACCTTAAATGCGTGCCCTCTGGTATTGGATCGCTCAATAATGGGAAAAAGATATTGATAAGGGGCAAAATAATCAAAGAGGAGTTGATGGGCGTGTGTGAGAGGGAATATGCTGCTGGATTACGGGAAATAAGGAAAGAGGGAATGGGACTGATGGGATTGTTTCCTTGGAAGCTGATGTGCATAATGGTCTGAGTGGCTCCTTCTTGTTGTAATAAGTAGCTAATAAATGCTGACTTGACCAGCAATGCCCACATCCTAAAGAAAGAATAAATAAATGACAAAAGAACAAGCAATAGGGATAAATTTCTATCCAATTACCTCTAAAAATGTAGCACTCTTATTGAGGTGCCCAGATGAAGAAGTGACCAACAGAAAGAATGATTTTCAGGTTTGAACAGAGTAATGTTTGCACAGCCATTTCTTGCTGACAATTTGCCTTTCTGAGCCAACTCCCAAAGGCCACCTTTACTTTACCATGGTGTACTATTCTCTGCTGCTACATCAGCTGGAACTCTGTTATGAATAGCTGGAGTATGTTATCAAGGGACACTGTTAGACAGTTTTACCCAGGAACAAGATTACTTAACCAGAGATGTTTGCCTTGAGATGGCTGTGCTCTTATAAATCAAAACTTGCTTCATCATGAACCAACTTTTGAAACTAAGGGGCAATAAAGGAGTTATATTACACAATCAGTTGTGTCTATAGAACACCTAGAATACGATGAGGCCATGAAGAGTACTGTGAGTACATCACCTATTTGCATATTGAGGGGAATCCGCAAGCTATCTCTGTAACGATTACCTCACACTGAAGGCATTACTCTTGTTGGAACTGGCTGTCAGTGTTATTTTGTTCTAATTTTATTTTCTTTCATTACTTTGTTTTCTCCTGTTTTGCTTTTGCCTTTTATTGCAAAGGATTTGGGGCACTAATGTAACAAAATCTTGCTGGGCTTTGTTGAGTCCAGACCATTAGCGTATCTATTGGGGTTGCTGCCTCACAGCTCCACTGTCCCAGATTTAATCCTGATCTCAGGTGCTACCTATGTGGACTTTGCACCTTCTCTATGTGACTGTGTGCGTTTCCTCCGGGTGTTCCGGTTTCTTTCCACATCCCAAAGACGTGCTGGTAAGTAACCACTGTAAATTACTCCTTTGTATAGGTTCATGGCAAAACCAGTCAAAGGGGAGTTGTGGGCATGTGTGAATGTGAACATATTGCAGTGTGCAGGGAAATGGGGAATGGTCTAGTTGAGTTCATTATTACATGCACAAGTACGGTGAGGTACAGGTACAATGAAAAACCTCCTTGCAGCAGCATCACAGGCACGTAGGTTTAGACAATACACAGAACATAAATTATTCATAAATTACCAGACAGTGAAGAAAAAAGTATGCAAAACATGACATTAGTACAAAAAAAATATGATCAGAGACAAGTCCACGGTTGTGCAAGAGGTTTGTGGTGTTCCTTTGTTGAGGTAGGTTTGGAATGAGACTGACAGGATTGCTGCCTTAAATGCATGTCCTCTAGTACTTGACATTTCTACCTGGAAAAAAGGTTCTGACTATCTACCCTATCTATGCCCCTTATAATCTTATATCAGGTCACCTCTCAGCCTCCTTTGCTCCAGGGAGAACAAGCCCAACCTATGTATTCTCTCCCCATAACTAAAGTCCTTCAATCCAAGCAACATCTGGTGAATATCCTCAGCACTTCCTCCAATGCAACCACATCCTTTCTGTCGTGTGGAGGTTCAAAGGGAAGGTGGTCTTATATCTTATTTGATTAAAATTCAAAAACTTGCATTTATATGGTGAGTTTGGTCTACTGAAAGGTTTCAGTACTCTGCAAGAGGAAAGCAAACAATGTGATCAAGCCATATAGTGGTATTAAGGCAGGTAACTATTACAAAAACAGGAAATGTGATGAGATGGACTCCTGACCCCACAATCTACCTTGTTATGACCTTGCACCTTATTGTCTACCTGCAATGCATTTCCCTGTAGCTGTGACACTTTAATCAGTATTCTGTTATTGTTTTTACCCTGTACTACCTCAATGCACTGTGTAATGAATTGATCAATACGAACGGTATGCAAGACAAGTTTTTCACTGTACCTCAGTACAAGAGACAATAATAAACCAACACCAATGCTGTTTAAACTCAACAGGTCAGACAGCATCTGTGGAAAAAGAAACAGAGTCAATGATTCAGGTACAGAACCTTGTATCAGAACTGGGAAAGAGAGAAACAATGTCCTGATGCAGGGTTTCAACCCAAAATGTCAACAATTCCTTTCCTCCCACAGATGCTGCTTGACTCGCTGAGTTCCTCCAGCAGATTGTTTGTTGCTCCAGATTCCAGCATCAGCAGTCTCTTAGGTCTCTAAGAGAGAAACAAGTTAGTTTGGATAGCAGACAAGGTTGGGGATGGGATAGGTGGAATAAAGGGTATGTGTTTCTCTGTTTCTTTCTCCACAGAAGCTGCCTGACCTGTTGAGTTTAAACAGCATTTTCTGTTTTTATTTCAGATTTCCAGAATCTGCAGTGTTTGTTTTTAATTTTCAATGCAGATAACTAAATGCTTGGAGAGCTTGTTTTTAAGAAGAGTCTTAGGGAAGTAATGAGAGGGAAAAAGGGAAAGAGATTTAAGGAAGGGATTCAAGAGATGATGGTCTTGAGTACTAGAAGCATGGGTTCACCAATTACTTTCGGTGAAGAAGCCTGTATTGGATGAATACAGAGTTAGTGAGGGCTGAGGCCATGTTGAGACATGGAAAGCAAGCAGTTAACTTTTAAGCTGAGGTGAAAAACATGGAATAAACTGTCAGGATAAAGAAAGAGATGTACTGAATTTGGATTCATAATCAGGAGTCAGAATGGTGGGAATGGAATGGACTTGGCTGGTTACTTGTCATCTTGCCTGGAGAAACAACTCTTCATTCGAACTCATTTTTTCTTGCTAAAATAACATCAATTCGTTCTGTCGCATGAGCTTGCAGTAATTAGGATGGCAGAGGTTCGAACTCAAAGGCCGAAGATTCAGGGGAGCTCAGCAGTGTCAGAGGCACCACCTTTCAGAGCCCCACCCATAGAAGGTGACTAGGAAATGCCAGAGAAATAAAGGACTGCAGGTGCTGGAATCTAGATGAAAAACACGACGATGCTGGAGGAACTCAGCAGGTCAGGCAGCATCCGTGGAGAAAAGCAGGCGGTCAACGTTTCGGGTCAGGACCCTTCTCCAGGACTGAAGATAGGAAAAGGGGAAGCCCAGTATATAGGAGGGAAAAGCAGAGCAGGGATAGGTGGACAAAAAAAAGAGGCAGGGTGGGCACAAGGTGGTGATAGGTAGATGCAGGTAAGAGATAGTGATAGGCAGGTGGGGGGGGGGGGGAGGAGGGGAGAGCAGATCCACCGGGGGATGGGCCAAAGGTAAGGAGAGAAAGGAAAAAAAAACAAGAAAAAAAAGGCTAGGAATGGGAAGAAGAGAAGAAGTATGGTGGATGGGGGGGGGGGGGGCGGTGTTTGTGGGGAAGTGGGGTGGGGATTACCTAAAGTTGGGGAATTCAATGTCCATGCCGTCAGGCTGCAAAGTTCCAAGATGGAAAATGAGGTGCTGTTCCTCCAGTTTGCGCTTGGAATTCTCCTGACAGTGGACCCTATTTTATAGAAAAGCATGTGGAATACTTCATAGCTTTGACAAGGAGGACCAGGGTGTTTTGTCTGGTGCTTTGAACTCGGCCAAGGAAGAAACTTCACACAAAGTAGTGACCCCATCAGTGTAATTGAACACAAAATTGATGGATCAAACACCTCACTAACAGCATTGTAAAAATCAATAGATAAAACTATATTTGCTATTAGATATGTATGATTTCAAATCGATTGTTTGGCATCCTGTAGATAAGCAGCTCAGCCCTTTAATATAATCTTTCTTTTATTGGTTGCTATCTTTATTTATGATCCCATCTCTGCTGGTAATTCGTTACCTACCATGCAAGATGAAGCATTCAGTTGTTGTGCAATGCCAAATATGGTTCAACAAGGACTTTCTGCTTAACCTTCTTACTACTTCAAAACAGTAATTCTCATATCCGATTTGTTTCAGTCTCTGCATTTCTTCCAAGGACTTTATTTGGCTCTTTGGCTGATATCCCAGCCTGCCATCTCATTGGTCATGGAGACACGTGAGACAGCAGATGCTGGAATCTAGAGCAACAAACAAAAAGCTGGAGGAACTTACTGGGTGAGGCTACATCTGTGGAGGGATATGGACAGACAACGCTTTGGGTCGAGACCCTTCATTTGGACTGGAACTGCAGATGCTGGAAATCTGAAATAAGCTTTTTCCCGTGGTGGAAATGTCAAATACTAGAGGACATTGCTTCAAAGTGACAGGGGGAAAGTTTAAAGGAGGTTTATGAGTGAAGTTCTGTTACACAAGGAGTATGGAACAGGCAGAGTAGTGGAACATGAGGATTTGTGAGAAGCAAAAGATGGAGGAGAGCTGGTTTAGGGTGGTTGACAACCCAGACATAGGGAAGGACGCAATTCCTTGAGTTTTAAGGCATCACACTCAACTTACAAACATTGAGATCCATTCAAGTGAATAGAAAAATATCTATAGAGGTGAATATAAATGTTAAACCATATTGAAAAACACGATGATGCTGGAGGAACTCAGCAGGTCAGGCAGCATCCATGGAGAAAAGCATGCGGTCAACATTTTGGGTCAGGACCCTTCTTCAGGACTGAAGATAGGAAAAGGGGAAGCCCAATATATAGGAGGGAAAAGCAGAACAGTGATAGGTGGACAAAAGAGGGGAGGCGGGGTGGGTACAAGATTAAACCATATTTGTTCATATGTTTCCATGAGCAAACAAAGACAAACAAAGATTGCAAGATGTTTGGAACTAGATTTGGTGTATAAAATGCTAAGGGGCATTTGTACGGTGAATGTGCACAGTCTTTTTCCCAGGGCTGTGGAATCAAGAACTAGATGGCATAGGTTTAAGCTGAGAGGGGAGAGAGTTAGGAACCTGTGGGGTAACATTTTCACCCAAAGGGTGGTCAGTATATGGAAAGAGCTGCCAGAGGAAGTGGTTGAGGCAGGTGCATTAACACATTTAAAAGTCACTTGGGCAGGTACATGGATAGGAAAGGTTTAGAGGGATGTGGGCCAAATGTGGGCAAATGGGACCAGCTTAGATGGGAATCTGGGTCGGCAAGGACCAGTTGGGCAGAAGGGCATGTTTCCGTCACTTTATGAGCCCTACCTAGAGCACATAGGTGTAAGATAGGGAATAAGAGAGTTAGAGGGGATCTGAGGATCCCCAGAGGATGATTGAAGTCTGGAACACACTGAGTGGGTGGTAGAGTTGGATACTTTCACAACCCTTGAGAAATGTCTACATGAGCACTTGAACACCAAAGTGTAGAAATCTATGGACAAAGTGTTGGTAAATAGGATTGGAATAGATAGGTTGTTGACAGGACGTGGTAGGCCAAAGACCCTTTCTCCATGGTGTAAAACTCTATGGCTCTATGACAAATTTCTCCCATTGAATAGACGGGTATTCAAGACCTGTTACGTTTATAAACCTCCCCTTCTCTAATATAAGAGCCCAGCCCTTCAATCACCCAGGCAAGCACAGAACAACTAATCTCTTGATATCTGGTGACCTTGTGCTGTAGGTAATTGCAACAGAATGCTATCTCTGGAAATAAAACAGCTCAGAGTTTGTTGTGGATCAGAAGATTGGAGCCAGAATGATTTACGAAGTACTCGGAGGCAATGAATTATATTTGCCTTCAACTTTCCCTACTGTTGTGGCCTATAAATGGCACATATAAATAATTCTGTAAATAAACACTACAATTGGTGCTCATTAAATGACAGATTTATTCCAGGATATCGAGAAAGCAATTTACTAAAGGATGTAAACATTACTGAGACCTGCTTAACCTCTGCAGCGTTCAATATACAGCAAAATATAGCTCGATTAGGCAGTATTAATGTGAGTAGGGTTGACTTTACTTTCAATCAACTGAAAGACTAAGTTTATGATGAGTTAACTGCATAAATTAATCTTAGTGGGAAACTTAGATGAGAGGGCCAGTGGTGTACAGCTAACCTCAAAGAAAGAAATAAGTTGTGCTTCCGTAGTATCTAGATGTTTCACTTTTACTAAATTACATTTGACCAGAGTATAAATTGAAAAATAATTTGTATTATAAATTGTGTGATCTGCTAAATGCTGTTAGTTGTAGGCAAAAGGTTTTCTTGGACACAATTTCATTCCTAAAGGATCACCAGTAGACTGTCCTGGTCCAACCACGTCGATGCCACGGCCAAGAAAGCTCACCAGCGCCTCTACTTCCTCAGGAGGCTAAAGAAATTTGACGTGTCCGCTTTGACACTCACCAACTTTTATCGATGCACCACAGAAAGCATCCTATCTGGATGCATCTCAGCTTGGTATGGCAACTGCTCTGCCCAGGACTGCAAGAAACTGCGGAGAGTTGTGGACACAGCCCAGCACATCATGGAAACCAACCGTCTATACCTCTCGCTGCCTTGGTGAAGCAGCCAGTATAATCAAAGACTCCACCCACCCAGGTCATTCTCTCTTCTCTCTTCTCCTATCAGGCAGAAGATACAGGAGCCTGAGGGCACATACCACCAGGCTCAAGGACAGCTTCTATCCCGCTGTGATAAGACTATTGAACAGTTCCCTTATATGATGTGGACTCTTGACCTTACAATCTACCTTGTTATGACTCGCACCTTATTGTCTACCTGCACTGCACCTTCTCTGTAGCTGTGACACTTTACTCTGTACTGTTATTGTTTTTACCCCGTACTACCTCAGTGCACTCTGTACTAACTCAATGTAATGAATTGATCTGTACAGACAGTATGCAAGACAAGTTTTTCACTGTACCTTGGTACAAGTGACAATAATAAACCAATTCCAATACCAATGCCTAAGTAAACCAGTAGAGAGGGATACATGTTGTGATCATTTGTTGTTCCAATTCCCTCACTGTTATATTTTACATAATCCACCGCTGTTACATCATTTCTTGCAAAACTTGTGGGCTGAATTGTCCTGGCTGAGGGTGGTGCTCCTGAAGGGAAATGCTGGAGTTAGTCATTCCAAAGAAAGTAGGTCTGGACTTACATCCATGTGTACTGACGTGTAAGAGGTGATGTTGCAACTGTTTTGTTACACCACTGGTATCCTTGTGGGGTTCAGTATTGGAGGTGTTGAATATAAAACTTGGGAAGTCATGTTGCAGCTGTATAAAACTTTGGTTAGGCCTCATTTGGAGTATTGAGTGCAGTTCTGGTCACCCCATTACAGGAAGGATGTGGAGCCTTTGGAGAGGGTGCAGAAGAAGTTCACCATGATTTTGCCTGGATTAGAGCGTACTGGCTATAAGGAGAGGTTGGACAAACTTGGATTTTTTTTTCTTCTCTGGAGTGTCAGAGGCTGAGGGGAGACCTGATAGAAGCACACAAAATTATGAGAGGCATAGATAGGGTAGACATCAGAGTCTTGTTCCCAGGGTAGAAATGTCAATTACTAGACGGCAGAACTTTAAGGTGAGAGGAGGAAAGTTTAAAGGAGATTTACAAGGCAAGTTCTTTTACACAGAGAGTGGTAGTTCCTTGGAACGTGCTGCCAGGGAAGTGGTGGAAGCAGATATGACAGCAATGGTTAAGTGGCATTTAGACAGGCACATGAACAGGTAAGGGATGGAGGGATATAGACATTGGAGCGATATGGAGGGATATAGATATGACCAAGTGCAGTCAGATGGGATTCGTTTTGACTGGAATCATGGTCGGCATGGACACCGTGAGCCAAAGGCCTGTTCCAGTACTGTTATTCTCGTTATTATCTTGTGGGCCTATGTTCTATGTTCTACAGCCACAAACAATCTGCTGGAGGAACTCAGCGGGTCGAGCAGCAACTGTGGGAGGTAAGGAATTGTCGAAATTTTGGGTCAAAACCCTGCATCAGAATTTCAGTCCACGATGGACGCCTTGCTCATCTGGATCTCTGAGGAAAGCAACACCCCTAATGGTTTCAGGTGGTAAGCTTCAATGTTGGAATGGGACTTGCCTCTGCTGACTTGGTGGTTGGGGAGTTCTGTAACTGAGATAAGCTGATCCAATGAGGTGATGCTGGGCTTAAATTTTGCAGACTTGTAGATCGTAGAGGAAAGACTCAGGAATATAAGGGCCACAGAAGGGTAAGAGGGACAGAAATCAGGGAATCATGGATGGACAGGACAGATATTCAGCCTGTTGTGTCCATGTTAGCATCAAGAAGGAATAAAAGGAATGACTTGTATTTCTGTTGCATTTTACATGATCCCAGGGCTCTAGATAAGATAAGATATCTTTATTAGTCACATGCACATTGAAACACACAGTGAAATACATCTTTTGCGTAGAGTGTTCTGGGGGCAGCCTGCAAGTGTCACCACGCTTCCGGTGCCAACATAGCATGCCCACAACTTCCTAACCCTTACGTCTTTGGAATGTGGGAGGAAACTGGAGCACCTGGAGGAAACCCACGCAGACACGGGGAGAACGTACAATCTCCTTACAGACAGCGGCCAGAATTGAACCTGGGTCACTGGCGCTGCAATAATATTACACTAACCACTACATTACCGTGCTTTAAAGAGTGTTTACCGAGTGTTTTACAGAAGGTGAACACTGCCGTAATGTGGGAAATGCCCTGGTCAATTTGAGGACAGAATCATTCTCTCTTCTCTCCTCTTCCATCAGGTAGAAGATACAGGAGCCTGAGGGCACGGACCACCAGACTTAAGGACAGCTTCTACCCCACTGTGATAAGACTATTGAACGGTTCCCTTATACAATGAGATGGACTATAACCTCATGATCTACCTTGTTGTTACCTTGCACCTTATTGCGCTGCACTTTCTCTGTAGCTGTGACACTTTACTGTGTACTGTTATTGTTTTTACCTGTTCTACATCAAGGGACTCTGTACTAACCTAATGTAACTGCACTGTGTAATGAATTGACCTGTACAAACGGTATGCAAGAAATATTTTTCACTGTAATTCGGTACAAGTGACAATAATAAACCAATACCAATACCAACCAGAAACAGAGCTGATAAAGGGTAGCACAGTGGCTCAGCTGGTAGTGCTGTTCTCTCCCTACTCTAGCAGCCTGGGTTCAATCCTGACCTCCGGTGCTGTCTGTATGAAGTTTGCACGGTTCTCCTCATGATGGCTTGGCCTTCCCCTGGGTTTTTCAGTTTCCTCACACATCCCATAGACTCTTAGGTCAGTAAGTTAACTGGATGCCATAAGTTACCCCTATTACAGGGCACAGTGGCTGGAGAATGGTGGGAGAAAGAGTTAGTGGGCATGTGAGAGAGAACAGCTTATGGGGAAATGGGATTACTCTGAGATCCAATCTGGACTTGATGGGCCAAATGACCGCCTTCTACTTCATGATATCTATGAGAAAGAATGAGATAATCTGCTTTCAGGTGTTGGCTAAGGGATAAATATTGGCAAGGCTCAAAGCCCTTTATGTTAGATTAAGGATGGTAGACTACATCAATTAAATTGTCACACTCACTCTGATGCAACATCAGGGAATTGGGTTATGAATTAAAGTTACATGACTTTTCCCTTGTAGACAGTTAAGTTAAGTTGGGATCACTGAGCTTTGTCTCCATGTCATCAGCAAACATTGCACTGAAGTTAAAACATTGCCTCTAAATCTTTGGGCTTTTATGTGAGTTGTATCACAGTGGTCATAATCTCGCTGTGTCCTTGGTAGGGACAGAATTCAACACAAAAAGATGAAATGAAGCAACTGTGAATAAGGATGGTTTCTTACACCAGCATGAGCAAGAAGAAGGCTGAGAATGAAGATCAAAGTTATCTTTTATCTGCACAGGACTGAGGCCATGGACAAAAGGAAGCTTAATTCACACCGACTGATACAGGCAGAGACCAACTGAAATCTTGCGACACATGCAGGATGTGTGGAGGCAGCATACTCAATGAAAGCTACTTCTCCACTTTAACACCCCAGCTGGTCTTTAGAGTCAAAGTCGAGTTTATTGTCATATGCACATGTACGTACAGGTGCAATGAAAAGCTTACTTGCAGCAGCATCACAGGCACATGGCATCAGATACACAACATTCACAAGAAAAACATAAATTAAACATAAATAAAACACAATTTTTTACAAAAAAAAACACAATTAGAACAAAAAAAGTCCATTGTGGTGCAAAGTGATCAAAGTGGTCACAGTGTTGCTATACTGAGGTATGATTAGGGTTTTGCAGGTTGGTTCAAGGACCAAATGGTTGAAAGGAAGTAACTGTTCTTGAACCTGGTGGTGTGGGACTTCAGGCTTCTGTATCTCCTGCCTTATGGTAGCTGCGAGAAGATGGCATGGCCCAGATGGTGGAGATATTTGATGATGGATGTTGCCTTCTTGAGGCAGTGCTTCATGTAGGTACTACCGATGGTGGAGAGGGATGTGCCTGTGATGTATTGGACTGAGTCCACTCCTCTCTGCAGCTTCTTACATTCCTGTGCATTTGAATTGCCGTACCAAACCATGATGCAAACAATCAAAATACTTCACCACGTTCATATATCTCCACTTTTCAATCTCTCCTGCTGTCCACCCTCACACAGATCTTCCTTCCTCTCCTCTCCACATTCACTTCAAGTTTCAACCCTCTTTTCCTCTAACTTTTCCCAATTCCCATGAAATGTCATCAACTTGAAATGGTAACACCATTTCTATCTTCAGGGGTACTCCCTAACCAGCTGAATATTTTAGAATTTCCTGTTTAATTTCAGATTTTTAGCATCTGCAATAATTTTTCTTTTGGTATTATGTAAACAAGAACATTGGTATTGGTTTATTATTGTCACTTGTACCAAAGGTACAGTGAAAAACTTGTCTTGCATACCGATTATACAGGTCAATTCATTACACAGTGCAGTTGCATTGAGTTAGTACAGGTAAAAACAATAACAGTACAAAGTGTCACTGCTACAGAGAAAGTGCAGTGCAATAAGGTGCAAGGTCACAACAAGGTAGATCGCGAGGTCAGAGTCCATCTCATCGTATAAGGGAACCGTTCAATAGTCTTATCACAGTGGGGTAGAAGCTGTCCTTAAGTCTGGTGGTACATGGCCTCAAGCACCTGTATCTTCTGCCTGATGGAAGAGGAGAGAAGAGAGAATGACCCGGGTGGGTGGGGTCAGAAAATAGGAGCAGAAGTAGGCCACTTGGCCCCTCAAGCCTACCTCACCTTTCGATACTATATAGATCTATTCTGGCCTCCTCTTCTGTGCCAGTTCCCCATAACCCTCAATTCCTTGATCTTTCAAGTATTTACGTCACTCCACTTTAAATATTATCTCACTCCACTTTAAGACTATTGAACAGTTCCCTTACACGATGAGATGGACTCTTGACCTCACAATCTACCTTGTTGTGACCTTGCACCTTATTGTCTACCTGCACTGCACTTCCCTGTAGCTGTGACACTTTACTCTGTTATTGTTTTTTACCTGTACTACCTCAATGCACTCTGTACTAACTCAATGTATCTGCACTGTGTAATGAATTGATCTGTACGAACGGTATGCAAGACAGGTTTTTCACGATACTTCAGTACAAGTGACAATAATATACCAATACCAATACCAATATACCTAAAAATCTGGCCTCTGCCATCCTCAGAGATTCACTACCCTCTGAGAAAAAATTTCTATGCACATCAGTTTTAAATATCCAGCCCCTGATAGTGTAATGGTTAGCGTAATGTTATTACAGGGCCAGCGACCTGCCTCTGTGTGTAAGGAGTTGGTATGTTCTCCTCGTGTCTGTGCGGGTTTCCTCCGGGTACTCCGGTTTCTTCCCACATTCCAAAGACGTACGGGCTCAGTAACGCAAAAAGACGCGTTTCACTGTGTGTTTCGATGTACATGTGACTAATAAATAAACATCTTATCTTATCCTTGTTTGTGACTCTCCCACTGATGGAAACACCTCAAGTTCTATCCTGTCCTGCCCCCAAGTGTAAATTACTGTGGTCCACCTTGCATGATTTATTCAGAGCTACCTGCTTCAGTCATTCTGACCAGGATAGGGCTACATCAGAGATAAGTGTGCACTTTACCATCCTTTTGAAACAAAGTTGACAAGACAGATGTGGAGTTGGTGCTTCCCCTGACCGGTGTGGATAGAATGTGTCGTCATAATCCCAAAATAAAACATCGGCCATTTAAGACTAGTGTTTGATTCCCTTGGAGATTCCCTCAGGAAATTTACGAGAATGTTGCCGGGACCCAAGGGACTGAGGTTGATCAGGTTGAGACATCTTTCATTGAAATGTAGGAGAATGAGGGGTAATCATATAGAGGTGTATAACACCGTGAGGGGCATAGGGTGAATGTGCACAGTTTTTTCCCCAGGGTTGGGGAATCAAGAATTAGAGGGCATAGGTTTATGGTGAGAGAGGAGAGATTTAATAGGAACCTGAGAGGCAACTTTTTCACCCAGAGGGTGGTCAGTATATGGAATGAGCTGCCAGAGGAAGTGGTTGAGGCAGATACAATAACTCAATGTATCTGCACTGTGTAATGAATTGATCTGTACGATCAGTGTGCAAGACAGGTTTTTCACTGTACCTCGGTACAAGTGACAATAATAAACCAATACCAATACCAATATAGCTAAAAAGTACATAGATAGGATATCCTCAGATGGGAATCTTAGTCGGCATGGACCTGTTAGGCTGAAGGGTCCGTTTCCCTCCTGTTTGACTCTATGACTTAAGGTGAGAAGAAATTTCCTCACCCAGAGTATGGGTGAATCTTTGGAATTCTCTACCCAGTGCAACTCGGTGGCAGAGTGGTGCAGCTAGCAGAGCTGCTGCCTCACAGCTCCAGTGACCCGGTTTCAATCCTGACCTCGGGTGTTATCTGTGTGGAGTTTGCACATTCTCTCTGTGAAGGCTTCCTTAGACTGCTTCATTTTCTTCCCACATCCCAAAAATGTGCAGGTCGCTAGGATGATTGGCTGCTGAAAATTAACCCTTGGGTATAGTTGAGTGGAAGAATCTGACAGGAGAGTAAAATGGGATTAGCATGAATAGGTGGTTGATCATTAGCATAGACTCGATGGGCTGAAGGGCCTGTCTACAAGCTACACGTTTCCATAATTCAAAACATGGAGGATGAGATACTGAGTCATTTAAGACAGAGATCAATAGATTTGTGGGAATTAAAGGACTCAGGGGATATGGCACTGAGGTAAAAGATTAACCATGACCCTTTGAATGAGAGACCTGTTCAGTACGACAGACTCATCCTCATGTGGTTTTTAAGTGTCTTTCCAAGAACATAAGGAAGTTAAAATTAAAACTGCATATGAACTGAAGAAATAGGAGCAGTAGCCACCCACTTCTGCTATGACATTCAATAAGATTGTGGTTAATCCTATTCCTCAACCTCAATCAGGGGCATATGCACAAATTTAATTTTGACTAATTCATAGAGCCATAGAGTCAAGGAGAAGCACAACATGGAAGCAGGCACCTCAGCCCACTGAGTCCATGCCGACCATCAACCACCCATTCACTTCAGCCCACTGAGTCCGTCCAACCATCAACGACCCACTCACACTAACCCTACATTAATCCCTTTTTTATTCTCCCCACATTCCCATCAACTCCGCCCAGATTCTAGCACTCATCTGCACATTGGGAGCAATTTACAGCGGCCAATTAACCTACTAACCTGCACGTCTTTGGGATGTGGGAGGAAACCGGAGCACCCGGAGGAAACCCACATGGTCACAGGAAGAACATTAAAGGGAGGTCTTTACTGGTCACAAGTGGATCGATTCTTGATAAGCAGAGGGGTGAAAGGTTATTAAGGTTAGGCAGAAATGCAGAGTTAATGTTACAATGAAATCACCCTCAGCAGAGCAGGCTCAAAGTTTTGAAAAACACGATGATGCTGGAGGAACTCAGCAGGCCAGGCAGCATCCGTGGAGAAAAGCAGGTGGTCAACATTATACACAGAGGGGGAGCAGTGAGAGAGGGACTCACAAAACTCCCATCAAAGAGAGGAAGAAAACTTCTTCAAAGTGGACCACAGAGGGGGAGCAATTTTGTTTATCCTACTTCAGCTCTTAATTTGTGCGTTCATATCTTCATATGATCTAAATATACTTAAGATCACCAGAGACATTTAAAAATACTTCAAAGGTATTTGATGCCAATAAAGGCTATTAGGTTAGTCCAGGACCCACCACCTTAGTGACTGCTCTGGGACAATGTTACTTTGTAAGACGGTCACTAGTGGAGACCTCACATGACCATGGGAAAAGTGAGTGAGCTGGAGGACAGGGAGCCAGCTAGATACAAAAGCCTGAAAGAACATACCACCAGGTTCAAGGACAGCTTTTATCCCGCTGTTATAAGACTATTGAACAGACCTCCTGTACAATAAGATGTACTCTGGACCTCACAATCTACCTCGTTATTACCTTTACTGTCTAGCTGAGCTGCACTCTCTCTGTAACTGTAAAACTATATTCTGCATTCTGTTATTGCTTTTCCCTTGTACTACATTGATGTACTGATGTGATGAAATGATCTGTATGAATAGCATGCAAAACAAAGTTTTTCACTGTACCTCAGTACATGTGACAATAATAAACCAATTACCAATTAGATCACTTTTTCCATAATGCATGCAGTTTTCAAATGGGAACATAAACAGCTTGTCTCTATAGAGTGAGATGCATCAATACAGGCTGATCCCAAAAGGGAAAGTTAAAGAAATAAAATGTCATAAGAACAATTTCATTTTCTTGATATGCAGGAAGAGGAATCTCATCTTCTGGATGACCTACAGCAGAAAGCTGATATCATTCATCGCCAGCCTTCCTCTTCCCCCTTGGCATGGCTGGTGAGCACAGTCTGGTCAGAGTGACAAATAAGGACAGAGCCTCTGAATAGGAGAATGCTTTTCATTTGTGGCATAATGGAACATCACCAGAAAGATGATGAGGCTGTGACTTTGACATTTTTCTTTTCTCTGAAAACAAGTCAAGGACAAGGGTATACCTTTCCTCGAGTTCTCTTGTGGCCAGCTCAATGCTGCACTTCATTCAGATGTAGTTGAGGGGGCTAAAGTTGGAAAAAGTTCTTCTTATTAACCCCTGCTTACAATTTCAGGGAGCAATGCCTTTATTATTTAATTGGTAAATTAGTTTATTATTGTCACATGTACTGAGGTACAGTGAAAAACTATGTTTTGCATGCCATCCATACAGATAAGATATCTTTATTAGTCACATGTACAGCGAAACGCACAGTGAAATGCATCTTTTGCGCAGAGTGTTCTGGGGGCAGCCCGCAAGTGTCATCACACTTCCATCACATCATTACATCAGTACATCGAGGTAGTACATGGGAAAAGCAATAACAGAATGCAGAATAAGGTGTCACAACTGCTGAGAAAGTGCAGTGCAGGTAGACAATAAGGTGCAAGGGCCATCAAGAGGTAGATCGAGAGGTCAAGAGTCCACCTTATTGTTCAATAGTGTTATAACGGCTGGGTAGAAACTGTCCTTGACTCTGGTGGCATGTGCTTTCAGGCTTTTATGTCTTCTGCCCATTGGGAAGGGAAAGAAGAGAGAATGTCCCGGGTAGGAGGGGTCTTTGATTATGTTGGTTGCTTTTCCAAGGCAGTAAGAAGTGTTGACAGAGTCCATAGAGGGGAGGCTGGTTTTTGTGATGTGCTGAGCTGTGTCCACAACTCTCTGCAGTTTCTTGTGGTCACAGGCAGAACAGTTGCCGTACCAACCAATATCAATCCGGATAAGATGCTTTATGTGGTGAATCTGTAAAAAATTGGTGAGGGTCAACAGGGACATGCTGAATTTCATTCACCTTCTGAGGAAGTAGAGGCGCTGGTGTGCTTTCTTGGTCATGGTGTCTACGTGGTTGGACCAAGAGAGGCTATTGGTGATGTTTACACCCTGGAGCTTGAAGCTCTCAACCGTCTCTACCTCAGCACCATTGATGTAAACAGGATTTGTACGGAGGGCTTTAAACACATGAAGCTCATTGCAAGACATTGGCGAGACCGCACTTGGAATACTATGCGCATTTCTGGTCTCCTGGGGATGGGAAGGATGTCACTAAGCTGGAAAGGGTGCAGGAAAGGTTCCCGAGGGTGTTACCAGGACTGGAGGGCTTGAGTTATAAGGAGAGATGGATAGGCTGGGACTTTTTTCCATGGAGTGTAGGGGGCTGAGGGGTGACCTTATAGAAATTTATAAAATCATGAGGGACATAGGTGAATGGTCACAAGGTAATGGTTCACAGGGAAAGAGAATCTAATGGTTCATGGTAATGGTTCATGAGAATCTAATGGTAATGGTTCACAGGGAAAGAGCACAGGCTTAAAGTGAGAGGGGAAAGATTTAAAGGGAACCTGATGGTCAATTTTATCACAAAGGGCAGTGGGTATGTAGAACGAGCTTCCAGGGGAACTGGTAGGGGCGGGTACAGTTATATTGTTTAAAAGACATGGATAGGAAAGGTTTCGAGGGACATGGGCCAAGCACAGGGAAATGGGACTAGCTCGGGTAGACAACTTGGTCAGCACGGATGAGTTGGATGGAAGGTTCTGTTTTGATGCTGTGTAACCCTATGACTCTAAAAACGTAGAATGACCTGCAACCCAACCCAGTAGGAGTGATACAGAGGAAACAAGCAATCTGATCTAATCAGTTTGCTTAATCTTCATTTACCAAATGCAGTGAAAGGTTAGCAAAGAGCAGATCAGTTATACAGTCCAAAAAGTAGTAAAGAACTTGAGCAAGGGAGAAATGTGGTTACTCATTAAGGTCATAGCATCACATAGCATGAAACAGGTCCTTCGGCCCATTGAGTCCATACTGACTGTCAAGCACCATTCACAAAATCTCAATTTTATTCTCCCCTCATTCTCGTCAACAATCCCTGATTCTACCACTCACCTACACACTAGGGGCAGTTCACAGTCGCTAGTGGATCTCCCAACCCATGCATCTTTGGGAAACGGTAGGAAACCAGAGCACCAGGAGGAAACCTCATAGGGAGAAGATGCAAATTCCACACAGACAGCATGGGTGGTCAGGATTGAGCCTGGGTCGCTGGAACTGTGAGGCAGCAGATGTCACCGTGGTGTTTGGACTGTATTTCCCTACACCAGATGGACGAGGATAATAGATGCATGGAGACACGACCACTTGCAGATTCCCCTCCAAGTCACACACCATCCTAACTTGGAAATACTGCATATCGCCATTCCTTCATCATCATTGATCTCAACCCTGGAATTCTTCCTAATTGCACAGTGGAAGCAATTTTACCAGAAAAATTACAGCAATTCAAGATGGTAGTGCACCATTGGTATTGATTTATTATTGTTACGTGTACAGAAATACAGTGAAAAGCTTTTGTTTGCGTGCCACCCAGGCAGATCATGCCGTACATAAGTACATCGAGGTAGCGAAAAGGAAAACAGAATGCAGAATATGTTGTTGCAGTCATGGAGAAAATGGCATGCAGGAAGACAGATGAATTGCAAGGGCCACAACGAGGTAGATTGGGAGGTCAAGAGTTCATTTTTAGCGTACGAGAGGTCGGTTCAAGAGTCTGATAACAATGGGATAGAAGCTGTCCTTGAATTTGGTGAAACCTCCTCTCTAACCTTTGTCCCTTCTGCCTGGCAGGAAAGGGGAGAAGAGAGAGTGACTGGGGTGGGAGGGGTCCTTGATTATAGTGGCTTCCCAAGGAAGCGGGAAGTGTGGACAGAGTCAATGGAGGGGAGGCTGGTTTGTGTGATGGACTGGGCTGTGTTCACAACTCTCTGCAATTTCTTGAGGAACTGAGCAGAGCAGTTGCCATACCAAGCTGTGATACATCCGGATGGGATGCTTTCCATGGTGCATCGATAAAAATTGGGAGGAGTCATTAAGGACAATCACCATCACCATTATCTTCTCAAGAGCAATTAGGGATGGACAATAAATGCTAGCCTTGTCAACAGCAAATATATCCAATGAATAAAATCCAGAATACACTCAGTATTCAAAGACAAAACAATCTTTTACATTATTTGGAATCCTAAATGATTATGCAGACCAGCACCTGATTCAAAAAGAATGGGAGAACTGGGATAAAAATTGAATGAAAAACACGATGATGCTGGAGGAACTCAGCAGGTCAGGCAGCATCCGTGGAGAAAAGCAGACGGTCAACATTTCGGGTCAGGACCCTTCTTCAGCACTGAAGATAGGAAAAGGAGGAAGCCTAATATCATATAGGAGGGAAAAGCAGAGCAGTGATAGGTGGACAAAAGAGGGGAGGCGGGGTGGGCGCAAGGTGGTGATGGGTCGATGCAGGTAAGAGATAGTGATAGGCAGGTGCGGGGGAGGAGGGGAGAGCAGATCCACCAGGGGATGGGTCAAAGGTAAGGAGAGAAAGAAAGAAGGCTCGAAAAAAAAGAGAGATAGGCTAGGAAAGGGAAGAAAAGAAGAAGAATGGTTGGGTGTGGGTATGGGGAAGCGGTGTGGGGATTACTTAAAGTGGGAGAATTCAATGTTTATTTAAAGTGGTTCTTTGTGCTAAATGTGCAATACAGTCATGACTGTACCTTGTACACTGTTTCTGCAAGTCGGTTCCATAAAAATTAATGGAGCTGAATTTTGGAAGTGGTTTTAAATGTCTGGGATATACAATCAACCAAGATCAATCCTCTCCCGCACTGAATCCAACACCACCAAAAGGCTTGTTAAACAGCTGATTTATACCTAAAGGGAGTGCTGGTGTGAGACAACAAGGCCTTTTAGTGACAAGTAAATCAATCACCACCTTCTGGGAAGCAGAGGGTGATGGTCGAGGGCTGTTTCTCAGACTGGAGGCCTGTGTCTAGTGGTGTGTCCCGGACATTCTCACTTCTTCCCCCCCCCCCCCTTCCACCGGGCAGAAGATACAAAAGCCTGAAAGCACGTACCACCAGGCTCAAGGACAGCTTCAATTCCGCTGTTAAAAGACTACTGAATGGTTCCTTTGTACAATAAGATGGACTCTTGACCTCACAATCTAGCTTGTTATGTCCTTGCACCTTATTGTCTACCTGCAATGCAATTTCTCTGTAGCTGTTACACTTCTCTCTGCATTCTGTTATCGTTTTACCTTGTACTAGCTCGATGCACTCTGTAATGAACTGATCTGTACAATCAGTGTGCAAGACAAGTTTTTCACTGTACCTCGGTACAAGTGACAATAATAAACCAATACCAATTCCAATGGTCGCAACCCACACCAGCAAGACGGAATATCCGGTTACTTGTCTCAGGAGGTCATGGAGTTATACAGCACAGAAATAGGCCCTTACACCTGTTTCTTTGCTGTATAACTCCATCTGCATTTGCTCTAAAACACCAATTTACATCCACTTACTGGTCAATAGAGTGGTGAAGAAGACATACGGCATGCTTGCCTTCATTGGTCGGGGCGTAGAATATAAGAGTCAGGACGTAATGTTGCAACTTTACAAAATACTAGTGAGGTTGCACTTTGATTATTGTGTGCAGTTCTCGTCACCACTCAAAGGAAGGATGTGGTTGTGCAGAGGGGATTCACCAGGATGCTGCCTGGATTGGAGGATTTTAGTTATGGAGAGAGATTGGATCAGCCGGGCTTGTTTTCTCTGGAGCGAAGGAAGCTGAGGGGTGAGGTGTTTAAAATTATGAGAGGCATAGATAAGGTGGATGGTAACCGTCTTTTCCCCAGGATAGGGGACTCCACAACTAGGGGGCATAAATTTAGGGTGAGATGGGAAATATTTAAAAGGGACCTGAGGAACAACATTTTCACGCAGAGGGTGGTGAGTATATGGAACGAGCTGCCAGAGGAAGTGGTTGAGGCCAGTACAATAGTATCATTTAAGAAGCACTTGGATAGGTACATGGAGGGGTGGAGCTTGGAGGGATATGGGCCGAATACAGGAAATTGGAACGAGCTAGGTGGGCACAGTGGTTGGCATGGACTGGTTGGGCCAAACGACCTGTATCCATGCTGTATTGCTCTATGACTCTATGATCTGATGGAGGTATATAAGATTGTGTGAGGCCTTCATAGGGTAGGTAGTCAGAATCTTTTTCCCGTGGTAGGGTAAAAGTATTGGTTTATTATTGTCACTTGTACCGAGGTACAGTGAAAAATTTGTCTTGCATACCAATCGTACAGATCAATTCATTACACAGTGCATTAAGGTAGTACAGAGTGCATTGAGGTAGTACAGGGTAAAAACAATAACAGAATACAGAGCAAAGTGCGTGGAACGCACTACCTGCAGAGGTTGTGGGGGCAGATACATTAGGGACATTTAAGAGACTCTTAGATAGACACATGAATGAGAGAAAAATAGGAGGCCATGTGGGAGAGAAGGGTTAGATAGATCTTAAAGCAGGATAAAATGTTGGCACACACAGGCCTATACTGTGCTGCAGTGTTCTATGTTCTATGTTTTAGCTACAGGGGAGTGCATTGCAGGTAGGCAATAAGGTGCAAGGTCAAACAAGGTAGATTGTGAGGTCAAGGGTCCATCTCATTGTACAAGGGAACCATTCAATAGTCTTATCACCATGGGAGAGAAGCTGTCCTTGAGCCTGGTGGTACATGCCCTCAGGCTCCTGTATCTTCTGCCTGATGGGAGAGGGGAGAAGAGAGAATGAGCTAGGTGGGTGGGGTCTTTGATTATGCTGGCTGCTTTACCGAGGCAGTAGAAAGTGTAGATGGAGTTCATAGAGGGGAGGCTGGTTCAGTCAAATTCCATCCATCCCATTCCCCCACTTATTTCACACATTCCCATTAATTCCATCCTGATTTTCCCACCAGCTACATACTAGGGGCTGGAGGCTGGAGGCTGTGCTGAGTGGTATCAAAAACAAGAGGGCATAGGTGAGGGATAGGGGTTTTAAAGGGGATCTGAGGGGTAAGAAAATGGTTGATATCTGGAACACACTGCCAGAGGAGGTGGTGGAGTCAGATACACTCACTACACTTAAGAGGCATTTATACAGACACTCAAGTGGGCAAGGTATAGATGGATGACCTGATGCAGGCAAATGGGATTAGTCTAGATGGGCAAAACGGTCAGCATGGACATGTTGGACTGAAAGACCCATTTGTGCGCTGTACAACTCTATGTCCCTCCGACTAATCCCATTGTTTTTATTCTCCCCACATTTTCATCAACTCTCCCTAGATTTCTCTCTACTCAGACTGCAAATCAGCTGTAGGATCTGCCTGCAGAACAATGTGAATAAACTTCAAAAGCAATTCTTAGGAGTGAAACCAGGATATATCAAAGATTCTTTCTCCAATGGTCAGGCAGACAAGTGCCAGAAGACAGGAAAGTCTCTGGTCAAGTCATAAATCCAGTAGACGCCAGTATTTAATATAAGTTTTTAACTGGCTGCATTGTCAATCCTTAGACCCTGATTATGAATATACAAAATATTATTATCTGCAAGACAACAATAGCACAAGAATAGATAAAATGCTTATAAAATAATCTTTGGTGAACCGATTTCACCCAGAGGTGTCTTATCCAAGGTTATCAGGGTTGTTCGTTTATCATAGAGCACACACAATAACAAACTGCAAAGCAAAAATGTATTGTGCTTGCCAGATTCCCCACACAGCCAGTGTGCTGGAAGGCATCCACTGTCAGTTAGGCTGATGATGTTCCACCAACTATAAAGGGTTTACTTTCCATCTGCATGCCAAGTTCCTGGGCTCAACAGGTGATGAATTCAATTGGAGAACCCGACTCGTCCAACACCGACAGCTAGCTACAAGGCAGGCCACAGCGGGATGACTCATTCACTGAAACCACAAGCCATGTCTTCCTTTTTACAGCAGAAGGAGGCCATTCAGCCCATTGACTCCATGCAGAACAATCCCATCAGTCCCATTCTCCCTCTCTTTTACTTCCCTGAAGTGCTCCAGTGTTCTCCCTCACACTTGCTGTTCAAACGTTTTGATTCTTTTCCCACTTATTTACACTAAGGGGTAATTTATAGCAGTCAATTAACTTACTAGTGTATCTTCTCTTATCATATATTTCAGATATTTCCTTACAAAATAGATGGAGGCCATTTGGCCCATCAAGTCTATGCTGGCTCTCAGAGCAAATTCCATCCATCCCATTACCTCACTTATTTCACACATTCTCATTAATTCCACCCTGATTCCACTCTGTCTTTACCTCTCGTTGTCTTGATGAAGCACCCAGCACCCACCCGGGACATTCTCTCTTCTCTCCTCTTCCATCGGGTAGGAGATACAGGAGCCTGAGGGCACGGACCACCAGACTTAAGGACAGCTCTACCCCACTGTCTTAAGACTATTGAACGGTTCCCTTATACAATGAGATGGACTATGACCTCATGATTACCTTGTTGTGACCTTGCACCTTATTGCACTGCACTTTCTCTGTAGCTGTGACACTTTATTCTGTACTGTTATTGTTTTTACCTGTACTACCTCAATGCATTCTGTACTAACTCAATGTAATTGCACTGTGTAATGAATTGACCTGTACGATCGGTTTGTAAGACAAGTTTTTCACTGTACCTCAGTACAAGTGACCATAATAAACCAATACCAATGATTTTCCCACCAGCTACACACTAGGGGCAATTTACAGTGGCCAATTAACTATAAATTAGCATATCATTGGGATCACCCAGAGGAAATCCATGTGGTTACAGCAAGAAAGTGTAACCTCCACACAGACAGTACCCAAGGTTGGGATCGAACATGGTCACTGGAGCTGTGAGAGAGGTGTATTATCTGTTGTGACACCGTGCTGCCCCAAGAAGCCCTCACACCATGAAGTGTAATCCATCAATATGCCTAATAATATCTATTTGTGTCACAAGAACAGAGAGAAGACCGTTCAGATCTGAGGAGTGTCAACCCGAAACATCGACTGTCCATTTCCCTCCACAGATGCATCCTGACCTGTTGACTTCCACCAGCAGCTTACTTTTTTTAGCTCCAGATTCCAGCATCTGCAGTCTGTTGAGTCTCCAGATCTGAGGAGATGAAAGGAGGTCAGCTCAAGCATTTAACTACACCTGCATCTTAATTCCATTTCTTGTCTTCAATACAAATGTCAATCGATCTCAGCTTAGTCATGATAAGCCAGTCCAACCTCAGTAGATTTTCGGAATTGTGGGGTTCAAATGTCCAGGACACTCAACAGCCTTGTCCTAACTTTGTTATATACCAAAGTTCTGCATTCTACCACACAACCTCCTTCATCCATTCGATAACATTTCTCATTATACAGAGACACGAGAGTCTGCAGATGCTGGAATCTGGAGCAACAAACAATCAGCTGGAAGAAGCGATGTAAGGTTTTGACCTGAAACATTGTCAGTTCCTTTTCTCCCCACAGATGCTGCTCAACCTGCAGTTCCTCCAGCAGATTGTTTGCTTGTCATTATGTAAGGTAAGATTTCTTTATTAGTCACATGTACATCGAAACACACAGTAGAAATACATCTTCTGCGTAGAGCGTACTGGGGAGCCGCCCACAAGTGTCGCCACACTTCCGGCGCCAACATAGCATGCCCACTGCCCACCCGAGCGGGGCCAATATCCTTGCAGCCAGGTTTGCTAGGGTGGTTCGGGAGGGTTTAAACTAGTTTGTGAGGGGGAAGGGAACCGGAGGAGTAGGTCAGAGGAAGTAGGGGATGGGGAAATGTCAGATCTGACAGGTAGAGAGGCTTTGAGGAAGGAGAAGCAGAGTACAGGAAATAAAAGTAGTAAGGTGGATGTGCATTTACTTAAATGCGAGAAGCATCAGAAATAAGGGAGATGAACTGAGATAAGTACATGGGATTATGATATTGTGGTTATTACAGAGACATGGCTGACATCAGGGCAGGAATGGATATTGAATATTCCTGGTTTTCGGTATTTTAAAGGGGATAGGGTGGGGGGGAGAAGAGGAGGAGGGGTGGTCATACTGATCAGGGACACTGGTACAGTGGCAGAAAGGGTGGATAATGTAGAAGGATCCTCTCTAGAGTCAATATGGATGGAAGTTAGGAACAAGAAAGGGGCAGTTACCCTCCTGGGAGTATTCTATAGGCCCCCCCAGTAGCAGTAGGGATACTGAGGAGCGGATTGGGAGGCAGTTTTTGGAAAGACGCGAAAATAACAGGGTTATTATAATGGGAGACTTCAACTTTCCAAATATTGATTGGCACCTACTTAGTGCCAAGGGTTTAGACGGGGTGCAGTTTGTTAGGTGTGTCCAGGATGGATTCCTGACACAGTATGTTGACAGGCCGACTAGAGGGAATGCCATATTAGATCTAGTTTTAGGTAATGAACTGGAACAGGTGACAGATCTATCAGTGGGTGAGCATTTGGGGGACAGTGGCCATTGCTCCATAACCTTTAGAATTGTCATGGACAGGGATAGGAGCAAAGAGGACAGGAAGATATTTAATTGGGGAAAGGCGAATTATGAGGCTATAAGGCGAGAACTTGGGAGTGTAAGTTGGGGTGACATTTTTGAAGGGAAATGTACTATGGAGATGTGATTGACGTTCAGGGATCTTTTGCAGGATGTTAGGGATAAATTTGTCCCGGTGAGGCAGAGAAGGAATGGTAGGGTGAAGGAACCGTGGGTGACAAGAGAGGTGGAACAACTAGTTAGGAAGAAGAAGGCTGCATACATAAGGTGTAAGCAGCAAGGATCGGACAGGGCTCGTGAGGAATATAGAGTAGCAAGGAAGGAACTTAAGAAAGGGCTGAGGAAAGTGAGAAGGGGCCATGAAAAGGCTTTGGCAAGTAGGGTTAAGAGAATCCTAAGGCTTTTTTCTTGTGTGTGAAGAGCAGAAGGATGGCTAGGGTAAAGGTAGGTCTGATTAAAGCCAAAGGTGGGAGGATGTGCCTGGAAGCTGTGGAAGTGGGTGAGGTTCTCAATGAATACTTCTCTTCAGTATTCACCAAGGAGAGGGGTCTTGATGATACTGAGGACAGTGTTGGTGAGGGTAATGTTCTAGAGTATGTAGATATTAGGAGAGAGTATGTGTTGGAGTTGTTAGAAAATATTAGGACAGATAAGTCCCCGGGGCCTGACGGAATATTCCCCAGGCTGCTTTGTGAGGTGAGGGAGGAGATTGCTGAACCGTTGGTTAGGATCTTTGAGTCCTCGTTGTCCACGGGGATGGTACCGGAGGATTGGAGGGTGGCGAATGTTGTCCCCTTATTCAAGAAAGGTAGTACGGATAGTCCAGGGAATTACAGACCGGTGAGCCTTACGTCTGTGGTGGGTAAGCTGTTAGAAAGGATTCTAAGAGATAGCATCTATGAGCATTTAGAGAATCATGGTCTGATTAGGGACAGCCAGCATGGCTTTGTGAAGGGAAGATCTTGCCTCACAGGCCTGATAGGGTTCTTCGAGGAGGTGACCAGGAAGATTGATGAGGGTAGTGCAGTGGATGTGGTCTACATGGATTTTAGTAAGGCGTTTGACAAGGTTCCGCATGGTAGGCTTCTTCAGAAGATCAGAGGCCAAGGGATCCAGGGAGGCTTGGCCATATGGATTCAGAATTGGCTTGCCTGTAGAAAGCAGAGGGTTGTGGTGGAGGGACTGCATTCAGGTTGGAGGGTTGTGACTAGTGTTGTCCCACAGGGACAACACTACTTTTAATCCTCTACTTTTTGTGATATTTATTAACGACTTAGATGAGGGGGTGGAAGGGTGGGTTAGCAAGTTTGCAGATGACACAAAGATCGGTGGTGTTGTGGATAGTGTGGAGGGCTGCCGTAGCTTGCAGAGGGATATTGATAGGATGCAGAGCTGGGCTGACAAGTGGCAGATGGAGTTCAATCCAGAGAACTGTGAGGTGGTACACTTTGGAAGGACAAACTCCAAGGCAGAGTACAAGGTAAATGGCAGGATTCTGGGCAGTGTGGAGGAGCAGAGGGATCTGGTGGTTCATATCCACAGATCACTGATTGTTGCCTCACAGGTAGATAGGGTAGTTAAGAAAGCTTATGGGATGTTAGCTTTCATAAATCGGAGGAGTGAGTTTAAGAGCCGCGAAGTGAAGATGCAGCTTTACAAAACTCTGGTTAGACCACACTTAGAGTACTGTGTCCAGTTCTGGTCGCCTCATTATAGGAAGGAGGTGGAAGCGTTGGAAAGGGTGCAGAGGAGATTTACCAGGATGCTGCCTGGATTAGAGAGTATGGATTATGAGGAGAGACTAAAGGAACTAGGGCTGTTCTCATTGGAGAGAAGGAGGATGAGGGGAGAGATGATAGAGGTATTCAAGATATTTAGAGGAATAGATAAAGTTGCCAGCCAGTGCCTCTTTCCCAGGATACCAATGCTCAAAACAAGAAGACGTGGCTTTAAGGTAATGGGTGGGAAGTTCAAGGGAGATGTCAGAGGGAGGTTTTTCACCCAGAGAGTGGTTGGAATCTCGAACACACTGCTTAAAGGGGTGGTGAAGGCAGGTGCTCTCACAACATTTAAGTAGTATCTAGATAAGCCCTTGAATCTCCAAGGCAGAGGAGGCCACAGATCAAGTGCTGGCAAATGGGATCAGTATAGATAGGTACTTGACGGTCAGCATGGACATGGTGAGCTGAATGGCCCGTTTCCCTGCAGTGTGGCTCAATGTCTCTATATAAAGGACTCACAAACAAACAGACCGCAATCAGTGAGGATAGGCAGCAATTCCTCCGGCACGATTATTCTCAACACTGGTGCACCTCAAGGCTGCGTCCTCAGCCCTCTACTCTACTCCCTATACACTCATGACTGTGTGGCCAGATTCTGCTCTAACTCCATCTACAGGTTTGCAGGTGATACCACCGTTGTAGGCCGTATCTCAAACAGTGATGAGTCGGAGTACAGGAAGGAGATAGAGAGCTTAATGGAATGGTGTCATGACAAAAACATTTCCCTCAATGTCAACAAAACTAAACAGCTGGTCATTGACTTCAGGAAAGGGGGCGGTGTACATGCGCCTGTCTACATCAATGGTGCTGAGGTCGAGAGAGTTGAGAGCTTCAAGTTCCTGGGAATGAACATCACCAACAACCTGTCCTGGACAAACCATGTGGATGCCATGGCCAAGAAAGCTCACCAGCGCCTCTGCTTCCTCAGGAGGCTAAAGAAATTTGGTTTGTCCCCTTTGACTCTCACCAACTTTCACCGATGCACCATAGAAAGCATCCTATCTGGATGTATCACGGCTTGGTATGGCAACTGCTCTGCCCAAGACCGCAAGAAGCTGCAGAGAGTTGTGGACACAGCCCAGCACATTACAGACACCAGTCTCCCCTCCTTGGACTCTGTCTTTACCTCTCGTTGTCTTGGTGTAGCAGCCAGCATAATCAAAGACCCCACCCACCCGGGACATTCTCTCTTCTCTCCTCTTCCATCGGGTAGAAGATACAGGAACCTGAGGGCACGTACCACCAGACTTAAGGACAACTTCTACCCCACTGTGATAAGACTATTGAATGGTTCCCTTATACAATGAGATGGACTATGACCTATGACCTCATGATCTACCTTGTTGTAACCTTGCACCTTATTGCACTGCACTTTCTCTGTAGCTGTGACACTTTACTCTGTACTGTTATTGTTTTTTTACCTGTACTACATCAATGTACTGTACTAACTTAACGTAACTGCACTGTGTAATGAATTGACCTGTAAGATCGGTTTGTAAGACAAGTTTTTCACTGTACCTCGGTACAAGTGACAATAATAAACCAATACCAATACCAATATAGTGTAGCGGTTAGCATAACGCTTTACAGTGCCAGCGACCCAGGTTCAATTCCGACCACTGTCTGTAAGGAGTTTGTACGTTCTCCCCGTGTCTGCGTGGGTTTCCTCCAGGTGCTCCAGTTCCCTCCCACATTCCAAAGACGTACGGGTTAGAAAGTTGTGGGCATGCTATGTTGGCGCCGGAAGCGTGGAGACACTTGCGGGCTGCCCCCAGAACACTCTATGCAAAAGATGCATTTCACTGTGTGTTTTGATGTACATGTGACCAATAAAGATATCTTTCATGGCAGGGGGAGACAACAAACTCTAATAACAAGTGATAAATAATTTCCAATTACCTATGTTTGATTTCAAAGCAAACAATCTCCAGTGCTGTACAAACCTATTAGTCAAGTAAAGTCAAGTTGAGCCTATTGTCATGTGCACAAGTATGGTGAGATACAGGTACAATGAAAAGCTTGCCTGTAGCAGCATCACAGGCACGTAGGTACAGACAACAACACAGAGAATATAAGTTATACATAAATTATATCATACCATACAAAAGACTGTGCAAAACAAGACCTTAGTGCAAAACAAACACAATCAGAGACAACTGGAGGAACTTAACGGGTCAGGCAGCAACTATGGAGGGAAATGAACAGTCGATGTTTCGGGCCAAGACCCTTCATCAGGACAATCAGAGCCAAGTCCATGGTGGTGCAAGAGGTGGTCCATAGTGTTCCGTTGCTGAGGTAGGGTTAGGGTTGTGCAGGTCGGTTCAAGAACCCGATGGTTGTAGGACAGTAGCTGTTCCTGAACCTGGTGGTGTGGGACTTCAGGCTTCTATCCCTCCTGTCCAGAGATAGCAGCGAAAAGAGGGCATGACCCATGCAGTGGGGATCCTCGATGATAGATGCCACCTTCTAGAGGCAGTGCCTCCTGTAGATGCTGCCAATGGTGGGAAGGACTGTGCCCGCGATAGACCGGGCTGTGTCCACTACTCTCTGCAGCCTCTTACATTCCTGCGCATTGGAATTGCCGTACCAGGCCACGATGCAACCAGTCAGGATTCTTTCAACAGTACATCTGTAGAAGATTGTTAGAGTATCTGGTATTATCCCTCTTCATGGCAATTACAAGGAGGGTCACAATAAGAATATGTAGCCTAGAATATTATAGGCAAACAGGAACATGGAGTCACTAGGGCCACTGAGCCATTTAAACATGTTCCATCATTCAATGAGACCTTTACCAATCTGTGACCTCACTCCAAAGTCCCACCTTCCCTCCGTCATTAATTGGCCTGATGAGAGAACGTAACAGCGCTGTGAGACAGAGCAGTCCTTTAAGAATGGCTTGGAAACTTTGAAATTGCCCAGATGTAACTGCACTCTCATTATTTCATCATTTTGTTTTGAAAGAGAGCAGGATAATTGAGGCAAGTTTCCAATTATGTTGCTGACAGGGAGCTTGAAACATTAGGATCATGCATCAGAAAGCTTGACAGAGATTAAGGTCAAATATTATAAAGGGAATTGGGTTTAGTTAGCACCTTTAAAGCAATGAAGTATCCTGAGGAGCATTATCAAACAGAATTTGGCACCTTTTTCTTCCCTATGACCTCAGAGCAGAAACTGTCAACTTTTAATTTCAGATCTTCTTATCAGTCCAATACCCTGCTGGAGAGCAAATGTAGCTCCAAGATATTACCCTGCAAGTTACCACGCCACAGGAGGCTAGGGGTTCAAAAACACAGCCAAAGAGTGCACTTCAAGGCACGTTTTACAATAAAAGAGAGAAATAAAGCAACAGATAGAGAGACACAGACAGAGAGACAGCAAGACAGACAGATAGGGAGAGAGGGAGAGAGACAGAGAGACAGACAGATAGGGAGAGAGACAGAGAGACAGACAGACAGGTAGATAGGGAGAGAGATAGAGACAGACAGATAGGGAGAGAGACAGAGAGAGAGACAGACAGATAGAGACAAATAGGCAGAGAGAGAGAGATAAGATAAGATATCTTTATTAGTCACATGTACATTGAAACAGACAGTGAAATGCATCTTTTGTGTAGAGTGTTCTGGGGGGCAGCCCGCAAGTGTAGCCACGTTTCCGGCGCCAACCTAACATGCCCACAACTTCCTAACCCGTATGTCTTTGGAATGTGGGAGGAAACCGGAGCGCCAGGAGGAAACCCACGCAGACACGGGGAGAATGTACAAACCCCTTACAGACAGTGGTCGGAATTGAACCCGGGTCGCTGGTGCTGTAAAGCATTACGCTAACTGCTACACTACCATGCAGGACAGACAGATTGGTAGAGACAGACAGAGAGAGAGAGAGAGAGAGAGAGAGAGGGAGGGAGGGAGGGAGGGAGAGAGAGAGAGAGAGAAAGAATGGAAACAGATAGAGAGACAAGACAAACAGAGAGAGACAGGTAGCTGGGGGGGGGGGAGAGAGAGAGAGAAAGAGAGAGAAATAGAGAGAGAAAAAGAGTGAAAGAGAGAGAGCGCTCTTAGGGGGCTTAGCTCCTGAATTTATGGCCCAGACAACTGAAGGACACCCGCCATTGGTGCAGTGATTAATTCCAAGGATGATCAAGAAGTCAGATTTGGAGAAGCACAGAGATCTGAAAGTGTAATGATGAAACCAGGGAGACAGAGGTAACAAGGCCATCGAAGCATTTGAAGAATTTAGAAAGGAGATATTTACAGAGAATTATAGAAAAATAGGTGGGAAATAAACCATTTGCTCCAACATACGGTCAATGCTTTCATAGTCCACATGACCCTCTAACTCTCTACTTCATCTAAACTCATTAGCCTATCCTCCTATTTCTTTATCCCTTATACTTACCCAACCCTTTTAAATATTCCATTCTTTTCAATGGCTGGAGGAATCATGCACAAACTTGCACATTAGCATCTGAATTGCTTATATCTTAGGTGTGGAAGAACAATGGAAGTGGGGAAGATCATAAGCTTAATACCTAACATCAACTATAGTCACAGGTTCATAAGGTGTGAAAGTAGACCCTTCAGCCCACCAAGTCCGTACCGACCACCAAGCACTCATTTACTCTATTCCTGCACTAATCCCATTTTATTCTCCCCAAGTTCCCATCAACTCCTTCCAGCTACTCACCCACAAACTAGGGACAACTTACAGTGGCCAATTAACCTTCCAACCTGCATGTCTTTGGGATGTGGGAGGGAACCAGAGCACCCAGACGAATCTCCGTACAGACAGTGGGAGAATGTACAAACTTCACACAAACAGCTGTGGTCAGGATTGAACCTGGCCCACTGAAGCTGTGAGACAGCAGCTCTGCTAGCTGTGTCACTCTGCTGCTCAAAATGAAGACTCATCTGTGACTTGAATCGAGGTCCTCTTGCCCCTTAAGTGAGGATCAAACCCTAGACCAATGAGCCAGTGCTATTTGTTCTATCTATATTGGAGAAAAAAAAAACTTCATATCTAAGTGACTGAGGGGGCTTAGCAAGTATTACATTTAGATTTGATTTGGTTCTATGCTGACTGAACAAATTCAGAAAATCATCCTGAAAATCTAATGTCTTCTTTTTGAATACTTCTGATATAATTTGCAGATATGCTAACTAATGTTGACATTTTTATTAAATTTTAAATCAGAACAGATCAAAGTTCCAAAGAAAGTATAAAACATTGTTCACGACAATGGAGTGAGGTGCTGGAGAGGGTGTGTCTTCTCCGGAAATTAGTCTTTCGATTATAAGTGTATCTCTTCCAGACTTTAAGTTACAAGTTTGTATTCCACTTTGCTTTCAGTGTGATTATTTTTGTTTCAGATTATTCATTCTTTGAACACCTATTGTCCTTCTCTCATTGCCATTGAGAAGGTGGTGGTGAGCCTTCTTCTTAGATTGCTACAGTTTTTCTGGTGAAAGTGCTTCCACGGTACTGTTGGATAGGAAGTCCCAGGGTGTAGACCCAGTGATGATGAATGATTGGTGGTATTTTTCCATGATGTGTAACTTGGAGGGGAACCCACATGAGGGAGTGATCCTGCCAGGATTAAAGGAAGTGAGTGTGGAGGAAGGATGTGAAGGCTTTAGAGAGGGTGCAGAAGAGGTTTACCAGGATGCTGCCTAGTTTAGAGGACATTTACTATGAGGAGAGGCTGGACAAGCTGGGGCTATTTTCTCTAGAGCAGTGGAGGTGAGGGGAGATTTGATAGAAGTTTATAAAATTATGACAGGCACAGATAGAATACACGGTATTCTATAGAATATCGTGGATACACGATAGAATAACGGCACGGCAGTGTAGCGGTTAGCGCGACGCTATTACAGTGCCAGCGATCGGCATTCGATTCCCGTCGCTGTCTGTAAGGAGTTTGTGTGTTCTCCTGTGTCTGTATGGGTTTCCTCCGGATGCTCCGGTTTCCTCCCACATTGCAAAGACGTACGGGTAGGTTAATTGGGTTTAAAATGGGCGGCGCGGACTCGTTGGGCTGGAAGGGCCTGTTACCACGCTGTAAATAATTTTCTTTAAATTTAAAAAAAATAGACAGCAGGTATCTTTCTCCCAGGATTGAAATGTCTTGTACTAGAGGGCATATATTTAAGGTGAGAGGGGGAAAGTACAAAGGAGATGTGCAGGGCAAGTTTTTTACACAGAGAGTGGTGGGTGCCTGGAATGCACTACCAGTGGTGGTGGTGGAGGCAAATAGCATTGGAGTGATTAAGAGACTCGCAGACAGGCACATGAATATGCAGAGAAGTGGAGAATACGGTCAATGTGCTCGGAAGAAGGATTAGTTTAATTAAGAGTCATTGGCTTAATTAGTTTGTCACAACATTGTGGGCCAAAGGGTCTGTCCTGTGCTGTATTGTTCTATGTTCTGTGAGCTGAATTTGATGCCCTTGTAGAAGAATGGGAAAAGGTTTTAGGATTGGGAGTTACAGTCAGAGTTATCTTGGCCACTTCCTGCAATGCATCTTATAGATGGTTTACTCAACATACTCTGGATAGAGTGTATATTAATGATGGTGAATGTGGTGCCATCCAAACAAGTTGCTTTCTTCGAGATAGTGTTGAGCTTCTTGACTACAGTTGGAGCTGGACACATCCAAACAAGTATTCCATCACTTGGGGTTGTAGTTGGTGATACAGGTTTATAGAATAAAGTTCCACACCACAGAATGCATCTCCAGCTGATCACAACCACTGTAAAAGTCCAGAGATAATCTTGGGACTTCGGTGGTACTGGACTAGCAGATTTTCCAAACTGTTGGCAGTTACTGCTATTAATACCAAAAGCACTCTTTCACATTTATTAGCATGTTATACAGTGGTAAAATAAATTTTCCAGTGAACCTGATGAGTTTAAAGGGACTGAACAATGGGACATGGCGAGTTTCAGCTTGTATGTTCCGCATTGCCCCCTGACCCACCCAACCCTTGTGTTCCTGACCCTGATCCCAGCTATTACAGTGTCAGCGACCTTAAGGCCATGCCCTCTTGTATTGAGAATTGATACCCTGGGAAAGGGGCGCTGGCTGTCCATTCTATCTATTCCTCTTAATATTTTGTACACCTCTATCATGTCTCCCCTCATCCTCCTTCTCTCCAATGAGTAAAGCCCTAGCTCCTTTAGTCTCTCCTCATAATGCATACTCTCTAATCCAGGCAGCATCCTGGTAAATCTCCTCTGCACCTTTTCCAACGCCCCCACATCCTTCCTATAATGAGGAGACCAGAACTGGACACAGTACTCTAAGTGTGGTCTAACCAGAGTTTTGTAGAACTGCATTGTTACTTCGCGGCTCTTAAACTTGATCCCACGACTTATGAAAGCTAACATCCCATAAGCTTTCTTAACTACCCTACCCACCTGTGTGGCAACTTTCAATGATCTGTGGATATGAACCCTCAGATCCCTCTGCTCCTCTACACTGCCCAGAATCCTGCCATTTACCTTGTATTCCGCCTTGGAGTTAGTCCTTCCAAAGTGTGGGTAATGTATAGGTGTGCATTGCCAAGTTTATGCACTGGCTGTTTGTGCTTTTTCATGTTTTCCAGTTAATCAGTATGGAGCGGATTGATAGTTTCAAAGTTTTAGTGAAGCAAGATCTACAGCTCTAAACTCTGTGATGGTTCCAGCGAGGGGAGAGTGCAGGATAGCCAACAGAGCCCAGGAGACAGTTCTGAGGAGAACTTCCCACAGTAGATTCAGTAAATTATAGAAAGACAAGAATAAGAGAAAGAGAGATTGGATTCCAAAAATGAAAGAAGCCTGCCAGGGAAAGTGCTTTAAGAGCCTACCTGAATACATCAACAATATTCAAATTGAGAGAGCTCTTAGAATCCCCTAAAAAAGCATAGTCTAATCTAAGACTGACTGACCTGAGTTGAAGATAGTTTCCATGGTTACGTTAAATGTCTGGTTATCTGAAGGCTAGGATGAGAACTGACACACCAGTGCACTGCTGGATAAGGAACTTAACGTGGGCAAATGTAACTCCAAGCCAATGTGACTGGAGATAGACAACAAATATTGCCTCATGGGATTTGCTGTGTGTGTCTGACTCCTTCCCAGTGAGAGCGAGTAGAAACCTCATTTGGGGATCAAAAAAGCATTAGAACATAGAACAGTACAGCACAGAAACAGGCCCTTCAGCCCACGACATTTGTACCGACCATGGTGCTAAATTAAACTAAACCTATCTGCCTGCATATGATCTATATCCCTCCATTCCTTGGATATTGATGCCTGCCGAAATGCCTCTTAAACACCACTATCATGTCTGCTTCCACCAGCACCCCTGGCAGTCCATTCCAGGCACCCACCACTCTCTGTGTAAAAAACTTACCACTCACATCTGCTTTAAACTTTCCCCCTTTCACTTGAAAGCAACGTCCTTCAGTATTTGGCACTTTCACCCTGATAAGATGACTATCTGTTCTATCTATACCTCTCATAATGTTATAAACCTCTATCAGGTCTCCCCACAGCCTCTGATATTCCAGAGAAATCAGTCCAAGTTTGTCCTTATAGCTAATACCCTCTAATCCAGGCAGCATCCTGGTGAACCTCTTCTGCACCCTTTCTAGAGGCTCCACATCCTTCCTGTAATGGGGCAACCAGAACTGCATACAACACTCCAAATGTGGCTTAACCACAGTTTTCTACAGCTGCAACATGACTTCCTGATACTTATACTCAATGCCTCTACCATACATAAATTTCTTTAAATGCAAAGTATTATACCTTTATTTTCAATTTCATAATTAATTCAGAAATTCAGTTTTCTTTTTAGTCTTTTGTTAAACTAGCTAGTTAAACTATATCACTTAAGGATGGTGAGTAGTGGTGACACTGATTCCCTTCTGCTCTGAGAATGGAGAATTTAGGATTTGGGCTGGATAGTTTTCTAGAGAGGTGTGTGAAATGCATCTTTTGTGTAGAATGTTCTGGGGGCAGCCCGCAAGTGTCGCCACGCTTCCGGCGCCAACATGGCATGCCCACAACTTCCTAACCCATATGTCTTTGGAATGTGGGAGGAAACCGGAGCACCCAGGGGAAACCCACATAGACACAGGGAGAACGTACAAACTCCTTACAGACAGCAGTCGGTATTTAACCCAGGTCGCTGGCACTGTAAAGCGTTACGCTAACCGCTACACTACTGTGCCTGTCCTGGAAGGATGCCATTAAGCTGGAAAGAGTGTAGAAAAGATTTACAAGGATGTTGCCAGGGATTGAGCGACTGAGTTATAGGGAGAGGTTGAGCAGGTTGGGACGTTTTTCATTGGAGGGTAGGAAAATAAGGGGTGATCTTATAGAGGTGTATAAAATCATAAGGGGCATAGATAGAATGAATGTGAACAGTCTCTTTCCCAGGGATGGGGAATCAAGAATTAGAGGGCATACTGTAGGTTTAAGGTGAGAGGGGAGAGATTTAATAGGAACCTGAGGGGCAACTTTTTCTCCCGGGTGTGGTCAGCTTATGGAATGAGCTGCCAGAGGAAATGGTTGAGGCAGGTACATTTAAAAGGCAGGTACATGGATAAGAAAGAATGAGAAGGATATGGGCCAAATGCAGGCAAGTGGGACTAGACTAGATAGACATCTTGGTCGGCATGGACCAGTTTGGTTGAAGGGTTTTGCTCTATGGCTCGATGACTCTCTGGGAAAGGTCTCAGTTCTACACTGCCGGAGCCAATGTACCCAGTCACGTACTGATGGGATGGCCCAGGCAGTGCAGCCTTGAGATTGTTGTGAACTGCATGGCCACAAAAGGTGAACAGCACTGCCAGGATCCACCAATAGGTAAATTCGAGTTGGGTCCAGGACATTCCACCCAATGGGTTGACCTCGAACAAGGACACCGCCTGGGTAGTGAATCACCTTGCTCTTAGCTTCCTTCATTGTCAGCAGCATCATTGGGGTAAAACACAATGATGGCAAGATACTGCAAAGTGCTTAGGGAAAGAAGTTCGCAAAAAACAACTAACTGCTGCAATACAGTCCGAGAATTAACCACTTCTAATAGCCCCAGTCCAGAATCAAACGCAATTAGCATGCCTGAGCTATTCTAAGTTATTCTGAGCTACACAAAGTCTTTGATTTGGAACTTTTAATTTGAATCAATAGACTAGGTTTGGGAAATGTTCCACAAAGTGTTTACTTCAAATTATATTTCCTGCAAATGAGGCAATACCAGAGGTTGTGATTGACAGGCGTCATTCTTAAACATCTCAAAGTAGAGAATAAATAAGATGATTTGATTAGCCGAAATCAGACGTTGTAAATTAGTTCTTTTACTACCTTTTTATTATTCACAATGGATTCTGCATGAGCAAAGTTTGGCTCTCAAACAACTCCCCTGTAAACAGATTAGTCGGATGTTATCACATTGCTCCTTGTGGGAACTTTTACTGCATAAATTGGAAGCAGTATTATCTGCATTACATCAGGCAGAAACTTCAAGCTAAGTCGGAGCATGTCCATACAATTGGGCCCAATCATGCTGACATATAGCCAACAGTTCTGCAGCTTCAATGTGTGTGAGTGTGTGCATATGTGAGTATCTCTGTGAATTTGTGTGTGTATGTGTGTGTGTGTCAATGTGTATGTGTCTATATGTATGTGTTATTTTGTGTGTGTGTGTGTGTGTGTGTGTGTGTATATCTGTATAGTTTGTGTCTCTCTGTCTGTATATAAGTGCCATTTTGTGTGCATGTGTGTGTATCCATGTGTGTTTGTGTGTCTGTATGTGGATCATTTTGTGTGTGTGTGTGTGTGTGTGTGTGTGTGTGTGTGTGTGTCTGTGCGTAACTGTATGTGGATCATTGTGTGTGTGTGTGTGTGTGTGTGCGCGCACGTAACTGTATGTGGATCATTGTGTGTGTGTGTGTGTGTGTCTGTGTGTCTGTGCGTAACTGTATGTGGATCATTGTGTGTGTGTGTGTGTGTGTGTGTGTGTGTGTGTGTGTGTGTGTGTGTGTGTGTGTGTGTGTGTGTGCGCGAGAGTTAGTGTGCTCTGGAAATACAGAGTGTGCTGAAGCTCAGGTGTTGGCAGATCTGACCTCTGCCCTTGGACCCATCACTGAGTCCAGGGGCAGTTCTGTATTTCTACTAAGCCAAGGAACATAGAACAGTACAGCACAGGAAAAGGCCCTGTGGCCCATGATGCTGTGATGAACTAATTAAACTACTAATAAACAGCTAACTAACCTCTTCTGCCTGCACAATGTCCATATCCCTCCATTCTTTGCACATTCTTGTGTATATATAACAGCATTTTAAACACCTCTAATATATATGCCTCCAACACCACCCCTGGCAGCGCATTCCAGGCACTCACCACTCTCTGTGTAAAAATCTTGCCCTGCACATCTGCTTTGAACTTACCCCCTCTCACCTTAAGTGCATGCCCTCTAGTATTAGACATTTCAATCTTGGGGAAAAGATACCGATTGTCTATTCTATCTATGCCTCTCATAGTCTTATAAACTTCAATCAGGTCTCCCCTTAGCCTCCGCCGCTCCAGATAAAACAACTCCAGTTTGTCCAACCTCTCTTTATAGCTCATGCCCTCTAATCCAGGCAGCACCCTGGTAAACCTCCTCTGTACCGTCTCCAAAGCCTCCACATCCTTCCTATGATGAGGCAACCAGAATTGAATGCAATACTCCAGATGTGGCCTAACCAGAGTTTTATAAAGACACAAGAGAGACTGCAGATGCTGGAAATCTCGAGCCACATACAAAAAAATGCTGGAGGAACTCAGCAGATCAGGCAGCATCTATGAAAGGAAATGACCAGTAGGCATTTCGGGCCAAGAGTTTTATAAAGCTGCAACATACAGTAACTTCCTGACTCTTGAACTCAATGCCTGAGTTCCAAAAATTGAGTCGAGACTGAGCCAAAAAACTGAATTCAACTGTTTGTTATTTGATCCTGAGATGAATTTTGAACCATACACCCACACCATCAAAAAAACATCTCCAGGACACTACCCCACACCTTTCTGTTTCAGATCCTTGCTTCTTCAAGCCTTTGCACTCGACAGTGTTAATGCATTCCTGTCTGACCTCCTTCAGCTTAGCCTCTGTAACCTTGAAGTCATTCATACTAAAGCCTGCCTCCTCATTTGTACAATCTCACTCATCATCGCTGGAGTGTTTATTGACTCATCAACATTGGCTCCCAGTTAATCAGTGACTTCTCTTACAAAATTTCAACTTTGATTTCAAACCCCTTATGGCTCTTCTCAACCCTCAAATCTCCTCTAACTCTCCAGAAAATCCAATTCTGATGATGATCCCAAATGTTGATCATTCCAACGTTGGCAGCCATAAGATCTTAAGCTCTGAAATTCCTTCCCTAAACGCTCCTAATGCTCCTTCTTTTAGGATAGGAAAAGTTGAGAGGGATCTGGGCCAAACACTGGAAAATGGGACTAGCTACGATGGGCATCTTGATCGGAATGGACTAGTTGGGCTGAAGGGCCTGTTTCTGTGCTGTAAGACTCTTTGACTTTTTGTTGTCATCAGTTTCAATGTCTCCTCCAATAACATACCTGAGAAGTTCCGAGCTATGATAAAGGCACTAAGTAAATGCAAGTTGTTGTTGTAAGGTGATTTGGGAAATCCTAGGGTTGTATAAATGTGACTTCTTTCTTCTTGTTCATTTCAAGCAAACTATTCTACTTACTTCAGAGAAATACATCAAACAGGCCTGACTCACAGATTTGTATTCCATCGGCAGAATTATTCGAATTCGCGTCTGAGTCATTACCAGAGTAATCCATAACACAAATGCTCTAGGTGCAACCCAAGCTGTATATGCAGCATCAATAGGCTGTTACATGAGCTTTCAGCACTGGAATTGTTGGTGCTAAAGTAGAAAATGTGGGCTGAATGTTAATGGCTTTGCTCTGCCTCTCAGGATGAGTGTTTGTCCAACTACATTGGCTGCTCATTTATCCTAGCTATCACCATCTATTCATCTTGCTCGCCTCTGAAGGTGAATCTGTGCATCTCCTTCATCAGAAGTGACAGCTGCACCAAGACCTACTCCACTGAATAACAGAACCCCTTCATGATTTAGGCTTTAAGACAACAGTACAAGTAGAATTAGATGAGATGCCATTAGATTCTTCAACTGACTAATGACACTACACTTTCTCAATCAATTCATACTTTTCTCTTCCTTGCCCTGATAAATCTTCATCCCAACCTCCTCATCCAAAGATTTTGATTCCTCGTTGAGCTGTGGTTTTGCAGGTACCAGTTGTCCACTGGTGCCTAACTGGGGTGACGTGTGAGGTTTTCTATTCCACCTCAAGATAGGGTTAGCTGCACAGCACTGATTTTGTGAGAACAAGCAGGAGTGAGAATTCATTCCAAGAGTCCAACCTGGTGGTTCATGTGAATTCGAGATCTCCTGCAGAACCTTTAGCAGAACGTGCAGATTGAAACACATGGAACACAATCAAGACGCACCGAGTTTGTACAAAGGTTCCTCATCAACTGAACACCAGAACGCAAGGCAATAGGAGCAGAAGTCGGCAACGAGTCCCACAGGCTTGCCTTACCATCCAATGCGATCGTTACATATGCCGCTCGCAACTCCTCTTCTGTGCCAGTTCCCCATAGCCCTCAATTTCTCAATCTTTCAAATATTATATCTCTCTCCCACCTTAAATATTTCTAATAATCTGGTCCCAACCACCTTCTGGGGCAGAGAATTTCAGAGATTCACTAACCTCTGATAGAAGAAATGTCTACGAATGCCAGATTTAAATGACCAGCCCCTTATCTTGTAATCAGTGTAGTGGTTAGCGTAATGCTATTACAGCACCAGCGACCAAGGTTCAATTCCGGCCGCTGTCTGTAAGGAGTTTGTACATTCTCCACGTGACTGCATGGGTTACCTCTGGGTGCTCCGGTTTCCTCCCACATTCCAAAGTCATCCGGGTTAGGAAGTTGTGGGCATGCTATGTTGGCGCCGGAAGCGTGGCGACACGTGGGCTGCCCCCAGAACACTCTACGCAAAAGATACATTTCACTGTGTGCTTCGATGTATATGAAACTAATAAAGATATCTTATCTTACCTTATTCATGAAACTTCCATGTAAGTTAACTGTAGTCCAGAGAGCACGTCACAGTTCTTAAAGATGTGACAATCTTAAAACAACTGTTATTATTCACACCCAACACAGCATACACTACAAGTCTGGTATGAGGTACGACAAAGAGACACTCACTTGACAGGGATCCAGGCCATCTGGGAAATTTAATTTGTTTTAAGACAATGCTAGAGATGATAACCATGAAAACACACATCGTTCCTTAACTTTATGTAATCCAGACGCACCAGTGTGGTTGACTAAGGCTTCCAACCACTAGCTTGGTTGAAGGTGCCAATTTGGGACCATGAAGCCAGCTTAAGATTGTCCTGGTCTATGCAGGAAACTGCAGAGAGTTGTGGACACAGCTCAGCACATCATGAAAACCAGCCTCCCCTCCATGGACTCTGTCTATACTTCTTGCTGCCTCAGTAAAGCAGCCAACATAATCAAAGACCCCTCCAACCCTGGACATCTTTCACCTCCCATTGGGCAGAAGATACAAAAGCCTAAAAGCACATACCCCCCAGGCTCAAGGACAGCTTCTATCCCGCTGTTGTAAGAATATTGAATGGATCTCTCGTACGATAAGATGGACTCTTGACCTCACAATCTACCTCGTCATGGCCTTGCACCTTATCATCTACCTGCACTGCTCTTTCTCTGTAACTGTAACACTATATTCCTTTTATGTATATAAAACACTATATTCCTATTATTCCCTTTTTTGCACTTTTTATTTATTTTTGTAAGTTATAGATTATGTCTTTGCACAGTACTGCTGTCATAAAGCAACAAATTTAACATCATATGTCAGATTCTGATTATTCTGCATTCTGTTATTGCTTTCTCCTTGTACTACCTCGATATACTGATGTTGTGAAATAATCTGTATGGATGGCATGAAAAACAAAGTTTTTCACTGTACCTCAGTGCATGTGACAATAATAAACTAATTTACCAACTTTTACTAATTTATACAGACAGAAGAGTTAATTGCCCTTAGCAACAAACAATCTGATGGAGGAGCTCAGTGGGTCGAGCAGCATCCGTGGGGGGAAAAGGAATTGTCGATGTTTTGGGTCGAAACCCTGCATGTTGCTACAGATTCCAGCACCTGCAGTTTCCTGGTCTCCAGTTACCTGCTCTTAACGGCTACATTATCATTTCACTCTACCACAGAAATTCCCATTAAATTATCCATTGCCTTCCTCCATCTTTTCTGCTACTTAGGCAGACTTGTTTTCTCTCCTCAGTTCTGATGAAGGGTCTTTGAAATGAAACGTTAACTGCTCCTCTTTTCACAGACAGTGCCTGACCTGCTGAGTTCTTCCAGCATTTTATGGTTTTATTTAAGATTCCCAGCTTCGACGATTTGGTTTTTTTAAAATTTTCATCAGTTAAACTGTTCACTGACTGCACTCTGACTGAAGTTTCTTTCAGTAGAGAATTCTTATTTCAGACACTGTTGAAATGAATCATTCAAATTGAAATTGAGAGGCCTGGCAATGCAAGATTTTTTGGACGGTTTTTCCAAATGAAGGTTAACAGATTGAGCCCAAGGAATATAGCAGCAATGGTTCCATTTATGTCGCATTGACAATATCAAGAAAATCTTTGACTTCCAAAGTGCTGCAGGGAAACATAATAAAAAAAATGACTCCAAAGTACATGGGAAGTTATAAGGAAAATAACCAAAAACATTGTCAACTCTATAGTTCTTAATGAGGCAGGCATAGCATTACAGCTGGTAAAGGTGCTGCCTCACTGCACCAGAAACCCGGATTCAATCCTGACCTCCGGTGCTGTCTGTGTGGAGTTTGCACATTCCCTCCGTGACTGTGTGGATTTCCTCAGGATGCTCTGGATTCCTCCCACATCCCAAAGGCATGCAAGTTGGTAGGTTAATTAACTACCGTAAACTGCCCCTAGTGTGAACATAGAATATTACAGCTCAGTAGAGGCCCTTTGGCCCACAATGTTGTGCTGAAATTTTAGCCTGCTCTAAGACTTATCTAACCCTTCCCTCCCGCATAGCCCTCCATTTCTCTGTCATTCATGTGGCTATCTAAGAGTCTCTTAAATGTCCCTAATGTATCTGCCCCCACAACCTCTGCTGACAGTGCGTTCCACGCACCCACCACTCTCTGCCTAAAAAACTTACCCCTGACATCCCCCTTATATCTTCCTCCAATCACCTTAAAATTACGTCCCCTCGTGTTAGCCATTGTCACCCTGGGAAAAAGTCTCCGATTGTCCACTCGATCTATGCCTCTTATCATCTTGTACACCTCTATCATGTCACCTCTCATCCTCCTCCTCTCCAAAGAGTAAAGCCCTAGCTCACTCAACCTATCCTCATAAGACATGCTCTCCAATCCAGGAAGCATCCTGGTAAATCTCCTCTGCACCCTCTCTAAAGCTTCTACATCCTTCCCATAATGAGGCGACCAGAACTGAACACAATACTCCAAGTGTGGTCTAACCAGAGTTCTACAGAGCTGCAACATTACCTGGCAGCTCTTGAACTCAATACCCCGAGTAATGAAGGCCAACACTCCATACGCCTTCTCAACAACCCCATCGACCTGCGCAGCAACCTTGAGGATCGGAATTAGATTTATGGATGTGGACTCCAAAATCCATCTGTTCCTCCACACTGCTAAGGGTCCTGCCATTGACCTTAGGTGAGAGGTAGAATGTGTGTGCATGTGGGTGGGGTGCGAGGGATGAAGAGGTGATGAAAATGTAGAGAAAATAAGGTGAGTGTAAAAAAGATACTTAATGGATGAAAGAACCTGTTTCCATGCTGTGTGACTCTCTGTCCCTCTAACTAGTGGAAAGGAAGGCTGTGCAGGATCTGAAGAACCTTTCTGTAAACATGCATAAGTCTCAAGAATCCAGTGAATCCAGAATGCAGTTAATGTAGCATTGGAACCCTACACTTCATCGAGCCATAGATTCGGAGTTGTGCAGCAGAGAAACAGACCCTTTGACCCACCACTTCCAGGCCAACCATTGTAATTATCCATACTAATCTGTGGCCTTCTATACTTTGTTGATTCAAGTGCTTGTCTAGACGTTTCTTAAATCTTTTGAAAGTACCTGCCTCCCTCACCACCTCAGACCGTGGATTCCACGTTCCAATCATTCTGCGTGAAAAAATTGCTCCTCAGATCCCCTCACCTACGTGCTCTTGTTTTAGACTCCCCAACCATGGAAAAATTATTCTATCTATCCTCATAATAAATGTAACACACAAAACACTGGAGGAACTCAGTGGGTCAGGCATCAACTATGGAGGGAAATGGACTGTCGACATTTCGGATCAAGACCCTTCATCTGGACTTCTAAAAGGCCAGAAATGGCAGAGATCTCAGAGGCTTGAAGGACAATACCAGCCGACTGCCTCCATGGCTCATTGTGGCGATCTGAGAAAAGCATCCCTCGGTGCACATTCACACACTGGCTAAGAAACGAGACATATTGTCAGTACTTCAAGGCTAGCATATCACCCAGGGATAGATATGAACTTTTGATGGTATTATCTGCCTTGATGAGATGGTGCTCTTGCATTCAGTCAAGGGTATCCATCATATTCTAAGCACAGATTGAATATTCAAGTGTTGCATGGCAAACTGTTGAAAATCTTTTCACTTCACTGTTGTTCACTGAATTTGGGTCATTCCACAGTGCAACACATAGTAAGTAGCTGATGGGACCAAGTATGCAGAAAAGGTTTAGGTTGCAATAGCTTCAGGGGCTGGAATAAGGAATGTCTTGGTTCCATTAAATCAAGCTCAACTTAATCTGGCATTTAGACAGGCACTTGAACAGGTCGGGTATGGAAGGATATGGACCATGTGCGAGCAGATGGAATTAGCTTGGATTGGCATCATGGTTGGCACAGACATCATAGGCAGAAGGGCCTGCCCTTGTGCTGTTCTATGCTCTATGGAGTTGTTTCATCATAATAACAACAGAAAATGCAAGAAACATTCAGCAGGTCAGGCAGTGTTGGTGGAAAGAAAAACAGTTAACCTTTCAGGTCCAGGAATTTTTATCAGAACTGGGAGAGGGAGAAAACCAGGTGGTTTTCAGTAGCGCAAAAGGTGGGTAGAATAAAGGAAATATCTCTGAAAGGTTTAGACCAAATGACTTAAGTAGCAGTGAGGGTCAGATTATGCTTCTTTATCTGTGTGACATTTTGCCAATATCATACATTGAGAGTGCCTGTGGGCTTGTACTGAATACTTGTGGCCTACATATCCCCTGAGAGGGAAACAGAAAGATCCCGGAAGGGAAGAGTCAGAGATGAACCATGCAAAGGTGAGAGCATTATTGTAAAAGCCAACGTGAAGGAACATTGCAGTGTACACACAGCAAGGTCTCCATACAACTTGCTTCTTGTGCTGTTGATCAAGGAGCAACTTTCAGCGAATAACCCTTTGGAATTTCCTCCATATATCCTTTTGTATTCTTTTTATACCAACTTCTGAGCTATGATGGAGACTTGTTTTCACACTGCTCCTAAATCACACCCTAAATTAGTCAATAGAGTCATACAGCATGGAATCAGGCCCTTCAGCCCATCTGTTCCATGCCAAGATGCCCATCTAAGCTAGTACCATTTGCCTGTGTTTGGCCCATGTCCCCCTAAACTGATCCTATCCACGTACCTCTCCAGAAGTCTTTTAATTTTGTTAATGTACCCACCTCAACCACTTCCCCTGGCAGCTCATTCCATATACAGACCACCCTCTGGGTGAAAAGGTTGCCTTTCAGGTTCCTATTAAATCTCTCCCCTCTTACCCTAAACCTAGTTCTTGATTCCCCAACCCTGGGAAACAGACTGTGTGCATTCACACTATCTATGCCCCTCATGATTTTATACAGCTGTATAATATCACCCTCATCCTCCTACATTTCAATTAATAAAGTCCCAACCTGCTCAAGCTCTCTCCATAACTCAGTCCCTCGAGTCCCAGCAACAGCCTTGTAAGTCTCTTCTGCACTCCTTCCAGCTGAATGACTCATTTGTAGTGCCACACAGCACAATGGAAAATACTTGAAATATTTATCTTTCTTTCACCGTGGACAGGTTCACATCCTTTATTAAATTTTCAGAATGTGAGCGTTGCCGTCAAGGCCAGCATTTATTTCATATCCCTAATAGCCCCATTGCTTGAACTTCTGCTATCCTTCTGACAGAGGTACTTCCAGAGTTCTATTGGGTAGGAAATGCCAGGATTCAGACCCAACTACAATGAAGGAACAATAGGATATTTCCACGTCAGGATGGCCTGTAACTTGGAGGGGAATCTGCAGGCGGTTGTGTTCCCATGCATCTGCTGCATATGTCATCCTTACGCACAGGTACCACGGGCCTGGAAGGCATTGCTGGAGTAATTAGGTGAGTAAGTTCATCCCGTTCCCTTTGTTAGCAGAGACACCTCAATAGTTCATGAAGAAGGTTCATCATCAGTTTTCCTTTCGATAAGTAAAACTGTGTTAGTGTTGTCAGTGGACACCACGTCCTGTAAACTTTATATCTTTTAAGTACGTTTAACAAACATTGAGTAATGCAAGCCCATATCTGTTTCTAAGTGAATAAATATGCTATTTAAATTATGAGTACTCTAAATTGACCTTTTGTCATAGTGCATTTGCTCGATTTGTAGAGTGAAATCATGCTTCCTGAGTTTTTATGATATATATTCATTAACATAAAAAAGGCCCATAAAGAGGATATAATGCCACTGTATCATGGCTTAGTACAGCAACTGCTCTGCCCAGGACCACAAGAACCTGCAGAGAGGTGTGGACACAGCCCAGTGCATCACAGACACCAGCCTCCCCTCTTTGGACTGTCTTTACCTCTCGTTGTCTTGGTGAAGCAGCCAGCATAATCAAAGACCCCACCCACCCAGAACATTCTCCCTTCTCTCCTCTTCCATCGGGTAGAAGATACAGGAGCCTGAGGGCACGTACCGCCAGACTCGAGGACAGCTTCTACTCCACTGTGATAAGACTATTACACAGTTCCCTTCTACAATGAATGGACTATGACCTCACAATCTATCTTGTGACCTTGCACCTTATTGCACTGCACTTTCTCTGTAGCTGTGACACTTTACTCTGTACTGTTATTGTTTTTACCTGTACTACCTCAATGCACTCTGTACTAACTCAATGTAACTGCACTGTGTAACGAATTGACCTGTATGATTGGTTTGCAAGACAAGTTTTTCCACTGTACCTCAGTACAAGTGACAATAATAAACCAATACCGATAAGTGGATACTATAAGACATAAGAGCAGAATTAGGTCATTCAATCAGGGCTGATTATTTTTCCCCTCTCAACCCCATTGTCCTGCCTTCTCCCTGTAACCTTTGACGCCCTTACTAATCGAGAACCTATCAACCTCCACTTTAAATGTACCCAATGACTTGGCCTCCGCAGCTGTCTGTGGCAACCAGTTCCACAGATTTCCCACCCCCTGGCTAAAGAAATTCCTCCTCCTCCGTTCTAAAGGGATGCCCTTGTATTCTGAGGCTGTGCCCTCTGGTCCTAGACCCTCCCACAACTGGAAACATCCTCGTCACATCCACTCCATGCAGGTCTTTCAATATTCGGTAGGTACACGCAGCTCCATGTCTGCGTGGGTTTCCTCCGGGTGCTCCAGTTTCCTCCCACATTCTAAAGACGTACAGGTTAGGAAGTTGCGGGCATGCTATGTTGGCACGGGAAGTGGTGACACTTGCTGGCTGCCCCCAGAACATTCTATGCAAAAGATGAATTTCACTGTGTTTCAATGTAAATGTGACTAATAAAGACATCTTATCTCATTTGGAAATTCAGATTAAGAAACAATCTGCTGGAGGAACTCAGAGGGTCAGGCAGCATCTGTGGGAGGAAAGGATTTGTCAGTTTTGGGTTGAAACCCTGAATCAGGATCCTTGCACAGGGAAAAGCACTAATTCCTTTCCTCCCACAGATGCTGCTTTACCCTCTGAGTTCCTCCAGTTTCCAGCATCTGCAGTCTCTTGTGTCTCAGATTCAGATTAGTTTATTGACATATGCACCAGGGTGCAATGAAATTCCTTGCTTGCATGAAGCTCACTGAGTAAAGTGTACATGGTAATAATGAATACAACAATAAATGCTGTGATGGATGCAAAAACAACAGAATGATATAAAGTCTAGTGCTGCAAACTGAAACAGTGCAAAAAGAAATGCTAAAGTGACAATAACAGAGGTAGAATTACGTGTTCAAGAATGAGGCAGCACCACCAGGAAGGGTGTGTGAAAGAGGTGATTGGTTCAGAAGTCTGACAGCAGTGACGAAGAAGCAGTTCCTGAGTCTGGTTGTCCGGGCTTTCAAGCTCCTGTATCTTCTCCCTGAAGGTAGAAGTCAGAAAAGGGAATGGACAGGGTGGTAGGCATCCTTGATACTGTTAGCCTTCCTGAAGCAATGCATCATGAAGACAGACTGGAAGGAAGGGATGAGCCTGTGACAGACTGGGTAGTGTTTACCACTCTGCAGGTTAGAACACTACAGCACAGTACAGGCCCTTCAGCAAATGATATTGTGCCAACATTTTATCCTGCTCTATCTAACCCTTCCCTCCCACATAGCCTGCTATTTTTCTATCATTCATGTATCTAAGAGTCTCTTAAATATCCCTAATGTATCTGCCCCCACAACCTATTATATTGTGAGCCCAGAGAGTTTGGCTAAGAAGAATGAGAAAAGGCATACAACTTTAATGTATGCCACTTTAAAGAAGATTAGGTGCAATCTGGGCATGCATGTAGAAAAAATCTTTGAAGATTGAAGGACTGATTCAGAAAGTGAGTAAAAAGCATACGGGATCCTGGACTTTATAAACAGAAGTCAAGGGTACAAATGCAAGTAGGTTGACCGCAACTAGAATACAGCATCTAATTCTGGTCACTGTACAATAGTAGGGCTGTGACCCTTACTTTTCCTAGGATGGCCCTGTGGTTAGGTAATTAAGTTACATGGATTGGCACAGGGTCACCGCAGGTAGTCAAACTACCTTAGAGTTCCAGTAACCAGGTTCGATTCTGACCTCCGGTGCTTTGTGCGGAATTTGCAAGTTCTCCCTGTAACCTTGCAAGTTTCTTCCCAATTCCCAAAGACATGCTGGTAGGTAGATTAAATGCTGCTGAAAATTGCCTGTAGGGTAAGTAGGTGAAAGGAAAATTAGGGTTGGGGAGGCACATTAATGGTTATACGTGACAGTAAGTCAAAGGGAAATAAGTGAGGAATCAAATTGGTGGGATTGCACTGAGAGCTGGCACTGGTGGTGTTAAATGGTCATAAGGAATATGGAAATGTGACATTTAATGGATATATTCAAAATCATAAAGATTCCAGAATTTATAGTCAGAGCTACACAGCACAGAAACAGGCCTTTTGGCCCAACTTGTCCGTGCTGACCAAAGTGCCTAACTGAGTTAGTCCCATTTGCTAAATAAATGGAACAGATTATGCAAGAGGTATAATTAGCACATTTACAGATGACATGAAAGTTGATGTTTTAGATAGCAAAGGTTGCCACAGAATATAGATCAGAAGGAAAACTGGGCAGAACTCCAGCAGATGGAATTCAATCCCAACAAGAGCAATGTGATGAATTTTGTAAAGTCCTATATGCAAAGGACACACAGATTAAATGGTAGGGTGCTAAGGAATGCTAATGAACAGAGGGACCTTGGGAGTCCAAGTCTATAGTTCTCTGAAAATGGCAACACAAGTGGATAGGGTGGTGAAGAGGTAGGGTATGCTTGCCTCCATAGGTTGGGGTACAGAATATAAAAGTTGGGATGTTATGTTGCAACTTTGCAAAACACTGTTAGAACTCACTCAGAGCAGTGTGCACTGTTCTGGTCGCCACACTATAGAAAGGATTATGGTTGTGTTGGAGAGATTGCAGAGGAAATTCACCAGGATGTTGGCTGGATTGGAGGCATTTAGTAATGGCAAGAGATTGTATAGGCCGCCTTTGTTTTACCTGGAGGCAAAGGGTGACCTGATAAGGGTACAAAAGATTATGGGAGGCATAGATAGGGTAGATAGAATACCGTTCTCCTCATGATAGAAGTATTAAAACAAGAGGATATGGGTTTAAGATTAGAGGAAGGAATTTTTAGAAAGGGATGTGAAGGAAAAGTGTTTTTATACAGAGTGGTTGATATCTGGAACACACGTCCAGAGGAGATTGTGGAATCAGATACAAGTACTATGCTTGAGAGGCATTTAAACATACTTAAATAGTTAAGGCATGGAAGGATATGGTCCTAATGCAGGCAAATGGGATTAGTGCAAATGGGCAAAAGAGTTGACACAGATGAGTTGGGCTAATTTCTGTGCTGTACAACTATGACGCTGTTTCCATAGAACAATACAGCACAATACAGGCCCTTTGGCCCACAATGTTGTGCTGACCTTTAAACCTCGCTTCAGAGGATCTAACCCCTTCCTCCCACATATCCCTCTATTCTAAATTCCTCCATATGCTGATCTTGCAATCTCTTGAATTTGACCAATGTACCTGCCTCCACCACCCCAGGCAGCATATTCCATGCCCTAACCACTCTCTGGGGCAAAAACCTTCCTATATCTCCCTCGAACTTCCCATCCATTTAAAGCCATGCCCTTTTGGTTTCCATTGGGGGAAAGAATCAGGATGCAAAGAATACAGGTTGAAAGTGATTGGCAAAGAACCAAGTATAGCATATGGAAAAAATTGCTTGGTGATGAGTAGTTATGATCTAGAAATCAAGGATGGAGGCAGTTTCAATCCCAGATTTCAAAAAGGAATTGAAAGAAAAATTACAGGGGGAAGAGCTAAGGAATGGGACTGACTGGGTAGAATTTGCATTGGGTTTGACATACTTGATGGGCTGAATGGCCTCCTTCAGCACTAACAGTTCTGTGATTATCATTCTACAGGGGCGATTTCCAAATATATCAGAAAAGTCAGCATCCATTGTGCTTGAATCTAAATAACAATACCTGTCGTGAAGTTTGTCAAAACATTGATATACTACCAGCAACAAATGTTGCGAGCTCCAAGTTTAACAGAACTGGTGCAAAGGTCAAAAGATCAGTGGAAAAGTAGCACGAGTTTACTTTAAAACTAAGTTGAGAATCAGACAAGATTTATTAACCAGCCAATATTCAAATAGATGACTTGGATTTTAATCAATGTTTTCATCACTTCCCTACTTTCATGCTTAACCCCTGACATACTTATGTATTATGACTTTCCTTGCTGTAAACACCAGTGATTTTGTCTGTGGGTTTCTGTAGATTGAAATTTTAAAATATATTTGGCCTTGCATTTTTGTTCTGTCATTTTCTGTTCCCTGGCTTCCAAGAACTTTCAACAACCATCTGTCAAACCTTTCCATAATTCTGACCTAAAACTTCAACTTGTTTGGATGAGAATAAATTGTTCTTTTCCCCAACTCTAAGGAACTTCAGAAGCATCTCTTTCAGCAGGAGTGGTTGGTGTTTGGAACTCACTTCCATAGGGAATGGTTGATGCATGTAATCAGGATGCATTCAAGGGTGATGGACTTTGCCAGCAAGGGTAGAATTAAGAAAGTTTAGGCTCAGGAGGCTAATTAAGCCCATTTGAAAGAAGTTTTGCTTATTCTGACATGTTTCCTTTTCCTTCACGAGTGTAGATTGTTCATCCTCAAAATCCACTTTAAAATCAACTTTGTTTTGTCTTCTGATTTACAACTCTCCCAGGGCAGCACAGTTGTACAGCTTGTAGAGTTCTAGTGACCAGGGTTCAATCTTGACCTCTGGTGTTGTCTGCATGGAGTTTGCACGTTCTCCCTAAGACTGCGTGGGTTCCCTTTCACAGCCCAAAGACATGCAGATTGAAAGGTTAATTGGCCACTATAAATTGCCCCTAGTATGCATGTGAATGGGAGGAACCCAAGAGGGAGTTGCTCAGAATGTTGGGAGAATAAAATGGTATTAATACAAGTGTAAATGGGTTCTTAATTGTCAGTGTGGACTCTGAGGCCTGGGGCTAAATGACCAGCTCCAAGGAAAACATCCACTGGACTTTAACACTCTTTCACCACTACAACTTGTGCCTTTGGCCTCTCTAGGTCCCCACCCTATCACAGACCTCTCCTTTTGTTCTTCATCCCTCCCCACACCTCAGAACCTCAATTACCTCTGCACACAAGAGACTGCAGATATTGGAATCTGGAGCAACAAACAATCCACTTATCTCTCACTATTCCTGGTTCCTTTGAAAGGACATCAGCTTGAATCATTAACTTTGCTTTTCTCCTCATAGATGCTGCCTGACCTGCGGTGTGTTTAATCCTTTAAAGATAGTTGAGGAAGAAATCAAGAACCAGAGGTCATTTAATAGGTGGTCAGCCATTTAAAACAGATTAGATTTTTTCTTGTGTCTGGAAATTACCTCATAGCTCAGTAGTAGTGTTTGAATATTTTTAAGGCAGGGTTAGTAGATTCTTGAAGAATATGGTTATTGTCAGTGGGTGGGAATACAAAGTTAAAATCAGATTAGCTATGATATTTATTGTCACATGTAACAAAGTACAGTGAAAAGCTTTGTGCCGTCCAGACAGATCATGTCATACACAAGTACATAGAGGTAGTAAAAGAAAAATCAGAATGCATAGTGTTGCAGTTACAGAGAAAGTGCAGTGCAGGTAGACAAAAAGTGCAAGGGCCATGATGAGGTAGATTGAGATTTCAGGAGATTATCTTTCAGAGTGCAAGAGGTCCATGCAAGAGTCTAATAACGTCAGGACAGAAGCTGTCTTGAGCTTGGTGGTACGTGCTTTCAAGCTTTTGTACCTTCTGCCCAATGGGAGAAGAGAATACCCAGGATGAGAGGGGTCCTTGATTATGTTGGCTGCTTCCCTAAGGAAGTAGGAAGTGCAGACAGAATTAGTGGAGGGGAGGTTGGTTTGTGTGATGGACTGGATTCAGAATTCTCTGCAATTTTTGGCAGGTCTGGGGCAGAGCAGTTGACATACCAAGCTGTGATTAAATGGAGGAGCCATTTTTTGTAGGTACACATGTTGATTAGAGGAGAACTGGGACAGGAGAATGGTGAAAAGAAGATCTGACTGGCTGTGGGTAGGAGTGTTTAAATAACACATGATACTGCTGGAAAGTGAATGGAAAGTGAATTGAAAGTCAGTTTGGAAGAACTAAACAGGGGCAGCAGAATCATTATCTGAAAGAATCAGAATGTTAAAAACCTGAAATATGAAGCTACAATGGTTAATTATTTGAAGTGGTTGTTATGGATCATCTTTAACTCATCATAGTTTGTGGGATCTTGCTGTTCTTCTCACTTGATGTGATTACATAGAACATTACAGCACAGGCCCTTCAGCCCACGATGTTGTGCCAACATTTTATCCTGCTCCAGGATCTAACCTTTCCCTCCTACATAGCCCTCCATTTCTCTACCATGTGTCTAAGAGTCTCTTATGTCCCTAATGTATCTGCCCCCACCTCTGCCAGCAGTGTGTTCCACACACCTACCTTTCTGTAAAGAAAAACAATCCTACCTCTGATATCCCCCATATACCTTCCTCCAATCACACTAAAATTATGACCTCGTGTTAGCCATTTTTGTCCTGGGAAAAGAATCTGACTGTCCACTTGATCTATGCCTCTTATCATCTTGTACACCTCTATCATGTCACCTCTCATCCTCCTCCTCTCCAAAGAGAAAAGTCCCAGCTCACTCAACCTATCCTCATAAGACATGCTCTCCAATCCAGGCAGCATCCTGGTAAATCTCCTCTGCAGCCTCTAAAGCCTCCACATCCTTCCTATGAGGTGACCAGAACTGAACACAATACTCCAAGTGTGGTCTAACCAGGCTTCTAGATTTGCAACATTACCTCGTGGCTCTTGAACTCAATACCCTGACTAATGAAGGCCAACACACCATATGCCTTCTTAACCCTAAGACTCTGCACAGCAACCTTGAGGGATCTATGAATATAACCATAGAGCACAAAACAGGCCCTTCGGCCCACCATGGGCCCAAGATCCTCTGTTCCTCCACACTGCTAAGAGTGCTGCAATTAACTTTGTATTCTGCCTTCAATAGTACAAGAGTAGCTATATTACAACTCTTACAAGACCATCAATTGAGGGGTTTGACCTTATTCATTGGCTGTTTATCTTGAACAGTGGTACCTGAACTAAAAAGCACAGAATGAACAAACCTCAGGCAATATTGAGGCAGACACCTGCCTAAAGCAATCCCCACTATGTTGATTAATAGCTTGAACAAAAGTGATAGCAGACTCTCTCGAACAGTGGTTTGGGTTGATACATCACCTGTCTGCTTTGTGAGCTAGCATCAAATAAGATATGGAAGAGGGTGAAGGTCTGTGGAGATCTCATCATCATCACTGAACCTTTAAGACACCAGTGCACCATTACAATCATCCCCAGTCAGATGAGATCCTGCCTGCCCGTTCAGATTGGCAGAAGTGACCCAGTTACACACACTTCACTGTCATCATCCAATCTGACCTTAATAGCATTGAAGTACAGAGAAATCTTGGGTTCAAGTCCCTAGCTTGTTGAAAGACTCTATGCAAATGGACAGAGTGATAAAGCAGCATATGGCATGCTTGCCTTCATCGTTAGGGGTGGAGTACAAGAGTAAGGAAGTCATGCTGCAGCTGTATAAAACTTTAGTCAGACCACACTTGGAGTATCGCGTCCAGTTCTGGTCACCCCATTGTAGGATGTGGAGACTGGAAAGGGTGCAGAAGAGGTTCACCAGGATGCTGCTTGGATTAGAGGGCATGTGCTATAATAGGTTGGACAAACTTGGGTCATTCTCCCAAGAGCATCAGAGGCTGAGGGGAGACCTGATAGAGGCTTTTAAAAGTTATGAGAGGCACAGGTATGGTAGACAGTCAATCTTTTGCCTGGGATAGAAATGTCAAACACCAAAAGACATACTTTCAAGGTTTGGGGGGGGGTGTTGGAGGAAAGGAGGAGAAAGTTTAAAAAAGGCAATGTGACAAGCAAGTTTTTCCCCAAAGTAGTAGGTGCCTGGAATGGGTTACTAGGGTAGTAGTGGAAGCAGACAGTTTAGAGTTTGAGGCTTTTAAATAGACATGAATATGAAAGGAAATGGAAGGATATGGATGATACACAGGAAGATATTTAGTAATGAATTGGCATCAAGATCAGCACAACATCATGGGCTGAATGGTCTGTCCAGCCCATTGTTCTATGTTCTGATCTGTAATACCACTCCAGGTTCATTGAGGTGGTCGACTCAACTGGGTTTTAAGTTCATAGGCAGGCATCTCAGGGAAAGCAAATGCCAGAGTTGTATAATCACTGGATTCTTCTCTGGATGTCAAGATTAGAAGTTCTGGGGACTAGGGTTCAAATCCCACTACAGCAGGTAGTGATCAACTAGAATTCTGAATTGAAAGTCTAATGACAACCATGAAAACCATTGCAAATTGTTGTTAAGACCTACTTGGTTCACTGATGTCTTGTAGGAGAGGAAATCGGCCTTCCTTGCATACAAGGAGCATTTGATGTCTTTGGACCTGTTCTTGGAGTTCAGAAAGATGAGGGGTAAATCTCATTGAAACCTACTGGATACTGACAGGCCTGGATAGAGTGGATGTGGCAAGGGGGTTTCCATTAGGAGAGTCTAGGATCAGAGGGCACAGCCTCAGAATAAAAGGGATGTCCCTTTAAAACTGAGATGTGGAGGAATTTCTTCAGCCAGAGTGACGAAGCTGTGGAATTTGTTGCCAGAGGGCTGTGAAGGCCGAGTCATTGGGTGCATTCAAGGCAGAAATTGTTAGGTTCTCAATTGGTAGAGGTGATTAGGGGTTACAGAGTGAAGGCAGGAAGATGGGGATGACAAAAATCAGTCATGATTGAATGGCAGAGTAGACTTAATAGGCCAAATGGCCTAATTCTGTTCCTATATTTTATAGACTTGCATGGTCTGGCCTACATGACTATAGACATGCAGCGATATGGTTGACTGTCAACTGGCCTAGCAAGTCATTCAGTTGTAACAAATGCCTAGAATAGATAATAAATGCTCGAAATTCTGGTAGTGCCCACAACCTGGAAGTGAATAAATACTCTTAAGGTTTCGCCAATCTTCACTCCAAAGGAATGTCAATAGGTTAAAGTGAGTGAGAAAAAAATCTCCATCAATGGAGTATAATGTGGGAAAATTCTTTATACTTCAAACAAAGATACTGCATGAAACAGGCCCTTCACCCCACTTAGTCCACACTGACTAGCAAACACCCATTTACACTAATTCTACACCAATCCCATTTTATTTTCCCCCCACATTCCCATCAACTCCTTCCAGATTCTACCACTCATCCACACACCAAGGGCAATTTACAGTGGTCAATTAACCTACCAAGCCACACATCTTTGGGGATGTTGGAAGAAACTGGAGCATCCAGAGGAAACTCAGTCAGCACTCAGCATCAGAATTGAACCAAGGTCACTAGTGCAGTGAACGAGTGACTCAATAGCTACATCACTGTTCCATCCTTGTTACGTATAGGTTATGTGTATAGGGGAAGGAGCATTCCTGATGGTCACTGGAACCTTGAGGCTACATATTCAAAGACACAGAAGCCCTGTGCATGTGGTGGGAGGAATAGACCACCTCAGACTACCCTCTCCATCAGCCATGACCTGTCCCATCTCTGGAAAAGTCCAGCAGCAGCCTGATTAGCCACCTCAACCCACAAATCCCAGGAGGAAGTAAATCACCTTCAATCCTGAAGGACAGCCCAAGGAGTAAGAGCAGCCAGAATCCAGGACCATTGATCTAGGGATGCAAGTTTGAATTCCATCACTGTAGCTGGAGAACATAAATTCAAATTATGTAAGTCTGCTGATAAAGCTATTCTCAGTACATAAGAAAATAGGAGCAGGAGTACCTGTTTAGGAAGCTGAAGTCAGGCAAACACACACTAGTCCTCATTGAAGGGTCTTCAGTGGAAAGGGTGAGCAGTTTGAAGTTCCTGGGTGTCAACATCTTAGAGGATCTATCCCAGGCCCAGCAGATAGATGCAACCATGAAGGCAGTGTGTCTTTAAAGTTCAAGGAGATTCAGTATGTCATCAAAGACTGACAAACTTCTACAGATGTAGAGTGGAAAGCATTCTGACTGGTTACCTCACAGCCTGGTATAGAACGCCAATGCGCAGGACACGAGGCTACAGAAAGTGGTGGACTCAGCCAGGTCCATTACAAGTACAGCTCTCCCCACCATTGAGGGCATCTACAAGGGAAGGTGACATCCATCATCAGGTACCTCCACCATCTGGGCCATGCCCTCTTCTCAATGCTACCATTGAGTAGGAGATGCAGGAGCCTGAAGGCCCTCACTTCAAGGTTCAACAACAGCTTCTTCCCCACTGCCATCAGGTTCTTGAACCAACCTGAAAAAAACTTACAACTACCCCAAATGTCCCCCCCCCCCCAAATCTTGCATTAGTGTTTATTTTTGCAAGAGTATGTTTAATTTGTTAATTTAAGGTTATAGTAACTTATGTTTGTCCTTGTCTTGTAATGTATTGTGCTGCTGCATTAAAAAGCTAATTTTCATGGCATTTATACCCTATAACAATAAACTTGAACTTAAAACATCCTACTTCAACTTACTGTCAGAAGTCTTCAAGATGTGTGTGAATGTTTCATTGGCTATGCTCAAAGCAGCTTCACAGTGACTGAATACCCTCAGCAATGAGTCAATAAACAGCATTGCCATCAGGTGGTCTTGTTAATGTATCCATATTTCATGTTCCCTGTCGTGTTGCTCATTGCCTTTCACTTGCGCAAATTAAAACCTACCTAAAGCACAGCTCGGAAGAGGGAAGAGTTTAGTTCCAGAAGGTTGCTTGGGCTTTCAATGAATTCCAAATTAACTTGCCATTGGTGACATGAGAGTTATGGAGCAGTGTGAAAGTGTGTTGGGAAATGCAATCCCATTTGATGTCAACAACATAAAACTATCTTTGGCATTTGGTTCTGTGAGCTGCATTTGCTGAAACTATAAACCTGAAGTTTCATGGAAACAAAAACACTGCAGTTGACAACTTCTATCCTGCTTCTATAAGAAGATTGAACAGTTCCTCAGCATGATAAGATGGACTCCCAACCTCAATTTACCTTATAACCTTGCACCTTATTGTTTACTGTACTGCACTTTCTGTAGCTGTGACACTTTACTCTGCATTCTGTGTTGTTTTACTTTGTACTTACCTCAATGCACTGTAATGAATTGATCTGTATGGACAGTATGCCAATTTTTTTTAACTGTACATCAGTACATGTGACAATAATAAACCAATTTCAATTCCAAATCTGAAATAAAAAATATAAACACAGGTCAGGAAGCATCTTTGGAAAGAAACAGTAAGTGTACAAGGTTGGAAACTTGTCTCCAGAACTGGGAAAGAGTTAGTTTTCTGTGTCAGAGAAGGTGTGGGAGGAATGGATAGAACAATAGTAATATCTCTGATAGGGTGAGACCAAATGGGTTAATGTGGCATTTAGAAGGAAATTGCGCTTCTTTCAAACATCCATTACAAGCAGTCTGCTGGAGAAACTCAGCAGATGGAGCATCATCTGTGGGGGAGGGGGAAGGAATTGATGGTTCAGGTTAAAACCCTGCATCAACCCATCTTGACACAGGGTATAGACCGGAAAAGTTGACAATCCCCCCCAAACAGATGCTGTTTGACCCACTAAGTTTCTGCTCCAGATTCCAGCACCTGCAGTCTTGTGTCTGCATCACAATCCCACAGATTTCAGCTTTGACTGCATTTCTCCCGACCCTGCCTCCTGCAAGGGCTCCATTATGTTCTCCTAATTCCTCCATCTGTTGCATTTTCTCCAGTGATGGGACATTCTACACAAGTGCCCCTGTAATATCGTCCTCCTGAACTGTGGCTTCCCCTCACCCATAGTGGATAGAGCCTGAGGCAATCTCATTTCCCACACCGCTTCTCCTCCTGGATAGGACAAAAACCAGAGTCCCTCTGGTCCTCACCTTCTACCTTACCAGCCTCCGCATTCAATGGATCATCTTTCACGATGTCTACCAGCTCCAACAGGATTCAACCACTGGACACACACAATTCCTTCCCCTCCTAGCACTTTGAAGGGAAAGCTTCCATTGCAAATCCCTGGTTCATTCTTCTGCTGCCCCCCACTCCTGCCCTATGACACTTTCCTCAGGCAATTGCAGGATTTGCAATATCAGTCCTTTCACCTCTTCCCTTCTCACCATGGTGGGACCCAAATAGTCTATCCAGGAAAGGCATTAATTCACTTCCACTTTTTGCAAATGAAAAAGAGTGGAGACCTCAGTGAAACTTAAATAAAATTGTAAAGGCTGGCCAGGGTGATGTGGTCAGAATGTTTTCTTGACTTAGAAGTCTAGAACCAGAGGTCACAGGGGCCAAATCAGGGGTACGTCATTTAGGATAGAGATGAGGAGAAGAAATTTATGCAATCAGATGGCAGTGTATCTTTGGAGAAGGAAAGGACTACAGATGCTGGAATCTTGATGAAAAACACTATGATGTTGGAGGAACTCAGCAGGCCAGGAAGCATCCTTGGAGAAAAGCAGGCAGTCAATGTTTTGGGTCAGGACCCTTCTTCAGGACTTTTATCCCAAAGACTTGGAGGCTCAGTCATTGACTTTGTTCAAGACAGGTCCATACTAGATCTCTGTAGTATCTCTGCAGTACAGCACAGAACAGGCCCTTCGGCCCACAATGTTATGCTGACATAGCTATTCCTCCTTCCTACAGAATGCCCATATCCCTCCATTTTCCTCATTCACGAGCTCATCCAAGCCCCCAATGAATTTGCCTCCACCACCCTATCAGGCAACACATTCCAGGCATCCACAACTCACAGAAAAAAAACATACCCCTCACGTGTGTTCTGAACCTACACCCTCACTTTAAATGCATGCCCTCTGGTACTGGATTGCTCAATAATGGGAAAAAGTTTGTCCACCCTATCTATGCTCCTCATAATTTTACACACTTCCAACAAGTCACCGCTCAGCCTCCGCCGCTCCAGAGAAAAGAGCCCAAGTTTGTCCAGCCTCTCCTGATAGCACATGCCCTCTAATCCAGGCAGCATCCTAGTAAACCTCCTCTGCACCCTCTCTAAAGCCTCGACATCCTTCCTATAGTGAAGTGACCAGAATTGCACACAATGCTCTAAATGCAGCCTAACCAGACTTCTATAGAGAAGATGCATCATAACTTGACTCCCACACTTAATACCCTGATTAATAAATGCAAGCATTCCATAAGACTTCTGAACCACCCTGTCTACCTGTGTAGCCGCTTTCAATGAGTCATGGACTTGCATTTCTGGATATCAAGGAAATCAACAAGTCCATACTACATTTGGCAAGATGTTGTTAGACAAGCATCTCTGGCAATTTTTTTTTTAAAAAACATTCATATGGTGTGAATTTTGATGGCAACACCAGAAAACAATTAGGAGTCAACCATGTTGATTGATCTAGAATCACATACAGCCAAGATTGGGTAAGGATGTCAGATATATCAGTGAACAATTTTTTTTTAAAGAAACAACAATCTAGTTATTTCATGGTTACAGTTACTGAAGCTAGCTTGGTATCTTTTTTTAATTCCAGATAATTACTTGAGTTGACATTTCCCAGTGGATTTGAACTCGCATCTCTGGATCAGTGACTCTGAAATCTTTTAATTACACTCAGCCTCACCACTATATTCATGTACCCAGTATTACAGTCAGAAGTTTCTGGGATCAGCCTATCTGGATGCAGCACAGCTTAGTATGACAACTGCTCTCCCCAATACCACAAGAGATTGCAGAGTTGTGAACACAGCCCAGTCCATCATGCAATCCAACCTCCCCTATCAACTCAGTTGACACTTCCCACTGCTTTGGTGAAGCAGCCAACATAACCAAGGATCCCACCCACCCTGGTCACTCTATTCTCCCATCAGGCAGAAGATACAAAAGCTTGAGAGCATATACCACCACACTCAAGGACAGCTTCTATCCTGCTGTTATCAGATCCTTTTATGGACTTCTCATACTAAAAGGTGAAATCTTAAATCTCCCAACTTACTTCATTGTGACCCTTGCACTTTATTTAGCTACCTGCACTCTCTTTTATTATCTCAATGTACTTTTGTATGGTATGATCTGTCTAGATGGCATGCAACAAAAGGTTTTTCACTGCATCTCAGTACATGTGAAAATAATAAACCAATACCACTCAGTTCATCAAGACTGCCATCGGATAAGCTTACGTGGAGAACTTGAGATCCAAGCACAAGAAATAGGAACAGGTGTAAGCCATCTAACCCTTCAAACCCACTCCATCATTCATGTACAAGATAATGGCAAGGCTGAATTTAGAGTATTGTGTGCAGTTCTAGTCACCTACCTACAGGAAAAATATCAATAAGCTTGAAAGAGTGCAGAGAAAATTTACACAAATGTTGCCGGGACTTGAGGACCAGTGATAGGGAAAGGTTGAATAGGTTAGGACTTCGAGTGCAGGAGAATGAGGGGAGATCTTAAGGAGGTATATGAAATTATGAGGGATATACATGGGGTGAATTCATGCAAGCTTCTTCCCCCCACAAGGTTGGGTGAGACTAGAACTAGAGGTCATAGGTTTAGGGTGAAAGGCAAAATATTTAAGGGAAATCTTCTTCACTCAGAGGGTGGTGTGAGTGTGGAACGAGCTGCCAGCAGAAGTGGTGGATGCAGGTTTTATTATAATATTTAAGAGAAGTTTGGATAAGTGCATGGGAGGGATATGGTCCAGGTAGAGGAGACTGGACAGAAGATCAGGTCAGCAAGGACTAGATGGGCTGAAGGGCCTATTTCTGTGCTGTAGTGCTCTATGACAACCAGGTCTAGTCTTCCACCTCAGCTCCATTTTCCTGCACTTTTACTGCCCTTGATATCCAGAAATCTATGGATCTGTTCTTGAACGAAGCCAACGATTGAGCTGCTAGTGTCTTGAGGTAGAGAATTCCAAAGATTCACCATCCTCTGAAGAAATTTCTCCTCATCTCAGTCCAAAATAATGTACCCCTTATAAAATCATGAAGTCAGTTACACAGCACAGAAACAGGCCCTTCAGCCCAACTTGTCCACACTGACCAACTTGCTTACTTGAGCTAGTCCCATTTGCTTGTGTTTGGTCCATGTCCCCTTAAACTTTTTCCAATGTACCTGTCTAAATGTTGTACCTGCCTCTAACACTTCCTCTCTCAGGTTGTTCAATATACCAACCACCCTGTGACAAAAATACCCCTCAGTTCCATTTTGAATCTTTCCCCTCTCACTTTAAACTTATGCTCTCTAATTTTAGACTTCCCTACTCTGGAGGAAAAAAAAACTGATCATCCACTTTATCCATGCCCCTTATGTTTTATGTACCTGTAAGGACATCTTCTATGACCGACCTGCCATCACTGGAGGCATCCAAGTGAATGTTTATTGTACTGTAGGGCAAGTATACACTTTTTTGGGAAGGAGATCAAAATTGTACTCAATACTCCAGGTGTCATCAAGGCCCTAAACAATTCCAATAAGACATTTCTGTACTCCAATCCACTCATAATAAAGACCAACATTTGCCTTCCTAACTTGCAGCTTTACCTGCAATGTTAACTTCTAGGACTTGTAATTGGTAATTTGCTGTCAGATATACCAAGATGGTGAAAAGTTGTGTTTGCATCCCATCCAGACAGATCCACCCATACACAAGCACATTGAGGTAGAACAAGAGGAAAACAACAATAGAATGCAGAATATAGTGTTACAGTTACAGAGAATGCATAATGCAGGTAGACAATAAATTGAAAGGTCATGATGAGGTAGACTTGGAGATCAAGAATTACCTTTATCATACAAGAGGTCCATTCACAAGTCTTATAACAGTAGGATAGATGCTGTCCTTGAGCCTGGTGGTACATGTTCTCAAGCTTTTGTATCTTCTGCCTGATGTAAGTGGGGAGGAGAGAATGATCAGGGTGGGTGGGGTCTTTGATTATGTTAGCTGCTTTCCTAAAGCAATGGAAGGTGTAGACTGAGTCATTGGAGGGGAGGCTAGTTTTAGTGATAGACTGAGTTATGTTCACAACTCTGCAATTTCTTGCAGGCTTGGGCAGAGTAGTTGCCATATCAATCCATGATACATCTGAATAGGATGCTTTCTATTGTGCATCTGTAATGGTTGGTGAGGGTCATCGGAGATGTGCTGAATTTCCTTAGCCTTCTGGGGCAGTAGAGGTGCTGGTATGCTTTCTGTACTTGTATACCAGATATGCAGGACATCAATATTCCTCAGTCACATACTACTTAAAAAGTGCTCTGCTTTCCTTGTGTTTTTTCGATCATGCAGCATCTCACAACCTGGTCTCGACCTTAAATCTGACCCTGACTGCTGAGCTCCATCAGCACACCAGGCTTGTTGGGATCAGCAGCCAGTTCAAGCTGTAATCCTTTATGAATTGGAAGCACTGGATTTTGACCCAGCTCACTGGCTGTTAAACTCTATGTTGACCTGGAACTAAAAGTTGGGACACATGATGAAGCTTAGAGCAAGTTAATAGGAAGTTTCTTCCACTCAGCAACAGTTGTTAGTGTGATTACTAGGAACCCAGGTTCAATCTTGACCTCTGGTGCTGTCTATTTGTAGATCCTCCCTGTGTGTAATTGTGTGGGCTTCCTCAGGGTGCTCCAGTTTCCTTCCACACCAATAATTTTCTGGCATGTTAATTGGCCACTGCAAGTTGCCTCAAATGTAAATGCAAAAACAGCAAAACTGGCAGAAAATAGGTTGCATTGAAATAACTGGAGAAATAAATTTGATGGGATTGTTCAGAGAGCTGGCATAAACCTGATGGGATGAATGGCCTCCTATGTCATAAAAGGAGAAAAGTGTGACTGAGCAGTCAGTATGTGAAATGGATGCAGGCTATTCATGCTGTGCCCATTCAATGTAAAAACCAATGGACTGTTTAATAATGCAATTAGGATGGATGATGATCATTATATATAGAAACAAACAACTGTTTCCAGAAACTCGATATTTCCTGACCTGATAAATCAATGGAAAGGTCCTGTCAAGCAACTCTGGTCAAAGATGAATTAGTGTTGTGTAATGCTACATAAACATTCTTCTCTTTTGCCCAATTGCAGTTCAGCAGACAGGAAATTTGTTCCTCAGTTGCTGGTTGACATGAAACAATGATCTGGTAACTAGTTGAAATCATGGTGTTCACAAAAACATCTTTGACATTCCCCCTCTCCTCAAAGTTTATTCTAGCAAAATTCAGTATTGATTGCTGCACCCTTACTTCATATTTCTTTACAATATATAAAAAACCAAAAAGCCAATTGAGTCCGTGCTAGCTCTCAGAGCAATCCTATCAATCCCATTCCCTCAACCTGTTCTTTCTAAGATGCCCATCAACTCCAACCCAATTCTTCTACCTACTGTCTACACTAGGGCAAGTTACAGGAGCTAATTAACCTACCAGCATGTCTTTGAGATGTAAAAAAGAGCACCTGGGAATAATCAATGTTGTCATAGGGAAAACATTCAATGGAAGAGTCAGGATCAAACCCAGGCCACTGGACCTGTGAGCAAGCAGCACAACCTCTGAGAAAGTGGTTATGAGCTGCCTTCTTGGTGAGGGTTTCCCCACAGCACCTTTGAGTTCCTGGGTTTTGACCCCATGATGATGGACAGTGAAATATTTCCAGATCAGGCAAGTGCGAGACTTGAACTTGCAGGGATGGTGTTGCTGCCACCCATCTGCTGACATTGTCATTTCAATTGGTACAGTTTGTAGGTTTGGAAGGTGCTATAGAGGAAGCCCAGCTGAGTTGCTCTGACATGTCTTGAAGATGGTACACACTGGAGTCATGGTGCATTAGTGGGAAGGGGAATGAATGATCTGAATTGAATCCAAACAAGTGACTCTCTATGTCCTGGACTATGTTGAGCATTTCTGAGTGGTTTGGAGCTGCAGTTCTCCAAACTGCTAGCCTGGAGGTGAGTGTGGAAAGGTTTTGGATGTCAGGAGATGGAAATATAATCCATTATGTCAGAGATACACATGGAAACAAGCCCTTTGATCCAGAGTCTGCACCAACCACCTATTTACACAATTCCTTCATTAATCCCATTTTTATTCTTAAACATGCATCATCTCCCCACCCCCCCCCCCCCCAAGTTTCTATCACTCACTTATGCATTAGAGACAATTTACACTGGTCAATTAACCTACCAGTTTGCACAGCTTTGGGATGTGGGAAACCTCCACACTTCCACTGTGCAACCCCCAGTACATCTACTCCCAATTTACACTCCCAAGTTCCTGCCTAATAGCATTATAATTCCCCATCCCCTGATTAAATACTTCCCCATACCATCTGCTCCTATCCTTCTCCAAGGCAAGGAGAAAGGTCAGGAAGTTGCAATCACTGCCTCTGAAATGCTCACCCACAGAGATCTGACACCAGACCAGATTCATTACCTAGTACCAGATCCAGAATGGCCTCATCTAGATGCTGTGTCAAAAATCCTTCCTGGACACTTAAATTCCACTCCATCCAAAGCTTCTGCACAAAGGAGGAGCCAATGAATATTAGAGAAGTTGAAATCACCATGACAATAAGTGTGTGCGTGTGCATGTGCACACAGTGGTCTATAGAATACTCCCAATAGAGTGATTGCTCCCTTCCTCTTTCTGACCCCCACCCATACTGGGTCAGTAGACAATCCCTCCAGGATATCTTCCCTTTCTGTAGCTGTGATACCATCTCTGATCAGCAATGCCACTCCCCCATCTCATACCCCCCTGACGCTTTTGAAATATCTAAACCCCAGCACTTCCAGGAGCCATTCCTGCCCTTGTGACAGCCACATCTCTGTAATGGCCACAATATCACAGTTCTACGTATTGACCTATGCTTCAAGTTAATCACCCTTTTTCCTGATACTTCTTGCATTAAAATAGACAAATCAACCCATCCAACTGACTGCAATTTTGCCCTGTTAACTGCCTATCCTTCCTCAGTCCTGCTACACACTGCATTAACCTGCACACCAAATACCCCATCCTCTAACCTATCACTCAGGTTCCCATCCCCCTACAAAACTAGTTTAAACCCTCCACAGAGATCCACCAAGACTGCCCACAAGGATATTGGTCCCCCTCCAGTTCAGGTGTAAACCATCCCTTTTGTACAGGCCATACCTTCCCCAGAAGAGATCCCAATGATCCACAAATCTAAAACCCTGCCCCAACTCATCAGCCAGTCATATGCCAAATTGACCTATTCTTACCCTCACTGGCACAGGCAGCAATCCAGAGATTACTACCCTTGAGGTCCTGCTTTTCAGCTTCCTACATAGTTCCCCATATTCACTTTTCAGGACTTCCTTTTGCCTACCTACATCATTGGTACCAATGTGTACCACAGTTTCTGGCTGCTCACCCTCCCCCTTTAGAATGCTGCAGCCCAATCCAAGACATCCCTGACCCCGACACCTGGGAGGAAACATGCCATCCAGGAGTCTCTTTCACATCCACAGGATCTGTCTGCTCCCCCAATTATAGAGTCCCCTATCACCATTGCTCACCTCTTCTCCCCCTTCCCTTCTGAGGGAAGGGAGCCAGACTCTGTGCCAGCACCCTGATCATTATAGCTTCCCCAGTAGGTCATCGCCCCACCACAACAGTACACCCATTGAGGGGAACAGCCACAGGGGTACTCTGCACTACCTACCTATACCCTTGCCCTCTCCTGACAGTCACCCAGCTACCTGCCTCCTGCAACTTAGTGTGAGCTACCTCTCTGTAGCTTTTATCTACCACATCCTCATTCTCCCTTATGAGAAGAAGCTCATCCTGCTACAGCTCCAGTTCCCTAAAACAGTTTGTAAGGAGCTGCAGCTGGATGCACCTCCCACAGATATAGCTCACAGGGAGACTTGAGATCTCCCACATCTGACACAAGATCAGACCACTGACCCTGGATCCACTATCACTACTTTAGCTTGACACTAGTAAACAAGAAAGAAACTTACCTTAGCTTCCTCTCATCAAAACCTCAACTTCATACTCCAGTAATGGCTACTCCTCTTGAGTCTGCCTTCTTTTTATTGGTTGTTGCCAAATGGCTAATTTCCCATTCAATTATCACCTAACAATTCACACCTGTGCCTCTTATGTTGTCTGGAAATACCTAGAAAAGAACTGGGTCCCAACACTCACCTCTTTATATGGCTCCCACTTCTCGCACCGAGAGTCCCTCTTCTCACTTCAAGTCACGGCCCTCGCTATAATAACAGCACAAAATTAGCCATCCTCCTGTCTTCTGGTACCTCACTGTGGCTAATGAAGATACAAAAACCCCTGCCAAAGTCCCAATAGTCTTCTCCCTTGCTTCTCACAATATCCTAGTATCCACCTGCCTAGGCTTAGGTAACTTACCCACTTTTGTGTGCTTCAAGCCCACCAACACCTCTTCTTTCATAATGCGGATATGCTCCAGGAGTCTCTTGAACACATTAGTTTCCATGTCTTTCTCCATGCTAAATACAGACGAGAGAAGTTTCATTTAAAGAACTTTTTACCCTGGTGAAAAACACTATGATGCTGGAGGAACTCAGCAAGCCAGGCAGCACCTGTGGAGAAAAGCAGGCAGTCAACATTTCAGGTCAGGACCCTTCTACAGGACTGAAGATAGGAAAAGGAGGAACATAGAACATAGAACAATTACAGCTCAATTCAGGCCCTTCGGCCCACAAAGCTGTGCCAAACATGTCCCTACCCTAGAAATTACTAGGCTTACCCATAGCCCCCTATTTTACTCAGCTCCATGTACCTATCTAACAGTCTCTTGAAAGATCCTATCGTATCTGCCTCCACCACCGTTTCTGGCAGCCCATTCCACGCACTGTTTTAGGGAACTGGAGCTGTAGCAGGATGAGCTTTTGTTCATAAGGGAGAATGATGATGTGGTAGATAAAAGCTACAGGGAGGTAGCCCACACTAAGTTGCAGGAGGCAGGTAGCTGGGTGACTGTCAGGAGAGGGGAAGGGAATAGACAGGTAGTGCAGAGTATCCCTGTGGTTGTTCCCCTCAATGGGTGTACTGTTAGGGGAGGGGATGACCTACGAGGAGAAAGCCATAATGGTCAGGTTGCTGGCACAGAGTCTGGCTCCCTTCCCTCAGAAAGGAAAGGGGGAGAAGAGGAGAGCAATAGCGATAGAGGAGCAGACAGGAGATTCTGTGGATGTGAAAGAGACTCCAGGATGGCATGGAAGCCTAATATATAGGAGGGAAAAGCAGAGCAGTGATAGGTGGACAAGAGGGGAGGCGGGGTGGGCACAGGGTGGTGATAGGTCGATGCAGGTAAGAGGTAGTGACAGGCAGGTACGGCTGAGGAGGGGAGAGCAGACCCACCGGGGTAAGGGTCAAAGGTCAGGAGAGGAAAAAAAGGGGATAGAAAAAAGAGAGAGAGGCTAGGAAAGGGAAGAAAAGAAGCATGGTGGGGGAAAGGTGTGGGCATTACTTAAAGTGGGAGAATTCAATGTTGATGCCGTTAGGCTGCAAGGTTCCAAGACGGAAAATGAGGTGCTGTTCCTCCAGTTTGCCCTTGCAATTCTCCTGGCAGTGCAGGAGGCCGAGGCCTGACATGTCAGTGATAGTGTGGGAGGGGGAGTTGAAGTGACTGGCAATGGGGAGATGCAAATCGTGGTTACGGACAGTGCGCAGGTGCTCTGCGAAACGGTCACCTAGTCTGTGTTTGGTCTCACCAATGTAGGGGAGGCCACACTTGGAGCACCGAATGCAGTAGATGACATTAAGGGAGGTGCAGGTGAATCTCTGCCTCACCTGAAAGGACTGTTTGGATTGCTGGAGGGAGGTGATGGATGTGGTGCAGGGGCAGGTTTTTCACCTGTGGCGGGGGCAGTGGAAAGTTCTTAGGGTGGGAGCGGGATGGGTGGGGAGGAGTGAACTAGGGAGTCACGGAGAGAGACATCCCTGCAAAAAGAGGTGTGGAGGAGAAGATGTGCTTGGTGGTGGGGTCCCGCTGGAGATAACAGAAGTGGCGGAGAACGATGTGTTAGATACGTAGGCTGGTGGGATGAAATGTGAGGACAAGGGGGACTCTATCCCTGTTGAGTCTGGGAGGGGCGGGGGTGAGAACAGAGGTGCGGGAAATGGCAGAGATATGGGTGCGAGCTCTTTTGACCACAGTCAGTGGGAAGCCCCAGTCAGAAAAGAAGTTGGACACCTCGGATGTCCTGGAGTGGAAAGCCTCACCACGGGAGCAGATGCGGCGGAGGCGGAGAAATTGAGGAAAAGGGATCGCGTCCTTGCAAGAGACAGGGTGGGAGGAGTGGTAATCGAGGTAGCCGTGGGCGTCTGTGGGTTTGTGGAAGGTGTCAGTGGATAAGGAATCTCGTGAGATGGAGATAGAAAAATCAAGGAAGGAGAGAGAGGTGTCGGAGATAGTCCAAGTGAATTGGAGAGCAGGGTGAAAATTTGTGGTGAAATTTATGAAATTGTCGTGTTCTGCATGGATACAAGAGGTGGCACCAATGCAGTCGTTGTGCAATTCTTCCACTTTATGTAATCCCCACACCCCTTCCCCACACCCCCCCCCAAACATGCTTCTTCTTTTCTTCCCTTTCCTAGCCTATCTCTCTTTGCTCTACGTCCCCCTTTTTTTTCTCTCCTTACCTTTGACCCATCCCCCAGTGGATCTGCTCTCCCCTCCTCCCCCACACCTGCCCATCACTATCTCTTACCTGCATCTACCTATCACCACCTTGTGCCCGCCCCTCCTCCCCTCTTTTGTCCACCTATCACTTCTCTTCTTTTCCCTCCTAGATATTGGGCTTCCCCTTTTCCTATCTTCAGTCCTAAAGAAGGGTCCTAACCCGAAACGTTGACCGCCTGCTTTTCTCCACGGATGCTGCCTGGCCTGCTGAGTTCCTCCAGCATCATCGTGTTTTTCATCTAGATTCCAGCGTCTGCAGTCCTCTGTTTCTCTACTTTTTTTCCCTGGAGTGTTGGAGACTCTAGAGGTGACCTTATAGAGCTTCATAAAATCATGAGGGGCAAAGGTAAGGTGAGTGGTCACAGTCTTTTCCCCAGGGTAAGGGAGTCCAAAACTAGAGGGCATAGGTTTAAAGTGAGAGGGGAAAGATTTAAAAGAGGCCTGAGGGGCAACTTTTTCACACAGAGGGTGGTGAGTACATGGACCGAGCTGCCAAAGGAAGTGGTAAAGGTGGGTACAATTACGACTTTTAAAAGACACTTGGACAGGTACATGGATAGGAAAGGTTTAGAGGGATATGGGCCAACTGCAGGCAAATGGGACGAGCTCAGTTAGGCATCTTGGTCATCATGGACAAGTTGGGCCGAATGGCCTGTTTCTATGCGGTATAACTCTCTGACCTTGCCCATTTCCCGTGGCTCCAAGCATAGATTGATCCTTAAGGGGAACTACCTTCTCCCCAGCTGCCCTTTGTGGTCTTAATATACTTATAGATGTGTTGAGAATTTTCCTCTATCTTATGACCCCTTTTTGCCCTCTTAATTTCCTTCTTAAGTGTATTCCTGCAGTCCTGCTCCTTGAGGGACTCAAGTGAGTCCCTTATAATATCATGACGGAATTACAAAGGCAGAACATTGGACTGGAATTAATTCTTCCCTGTAGAGGGTAGTGAATGCATGGAATAGAATGCAGAGTGAGGTAATGACATTGATTGCCATGGCAAAGCAAAAAAAAAGAAAAGCTTTCATGACTTTAGGGCACTGCTTTACAACTGGTGGAATTTGTCTGAAATGTATTCAGCTTTATAGAGCAAGGAAGCAAGGCAGCGAATTTGTGTAGAGTGAAACCAAGCAAACCGATGACCAGATAACGTGTCTTAGTCCAGAACACCAGGAGTTGCTCCTCTAGTCATAGACTAGTCGTAGAGTCAAACATCACAGAAACCAGCCCTCCAGACCTGCAGACCATCAAGCACCCATTCACGTTCATCACAGTTTATTCTCTCCACATTTTCATCTACTCCTCACCAGATTTTGTCACCCCACCCCCCATACCCTACTGTGTAATTTATGTGACCAATTAACCCACCAACCCCCACATTGGTATTGGTATTGGTTTATTATTGTCACTTGTACCGAGGTACAGTGAAAAACTTGTCTTGCATACTGATCGTACAGGTCAATTCATTACACAGTGCAGTTACATTGAGTTAGTACAGAGTGCATTGATGTAGTACAGGTAAAAACAATAGCATTACTGAGTAACATGTCACAGCTTCAGAGAAAGTGCAGTGCAATAAGGTGCAAGGTCACAACAAGGTAGATCGTGAGGTCAGAGCCCATCTCGTCGTATAAGGGAACCACTGGGAAACCAGAACACTCGGGGCAAACCCACACAGTCTTGAGGAAGATGTGCAAACTCCACACAGACAGCACCCGAGGTCAGAATCAAACCTGGGTCGATGGAGTTCAGAGGCAACATTTCTACCAGCTGCATCATTGCGAGGCCCTACTATACTCCATGCCAAGAGATCTTCTATATTTCCCTGAGAATGTAGAAAGGATTTAATTGTGGCATGATTTGGCACGAGTCTTCAAAGCACTATGATAGTTCCTGTGGGTTGCAAAACGAGGGCAAATGGACACAGCCTAAAACTTATAGCCAAGTTTTTTTTTTGGAATGGCCAGTTAATTGGTTACTTTAAAAGTGTGATTAATGGATTTCTGTGAACTAGAGATGTTAAGAAATATAAGGAATAGGCAGGTATATGAAGTAAGGTCACCTGTCAGCCAAGATGAAATTAATGGCAGATAAACCTCAAGAGATACATGTCCAACCTATTAATTTAGGTACAGAATGGGATATGTTTTGATGAAGGGTCTTCAACCTGAAAAATTAACTCTATTTCTCTCTCCACAGATGCTCCCTCACCTGTTGAAAGTTTCTAACATTTTCTATTTTTATTTCAGATTTTCAGCTTCTGCCATTTTTGACTCTCATGGAGTCAGAGAGTCACACAGCACAGAAACAGGTCCTTCGGCCCCACTTCTCCATGCTGGCCAAGATGCCCATCTAAACTAGTCCCATTTTCCCACGTTTGGCCCATGCGCCTCTAAACCTTTCCTATCCAAGTACTTGTCCAACTACCTTTCAAATGTTGCTAATGTACCTGCCTCAACCACTTCCTCTGGCAGCTCGTTCCATATACTGACCACTGTCTGGGTGAAAAAGTTGCCCGTCAGGTGTCTCCCTTCACACCTTAGACATATGCCCTCTGGTTCTTGAATCCCCAACCCTAGGAAAAAGACTGTTCACGTTCATTCTATCTATGCCCCTCATAATTTTATACCTGCTCAACTTCCCTCCATAACTCAGTCCCTTGAGTCCTGGGACTATCCTCGTAAATCTCGTCTGCACTCTTTCCAGCTTAATGGCATCTTTCCTATCTCAGGGTGACCAAAACTGAACACAATATTCCAAATCCAGCCTTAACAATGTCTTGTACAACTGCAACATAACATCCCAACTTCTATACTCAGTGCCCTGACTTCTACTCAATATCCCTCACATATATATTCACCTCCTGTACCTTGAAACACATAAACTTCTGACTCCGAATTAAGAGAGCTACCCATTAAGAAAGAACTAGAATCTTAGACATACTTCTGGTGAGGTTTTTGAGCAGGAGCAGCAGTAGGTCTGATGAAGTTCCCAGCTTATTACAAAGATTACCAGCAGATGGAGTCAAATCCTGAAGGAAATTCTATTACTATAAATGTTCTGGTTAGTGACTGAAAGCCCAGATGCAGAATGTTTCCACTTGCTCAGCAGATGGTAGGGTAGCATTGTCCACTGACAAAATCCTCCAAATCTTCTGGCAGGATGGACATCCCAATATCTGTATGCTCTCCCAGGCCAACATCCCCAACACTGGGATTCTGACTGCACTCAAACAGTTCAAATGGGTGGGCTACATTGTCCATATGCTCAATGCCAGAACAAACACCTTACTCCGACACTATTAGTGATCCCCTGGAGGTCAGAGAAAATACTTCAAGGATGTCTTCAAAGCTTCCTCGAAGAAATATAACATCCCTACTGATTCATGGGACTCCCTTGTCCAAGAATGGCATCTAGGAAGGTACCGAGCACTTTGAGCCTCTCCAAGAAGAGCATGTGGAGACCAAGTGCAAGCAGTCAAAGAAGTGTACAACATTCCAACCAACTCATCCCATCAAGCTCAACCTGTTCCAACACTGGTAGAGCCTGAGGATTTCATGAAGGACTTAGTGGATACTGAGAACACAGGGACGCCTGTTGAAAGCTAATCATCTTCAACTCTGAGGGACTGCCTAAAGCAAAGAAGAAGGTTAATAGCATCCTTGTGTTGACCAACGCTTCCAAAATTCAGTTCCAACTGAGGTCAATAGATCTGTTTCCAAAAGAAAAGTCAACCCAGGGTAGGACTTTTGCAGTGAACGGTAGAGCCCCAGAGAGTGTTGCAGAACAGAGGGACCTTGGAGTACAAGGAGATCCCTGAAACTGGCATCACAGGTAAACAGGGTGGTGAAGAAGGCTTTTGGAGAGCTGGCCTTCATCAGTCAGGGCATTGAGTATAAAAGCTGGGAGGTTATATTGTACAAGATGTTGGTGAGGCTGCAGTTGGAGTATTATGTTCAGTTTTGGTCACCATGCAATATAAAAGATGCCATTAAGCTGGCAAGATTTAGAAAACACAAGGATTTTGCCAGAATTCAAGGGGCTGGGTAACAGGGATAGGTTGGACCTGCACCCAGTCCATAACCCTCCAGACCTCTCTCATCCATGTATCTATCCAATTTATTCTGAAAATTTAAGAGTGAGCCAGCATTTACCATGTCAGATGGCAGCTTGTTCCACACTCCCACTACTCTCTGAGTGAAGAAGTTCCCCCTAATGTTCCCCCTAAACCTTTCCCCTTTCACCCTAAAGTCATGTCCTTTCATACTTATCTCTCCTAATCTAGGTGGACAGAGCCTGCTCGCATTAACTCTGTCTATACCCCTCATAATTTTGTAAACCTCTATTAAATCTCTCCTCATCTTCTGCGCTCCAAGGAATGAAGTCCTAACCTGTTCAGTCTTTCCCTGTAACTCAACTCCTGAAGACCCAGCAACATTCCAGTAAATCTTTTGTGCAGTCTTTCAATCTTACTGATATCCTTCCTATAGTTAGGTGACCAGAACTGCACACAACGCTCCAAATTTGGCCTCACCAATGTCTTATACAACCTCACCATAACATCCCAACTCCTATACTCAATACCTTGATTTATGAATGCCAGGATGCCAAAAGCTTTCTTTACAACCCTGTCTACCTGTGATGCCACTTTCAGGGAATTATGTATCTGAACTCCCAGATCCCTTTGTTCCTCCACACTCCTCAGTGCCCTACCATTTACTGTGTATGTCCTACCTTGATTTGTCCTCCCAAAATGCAACACCTCACACTTGTCTGCACTAAATTCCACCTGCCATTTTCTGGCCCATTTTTCCAGTTGGTCCAGATCCCTCTGCAAGCTTTGAAAGTCTTCCTCGTTGTCTACAACGCCTCCAATCTTAGTGTCATCAGCAAACTTTCTGATCCAGTTTACCACATTATCCATCTGTGTTGTTGGCTCGGCTTGGTTTTTTTTCCCCGTTGTTTCCTTTTCTCTCTCTGGATGTGGAGGACATGTCCAGCCTAACCTGCTGGGCATATCTTCCTGCTCTGGATTTCAGAACTCTGACAATCTTTTGTCTATGTTGTCACTCTGTAACTGCTCCCATTCGCTCATTGACCAAATAACCTTGTTAACAGCTTATCCCCATTACTACACCATTATCCTAAACATCCCGCCTCCCTGACTGTCTCTGCAGCTTAACGAGCTTCTTTTGCCTTCTTTCCAGCTCTGATGAAGGGTCTTCAATCTGAAATGTTAACTCTGTTTCCTTTCCCACAGATGCAGTCTGACCTGCTAAGTATTTAAGATAAGACAAGATAAGGTTTCTTTATTAGTCACATGTACATCGAAACACACAGTGAAATGCATCTTTTGCGTAGGGTGTTCTGGGGGCAGCCCTCAAGTGTCACCATGCTTCCGGTGCCAACATAGCACGCCCACAACTTCCTAATCCGTACGCTTTTGAAATGTGGGTGGAAACCGGAACACCCGGAGGAAACCCACGCAGCCATGGGGAGAACGTACAAACTCCTTACAGACAATGGCTGCATTTGAACCTGGGTCACTGGCGCTGTAAAGCATTATGCTAACCATTACACTACCGTGCCTGCCCATCTACCGTGCCTGCCCAACATTTCCAACATTTTCTGTTTTTTATACAATTATTCAAGTACTGTTCTACTGGCAGATACGGAAAATGTGGATCACTCCTCATATCTTGGGAGTCATCTCCCAGGAAAAGCAGACACCAATGATGAAGTTCACCACCTCTCTCAGTGCACCAGGGCAGCCCTTGGCTACCTGAGGAAAAGAGTGTTTGGAGATCAAAACCTTAAGCTCAACATGAGGCTCATTATTTACTGTGTAGCAGTGCTCTTCTCTCCTATATGCTTCTGAGACATGAACTACCTTCAGCTGGTACCTTAAAGCACTAAAGATATACAACCAGTGTTGTTTCCATCAAGTCCTCCAAATTCACTGGTAAGATAAGTGAACCAACATCCTCTCTCAGACCAAAGCCACAACACAGAGCCCCCGATTGTGCTCAGTTGGGTCTGATGGATAGGCATCTCCTGCTCACACTGTTCCCACCTGGCCACCACCCCTTGCTTATTTGGTTCCATGCTCCACCTTCCTGCCCCATCAGATTCCACCATCTGTAGCCCTTTGTTGCCTCCACCTGGGTAGACATGGTAGTGTGTTGGCAGGCACAGTAGTGTAGCAGTTAACATAATGCTATTACAGCGTCAGTGACCTGGGTTCTATTCCAGCTGCTGTCTGTAAGGAGTTTGTATGTTCTCCCCATGACTGCGTGGGTTTCCTCTGGGTGCTCTGGTTTCCTCCCACATTCCAAAAACGTACAGGTTAGGAAGTTGTGGGCATGCTATGTTGGCGCTGGAAGTGTGGCGACACTTGCAGGCTGCCCCCAGAACACTCTATGCAAAAGATGCATTTCACTGTGTGTTTCAATGTACATGTGACTAATAAAGAAATCTCTCTCTCTCCTATCACCTCCCAGCCTCTACTTCCACCCTTCCCTACCCCATCTGCCAATCACCCCTCCTCACCTGGATCCACCTATCACCTGCCAGCTCTTGCTCCACCCCTTCCCCTCACCTCTTTATACTGGCTATCTCCCCTCGATTGTTTCAATCCAGATGAAAGATGTCGACCAGAAGCATTGACTGTCCATTTCCCTCCACAGATGCTGCCTGACCCACTGAGTTCCTCAAGCAGCTCATTTGTTTTTGCTCCAGATTCCAGCATCTGTGGTCTCTTGTGTCTCCAGGCCCCCTTGCATGCCTGACACCAGATTCCTGAAACAGGCACTCCACGACAAAAGATTACTAGGAAGACAGAGCAAGCACTTTAAGGATGTTCTCAAAACCTCCTTGATAAAGGATAGTGCCATCACAGATTCATTGTCCGTGCCTGAACTAAATTAGGGACATTTAAGAGATCCTTAGATAGACATATGAATGATAGGGAAATGGGGAGCTATGTGCGAGGGAAGGGTTAGATCGATCTTAGAGCAGGGTAAAATGTCGGCACAACATTGTGGGCCGAAGGGCCTGTACTGAGCTGTGGTGTTCTATGTTCTATGTTAAGATAAGATAAGATAAGATAAGGTATCTTTATTAATCTCATGTACATCGAAACACACAGTGAAATACATCTTTTGCATTGGGTGTTCTGCGGGCAGCTCGCAAGTGTCGCCACGCTTCTGGTGCCAACATAGCATGCCCACAACTTCCTAACCCATACGTCTTTGGAATATGGGAGGAAATCAGAGCACCCAGATGAAACCCACACAGACACGGAGAGAACATACAAACTCCTTACAGACAATGGCGGGAATTGAACCCGGGTCACTGGCACTGTAGTAGCGTTATGCTAACCGCTATTCTACCGTGTGGAGGTTTGGAAGACACTGAGATACTCCAGTGTCTTTATGAGTCACATATAGAAGACTGGAATAAGCAGGAGGTCACCACCTCTTAAACTATCCACCTGCCTGTCCCTATAGGCACCTCCTGCCCCAACTGTGGAAGAGTCAGAGCTTCCCACATTGGCCTCATCAGTCACTTCAGAACCCAGGAAACTGGAGTGGAAGCAAGTCATCCTTGACCCAGAGGGATGGCCGAAGAAGAAGGGACTTGCTGATTTGCTAGCTCATAAGGTTCCACAAGAAGCCATTGAGATAAACAAGAGGAGCTACTCCAATGGATTGGATTGGATTGGTTTATTACTGTCGCTTGTAATGAGGTACAGTGAAAAACTTGTCTTGCATACTGATCATACAGGTCAATTCATTACACAGTGCAGTTACATTGAGTTCGTACAGAGTGCATTGGGGTAGTACAGGTAAAAACAATAACAGTACAGAGTAAAGTGTCACAGCTATAGAGAAAGTGCAGTGCAACAAGGTGCAAGGTCACAACAAAGTAGATCGTGAGGTCATAGTCCATCTCATCGTTCAAAGGCAAGCAAGGGTCGAGTGGGGGCATAGATTTAAAATCATAGAATCAAGGTTATACAACATGGAAACAGGCCCTTCAGCCCAACTCATCCATGGCAACCAAGTTGCCTACCTGAACTAGTCCCATCTACTTGCATTTAGCCCATATCCCAACAAACCTTTCCTATTGTTGTATCTGCCCAAGTGTTTTTTAGACATTGTTATTGCACCCACCTCTGCCACTTCCTCTGGCAGCTCATTCCATATACCCACCGTCCTCTGTGTGAGAAAGTTGCCCCTCAGGTCCCCTTTAAATTTCTCTCCTCCTCTTACCTTAAAGCTATGACCTCTAGATTTAGACTCCCCTACCCTGGAAAAAAAAACTACGACCGTTCATGTTATCTACACCTCTCATGATGTTATATACATCTATAAGGTCTCCCGTCAGCCTCCTACTCTCCAGGGAGAAAAGCCCCAGCCTCCCCTTATAACTCAAGCTCCCCCAGTCCTGGTAACATACTTGTCATTTTCTTTTGCTTTAAAGTGATGGACAAAAGCTATAGGGGAAAAATGATTGGACCTTCTTCAATGCAGAGTAGTGAAGGCCTGTAACACTGCCTCTGACGACAACAGAAGCAAAGTCAATGAGGGCTTTCAAAAGGCTATCGGAAAGGCACATGAGGGAAAATAATTTGCAGGGCTAAGGGGAAGGATCGGTAAAAAGACTGCTTTATTCTAGAAAGGATGTGGACCTGATGGGCTGAATGGCCTTTTAACTTGCCACAGTATCCCATGAACCACACTGATTAGGGCCTGCAGTTAAAAATCAGGAGTGACTCTTCCGTTCTTTTCCAAAATTAGGTTTTCATAGATGTAACTGAAAGAGCAAATGCAGCCTTGGTTTAGTATCTCATCTGAAATATGGCATCTCTAGCAGCACACAGTCCAGTGCATCACGGAAACCAGCCTCCCCTCCATGGACTTTGCCTTGGTGAAGCAGCCAGCATAATCAAAGACCCCATCTACCCCGGACATTCTCTCTTCTCTCCTCTCCCATCAGATACAGGAGCCTGAGGGCACGTACCACCAGGCTCAAGGGCAGTTTCTATCCCACTGTGATAATTGGACGGTTCCCTTATACGATGAGATGGACTCTTGACCTCACAATCTACCTTGTTTGACCTTGCACCTTATTGTCTCCCTGAAATGCACTTCCCTGTAGCTGTGACACTTTACTCTGTATCCTGTTATTTTTTTTACCCTGTACTACCTCAATGCACTGTGTAATGAATTGATCTGTACGAACGGTATGCAAGACAAGTTTTTCACTGTACCTCAGTACAAGTGACAATAATAAACCAATACCAATACAGCATTTATTTGATAATGCATTGGAGGAAGAGCCTGGATTCTGTCAGGAGTGGGGCTCAAACCCATGACCTTCAGTCTTGGGCATGCACTGGGGCTTAGTTAAGGCCTGCAACCAAGCAGTGGACACTGAAAAACAATGTCATTAAACAAAGCAACGCTACCTGCGGTTTTGCTTCATGTTTGCACATCTTTTTAAGATTGCTGTGTATATTTCCTCATTAAGATTGTGTACAGTTCTGAGCAATTTGGTCCATGCCAATATTTATGCTCCATTTGAGCCCCTCTGGTTTTTCCTCATTTAAATCCTCCAAATCAGATACTTGGCCAGCCTCCCCTAAAATGCATCAATGTTCTTCACCTCAAGCACTCCCTGTGAAGTGGGTTCCACATGGTAATTTATTTAATTCAGGTTTGACTTGCAGAGGATTGAGCATTTTGTGTATTTTGTTCTGTCTTTTTTTTTCTCTTCCTTTTTATTATCACACTAAGTGGTTGTTTCCTCTGTCTCTTCATCCCCAAGTATGGCTCCCAGGTTGACAGGATGGGCACATCATCTACTTTGCATTGTCTGCCATTGGTGTCCACATATCAGATGATCTGTCCTGGGCCCAGCACATAAGTGCAATCACAAAGAAGGGGTGCCAGTGTTTTTACTCTCTTAGGAGGTTAAGGAGGTTCAGCTGGTCACTGAACACTCCAACAGACTTACTGCTGAAAGTATCCTGACTGGTTGCATCATGGTCTAGTACAGCAATTCGAATGCACAGGAACATAAGAAGCTGCAGAGAGTAGTGGACTCTGCCCAATACATCATGGGCACATCCCTCCCCACCACTGGTAGTATCTACAGGAGACACTGCCTCAAGAAGGCAACATCCATCATCAAAGATCCCCACCGTCTGGGCCATGCCATCTTCTCACAGCTACCAACAGGCAGGAGGTACAGAAGCCTGAAGTCCCACACCACCAGGTTCAGGAACAGCTACTTCCCTTCAACCATTTGGTTCTTGAACCAACCGGCACATAACCTAATCACTACCTCAGTATAGCAACACTGTGACCACTTTGATCAGTTTGCACTAAAATGGCCTTTAGTGTTTTTTTTGTTCTAATTGTGTTCTTTCTTGTAAAATTTGTGTATAATTAATGTTTAATTTATGTTTTTCTTGTGAATGCTGCTTATGTGATGCTCCGTGCCTGTGATGCTGCTGCAAGTAAGCTTTTCATTGCACCTGTGTATACATGTACTTGTGCATATGGTAATAAACTCGACTTTGACATCGATACCCTTTGCAGACAGAAAAATAGAATCACGCAATTAGGGCAGCATAGTTGCTCAGTAGTAAAGCTGCTGCCTCACAGCTCCAGTGACCTGTGTTCAATCCTGACCTCTGGAGCTGTCTGTATGGAGTTTGCACATTGTCCCTGTGATCATGTGGGTTCCTCCTGGGTGTTAGGGTTTTCTCCCCCATCCCAAAGACGTGTGGGTTAGTAGGTTAATTGGCTGCTGTAAATTGCCTCTAGTGTGTAGGTGAGGGGTAGAATCTGGAAGGAGTTGATGGGAATGTGGGGAGGAATAGGAAAATTAGTGGAGGGATGGGATTGCTCTTTGAGCTGGCAGGCACTCAATGGGCTCAATGGTATCCTACTTCACATGGAAAACTGAAATAGGAACATCTTAAAAGAGAAATCTGTTAGGTGCCTGTCTCCTGTCAGTGCTATGCACTTGAATGTAATACCTTTAACCTTTATTGCACCCGTTAACATTTCTCATCTTCAAAAGCCAATCCCTTTTCTCTTTCTTCTTATTTTATTTATAATTTCCAGCAGCAATTTCATTTTGCATTTTGCATTCTCTCCTGGCAGGAGTGTGTGTGTGTGTGTGTGTGTGTGTGTGTGTGTGTGTGTGTGTGTGTGTGTGTGTGTGTGTGTGTGTGTGTGTGTGTGTGTGTGTGTGTGTGTGTGTGTGTGTGTGTGTGTGTGTGCATCGGGCATCATACCGGTTTGTAAATTTAGCCAAGCAGATGGCTACCCGCAGCCCCAAGCCACCACTAACACAGTTCACTGACGGGAGCGAGATTGCAGCATTCTCTGGCCAAAGGCATCTGTAATTCATGCTGCAACCCCACCACCCCCTTCCGCTTAACCGCCCCCCCCCCCAACCCCCACCGAGCCAGGGACAGCCAGCTGGGTCCCTCAGCCTGGGACTGTGTGGCTGGTGTTAGCACGCACACTGCCACCCTGCCACCACTCATTAGCGAGCAACCCTGCCAGTACCCGACGTCCTTCTGTGATTTTAATCATTCTCCTTTTGAACAGGGGTAATGAGCAGAAGGAGTCCATCTGTTCATCTGCTCCATCCTGCTGGGAGAGAGGAGAGAAACCTCCACTGATACAAGTCAGCTTTGATTTGGATGCAAATGTTGTACACTCTCTGTATTGAACAGGGACACGCTGACAATGGTTTTCCAGAGGGTTAGGAAAGACTGTGTCACCATATGCTTAAAGAAATTAGCTGAACCCTGTTGATGGCCCTTCTGGACAGCTGTTTTGAAGAGCCAGGGTAATAACCATGGGCTACTCTAAGACCCCACATAAGAACATAAGAAATAGGAGCAGAAGTATAGCATCAGGCTCTTGGAGCCTGCCATAGAGACTTACGCCACAGAAACAGGTCTTTCGGCCCACCATGTCCATACTGACCATCAAGAATCCATCTATATTCATCCCATTTGCAGAGAGTTGTGAACGCAGCCCAGTCCGTCAGGCAAACCAGCCTCCCTTCTATTGACTCTGTCTACACTTCCTGCTGCCTTAGGAAAGCAGCTAACATAATCCAGACCCCCTCCCCCCAAGTCATTCTCTCTTCTCCCCTCCCCCATTGGACAGAAGATACAAAAGACTGAGAGTCTGAACCACCAGTCTCAAGGACAGCTTCTATCCCACTGTTATAACACTCTTGAACAGACCTATCGTATGCTGAAAGACGAACTCTTGATCTCGCAACCTACCTCGTCGTGGCCCTTGCACTTCATCTTTCTATTGGCACTGCACTTTCTCTGTAACTGCAACATTATATTCTGCATTCTGTTTTCCTTTATACGACCTCGATGTACTTATGTATGGAATGATCTGTCTAGATGACACGCAAACAAAAACTTTTCACTGTATCTCAGTACCTGTAATAATAATAAACTAATAATAAACCAATACCAATAATAAACCAATACCAATACCAATTCATTTTGTGCGTAGCTTTCCGTGCCTTGTCAATTCAAGTGCTCTGGATACTTAGAATTATAGAGTCGCACAGCACAGAAAAGACCCTTCGGCCCACCACGTCCATGCCAACCTTTATGTCCATCTGCACTAATCCCATTTGCCCACATTAGCATGTATCCTTCTATGCCTTGTCTATTTAGGTGTCTGTCTAAATGCCTCTTAGACAGACTCTTGCAAATTTCTATAGATGTACAGTGGAGAACATTCTGACTGGTTGCATCACAGCCTGGTATGGAGGCTCTAATGCACAGGATCGCAAGAGGCTGCAGAGGGTTGTGTGGTAGATCGGCTGGTGGAGTGACGTCGCAATAACAACCTCGCACTCAGCTTCAGTAAGACCAAGGAATTGATTGTGGACTTCAGAAAGGGGAAGTCGGGGAACACACACCAGTCCTCATTGAAGGCTCAGTGGTGGAAAGGGTGAGCAGCTTCAAGTTCCTGGGCGTCAACATCTCAGAGGATCTATCCTGAGCCCAACACATTGATGCAATCATGAAGAAGGCACACCAGCAGCTCTACTTCATCAGGAGTTTGAGGAGATTTGGTATGTCACCAAAGGCTCTTACAAATTTCTCTGAATGTACGGCGGAGAACATCCTGATTGGTTGCATCACCGCCTGGTATGGAGGCTCCAATGCACAGGATTGAAAGAGGCTACAGAGGGTTGCAGACTCAGCCAGCTCCATCACGGGCACAACCCTCCCCACCTCAAGAAAGCGGCATCCGTCACTAAAGACCCTCTCCATCCGGGACATGCCCACTTCAAGTTACTACCACTGGGGAGGAGGTACAGGAGCCTGAAGACCCACACTCAATAATTTAGGAGCAGCTTCTTCTCCTCCACCATCAGATTTCTAAACGGTCCATGAACCCATGAACTCTACCTCATGATTCCTTTTATTTTGCACTATCTATTTATTTTGTAATTTACAGTCATTTTATGTCTTGCACTGTACTGCCACTGCAAAACAACACATTTCACATCATATGTCAGTGATAATAAACCTGATTCTGATTCTAAAACGTACAGATTGTTTCTGATTGCACTACCCCTCTGGCAGCACGTTTCAAATATCAACCTCTCGCTGTCTCATAAATTTTCCCGTCAGATCCCCTCCAAAACTCCTTCCTCTCACCTTAAAGCTATACTCTCTATTTTTTGATTCCCCTGCTCTGGGAAATAGATTCTCACTCTCTGCCGGTCAGAACCTTTGTACTTCTTAAATGTCATCAGTGTATTTCCTCAATCAACACACTCAGGCAGTGTGTTCCTGATTCCAAACACCCTCTGGGTGAAAAAGTTCCACTGATCCCTTCTAAACCTCTTACCCCTTGTCTTAAAACCCATATTCTCTAGTTTTTGACATCTATGTTACAGGAAAAAATTTCCAACCTGCGATTCGATCAATGCTCCTCATAATCATCAATCAGGTATTGGTATCGGTATTGGTTTATTATTGTCACTTGTGCCGAGGTTCAGTGAAAAACTTGTCTTGCATACTGATCGTACAGATCAATTCATTACACAGTGCAATTATATTGAGTTAATATAGAGTGCATTGGGGTAGTACAGGTAAAAGCAATAACGGAATACAGAGTAAAGTGTCACAGCTATAGAGGAAGTGCAGTGCAGGTAGACAATAAGGTGCAAGGTAGATTGTGAGGTCAAGAGTCCATCTCATCGTATAAGGAAACTGTTCAATAGTCTTATCACAGTGGGATAGAAGCTGTCTTTGAGCCTGGTGGTATGTGTCCTCAGGCTCCTGTATCCTCTGCCTGATTAGCCTCCTCTGCTCCACGAAAAATAAACCCACTCTCTCCTGTCTCCGCTGTTCATTACGGTCATGGCTGATCTTCCACCTCTGTGCTATTTTTCAGTCTAGTTCCCACATCCCCTCATTCCCTCAGTATGCAGAAATCTATCCAGCTCTGTTTCGAATGAACTCAATGACTGAATCTCCACAGCTCTCAGGGGGTATTGAATTCCAAATGGTCGCACCCTTTGGTTAAAGAGATTTCTCAATGGCCTGGTCTTATTCTCAGCCCGTGGCCCCAGTTCCAGACCCACCAGTCAGGGGAAATATCCTCCTCTCATCTGACCCGTCAATTACGTTAAGGATTTTGTGCCACAATGAAGTATTGACTCCTGACCTGTGTCCCTCCATAACAGACCATTAGCACCTCTTCAGAAAGAAATAATTTCAAGAAACAGGAATAGAAAACATTGATGATACATGGCAGGTCAGGCTGTAATTGGGAAATGTGACAGTCAGTGATTTTCTGTCACTAAAATACAAGTGGTTCAGTATATGTTCCAGCAAAAGAGCCAGTGATAAAATTGTTCAATACATCGTGCTTTTCAAACATTCTCTCAAAATATGTATAATATGTATATGCATAAGTTATGCATAATATATGTTAATTTAAGTTTATGTAATTTATGTTTCTCATGATTGTAACGTACTGTGCTGCTGCTGCAAAACATTAATTTTCAAGGCAGTTATACCCTGGGTATGTATACCCATGACAATAAACTTGAACTCGACCTTGAACTTGAAAAAAAATTGCATTATCATTTGTTTACTGACTAGAAACATTAACTGTTTCTCTCTTATTTAATGAAAGACCTCTGGAAATGATGGAGGTACTCAGAAGGTGAGGCAGCATCTGTGGAGAGAGAAACAGAGTCAATGATTCAGGTCAATGACTCTTTATCAGAACTTGGAAAAATGAGAATTGAAACAAGTTTTATGTTGCAAATTCTAGCATTTTTTTTGGTTTTATTCCAGATTCCCTGCATTCATACTGGGTTTTATTTTAAAACTGACGTAAACCATTTGATACAGGAGGGATGGTTAGATGGGACTTGTGCAAACTTGTAAGACTTGGGGGGCCGGGGGGGGGGGGGTTGGTGGGAGGTGACGCAGTGGTGCAGCAGGTAGTGCAGCTGCCTCACAGATCATGTAGCCAGGTTCGACCCTTCTTTCTGTGCGGAGTTTGTATGTTCCCCCTGTCATCTCATGACTTCTACAGGTGCTCCAACTTCCCCCCTCCCCCCCACATCTCAAAGGCATGCAGGTTGGTGGGTTAACTGACTGCCTCTAACGTAGTTGGGTGGAGTCGATGACGTGAGAGAGAATGGGTTACAGGGGAATAAGTGAAGGAATGGACTAATGGGCTTTCTTTGAGAACTGGCACAGACTCGAAGGGTTGAATGGCCACCTTCTACGTCAAGAAGGACATAATTTTTCCTCACCTTTTCTTACTTCTCTTTTCACTGTAGAGGGTACAGAGCATCACTAAACTTCCAATCCAATTTCCCGTTTCCATTTCTAAATCCCATATATTCTGTGCTACATCTTCCCCACTAGGATAGTCTCATTGCTTTTACTTTCACAACTAAATAGTATTTTGGCCTTGCAGCTATGGAGCATGTTTTATTGTTTGCCCAGTGCCATTTCTCTCTCTACTCCGACACAAGGCATTCTTATCAACCCAGCGATCAGCAACGAGGAGTCCTTGCAATTATGAAATTCAGGTGGATAAGGTCAGTACCACTCAGTCAGGGTATTAGAGGTATACTTCGACACCTGCAGAAAATGCTGGGAATGTTACAGCGGCAAAAAGAATGAAGTTTATTGAAGTGACGTTCTGGTGTTTGACCTGGTTATCTGGAGATATGAACATTTCCCAAATTAGAATTATACAGTCATAGAGTGACATAGCACAGAAATTGGCCTTTCGGCCCAACTCGTCCAAGCCAATCAAAGTGCCCTTCTAAGTTAGTCCAATTTGCCCGTGTTAGGCCTATATCCCTCCAAATCTTTTGTATGATTATGCATACTTCTCTATTTACAGTTCTCACTGCCTCGGTAAAGCAGCCAACATAATCAAAGGCCCCACTCACCCGGGACATTCTCTCTTCTCCCCTCTCCCATCGGGCAGAAGATACAAAAGCCTGAAAGCAAGTACCACCAGGCTCAAGGACAGCATCTATCCTGCTGTTATAAGGCTATTGAACGGTTCCCTAGCACAATAAGATGGACTCCTGACCTCACAATCTACCTCGTTATGACCTTGCACCTTATTGTCTACCTGCACTGCACTTTCTCTGTAGTTTTTATACTTGACTCTGCATATTGTTATTGTTTTACCTTGTACTACCTCAATGCACTGTGTAACGAATTGATTTATATGAATGGTGTGCAAGACAACTTTTTTCTCTGTAACTTGGTACATGTGACAATGATAAACCAATTCCATTTATGCTACTTATCTGATGCTGCTGCAAGTAAGTTTTTCATTGCACCCATGCATACATGTACTTGTGCACATGACAATAAACTCGACTTTGACATTAACTTTCGACCTTACCTGTCCAAGTGTCTTTTAAATGTTGTCATACTTCTCCTGGCAGTTTGTTCCATATACTCACCTCTCTCTGAGTGAAAAAGTTGCCCCTCGAGTCCCTTTTAAATCTTTCTCCTCTCACTTTAAACCTCTGGCTTCTACTCTCATTGGCAACTGGGAACTGGAATCAAAAGTCAGGAAGGTCAAATGATTGTCAATTGGAATGCTCATATACATAACATAAGGAAACCAACCGTCCTTATTCAGTCTAACCTAAATGTGACTACAGATTCCCCCGTACAGTCATTCATATTTGCTCCCTAAAATGGCCAGGATCCCATCCAATGTGGGGGCAATTTGTGACGGATTTGCCAGTAGTTCCATATCCTGTGTTTGAATTAAATGTCCAAAGTTTCCAATTCTTTGCATAACTTTCCTCTCCTGCCAGATTCCATCATCTTCAGCCCTTTGTTGCCTCTATCTGTCACCTCTCAGCTCCTGTTACTATTTGCACTCTCTCCTCCTCCATCTGCCTATCAGCTCACTCACCTGGACCCACCTATCACCTGCCAGCCCTTCCTTCCACCTTCTTATACTGACTCTCTCCCCTCCGTCTTTCAGTCCAGATGAAAGGTCTTGACTCGAAACGTCGACTGTCCCATTTCCCTCCAGAGCGCTGTCTGACCTGTTGAGTTCCTCCAGAATCTTGTGTGGTGCTTTGAAGAACTCAGTTCGAGGCATCTTCACACACACACCACCAGAGTTCGTTGGTCAAAGACAGGAATGTGCTGACGCAAGAACTGCCGTTGCCTGGAATTCTTTCTTGGAATCGCCATCTAACCATCACTGAGGTCAGGCTTCTATTTTACTAGGCAAACAATATGTCTGAATGCAGTTGGCACTAATTTATTCAAGTATAAATTATGTTACAAAATAATATTTTAGGGAACGTTTATAATTGGACACATGATAAGTGTAGCACTGTTAAAGAGGGATGATTCCCGAAGCTCTCCTCCTCAGGGCATTTGCCTGCTTCTTGTTCGGCTCTGTTGTGGGCTAATTGGCTGAGATTGATGGCTGTGATTAGGCAGTGGTTCCATCATCATTGCATCATTCCCAACAATAGAGGGTGAACGAGATGGACCGTGGGATCCTTCTGTGACACCATTCCCTTGTGTCCACAATGAATAATTCCAAGTGGAGTGAGTCACTGGCAGACTTATTCATTATTTGTGGAACTTTTGGTCCAAGTATTCTCACTGTGGACAAAGGTAAATATTGCACTTATTTGCGCTTGGAATTATTCATTGCACTTGTAGTGTATCTTTAATGTCCCTTTCATTGTGTTCCAAGGCAATTTACAGTCAATGAAGTATTGCTTTGAAGCGTAGTAATAAAGTCATAGAAACATATAGCATGGAAACAGACCCTTCAGCCCATCTAGTATGCACCGACCATCAGACACCCATTACACTGATCCTACATTAATCCCATTTTTTCTATTTTCCACACATTCTAATCAGCACTCCACACATTCCATCATTCATCTTAATACACTCATCTTACCACACTGGGGACAAATTACAGCTGCCAATTAACCTACCCAACCATTGGTCGTTGAGATGTGGGAGGAACCAGAGCACCCAAAGGAAACCCACATGTTCACAAGGAGAACATGCAAACTCCACAAGGAGAACATGCAAACTCCACACAGACAGGGCCCAAGGTCAAGATCTTTCCTGGGTCTCTGTGACTGTGAGGCAGCGAACCTACCAACTATGCCATTGTGCCACCCATTACTGTAATGCAGCAGAAAATTTGTGCATAACCAGTGATTGGTTAAGCTGCTAATTTTTAGAAATGTTCATAAAATGTTAAATATTTTCCAGAATATTGGGGATAATTTCCTTCTTTTTGAAGTAAAGACAAGGGAATTTTTTATATCCATTTGAGAAGACAGACAGAACCTCAGTTTAATGTCTTATCCAAAACAAAGACCCTCTTACAGAACTGTAGTCCCTCAGCACAGTGTGGACATGATTATTGGGATTTACAGAGAGGCATTGACCAGCTGGGTAAATGGGCCAAGGAATGGCAACTGGAGTTTAATTTGGATAAGTGAAAGGTGTTGCAGTTTGGGAAGACAAATGAGGGTAGGACTTTCACAGTGAATAGTAGGGTCCTGGGGAGTATAATAGAACAGAGGGACCTAGGGGTACAAGTACCTGGTTCCCTGAAAGTGGAAACACAGAGAGACAGGATAGTGAAGAGGGCTTTTGGCACGCTGGCCTTCATCACTGAGTATAAAAGTTGGAGTATCGTGTTGCAGTTGTACAAGATGTTGGTGCGGCCTCATTTCGAATATTGTGCTCAGTTTTGGTCATCTTGCTGTAGGAAAGATGTCAGAAAGCTGGAAAGAGCGCAGAAGAGACTTATGAAGATGTGGCTGGGACTTGAGGGACTGAGTTATGGAGAGAGGTTGAGCATGTTGGGACTCTTCCACTGGAATAGAGGACAATCAGGGGTGATCTTACAGAGCTGTATAAAATCATGAGGGGCATTGAAAGGGTCAATGCATACAGTCTTTTTCCCAGAGCTGGGGCATCAAGAAAGAGAGGGCATGGGTTTAAAGTGAGAGGGGAGAGAATTAATAGGAACCTGAGGGGCAACTTTTTCACCCAGAAAAAGGTCAGTATATAGAATGAGTTGCCAGAGAAGTGGTTGAGGCAGGTACATTAACAACATTTCAAAGGCACTTTGACAGGTACATGGATAGGAAAGTTCAGAGCGGTATGGACCAAATGTGGGCAAATGGGACCAGTTTAGATGAGAATCTTGGTTAGCATGGACCAGTTGGGCCAAAGGGCTGGTTTCCATACTATATGACTCTATGACTCCATGTCAACATAGATTTTATGCTCAATTTTCCGGAAGGGGACTTCTCACTCTTAGGCAAAGGAAAATGCCACCTACAAATCTAAAATGTAGACTAGATGTAGCAACTTTTCTGAGTTTGCTCATGCTGAAGTGCTTTACCAGCAATGAAGAATTTTTTGAAGTGTTGTAATTGAACCAGGTTGTGCTAACAAACTGCATTGCGTGTGTTAGCATTTTCATTCTGCCTGTGGACTCACCACTGAGTCCAGACCTGATTCCTGATCGGACTCAAGGATACAGTTCCGATCTGTCCCCTCAGCTTTGCACCCTGTTTATCTGACTCGTGTAACCGTCCCAAATCAATGGAATAGGGTGGTAACCTGGATAGAAAGGCAAGGTTTGTTTTTTCTTAATGTTTTTAACATTAATATTTATATTTTAATTAAGTCATTACTGAATTTATTAATTTTTGCTCTTTAAAATGTTATTAATGTTTTAAATTTTTAAATCTATTAGGCTGTGTTTCAAGTGTTTTTAAATGTCTCTGTTAAATCAAGGAGGGGATCTTGGAGTTGAGTGAAGGAACAAGATGACCAAACCTGAGCACAATATTCTAAATGCAGCCTCACCAATATCTTGTACAACTGCTATACAGTACTCCAACTTCTATACTCAGTGCCCTAACTGATGAAGGCCAGTGTGCCAAAAGCCTTCTTCACCACCCTGTCTATCTGTGATTCCACATTCAGGGAACCATATACTTGTACTCCTAGGTCCCTCTGTGCTAATATACTCCCCAGGACACTACTGTTCACTATGAACCGATTTTATATGAACTTATTGAACCAACCATTGAGTCTGAAAGGCTGTAACGTAGCCAGTCAGAAGATGATGTGTCACTTCTGAAATGTACATTGGAACAGTGTTGAAGAAAGAGAGGTTAAGATGGAAGGTAATGCAGAATTGAACAGTTGCTCAGTAACTTCATGCTTGGAATTTTTGGCTATTCATCCTGCATTTGCCCTCCCAGTTGCAAAGAATTATCATCACTGGTAGGAATATGGTATACTAAATTCAAAGTACCTGGCACTGTTCCGTATACTTGGGAGTTCATAGAGTCATAGATTTGTACAGCATGGAAAGAGGCCATTTGGCCCTACTTGCCCCTGTCGACTGAGATGCCTTTCCTCACTAATCCCATTTTCCTGCATTGGGTCCATATTCCTCTAATCGTTTCCTATCCATGTACCTGTCCAAATGCTCCTTAACACTCTTATTTTACTACCTCTACCACCTCCTCTGGCAGCTCATTCCATATACCCACCACCCTCTGTGTGGAAAACCTGCCCCTTAGATCAGCGGTTAGCATAACGCTATTACAGTGCCAGCGAACTGGGTTTAATTCCAGCCGCTGTCTGTAAGGAGTTTGTACGTTCCACCCATGTCTGCGTGGGTTTCCTCCGGGTGCTCTGGTTTCCTCCCACATTCCAAAGACCTACAAGTTAGGAAGTTGTGGGCATGCTATGTTGGCGCTGGAAGCGTGGCGACACTTGCGGGCTGCCCCCACAACACTCTACACAAAAGATGTATTTCACTGTGTGTTTTGATGTACATGAGGCAAATAAAGATATCTTATTTTAGATAATTTCCCTCTCACCTTAAACCTGTGCCCTCTAGTTTTAGACTCCCATCCCCTTAGGATTAAGATCTTACGATTTCTTTATTAGTCATATGTACATAGAAACACACAGTGAAATGCATCTTTGTGTAGAATATTCTTGGGGCAGCCCTCAAGTGTCCCAGAACTCCATCCAATATTCCAAGTGTGGCCTAACCAATGTTGGATTTAATGGGTTTCCCTTGCCACCTAGAACGTCCTCCAATACCCATCACCTATTCCCTATGTGTGCCTTATTAAACACAGCTGGCCAGATCTAGCGCAGACAGATACAAGGAAAGAGCTAATGACTCTTTTTCATCCAATCTTTTACAATGAGACAGGGGCCCTGACATTACCTTTGTTAATGGACACAGACAAAGTTCACAAAGAAATGATTAAAAATAACCTGATGTACAAAAGAAAGAGAATAAAAAAACCTGATAGTAAGTCATGATTGATGCCACAAAAGCCTCGGTGATCTTTAATGTCACATTTTTAGAGATTTGTTGATAAGGCTTTTCATCATTTTATCAGGCATTTCATAACTTCTTGAATTGATTCGGAGGCAGTCAGACAGGTTGTGTGAAGATAACAGTGGAATACAAATCAGAAAAATTCTCCAGCCTTCCCTACTTTATAGTCAGTGATATTCAGGCATTATTGCTAATCTCCTGGTTGTGTTCAGATTGAAATATGAAGTACAATGTTTCACCCTTTACCATCTTTAGTTCCTGTTAACTGAACCAGGACTATTTTACACTTTTTTCAAGAAGCCAGTAATTTAGCTTCAATGTTCGTGGATTTCTGATGGTGTTCCATAGGGTGGTATCTCAGACCAAGAGGGATTCTGTCAAGAGGAGGTGGTGGATTCAATAACAACATTTAAAAGTTCAGTAATAACATTTAAAAGACACTTGGACAGGTACATGGATAGGAAAGGTTTAGAGGGAGATGGGCCAAATGCCAGCAAATGGGACTAGATTGGATGGGCATCTTGGTTGGCATGGACCAGTTGGGCCGAAGGGCCTGTTTCTGTGGCATATGACTCTATGACTCTAAAAGGGTATTAGAAGATGTACCTGCAACAGAGGTTATGATGTTTATATCCAAAACACTTTGGGCTAAAAATTCATCCAGAGAAGTCCAGGCAATAATCACATCAAGCAGATAACCAATTTTGTACACATTTCTGGGAGAGGTAACAGCTTTTGTTTTTGGTGCAATCTTTTCACGTGCCCTTGTGATATTTTTCCGATTATCGAGCTCTTCTGAATGACATTGGTACTGGTATTAGTATTGGTTTATTATTGTCACTTGTTCCGAGGTACAGTGAAAAATTTGTCTTGCATACCGTTCCTACAGATCAATTCATTACACAGTGCATTGAGGTAGTACAGGGTAAAAACAATAACAGAATACAGAGTAAAATGTCACAGCTACAGGGAAGTGCATTGCAGGTAGATAATAAGGTGCAAGGTCACAACAAGGTAGATTGTGAGGTCAAGAGTCCATCTCATCGTATAAGGGAACCACTCAATAGTCTTATTACAGTGGGATAGAAGCTGTCCTTGAGCCTGGTGGTATGTGCCTTCAGGCTCCTGCATCTTCTGCCTGATGGGAGAGGAGGGAAGAGAGAATGACCTGAGTGGGTGGGGTCTTTGATTATGCTGGCTGCTTCACCAAGATAATGAGAGGAAAAGACAGAGTCCATGAAGGGGAGGCTGGTTTCTGTGACGTGCTGGGCTGTGTCCACAACTCTCTGCAGTTTCTTGCAGTCCTAGGCAGAGCAGTTCCCATACCAAGCTATGATGCATCCAGATAAGATGCTTTCTATGGTGCATCGATAAAAGTTGGTGAGTGTCAAAGGAGACAGACGAAATTTCTTTAGCCTCCTGAGGAAGTAGAGGCACTGGTGAGCTTTCTTGGTCATGGCATCTATGTGATTTGACCAGGACAGGCCTATTCAAGTTCCTATCTGAATGCCCCTTAAACATCTGAGTCCACCACATCCTCTGTTAGCCCATTCCAGACATCAACCACTCCCTGTGTAAAAAATACCCCTCAGATCCCCTTTAACATTCCTGCCTCTCAGCTTATACCAATGCCTCTTATTTTCCCTAGCATGGAAAAAAAGATTTTGATTATCTACCCTATGATAAGTTTGCAGATGACATGGAGGTTGGTGGTGTGGTAGATAGTGCAGAAGGTTGTCGTAGGTTGCAATGGGATATTGACAGGATGAAGAGCTGGGCAGAGAAGTGGCAGATGGACTTCAATCCAGAGAAGTGTGAAGTGATACACTTTGGAAGATCTAACTTGAAGGCAGAGTACATGGTTAATAACAGGATTCTTAGCAGTGTGGAGGAACAGAGAGATCTTGGGTCTCTAGTACATAGATCCTTCAAAGTTGCAGTGCTGGTTGATAGGGTGGTTAAAATGGCGTTTGGTGTGCTGGCCTTCATTAGCTGGGGCATTGAGTTCAAGAGCCGCCAGGTAATGTTGCAGCTCTATAAGACTCTGGTTAGACCACATCTGGAATATTGTGTTCAGTTCTGGTCGCCACATTATAAGAAGGATGCGGAAACTTTGGAGAGGGTGCAGACGAGATTTATAAGAATGCTGCCTGGATTCGAGAGCACATCTTATGAGGAGAGACTGAGCAATTCAGGGCTTTTCTCCTTGGAGAGACGAAGGATGAGAGGAGACTTGATGGAGGTATATAAGATTATGAGAGGCATAGACACAGTGGAGAGCCAGCATCTTTTCCCCAGGTTGGCAATGGCCAATACTAGAGGTCACCCGTTTAAGGTGCATGGAGGAAAGTTCAGGGGGTATGTCAGAGGTAAGTTGTTTACACAGAGAGTGGTGGGTGCCTGGAATGCACTGATGGTGGGGGTTGTAGGGGCTGATACAATAGGGTTATTTAAGAGACTCTTAGAAAGGCACATGGATGAAAGGAAAAATAGAGGGTTATGTGAAGTGGAGAGGAAGATAGATTGAATGTCGCCTGTAAGGAGTTTGTACGTTCTCCCTTTGTCCCGGGTGGGTGGGGTCTTTGATTTTGGATAAGTGTATGTAAGTGGCTGATGGTCAACACAGTCCTGATGGGCCAAAGGGCCTGTTTCCCTGCTGTACGCCTATGTTTCTAAGTGGGGGAAGAAGAACCGTTACCTGAAATTAGCAAGGGAAGATACAGTGGCTGTCCAAAGTCTGAGATTGCCAACTATCTGTTAACAAGTTGCTGAATCCGGAAGGCACTCACACAGAAACAGAACTCTAGAAAGTGGCATCAGATAAGATAAGATCAGATATCTTTATTAGTCACATGTACATCGAAACACACAGTGAAATGCACTTTTTGCATAGAGTGTTCTGGGGGCAGCCCGCAAGTGTCGCCACATTTCCGGAGCCAATATAGCATGCCCACAACTTCCTAACCCGTACGTCTTTGGAATGTGAGAGGAATTGACACTGGGCTTTGCTGTACACATTCAGGTCTTCAGTGTGTTGTGTATCAGAGGCATGGAAAATCATGGATATGGTGATCTACATAATCAGCATCAGATTTTTGTTCTCTCCCTCCCCACCTTTCCCTTGATAAGGGTTAAAATCAGGACTAAGATTCAATGATGAGGGTTGCAAAATTGGGTTGAGGAATTCTGCAGACCAGAAAGCTGAACGGCATGGAACAAGCTTTCATCTGTGTAACAAGTAGATCAGGGATATAACAGTCTGAATCACAGCAGCACCAGCAACCAGGGGCTGTGATTTCAGCTTATGGACAGGTAGATGTTACAGATTATGGTGGCTCGGGCAGAATTCTATGTGTCAGGAATATAGATCAGGGATGGGATCTGCAGATTTAGACCTCAACATCTTCATTACTTCCACAACAACAACAGCTCGCTTTACTTGTCCTGATGGTGAAGAAGTCTTTTGCAATGCTGGCCTTCATTAGTCAGGGCATTGAGTATAAAAGTTGGGAGGTCATGGTGCTGGTGAGGCAGCACTTAGAGTATTGTGTTCAGTTTTGATCGCCCTGCTATAGGAAAGATGTTATTAAGCTGGGAAAAGTACAGAAAAGATTTACAAGGATGTCACCATACTTGAGGGACTGATTTATAGGGAAAGGTTGGACAGGCTAGAACTTTATTCCTTAGAGCGTATGAGACTGAGAGGTGATCTTGTAGAGGTGAATACAATCATGAGGGGCGTAGAGAGCGTGAATGCACTCAGTCTTTTTCCCAGGGTTGGGGAATCAAGAACTGGAGAGCATAGGTTCAAGGTGAGAGGGGAAAGATTTAATAGGAGCTTGAGGAGCAACTTTTTTACACAAAGGGTGGTACGTATGTGGAATGAGCTGCCAGGGGAAGTGGTTGAGGCAGGTACAATAACAACATTTAAAAGACAGTTGGACAGGTACACAGATTGGAAAGATTTAGAAGGTTATGGGACAAATGCTGGCAAATGGGACTAGCTAGGATGGGGCATCTTGGTCAGCATGGACCAGGGGCCGAAGGGCCTGTTTCTGTGCTGTATAAATCTATGACTTTCTGCAGGATTAAGGATGTACAGGAGGTGATAATTACAGAAGAGCAGAGATCTCACAGAAGGGTTGGAGAGCTGGAGAAAATTACACCTCACTTGGTCACCTCACTATAGGAAGGATGTCGAGGCTTTAGAGAGGGTGCAGAGGAGGTTTACTAGGATGCTGTCTGGATTAAAGGGCAAGTGCTACCAGGAGAGGCTGGACAAACTTGGGCTCTTGTCTCTGGAGCAGCAGAGGCTGAGGGGTGATCTGTTGGAAGTGTATAAAATTTTGAGGAGCATAGATAGGGTGGACAAGCAATATCTTTTTCTCATTATTGAGCGATCCAATACCAGAGTGCATGCATTTAAGATGAGAGGGAGCCGGTTCAGAACAGACATGAGAGGTACGTTTTTTACTGAGAGAGTGGTGGATTCCTGGAATGCGTTGCCTGACAGGGTGATTGAGACAAATTCATTGGGGGCTTTTAAAAGAGGCTTGGATAGGCACATGAATGAGAGGAAAATGGAGGGATATGGCATTCTGTAGGTAGGAGGGATTAGCTATGTTGGCACAACATTGTGGGCCGAAGGGCCTGTTCTGTGTGGCGCTGTTCTATTACAGAGGCAGGAAACAGCGGGGCCATAGAGGAGTCTCAACACAGTGCTACCAATCGTGCATGGTACTGAAGTGTTAACATTTGCTTCTAAGATTTGGTCAGTGACAGCATGTTGTGTTGTGATGGTACTGTTGAAAAGCAGCACAATTAAGTTATTATGACAGTGACATTTTTCAAATTAAGCTACCACACTGAAGCATTAATTAAGCTGTTCCATTATACATTTACAAAACTTTGGGGAAAATCTCCTTTCCACGTTTGACAGCACTCTTTTCACGTTTATTGCACTGCAGCATAATTTAGTCACAAATTAGCAGATGCAAGGATCTGTCCAGTTGCCTTGCCTCTTGGTACAAAGCCAGTTAAACAGAACCATCCATGAGGGGAATGGGGGAATGAAGATTCAGTCCAGATGGAGGGTCTCGACCCAAAACGTCGACTGTCCACTTCCAGAATCAGAAACAAAATCAGAATCAGCCTTATCATCACTGACATATGTCGTGAAATTTGTTGTTTTGAGGCAGCTGTACAGTGCAAGACATAAAGACATAAAAACTGCTATAAGTAACAATAAATAAATAAATAATGTGAGAAAGGAATAATGAGGTGGTGTTCATGGCTCATGGACTGTTCAGAAATCTGATGACAGGGGGAAGAAACTGTTCCTGAAATGTTGAGTGTGGGTCTTCAGGCTCCTGTACCTTCTCCCTGTTGGTAGTAATGTGAAGAGGTTACATCCCGGGCGGTGAGGGTCCTTAATGATGGATGCCGCCTTCTAGAGGCACTGCCTCTTGAAGTTGCCCTTGGTAGGGAGTGTTGTGCTTGTGATGGAATTGGCTGAGTCTACAACCCTCTGCTGCCTCTTTCAATCCTGCGCATTGGAGCCTCCGTACCAGGCGGTGATGCAACCAGCCAGAATGCTCTCCACCGTACATCTGTAGAAATTTACAAGAGTCTTTGGTGACATACCAAATCTCCTCAAACTCCAAATGAAGTAGAGCCTCTGGTGTGCCTTCTTCATGATTGCATCAATGTGTTGGGCCCAGGATAGATCCTCCGAGATGTTGACGTCCAGGAACTTGAAACTGCTCACCCTCCATAGATGCTGCCTGACCTGCTGAGTTCCTCCAGCGTTTTGTATGTTGCTTCTGATTCCAACATCTGCAGACTCTTGTGTCTCTAAAGGAAGATTCTCAGATGGTTGTGAAGGAACTGTTTTATTCATTCAGAGGTTCATTACTGAGTTCTGATGAAGGGTCCAGGAGCTGAAATGTTACCTGTTCCTCTTTCCACAGGTGCTGCTTAACCTGTTGGAAGTTTCCAGCACTTTCTAGTTTTATTTCCTGACTGATGATCTGATTCACAGTTTATTCTTTACTTCCTGAAGAAAATCTCAAGGAGAAGTTTGTCTTTTGTGGAGAATGAGATTCAACTTCCTTAGGAGTTGCTAGTCCTAAGTCACGATAACTGGATGACCACCTTTGTATTATAATACAACCATACCAAACTGTTTGAGCATCTCCTTGTATGGCTTAGTGTTTGATAATTCCCTTGCAATGAAGCAGGTAGAAGGTGGCTTATGTGGAACATATATTACCTCACCCCCTCTTCTAAAGCTCCTGGAAGGGGGATGTCATCTGAAAGTATCAATATCTAAGATTGACAGCCTTTGAAAGGGCAAAAATATTAAAGGTTATTGAACAAAAGCGTGTAAATGAAATTAAGATGCAGGTCTGCTATGATCTAATTGAATAATGGAACAGGCTCCAGGGATTAAATGTCCCACTTCTGTTTCCCTGTTTCTGTGCTGCAAAGGGAACTTTTAAAGTTGAAAAGGATTATGAAGCTTTTTCAGTTTGCTCTCATTCAAGAAAATCAATAATTTCACACCTAAAAGCATGACATTTCTTTTGCTGAAAGGCTTCTTAGATTTGCTATTAAGTACCCAAGGCTGAACACGACAAAGATATGTAGAGCAATGTAAAATATGGTAAATTATGATAATATTATATACTTAACCTCATAAGAAGCAAATTGTAGCTAGCTGCTGCAACTCATGAAATTAAGAGTGTTTCCACGAAGCTGTATGTTCCACATTCACTGAGATTGAGTTATACATAACTTAAAAGATATTAAAATGGCAAATTGAGATGGGATTGTATTTTTCCCATTCCAATTTATTTACCATGATGTTCAATCATTTCTTGTTTGTACAACTCTGAGCCATCTTTCATGGATTATACCACATGGACAAGAGTCTCTTATATCCACCTCTTCCATCCTATCCCTTTGCTAGTCCTGGGATCCTTTACTGAGTCCAATCAGCCACAGGTTTGCATTTAGAAAAGGAAGAGAGAAAAAAAAGAAATGAAGAAAGGAAGGAAAGAAAAGAGGGAGCGAAGAAGAGACAGAGAAAGGTACACATGAGGAAGAAAGGAGGAGGACCTTTAAATTGCACTGAAGCAGAGGAAGCAGAAAATGTCAATGGAACTGAATTTTAGGGTCGGTTACAAGGCATTGCTGAGTAGGAATGAATTCTTGGGCAATGATGTTAGTACTGGTGTCATAGAACCTGTGGCTGGAACACCTTATTACTATTAGCTCGAGGACCACTAGGCAAGAATTCTCTTGACTGAGGTTCCACACATTCCCATCAGTGCTACCTGTCCTGTTGATGCACAGAGTACGGGGCACGGTGTCCAGAAGTGCAGAAAGGCAGGAGTAATGTTATCAAAATGCAATATTGCAATGACTGCATACCTGGGGGAATATCAACAGGCCAGGGGGTCCCTGAAGCTATATCTCCCAGGCTTCAGATTATTCAGAGCTGCTTGCTTCAATGTACGAATGCCAGCATTTATTCCCATCCCTAAATACCCTTGAAAAGGTGGTGATGAACTACCTTCTTGAACCATTGCAGTCTCTCTGCTGAAGGTTCTCCCACAGTGAAGGACTGGCAATGTATTTCCAAATCAGAACTTCGTGTGACTTGGAGGGGAAGCTGTAGGTGATGGTGTACCTATGTGCCTGAAGCAATTTTGTTCTTTCTGTTGGTCGAGGCCACAAGTTTGGGAGATGCTGTTGAAGTAGCCCAGGTGAGTAACTGCATTGCATATTGTAGGTGGCACACATTGCAACCAGTGGTGGACAGAATGAATGTTTAGGAAGATGGATGGAGGACCAATCAAGTGGTCTGCTTTGCCCTGGATGGTGCCAAGCTTCTTGAACCTTGTTAGAGCAGCACTTATCCAGGCAATTGGTGATGAAGGCATAAGGCATGCTTGCCTTCATCGGTTGAGTCATTGAGTATAAGAGTTGGTATTGGTGTTTGTTTATTATTGTCACTTGTACTGAGGTACAGTGAAAAACTTGCCTTGTATACCATTCGTACAGATCAAGTCATTACATAGTGCAGATACATTGAGTTAATACAGAGTGCATTGAGGTAGTACAGATAAGACAAAACAGCAACAGAGTACAGAGTAAAGTGTCACAGCTACAGAGAAGTGCATTGCAGGTAGACAATAAGGTACAAGTCACTACAAAGATAGATTGTGAGGTCAAGAGTCCATCTCAACGTATAAGGGAACCTTTTAATAATCTTATCATAGTGGGATAGAAGCTGTCCTTGAGCCTGGTGGAATGTGCCCTCAGGCTCCTGTATCTTCTGCCTGATGGGAGAGGAGAGAAGAGGGAATGACCTGGGTGGGTAGGGTCTTTGATTATGCTGGCTGCTTCACCAAGGCAGCGAGAGGTATTGACAGAGTCCATGGAGGGGAGGCTGGTTTTCATGATGTGCTGAGCTGTGTCCACAACTCTCTGCAGTTTCTTGTGGTCCTGGGCAGAGCAGTTACCGTACCAAGCCGTGATGCATCCAGATAAGATGCTTTCTATGGTGCATCAATAAAAAATGGTGAGTGTCAAAGGGGACATGCCAAATTTCTTTAGCCTCCTGAGGAAGTAGAGGAGCTGGTGAGCTTTCTTGGCCATGGCATCTACATGGTTGGACCAGGACAGGTTATTGGTGATGTTCACTGCTAGGAACTTGAAGCTCTCAACCTTCTCGACCTCAGCACCGTTGATGTAGACAGGTGCATGTACACCGCCCCCTTTCCTGAAGTCAATGACCAATTCTTTTGTTTTGTTGATATTGAGGGAAAGGTTGTTGTCATGACACCATTCCACTAATCTCTCTATCTCCTTCCTGTACTCATCATTATTTTTGATACTGGCTACTGCGGTGGTATCATCTGCAAACTTGTAGATGGACTTGGATACGTCATGCTACAGTTGGTACATTGGTTAGTTCGCACTTGCAGTTCCATCATCCTCCTGACTTATGTCTTGAGGACGGAGGAAATTCTTCAGAGTGTTAGAATTATTTACCCAGCCTCTGAACTGCTCCTGTTGCCATAGTACTTACAAAGCTGGTCCAGTTGTATTTCTAACAATGCTGACCCACAGGATGTTGGTCATCGGCAGCACGGTAGTGTAGCGGTTAGCGTAACACCATTACAGCACCAGCGACCCAAGTTCAATTCTGGCCACTGTCCGTAAGGAGTTTGTATGTTCTTCCTGTGTCTGTATGGGTTTCCTCTGGGTGCTCCGGTTTCCTCCCACATCCCAAAGACGTACGGTTAGGAAGTTGTGGGCATGCTATGTTGGCGCCAGAAGCGTGGCAACACTTGCGGGCTGCCCCCCAGAACACTCTACACAAAGGTGTATTTCACTGTGTGTTTCGATGCACATGTGACTAATAAAGAAATCTTACCTTACCTTGATGGTGATTTTAATAGCTAAAAGACTTCAGACATCTGGACAGAACAGGATATGCAAGGGAATCTCAGAAATGCCATCAGCTAAGAACTGGACTTTAGCAAGGCTTTAAACAAGGTCCTACGTGACAAGCTGGTCCAGAAAGTTAGAACACACACAAAATTTGCCTGGTGGTAGAAGGCAGAGGGTGGTTGTTTTTCAGATTGGAGGCCTGTGACCAGTGGTGTGCTGCAGGGATCAGTGCTGGGTCCATTGTTGTTTTTCATGTATATTAACAATTTGGATGAGAATCAGGTGGCATGATTAGTGCGTTTGTAGATGACACTAAATTTGCTGGTATAGTAGGAATGAAAAAGGTTACCTAAAGCTACAACAGGATATGGATCAACAGAGAAAGTAGGGAAGGGAATTTGACCAGGACAAGTGCAAAAGAATGCATTTCAGTAAGTTCAGCCAGAGCAGGACGTACACAGTGAATGTCAGGGCCCTGGAGAGCATTGTAGAACAGAGAGACATCAGGGTACAAGTATATAGTTCCCTGAAAAGGGGAACACAGGTAGACAGGGTGGTGAGAAAGGCATATGGCATGCTTGCCTTCATTGGCTGAGGCACTGAGTAGAAGACTTGGGACATCATGTTACAGTTGTACAAAATGTTGGTTAGGCTGTACTTGGAGTATTGTGTACAGTTCTGGTCACCTAGCGATAGGATGGATGTGGTTAAGCTCGAGAGGGTACAGAAAAGATTCACAAAGATGTTGCCTGGATTGGATAGCTTGAGTTATCAGGAGAGATTGGATAGGTTGGGACTGTTTTCCCTGGAGTGAAGGAGGTTGAGGGATGACAAAGTAGATATTTATAAAATTATGAGAGGCATAGTTAGAGTAGATAACCAGAGTCTGCTTCCCATTGTAGGGGTGTCTAAAACAAGAGGGCATAGGTTTAAGGTGAGAGGGAAAAGGTTTGAAGGGAATCTGAGAGGTAAATTTTTCAAACAGTAGTTGGTGTCTGGAATGAGCTATCAAAGGAGGTGGTGGAGGCAGGAGCAGTAACAACATTTTAGGGGCATCTGGACAGGTACTTGAATGAGGAGGGCATAAAGATACATAGAATTTCTGCACGCAAGGGGGACTAGTATGGATAGGCATGATGGCCAGCATAGCAGCGTTGGGCTGAAGGGCCTGCTTTTGTGCTGTACAACTCTAAGACTCTCCGTGACACTAAACGAGACAAATTTGACTGCACTTACAGAGAGGGCTTCCTTCTCTCTGCCAAAGGGAAAGTCATCACCGGCATCCCCCTCAGCCAACCCCTTCCAGTGGTCAAAGAGCTGCTCCCCAAACCGCAATGTGGATCCTGTCCAAAACAGTGGACATGACCTCCACTGTGTTACAACTTCTAAAGAAATGCAAAGGACAGCTCCAACCACTACACAGGGCCCTTCTTGACCTCACAAAGGTCATCACCTGGGACGCACAGTGGAATAACCTTCTTAAATTTAGACTCCCAAATTTCTCTGCATCTCACATTTGTTACGTGTTAGCATGAAAGCCATGATCATGACCAATTAGTCCACAACACTGCCAATTTCGGTGAAGACCTGAGTGGACTAAGCATGCACCATTGCCCCGATATTTTCTTTAATTCGTTCAGTGCTGTGCATAAGCTCTAACACGCTTCAATTAGAAAGGAAATAATCTATAGGACTAATGAGAAGCCTGTTCAGACCATGGCAGTTACAGTCCAGAACCAACATCACTCCACGTTTGGGGCAATGTACAGCGGCCAATTAACCTACCAACCTGCATGTCTTTGGGATGTGGGAGAAAACTGGAGCACCCAGAGGAAACCAATGCAGTCACAGAGAGCAAGGAAACAAGACGCTGGAGGAATTCTTGTTTTTTATTGTGCTGTACAACTCTTAAGACTCTCCATGACACTAAATGAGACAGATTTGACTGCATTTACAGAGAGGGCTTCCTTCTCTATGCCACAGGGAAAGTCATCACAAGCATCCCCCTCAGCATCTTGTTTTTTATTCCGAATTCCAGATTCTGCATTCTTCTCTATCTCACAGGGAGAACGTGCAAACTCCACACAGACAGCGCCGGAGGTCAGGATCGAACCCGGCTCTCTAGAGCTGGGAGTCAGCAGCTCTACTAGCTGCGCCAATGTGCCACCCCAAATTTCTGTATTTCACAAATTACAGAAGCCACAAAACCCCAGAGAAAGTCATCCTTGAAGCTAAGGAACATATCAAAAAGAACACAGAACAACACAGAACCAGGCCCTTTGCCCCATGATATCTGTGCTGACCGTAATGCCAAATTAAACTAAAACCTATCTGTCTGCACATGATCCCTATCCTTCCATTCCCTGCGTATTCATGTACTTGTCTAAATGCCTATTAAATACTACTATCGTATCTGCTTCCACCACCATACCTGGCAGCCCATTCCATGCACCCACCACTCCCTGTGTAAATAAACTTACCACACACATCTTTAAATTTTCTCCCCCTCACCTTAAAGCTATGTCCTCTAGTATTTGATATTTCAATCCTGGGAAAAAAGACTCTGGACATCCAAGAACAAGAAGATTTTAATACCATTGACCGTACTACCTGTCCTTCGTGAAAAAGTTCTTCCAGACCAACACCTTTGACCACAAGTCCATCAGGCAGTGGTCAGCACGGAACATCCTGCAGACATTGCAGGAGAAGGACTCGATGGATACTGTGGGGCGGTTCCCTGAGCAGACTGTCCAGACCATCTGGCAGAATGCCTCATCGCCAGAACTCACCAACAAGCACCAAGACCTCACTTGGTTGGCAGTGAGAGGGGCCCTCCCAGTCAGATCCTTCCTGCATGGTCGGAACATCAGTCCCATCACGTGCTGCCCCCCGGGCGGACTGCGCTGGGGATGAGACAGTCGCCCACGTCTTTGTGGGCTGTGGGTTTGCGAGGAGGGTGTGGCGAAAGGTGCAAGGGTCCTTGTCATGCTTCATCCCCAGCAGCTGTGTAACCGAGGATTCTCTGATCTACGGGCTGTTCCTGGGGACACACACAGAGACAGACATCAACTGCGGCTGGAAGGTCATCAACTCGGTGAAAGACGTCCTTTGGTCTGCCCGAAACTTGTTGGTCTCCCAGCACTGCGAGATGTCCGTAGGGGAATGCTGCTGACTGGCACATTCCAAGCTGCAGTAGTACGTGCTGAGCGACGCACTGAAGCTGGGTGCAGCCAATGCAAGGGCTCAGTGGGGAAGGACTACAGCTTAGGGTTCTTCTGCCACTGGAGAGGGAGGGGAGGGGTCAGGCGAGAAAGCTCCTTAAATATTGCAAATACGGGATTGGGGTATCACCCCAGGGAGCCACACGAGTGGCATTGGTGCTGTTTTTTTATACATAAAAAGGTAACACTAATGATTGAACTGTACACAAATGTAAAGGTTTGTACTGTCTTATTGTTGTATATAGTTTGTTTTTTATGATGAATAAAGTTTATTTTGGAATAAAAAAAAGACTTTCAAAGTTAGGTAGCTGGTGTTACGTATGCATGGAGCAAGAACGACAACGGTCCTGTAGAATAAACATCTTTAAGTTAAGATATCTTTATTAGTCACGTGTACATCGAAACACACAGTGAAATGCAGCTTTTGCATAGAGTGTTCTGGGGGCAGCCCGGAAGTGTTGCCACGCTTCTGAGCAACTTACAATTGTAGATCCGCGAGAAGGTCAGCGGAGAACTCGAAGCGCGCGAGTCCCCGAAGTCCCGCACCAAAAGTGAAGTTGCGTCGTTGTCGCTCCACTGAGCGATCGGCCGGCCAGCGTGCACCCACGTATAGGTGCACACATGTGTACTGCCAAATTCGCCCCATCGATCTGCTGGACGACTGACCGACCAGCATGCACATTCACCGCGTTCTCCGTACAGTTCGTCTGCACGGTTCAGCAAGAGTTTCCCATGATGGAGATAATGGTGGAATGTTACTTGCTCTCACTGTGAAAGTCCTCTCACGAGTTCAGGACTTAGACCAAACAACATGAAGGGCTGGTTATTTATTTCTAATTGGAATAGTGTATCAACTATTTTAATTCCCAAGTATAGGAGCCAGGAACTTCACACCTTCCTTCTTTCCTTCCAGAAAGCCTAATTTAGGTTGTGTAGCGCATCACTAATTACTGTGAACGGGGCCAAAATCAGCAGGGATGCTCACCTAACATATCCCGAGTGGAACCGCTGGGACAAATATTTTTGGAATATCTTGAAATAAACAAAGAAGTGGTCCTGGAGGTATGGAGAATTGCAAATGTACTGCCTTTATTTAAAAAAGATTTGGCTTCTAGGCAACTGGAGACCAATTAGTCCCACATCAGCAGCCAGGAAAAGCCTAGAATGGAATTGTAATATATATAGTACTGGTTGTTAAAGGCTTTGAGGCTGCTATATCTTCATGTAGAGTTTCAGCTGCTTGACTGCTCTCTGGGTGGCAATGTTGTTAGTGGAAGCTTACAGAGTTAGTCTGGAGGAGCCATTGGAATAAACAGCCTTGTTTCTTGGAGCTCATGAGTCTTGGTGCGTTTGTTCGACACTTCACACCATCAGCAAATGGGCTTATCGAGACACTGTAGGAAAGTCAAGCCTGTGGAGCAGTCTGCCCCGAGAATATGCAGTGGTCGCTCTACCGAAGGAAGCAAGGATAAGTGAGTGCAAAGACAAGTCAATTTCTTGCTCAGCGAACAATCATAGTTGCTTGATACAGGTCAAGTCTTGCAGGCTAGTTCTACTGGTTTAATGGAGGAGCCATATTCAGACAGAACCAGTCCAGCATCCTTGTTCTGTAGGCCTCGTCTAGCAACCACTTCTACAGGCCCAGTTTACTAGCCTTCTTCTAAGGTCCAGTCTTGATGCCACATTCTGTAGGCCCAGTCTAGCAGCCATGTTGAATGGCTGCCCCATTTTATGGGCAAAGTCCAATAGCTTGAGGTCATTGGTATCTGTGAGGTGCTGTCCGAGCAAGACTTTTTTGCATGATCCTTCCAGCTATCAGCTTTGATTTTCTTGTGGCATTGTTTTCTGTTGCTGCTCCTGTTTTGGGAGCAGGCTAACGGAGGTAGATTGGCTCCAGTGATGGCAGAGAGATTGGGTAGATTAGGCCTACATTCTCACAAGTTTAGAAGAACAAGAGGAGATCTCATTCAAACTTGCAAGATTCCTACTGAGCCCAACAAGTGGATACAGGGACGATGTTCACCCTGGCTGAGAAGCCTGGAACCAGGGGTCATGATCTCAGGGTCAGAGGTAGGCCACTGCGTGGAGAAATTTCTGCATGTGCAGAGATGAGTAAACTTTGGAATTCTCTCCCCTTGTGGGCTGTGGAGGCTGAGTCACTAAATTCATTCAAAACAGAGCTTAATGGATTTCTGGATATTTGGGATTCAAAGGATATTGGGATTGTTCAGGGCAACGTGCTGAGGTAGAAGATCAACCACGATCAATGAATGGGAGAAAGACTTGAAGGGCCCTTTGTCCTGGTCCTGCTCCTACTGCCTATATTCATATTTCCTCACATACCCACTTCTGGGATTTATTAGCTACCATCTCCTGCCATTGTCCCATTCAAGGTGGTCATGCCAACATCAGAGCATCTGAGTTCCAGGGCTCTGATCATGGAACAAGGTTCAGGTCTGTCATGGTCCATGAGGGAACTGGCGGACCAGGTCCTAAACTGTATGTTGTTGCCGGTGTGTGGTTTCTTTTCAGGTGGGATAGTTACCCCATAGACATCACAGATGAGGACTTTATCCAATGGCAAGGGGGTCCAAGGCAAATGGAGACCTTAACGTATATGCATGCACACACACACATACATCAACAGACATACCAATGCACACACACACATATGCAAACACACACACCAACAAACACACCAATACACATACACACACACACACACACCAACAGACACACCAATGCACATGCACACACACACACACACACACACACCAACATTCTCAAACTCTATGTATACACAGGCACATAGATACATACACACACCAACAGATACACCAACACACACAGATACACACAACAACCCCAACAGATACACCAACGCGCACACACACAAACACTCCCGACACTCTCAAACTTTATGTACACACAGGCACATAGACACCTACACACACCAACAGACAAAAAACATGCACATACACACCAACAAACATACATACGTGCACACACCCCAACAGACACATACCAAAAAATATGCACATACACGCACACCAAAAAAACCACATATAGAGTCTCTCACACACACACACACACACACATGCACTCAGGCACAGACCCCCTTGCCCAAAGCCTCCTCTTTATATGAACTCCTCCCATTTCAGCCACCCTGCTCTTGACCGTTCTCACCCTTGCCCTCCCTGTTCCTGAACCTCTTTCCCTTCAGTCACCCCCGGACCCCCTCCATTGCTCCCCATCCTTCCCTGTACCAAGCATCCTCCCTCCTCTCTGGCACTCTGCTCTTCCCCCCATCTGCATTTCTTCACCACCAGTCCCAGTCCATCCTGTGCCTTCTCTAGCTCCTGGCTACACAACTGCCCTTGCACCTCTATTCCCAGCTGCACACCCACCCCTGCTCCCCCACTCCCAGTGGGATACCTACCCTCACTCCTGGCAGCAGATTTGCCCCTGCTGTCAACCACACAGTTATAGACACAGAGTCATACAGCAAGGAACCAGGCCCTTCAGCCCAACTAGTCCATGCTGACCAAGATTCCATTCTAACCTAGTCCCATTTGCCAGAGTTTGGCCCATATCCCTCAAAATCTTCCCTATCCAAGTACCTTTTAAATGTTCTTAATGTACCTGCCACTTCCTCTGGTAGCTTGTTCCACACATGCACCACCCTTTGTATGAAGAAGTTGCCCCTCAGATTCCTATTACATCTCTCCTCTCTCACCTTAAACCTATGCCCTTGATTCTCCAACCCTGGGATAAACACTGTGTTCATTGATCCTCATGATTGACACCACCATGCTTTATACACCTTTTATCCATTTTATAAACCTACAATTGCCCCCACTCTCAGTAGGGTACATACCCAAATTCCTTCCACACATCTGCCCCCACTCTGACCATTGCACTTGCCCCCAACTGCTCGCCACACACTTCCCCCTCACCCAGTATTGCAATTGCCCATCTCCCATTCATACATCTGCTCCTGGCCACACGTATACCACATCTGGCAATGTTAACCTGGGACAAACCATCAGACAGTATTACATGTTATCCTGGAGGGAACCAAAAACAGTAGGAGGTCTAAAATCAAATTCATTATTCTTTGCAGCAATAAAAAAATAAAGCCAGCCATGCTTGTCAAACATCTCTGATCTGGAACCATGTATTAATCGTTTCTTTATGAACCATGTCAGGTAATGTCAAACTTAATAGATCCTCTCAGGCAGCTTTGCCTGGGAATATCAGTGGCAGCTAAACAGGTATTAACCCACATAGTGCAGGTGGGTTAATACTTACTTAGCTGCCACTGATATTCCCAGTGACTTGCTGCCACTGACTTGTCTCATCTGGAAAATTGTCTTGATTGTGGATGAAGCTTCCTCTGAGGGCAGTATAGAAAGATTAGAAGTCATGTTGGAGACACAAGACACTGCAGATGCTGGGGTCTGGAGCAACACACAGGATGCTGGAGGAACTCAGCAGGTCAAGCGGCATCTGTGGAGGGAATGGACAGGCAATGTTTTGGGTTAAGACCCTTCATCTGGACTGAAAGATAGAGGGGAGATAGCTGGTATAAAATTAGTGGAAGGAAGGGGTGGAGCAAGATCTGGCAGGTGAGGAAGGGTGAAAGGCAGATGGGAGACGACAGAGTGGGAATGGCGTCAGAAGCTGGGAGCTGGAAGTGACCAAAGGGCTGAAGATGATGGAACCTGATAGGAGAGGAAGGTGGAGCATGAAATCAAGTGAGGCCGGTGGGGAGGGAAGAGGGGCGTAGTGGGCGAGGGAGCCAGTGGGGAGAAGGGCAGCTGGAGAGGGTGGACGTGAGGAAATTTGGGGTCTAGGTGGATCATGAGGAGAGAGATAAGGGGACAGAGGGGGGGCAGTTTACCAGAAGCTGGAGAACTCAATGTTCATGCAGTCAGATTGTTGACTGCCCTGGTGCAATATGAGGTGATCTTATAAGAAGTCACATTTCTCTTCCAGATTCTCGTACCTAATTCACCTTCAGCATGAGTTGACAGTTTTCTCGTTTGACCTTGCTTAGCTTTAGATCTCTCTCAGACATAGAACTGCGTCGAACAGCAGCCCCCAGTCTTCAGGTCAGAGTTGTAAGGATGAAATATGGGATGGCGCAGATGCTGTGATATTAGTTTTAATTTTTCACTTGGTGGGATAACTGATTTACTGGCAGCAAAACAACATTGGTCTCTTCAACAAAATCCGTTCACACGATGAAGAATATAAAGGGATCAGGTGGGGCAGTGGGTAGTGCTGCTGCCTCACGGTTCCGTGGGCCTGGCTTTGATCCTGATCTCACGTGCTGTCTGTGTGGAGTCTGCATGTTCTCTCTGTGACCTCATGTTTTCCACCCCCCCCCCCCCACCCCAGGTGCTCAGGATCCTCTCCCATCCCAAAGACGTGCTGGTAGGTTAATTGGCCACTTGAAATTACCCATTGGTGCAGCTCAGTTGCAAAAATATGACAAATATCGCCAACAATTTGTCTTGGTCCAGTCACGTGGAAGTTCTGGTCAAGAAAGCCCATCAACGCCGCTACTTCCTCAGAAGGATGAAAAAATTCGGCATGTCCCCAATGACCCTCAGCAACTTTTAGAGATGCACCGTAGAAAGCATTCTATCTGAATACATCACAGCTTGGTATGGCATCTGCCCTGCCTATGACTGCAAGAAATTGCAAAGAGTTGTGAATGCAGCCCAGTCCATCACGCAAGCTAGCCTCCCTTTCACTGACTCTGTCTACACTTTCTGCTCCCTCGGGAAAGCAGCCAACATAATCAAAGACACCTCCCACCCCAGTCATTCTCTCTTCTCCCCCTCTCATTGGGCAGGAGATACAAAAGCTTGAGGACATGTACCACCAGGCTCAAGGACTGCTTCCATCCCACTGTTTTAACCCTCTTGAACAGATCTCATACAATAAAGATGAACTCTTGATCTCTCAATCTACCTCATCAGAGCACTTGCACTTTATTTGTCTACCTGCACTGCACTTTCTCTGTAACTGTAACACAAAATTCTGTATTCTCTATACACTGCATCCTGTTTTGTTTTCCTTTTGTACTACCTCGACGTACTTATGTATGGAATGATCTGTCTGGATGGCATGCAAACAAAAGCTTTTCACTGTATCTTGGTACATGCGACAATAATAAACCAATTACCAATTAAAGCATATGTTGCAAGGGTACAGGGAAAACAAGGAAGGAGGAATGGGATTGATGGGATTGCTCTCCCATAATCTGGAAAAGGTCCATTGGTTCAAACGGTGTCCTTCTGTCTTGTAGTTAGTAGGTATTGGAATGCATGATGACTGCGTCATTTTAGGGTTACAAAACATAGAACGTAGAACAAAGAACAGTACAGCACAGGAACAGGCCCTTCTGCCCATGTTGTGTCAAACGAATGAGGCTAATATTGCCTAATTACACTAATCCCGTCTGCCTTCAATGGCAGATATGGGGTTCATGTCCCTCCATATCCCTCCATTCACTGCATATTCACGTGCTAAGAGTCACTTAAACGTCTCTATCGTATCTGCCTCCACCACCACCCCAGCAGCACATTCCAGGTACCCACTACTCTCTGTGTTAAAAAACTTATCTCACACATCTTCTTTTAACTTCCCCCCTCACCTTAACTGCATGCTTTCTGGTATTCGACATTTCAACACTAGGAAGAAGATATCAGCTGTCTATGCCTCTCATAATTTTATAAACTTCTAACAGGTCTTCCCTCAGCCTCCGCCGCTCCAATCTCACACGCCCTCCAATCCAGGGAGCATCCTGGTAAACCTCTTCTGCACCCTGTCCAAAGCCTCCACATCCTTCCTATAATGGGGCGACCAAAACTGGATGCAATACTCCAAATGCAGCCTGACCCTTGAACTCAATGCCTTGACTAATAAAGGCAAGCATTCCATGCAACTTTTTTATCACCCTATCAACTTGTGCAGCCAATTTCAAGGAGGTATGGACTTGGACATCTTTAGGAGTTGAATGGGGTCTTGCCATTAAAGGATTGGGATGAGTGGACATGGGATAAGCTGCAAAGAATCAGGGTATTTAGTTCATCAGTTTGGGCTGTACATCCTCCACTTGAGCCTATCCCATCCATCCACATCCAACTATGGGCACAACCCTCTATCTGCTTAATCAGCCTTCACTTAAAATGGACCTGCAGTATAACTAACTGTGGGAAGAAGATTCACACTCTCACAATTCTACCAATAAGGAAGTTTAAATAGATTTTTCTCCAATACAACAGTGGATTTAACTCAAAAGTTCTTTGCTGGCTGGAAGGAATTTCCAAATGTCCTGAAAGGGATGAGAAAGGTACCACGTAAATGCAAGATTTTCATTCTTTTATTCTCTGGATTGTTAGAGGCTGAGGGGAGACCTGACAGAAGCTTATTAAATTATGAGAGACATGCAGTAGGTAGGGTAGACAGTCAGTCTTGCTTTTCCCAGCGTAAAAATATCAAGCACTAGAGGACATGTATTTAAGGTGAGAGAGGGAAAGTTTAAAGGAAATGTACAGGGCAACTTTCTTACACAGAGAGTGGTGGGTACCTGGAATGGGCTGCCAGAAGTGGTGGTAGAAGCAGATATAATAGTGGTGTTTAAGGGGATTTTAGATAGACACATGAATATGCAGAGAATGGAAGGATGTGGACTATGTACAGGCAGAAGAGATTTACTTTAATTTGGAATCATCTTCAGCACAGACATCATGTGCCAAAGGCCCTGTTCCTGTACTGTACTGTTCTATGTTCTCTTATATCAAGTCTTGTAAATGGTATTAAGGTTCCTTTAAATTCTTGATCCGAGTTACAGCAGCTTTGCCCACATTACAAGGCTTGGGTAAGTGCTCAACAAAGTTCAAGGGAAACCAACTATGAGCCTTATCTGGTGACTGCATTCAGTTGCCATACTTACTGTCTGCCTTTATAAATCTTACTCTCCATTTCATTTTTCTCAATATCACACAAATACAGGCATGGTAGTGCAGCAGTTAGCACAACACTATTACAACACCAGCGGTCCGGGTTCAATTCTGGCCACTGTCTGTAAGGAGTTTGTACATTCTCCCTGTGACTGCGTGGGTTTCCTCTGGGTGCTCCGGTTTCCTCCCACATTCCAAAGACGTACGGGTTAGGAAGTTGTGGGCATGCTATGTTGGCACTGGAAGTGTGGCGACACTTGAGGGCTGCCCCCAGAACACTCTATGCAAAAGATGTATTTCACTGTGTGTTTCGATGTACATGTGACTAATAAAGATATCTTATCTTATCTTACCTTATTTCATAATATTGCACAAAGCATAACTGTAAAGGAGCAGGGTGTCTAACCAGTCTTTACAGAACTTTTCTCCACTCTTTATGTCACTCTTTCAGAACATCTGTCCATTTCTTTCTCCCTTTTGTGTTCGTACAGTTTTGTATTTGAATCTGCTTTGTTACCATTTCCATTCAGCTTTGGGTAAATCTCACACTTAAGTTCATTCACCTCTCAAGGCCAGTTAGATAAAATGGGAATAAATGTCACAGTTTATCTTTCATTGCGGCACCAAGCTCTTGGTTGGACATCTTCAAGAACTCTTCATGTTATATGGCATAACTTCCAATACGTTGTTGTATCAGCCACTGCTGTTGGTTGAGTGTAGTTCACTTTCAATAAAGGATGGTTAGATCTACGGAAAGAGAAACAGAGATAATATTTCAGGTGAAAGACCCTTCATCCTGTTCTGTGTCCTAATGAAGATAATACATGTTCTTTCCTTACATTTCTCTTGAATCTTCCAGCAACTTTATTTTTCCCTGTACCTTCTCCACATCCTTCATATCCTTGAGTTTATTGCGTAACTATAATAATTACTGCCTGATTGGTGTCTAAGTAATATACTTGTATTGGACAACATATTGAAAACTGAGTGATGAGGAATTACTCCAAGTTCAAGTTCAAGTTTATTGTATGGGCACACATACCCAGGGTATAAATGCCATAAAAATTAGCTTCTTGCATCAACAGTGTGGTACATTACAGACATGACAATAGTAAATTACATAAATTGTATAAATAAACAAAATTTACTAAACTAAATTTAAAGAGAATTCCTTACTCTCCCCCTTAATTGTGTCTATATCTCAAATATTTCATCTGGGAGTTGGTTCAATATTCCAATCATTTTCTGTTCTTCCTGAATTCCCTTTTAAATTTACTGAAGGCGTCATATTTATTGATTCTAGTTTAGGTCTCTAATCAAACTTCTAGCTTCTCAATTCTGTCAAAAAGATAAACAAATTTCTGTGATAAAATCAAATAATAGCATTATATTTTACAGTAGACAACCTCTGGCCTACTCAGCATGTGGACAAATGAAAGTATTGATCTCTAACCTAGTCCTTTTTGTTATTAAATCTGTGCAGGTGATTCCTTCAGGAAGGTCTGACTCTGCTTTATCTGGTTGCTTTGCTCCGATCGAAGTAATTTCTCCCATTGGATTTTACAACTCTTTCATATTAGCTGGAAACCCTTGCAAAGGTTGGAATTTTGGATCTCTAGAAATCAAAGCAAAACTGTCAGTCAAATGCTAGCCTTAGCTGATACATAATTAAAGTTTGTTACTTCCCTACAAGTGAAAAAATATTATTTCAAGAGAAGATGAACTAGGTGGTTTGAACCGACCGTCAAACGCTACGTGGATTGTCACAGAACTTAAAGAGATGGCAATAAGACTAACAAGAGATGCAAGAATAGTTTATTTCCATCACAAATGTCCTTGTTGTGAAAGGCTACTTAACGATTGTACACGATAGTGTACAATTGGCACGGTAGTGTAGCGGGTAGCGTAAAGCTTTACAGCGCCTATGACCCGGGTTCAAATCCGGCCACTGTCTGTAAGGAGTTTGTACGTTCTCCTCGTGTCTGCGTGGGTTTCCTCCGGGTGCTCCAGTTTCCTCCCACATTCCAAAGACGTACGGGTTAGGAAGTTGTGGGCATGCTATGTTGGTGCTGGAGACATGGCCCCAGAACACTACGCAAAAAGATGTATTTCACTGTGTGTCTTGATGTACATGTGACTAATAAAGATATCTTATCTTATCTAATTGTTCTACGTTCCATCATTCTGTGGGTAGGAGAGAATAGCTATGTCGGAACAACATTGTGGGCCAAAGAGCCTGTTCTGTGCTGTACTGTTCGAGGTTCTATGTTCTATGTAAATGAACATCAGCAATGTCAAGAGTAAGAATAAGTCCATTTTAGTGCATTGATGTAACTCAAGTTTTTTACACAGAGAGTGGTTGGTGTGTGGAATGCACTGCCGGCAGAGGTTGTGGGGGCAGATACTTTAGGAACATTTAAGAGGCTCTTAGATAGCCACATGAATGATAGAGAAATGGGGGGCTATTTTGGAGGGAAAGGTTAGATAGATCTTAGAGCAGGATAAAATGTTGGCACAACATTGTGGGCCGAAGGGCCTGTACTGTGCTGTAATGTTCTATGTTCTATGTTCTATGTTCATTACTGTAAGATTCTCTATCATGTGTCTCAACCTTTCTAAAGCTTTAATTTCTATTGCAACAGAAGACTAGCTGCAGTGTTGTGTGCAGTCCTGGTCGCACATGACAGAAAGGGCATAATTGCACTGGAGAGGGTGCAGAGGAGATTCACCAGGATGTTGCCTGGGATGGAGCGTTTCAGTTAAGAGGGGAGACTGGAGAAGTTGGGTTTGTTTGCCTAGGACTGAAGGAAGCCAAGGAGGAGCTGTTGGAGGTATACAGAATAATGAGGGGCATAGATAGGGTGGATGATGAGAAACATTTCCCCATAATGGAGATGTCTAAAACCAGAGGCCGTAGGTCAAAGGTGAGGAGTACAAAGATTAGAGGGAACCTGAGAAAGTTTCTTCACCCCAGAGGGTGGTTACCATCCGTGTGTGGTGCAGGCAGATACTCTCACAAAACTTAAGAAGTGTCTGGACGAAGACTTGAATTGCCAAGGCATACAGACCAAGTGCTGGTTAAAGGAATTAGTATGGATGGGTACTTGATGGTTATTGTAGATACAGTGTGTGAAAGGACACTGTGCTGTATGATTCTGGCTCCATAATTCTGTGACGCAAATAAATATCCAGCATGTGTATTAGTCGTAGTCATAACAACAGTATTAGATAATATCTTATTATACAGATAAAAGCAGGAGTTTGCGTTAATATCTGATCTGAATTGACAGTACATTATCTCCTCTGGATTAAAAGTAAAAAGTATTGAAAATACTCAGTAGACTAGGCAGTAGTTGTGGGCAGCAAGTTAACATTTCAGGTCAATGAACCTTTCATTGTACTGGTAATAGTTAGAAGTGTAACAAATAGATTTACAAGAATGTTACTGGGTTTGAAGAGATTGAGTTACAAGGAGAGGCTGGATAAGCTGGGGCTCTTTTCCCTGGAGCATAGGAGGCTGAGTGGTGACCACATAGAGATACTGTATATAAGATCATGAGCGTCTTGGAGAAGGTGAATAGCCACAGTATTTTCCCCAGCGTAGGCGAATCCAAAACTAGAGGGTAAAGGTTTAAAGTGAGAGGGGAGAGGTTTAAAAGGGACCTGAAGGGCAACCTTTTCATACGGGGGTGGTGCATCTCACAAAGGCTAACTTTCATGGCATTTATACAGTGTATAAATCATTGAGCTACCATTACTGAGTGATCCAAAACCAGAGGGCATGCATTTAAGGTGAGAGGGGGTAGGTTCAGGACAGACGGGAGGGGTACGTTTATTAACTCAGAGAGTGGTGGATGCCTGGAATGCGTTGCCTGACAGGATGGTGGAGGCAAATTCATTGAGGGCTTTTAAGATGGGCTTGGATGGGCACACGAATGAGAGGAAAATAGTGGGATATGGGCATTCTGTAGGTAGGAGGGAATAGCTATGTCGGCACAACCTTGTGGGCTGAAGGGCCTGTTCTGTGCTGTACTGTTCTTTGTTCTATGTTCTATGTATGCTTATGACAGCAATAAACTTGAAATTGAACTTGTCTGTGGAATGAGCTGTCAGAGGCGGGTGCAATTATGACATTTAAGAGACATTTGGACAGGTAGTTAGGAAGTATTTAGAGGGACATGGGCCAAACCCAGGCATATGGGACTAGCTCAGTTAGGCAACGTGGTCAGCATGGACAAATTCGGCTGGAGGCCCTGTTCTCCATGCTGTCTACCTCTTTCCAGCTAGCGAGGACTGTGACTTGGAGCGAGAAGTGGGTCTCCCAGTGTGAGAACTCGGAGCCATATCAAGAGGTGAGTATTGAGACCCAGTTCTTTTCCAGGTCTTTCCAGACAATATAAGAGGCACAGGTGTGAATTGTCAGGTGATAATTGAATGGGAAGTTAGCCAATTGGCTACAACCAATAAAAAGAAGGTAGGCTCAAGCAGAGTGGCTATTGTGACAGTGGGCCAGTGTTAAAGTGGGGGGAGCTGAGGCTTTGGTGAGAAGAGGCTAAGGTAAGTTTCTTTCTTTGTCGATCAGTGCTGAGCTAAAGCAGTGACAATAGATCCAGGGTCAGTGGGGTGTTCTTCCTGCCAGATATGGGAAATCTGGGTGATCTCAAGTCTCCCTGATAGCTACATCTGTGGGAGGTGCATCCAGCTGCAGCTCCTTACAGATTGTGTTAGGGAACTGGAGCTGCAGCTGGATGACTTTTGGCTCCTATGGGAGAATGAGGAGTTCATAAGTAAGAGCTACAGGGAGGCAGTCACTCCTGAGCTACAGGGAGGCAGTCACTCCTGAGCTGTCAGGTGACTGTCAGGAGAGGGGAAAGGGAATAGGCAGGTAGTGCAGAGTACCTGCTATAGGGGGGATGTCAGAGGTAAATTTTTTACACAGAAAGTGGTGGGTGCATGGAATGCACTGCAGGCAGGTGGCAGGGCAGATACATTAGCAATGTTTGAGACTCTTAGGCACATGGATGACAGAAAAATGGAGGGCTATGTGGGAGGGAATGGTTAGATTGATCTTAGAGTAGGTTAAAAGGTTGGCATGATATTGTGGGCTGAAGGGCCTGTACTATAATGTTCTATGACTAAGTTTTAAGTTGCAGACAAGAGCGGGGAGTGATGGGGAGGACCAAGGGCAGGGCTCCTCCCACATCCCAAAGATGTGCTGAGATGTAGATTAACTGATTCCTGTAAATTATTAATAGTGTATGTGAGTGAGAGAATCTGGGGGGAGTTGATGGGAATGTGGGAGAATAAAATGGGATTAGTGTAGGATTGGGGTGAATGGATGCATGAGGGTTGGTGTGGATGTGATGGGCCAAAGGGTCTGATTCTGTGGTCAATGACCCTGTGATAGGTTGGAGACTCGGAGAAGCTGAATGACAAAAGCAGTGTGGCAGGTTGCAAGAGGGTGGTAATGATACGTCTGATGTAAGTAGGAGAAGGCAAAAAAGAACTGCGGAATATGGGAACTGAGATACAAGACCAGAATTACTGATTATCCAAAATTGTTGAATTCCATATTGAGTCTTCTATGTTCTCCAGCTCTATTTCCTGTGTCACACTGGAATAAAGTTGTGGATTGATATTTACTGAATCCTTTTATATTTTATATATAAAAACAAGCCTTTTCATTCCATAACTATAGAGCCTAAAGTTCTCCAGTGCACCCACGAGTGTATTTTGCGACTCTTCTCTACATCCATTCAGTTAAAGGTGCCACCTCCACTCCTCTCCCTTCAGTCTGACAGTTGTTGGTTCAAGTTCCCACTCCCCAAAATCTGGGCTCGCAGCCTAGAAAAATACCAAGGGGAAGAAGGGGCAGATGAGCTGTAAATAGCAGGTTCTCTCAAACTGCAATGTGATCACACTTTCATTTGGTTGAGGGGTAAATGTGTGACAAGATGTCTTCCTTTGGTACAAAGGAAAGTTTGTAGTTGATAGCTATCCAGTCAAGTGGTAGAGCTTGCTGGTAATGCTCAATTATTTCCATCACTACTTGTGTCTGGCATCACATACAGACCAGCTCAGGAAAGGACAATCGATTTCTTACCCTTGGGTGAATTGGATGGATTTTTACACCAATCCAGTAATTTCACATCACCATTACTGATCACATCACTGATTTATTTTACCTCCTGAATTTAACTTCTTAGTTCCCGTGGTGAGATTCAGTCTTGCTCTGCTGGTCATTAGCCCAGGTCTCGAATGCTAGAACAGTAACCATGGTGTTACCACACCTGTTATACACAGACTCATGAATGCACAGGAATGTAAGATGCTACAGAGAGTAGTGGACTCAGCCCAATCCATCATGGACACATCCCTCCCCACCATCAGTAGTATCTACAGGAGGTGTTGCTTCAAAAAGCAACATCCATCTCAAAGATCCCCACCATCTGGGCCATGTCATCTTCTTGCAGCTACCATCGGGCAGGAGGTACAGAAGCCTGAAGTACCACACCACCAGGTTCAAAAACAGCTACTCCCCTTCAACCATTTGGTTCTTGAACCAACCAGCACAAAACTAATTACCTCAGTATTTCAACACAGTGACCACTTTGATCACTTTGCACTTGGTGTTTTTTTTTGTTCTTATTGTGTCCTTTCTTGCAAAAATTGTGTATAATTTGTTTAATTTATGATTTTCTTGTGAATGCTGCTTATCTAATGCTCTGTGCCTGTGATGCTGCTGCAAGAAAGTTTTTCATTGCACCTGTGTATAAATGTACAATAAACTCAACTTTAGACTTTGATCCTAAAGACTTCAGCTTAGGATTTCAGGCTAAGACTTCAGTGGTGTCCCAAACGTGTGCTGCACTTTGGAAATGCTGTCACTTAGATGTGATATTAAGCCATCTGTCCTCAGGAATAAAAAAGCTCCAACACAATTTTCAGGATGTAACTATAGCAGAATATCTGGTTGTTAACAATTTGTCCAAGGTATCTTTGCATGAAAATTCACATCACAAATGTGATTTTAATTCCAAAGTGTTTCACTGATGCAGGACACTTTGGGGTGTCCAGAGGTTATGGTAGGCTTCATGTAAATGTCTATTTATTCTTTCTTTACTTTTGTCTGCAACCACTTAGTGGCATACCAACCAGAAATAAATTGTGACTCGAGCATGCAGCAATTTTCACATCACTCTAGAGAAGTACTCCACTGATGTGATAGCATTTCCCAGGATCTCACCAGAAGTTTTAACAGCCTCCCTATGTTGACTCAACATTGATGACAAGCCTATTTTTAGCCCCCATTTTTATGCCTCAAGCTACCTATTTTGGGTGTTTTATATTCATGCCTCATAATTAGGCTGACATTTGAGTGCAGAGCTAATTTTGCTTTGTTGTCAGTGCCAATTTGCCATCCTTCAGATTGGATATTAAACTGAGGTCCTGTAAGGTGAAGGCTAAAGAATTAAAGATCTAGTGGGTGTTTTCTCAATACCACAGCTAGACCACCACCATAGCAGATTAGCTTCTGATAGTGTCCAAGACTTCATGTTAACTGTTCCTCTTTCCACAGATGCTCCCTGATCAGTTGAGTGTATCCAGTGTTTTTATTTTGGATTAACATCCCAATTCTGTTTGTGGGATCTTTGCTGTTTACAACGTTGCCACATTTATAAAGAATGGCGACTTTGTTTGCTTACCAGTGACACTCAATCACCTCGGCATTGGTTGTGATGTGAGCTGTTTTTAGCATACGGCACCAATTTTAGACACATTGGCATTGGTTTATTATTGTCACTTGTACTGAGGTGCAGTGAAAAGCTTGTCTTACAAACTGTACAGATCAATTCATTACACTGCAGTTATGTTGATTTAGTACAGAGTCCATTGATGTAGTACAGGTAAAAACAGTAACAGTACAAAGTGTCACAGCTACAGAGAAAGTGCAGTGCAATAAGGTGCAAGGTCACAACAAGGTAGATCATGAGGTCATAGTCCATCTCGTTATATAAGGGAACCGTTCAATAGTCTTATCACAGTGGGGTAGAAGCTGTCCTTAAGTTTGTTGGTACGTGCCCTCAGCCTCCTGTATCTTCTACCCGATGGAGGAGGAGAGAATGTCCTGGGTCGGTAGAGTCTTTGATTATGCTGGCTGCTTCACCAAGACAGCGAGAGGTAAAGACAGAGTCCAAGGAGGGGAGGCTGGTGTCTGTGATGTGCTGAGCTGTCCACAACTATATAGGAGCCATTCAGTCTATCGGGTGTGCTCCACCATTTAATCATGGCTGATTTGTTTTTCAACCCCATTCTCCAGCCTTCTCTCTGTAACCCTCAATCCACTCAGCAATCAAGAACCTATCAATCTCTGCCTTAAATACACCCAATGACTTGGCCTCCACAGCCCTCTGAGGCAATGAATTCCAGACTCACCACCACCTGGCTGAAGAACTTCTTCCTCTTCTCAGATCTAAAGGGATATCCCTTTATTCTGAGGCTGTGCCCTCGGATCCTAGACTCTCCTACTGATGGAAGTATCCTCTCCACGTCCACTCTGTCCAGGCCTTTCAGTATTCAGTAGGTTTCAATGAGATTCCCCCCCCCCCCCCCCCCCCCCCCACCTCATCCTTCTGAACTCCAATGAGTACAGGCCCAGAGACATCAACCAACCTGTTTCATCATCTGAAGTTCCTTCAGACTTAGAAAGAGGAGCTCTAATCTAAGACTCAGCTGACAGCAAACCAATACACAAGAAAATAAGAACAGGAATAGGCCACTTGCCACCTCAATCCTGCCCCACCATTCAATAAGATCATGGCAATAGTTTTATTTACCTGGATGAACAATCTGCCTGTTGCAAACAGAAACCTGTGCCTGTTGTGTGGGTGGATAGGAAGCTGGCCAAGTTCCTACTGTCTACCAGAGATCTCTCACTCCTTCTGACCCATTGCATTAAGCTGTATCCACAATAAACCCCCAGCCATTGGCTGGAAATCTGAATATTTGTCACCAGCAATTCAATTCACACAGAGTAGATGGTATGAGATGACATATCAAAGGATGATCAAGGTGATTCCACCCATAGTTTGTTGGTATAGATAACAGTGGAGAGAGCTGCTCTATGAATTACTTTTTCCCAGTCCTTTTAAACTGGAAATCCCAACTGCTCAGGATTTTTGATCTATTGAGGTCTGTGAGGTGCCATTATTAAAGAGGGTTTTGCAGCAGAGTATTTGAGAAATAAAATCAGCAGCCACATACTTAGTATCTGCAGGTGTGATGTGGGGATCAGGGCTGTGACTCAACACCAAAGCATGGCAGATAAATATTTGAGAACCAAGATGTCCTTGGGTGCAGAGGAAGGGACCAGATACTATGTATAAATAGCCAGATCATTCAGTGAAGCTTGGTAAATTGGTTTATTATTGTCACACGTACCAAGGTACAGTGAAAAACTTTGTTTTGCATGCCATCCGTACAGATCATTTCATAATAGTGGTACATTGAGGTAGTACAAGGGAAAAGCAATAACAGAATGCAGAATATAGTGTCACAGTTAGAGAAAGTGGAGAGCAGGCAGACAATAAGGTGCAAGGTCATAACAGGGTAGAATGTGAGGTCAAGAGTCCATCTTATTGTACTAGGGGACTTATAACTGGGATAGAAGCTGTTCTTGAGCCTGGTGGTACGTGCTTTCAGGCTTTTGTATTTTCTGCCTGATGGGAGGGGGAAGAAAAGAGAATGACTGGGGTAGGTGGGGTCTTTGATTATGTTCGATGCTTTACTGAGGCAGCGAAGTGTAGACAGTCCATGGAAGGGAGGCTGGTTTCTGTGAGGTGCTGAGCTGTGTCCACCTTGAATTTTCTGTCCACCTGTGAACCTTCTCTGCTATATTATCTATCTATGGAAATAACATTGACATGCTTGAGAGAAGACTCAATAAATAACAAGTGTTGAATTTCTCAAAATATCCCAAAATCTGACTGCTCATTTTCACTTTGCTGATTGTGGGAGCTTGCTGTGCATAAATAGGTTGTCATGTTTCCTCCATCGTAACAGTGACCCCAGAACATAGTGTTGGAGAACTACTTAATGCCATGTACCAGTGCCAACATTTTGATGGAGCAATCCAATTAGTGCCACTTCTGCTCATTGCTGGTAGCTTTTTAAATATTTATTCAGTTCTGTTTTGGAAGTTGATAATCAAACTACTTCTAACACAGTGTCAGGAATTGCCATCTGCAGCACAAGAGCTAGCTGAGTAAAATGTTGTCTCCTGATCATTTCCTGTCTCTTTGGCCAATTCCTCCACAAAACTAGACCTTGCATCCCTGGTGTACTGGTAACCCACTCAGCCTACGGGATATGTTCCTGGGAGTGAGTACCAATGGAATGAGCACCAAAAGGGGGCCATCATTAGAACAGAACACTACAGCACAGCACAGGCCCTTCAGCCCACAACGTTGTGCCAACATTTTATCCTGCTCTAAGATCTATCTAACCCTTCCCTCTCACATAGCCCCACTATCATTCATGTGTCTATCTAAGTTGCTTAAATGTCCCTAATGTATCTGTCCCACAACCTCTGCTGGCGGTGCATTCCATGCACTCACCACTTTTTTTTTAAAAAAAAAACAACTTGCCCTGACATCCCCCTTATACTTTCCTCCAATCACCTTAAAACGATATCCCCTCATGTTAGCCATTGTCACACTAGTAAAAAGTCTGACTGTCCACTCGATCTATGCTTCTTATCTTGTACAGCTCTATTATATAAGTTATTGTATAGCTTTATATAAATGGATGAAAATGTAGATGAGATGGTTCGTAAATTTGCAGATGACACAAAAATCGGTGGAGTCGTGGGCAGTGAAGAAGGTCACCAATGAATACAGCAGAATGTAGATCAGTTGCAGTTATGGGCAGAGAAGTGGCAGATGGCGATTAATCCAGCAAGTGAGGTGTTGCACTTTGGAAAGTCAAATGTAAGGGGAAAGTATACAGTTAATAGCAGGACCCTTAACATCACTGATGTACAGAGGGATCTTGAGATCCCAGTCTATAGCTCCCTGAAAGTGGCAACAGTAGATAGCGGTAAAGAAGGCAAATGGCATGCTTGCCTTCATTGCTAGGGGCATAGAGTATAAGAATCGGAGTCATGTTGCCCCTGTATAAAACTTTGGTTGAGCCACACTTGGAGTACTGTGTGCAGCTCTGGTCACCCCATTACAGGAGGGATGTGGAGACTTTGAAGAGAGTGCAGAAGAGGTTTGACAGGATGCTGCCTGAATTGGAGTGTATTAGCTATAAGGGCAGTTTGGACAAACTTGGATGGTGTTCTCCGGAGTGTTGAACACCGAGGGGAGACCTGACAGGTTCATAAAACTGAGAGGCATGGATGGATAGACAGAATCTTTATCCCAGAGTAGAAATATCAAACACCAGAAGGCATAGCTTTAAAGTGAGATGGGGGAAAGTTTAAAAGCAATGTGCTGGGCAAGTTTTTTTGCACAGTGAGGGGTGCCTGGAACACTCTCCCAGGGTGTAGTGGAAGCAGATATGATACTGCTGTTCATGAGGCTTTTAGATAGGCACATGAATATGCAGGGAATGGAGGGATATGAACCATGTGCAGACAGAAGAGATGAGTCTAATTTGGAATCATTCCCAGCACAGGCATTGTGGGCTGAAGGGCCTGTTCCTGTACTCAACTGTTCTGTTCTATATAGAGATGCATTATTGACAGCAGTACTACGCCAATAACTTGGCACTCACCCCTCGCCTTAATATACCAATACTGTACTTGAGGGCTCAGCCCTTCTGCAGATGCTCTTGCAACAATAAAGCAGTTGAAATGACCTTATTGCCTCACAACTTGGTAAGCATGAAATGGTGGTCACTGGCCAGCGAACCAATTACAATGGAGAAATCTCTGGGCTGGTGAGACCTGTGGAGGCAGCAGCTTCCATCACATCCAGAGCAACGGTGGTATCCAGGCCAGTCTGTCAACACAGAACAGGAGCTCCAGTCCCATCTGATGGTCCACACTCATTGTGATGGCCAGGGTGTAGCCACTAGCTCCATATCTGAATGCTGCGTGGACACACCCATTGCCCCAACTGCCAGCAAATCTAGATTTAGTTGAATTTAAGTTCATATGGCTTGAACTCAGTCTTTGGGTTGTTATTCCAAGTTTTTGGATAGCTCGTCTACCAGTTGAATCACTGCTTCTGTTGTTCTCATGACTTGGTAAGCAGGCACAGTAGTATAGCAATTAGCATAATGCTTTACAGTGCCAGCAACCCAGGTTCAATTCCCACCACTGTCTGTAAAGAGTTTGTATGTTCTCCTGTGTCTGTGTGGGTTTCCTCCCACATTCCAAAGACATACAGGTTAGGAAGTTGTGGGCATGCTATGTTGATACCGGAAACGTGGTGACATTTGCAGGCTGCCCCCAGAACTCTCTACACAAAAGATGTGTTTCACTGTATTTCGATGTACATGTGACTTAAAGATACCTTACCTTAATAAAGTTGTGTCTGTGTTAGTACAGCATCCACTTAACATAAGACAGAAAAAAGGATCAGGAGTAGCCTACACTGTTCCTCCAGCCAGTTACTCATTCAATAATTTACTATAATTCAATTCTTACTGGCTTAGATGGGCAAGTAGTTTATATGGGAATCTACCAACTTGGATGAGCATCTTGGTCAGCATGGATGAGTTGGGCTGAAGGGCCTGTTTCCATGTTGCATTGCTCTGATTCTATGCCTCTATAAAGTTGTAGCTGATCTAATTTTGGCCTCTGCTCCACTTTTCTATCAGTAGCCCTTAATTTTGTGCTCACTGATGAACCAAAAATCTTTCCATCTCAAATAACCCACCTCTATGGATCTCTCAGCTTGAATTTTCCAAAGATTCACCTTCTCAGAAGAAATTCCTCCTACTCCTCCTCCATCTTAAATGATCGACCCCTTATTCTGAAACTGTGGCTCCTAGTTCGATTCCCTGCACAAAAGGAAGTACACACATAGGATGCTGGAGGAACTCAATGGGTCAGGCAGCACCTATGAAGGAAAGTGGAAAGTCAACATTTCAGGTTGAGACCTTCACCTGGACTTTGCATGATCCATTTCTGATCCTTCAGTACTATGTGAAGCATTTAAGCATCTACTTTATCAAGCCCCTTCAATCTGAAATAATAAGAAATGACTATTGTAATATATATAAGTCCATTGAGTAACAGCCCAGTCTGCTCAACCTCTCAAGTCAATCTGTTAATTAATCTAATGGACCTTGTCTGAGCTCACTCCAATGAATCCCTTGTTAAACAAGCAGTGGAAAAATGTATGCAATACTTTGGTACTTAACACTGAGGTAAAAATAAAATATGTTGGAAATACTCAGCAGGTCAGTCAGTATCTGGGTAAACAGAAACAGTTAACACTTTAAAGTCACTGATCCTTCAGTTCTGATGAGAGGCCATTTTCTATACCAAATTTAGCATTACATTCACCTATGATATTTGCAATGTGTCACTAATGTTTTATTCTCGAACACTGAAGGGTTTTCAAATCCAAAAGGTCAATTTGCACAACATAGAACAATACAGCACAGGACTAACCCTTTGGCACACAATGCCAATGCAAAAAAACATGATGTCAATTTAAACTTATCCCATCTGCTTGCACAAGGTCCATATCCCTCTCTTCTCTGCCCGTTCATGGCTTTATCTAAATGCCTGTTAAATGTTACTCTCGTATCTGCTTCCCTGCACCCTGGCACTATATTCCAGGCACCTACCACTCTGTGGGGGGGGGGGGGGGGGGGCCCCAAGAAACTTGCCTCTCATCTCCTTGAAACTTTTCCCCCATCTCAACTTAAACCTATGCTCTCTACTATTTGATATTTCCACCTTGGGGGGGGAAAAAGATTATCTACCCTACTTATGTGTCTCATAATTTCATACACTTCTATCAAGTCACCCCTAGGCCTCTGACCTCCAGAGAAAACAATCCAAGTTTGTCCAACCAGATAGGACCTTATAGAGTTTTGTAGAACAGAACAACCAAGGAGTACAAGTACCTAGTTCCTTGAAAGTGGATTCACAGGTAGGCAGGGTAATGAAGAAGGCTTTTTGCATGCTGGCCTTCATCAGTCGGCATTGAGTTAAAGGAGTTGGGACATACAAGTGGGATGTGCAGTTGTACAAGACATTGGTGAGGCTGGAGTATTGTGTACAGCTTTGGTTAGCCTGTTATAGGAAAGGGTGCAAAGGAGACTTACAAGAATTTTGCCAGGATTCAAGGGTCTGAGTTATAGGGAGAGGTTCAGCAGGCTCAGAATATTCCTTGGAGTGCAGAAGACTGGGGTGACCTTATAGAGGTGTATAACATCGTGAGGGGCAGAGATAGGGTGAATGCACTAAGTTCTGTTTTCCCCAGGGAAAGGGAATCAGAATAAGGTTTATTGTCACTGACTTATGTTGTGAAGTTTGTTGTTTTGCAGCAGCAGTACAGTGCAAGACATAATTTACTATAAATTACAAAATAAGTAAATAGTTCAAAAAGGAATAATGAAGCAGTGTTCATGGACCATTCAGAAATCTGTTGGCAGAGGGGAAGAAGCTGTTCCTATATTGTTGAGTGGGTCTTCAGGCTCCTGTACCTCCTCCCCGATGGTAGTAACATGAAGAGGGCATGTCCCAGATGGTGAGGGTCCTTAGTGACAGATGCTGCTGCCTTGAGGCTCTGCATCTTGTTGTCCTCGGTGGGGAAGGCTGTGCCCATGATGGAACTAGTTGAGTCTACAACCCTCTGCAGCATCTTGCAATCCTGTACATTGGAGCCTCCGTACCAGGTGGTAATGCAACCTGTCAGAATGCTGTCCACTGTATGTCTATAGAAATTTGCAAGAGTCTTTGGTGATGTACCAAATCTCCTCAAACTTCTAATGTGTAAAGCTGCTGATGTGCTGCCTTTGTGATTGCATCAATGTGTTGGGCCAAGATAGATCCTCAGATGTTAACACCTATGAACTTGAAGCTGCTCATCCTTTCCACCGCTGGCCCTTCAATGAGGAGTATAGATTTAAGGTGAGAGGAGAAAGTTTTAAGAGGGACCTGAAGGGCAACTTCACGCAGAAGGTAATGTGTAAATGGAATGAGTTGCCAGAGGAAGTGGTTGAGGCAGGAACAATAACAACTTTTAAAGATGTTTGGACAGGTACATGGATAGGAAAGGTTCAGAGGGGGTATGGGCCAAATGCAGCCAAGTGGGATGAGCTTAGATTGGCATCCTGGTCACCATGGGTGAAGGGCCTGTTTCTCTGCAGTATTACTCTATAATTCTCCTTACAGCTAATGCTCTCTAATCCAGGCAACATCCTGGTGAGCCTCTTCTGCACCCTCTCCAAAGCCATCACATCCTTCCTGTAATGTGGCAACCAGAACTGCACTAATACACCAAATGTGGCCAAAGCAAAGTTTTATACAGCTGGAACATGACTTCCCAAATTTTATTTTCAATATCCCGACCAATAAACTGTTTTTCTTTCCACAGATGCTGCCTGACCTGTTTTGTTTTTCCCCATTTTCTACTTTTATTGCAGATTTTCAGCATCTGTCGTTTTTTCCTTCCACTTAGTACTGAAGGATCAGCATAGTCTGTGTAAATCCTCACTAAAGTCAGCAAAGTGTGGGTGCCACAAAAGAAAGTAAGTTAAACATTTATAAATTTTTTTAAATTATCTTTGAATTTTAAAAAAAATTGCCTGTTATTCCAGCTAGGCAGTTGTTTGAGCTGGGAATTTAAGCTGTATCATGAATTTTGTGCCAACATAACACAGAAATTTAATGCTCAAGATCTTCACAACTTCTTAAAAGTGAATTCGGTCAATGTAAAGCCTTTGGGATATTTCTAAGAGTTTTATAATAAGCCACTGTATAGATTTGAGTATTTTCATTCCCAATTCACTTCTTCAATTTAAGTGGCTCAGCAGGCTGGATTTATATTCCATAACTTTTGGGAACATATCTTGCAATTGTTTTTTCCCTAATTGGGGCTCCCTGACACTCAGCTCTCTACAGCAATAGCAGTCAGCCAGTTCCCAAGTTAGCAAAAATAATCCAACTTGAAGTTTTGTACAACAGCCACATAGTGTCCAAGCTCTGACCTATTTTCCAACCATTCAACAAATTAAAGTTGGAACAATAAAATTGGATTTACTTTCTCTCCTTGCACGTTAGGCAATAATAGTAACTGGGTGAAGAAAATCATCTGTTTCTTGTGGGGAAAGTAAGAAAGTAAATTGGTTTATTATTGTCACATGTACTGAAGTACAGTAAGAACATAGTACAGTACAGCACAGAACAGGCCTTTCAGCCCACAATGTTGTGCTGACATAGCTATTCCCTCCTACCTACAGAATGCCCATATCCCTCTATTTTCCCCTCATTCATGTGCTCTTCCAAGCCCCTCTTAAAAGAAAAAAAACCCAATGAATTTGCCTCCACCCTATCAGGCAACACCTTCCAGGCATCCACCACTCTGTTTTTAAAAAAAAAGTACCCCTCACATCTCTTCTGAACCTTCCCCCTCTCACCAAAAATGCATGCCCTCTGGTATTGGATTGCTCAATAATGGGAAAAAGACATTGCTTGTCCACTCTACCTATGCCCCTCATAATTTTATACACTTCCAACAAATCACCCCTCAGACTTTGCCGCTCCAGAGAAAAGCCTCTCCTGATAGCACGTGCCCTCTAATCCAGGCAGCATCCTAGTAAACCTCCTCTGCACCCTCAAGTCTCGACATCCTTCCTGTAGGGAGGTAACCAGAATTGCATGCAATACACTACATGCAGCCTAACCAGAGTTCTATAGAGATGCAACATAACTTGACTCCTGTACTCAATACTTTGATTAATAAATGCAAGCATTCCATAAGCCACCTTAACCACCCTGCCTACCTATGTCACCACTTTCAATGAGTCATGGACTTGCACCCCAAGGTCTCTCTGCTCTTCAACTATGTTAAGGGTCTTGTCCTTAAGAGTGTACTGCCTCTTGACATTAGTCCCACCAAGGTGCAACACCTCACATTTATCTGTGTTAAACTCCATCTGCCATTTCTCTGCTCACATCTGCAACTGACCTACATCATCACATCAATTCATGAAGGTAGTACAAGAGAAAAGCAATAACGGAATGCAAAATAAAGTGTTACAGTTACAGAGAATGTGCAGTGTAGGTGGACAATAAGGTACAAGGCCATGACAAGGTAGATTGAGGTCAAGAGTCAACCTTATTGTACAAGAGGTCTGTTCAATAGTCTTATAACAGCAGGATAGAAGCTGTCCTTGAGCCTGGTGGTTCGTGCTTTCAGAATTTTTTTTATTCTGCTGCCCAATGGGGGGTGGAGAAGAGAGCATGTCCAGGGTGGGTGTAGTCTTTGATTATATTGGCTGCTTTAGCGAGGCAGGAAGAAGTGTAGACAGTCCATGGAGGGGAGGCTGATTTTCGTGAAGTGCTGAGCTGTGTCCACAACTCCCTGCAGTTTCTTGTAGTCTCGGGCAGAGGATTTGCTGTACCAAGCTGTGACGCATCCAGACAGGATGCTTTTTATGGTGCATCTATAAAAATTGAAGGTCACTGAGGACATATCAAATTTCCTTAGCCTCCTGAGGAAGTAGAGGTGCTGGTGAACTTTCTTGGCCACATTGTTGGACCAGGACAGGCTATTGGTGATGTTTACTCCGAGGAACTTGACGCTGTCAACCATCTCAATCTCAGCACCATTGATGTAAACAGGAACATGTACACCACCCACTTTCCTGAAGTCAATGACCAGCTCTTTTGTTTTGCTGACGTTGAGGGAAAGGTTGTTGTCATGACACCATGTCACTAGGCTCTCCATCTTCTTCCTGCAGAAGGGTGTAGTACAAGTACATGTCACAGGGTTTATTTAACTGAGGTGTTCATAAGAACATATAGGAAGAGGACCCTGCTTTCAATAAGATCATTGGCTGATCTGATTGTTGGCTTCAACCTCACTGTCCTGCCTGATCCCCATAACCTTTGATTTCCCCCAGCCCCAGAAACCTATCTCGACCTCTAATTCCAACTTCAAGTTCAAGTTTATTGTCATGGGCATACATACTCATGGTATAAATGCCATGAAAATTAGCTTTTTGTAGCAGCAACATAGTACATTACAAACATAAACTTAAATTAATATAAATTATACATAACTTGCACAACACAAAACAAAATTAACATAATGACATTGGTTCCAGTTGAGGGAAATGTAGTCTGAGGTTGAATTAGGGTTTTTCAGGTCAGTTTAAGGACTTGATGGCAGTGGGGAAGAAGTTATTGTTGAACCATGAGGCGTGGGTCTTCAGGCTCCTGTACCTCCTGCCTGATGGCAGCATCGAGAAGAGGGCATGGCCTGGATGGAGGGGGTCCCTGATGATGGATGTCACCTTCTTATAGATGTCCTTGACAGTGGGGAGAGCTGTACCTGTGATGGAACTGGCTGAATCCAGCACTAATTAAATTCTTAATTATAGAATCATAGAGTGGTTGCAGCACAGAGGCCATTCAGCCCACTGACTTCATGCCAGCTCTAAGAATGATCCAGCTAATCTCACTCCCCACCAATGTATTAGCCTCCGAAGCTCTCTGAATAGAGCATTACAAATGTTCCCATTCCCTCAAAGGAAATCCTTCCTCATCTTAGCCCTTTTCCCAAGTCCATGCCTCCAGTTCCAGATTACCCCTATGATAGGAAGTATTTTCCTCAGTGTGAACTCTGTCAAATGCCCTCAACAATCCAATGTCTTTAATACTTGCTGAAACCAAATATTAAACCATGGGCCTTTAGATCTTCAGTCTCCTAATCAAGTTAGTTCAGCTACCTGAAGCACCAAGGAGTTTTGGTAGGGTACATAGAATATAGAACACTACAGCACAGTACAGGCCCCTCTGCCTACAATGGTGTAGATCAAGACAAACTATGTTTAGATAGTAAGATCATAATGAGGGGAAACTGAGTTACTAGATGTGACAAAGAAAGTATAGGAGGAGAAAAGGGTTGCGGTGATCTGGAGATCATTCCTTCTCACAATTTTCAAGCCCTCCTACGTGAAACTGTGACCCATAAACCACGATAAGTAAAAATTGCTCTCAGCTCAACTGAAGTACATTCCCTGGTGGTAAAGATTTCTGCAGGCTTTACTTCAAACTACTTGGGATGGCTATCAATAAGGACTCATAAATTCACAAAGACCTGGAGGAACTCAGTGAGTCGGGTAGCATCTCTGGAGGGAAATGGACAGTCGATGTTTCAGGTCGAGACCCTTCATCCAGTCCAGATGGACCATGGAATAAAGGATGGGAGAGGAGAGGGGCAGGTCATCAAGGTGGGGCAAGGGAGCCACAGGAATAAGGGAAGACAAAGGAGTGGGGGAGGGGGTGGTTACCAGAAGTTAGAGAAATCGATGTTGAGGCCATCAGGTTGGAGATGCCCAAGGTGGAATGTGGTGTTGCTCCTACAACCTGCATCTGGCCTCAACGTGGCAGTAGAGGAGACCATGGATAGACATGTCACGATGGGAGTGGGATGTGGAATTGAAGTGGGTGGCCACAGGGAAAGAGCAAGCAAATTCCTTAAGTTACAGAGAAGGTGAGGGGGAGCCATGGGTAAAATGAGGACTTACCTCTGATAGGGTGAGAACAAATGGGTTAACATGGTTGTTGGAGGCAGATTATGCTTCTTAGTCTGTGCTAAGTGTTACTAATAACATGGCTGTGGGATATGCCCAGCAGAACTGACTGTACTAATGGAGAGAGAAAAACAGCCAAAATCACAGACGGATGACTATCAGAAATGGCCAGTTCTGAGATAGGCAGAAAGAAAAAGTTATCTCAAGTCAGAACTTGATATTGAGACCAGAAGGCTGAAATGTGTCCAGACAGAAGATGAGGTGTTGCTGCTCAAGCTTGCATTGGGTCTTGTTGGAACGGTGCAGGATGTGACAGATAGAAAGGTCAGAGTGGGAATGGGATGGAGAATTAAAGTGTCAGGCAACTGGAAGCTAGGGTTTGGTCTTGCAGACTGAATTTGGGTGTTCTGCAAAGTATTCATCCATGGGAAAGTGCTGTAAAATGGAACAGTTAGTGGAGAAGGAAAAGGGAACCCATAATACCTCCTTAATGGTAGAGATCCCAGGTTTGGGAGGTGATATTGAAATATCTTTGACAAGAAACTGCCATGTCAAAATGCTGAATGGAAGTTGTCTGATGCACTATCCCAAGAATGACTTTAGTTTTGGAGCCTTTAAAAATGCATGGAATTTTTTATCTATGGGCTTCAAGCCAAGAGAAACCACTTCACATTAGACAATTTAACACTGCCTATCTAATTGTTTCTGTACATCTAGAATCTGAAGATATTATTCTATAATGCACATAGTGATCAGAATATCATCCTGATTACACAAGCAGTGATTCATTTCTTAAACTTTTTTGTCCAAGGATGCTTGGAAGTGTTTGAAACTGTCCAGGTATTTGGTCTACAAATAGAATAGAATCCTTTATGGTGACTGATAGTTTAAAAATTGCTGCCTCTCCTGAATGACAGGATGGTGTAATCCAGAGATAAATCTAATTTTGTAAGTACTTTCGCTCCAGAAAACTCAAAATGAAGGGTCTCGGCCCAAAACATCGAGTGTCTATTTTGCTCCACAGATGCTGCCTGACCCGTTGAGTTCCTCCAGCACTTGCTTTTGTAAACCAAGCATGTAACTCCCACATCTGGGATGTTCAAAGAATAGCTTATGAACTAGGCATGAACCCTGAACCCTTAAACTCTGAGTGAAGAAGGGAATTAACAACACATGTCCATAGCACCTTTAACAGAATAAAATGTCATCAAAGTACTTTTGAATACTTCCCTTCAGTATTCACCAAGGAGAGGGGTCTTGATGCTGAGGACAGTGTTGGTAAGGGTAATGTTCTAGAGTATGTAGATATCAAGAGGATGTGTTGGAGCTGTTAGAAAACATTAGGACAGAAGTCCCCGGGGCCTGACGGAATATTCCCCAGGCTGCTTCGTGAGGCAAGGGAGGAGATTGCTGAACTGTTGGCTAGGATCTTTGAGCCCTCGTTGTCCATGGGAATGGTACCAGAGGATTGGAGGGTGGCAAATGCTGTCTCCTTATTCAAAAAAGGTAGTAGGGATAGTCCAGGGAATTACAGGCTGGTGAGCCTTACGTCTGTGGTGGGCAAGCTGTTAGAAAGGATTCTAAGAGGATCTATGAGCATTTAGAGAATCATGGACTAATTAAGGACAGCCGACATCCCTTTGTGAAGGGAAGATCTTGCCCCTCAAGCCTGATGGGGTTCTTTGCGGAGGTGACCAGGAAGATTGATTGAGGGTAGTGCAGTAGATGTGGTCTACATGGATTTTAGTAAGGCATTTGACAAGGTTCCACATGGTAGGTTTCTTCAAAAGATCAGAGGGCAAGGGATCCAGGGAGGCTTGGCCGTGTGGATTCAGAATTGGCTTGGCTGTAGAAAGCAGAGAGTTGTGGTGTGGGGAGTACATTCGGATTGGAGGACTGTTTCTAGTGGTGTCCCACAGGGATCAGTTCTGGGACCTCTACTTTTTGTAATATTTATTAATGACTTAGATGAGGGTGTGGAAGGCTGGGTTAGCAAGTTTGCAGATGATACAAGATCAGTGGTGTTGTGGATAGTGTGGAGGGCTGTCGAAGCTTACAGAGGGATATCGATAGGATGCAGAGCTTGGCTGAGAAGTGGCAGATGGAGTTCAATCCAGAGAAGTGAGGTGGTACACATTGGAAGGATTAACTCCAAGGCAGAGTACAAGGTAAATGGCAGGATTCTGGGCAGTGTAGAGGAGCAGAGGGTTCTGGGGGTTCATATCCACAGATCACTGAAAGTTGCCTCAGGTGGATAGGGTAGTTAAGAAAGCTTATGGGATGTTAGCTTTCATAAGTCGTGGGATCGAGTTTAAGAGCTGTGAAGTAATGATGCAGCTTCACGAAACTCTGGTTAGACCATACTTGGAGTACTGTGTTCAGTTCTGGTTGCCTCATCTTAGGAAGGATGTGGAGGCATTGGAAAGGGTGCAGAGGAGACTTACCAGGATGCTGCCTGGATTAGAGAGTATGGATTATGAGGAGAGACTAAAGGAGCTAGGGCTTTACTCATTGGAGAGAAGGAAGATGAGAGGAGACATGATAGAGGTGTAGAAAATATTAAGAGGAATAGATAGTGGACAGCCAGTGCCTCTTTCCCAGGGCACCAATGCTCCATACAAGAGGGCATGGCTTTAAGGTAATGGGTGGGAACATCAAGGGAGATGTCAAAGGGAGGTTTTTCACCCAGAGTGATTAGTATATGGAATGTGCTGCCTGGGGTGGTGGTGGAGGCTGATATGTTGGTCAAGTTCAAGAGATTGTTAGGTAAGCATATAGAGGAATTTAAAATAGAGGGATATGTGGGAGGAAAGGGTTAGATAGTCTTAGGTGTGGTTTGAAGGTTGGCATAACGTGGGCCGAAGGGCCTGTATTCTATGGTAATACTTTGCGGGAGCATAATTAGGTACATAATTAAGATAAAGAATCAGAATATCCATTCAAATGCTTGGTTAGAGGTTGGTTTTGAAGTGTGCCTTTAAAGAGATGTTGAAGTTGATTAAGGAGTGATTTCTGGAGAGCACAAGGTTACATGAGTACAACAACATGGTGGTTAACTTACAGATGCATGGCAATTACTTATCTTGGCTATTTCAACATTATCTCCCAAACCTGGGATCTCTGCTATTAAGGTATATAGGTCCACCATCTCCAACAAGTTCCCCTTCATGTCACACACCTTCCCTTGGAAGTATATTGCCAGTGTCTCATCTAAGTCTAAATCCTGTAACTCCTCTCTGAGAGCACCTTCATCATGGGGGCTGCAGGAGTCAAGAAGGAGCTCACCACCACCTTCTCGGGCAATTAAGGATGGGCAATAAATACTGCACTCATCATTGATGCCACATGTTGAAAAATAAATTTAAAAATTCTGCTTTTTGGCTGCATAGTGACACGGTAGCAGGTAGCATAGTGGCAGGCACAGTAGTCTAGTGGTTAGCGTAACGCTTTACAGTGCCAGCAACCCGGGTTCAATTCCGGCCGCTGTCTGTAAGGAGTTTGTATGTTCTCCCCGTGTCTGCATGGGTTTCCTCTGGGTGCTCTGGTTTCCTCTCGCATTCCAAAGACGTACGGGTTAGGAAGTTGTGGGCATGCTACGTTGATGCCAGAAGCATGGCGACACTTGCGGGCTGCCCAATGAACACTATGCAAGACGATGCATTTCACTGTTTCGATGTGCATGTGGCTAATAAAGTTATCTTATCTTAGTGAGTAGAGCTCCTAGCTCACAGTACCAGTGACCCAAGTTCAACCCTAACCTTGAATGCTGTCTTCGTGAAGTTCTCCCTCTGACTGGGCGGGTTTCCTTCAGATGTCAGTCATAGAGCTATACTGCATGAAAGTAGGCCCTTCAGCCCAACATGTCTGTGCTGACCAAGGTGCCTTCCTCAGCTAGTCCTATTTACCTGCATTTGGCCCATATCCTTCATGGGTGACATGAAGGGGAACTTGTTGGAGATGGTGGACCTATATAACTCCATCATAGAGGTCCCAGGTTTGGGAGGTAATGTGGGAATAGAGAAACAAAGGACTGCAGATGCTGGAATCTTGATGAAAAACACGATGATGCTGGAGGAACTCAGCAGGCCAGGCAGCATCTGTGGAGAAAAGCAGGTGGTCAATGTTTCAGGTCAGGACCCTTCTTCAGGACTGAAGGTAGGAAAAGGGGAAGCCCAATATATAGGAGGGAAAAGCAGAGCAGTGATAGGTGGACAAAAGGGGGGGTGGGGTGGGCACAGGGTGGTGATAAGTAGATGCAGGTCAGAGATAGTGATAGGTGGGGGAGGAGGAGAGAGCAGATCCACTAGGGGATGGGTCAAAGGTAAGGAGAGAAAAAAGGGGGCTAGAAAAGAGGCTAGGATAGGGAAGAAAAGAAGAATCATGGTTGGGGGGCATGGGGATTATTTAGTGGGAAAATTCGATATTCATGGCATTAGGCTGCAAGTTTCCAAGATGGAAAATGAGGTGCTGTTCCTCCAGTTTGCACTTGGAATTCTCCTGGCAGTGGAGGAGGCCGAGGACTGACATATCAGTGATAGTGTGGGAGGGGGAGTTGAAATGACTGGCAATGGGGAGATGCAGATCATGGTTACGGACGGAGCACAGGTGTTCTCTGAAATGGTCACCTCGTTCTGTGTTTGGTCTCACCAGTGTAGAGGAGGCCATTCTTGATGCACTGAATGCGATAGATGATATTAAGGGAGGTGCAGTAAATCTGTCTCACCTAAAAGGGTTGTTCAGGTCCCTGAATGGAGGTGATGGAGGTTGTACAGGGACAGGTGTTGCACCTATGGCGGGGGCAGTGGAAAGTCCCCAGAGTGGGAGCAGGAGGGGTGGTCTAGGGAATTGCGGAGAGTGGTCCCTGCAAAAGGCAGAAAGGGGTAGGGAGGGGAAGATATGCTTGCTGTTGGGATCCTGTTGGAGATGGCAGAAGTGGTAGAGAATGATGTGTTGGATATGTGGGCTGGTGGGATGAAATGTGAGGAAATAGCCTCGGCAAGTAACTGCCATGCATTCTGAGTAATCCAAAAAGTTAACCACCATATCCCTTGAAACCTTAACCATCCATGAACCTGTCCAAATATCTCTTAAACATTTGTAACTGTACCTGCATCTACCTCTTCCTCTGGCAACTTGTTCCATCTACCCAGTGGCCTCTCTGTGGAAAAACTTGCCACTCAGATCTCCTTTAACGTTTCCCCTCCCACCTTAAATCTATGTCCTCTGGTTTTAGGAGACACAAGAGACTGCAGGTGCTGAAATCTAGAGCAACAAACAATCTGCTGGAAGAACTCAGCAGTTCGAGCAGCATCTGTGGAGCGAAATCAACAAGGGATGTTTCGCATCGAGACTCTACTGCTGGCCCTGATGAAAGGTCTCGACCTGAAATGTCGACTGTCCATTTCCCTCTACAGGTGTTGTCTGACGTGCTCAGTTCCTCCAGCAGTTTGTTTTTTTTTCCCATCTAGTTTTAGACTCCCCTACCCTGGTAAAAGACTATAACCACCCATTAAAAAGACATAAGGGTTGATATGTTGATTGTCCACTATAAATTGCCCCTCGTGATAGAATTGATGGGAATGTGGAGACGAGGTTGCCAAGAAAATTGGGTAATGGATTACTTTGTAAAATAGCATAGACTCAATGGGATGAATGGCTTCCCTCCATGTTGTAAGGAAATATGGAAATTCAGAACAATGTCTTTAGTTCTTTTCCAGTCCACTGGAGAAAGCAAATGTTGCCTCTTCCAAAGTACAACATCTCCAAGGTCTGGATCATTGCAGTCAAGGTTCTGGAGTGGGCTTTGGACCCACAGCATTGTAGTTTCATTCTAAGAGTTCTATGCATTGAGCCCTACTGATGTACTCCCCAGTGTGCTTCCCTGAAAGCTGCTTGTTCTGGGCACAGCTTTCTGTCAGAACAAAAAGATGTCATTCAGATGTTGGGGGGAAAAAAAAAAAAAATTTTTTTAAATAAACAATTAGTGCACTAAAGCTTGGCTGGAGACTGGATTCCATCAGCTTTCAGTCTAAAGTAACTGTCAAGGAAGAGGAACAGAGGTTATCAGTGTGTTAAGTGTGAGTTCCTGTTTGATTGATGCAGCTGTTATTTTTATCCCTGCAGCAGTCCATTTGGAAGGTGTTTTAATTAAGTATGTTAGCAACATGTTAATCTTTCCATCTTTCTCCTCTTTGCACTTAGCCCCTCTTACAATGCAAGACTGCTCAGTAAAAATAATTATGCTCTGATTCAGTGTTTAAAACAAGTGTATTGTCGCATCCACCCATATCATAAGGCTTGCACTGCAAAATGCATTTCATTGGATGTGAATACCTTAATCATTTGAAAAGCAGACAAACTAAATGTAGGTTATTGGCTATTTAAGGGAGAGAAGGAAATATACATCACTCAGTGTGGGGTATCTGGAGTTCTCTCAACCTGACTTAGTCATTGAGTATATTCAAGGGTAACATTGGTACATTGTTGGACACTGAGGGAATCCAGGTTATAAGAACAAGGTGAAGAATTAGAACTCGGGTGGCAGGTTCAGGCAGAATATAAAACTGTTCAACAAAAGGAGACCATTCAGCCTATCAAGCAGGGACAGTATGTTGGTGCCAGAAGTGTGGTGACACTTGAGGGCTGCCCCAGAACACTCTACGCCAACATAGCATGCCCACAACTTTCTAACCCGTATATCTTTAGAACGTGGGAGGAAACTGGAGCACCCGGAGAAAACCCACGCAGACATGGGGAGAACATACAAGCTCCTTACAGACAGTGGCTGGAATTGAACCTGGATCTCTGGTGCTGTAAAGTGTCACACTAACTGCTGCACTACTGTTGCCTGCCCAGTCGATCAGGCAGTGTCTGTGGAGAGAGGAAAACTGAGTTAGTATTACAGCCAGATAACCTCTAAGCAGAGCTGGTTGGTTCCAGTACAAGCAGAGAAAGTGAGTCGTGGAACAAAATTTGACACCAAACCATAAAAGAAGCTATTAGGGCAGATACCCAATACTTGGTCAAAGAGTTAAATTTTCAGGTGTGCCTTAAGGAGAAGTGGAGGGGAGGCAGGGGAATGGTTTAGGTAGGGAAGTCCAGAGCTTGGGACCTCATTAACTAATTGCACTGCCACTTATGCCTTTAAATTCAGGAGTGATATAAGGGGCCGGAAATAGAGCAGTCCAGCTATGTGAGGAGACAGTAGATCTGGTGGAGATATGGAAGAGTGAGAACATGGAAAGATTTGAAACTAATTCTTCTTGAAGATCGTAGAAACTGGTGGGTGTCACAGAAGATCTACCACCTCACAGCTCCAGCAAGCGGGATTCAATCCTGACCTTCAATGCTGTCTGTGTGGAGTTTGCACACGTTCTCCCTGTGACCGTGTGTTTTTCCCCCCAGGTGCTCCTGTTTCCTCCCACGTCCCAAAGACAGACAGGGTGGTAGGTTAATTGTCTGCTGTAAGTTGCCCCTGGTGTGTAGGTGAGTGGTAGAATCTGGGGGGAGTGTGGGGAGAATGAAATGGGATCAGTGTAGGATTAGTATGAATGGTTGGCACAGACTTGGTGGGCTGAAGGGCCTGTTTCCACGCTGTCTGACTCTATAAGGCTGAAGGTTTTTAAAATTTAGGTGTTGCTTAACCATGTCAACGTGCATGGGGGAAACTTGTGTAATATTAATACTCAAAATTACAAATAATTAAAAAAAAATACCTAAACACATAATGAGGTGCCATTGTGGCACAAGTCATATCCCAGCACCATCCCTCTCCACCACCCATGAACACAGAAAAAAGAAAAGAAATGGCCCTGGGGAACATTCAGCTTTCCAAAATACTCATGATGAGCCAACCTTTTTCCCAGATACCTGCAGTAATTCATCTTTGTCCTTTTCAATCTGATATTTAAATGACCCTTTTACACGCAAAAGCAATAATCTTCCAAATGCTCGAATATTCCTAGCCCTTTCTGTTCTGCTGATAGAGATCAAGTAACACATAACTCATATTAAGCAGGAACAAGAGGTGCAATATGCTTCAGTGTCAGCACATAGTTGTATGGCACAGAAACAGGCCCTTTGGCCCAACTCAGCTATGCCAACCAATGTGCCTTCCAAAGCTGCGAACAGAACATTATAGCACATCACAGGCCCTTTGGCCCACAATGTTGTGCCAACATTTTATCCTGCTCTAAGATCTAACTAACCCTTACCTCCCACATAGCCCTTCATTTCTTTATCATTCATGTGTTTAAGAATTTCTTAAATGTCCCTAATGTATCTGCCCCTCAACCTCTGCAGGCAGTGTGTTACATGCACCCACCACTCTGTGTAAAATCCTTACCCTGACATCCCCCTTATATCTTCCTCTAATCACCTTAAAATTATGTCCCCTCGTGTGAGCCATTGTTGCCCTGGGGAAAAAGTCTGTGACTGTCCACTAGATCTATGCCTCTTATCATCTTGTACACCTTTATCCAGTCACCTCTCATCCTCCTCCTCCTCTCCAAAGAGAAAAGCCCTAGCTCACTCAACCTATCCTCATGACATGCTCTCCAATCCAGATGTCATTGTAGTAAATCTCCTCTGCACCCTCTTTAAAGCTTCCACATCCTTCCTATAAACGAGCAACCAGAACTGAACCCAATACTCCAAGTGTGGGCTAACCCAAGTTCTGTAGAGCTGCAACATCACCTTGCGGCTCTTGAACTCAATACCCCGACTAATGAAGGACAACACACCTTATGCTTCTTAATAACCCTATGGACCTGCGCGGTAACCTTGAGGAATTTATGGACGTGGAGCCCAAGATCCCTCTGTTCCTCTACACTGCTAAGAGTCCTGCCATTAACCTTGTATTTTGCTTTCAAATTCGATCTCCCGAAGTGTATCACTTCACACTTTTCCAGGCTGAATGTCATTTGCCACTTCTCAGCCCAGCTCTGCATTTTATCAATATCCTGTTGGAATCTACATCAACCTTCTACACTATCCACAACACCACTAACCTTTGTATCATCAGCAAATTTACTAACCCACCCTTCCACATCCTCATCCAAGTCATTTATAAAAATCACAAAGAGCAGGGGTCCCAGAACAGATACCTGTGGAACACCACTGGTCACCGACTTCCAAGCTTCTCTTTAGAGAGGAGAATGAGAGGTGACTTGATAAAGGTGTACAAGATGATAAGAGGCATAGATCAAGTGGGTAGTTAGACTTTTTCCCAGGGTGAAATGGCTAACACGAGGGGACATAATTTTAAGGTGATTAGAGGAAGGTATAGTGGAGATTTAGAAGAAGGAGGCATGATGTATTGAATGAGCCAGTTTGATTTTGTTCTTCCCACTGTTTCAATGTATTTTTACTTGAGTTTGTAGACTCACTGCCAATGTCATCTCACACACTGATCTCCCAAACAGCAGCAAATCACAAGCCCAAAACTTCAAAGAGTTAAATAGTGGGGGACCCAACACCGACCCCTGTGGCAGACCAAAACTCTACCTATCATAGTCTTGTATACACTGGGCAGCCACAACCCTCTGGCATAGAGATTTCTTAAGATTTATAGTCCTCCAAGAGGAGAAAATCCTCTTCATCTGAATCCCCCAAGAATTTTCCCCTATCAAAGGAAACATCCTCCCAACATTTTCCAACCATGTCTTCCAAATCTATGTCTTCTGTACAAGATGTGTCCAAGCAGGCTGTAAGTGAAGAGGTAAGGAATTATTGATGGCATATGGATTTACTTCAACTGCTCTGCCTAGGACTGCAAGAAACTGTAGAGAGTTGTGGACACAGCCCAGCGTGTCACGGAAACCAGCCTCCCCTCCTTGGACTCTGTCTTTACCTCTCACTACCTTGGTGAAGCAGTCAGCATAATCAAAGACCCCACCCACCCGGGTCATTCTCTCTTCTGTCCTCTTCCATCAAGTAGAAGATACAGGCGACTGCAGGCATGTACCACCAGGCTTAAGGACAGCTTCTACCCCACTGAGATAAGACTATTGAACGGTTCCCTCATATGATGAGATGGACTCTGACCTCACGATCTACCTTGTTGTGACCTTGCACCTTATTGCACTGCACTTTCTCTGTAGCTGTGACACTTTACTCTGTACTGTTATTGTTTTTATCTGTACTACCTCGATGCACTCTGTACTAACTCAATGTAACTGCACTGTGTAACAATTGATCTGTACGATAGGTATGCAAGACAAGGTTTTCACTGTACCTCAGTATGTGACAATAATATACCAACACCAATTTTTGTATATTTCCTATAGATTAATATATATTGATCGAGCTTTGAGATGACTTGGCAGAATTAATCAAAGATGTTACCTGTTCACTATGATCAGTTTATAACTGCTTTAACAGAGGATAGAAAAATTATGGTATGTGTTCCCTCCTGTTGTTTTAACAATTATTTAATGTAGACAATCAGCAGAGGTCAGAGGCCGGCATGGCTACTGAGGCATAAACAGAATATTCCCTCAAGTGGAAAACGCCTTACTAATGTCTCAGACAGTACAGAGGGGAGCCAAGGACACATTCTGGCAAGTCATCCATTCTGTCTAGTGTGAGTCTCTAAATGAAGAACAAAGGGAAAAGTGACCTGCTGTGTTTTTTGTGTTAAACGGCTAATGCTTCCCCAGATGACAGAGCAGGGAACTCCAGAGAATTTGGAGGACTTCACAGGGAATTTTCATTAGAAGGCAAGCCTCATTAAAGCATGATGATTTGGCTTATAAAAATCCATTATCTCATACAAATGGTGGGGCAAATTGAAATTAATTATTAGGTACAATTTTGTGAAACAGTGATTAAGCATTTGAGAGTGATTTAACAAGGATCTTTTGTAAGTGTTTCAGGAACTGAAGTGCTCTGCTTTACAGGAAATTTGCAGGGTTCAGAAAAGTAACAACACTTTTTATTAAAATTGGAGAATCTAAAATGGAGGGCCTAGTCTCGGGATAAGGGGTCAGGAATTTAGGACTGGAATAAAGGAAATCCCTTCACTCAGAGAGCTGTGAGTTTTTTGCATTTGTGGATGGTTGTGGGTGCTCACTCTCTGAATATAGTCAAGGATTACAGAGGGATAAACCGATATGGGGAAAGGGTGAACAAACCCTGATTCAGTTCTGATTGCCTCTTTACAAGAATGATGTGGAAGCTACAGAGAGGGCGCAGAGGAGATTTAGCAGGATGCTGCCTGGATTGGAGGGCATGTCTTATGAGGATAGGTGAGTGAGCTAGGGTTTTCCTCCTTGGAGAGAAGGATGATGAGAGGTGAATTGATAGAAGTGTACAAGATGATAAGAGGCATAGATCGAGTGGACAGTCAGAGACTTTTTCCCAGTGCGACAATGGCTAACACCAGGGGACATAATTTTAAGGTGATTAGGAAAATATAAGGGGGATGTCAGGGGTAAGTTTTTTACACACAGAGTAGTGGGTGTGTGGAACGCACTGCCAGCAGAGGTTGTGGGGGTAGATGCATTAGGGACATTTAAGAAACTCTTAGACAGACACATGAATGATAAAGAAATGGAGGGCTATGTAGGAGGGAAGGGTTAGATAGATCTTAGAGCAGGATAAAATGGCGGCACAACCTTGTGGGCTGAAGGGCCTGTACTGTGCTGTAGTGTTCTATGTTCTAAACAAGGTACTGGAAGAATTCAGTGTGCTCGCCAGTACCTATGGAGGGAACTGGACAGTTAATGTTTTGGGTCAAGGCCCTTCATCTGGATTCAAAGAAAAGGGGAGATGGGAGAGGGGAGAACGGTCAAAAAGTAGAGTTAAGGATGAGGATAAACTGAGCTTACTGAACGGCAGAACAAATCCTTATGATAGTGTCACCTATTACTGCTCCTATTTCCAATATGGAGCCTATAATGTTAGACAGTTCTTCAGAGGAGAATTATCAAATAAAATTGTACATTACAATGAAGGGACTTTCGGGGGTCAACCAAAAGATTGGCCAAAGAAGTAGGCTTTGGGGAAACATGCAGTGGGACTCCCAGATTTTTCTCAGAGCTCTGAAATCTCTCACTATTTTGATAAGTTGACCTTGTGGGGAGAGGGGGAGGGAGGGCCAGATGGGCTGAGGCCAAATCCCCATAAATGGTAACATTATGATGGTGGTTTACAACGGAATGTCGTTGTCGTGGCTATCCCTCGAGGTCGAGGATGATGGTCTTCGTTCCGTTGATCAGAAGTAGCCCACAGAGCGAAGATGCCTGTGCATGTATTTGTTTAACATGTACTTGATGTTGCCCTAGAAAATGCACACGAGACTTCACAAATCAACCAACTGATTCCAATGACGTGGAAACCACGATGATTGGAGCTGCTGGATTTGTTGCAGCCTTCATCCGCCTTCACAGCCATTGAGTTTGAAATAACTTCGTCCGCCTGTTCCACCATTGAGGTCTTGGTTAGATTGTTCTTTGTCAGGGACCTCACCATCGACCTTACTGCCATGGGTGGTCCTACCAGGAGCATAGCTCCGGACGGCATCGCTCTCGGGATCTCAGAACCACACAAGCTTCTCCACCACGACAAGATGACAATCCATGGAGAAGAAAATGGAACTATTGTAACCCTCAATCATTACCTGAGTTAGTTATTCGCTTTCAAGATATGTTTATCAAAGAAAGGGCCACCATTTATTGACCATCCTTAATTACCCACGAGAAGGTGGTGGTGAGCTGCCTTCTTGAACTGCTGCAGTCCTTCTAGTGAAGACTTCTGGTATAGGGCAGGAAAAGTAGTGTAGTAGTTAGCATAAAGCTATTACAGCACCAGCAACTGGGGTTCAATTCCGTAAGGAGTTTGTATGTTCTCTCCGTGTCTGTGTGGGTTTCCTCCGGGTGCTCCGGTTTCCTCCCACGTTCCAAAAACATACGGGTTAGGAAGTTGTGAGCGTGCTATGTTGGTGCCGGAATCGTGGCGACACTTAGGGGCTGCCCTCAGAACACTCTACACAAGAGATGCATTTCACTGTGTGTTTTGATGTACATGTAACTAATAAAGATATCTTATCTTATACTCCTATAGTATTCTTGTGTAGGGAGATCCAGGATTTAGACCCAGGTGTGATGATGGTGTGTGATTGGATAGAAACATAAGATGTTGCATAAACTTTCAACCCTTGTCTTGTTAAGTTGTGGGTTTGGGAGGTGATGTCACAGCAGCCCAGGTGAGTAACTGCGAGGATTGTCTTGAAACAACCTTACCCTGACTTCCCATGTGAAGATTATGATTGCTTATGATGCAAAGGATCATTCTAAACATGCCACACACTTGGCAAAGGGACTTGTTAGGAACAAATGATCCTATAGAGGGTGGTGCGTATATGGAAAGAGTTGCCAGAGGAAGTGGTAGAGATGGGTACAATTACAACATTATAAAGACATTTAGACAGGTACATGGATAGGAAAAAGTTTAGAGGGATATGGGCTAAATAGAGGAAAATGGGACCAACAGGGGTAAACATCTTTGTCGGCATGGACGAGTTGGGCTGAAGGGCCTGTTCCTGTGTGGTTAACACTTTGATTCTGTGACTCTACCCAATCAAATAGTTAGGTTATAACTGCTTTTTACCCTCAACATATTTGCCCTTCATTTCACCAGAACCCTTGTAAACCTTATTGATCTTAGTTGGAATGTCATCCAGCTTTTGCGTCTTCTGTTGGGGAGGGAACATGACTTCTACTCCCCATTGTGAAAAAAACATCCTCGTCTTTTCACTCCACAGTGACTTAGCTCTAATATAAGGTTATAGAACGAATTTTGACCCCCACGCCACACAAGGAGTAAGCAGTGTTGCATCTCGTGGACCTGCTGTCTCACAAATCCAATGATCCGGATTCAACCCTGACCTGCAGTGCTGTCTGTGTGGAGTTTGCACGTTCTTCCTGTGACCATGGGGGTTTCCCTGGCTGCTCCAATTTCCTCCCACATCCCAGAGACATGCGTGTCTGTCAGCTAGTTGACCGCTGTAAATTTCCCCCAGTGTGTAGGTAGGGAGTAGAATCTGGGGATAGCTGTTGGGAATGTAGGGAGAATAAAATGGGACAAGTTTAAGCTGCTTGATGGTCAGCATAGATTCGGTAGGCTGAAGGGCCTGATTCTGCACCTTATGATTCTTTGACAAAGGGCGGAAGATGGGCAAGAGATGTGGGGGCTTGGTAAACTCTGAAGAAACTGAAGCTTCAGTGTTCCCCACAGTGAGTCTGTCTGGTTACCTGAGGGTATCTCTACCTGACAGTACTGTGGGAGCACCTTCACTGCATAAACGATGATTTTTGAGGAAGAAAGCTCATTCCCATCTTCTCAGGGATGCAATGGGGCAGGTTGTGAATATTGACCTTCCCTATGTGCCACCTTCTTGTACTAACCCTTTATTAATTGATCCCCATAATATTCAAAATCTACCAAACTCAGCCTTAAATATCCAAAGTGACTCAACCTCATGGCCCTCATGCTTAGAGAATTCCTAAGGTTTATTACCATGGATGAAGAAATGTTTTCAAATCTCTTTTATGAATGGCTGTCTCCTTATTTTGAGATCTGTGGTTCTAGACATCCCAGGCAGGGGAAACATCATTGCTGCCTTTTCCTGCTCAAGCCCCATTAAGAATTTTGTGTGATTCAATGGGACGTGAGGGACAAATTTTTTTTGCACAGAGGGTGGTGGGTATGTGGAACAAGCTGCCAGAGAAAGTAGTGGAGGCAGGTACAATTACAATGGCATTCAGACAATCACATGGATGGGAAAGCTTTAGAAGGATATGGGCCAAATGCAGGCAGATGGGACTAGTTCAGGTCGGTAACATGTTCGGTGTGGATGAGTTGGGCTGAATGGCCAGTTTCCGTGCAGTATGACTTTATGACTTGATCACATTTCATTCTTCTAAATTCCAAAATATCATCTCCAGTATCAGAGTAATGTGGCTCACTCTTAACTGCCCTTCTGATCTTGGCCAATAAGCCACTGTGATGCAACAAAATAAAATCTATCTCCCATAAATAAATTTCATCTAAATCATTAACTTCCATTGTAGATAATATAAGATATCTTTATTAGTCACATGTACATCAAAACACACAGTGAAATGCATCTTTCTGCACAGAGTGCTCTGGAGGCAGCCCGCAAGTGTTACCACGCTGCCGGCGCCAACATAGCATGCCCACAACTTCCTAACCTGTATGTTTTTGGAATGTGGGAGGAAACTGGAGCACCCGGAGGAAACCCACGCAGACACAGGGAGAATGTACAACCCAACAATGCTGGGAATGCTCAGCAGGTCAGGCAGCATCGGTTTGGAGGGAAACAGAGTTAAGCTTTCCTTTTAACTTACATGTTTAATCACCCTGTAATTGTTTCATGTAAATTATTTCCTTGTTTAATCTAGAGCAGAAAGCTGTTTTCTAAATAATGTACAGTTAATGATGTTTTTCCTATGTTGGCATTTCTACTTTGCCTTTGAATCTTCACCCAGTGGTAACCAGCAGGGTAAAACAATAATCTGTTGGCTAAAGATTGTTAGCAGATAATGACCATTATCAGCAACGAGAAAAGAGCAATTTTGAATTTACTTAATCAGCATTGACAAATTAATCCCACACTTTGACTGAGCTCAAAACTGATATCATGAGAGAAAGGGAGAGAAGTAAATAGGACAGTGAAGGTGTGTGTGTGTGTGAGAGAGAGAGAAAGAGAGGGGAGAAAGGGAGAGAAAGAGAGGGAGGGGGAGAGAGAGTGAGAGAGAGACAGAGATACAGAGAGAGAGATCAAGAGGGATGCTGTTGTTGTTATTGGTCATCTCCTAAGCATCACTATGGTGCAGGATTATCTAAAGGCAAGTACATAAGACCTATTCTATCAATTAGACAACTTTCTCACATCCCACCTTGTTAAGTGAACGATCCGAGTGTGGCCCACTGGTGCAGCTTGTTCGGATGATGCCTCACAGCTTCAGCGACCCAGGTTAAATCTTTACCTGGGGTGCTGTCAATGTGGAGTTTTCACATTCTCCCTATGACTGTATTCTCCCTTCTTCCTGGGATCTCCAGTTTCTGCCCACATCCCAAAGATGGGCAGGCTGGTAGGTTAATTGGCCACTGTAAATTGCCCCTAGAGTGTCAGTGAGTAGTTGAATCTGGGGCGGCTCGACAAGAATGTGACAAGAATAAGTTATAGGGGAAATAAGTGAAGGTATGGGAATGCTCTGTGAACCCACGTAGACTCAATGGGCCGAATGATCTCCTTCTCTGTTGTAGTAGTATAATTATAACTGATGCCCTCAAATTCGGTATGTTCCCTTTGACACTCACCAACTTTTACCAATGCACCATAGAAAGCATCCTATCTGGATGTATCACGGCTTGGTATGGGAACTGCTCTGCCCAGGACCGCAAGAAACTGCAAAGAGTTGTGGACACAGCCCAACGCATCGCGGACACCAGCCTCCCCTCCTTGGACTCTGTCTTTGCCTCTTATTGTCTTGGTGAAACAGCCAACATAATCAAAGACCCCACCCACCCAGGACATTCTCTCTTCTCTCCTCTTCCATCAGGTAGAAGATACAGGAGTCCGAGGGCACATACCACCAGGCTTAAGGACAGCTTCTATCCCACTGTGATAAGACTATTGAACGGTTCCCTTATACAATGAGATGGACTATGACCTCACGATCTACCTTGTTGTGACCTTGCACCTTATTGCACTGCACTTTCTCTGTAGCTGTGACACTTTACTCTGTACTGGTATTGTTTTTACTTGTACTACCTCAATGCATTCTGTACTAACTCAATGTAACTGCGCTGCGTAATGAATTGACCTGTACGATTGGTATGCAAGACAAATTTTTCACTGTCCCTCGGTACAAGTGACAATAATAAACCAATACATCAAGAAAAGTCTTTCCAATCAACTAAACTTTTGGAATGAACAAACCTCTCCTCCTAATCTCTCCAGGCTAGAGATTAAGAGAAATTAATTCCCACTGTAATAGAGTCAAACAGAACGGAAACAGGTCCTTTGGCTCAGCACATCAAGACTGACCATCAAGTTCCCTTCTACACTAACCTCAATTACTAACACTTGGTCCATACTCTTGAATGGCTTCTATACCACAGATAATGAATGAGCTGATGCCCTTTGATCACTTGTCGAGATATGTTAATTTGATAAGACTGTTCCCTGGCATGTGATAGAATCGAGCTCATTGAACTAGAGACACGAGTTTGAAACCTATCATGATCGCTGGGGTATTTAAATTCAGGAAAATGAATAAATCTATGATGAAAATGTTAGTGTCAGTAATGTTAACCAAAAAAATCTAGAAATGTAAATTATAAACAGAAAATGCTGAAAAGACTCAGTAACATCTTTAAGAGTCAATATTTCAGGTCAATACCTGAATTGTTTCTCTTTCCACAGATGCTGCCAAGTATTTCCAGCACTTTCTGTTTTTATTTCAGATTTTCAGCAGCTGCAGTATTTCAGTTCAGACCACCTTTGTGGATGGCTCATAACTGCAATGTCCCCGCCATTTAGAGACAATTGTGAGTGAGGAATAAATGTTTGCTTTGTCGGTGCATCCATATCCTGCAATAGGCTAAACGATTTTTTTTAAAGTCGGGATTTTCAATGAGGACTCCAGGAAAAATTGATTTTGCAATTATTCCACAAGCAGCAATTGGATCTGCCTGGTTTGGCGATGTTGAATGATGATCAGTTCTTAGGTAGGATGTTAGGGGGACTTCCTGCACAGTTATAACCACAAGATCTTTTACATCCTCCCAAAGCACATCTTTCCTGGAAGACAATATATCCATTGATGTGCAATGCTCTCAATTCTGTACTGAAGTGTCAACTTACATTATGTGCTCATGTCACAAGAGTGGAGTCTGATCCCACTTTCTTTTAACCCAAAGGCAATCATTGAGCTAAGCTGACATGTGCAGCAAGGAGGTTCTGAATCAAATAATTTAGTTGGCCTGCACCTAAGCCCCCACTTCATCAATGGCATAGTTGTTTGGATTTCCATTCATTAAGAATGACAGCCGATTGGCAGTGAAGTGAGTAGGCAGTAAGAACTATGGTTGAGGAAGCAGGGAGAATCAGCTCAACAATGGGTATGAAAAGCAAAAGCCATGGGAAAAGAAATTGCCTCAGTGCACAGTGATTAATGAGGCTCTTCATGATTTCTGACTGGCCTCTCATCAGCTCCTGAATCTGATTGAGCTACAACAGATGTCAGGGCACGGGAGCACAGCGCACAGAACTGCCACAAACTGCAATGAAGGGTGTTGCCTTTGGAATGACAATAACTATTTAGTGCTACAATGTTAGGGGCACATTTTGCAATGTTAAATATCTCTATATAAACAGAAGGTTGTTGTAATACCTTCAACCATTGCTGGCCATGGGTGTGTATCTCTCTATACCTCTCCTCCTTTGAATTCTCCTTAAAGCCTATCTATATGACCATTCTATTTTAATCGATCAGGTGTATCAATATCCCTAATGCATCAAAACCCTTTCTATAATAAAACTCTATCCTTTGCTTTGCATACTGATGTAAATTAATGCATCTGAAATAAAAATAACCTGCTGGTGCTAACAGATTCAGTTTGCTTCCTTTGCATGAATTAAAACTGAAGATTAATACATACCCCATAAGGTGTGTATTTATACCGTAACTATGCTCTTCCTCTGCGGGGCGCAGAGAAAATTCCAAAGCCATTGTTCCTCTATTGCTCAAAGGCAACTTTTTCTTCCTCTTACATAGGACTAATGTAACTTTTGTAAATTAACTTCTGAGGTTTTCATGCCGCTATATGGCCTTTTCATAGAGTTTGTTTCAAAGGTATCTCTATTGAATTTGTATCAAGCGTGTGACATGATCCATTGTTTGATCTTGAGTTATTCACTCAGAGGTTGCTTTGAGCAATGGAACTGACTTGGGTGCTCTGAAAGCTAGGAAAGACCCAACAGGCTGAACGCCCTCCTTCTGTACAGGAACAACTCAGTGATGCTTTCAGTGCTGCTCTGAGGTGTCAATCTACATTTTACACTCACGCCACAGGAGTAAACAGACTTTATTTTAACCCACTGAGCTAAGCTCAGAGCTTCATGGGAAGGTGATCTCTCATAGCGGGGTTGACTCCATAGTGAGAATATAAGAACAGTCTATCCTAATTCTTATGCCTACTGATATTTTCCGTATCCCATATGTCCTTATGATATTGGAGTCCATTCACACCATTAAGTCCAGGCCAGCTCACAGACCAATCCCATTCCCCCAATAAATTTTCCTTTAATCTATTCTCCCTACATTCTATTCAACTCCCCCCAGATTCTACCACTTACCCATTCACCACGGACAATTTAGAGTGGAGAATTAATCGACCAACTTGCATGTAGATGGGATGTGAGGGGAAACCAGAGCACCGTCCACTAGCAGTGCCACAGTCAATCAGTATCATGGTCAATCCTTTACCTTATGTCTACTCCCCTGCACCATCTCCCACAACAGCGAAGAGGGTTAGCATTGTATATGAGAGGGTTTGAATGTAAGAGTAAGGCCTTGGTGAGATTGTACCTGGAGCACTATGTACAGTTTTGGTCTCCTTACGTCAGAAAGGATGTACCTGTCATTGAGGGAGTGCCACAATGATTCACTAGATTAGTTCCAGGCAAGGTGGGTTTGCCATATAAGGAGAGGTTGAATAGACTGGGATTGCTATTGGTTTATTATTGTCCCATGTACCAGAATACAGTGAAAAGCTTTTGCTTGTGCCATCCAGAGTGATCATGCCATACACAAGTACATTGAGGTAGTAAAAAGAAAAACAGAATGCAGAATATAGTGTTCCAGTTATAGAGTAAGGGCAATGCAGACAGACAAATTACATGAAAGGGTCAGTGCAAGGTAGATTGGGAGATCAAGAGTTCAAGAGTTCATCTTTTAGTGCATGAGAAGTCTATTCAAGAGTCCGATAACTGGGATAAGCTGTCCTTGAGCCTGGTGGAATGTCTTCTCAAGCTTTTGTATCTTCTGCCTGACTGGAGAGGGAGAAGAAAGAATGAGAGATTTCATTGAAATACAGGTAGCTCTCGGGTCACATAAGGGTTCTACTCCTGAGAACTGTTCATAAGCCCGTTTCTCTGTAAATCAGAAACATCCATTTTCTATAGTAACCCATAATGTATCGCCCAACATACACCTGCTATAACTCTTTCATTTTGTTCGAATAATCACCTTAACACTACCTAGAATTAAACTAATGGAATATATATTGTATCCATTCATTAATGAATACCGTGAAATATTTTATTATTGCTATTATTACCAGCTTGAAAAAATGTTTTAAAAATGTATGGGAGTCTTTGCATCAAGTTGAATTTTCATAAGTCAGGTCATTTGTAACCCTAGGAGCCTCTGTATTCAAAATTCTTAAAGGACTTTGCCGGTCAAATACCGGAAAGATTAGAATTGGAATTGGTTTATTATTGTCACTTGTATTGAGATACAGTGAAATACTTGTCTTGCATACTGTTTGTACAGATCAATTCATTCATCAAGGTAGTACAAGGTAAAACAATAACAAAATGCAGGGTAAAGTGTCACAGCTACAGAGAAAGTGCAGTGCAGGAAGACAATAAGGTGCAAGGTCATAACAAGGTAGATTGTGAGGTCAAGAGTGAATCTTATCATACTAGGGAACCATTCAATAATCTTATAACAGCAGGATAAAAGTTGTCTTTGAGCCTGGTGGTACGTGCTTTCATGCTTTTGTATCTTCTGCCTGATGGGAGAGGGGAGAAGAGAGAATGTCCGGGGTGGGTGGGGTCTTTGATTATTCTGGTTGCTTTACTGAGGCAGCGAGAAGTATAAACAGGGTCCATGGAGGGGAGGCTGGTTTCCGTGATGTGCTGGGCTGTGTCCACAACTCTCTGCAGTTTGTTGCGGTCCTGGGCAGAGCAGTTGCCATACCAAGCTGTCATACATCCATGGGATGCTTTCTATGGTGTATTGATAAAAATTGGTGAGTGTCAAAGGGGACATGCCAAATTTATTCAGCCTCCTGAGGAAGTAGAGGTCCTGGTGAGCTTTCTTGGCTGTGGTACCTCCACGGTTGGACCAGGACAGGCTAATTGATAATGTTCACTCCTAGGAACCTGAAGCTTTCAACCCTCTCGACCTCAGCATCATTGATATATACAGGTGCATGTGCACCACCCACCTTCCAGAAGTCAAGGACCAGCTCTTTTGTCTTACTGACATTGAGGGAAAGATTGTTGTCATGATACCATATTACTAAGCTCTCTATCTCCTTCCCATACTCTAACTCATAGTTATTTGAGATTCAGCCCACTACAGTGGTATCATCTTGTAGATGGAGTTAGAACAGAATCTGGCCACACAGTCATGAGTGTGTAGGGAGTAGAGTAGGGGGCTAAAGATGCCTCCCAAGGTTAAGGATTCTACCACCAGGAGGCACAGTTTCAAAAGAAGGAAAGGCTGTTAAAGCCTGGGAAAGAGGAGAAACATCTTCACCTAGAGGGGCGAACCTTTGGAATTCTCTAGCCCTGCGCTCTTTGTGTTCATTCAAAGTAGAGGTCAATAGATAAGGGAATCAGGGGATAGTACTGGAGTATAGCGCTGAGGTATAAGATCAGTAGTAATTTTGGAGAGGGCTTGAAGGCTGAATGGCTTATTCTTGCTCCTATTTCCCATGTTCTCATATGTTAAGTTATTCCATCAGTTATTTGAAGGATTTTGCATTTACTGTAAGTGCTTTTATCAAACTGTAATTTTCTGTTTCAGAAAAATCTGATGCAATGGTTTAATACATACTTATCCTCTTTAAAAATATTCTGGTTATGGAGAAATTAAATTAACTGGCAAGGTCATTTCAAGTACATTAATATAAATGTTTAGTGACATGGCCGGATATTAACTCACTAAAGGCAATTTGGGAGTTGAATTTGAGTCCTATTGTTGAGTAAACAAGAAAGAAAATAATCTTCATCAAGTAGCCATCAGACAGTCTCATTGTAATTGCAATGAAGGATGTTTTAAAAGCTATTATTTGGAGAGACAAAAGGTCTCTAAAGATCTGATTTTTGAGGCAAAACATAACTCGTTAAATAACAGTGAAAATAAGTGCAGTCTATTGCTTGATTCATTTTCCATACCGTGTCTTGTTAGCAAATAAAGGTCCTGGAATCTTTCAGTAGAGATGGGGGCCATTTGGCCCATTTTTCCTCTTTTGACTCTTTTGAAAGAATGTTCCAAGTTAGTTCCTTTCCCAAGGTCTTTCACCAGAGCTCTGGAAACATTTATTTTTTGTAGAAGGATAGGATTGAGATGAAAGGGGCTGGAAGAAGGCTTGGGTGGGGCACAGCACCAGCACAAACTAGTTTAGACAATGACCTGCTTCTGAATGTTGAATAGTGGGAAATCTTCAAATATTTATCTCATTTCCAATTCATTGGTTATTGCTGCAACTACTTCCTCTGCCCTTATAGTTCATTGCAAAATAAATGATTAGCGCAACGCTGTTACAGCGCCAGTGATCGAGGTTCGATTCCCGTTGCTGTCTGTAAGGAGTTTGTCGGAAGGGCCTGTTACCATGCTGTAAATAAAATTTTTTAAAAAATCCATATCAACTCCCCAACAGCCAATTATCATAAATATCTGTCCATTGGTTAGCAAAGCTCATACCAGTGGAAATGATTCTCTCTTTCTCTTCCTCCAACACTCTTTGTAACTTTGAATGCCTGTACCAATTGTTACCATAACCTCCTCTGCTCCCAGGAGAACAATCTGAGTTTCTGTCAGTTTTCTCATGAGTAGTCCAACATCAGTAAATCTTGATTGCACTCCCTTAATCCCATTCTGAAGCTCAATCTCAGTAACCCTCGTATATGTTAGAAATAAGAGCAGGAGGCCAAAGTGGCCTTCCACCATCCAATAAGAGCTGAGCTGATATTTTGCCTCAACACTTCCTTGCCTGATACCCCTTTTCTTTCATTTATTCTTTTTTTGAGATCTTACATCTGGAATGGGCAGGTTGCCTTATGAGGAAAGATTGGACAGGCTGGACTTATAAATGCTGGGGCTTAGAAGAATGTGAGGAGACTTAATTGAAACATATAAGATCCTGAGGGGTCTTGACTGAGATATTGATAGGATGTCTTGTGGGAGAATCTAAAACTTGGGGTCACTATTTGAAAATAAAAGGTGGCTCATTTAAGTCAAAGGTAAGGCAAAGTTTTCTTTCTCTTGGAGGGTTGTGAGTCTTTGAATCTCTCTCTCAAAGGGGAATGGAAGAAAAGAGTTTGAAATTTTTAAGGAAGTAGCAGATACGTAGATTCTTTATAAGCAAAGGGGTGAAAGATTAGATGGAACAGAGGTTTCAGTCAGATCTCATTCAATTTCAGAGCAGGGTCGAGAGGCTTAGTGGCCTGCTTCTGTTCCTGATTCATATGTTCAATGACTTTGTAAGTAAGGGCAGCATTTATTGCCAGTTCTTACTTGCCCTTGAACCGAGTGACTTGTCAGGCTTTATAAGGGTCAACCATATTGATGGGTTTGGAAAGAAGGGTAGTAGTTCCTGAATAAAAAAATCAATGAACCAGATGAGCTTTTAAGCAAATCCAGTAATTTTGTAGCTAACATTACAACGATTTTTCCCCTCCTGCAGATTTATTAACTGCATTTAAATTTCGCGGCTTCCGTGGTGAGGTTTGGACTCGGGTATCTGCACTGTTAATCTAGCCCTCAGGATTACTGCATCAAAATCAAACAAAATCTGCAGATGCTGGAAAGCTGCAACAAAATCAAAAGAGCTGGAAAAATTCAACAGGTCAGGCAGCATCCATGGAAAGAGAAACAGTTAATGTTTTTGGTCTGACGATGGGTCTCAGACCTGAGACGGTAACAGCTTCTCTTTCCACATCTGTTGCCTGACCTGCTGTGTGTTTCTAAAACAAGATATCTTTATTAGTCACACGTGCATCAAAACACACTGTGAAATACATCTTTTTGCGTAGTGTTCTGGGGGCAGCCTGCAAGTGTCGCCACGCTTCCGGTGTCAACATAGCACATACCTCGGGATTACCACTTACCTGCCGCACTATCACGCAGCTCCTGAATTCCAAAGGTCCGACGATCTTGAATGCGCTTAATGACAGAAAATTCCAAAAGCTTGCCTCATTTGACAGCAGAATATTCTTCTCATCTCTGTTTCAAGTGGCCAGCCCCTTCACCCTGAGACAATGACCCCTAATTCCAAGCTTCCCCAACAGAAGAAACACCCTCACCATATCTATCCTGTGAAACCCCTGAAGATATCCTTTCACTCAACCTTATAGTCAACCCAGTGACTTTTTTTTGTTGTCCAGCCTCCAAGCTATATCCTACCTTAAATAAAGAGGCACAACATGGTGGGCCGAAGGGCCTGTTTTGTGCTGTATCGTTCTATGGTTAAGAGAACACAAGTGTAAACAGCACTCTAGATATGGTCTCTATACCATTGAAACAAGACTTCCTTACGTTTATATACCATGACTAGGGTCAGAGATTCATAGAGACACAGCACAGAAACAGGCCCTTCAGTCCACCTGAGTCTATGCTGAACATTAACAACCAATTTGCATTAATCCTACAGTAGTCCTATTCTTTTTATTCAGCTCAAATTGTCATCTACTACCCCCTATTTCTACCTACACACCAGGGGCGATTTACTACAGTCAAATAATCTACTGACCCACACATCTTTGGAACATGGGAGGAAACTACAGGGTGTAGATTTAAGGTAAGAGGGAAAAGATTTAAGATCAGATATCTTTAATAGTCACATGTACATCGAAACACACAGTGAAATGTATCTTTGCATAGAGTGTTCTGGGGGCAGCCCGCAAGTGTCTCCACGCTTCCAGTGCCAACATAGCATGCCCACAACTTCCTAACCCGTATATCTTTGGAACGTGGGAGGAAACCGGAGCACCTGGAGGAAACCCACGCAGTCAGGGGGAGAATGTACAAGCTCCTTACAGACAGTGGCCGGAATTGAACCTGGGTCGCTGGTGCTGTAATGGTGTTACACTAACCGCTACACACTGTGCCTCAAAGGGACCTGAGGGGCAACACTTTCATGCACAATGTAGTGGGTCTATGGAATGAGCTGCCAGAAGAAGCGGATGAGGCGGGTACAATAACAACATTTAAAAGACACTTGGACAGGTACATGGATAGGAAAGGTTTAGAGGGATATGGGCCAAATGTGGGCAAATGGGACTAGCTTTAATGGGCATCTTAGTCAGATGGGCAGATCCTTCTTCAAACAGACAGTTTTGGCTTGACTGAATCCCTGGACTGATTTCCAATCTCTCCCACTCTCGGGTTATCAGATTTACCTGTATCAGGCTATTGCTTAGACATTCCCTCAATGACCTAGCAGAGTTCTGCAGCGTTCTCCCCGTGACCGCATGGGTTTCCTCCGTGTGCTCTGGTTTAGAGTCATAGAGTAATACAGAGCACATGGAGGAAACCCACGCAGTCACAGGAAGAACATGCAAACTCCACACAGACAGTACCCAAGGTCAGGATTGAACCTGGGTCTCTGGTGCTGTTAGGCAGTGGCTCTACAAGCTGTGCCACTGTGCTGTCCTCCTCAATAAATCTTGCATTTCATTTGCCTTCTTCATTACCAGCTAAACCCAAATGGCAGATGAAGTGAATTAAAGTTATATTTACACTTAGTCAGTGCTGTAAAACTCTGCAATGTCATTGGGGGAATGTCCAAGCAATGCCCTCATGCAGATAAATCTGATAACCTGAGAGCAGGAGAGAGATTGGAAATTAATCCAGGGATTCAGTCCAGCCGATACTGTCTGTTTGACAAAGGATCTGCCCATCATTCTTGGGCATTTGCTAACCAATTATTAAAAGATTCCTACATTTAAAGGAAGACACCAAGAGTTTATATTATATGTAAGGACATGGGATGAGAAAAAGTCACCTTCCACAGCTATCAAGCTTGTAGAAATGTTGCTAATCAACAACTTTAATGAGAGCAACCAGCACACTAAGTACTTCCATTACTGACCATTGGTCCATAGGGGATATCTGTGCTGAGTACAGCACACTCCAATTTTTCTGCTCCCTCAGCACTTTATTCCACATGAACACAGAAGATTAAAACACACACACACACAGATCTAAATGATCCAACAGCTTAGACACCACTTCCATGGACTGTTCTTAAAATGGACGATTAATTCCAGCCATCCAATGCTCCAAATCCCTCAGTGTTAGTTAGACTATATAGAGTATAGAAAACTGACATAAGCAAACAGATGCAGTTGGTATCCCACTTGAAAGCTGTGTTTAATCTGTTACTTCAAGTGCACAGGAAAGGTCTATTAGACAGGAGTGGTCCTGGTGAGAGTTAGTTTATGGGGCCTGCTTCCCTAATAGTCACTTCATTTTAATTGTCCCACTGGTCGTGTAACTGGTTATCATTTACGAAGCTATTGCTTATAATAGATTGAAAATACAAGGTGTTTTAGAGTACTTGCTGACTTCTATGTGGAATGGCACACACAGTGGCACAGTTAGTAGAACTGCTGCCTCACAGTGCCAGAGACTGGGGTTCAATCCCGACCTCAGGTGCCGTCTGTGTGGAGTTTGCATTTTCTTGCGCGTTGGTTTCCTCCGGGTGCTCCGGTTTCCTCCCACGTCCCAAAGGGGTGCATGTTGGTCGGTTAATTGGCTGCTGTAAATTGCCTTTTGTATGTAGGTAAGTGGTAGATCCTGGGGTGAGTTGATGAGAATGAGGGGGAGAATAAAAATGGGAATAACGTAGGATTATTTTAAATGGGTGGTTGATGGTCAGCACGGACTCGGAGAGACGAAGGGCCTGTTTCCATGCTCTATCTATGACTGTGACATTAGGGTTGGGATTAGGATTACATCAAAGGTCAGACTGATCTATCATGGACTCTATCATACTGAAGCATTCATAAATTTGACACTAGGGAATTAAAGGCTGTGGGGATTCCCTCTACTCTACTCCTTATACATTCATGACTGTGTGGCCAGATTCTGCTCTAACTCCATCTGCAAGTTTGCAGATGATACAACCATAGTGGGCCGTATCTCAAACAGCGATGAGTTGGAGTACAGGAAGGAGATGGAGAGCTTAGTGACACGGTGTCATGACAACAACCTTGCCCTCAATGTCAACAAAACAAAAGAGCTGGTCATTGACTTCAGGAAAGGGGGTGGTGTACATGCACCTGTCTACATCAATGGTGCTGAGGTCGAGACGGTTGAGAGCTTCAAGTTCCTGGGAGTGAACATCACCAACAGCCTGTCTTGGTCAAATCACGTAGATGCCATGGCCAAGTAAGTTCACCAGCGCCTCTACTTCCTCAGGAGGCTAAAGAAATTTAGTTTGTCTCCTTTGACTCTCACCAACTTTTACCGATGCACCATAGAAAGCATCCTATCTGGATGTATCATGGGTTGGTACGGCAAGTGCTCTGCCCAAGACTGCAAGAAGCTGCAGACAGTTGTAGACACAGCCCAGCGTGTCACGGAAACAAGCATCCCCTCCTTGGACTCAGTCTGTACCTCTCATTGTCTTGGTGCAGCAGCCAGCATAATCAAAGACCCCACCCACCCGGGACATTCTCTCTTCTCCCCTCTCCCATCAGGCAGAAGATACAGGAGCCTGAGGGCACATACCACCAGGCTCAAGGACAGCTTTTATTCCACTGTTGAATGGATCCCTTATACCATGAGGTGGACTCTTGACCTCACCATGTACCTTGTTGTGACCTTGCACCTTATTGTCTACCGGCAAAGCACTTTCTCTGCAGCTGTGACGCTTTGTACTGTTATTGTTTACCTGTGCTACGTCAATGCACTCTGTACTAACTCAATGTATCTGCACAGTGTAATGAATTTATCTGTAAGAACGGTATGCAAGACAAGTTTTTCATTGTACCTCGGTACAAGTGCCAATAATAAACCAATACCAATACCAATACCACAGTAGAGACCCTTCAGCCCACAATGTTGTGCCAACTTATATAAACCTACTCTGTTATCAATCTAACCCTTCCCTCCTACACAGCCCATAACCCTCCATTTTTCTTACATCCATGTGCCTATCTAAGAGTCTTTTAAATGCCGCTATTGTATCAGCATCTACCACCACCCCCAGCAGTGCGTTCCAGGCACCCACTGCTCTCTGTGTAAAAAACCTACCTCTGATATCCCCCCTAAACGTTTCTCCTCTGACCTTAAACTGGTGAGCTCTGGTATTGGCCATCACCGCCCTGGGGATAAGGTGTTGGCTGTCCACTTGGTTGGGCAAGAAATTGAATGAGGATGAGTCATAATCTCACTGAATGACAGAGCAGGCTCAAGAGGTTTTACAACTTCTCTTATTCATAGGTAGGATGTGGGGTTTGCCAGCAAGGATAACATTAATTGACAACCTAAATACTCTTAGAGCAACAATAAGCTGCTGCAGGAACCCAGAAGGTCAAGCAGCATATGTGGAGGGGAAAGGAATTGTCAATGTTTCGGGTCAAGACCCTGCAATGGGTCCAGCTTCCACAACCTGCGTTAGGACGCAGGCAACGCAGTCTTGATTAACTTTTTAAGTTTACAAAGGGTAAAACAAAGAGGTCTTCCAGGATTGCATTAAAATGATCAAGCTTAGGGATAGCAAATGTATGGATGAGGGTTTCAGCTGCAGATGAGGTTGAGTATTTATACAGAAGTGTCAATAGGCAGCCTTAGTGATGACATTGATGTGCTGTCTGAAGCTTGTCTCACTGTCAGATATGAGACCAGCAATGTTCACCGTCTGGTATAGTTTCACACATTTGCAGGCAGACAGATGAAGTCAGTAGGTGGGGAACAGAGTTTATCAAGGAGGCTGAAAATAATGGCCTTTCTTTCGTACTTAGTTGATAGAAGTTTCTGATCACCCACACCTGGAAAGCAGGACCTTGGTTTAAATAAAAACATAGAATATAGAACATAGAACATTACAGATGTGATTTGATAGAGGTGTATAAGATGATAAGAAGCATAGATCGAGTGGACAGTCAGAGACTTTTTCCCAGGGCAACAATAGCTAACATGAGGGGACATCATTTTAAGGTGATTGAAGGAAAATATAAGGGGGATGTCAGGGGTAAGTTTTTTACACAGAGAGTGGTGGGTGCGTGGAACGCACTGCCTGCAGAGGTTGTGAGGGCAGATACATTAGGGATATTTAAGAGACTCTTAGATAGCCACATGAATGATACAGAAATGGAGGGCTATGAGGGAGGGAAGGGTTAGATAGATCTTAGAGCAGGATAAAATGTTAGCATGACATTGTGGGCTGAAGGGCCTGTACTGTGCTGTAGTGTTCTATGTAAGTGATTTAGAAGGGATTTGAGGTTGACCTTTTCCACCCAGAGAGTGGTGAGTGCCTAGAGTACACTGACAGTGAAGCAGAGTCAGTGACAGCATTTAAGAAATATCTAGATGAACACTTGAATCACCTTGGTATAGAGCACTATGGACCAAATCTGGAAGATGGGATTAATATGGATGAGTGCCCATTGGTTGGTGTGGACATAGTGGGCCAAATGGCCATTGTCCATGCTGTGTCCATGACTTTATTTAGCACCTCATCGGATAGAAGATGCTCCTTTGAAGTTCTACTGGAGTAACATGATGGAACTTTGAACTCATATGCCTGGGGTGGGAAATGGGAAACCTTGAAAGAACAAAAGGGAGTGAACATACCTGAATATCATCATGAAAGGTACCGGAGATCTTCAAAGTGCAAATCAAAGGCGTATGAGAGGAGAGGGCAAGAAAATGGTGTGTGGAAAAGAGACATGTAAGTTTTTCTGTGTCCCAGCTCACTGGTCAAGTCTGAGTGACTTTTCAGTATTTGAGCAGCTGACTGGAATCCTTGTCTGCTGAGAAGGTGCAGTGCTTTTGCCATTGGTTCTTAGTTCCTGGGCATGGTACCCAGATTTGGTTACCTGAGTCATAAAGGATCCATGTCATAGCACAAGTGTCAGAAAATTACCCCCAATCCACTGCCTATATTGAGACAAGATACTCATCAAGGCACGTAGACTGTGATATCAAGGCATTTAGAAAATAATAGGATTGACTAGAGTCAACATGGAATTATTAAAGGGAGATCATATTTGACTAATCTTTTGAGTTCTATGCATCTAATAGAGTATGAAGGAGAATTAGCAGATATTTGATTCAAGTTTTTGATGAGGTCCCACTTAAAAGGTAGGGGAATAGGGCTAGATCATGTGGAATTGAGGGCAATGTACGAACCGTGATTGAGAGTTGATTAACAGATAGAAAACAAAGAGTAGGAAAGACAAGACGGTCTCAGATTGATAGGCTGTGACCAATGGGTACGACAAGGATTGGTGTTCGAGCTCCAACCACTCGCAATCCATATCAACAAGTTGGCTGAGGGCACCATTTCCTAGTTTGCTGATAACAAAAAACATAATGGCAATATCAGTAGTGATGAGGAAGAGGGGCTCAAGGGGATACTGACAAACTGAGAGAGTGCTGGCAGATGGAGTATTATGTGTAAAGATGTAAGGTTATCTACTTCAGGAGAAAAAATAGGTATGTGGAGCACTTTTTTAAATGATGAAAAACTGGAAATGTTGCTATTCGGTGTGTCCTTGTACACAAGTGACTGAAGTCTAAAACAAAGGTGCAGCAGGGACTAAGGAAGGCAAATGGTATGTTGGCTTTCATTGCTAGGGGATATGAGTACAAGAGTTAAGGTGTCTTGCTATAAGTATATTGGGCATTGGTGAGACTACACCTGGAGTATGATGTAGAATTTTGATCTCTTTATCTAAAAAGAGAGGTCTGACTTCAAGAAGATGTGCAGTGAAGATTTGTCATCCCGAACTGGTTCTTGGGATGATTAGCCTGTCGTAAGAGGAGAAACGGAGTAGGATGGGCTTCTATTTCCTAGTTTAGAAGAATGAGAGGTGACCTTATTGAAACTTGCAACATCCTTAGAGGACTAGAGGACTTTGGAATTCCTCAATCAGGGAGGATATTTCCCTGATTGAGGAATTCCAAAGCTACTCCCAAAATAGGAAGTAGACCAATTAGGACTGAAATGAAGGGAAATCTCTTCATCCAGAGGGAGGTGAATCATTGGAATTAGCTGCCCTGGAGATCTGTAGAAGCTCATTCATCAATTTCATCCCACACAGGGATTGATAGGTTCCTAGATATTGGACAAGTCAAGGGAAATGGAAATAGTGCAGGAAAATGGTATTGAGCTATCATGGTCTTATTGAATGGCAGACTAGACTCAAGAAGGAGCAGGGTCATACTCCTGTTCCTTTTTCTTAGATAAGATATCTTTATTAGTCACATGCACATTGAAACACACAGTGAAATATATCTTTTTGCGTAGAGTTCTGACGGCAGCCCGCAAGTGTTGCCACGCTTCCGGCGCCAACATAACATGCCCACAACTTCCTAACCCATACGTCTTCGGAATGTGGGAGGAAACCAGAACACCCGGAGGAAACCCATGCAGACACGGGGAGAACGTGCAAACTCCTTACAGACAGTGGCCGGATTTGAACACGGGTTGCTGGTGCTGTAAAGCATTATGCTAACCGCTACACTACCGTGTATGTAGGGAGAGTAGGCTAAAAGGGGGAAAGATCTGAAAGGGAACAGGAGAAAGGGTGGCTTTCTCTAGCACCTAGATTGCTGGACAGGGTATATTTCCACAGGTGATTCAACCAAGGGCAATCGCCAGAGAGAGAAAGAGACTGGGCATAAAGTTCTTATAAGGCCACATAATTCTCTGTCAGAATAAATTACCTCTTGGAACGGTGCCCCGGATGGTTGCAGTGCTGAGAGGCCAGCAGTTACCTAATTTGCTCATTTGTTTTTTTCTCTGTCAAGCCCATAGTTATAGGTTATAGTCGTGTGAAAAATGCATACTCCATGACAAATGAATAACCACTGGTGCCTGAAGGATATTGCATCAAACAAATCCAAGTCATTAGTCCTTTTCTTTGCATTAAAACTTTGAGGTGTTCGAGAGTGCTGCTCTCTAAGTCTCCAGTGGTCTTTCCCAAGATAATCTTCTACCACACCGATCATATATATCCCATCCATCACTAACAGTCAGCTTCAATATGACAGTAATTACAGTAACTCCAAAAATAATGCCATAAAATCACCATTTCCTTTCATAAAATTTTGCATAAAGCTATTCCAAGAGATTTATTTGCATTGTAAAGGCAGATAATTAAATATACAACATGGAACACATCATACAACAGTTCAACCAATAAAGATTACAAATATTCCCATTTATGCAAACCACTTATCATATCCATCATTTTAAACATAATGAGCCTACGTTAGGATTAATATAGCAAAGTTTACTGCTTTTAAAGCATGCTTATAGCAACAAATCACCAGTAGATGCAAATCAGAAAACATCCGGGGATATTTGAAGTTTTGAATTATTTTCTTTCTATACTTTGAAAGCTTTAGTTCAAACTGATGTTCAGCATCCGAGTGCAATGCACATTACTGTCTCAGTAGATGAAGTGGACCTAATTCCTGGATTTCAGAGGCAAATAAGTAGGTTGAAACTGTGTGCCAGGGAAGGGATGGAGGTTTATATCCATTGTGATTGGTCTAATGGAAGAAAATGTTCGAAACCTTCAGCAGGTCAGGCAGCGTCTGTGGAAAGAGGAGTTAATATAGCAGGACCAGAACCCTTCATCAAGACGTTGAAAAAGGAAACAACAAACAATCTGCTGGAGGAACTCAAGGGGTCGAGCAGCACCTGTGGGAGGAAAGAAATTGTCAACATTTCGGATTTCAGGACCTGATGCCGACAATTCCTTTCCCCCCACAGATGCTGCTCAACCCATCGAGTTCCTCCAGCAGATTGTTTGTTGCTCCAGATTCCAGCATCTGCAGTCTCTTGTGTCTCCATTGAAAGAGAGTAAAAACAAGTTAGCCCTAATAGGAGAGAAGGTGGGTGGGGGATGGGTGGAACAAAGGGAATTTCTCTGATAACAGGAGTCAAGAGGGGGTTATTACCTTCTTTGTTTGTGTGATGTATTGTAAATAGTGAGGCTGCTTGACATGCCCAGTAGGCCAAACAATACATATAGAATAAGAAAAACACCAACTGTTTCTCCTTTCTACCCCTTTCTGCTTTCCGTGGGGACCACTCTCTCCGTGACTCCCTTGTTCACTCATTCCTCCCCACCCACCCCTGACATTTTCGCCTGCAACCATAGAAGGTACAACACTTATCTCTACAACTCCTCCCTCACCACCATCCAGAGACCTGAACAGCCCTTCCAGGTGAGGCAGAGATTCACGTGCACCTCCTTCAACCTTGTTTACTGCACTCGGGGCTCACAGTATGGGCTTATCTACATTGGCGTGTTCAAATCATAGATGAGGCACTGAGCGCCTGCACTCTATCCACCATGGCTATCCTGAGCTCCTAGTTGCATGCCATTTCAAATCTCCTTCCCATTCTCACGCCAACCTTTCTCCGTCTCCACTGACAGGGTGGGGCCCAATGCAAACTACAGGGACAGCCCCTCATATTCCGCCTGGGTAGTCTACAGCCCCAAGCTATGAATAGTGAATTTTCCAATTTCAGTTAAATGGGATGAAGCAGATTCACCAGAATGTTGCCTGAGATAGAACAGTTCGGTTATGAGGAGAGACTGGAGAAGCTGGGTCTGTTTTCCCTGGAGCAGAGGAGGTTAGGAGGGGACGTGATTGAAGTATATAAAATTATGAGGGGACTGATAGGGTAGACGGCAGGAACTTCTCCCTTTACCAGAAGTAAAAAAAAACTAGAGTACATAGGTATAGGTTGAGGTGTAAGAGGGGGATCTGAGGGGGACTTTTCCACTTAGAGAGCACTGAGCACCTGGAACGCTCTGTGCGAGAGAGTGGTGGCAGCAGAGTCACTGACAGCATTTAAGAAGTCTCCAGCCCAGTACTTGAATCACCTGGGTATTGAAGGCTATAGACCAAGTGCTGGAAGGTGAGCTTTCCCACTGGGAAGTGCTCACTGGTTCGCATGGACATGGTGGGCCAAACAGCCTGCTTTCATGCTGTGTGACTCTATGACTCTAAACCTGCTTCAACATTGCATCTGACTTGAACTTTCTGATGTCTTCCTTGATACACTCCCCATCAACGATTGACAACAGGGTGAAAAACATGGCAATGCTGGAGGAACTCAGCAGGCCAGGCAGCATCCGTGGAGAAAAGCAGGCGGTCAACGTTTCGGGTCAGGACCCTTCTTCAGGACTGAAGATAGGAAAAGGGGAAGCCCAATATATAGGAGGGAAAAGCAGAGCAGTGATGGGTGGACAAAAGAGGGGAGGCAGGGTGGGCACAGGGTGGTGATAGGTAGATGCTGGTAAGAGATAGTGATAGGCAGGTGCGGGGGAGGAGGAGAGAGCAGATCCACCGGGGGATGGGTCAAAGGAAAAAAAAAGGTAGAAAAAGAAGAGACTAGGAAAGGGAAGAAGAGAAGAAGCGTGGTGGGGGAGTTGTTGTGGGGAAGGGGGTGAGGATTACCTAAAGTGAAAGGATTCAATGACCATGTCGTCAGGCTGCAAAGTTCCAAGATGGAAAACGAGGTGCTGTTCCTCCGGTTTGTGCTTGGAATTCTGCTGGCAGTGGAGGAGGCCGAGGACTGAAATATCAGTGATAGTGTGGGAGGGGGAGTGACTCACAACGGGGAGATGCAGATCGCGGTTACGGACAGAGCGCAGGTGCTCTGCGAAATGGTCACCTAGTCTGTGTCTGGTCCAATGTAGGGGAGGCCACACTTGGAGCACCGAATGCAGTAGATGATATTAACGGAGGTGCAGGTGAATTTCTGTCTCACCTGAAAGGACTGTTTGGGTCCCTGGACGGAGGTGATGGAGGTGGTGTAGGGGCAGGTGTTGCACCTATGGCAAAGGCAGTGGAAAGATCCCGGGATGGGAGTGGGATGGGTGGGGGGGGGGGGGGTGGGAGGAGTGAACCAGGGAGTTGTGGATAGATCAGTCCCTGTGAAAGGCAGAAAGAGGTGGGGAGGAGAAGATAGGCTTGGTGGTGAGGTGTGGCGGAGAACAGCAGGGTATCTGTTTTGTTCATGCACAAGTGGACATGTGCCTTTCTTTTTGGGCTTTCCTTCCAGCATGTGGTTCCTTCTTAGCTTACCCATGCTCCAATGTTGAGGCAATGTTGTCAAAGATGAGCAGTAGAGCAATTGACCTTACTTTTACATTGGTGCAACATACAATCTTAGTTTCCAATGTGTGACGCACACTATAAAATCCAAATCACATTCTCGATTGATTTGATTCTGCAATTCAATCCTGTTTGGCATAAAACACATGCACTGAATTTCTAGGGCAAGGAGATCTTAATATTCCGGCCAATACTTAGCCCTTGGTCAACATTGTTAAAGAATAGATTATCTGGTCACTGAGATTTTGCTGTGTTGTTGCCAACCATTCTGTACTGCTCTGTCAATGAATAAAATCGCAACTGATCTTGTATCTCAAGTCCATTTTCCTGCCTGGTGTCATTTCCATTGGTGTCCAAAATCCTATTGATCCAACTTTCAGAATCCAAACATTTAGTACCTTTTGTGTAAAAAAAATTCTCCTCCTCTGAGTCCAAGATGACCAAACCTTTGTCCTAAAATTACAAGCTTCAGCTCTAGAGTCCAGGGGAGTTTTGTAGATCTATGAGTGCAAGTGTATAGTTCTCTGAAAGTCACATCACAGGTGGACCAGGGTGATGAAGAAGGTCTTTGGCAGCCTGGCCTTCATCAGTCAGGGCATTCAGTATAGGAGTTGAGATGTTACGTTGCAGTTGTACAAGACATTGGTGAGGCCGCACCTGGAGTATTGTATACAGTTTTGGTCACCCTGTTATAGGAAAGACGTCATTCTGGAAAGAGTGCAGAGCAGATTCACAAGAATGTTGGCAGGACTCGGGGCCCTGAGTTACAGGGGAGAGACTGGGCAGGCTGGGACTTTATTCATTGAAGTGTAGGAGACTGAAGGGTGAACTTATAGAGGTGTATAAACTGATGAGGGGTATAGATAGGGTGAATGCACACAGTCTTTTTCCCAGGGAAAGGAAATCAAAAACTAGAGGGCATGGGTTTATTGCGAGAGGGGAAAGATTTAAAAGGGACCTGAGGGGCAACTTCTTTATGCAAAGGGTAGTGCGTATATGGAATGAGCTGCCAGAGGAAGTGGTTGAGGCAGGTACAATAACAACATTTAAAATACTCTTGGACAGGTACATCGATAGAAAAAGTTCAGAGGGATATGGGTCAAATGTAGGCAAATGGGACTAACTTAGATAGGCATCTTGGTCGGTTTGAACAAGCTAAACTCTATGGCTCCCAATCCAGAGAAAATTACATCTCAGCATCTAACCTGACAATCCTGCTCAGAATCATCTGTTTGAATGAGACCTCTTTGCTTTCTCCTAAACTCTGTTGGAAATGGCCAGTCTTTCTCAAATTCCCCTCATCCCGGAAATCAAACTATTGAACAATATCCCAGCATTAGACTCAATGGGCTTAATGGCCTCCTTCTGTGCTGTAAATTTCAATGATGTTGTATCCTTCCTGAGGCACATGGAACAAAACCACACACCGTTCTCCAGGTGTGAGTAGACCAACACGTTATAACAGTCACTATGCGCTGTGTGGTGGGTTGAACTTCTGGTATCTGTAAAAAGTATCGCAGCAAGGAGCAGATAAGTTGATAACATTGGAAGAGGGAAATATATCAAAGCTTTGTGAGCTGTTAGAATTTTAACTACTTTTGCACAGAGCTCTGACTGTGCTAGAGGTAATGCAACAATCGCCAGATTGATTGGAATCAATCCAAGATTATAAAGCATCCAATAACTTGACCTTCTAAATGAATGTCATTGAAAAGCAACAGTCTCCAATCCCCATGACCTTTAGGATTGTAATTTCCAGCATTCATGCAGGGATGGATCTTAACAGTCTGCGGAATGCAACAGAGTATGTAGATAATATATAGAGAACTATGTGATGCTAAAATAGTTAAGGAGGAGAATAAATTGAATGTCAAATTGAACTTATAAACTGCGGCTCTGTAGTAAATTACTCATGTATTGACATTATTTAATTGAGAATAACACACAAGCATCTGAGTTTTCCAGTCAGAAAATCTGTGTGATCCCAGTGATATTCATTTGCCCTCAACTAGAGTAAGAATTAATATTGGGCAGCACAGTGGCGCATCTGGTAGAGCTGCTGCCTCACAGCTCCAGAGACCTGGGTTCAATCCTGACCTCTGGTGCTGTCTGTGTGGCGTTTGTATGTTTTCTTTGTGACTGCGTCACTTTCCTCCAGATGCTCTAGTTTTCTCCCACTTCGAAAAGGCATGAGGTTTCATTAGTTAATTGGTGGCTGTAAATTACCCCTAATATGTGGGCAAGTGATGGAACCTGAGGGTAGTTCATGGGAATGTGGAGAGAAAAAAATGGGTTAGGGTAAGATTAGTGTAAAAATGGCTAAGATAAGATAAGACAGGATAAGGTAAGATGTTTACTTATTAGTCACATGTACATTGAAACACACTGTGAAATGTGTCTTTTTGCATTACTGAGAATGTTCTGGGGGCAGCCCGCAAGTGTTGCCATTCTTCCAGCACCAACGTAGCAGGTTCACAACTTCCTAACCCGTACGTCTTTGGAATGTAGGAGGAAACCAGAGCACCCGGAGGAAACCCACGCAGACACACGGGAAGAACGTACAAACACCTTACAGACAGTGGCCAGAATTGAACCCCGGTCACTGACGCTGTAATAGTGTTGTGCTAACCGGTGCACTACCGTGCCTGCCTTGATGGTCCTCGATAGTTGGCGCAGAGTTGATGGGCTGAATGGCCAGTTTCTATGCTGTATCTCTCTACGAATCTATGCCATTACATCAGACACCATCTCCCCAGGTTAGCCCAAAGAACTCCTGCTAGGGTTCCTTTGTGTCCAACATCAGGGTAACAAGGACAAATGTGGCAGAAGGAAAGTAATTCCTCAATGGATGAATCCACTGTTAACATTCCATGGCATTCTGGGAGCTCCATGAATGAAGCTTTGCTGGTTGAGGTAACTTGAACAGGAAGTCCAAGTAGACAACAATAAACTCTCTGGATGAGAAAAAAACGTGACTTTATGTATCTTCTCACTTCATCCTCCAGGTTGCCAAGGTAATACCTCAGTTTAAATTTTCAACATCCTGACTTTTAGACATACATACGTATTTTATCATCCATCCCTAATTAACCCTGAAGTAAGAAGACAGTTAAGTACCAAACGAATTGGTGAATGGGGTCACATGTACACCCAATGGAATAAGGATAACAGCTTTCTTTCCCTGAAGGACATTAGTGAGCCATATTGTTTCTTTTTTAGCAGCACTCCAGGAGGTTTGTGGAGATTTCTGCTTGCTTTTTTATTCCAGAGTTATCCGAACAGTCAAATTTAAATTCCCCTGTTTTCCTGATGGAGATTACAAACTGCCATCTCTAGATCAATGGCTTAAGCCTCTGAATTCTAATCCAGAAAGTTAACCACCATGCTGCTGCACTCATGTAACCTCGTCCTCCATGGTTCTCTGGAAATCGTTCCTTAAACATCTCAACTTCTCCATATTTCTTTAAAGACACACTTCAAAACCAACCTCTCGATCTAAGCAATTGGACAAGTATGCTGATACTTCCTCAAGATCCATGCATACCTAATTATGCTTCCACAAAGTACTTTGATGACATTTTATTACGTTAAAGGTGCTATGGACGTGTGTTGTTAATTCCTGTTTGCACTCACATAGGGTGTAAGGGTACACAGTTCATGCAAACTTCACAGGCTATGCTTTGAACATCCCAGGTGTGGGAGCTAGATGCTTGGTTTACAACTAATGAGATACTGAAGGAACTCAGTGGGTGTTGTGAGAAATCCACATGGATGTCACGTGACAGTGACGACAATGACCCGCGCTGACCGGAGGACAGCATTGCTCTTCTGATCAGAAGTGATACTATTGCCAATCAAGGTGCAGCTGCACCCATCCCTCAGGTGTGAGAGTATCTTTTGCCTCTGAACTTGCCTGACCATTGGCTGTGGCAGGAACCTTTGTCTTTGACTCCCACACCATTGGCTCATTTAAATCACAACAGTGAGGCTCCATCCAGCCTCCTAGCACCATAAAAAGGGCTGCATCCACTAGCCCTTCCTCTTTTGATGACCCCAGGAGTAGTGAGACAACACTGCAGAGATCATTGGTAAGAGTGCATCACCACATGGTCAGGGAACGTTTCACTCAGACTCAGGGAGCGTTAAGGGCCAATGCTAGTGTGGGACGGGCATTGAAGTGTTATATCCTGAAGTTGTACATTGTTACTGTGTGCTTGTGTGTATTAGTGTGTGTGTGAGTGTATCCTAAACCAGTTGCGATCCCCTCTCGTGTTTGTGGTATCCTGCATGTGAGTGAGTGTGTGTCTGTTCCCATCCATTCTGTCCCGCGTTTGCCTTTGTGATTAAATTAGTTTTGGTCTACAAAGCTCGTGTTCAGAGTCCTTGTTCCTTAAGACAGTAAAGAACGATTTCACACAACAGTGGGTCAGACAGCATCTGTTGAGGGAAATGGACGAGGGAAATGGACAGTCGATATTTTGGGTCGAGACCCTTCATATGGACTAAAAGATAGAGGGAAGATAGCCAGTATAAAGAGGTGATGGGAAGGGGTGGAGCAAGTTATAGAGAGAAGTTGAGCAGGTTGGGACTCTTTTCCATTGGAGCCTAGGAGAATGTTGGGGTGATCTTATAAATGTGTGTAAAATTATGAGGGGTATAGATAGGGTGAATGCGCACAGTCTTTTTCCCAGGGTTGGGGAGTCAAGAACTAGAAGGTATAGGTTTAAGTTAAGAGGGAAGACATTTTATAGGAACCTGAGAGGTAACTTTTTCACCCAGAGGGTAGTCAGTATAATGGAATGAACTGCCAGAGGAAGTGGTTGAAATGTATTAGGACTGGTACATGGATAGGAAAGGTTTAGAGGGACATGGGCCAACTACGGGCAAATGGGACTAGCTTAATGGGAATCTTGATGGGTATGGACCAGTTGGGCTGAAGGGCCTGTTTCCGTGCTGTATGACTCTCTGACTCAAAGAGCTGGCAAGCGATAGGCGGATCTGGGTGAGGAGGGGTGATAGGCAGTTGGAGGAGGGAAGAGTAGAAATAGTGACTGAGGCTGGGAGGTGATTTGTGGCAGCAACGAAAGGCTGCAGATACTCATTTGGGCAGCATAGTCGCATAGCTACTAGAGCTGTTGCCTCACAGTGCCACAGGTCCAGGTTCAATTTTGACCTCGAATGCTGTCCGTGTGGAGTTTGCACATTCTCCTTTCGGATTTCTTGGCACATCCCAAACATTGGTATTGGTATTGGTATTGGTATTGGTTTATTATTGTCACTTGTACCGAGGTACAGTGAAAACCTTGTCTTGCATATCGATCGTACAGGTCAATTCATTACACAGTGCAGTCACATTGAGTTAGTACAGAGCGCATTGAGGTAGTACAGGTAAAAACAATAACAGTACAGAGTAAAGTGTCACAGCTACAGAGAGAGTGCAGTACAATAAGGAGCAAGGTCACAACAAGGTAGATCGTGAGACAAGAGTCCATTTCATCGTATAAAGGAACCGTTCAATAGCCTTATCACAGTGGGATGGAAGCTGTCCTTGAGCCTGGTGGTATGTGCCCTCAGGCTCCTGTATAATGATTATAGTAAAGGTAATGAGTAGATCTGTAGAGATCTACATGTGCGAGTTGGCAGGTTAATTGACCACTGTAAATTTCCCCTAATTTGTAAATAAGTGGTAAAATCTAGGGGGAGTTGATGGGAACGTGGAGAGAATAAGAAAATGGGATTAATGTAGGATCAGTGTGAATGGGTAGCTGAAGACTCCATTTCTGCGCTCGATGTGTCTATTACTCTGTTAGGGAACCAGATGGATTTTTTAAAAACAAAACAAAACTTCTTTTCCAGGTCATCATTACTGAGATTAGTTGTTTTTAGGATTAGGTGATTTTTGTTCCCAATTTATTAACTAAATTTAAATTCCACTTTACTCTGTACTGTTATCGTTTTTACCTGCACTACCTCAATGCACTCTGTACTAACTCAATGTAACTGCACTGTGTAATGAATTGACTGTACGATCGGTATGCAAGACAAGGTTTTCACTGTACCTCGGTACAAGTGACAATAATAAACCAATACCAATACCAGTATGATGGTTCAGTTTGAACTCAGGGGTCTGGTTTTCTCATCCACACCTTTGAATAACCAACACATGTAATTTAACCAACCATGCCTTTATCCTGTTCCATATTAGGTGCTAATTAATCTATTGTGTTTTAACTTGTAGTCAATAAGAAAAGATCACTTGAAAAGGAATAAAAAGGAATTGACCACCTAGCAGATTCCCAATCCATTGCAAACACGAACAAGGAAGCAGCCAATATTATTGTTAATTGGGAATTCCAATGTCACATTCTAATAGTGCTTCCCAAACCTGCAACCAAGAAGCGTAGGACATTGGTGAGACTGCACTTGGAGTATTCTGTGCAGGTCACTTTGCCTAGCTATAAGAAGGATATCGTTAAGCTGGAAAGGGTGGAGAAAAGATTCACAAGGACCATGGAGTCCACTTATTAGGAGCAGTCTACACAATTGGATGGATGACGTTGAGATGGATTTAATTCAGTCGAGTGATGTTCACAATGTTGGCATAGTTGAAAAGCAGGAGAAGACAGCTGGGATTCACGTGTTAAGATAAATAAACCTGTCAGTGATGTGAGTAAATTTTAATCTGTCACCTTTGTCCAACACTAGAGACACAAGAGACTGCAGATGCTGGAATCTGGAACAACAAACAATCTGCTGGAGGAACTCAGCAGGTCGAGCAGCATCTCATGAAGGGTTTTGACCCGAAACGCTGACAATTCCCTTCCCCTCACAGATGCTGCTCGACCCGCTGAGCTCCTCCAGCAATTTCTTTGTTTGTCTGACTCTGGTTGGCTTCTGCTCTTTATCCGGGAGAAGTAGCCAACCCTCTGCACCACATTAGTGACGTGATTGTTCCGTGGAAGGGGCATGGTGCACTCCAAACTCTGGCACCAAAGGTTGCTGTGCAAAGTTAAGGCACGGTAGTGTAGCGGTTAACATAACACTATTACAGCGCCAGTTCCGGCCACTCTCTGTAAGGAGTTTGTACGTTCTCCATGTGTCTGCGTGGGTTTCCTCCGGGTGCTCCAGTTTCCTCCCACATTCCAAAGACATACGGGTTAGGAAGTTGTGGGCATGTTATGTTGGCGCCGGAAGCGTGGCGACACTTGCGGACTGCCCCCAGAACACTCGATGCAAAGGATGCATTTCACTGTGTGTTTCGATGTACATGTGACTAATAAAGAAATCTTATCGTATCGTATCGTAGAAGGAAATAATTCTGCTCCCCTTGGCCCTCAAGCAGTACAGATAAAGGAACATTTTTGCATCTGTTCACGAGGTATGGCATTCGCTGACACTGCCAGTGTTTATTGTCCATCTGTAATTGACCCTGAACTGAGGAAGCAGTGAAGAGTCAACGCATTGGTGTTACTGAGTCCAATAATTGGTAATTAGTAGTATAGGTTAGGCCTCAGTAAAGACAGCAGAATGTTAGTGAATCAGAGAGCTGTCTACAACCAATCAATAGTTTCATAATTACCATTACTGAAACCAAATGTTATTGTAAATTTCAGATTGCGTTTAATTGCTTGTGTTTAAATTTCTCAGTTGTCGGTGTGCTATTTGAACTCATGTCTGTAGATCATCGATCTATAGTTGAGGCTGCTAGTCCAGTAACTTAACAACTGCACCACTAACCTCTCCCTTGAATCTGCTTTCACATCCTGCTAACTGCCTGAGAGCTCTGGCTAGTCACTGTAAAACCTGCAAAGCAGCTTGAGTTGAGAGGATGGAGGGTTTATAAGAGGATAATGGACAGGAGATGAGTGGAAGAGCGTTAAACTAGTCAGGTCTGGAGTTAAACAAAGATAGGGATGAGGGCTTCAGCAGCAGGGTCAGTGTGGCAGGACCCAGGTGGTATTCCCAATGGCAGACACTGCTGGAATGCATCAAAGGCATAAATGACCCTGTAAATGCTGCAGAGAGTTGTGGACACAGCCCAGCGCATCACGGATACGAGCCTACCCTCCTTGGACTCTTGTCTTTACCTCTCGTTGTCTTGGTGAAGCAGCCAGCATAATCAAAGACCCCACCCACCCGAGACATTCTCTCTTCTCTACTCTTCCATCGGGTAGAAGATACAGGGGCCTGAGGGCATGTACCACCAGGCTTAAGGACAGCTTCTACCCCACTGTGATAAGACTATTGAACAGTTCCCTTATACAATGAGATGGACTATGACCTATGACCTCATGACCTCATGATCTACCTTGTTGTGACCTTGCACCTTATTGCACTGCACTTCCTCTGTAGCTGCGACACTTTACTCTGTATTCTGTTATTGTTTTTACCTGTACTACTTCAATGCACTGTGTACTAACTCAATGTAACTGCACAGTGTAATGAATTGACCTGTAAGATCGGTTTGCAAGACAAGTTTTTCAGGGTACCTCAGTACAAGTGACAATAATAAACCAATACCAACCAATACCAATACCAAATTTCCTTTACCTTGGCAAGGTTTTAGACACTTTGAATGTTATATTCTAAACTCATTCTGAACACCACAGTAATCTTTTCAGCCAATGCAACAATCATGCCCCCACCTGCTTCCTTCAGCCCTAGTTTTCTCCTGGTCTGCTTCCACCTACCACCCACCTGCCTCTGTCTCCCACCCTTCACCCCTTCTCAATCCACCTGTCACCTATTGGCCCCTGTCTCACCACTCCCCTCTCCCCTTTATACTGGCTATCTTCCCTCTCCACTCTCAGTCCTGATGCAGGGTCTCAACTGGAAACAATTCCTTTCAACCACAGATGCTCCCCAAACCATTGAGTTCCTCCAGCAGATTGTTTTTTTTGGGGCTTCAGATCCCACGTCCGCAGTCTCTCGTGCCTCCACGACAATAATGACCCTATTGGTGCAGTTATGTAATTTAATGAGTTCACTTTCCGTGTTCTGCACCATTCATTATCTCATATATTGGAAATGCCTGAGTTTGATTTTCCCTGCTCTTCTATTAATCTGGTTCTTTCGTTTTAGTTTGTTATTATAAATCTAAAAATTGCTGCAAACCTGACCTTCGGGTTAATCATGTTCCCCAAGAGAGTTTTGACCTATTTATTAAACTCTTGCCGTTTTCATTGCAAGGGTAATTTGACCAGTGTTTCACATTGTCTGATAGAATCCAAAGGGTTAAAAAATACTTAATATTCTCATCCATGAGCTGAAACATTAGAATTGGAATTAGTTTATTATTGTCACTCGTACTGAAGTACAGTAAAAAACTTGTCTTGCATACCATTCGTACAGATCAATTCATTACACAGTGCATTGAGGTAGTACAGGGTAAAACAATAACAGAATGCAGAATAACGTGTAACAGCTGCAGAGAAAGTGCAGTGCAGGTAGGCAATAAGGGGTAAAGTAATAATGAGGTAGATTGTGAGGTCAAGAGTCCATTTTATCGTACTAGGGAACCTTTCAATAGTCTTATAACAACAGGGCAGAAGCTGTCCTTGAGCCTGGTGGTACATGCTTTCAGGCTTTTGTATCTTCTGCCCGATGGGAGAGGGGAGAAGAGAGAATGTCCAGGATGGGTGGGGTCTTTACCAAGGCAGAAAGAAGTATAGACAAAGTCCATGGAGGGGAGGCTGGTTTCCCTGATGTGCTGAGCTGTGTCCACAACTCTCTGCAATTTCTTGTGGTCATGGGCAGAGCAGTTGCCATTAAACCATGGGTGCATTGATTAAAAAATAGTGAGTGTCAAAGGGCACATGCCAAATTTCCTTTCTTGAATGTAGGTATAGGGAGATCATGCTGAAATTGCATAAAACATGGCAAGCTACAACTGTAATGATGCATATGCTTGTGGTCACCACACTAAGGGGTGTGTTAGCACTAAAAGTGGTTTAATGTAGCGGTTAGTATAATGCTATTACAACACCAGCGACCGGGGTTCAATTCCAGCCGCTGTCTGTAAGGAGTTTGTATGTTCTCCCCATGGCTGCGTGGGTTTCCTCGGGGTGCTCCGGTTTCCTCCCACATTCCAAAGACGTACGGGTTAGGAAGTTGTTGGCAAAAGTTGCATTTCACTATGTGTTTCGACGTACATGTGACCAATAAAGATATCTTTATGAGATTGTTGCCAAAGTTTCTTCAGTTTGATGGAGAAATTAACTAAGCTTGGGTTGATTTCTCTGGAACAAAGGAAAAGCAGAAAGAAATCTAATCTATAAAATTGCAATAGATCTAGGTGGGTGAACAAGAAAGGACAGTCTCCAATTGGCATGGAGTTAAAATAATTAACAGAAGGATGAGATATGAGTTGGACAAACAGATATTCATGCAGAGGGTGGGGATACTGGAACTCACTTGCTGAAAGATTGATAGAAGAAGAAAGACATTTATAAATTAATTGGATGAATGCTTGAAGAACTGTACTCTACAAGGCAGTAACACGAGAGACTGCAGATGCTGGAATCTGGAGCAACAAACAGTCTGCTGGAGGAACTCAGCGGGTCGAGCAGCATCTGCCAGGAGAAAGGAATGTTCAATGTTTTGGCTCAAAACCCAGAAACTAAGAGGAACTCTCCAGTATGAGACGGAAGAACATCCTCCTCTTGAAAAGATGGTTCATCATGACTGTGTAAAGGATCCAAAAACCACTTGAAAATTAGTAGCTTACACGTTTTAAGTATTGATTCATGGGATATTGGAAATCACTGGTAAGGTTTGTTATAGAGTCGTAGGTCATACAGCACAGAAACAGCCCCATCAGCCCAACTGGTCCATGCCAAACAAGATGCCCATCTAAGTTAGTCCCATTTGCCCATGTTTGGCCCATATCCCTCGAAACCTTTCCTTTCCATGTGCCTGTACATGTGCCTTTGAAGTGTTGATTATGTACCTGCCTCAACCATTTCCTCTGGCAGCTCAATCCATTTACGGACCAGCCTCCAAATACTCATAGAGTCACACAACATGGAAACAGGTCCTTCAGCCCAACTTGTCCATACCAACCATGGTGCCCACCAAGCTAGTCCCATTTGGCCCATATCCCTCTAAACCCCTCCTATCCATGTACTTATCCAAAGTATCCACGTACTGTCCATTCCTAACTACGCTTGAACTGAGTTGGTAGCTCAGAGAGCAGCTTAGAGTCAGGAACAATGGCAGGTCTGGAGTCATAGGACTGTGCAGCACAGACACAGGCCCTTCAGCCTCTCAAGTCTGTGCTAACCATCAACCACCCATTTGTATTAATCCCTACATTGATCCTAGTTTATCTCCCCATAGTCCCATCCTCTCCCCCAAGACTCTACCTCTCACTTATACTATGGGGGCAATTTACTGTGGCAAATTAACCTACAAACCAGAACATTTTTGAGATGTGGAAGAAACTGGAGCACCCATGGAACACCCATGTAGTCACAGGGAGAACGTGCAAACTCCACACAGACAGCACCAGATGTCAGGATCGAACCCAGATCACTGGAGCCGCGAGGCAGCAGCTTTACTGTGGAAAACACCTTGATCTGGAGTGCGGTTACCCTGTGATATTTGAGATGCTGGCACCCTTCTGCTTATAAGCAAGTGGAAAATTCTTCCCACATTTACCACATCAGCAAAAACAGAAAATGCTGGAAGCGCACTGCAGGTCAGGCACCATCTGTGGAAAGAGGAAAAGGGTTAACGTTTCGGGTGGAAGACCCCTTGTCCGAAGTGACAAAGTCTTGTGCAGAAGCTTTTGACTCTGACATGAGTCTATGTCACCAGAGACTCTTGCAAATTTCTACAGATGTACAGTGGAGAGCATTCTGACTGGTTACATCACCACCTGGTATGGAGGCTCCAATGCGCAGGATCGCAAGAAGTTGCAGAAGGTTGTTAATTCAGCCAGCTCCATCACAGACAAAACCCTCCCTGCCATCAAGGACATCTTCGAGAGGTGGTGCCTCAAGAAGGCAGCATCTATCATTGAGGATCCTCACCACCCCGGACATACCCGCTTCTTGTTACTGCCATCGAGGAGGAGGTACAGGAGCCTGAAGACCCACACTCAATGTTTCAGGAACAGTTTCTTCCCCTCCGTTATCAGGTTTATGAACAGTCCATGAACCCATGAACACTACCTCGTTATTCCTCTTTTGCACTATGTATTTATTTCTGTAACTTATAGTAATTTTTATGTCTTGCACTGTACTGCTGCCACAAACAACAAATTTCACGACATACGTCAGTGATAATAAACCTGATTCTGATTCTGATTCTAATGCTGCTGCAAGTAAGTTTTTCACTGCACCTGTGTGCACACACGTACTTGTGCATTTGACAATAAACTCAACTTCGTCTGTTGAACCGTGATGTTTGCATGACCTTGGGATTAAATTAAAATTTGGAGGCTGGAATTCCATTCTTTCAGCCCACAGTAGGGGCACATCAGGATGAGAGCCAAGTAATGATTATGGAACATAGAACAGTACAGCACAGGAACGGGCCCTTCAGCCCACAATGTTCTGCCAGACTAATTAAATTTACTAATTAATTAACTAATTAAACTAATAAGTACATGCCTAACTAAACTAATCCATTCTACACAATGTCCATATCCCTCCATTCTCTGCAGATCCATGTGCCTAACTAAGAACATAGATGGGCGGCATGGTAGCGTAGCAGTTAGCGCAACGCTATTACAGCGCCAGTGAACAGGTTTAGATTCCCATCGCTGTCTGTAAGGAGTATGTACGTTCTCCCATGTTTGCGTTGGTTTCCTCTGGGTGCTCCAGTTTCCTCCCACATTGCAAAGACGTTCGGGTTGGTTAATTTGGGTTTAAAATGAGCGGCGTGGATTCGTTGGGCCGGAAGGACCTGTTACCACGCTGTAAATAAAATTTTAATTAAAAGAACCTCTTAAACGCCTCTATCGTATTTGCCTCCACCACCACCCCTGTGGCAACCGAAGCCCTGTGTATATCATAGAGAGGGTGCAGAGGAGATTTACAAGGATGCTGCCTGGGATGCAGAGCATGCCTTATGAAAGCAGGTTGAGGGAACTCAGCCTTTTCTCCTTGGAGAGACGGAGGATGAGGGGGCACCTGATAGAGGTGTATAAGATGATGAGAGGTATTGATAGGGTAGATAGTCAGATGCTTTTCCCCAGGGCTGAATTGGTGGCCACAAGAGGACATAGGTTTAAGGTGCTGGGGAGTAGGTATAGAGGAGAAGTCAGGGGTAAGTCTTTTACTCAGAGAGTGGTGATTGTGTGGAATGGGCTGCCGGAAATGGTGGTGCAGGCTGATACGATAAGGTCTTTCAAGAGACTGTTAGATCGGTATATGGAGCTGAGTAAATTGGAGGGCTATGGGTAAGCCTAATAATTTCTAGGGTAGGGACATGTTCGGCACAGCTTTGTGGGCCGAAGGGCCTGAATTGTGCTGTAATTGTTCTATAAGCACAACCAGAACATTACAAAAGAGCCATCTTGATCTGGAGTGGAGTTACCTGTGATCTTTGAGATGCTGGCAGCCTTCTGCTTATAACCAAGTGGAGCTGAGCTTTGAGTTTTAGAGAACTAAACTCTGCTGCAGAGGTTGTAGATACTAAGTCATTAATTGCAATTGGTATTGGTTTATTATTGTCACATGTACCAAGGTACAGTGTTATGGACTCAGTGAAAGTCCCTTTAAGATAGAGAGTGTGTGTGTATGTGTGTGTGGGGCGTGCTTACATCAATAGAAGATAAAGGACGTAATGACGTTGTTGAAGAAGAAGAAGAAGAGAGAGAGAGAAGGGAGAGAGACACCAGCCTGCTTGTTTTCTCTATCGATGGATGAGAAACAATAACTGTGTTTGCCACTGAAATCCATGTATGGAAGTTGGAAGTAATCCGGTGGAGTTCACTTTGTTGCCGACCTGTAGAAGGAAACAGGTATTTGTGTGTGGACGACCACGGTTCGGATGCTTTTCGGGGTGAGGAAGTCACTACCGAGTAAACACTGAAGTGTCGTTTGGGTTCCATCGTGGAACATTTGGATTTCGTATGTACTCTCTCTATGTTTTTCTACATCTACATCTTATCTTCAGACAACGGTGGTTGTTGAAGAAGCCCTTGCTCATGTTTCACCTTATGGCTTGCGGAACTGAACTTTAAGAACCATTCAGGAACTGGGAGTTTTGGACTTTGTCACACACACACACGAAGAGTTTAGTTTTGGGGTTAACGTTCGAGGTTTAACATTCTTGAATTCTAACATACTAACATTTTTACTTTTATTTTACGTATTATCATAAGTAGTGATTAATAAAATAGTTTTTAACACTGAATCATGCTCAGTGTGTTTCTTTTGTTGCTGGTTTGTGACAACAGTGAAAGACTTTTGTTTGTGTGCCACCCAGACAGATCTTTCCATAAGTACATCAAGGTAGTAAAAAGGAAAAATTTATGCATAATATAGTGTTACAGTTACAGAGAAGGTGCAGCGCAGGTAGACAAATAAAGTGAAAAGACCACAATGAGGTAGATTGGGAGATCAAGAGTTCATCTGTTAGCATACCAGAGATGTGTTCAAGAGTCAGATAACAGCGGGATAGAAGCTCTCCTTGAGCCTGGTGGTACATGTTCTCAAGCTTTTGTGCTTCCTACCTGACAGGAGGGGGGAGAAGATAAGACATCTTTATCAGTTACATGTACATCGAAACGCAAAGGGAAATGCATCTTTTGCATAGAGGTCCTGGGGGCAGCCCGCAAGAGTCGCCATGCTTCCGGCGTCAATGTAGCATGCCCACAGCTCCTAACCCATATGTCTTTGGAATGTGGGAGGAAACTGGAGCACCTGGAGGAAACCCACGCATACACAGGGAGAATGTAAAAACTCCTTACAGACAGTGGCCGGAATTGAACCCAGGTCACTGGCGCTGTAATAGTGTTACGCTAACCGCTATACTATTGTGACTGCCCAGAATGACTGATTATTTTGGCAGCCTTTCCAAGGCGGTGGAAATTGTTGATTTTTTAAACATAAAAGAAATTATGGAGTATTGGAATGTCAAGAGAAGAGGTCGACCAAGAAAATGGGTCATATCATGGAATGGTGAAGCTGTGCAGAGTTCTCTTGCTCCGATTACTTCCCATCAAAAAAGGAATGAAACACAAATGGAAGTCAGCATCTCTGTTGTTCCTGGAAGGAGCTGGTGTTTTCAAAGTATCCCTAAAATAAAGGTGGATGGATAAAGTTTAATCAGCCACACCAATCTATTATCCCAAATAAAGACAAAATCAAAAAAAACTGGGAAGACTCATATTGCCTGATTGGAAGAGACAATAGCCCCAAAGAAAGTAGACAGACTTAAGTTCAATCTATTTCAAATAAAGACAAAATGTATCCCAGGAAGTCTCAATAGGTCAGGCAACATCTGCAGAGAGAGAAATAGAGCTGTGTTTCCAATTTAAAAAGTTCCATCGGAAATGGAAAATATTTGAGAGGAAACAAGTCTTAGATAAATATAAAGTCAGGGTAAAGAAGAAGAACAAAAGGGAAGGCTTGAAATAGGGTTTGGGGCCTATTCAGAAAAGGAGGGAGGACAAAACTACAGGCTGATTAGCCTGTTATCTATTGTTGGGAAAATGTTAGAGCCAATTAATAAAGTAGTACCTGGTGTCCAAAATAATGGGGTCAGTGGATTTAACCAGAAATTATTGGACTCCTTGTTAACTCAGGAAGGTTGTAAAGGATCAATTATTCCAAATGTGGCTGAAATTGAATTTGGGCTGTGCAGAACTCAGTGATCATTTAGTAACTTAAGAATTTTCTTTCTCAACTTGAGCCAATACTTGGCTTGCTTTAAGCAACTGCCTCACATTAACTTGACCATCAATTTTGACGCACCTAATACTTTCAGTAGATTTACAGAAGGACTGTTCCATTGCAGTCAGAGCTACCACTACCAGAGCTGACAGTTCATCAGAGACTGAAATCACTGGGAAAAGTTCGGTGTGAATATCATAAGTGTTATTAGTCAATGTCACACACAAATTGTCAATCTGATTATGTAGAAACGAAAGTTGATTTTAAGGTGCATTAGGGTATTATTAAAAATCAAAGTATGCAAAAGTAATAGATTGAAATGTCTAAAATGTTAACCCCAGTAGAACACATTTCTGCCACAGACAATCTCTAGACAGTTATCTTGTACATTGAATCTTCTATAGAAAGATTTATTATGCTCCATTGTTATGTCTATTAAGTAGCAAAAATATATCTAGATGGAATTTACTGTTGATGATAAAATCCTTTGAACACAGATTGTGATTCTGTCAAACTGTTATCTACATTCTTTAAAGGACACCTTAACCCATTGTGTGAAGATTTCTCGTAAAATGATTGAGGAAGCAATTGATATTGGGCCAGATTTTGCTGGCTATGGTCAGCTGATCAAAGGGGTAGAGTAGCTATTGGAGAGGATACTGAGGGATAGGATTGATCATATTTGAAAAGGCACGGCCTGCTTAGGAACAGTCAGCATGGCTTTGTGCTGGGCAGGTCATGCCTTCCAACCTTGATTTAGTTTTTTGAGGAGGTGACAAAGTTGCAAGACGAGCGAGGCAGTGGACGCTATCTACATGGACGTTACTAAGGCATTTGAAAAGGTCCCTCATGGTCAGTTGATTCAGAAGGTAAAGATGCATGGGATCCGGGGTGAATTGCAAGTTTGGATTCAGAACTGGCTTGCCCATAGAAGACAGAGAGCAGGGGTGGAAAGCTGTTATTCTGGCTGGAGGTCCGTGACCAGTGATTTTCCACAAGGATCAGTGATGGGACCTCTGTTTGTGATATATATCAATGATTTGGATGAAAATATCGATGGGTGGATTAGCAGGTTTGGGGATGACACCAAGATTGGTGAAGTTGTGGACAGCGTAAAGTACTATCAAAGGATACAGTGGGATATAGATCTGTTACAGATATGGGCAGAGAAGTGGCAGATAGAGTTTAACCCAGACAAATGTGAGGTGTTGCACTTTTGGAGGTCAAATGAAAGGAGAAAGTATACAGTTAATGGCATTGAGGTACAGACGAATCTTGGGGTCCAGGTCCATAGTTCATTGAAAGTGGTGACGCAATTGGATAAGGTGGTAAAGAAGGCATATGGAATGCTTGCCTTCATTGGTAGAGGTGTTGAGTATACGAGTAAGGAAGCCATGTTGCAGCTATATAAAACTTTAGTCAGACCGCACTTGGAGCATTGTGTGCAGTTCTGGTCACCCCATTATAGGAGGAATGTGGAGACTGTGGAAAGGGTGCAGAAGAGGTTCACCAGGATGCTGTCTGGATTACAGGGTATGAGCTATAAGGAAAGGTTCAACAAACTTGGGTTGTTTTCCCTAGAGCTTCGGAGGCTGAGGGGAGACCTGATAGAGGTTTTTAAAATTATGAGAGGCATAGATAGGGTAGACAGTCAGAATCTTTTCCCCAGGGTAAAAATGTCAAACAACAGAGTACTTGTTTTTAAGGTCAGAGGGGGCAAGTCTAAAGGCAACGTAAGGGGCGCTTTTTTTATGCAGAGAGTGCTAGGTGCCTGGAAGAGGTTACCAGGGGTAGTAGTGGAATCAGGCAGTTTGGTGGAGTTTAAGAGGCTTTTAGATAGATGCATGAATATGAAGGGAATGGAGGGATTTGGATAATATACAAAAGGAGGACATTTAGTATAAATTGGCATCAAGATCGGCACAAAATTGTGTACCGAATGGCCTGTCCAATGCTGTACTGTTCTATGTTCTATGTATGTCCTCTAGTATTTGACATTTCTATCCCGGGAAAACGATTCTGACTGTCTACCCATCTCTGCCTCCCATAATTTTATAAACTTCTATCAGGTCTCCCCTCAGCCTCTGTCACTCCAGAGAAAACAACCCAAGGTTGTCCAATTATTAGACTGTTTCTCCTGATTACCACCCAAATAATATTACCCTTCCATGTGCCACAGAGGAATAGTTTGCAGAGTTCACGAGGATGAACAATGAATGTGAAAGGTATTGAACAAATATCACAGATAATCAATTATTCAGGTGCAATCTTGAAACTCCCATCCCAACAGTGAAACTACAATGAAACAAGACAAATTAAACATCGGTGTAACAGATTAATATAGTCAGGGTAAATTAAAGAGAGCGGCGCATTTGATCACCTGAATAAGTAATATGTTAACTCTTTAAGGTTTCTTTACAAAGTGCCAACTCACAGAGTACAGAGCATCTCTGGTAAGTTATTTAAATAATGAATGAGGTTTGAATAAAAGCTGCAAGCAATTTCTTTTCATGCTGGACAATTTAATGAAAATACTCCAAATTCTAATGAATCATTATAATGGATTATCCCACTGAAATAGCGCAGTATACTTCTAATAGCAATGTCAGTAATCATCTTTGTTTCTGTGTTCGAGAAGTTGTTATTGTCAAGTTTGTGTTGCCTCGTTCATTGTTCTGTTAGTCATTAAACTGAAAAATGAATTTATAGTTATCAATGAACATGCATTTGGCTTAAAGCAACAGTGGTGATCCATGGCAGTCTTCCCACTGCCTACATTCGACATTCTTTTATAGCTTGATATCAGGCCATCATTAGTTGATTCACTGACACCTCTCCCCCACTCTGTCAGCTGCACAATGAACCATCGTGCTTCATCAAGGCTGCTTCAGTGAAGGCGGCTATCTTCAACACTGAGAGGCTTGGTACAGTGAATCAGAGGATCGTTACAGTACGAGGATATTTGACCCAGTTCCTGGCGAAACAATCTGATCATTCCAATCCCTTTCTCTTTTCCCAAAACTCTGTAGATCATTCGCATGCAAGTGCCATTCCAATTCCCTCTGGAGACCTTGAATGATTTTGATCCCACCACTGCTACATAAATATTATGACACAGAAGGCAGCCATTTGGACTATTAAGTCCATGCCAGCCCCTAACTAAGCAATCCTGTGAGTCCCATTCCTCTCTCCTTATTTCCTTGTAGTCTTTCCACTTATTCTATCTCACAGACCCCTCAACCGTGCTCTTCCCTACACTCACCTTTGAGACAAAAGTGGCCATTGCCACTTTTTGACTAAAAACTAAATCTTGTATCTTGTCTCCTTGTAGCTTTTGCCCATTTTGTTTTAATCTGCTTCCACTGATATTAGAACAATCCACTAATTCAGGAAGCGGGGCGGAGTACATGACCCTGTCTATATCAATGGTGCTGAGGTGGAGAAGGTGAGAGCTTGAAGTTCCTAGGTGCAAATATCACCAATAACTTGTCCTGGTCCAGCCACGTAGGTGCTACGGCCAAGAAAGCACAACAGCACCTCTAATTCCTCAGAAGGATAAGGAAAGTTGGCAAGTCCCCGATGAATCTTACCAATCTTTAAAGATGCACCATAGAAGGCATCCTATCTGGATGCATCACAGCTTGGTATGGTAACTGCTCTGCCCAACACCACAAGAAATTGCAGAGAGTTGTGAACACAGCCCAGTTCATCAAGCAAACCAGCCTCCCCTCCATTGACTCTGTCTACACTTCCCGCTGCCTCGGGAAAGCAGCCAATATAATCAATGACCCTTCCTACCCTAGACATTCTCTCTTCTTCCTCCTTACATCGAGCAGAAGACACAAAAGCTTGAGAATATGTACCACCAGGCTCAAGGACAGCTTCTATCCCACTGTCATAAAACTCTTGAATGGATCTATAATATGATAGTGATGAACTCTTGATCTCTCAATGTACCTCATTGTGGCCCTTGCATCTTACCTGTCTACCTGCACTGTACTTTCTCTGTAACTGTAACACTATATTCTGCATTCTGTTATTGTTTTCCTTTTGTACTACCTCGATGTATTATGTATGAAATGATCTGTCTGGATGGCACACAAACAAAAATCTTTAACTGTATCCCAGTCCACGTGACAATAATAAACAAATTACCAAATACACTCTCTGAACCCTCTCAATCATGACCTCACACCTTCTCACAACAGAAAACAATAAAGCAACCACCTGAGACATCCACTGGCTCTGAGGAAGGGCCTTGGACCTGAATTGTTTCCCATTTTTCTCTCTCCATAGATGCTGAGCATTTAAAGCTCTTCTTGCATTTATTTCCAATTCCCAGCATCTGCAGTTTTTTTATTTTCATTTACAGTTGCATCTATGCTGTATGCTTCAAGACAATGCAAAGCATCTTACAGGCAATGAAGGGCACTCTTGAAATGCAGTCAATGTTACAAAGTGAGAATTCTGGGATCCAAACAGAAAAAGAGTTTGCACGTTCCCCCTATGACAGTGTGAGTTTCCGCCAGGTGTTCTGGCTTCCTCTCACATTCCAAAGACGTGCTGATAGGTTAAGAACACTAGAACTTAAGAAAGTCGCAGGAGTAGGCCATTCAGCCCCTCAATCCTGCCTTACTGTTCAATATGACCATGGTTGATCTGCCCCAGACCTCATCTCCTCTTCTTTCCCAGTTCCCTACAGCACCAAATTCCCTGATCTTTCAGAAATGTATCTACCTCCTTCTTACCACGCTCTTCACGACAATGTTCCCATGCACCTCAGTTTTAAATGACCACCTCTTAATCTTGCAACCACGTCGCCTTGTTTATGGTTCTCCATTCACGGAAGCATCTACTCTGTTATTCCCCCAACAAAGAACATTGAACATAGAACAGTACAGCACAGGAACAGGCCCTTCGGACCACAATGTTGTGCTGAACTAATTAAATTAGTAATCAAATGCCCAACTAAACTAATCCCTTCTGCCTACACAATGTCCATATCCCTCTGTTTCCTGCACATTCATGTGCCTACCTAAAAGCCTCTTAAATGCCTCTATCACACCCTTCATTCTTCTCTTCAAAGATTGATTTCTTTAGTTGCCTTTCATCCCTATCATCCAAGGAATTAGCCTGGAGCATCTCTTTTTGGACTACCTCCAATGCTAGCATATCCTTCTCAAATGAAGGGACCAACACTACAGAGTACTCCGGGGGTGGCTTCAGCACCACCCTGCACAAATGCAGCAATGCTTTTCTATTTCTAAACTCCAGCCTCCTTGCAATAAAGACCAATATGCCATTTGACTTCCCAAACCCATGCTGTACCTGCCTGATTACTTCTCGTGATTCATGCACAAGAACATCTTGATCCCTCTGTACTTCACTCATCTTCAATCTTACTGCATGGCTTCCCACTTGCCTTCATTTGCCAAGATTTTACCCACTCATTCAACCTGTTGCAAAGTCTAAATATCTTCATTGCAACATGCCCTCCCACCTATTTTAGTGTCAGTGGCCAGCTTGGATACCCTACATTTGTTAGTAGCCAACTTGGATACTCTACACTCTGGCATCTCATCTTGGTCATTAATATAGGTTGTAAATAGCTAAGGGTCAATCATAGAATCATAGATCAGTACAACACAATACAGGCCCTTTGGCCCATAATGTTGTGCTGACCTTCAAACCTCATCTAAGACTATCTAACCCCTTCCTCCCACATATCCCTCTATTTTAAATTCCTCCATATGCTTATCTAGCAATCTCTTGAATTCGACCAATGTACCTGCCTCCACCACCGCCCCAGGCAGCGCAGTCCATGCCCCAACCACTCCCTGGGTAAAAAAACCTTGCTCTGATATCTCCCTTGAACTTCCCACCCATTACTTTAAAGCCATGCCCTGGTCAAGAACTGATCTTTGGGGCACTCCACTTATTACACCCATCCAGCCCAAGAAAGACCCTTTATTCCAACTTTCTGTCCCCTGTGTGATAATCAGTTTTCAGCCCATGCTAACACACTTCTCCTAGAACTCTGAGTGCTTATCTTGAGCGTCAGCCTTTCATGTGACACTTTGTCAAATGCCTTCTGCCTTAATTGGCTAATGTAAATCACCTCTCTTATGTAGGTACGTAGCAAAAGAATGAAAGCAAATTTGATGAGACTACAAGAGAAATGTCAATTCATGAGAAATGCCAATACAAGACAATTCAAGACAAATGTCAATACAATAGAAACGTCAATTCCCTGCAGGGCTACACAGGGAAAAGGAAAAATGTGGCTGATGGGATTGCTCTGCTGGGAGCAGGCTTACACCAGATGGGCTGAATGGCCCCATTCTGTGCCATAATGAGTAAGTAAGGTTAGTTGAGGAATAAATATTTACCAGACGCTGTGGAATTGTCTCTTAATCTCACTTGAACTCTGCCATTGGGTCTTCTACACCCAACAGAGAGATAACTTACCAGATGAGAGATACCTTGTGCAACGTTATGGCAATTCAGCCATGGTCATTACAGCACATAACCATAGAAACCATAGAACAATACAGCACAATACAGGCCCTTCGGCCCACCATGCTGTGCCAACCTTTAAACCTCGCCTAGGACTATCTAACCCCTTCCTCCCACATATCCCCCTATTTTAAATTCCTCCATATGCTTATGTAACAAACTCTTGAACTCGACCAATGAGTTAACAAAACCCTTCAGTCCACCAAGTCAATGCTGACCATCGCCCACCCATTTACACTACTCCTACGTTAAACCCATTTCTTATCCTTGCACCATTTTCATCAACTCCTCCCAGATTCTACCACTCACCCACCCACCTAGGAGCAATTTACAGTGGCCAGTTAACCTACCAACAAGCACGACTTTGGGATGTGGGAGGAATTTAGAGCACCCAGAGGAAACCCATGCTGTCACAGGAAGAACGTGCAAACTCCACACGGATAGCAATGGAGGTCAGGATTCAGTCCGGGTCGCTGGCACTGCAAGCCAATGACTCCACTGGCTGCACCACTACGCACAAAGCATCAACTTTGTGCTCAGGATTGGGGTTTGAACCCACAATGTTCTGACTAAGACTAAAATATGAATATTGACTGATGTCCGCCCTGCAGCTTACACAAGGGCTACAGATTGTGATATTGGTTGAATCTGTTCCCGACCAACTAATTGAGAGGAAACTGAATGAGGAATGCCTGGGATGGGCACTGAAATTCTTCAGGATGGTCCAACAGCACCTCTTACAGGCAGGTAGAAGCATTAGCTTGAATTTATAGCTATAGTTGAGAGCAAGTTTCTGTGCACACAATTTGTAAGACCTTGCCTAAGTTATAGGATCAAGCTTAAAAAATGTGCCTAAGTTGTGAACAACATTGTGGAAAAATTGTATTTGCTTTGCTTAATTATGGTAATTTATGAAAGTCAGATAACAGATAGCAGGCACGGTAGTGTAGCAGTTAGCGTAATGCTATTACAGCACCAGCGACCCAGGTTCAATTCCCGCCACTGTCTGCAAGGAGTTTGTACGTTCTCCCCGTGTCTGCTTGGGTTTCCTCCGGGTGCTCCGGTTTTCTCTCACATTCCAAAGACGTATAGGTTAGGAAGTTGTGGGCATGCTATGTTGGCACCGGAAGCGTGGCGACACTTGCGGGCTGCCCCCAGAACACACTACGCAAAAGATGTATTTCACTGTGTGTTTCGATGTACATGCAACTAATAAAGATAACTTATCTTACCTTATCTTATCTTAATTATTTCTGGTGGGGTTATAGCTTAAGTTACATAGAGTCATTGAGCAACACAGCATGGAAACAGGCCCTTCAGCCCAACTCATCCATGCTGACCAATATGCCCATCTAAACTAGTTCATTTTGCCCACATTTGGCCCATATCCCTCCAAACTTTTCCTGTCCATGTACCTGTCCAAAAGACTTTTAAATGTTGTTATTGTACCTGCCTCAACCATTTCCTCTGGCAGATCGTTCCATATACGCACCTCACCCTCTGTATGAAGAAGTTTTAAATCTTTTAAATCTTTCCTCCTTCACCTTAAATCTATGCCCTCTAGTTTTTGATTCCCTTTCTCTTTCATATAAGTTACAATGTTTTAAAGCACTTAAATAATGTTTGTGGAGTTAGAAAAAGCCTACTTTCCAATGCACAACCTTTGGGGAGTTGCAGTTCTGTGCTCCAACTCAGCGACATGATTGGATTAGTTCCTGGGTCTTTTGACAGAACAGGGGGAGTGAGATTGGGTGGGCCAGTTACAAGATCCCAAGAGCCGTCATGGAATGGTCAGAAGTCCCAGGAGCAACTGAAACAGAAGCCAGAGACACCTCAGAAAAGGCCAGAACAGAGGTCGTAAAATAAGATATCTTTATTAGTCGCATGTACATCAAAACACACAGTGAAATGCATCTTCTGTGTAGAGTGTTCTAGGGGGCAGCCCTCAAGTGTCGCCACGCTTCCAGCGCCAACATAGCATGCCCACAACTTCCTAACCCGTACGTCTTTGGAATGTGGGAGGAAACCAGAGCACCCGGAGGAAACCCACGCAGACATGGGGAGAACGTACAGACTCCTTACAGACAGCAGCTGGAATTGAACCCAGGTCGCTGGCACTGTAATAGCGTTATGCTAACCATTACACTACTGTGCCTGCTCACTACTTAGGTTGGTCATATGACATACAACATATATCAGAGAACACAGAAAAAGGCTCTTCAGCCCATAGGGGTCCATGCCAACCAAGATGTATATTCAAGCTAATCCCATTTCCCAGCACTTGGCCCATATCCCTCTAAACTCCTGTCATCCAAATACCTATCCACATATTTCTTAAATGTATCTAATGTACCTGCTTCAACCACTTCTTCTGGCAGCTGGTTCCATGTATCTACCACCCACTGTGTAAAAAAGCTTCTCCACAGGTGCTTATGAAACCTTTCACCACTAACCTTCAAACTATGTCCTCTAGTTTTTGATTCCCCAACCCTGGGAAAAAAGGCCACTCACCCGATCTATACCCCTCACAACACATCCCTTACACATGAGGGAATATAGTCTTTTACACTTGCAACCATCAAACAAGTCATAAATAATAAAAAAAAATTGTGTTTAAGTAAAATATCTTGAAATACAAATAAGTAATTAAAAACATTGAAATGAAGTAAAATAACTCAACTGCATACATACATAGGCTAGCCAGCTCATTCAAATAAATGGGATCAACATGTAATTGATAGCTGAGAAAAATCTGAGGGCTATGTACAAGAAAATTTGAGCTCAAGAACACAAGAAAATAGGAGCAGGAGTAGGCCACTCTTCCCTTCAAACCTGCCCCATTCACTATGACTGATCTGCCCCAGGCTTCATTGCTACTGTGCCAGCTCCCGATGGTGCTCAATCCCCCAATCTTTCACAAAATGTATCTACAGAACCATAGAACCATAGAACCATACAGCACAAAACAGGCCCTTCGGCCCACCATGTTGTGCCGTCCATCAAACCACCCTCACGCTACCTAACCCCTTCCTCCCGCATATCCCCCCATCCTACACTCCTCCATGTGCCTATCCAACAAGCTCTTGAACCTGTCCAATGTATCTGCCTCCACCACCACCCCAGGCAGTGCATTCCATGCACCAACCACTCTCTGGGTGAAAAACCTCCCCCTGACATCTCCCCTGAACCTCCCACCCATAACCTTAAAGCCATGCCCTCTCATCTTGAGCATTGGTGCCCTGGGAAGGAGGCATTGGCTGTCTACTCTATCTATTCCTCTCAATGTTTTATATACCTCTATCATGTCTCCTCTCATCCTCCTCCTTTCCAGTGAATAAAGTCCTAGCACCTTAAGCCTCTCCTCATATTCAATACTCTCTAATCCAGGCAGCATCCTGGTAAATCTCCTCTGCACCCTCTCGAATGCCTCCACATCCTTCCTATAATGAGGCGACCAGAACTGAACACAATACTCTAAGTGTGGCCTAACTAGAGTTTTGTAAAGCTGCATCATCACCTCACGGCTCTTAAACTCAATCCCACGATTTATGAAAGCCAACATCCCATTGGCCTTCTTAACTGCTCTTTCCACCTGTGAGGCAACTTTCAATGAATTGTGAATATGAACCCCCAGATCCCTCTGTTCCTCCACACTGCCAAGTACCTTGCCATTCACCCAGTACTCTGCCCTGGAGTTTGTCCTTCCAAAGTGTACCACCTCACACTTCTCCAGATTGAACTCCATCTGCCACTTGTCAGCCCAGCTCTGCATCCTATCAATATCCCTCTGTAAGCTCCGACAGCCCTCCACACTATCCACAACACCGCCTATCTTAGTGTCGCCTGCAAACTTACTAACCCAGCCCTCCACCCCCTCATCTAAGTCATCTATAAATATCACAAAAAGTAGAGGTCCCAGAACCGATCCCTGCGGGACACCACTAGTCACTGCCTTATAATCCGAGGACACTCCTTCCACCACAACCCTCTGCTTTCTACATGCAAACCAATTCCTAATCCACACAGCCAAACTTCCTTGGATCCCTTGGCCTCTGACCTTCTGAAGAAGCCTACCATGAGGAACCTTATCAAACGTCTTACTAAAATCCATGTAAACCACATCCACCGCACTGCCCTCATCAATCTTCCTGGTCACCTCTTCAAAGAATTCTATCAGGCTTGTGAGGCAAGATCTTCCCTTCACAAAGCCATTCTGGCTGTCCCTAATCAGTCCATGATTCTCTAGGTGTTCATAAATCCTATCCCTTAGAATCCTTTCTAACAGCTTACCCACCACAGACCTGAGACTCACCGGTCTATAATTCCCAGGCCTATCCCTATTACCTTTTTTGAACAAGGGAACAACATTCGCAACCCTCCAATCCTCTGGCACCATCCCCGTGGACCACGAGGACTCAAAGGACAACGAGCAGCTGAGTGTTTTCTCCTCCTCTTTAAATACCACCAGTGATCTAGCCTTCACAGCCCTCTGGGGTAAAGCATTCCAGTGACTCACTACCTTCAGTGAGAATAAATTCCTATGCAGCTCAATTTTCAATGACCACTTCCTTATCTTGTAACTATGCCCCTTGGTTTCAGACTCCCACTAGTGGAAACATCTCGATATCTTATCCGGTCAAGAAGATTTAAAAACTATTGATGCTGGAAATCTGAAATAAAAACAGAAAATACTGAGAGCACTCAGCAGGTCAGGCAGCATCTGTGGAAAGAGAAACAAGTAATGTTTCAGGCCCAGAACCCTCTGTTAATCAATTGGTCTTACCCTATCAGAGATATTTCCTTTGCTGTACGCATGCTTCCCCACCTTCTTTGCTATTAAAAATTAACTTGTTTTCTCTCTTTCCACATCCTAGACCTGAAATAGGTTGCCCTTTGCCGTCTACCCTGTTGTGCCCTCTGAAGACGAATAAAATCAACCTTCATTTTCCGAAACTCCAAAGAATACAGATGCAAGTTCTTTCGTCACTTCTCATCTCAGGAATTAACCAAATGAATCTCTTTTGGACTGCTTCCAATGCCAGTATATCTTTTCTTAAATAAAGATGACCAAAAGTACATACAGTTATGAGAGGCAGAGACAGGGTAGATAGTTATAGTCTTTTTTCCCAGGGTAGAAATGTCAAATACTAAAAGGCATAGCTTTAAGGCAAGAAGGGGGCATGTTTAAAGGAGATGTGTGAGGAAAGTTTTTTTTTACACAGAGAGCGGTGGGTGACTGGAATGTGCTGCCAGGGGAGGTGCTGGAAGCAGATACGATAGCAATGTTAGGCACATGAACAGACAGGGAATAGAGGGATATAGACCATGTACAGGCAGATGGGATTAGTTTAGAACGGCATAATGTTCGGCACAGATATGGTAAGCCAAAGGGTCTGTTCTTATGCTGTACTGTTCTGTGTAAAATAGTGCATAGTACTCCAGGTTTGGCCTCGCCAACACCCTCTACAGCTGTAACAATATTTCCCTACTTCTAAACTCCAACCTGCTTGCAATAAAGGCCAATTGGCCAAAAAATTTGCATCAGCTCCTCTACTCAGCAGGTCCATGCCCCAACGCTGGGTTCAATAGAACAGCAGCCAACCGGATGTTTAGGAGTTTCACAGGAGATTTAGGGATGTTACAGCTTAAAAAGAGGCAACCTAGCCTGTCACCAACAGTGGAATGTAGTTTAATCCCGTGTCCATTTTAAAACAATTTTTTTAGAGTCATAGAGTACTACTACACAGAAACAGGCCCTTCGGCCCATCTAGTCCATGCTGACCCGATCTTCTGCCTTGTCCCATCTACCTGCACCCGGACCATAGCCCTCCAAACCCCTCCCATCCATATACCTATCCAAACTTCTCTTCAATGTTACAATTGAACCCACATCTACCACTTCCGCTGGCAGCTCATTCCACACTCACACCACCCTCTGGGTGAAGAAGTTCCCCCTCAGATTCCCCTTAAATAGTTCACCCTAAACCTATGACCTCTAGTTCTAGTTTCACCTAACCTTAGGGGATAAAGCCTGCATGTATTCACCCTATCCCTACTCCTCATCATTTTGTGTACTTCGATAAAATCTCCCTTCATTCTCCTGCACTCCAGAGAATGAAGTCCTAACCTATTCAACCTTACCCTATCACTGGTCTTCAAGTCCCAGCAACATCTGTGTAAATTTTCTCTGTACTCTTTCAAGCTTAATGATATCCTTCCTGTAGGTAGGTGACCAGAACTGCATACAATACTCTAAATTCGGCCTCACCAGTGTCTTGTACAATTTCAACATAACATCCCAACTCCTGTACTCACTGCCTTGATTTATGAAGGCCAAAGTGCCAAAAGCTCTCTTTACGACCCTATCTACCTTGATTTTTTTTATTATTAGGGTAGAAATGTCAAATACTAGAGGACATGTATTTAAGGTGTGAGGGGGAAAGTTTAAAGGAACAAGTTTTTTTACAGAGAGTGTGGTAGGTACCTGAACCGGGCTGCTAGGGATCGTGGTGGAAGCAGATACGACAGTGGCCGTCAGACACACAAGTATGCAGGAAATGGAGAGATACAGATCATGTACAAGTTGAAGAGATTTCATCTAATTTGACAATGTGTTTGGCATAGACATCGTGGGCTACAGGACCTGTTACTGTGCAGTACTATTCTATGTTTTTTCAGGCAGTGGCTCAACACTTTCATTGCTCATTGAGTGGAATAACGTTTCCTCTGAACTCCCTACCGATCTTTCTACCAATCAGCTTAATTCTACTCCCCCTAGTTACTGACCTCTCAACCAAGGGAATCAGTTGTAACTGTTCACCTTGTCCAAAACTCTCACAATGTTATAAATTTCCCCAAAGTCTCTTCCAAAAAAACAGCCTGAGTTGCCTTGCCTCAGAACCCCAGCTTTCCATCCCTGACAACGACCTCATGGATCTGCAGGAACTGGAAACCTGGAATAAAAACAGAAAATGAGGAAGAAAATGCTGCAGTTCAGGCAGCATCTGTGGAGAGAGAAATGCTTCAGGTTGACAACCGTCTGAAAGGCATAAAATTAATTATAACATATTGAAATACTAATAAATAATTGAAGACAGTGAAATAAAGTAACATAAATCAAGTTTTAGGAGTGAAGTTCAGGCTTAGGATCTTGTTCCTAATGCTGGCATGATTAAAATTGGGGATGGGAAAGTCACCAGAAATTAAGGAATGCAAATATCTCAGGGATTTAGAGGATTAATCGAGGTATTGAGTACTGGAGTCAAGAAGTTATGATGCATCTCTATAGAACTTTGGTTAGGCCGCATTTACAGTATTGCGTGCAATTCTGGTAACCTCAATATAGGAAGGATGTCAAGGCTTTAGAGAGGGTGCAGAGGAGGTTTACTAGGATGCTGCCTGGATTAGAGGGCATGTGCTATCAGAAGAGGCTGGACAAACTTAGGCTTTTTTCTCTGGAGCGGCAGAGGCTGAAGGGTGATCTGTTGGAAGTGTGAAGGGCATAGATAGGGTGGACAAGCAATATCTTTTTCCCATTATTGAGCGATCCAATACCCGAGGGCATGCATTTAAGCTGAGGGGGGTAGGTTTAGAAAAGACGTGAGGAGTAAGTCTTTTACTCAAAGAGTGGTGGATGCCTGGAATGCATTGCCTGATAGAGTGGTGGAGGGAAACTAAATGGGGGTTTTTAAGAGGGTCTTGGATTGGTACATGAATGAGAGGAGATGGAGGGATATGGGCATTCTGTAGGTAGGGGGAATTAGCTATGTCAGCACAACATTGTGGGCCAAAGGGCCTGTTCTGTGCTGTACTGTACTATGTTCTATGTTCTATGACTAGGGAGATTCTAGAAAGAGAGAGGAATTTAAAAGCAAATCATGAAATAAAGGAGGTAATTTTAAGTTCAGGGAGATGTGTAAAAGAAGAAATTCTGAGTTGACGTCCTATATTTTTTAATTCATTAATTTTCAATTACTGGCACTTCCTGCATTTATTGCCCGTACATAATTGCTCTTGAGAAAGTGGTGGTGAGCTGCTTTCTTGAATAACTGCAGTTTTTCCGATGAAAGCGTTCCAACAATGCTGTTGGAAACAGGGAGTTCCAGGGTCTATACCCAGCAATGACAGAGGACTGACGATACATTTCCAAGGCCGTGGTGGTGATGATTGAAGCATTGAGTGCTCTTGGAATATCTTTGAGAAATCATTGCAGTTCATTTTGTGGATGGTACACACGACAGACACTGTGTGCCAGTGGTGGAAGGAAGCAGTACTAATCAAGCATGATACATGTCCTGGATGCTGTTGATTTTATAGAGTCAAAGATACAGGACTGAATGGGCTAGCCCACCTAACTATCAATCGCCCACTTACACTAACCACGGTAGTGTAGTGCGGGCACGGCAGTGTAGCGGTTAGCGTAACGTTATTACAGAGCCAGCGACCCGGGTTCAATTCCCGCCGATGTCTGTAAGGAGTTTGTACGTTCTCCCCGTGTGTCTGCGTGGGTTTCCTCCGGGTACTCTGGTTTCCTCCCACATTCCAAAGACGTACGGGTTAGGAAGTTGTGGGAGTGCTATGTTGGCGCCGGAAGCGTGGCGACACTTGCGGGCTGCCCCCAGAACACTCTACGCAAAAAGATGTATTTCACTGTGTGTTTTGATGCACATGTGACTGATAAAGAAATTTTAAGAAAATCTTAATCCTTGAGAGTTGCTGGTGTTGTATTCATCAGGGTTAGTGGAGAGTACTCCATCACACTCCTGATTCATGGGTCAATGACAGTGGAAAGGTCATGTAGTATCAGGAGGCGAGCCACTCACTGCAGTATAGCCAGCCCCTGGCATGCCCTTGTGGCCATAGTATTGGTGAGAGGAAGAGTCATGGAGAGAGCTTGATCAGGTTGGGACTTTATTCACAGGAGCGTAGGAGAATAATTAAATCATGAGGGGCATAGATAAGGTCAATGCACACAGTCTTTTTCCCAGGGTTGGGGAATCAAGAATGAGAGGAGGTAGCTTTAAGGTGAGAGGGCAGAGATTTAATAGGAACCTGAGGGTGGTCACAATATGGAATGAGCTGCTAATTGAGACAGGACATTAACAACATTTAAAAGGCACTTGGACAGGTACATGGATAGGAAAGGTTGAGAAGGATATAGGCCAAACGCAAGCAAATGGGACTAGCTTAGATGGGAATCTTGGTCAGCATGGACCGGTTGGGCCGAAGGGCCTATTTCCGTGCTGTATGACTCTATGACCCTACGACTGATCCAGGTGAGGTTCTGGTCGATAATGACTCCACAGATTTTGATGGTGTGGACTTGACAGGCGGTAAAGCCATTGAATGTCAAGGGTAGATGGTGAGGTGATGACCATTTCTTGGCGCTTTTGTGGTGTAAACATTGCCCGCCACTGATCAACCCATGCCCTGAATGTTGCCTGGGTCTTGCTGCAGGCATAGGCTGCTTTGAATGCTGAGGAGCTATGAAAGGAATTGAATATTGCACGATCATCAGGTAACTCTCCACTTCTGACATTATGAGGGATGGACGGTTGTTGATGATGGTTGGCTCTAGAACACTGACCTGAGGAACTTCTTCAGTGATGATTGATTAACTTCTTAATATACAACAATCTTCCTCTGTGTGAACACTGTAGTGTTTAACCTTGATGCCCATTGACTTTAGTTTTATCAAGAGGTCTTCATGTCACACTTAGTCAAATATGCCTTGTTGTGAAGAGCAGTCACTCTCACCTCACCTCCAGAACTCAGCTCTTTGGTCCATGTTTAGACTAAGGCTATGATGAGGTCTAGAGTGGAGAGTCCCAGTGAATCTCAAACTGGGCATTGATGAGCTGGTTATGATTGAGTAATTGTTGCTTGACAGAACTGTCGATAACAGCGTCTATCACTTTGCTGATGATAAGGAACTGACTGGTTGTGTGGAACTTGGCTGCATTTGATTCATTTTGCCCTTTGATGAACAGGACATAGCTGGGCCAATGTCCTACACTGTCAGAGAGATGCCAGTTTGTAACTGTACTAGAAAAGCTCGACTGGAGATGCAGCTCGTTCTGGAGCCCAGGTCTTCAGCACAACAGGAGAGAAACAAAGGACTGCAGATGTTGGAATCTACATGAAAAACACTATGATGCTGAAGGAACTCAGCAGGCAAGGCTGGAGAAAATCAGGTGGTCAATGTTTCAGGTCAGGATCCTTCTTCAGGACTGGCCTGCTGAGTTCCTCCAACATCATAGTGTTTTTCTTCTAGATTCCAGCATCTGCAATCCTTTGTTTCTCCATTGTTACTGCTCCACTGTGAAGTCTCTTCAAGTATGCCCACTGTGAAGAAGTTTTCTTCCTCTCTTCGGCCTGGCCTGCTGAATTCCTCCAGCACCATAGTGTTTTTCTTCAGTACTATAGTTGAATCTTGTCTGGTCCCATAGCTTTTGCTGTATACATCACTCTCAGCTGTTTCTTGATAATACATGAAGTGAATCAAACTCATTCAATATACACTCACTCCAGAGGATGTTGCCTGGGATGGAGCATTTCAGTTATGAGGAGAGACTGGGTTTGTTTTCCTTGGAGCAGAGGATGCTGAGAGGGAACCTGATAAAGAAAATGATGAGGGGTAGAGGTAGAGAAGACTGCAAAAAGGGAAACTTTTCCCCTTATCAGAAATGAATAAAACTCGAGGACGGAGATATAGGGGTAAAGGGTAAGATACTGGAATGCACTGCTTGGGAGAGTGGTGGGAACAGTCAATGATATCATTTAAGATGTGTCTAGATGAGCATTTGAATTGCCCAAGCATAGGTGGCCAAAGGTCAATGGTGGAAAATGGGATTAATATGGAAAGGGTGCCGCACTGGTCCAGTGTGGACATGGTGGGCCAGATGGCCTGTTTCCATGCTGTATGACCCTATGACTCCAGGAGATACTGGGAAGATAATTACCATTCTCACCTCCTTTCCACTGTCTGGTTTCTTGAGGATTGGTAAATACAGCAGGCCTGTATTAAATCTGGGGACAAGCGTTAGGCAAGTAACCTCATTAAAATAGACTGACAGTTTAAGGACCAACCCCCTACACTTCCCTCAGTAGAGAACAGGATAGTCATCCTTTCACTAGCATACCCCAATTATGAACGGTAGGAGTAAACTGATTATATTCCTTATCCAGCAATCCAGCCTTGGACTAATTGGAATTGGAATTGGTTTATTATTGTCACATGTACAGTGAAAAGATTTTGTTTGTGTGCCATTCCAAGAGGCTGCAGAGGGTTGCAGACTCAGCCATCTCCATCACGGCATAACCCTCCCCACCATCGAGGACATCTTTAAGAGGCGGTGCCTCAAGAAGATGGCATTCATCACTAAGGACTCTTACCGTCCGGGACGTACCCTCTTCTCGTTACGACCATCGGGGCAGAGGTACAGGAGCCTGAAGACCCTCACTCAACAATTTAGGAACAGCTTCTTCCCCTCCGCCATCAGATTTCTGATCGGTCCATGAACCCATGAACACTACCTCGTTATTCCTCTTTTGCACTATTTATTTACTTTTGTAACTTATAGTAACTTTTATGTCATGCACTGTACTACTGCCAACAAAACAACACATTTCACGTCATATAAGTCAGTGATAATAAACCTGAATCTGATTCTGATTCTGATCCAGACAGATCATTCCACACTAAGTATATCAAGGTAGTATAAGAGGAAAACAGAATGCAGAATATAGTGTTACAGCCACAGAGAAAGTGCAGTGCAGGTAGACAAGTAAAGTGAAATGGTTATGACGAGATAGATTGGGAGATCGTGAGTTTATCTTTCAGTATATGAACAATCTGAACAAATGAGTTAAATTCTGGTACTGAAGATGAAGAAATTCAATTTATTTAATTGGAAGGGAGTTGGAATAGGTATTTACTATCAGTAATAATGCTGGATTCTTGCAAAAATCTAGTTGTTTCACTAATGTCCTTAAGGAAAGAAATTTGCAGTTTTAACCTGGTCTCATCTTCAAGTGACTCCAAACACTCAGGAACATGATGGTGGCAAACCAGGTTAAAAAAGACATTAACAAAATCATTTAGGAACCTAGATTTTATACATAAAAGAATAGATTAGGAAGCTACGATGAGATTTGGAGTAGGACCTTTGAAAAGAGGTGAGTCTCTGTGCCTGATCTTGAGTTTCACTTTGCAAGAATCTAGACGAGGCACATTTGCAAATTGTTACCAGTTGATTGGCTTATTAACAGCAGCAAATAAAGAGAAGGCAGGTGTAAGTAGAGTGGCTAGTGTCAGAGTGGGGAAAGCTGAGGCTTTGATGAGAAGAGGTGAAGGTAAGTTCCTTCCTTTCTTTGCTTTGGTGTTTCCTTTAGTGCCAGGCCAGAGTAGTGGAGAATGACTTTGGGGTCAGTGGTGTGCTCAGCTTGTGAGATGTGGAGTACTAGGAGACATCCAGTCTCCCCTGATAACTAAATCTGCATGAGATGCATCCAGCTGCAGCTCTTTACAGACCATGTTAGGGAACTGGAGCTGTAGTTGGATGACCTTTGGCTCCTGTGGGAGAATGAGGAGTTCATAAATAAGAGCTACAGGGAGCTGGGTGACTGTCAAGAGGAGGATGGAGAATAGACAGGTTGTGCAGAGTAACCCTGTGGCTGTTCTTCTCTTCCCCCCCCCCCCCCCCTCAATAACAGGTATACTGCTTTGGATACTATTGGGAGAGATGACCGACCAGAGGAAAGCTGCAGTGACCAGGTCTCTGGCACTGAGCCAGATCATGTGGTGCAGAAGGGAAGTGGGGAGGAGGGTGGTAGTGATAGGGGATTCCATGGTAAGAGGGTAGACAGATTCTGTGGATGTGAAAGAGACTCCTGGATGTTCTGTTGCCTCCCAGGTGCCAGGATCAGGAATGTATTGATTAGGTCCACACATTCTGAAGGGGGAGTCTGAACAACCAGAGGTTGTGGTACATATTCCTACCAATGGCAAAGGTAGGAAAAGAGATGAGGTCTTGAAGAGGGAATCTAGTGAGTTAGGTAGGAAGCTGAAAAGAAAACCTCAAGGGTAGTAATCTCTGTATTGCTGCCTATACCACACACCAGTGAGGGTAAGAATAAGATGATTTGGCAGATGAATGTGTGGCTGAGAAATGGTGTAGGGGGCAGGGATTCAGATTTGTTCATCATTGGGATCTCTTCTGGGAAGGTATGACCAGTACAAAAGGATGGGTTACATCTGAACTGGAGGGGACCAATATTCTTGTGGGCAGGTTTGCTAGAACTATTGGGGAGGGTTTAAACTAGTTTTCCAGGAGAATGGGAGCCAGAGGAATAGGTCAAAGGTTGGTTCATTTAGTGTGCAAGTATATGCAGCATGTAGAAAGACTGAGGAAGGATAGGCAGTTGAAAGGGCAAAATGGCAGTCAGTTGGATGGGCTGAAGTGTCTACTTTAATGCAAGAAGTATCAGGAGCAAGGCTGAAGTTGGAGCATAGGTAAGTACATGGAATTGTGACATGGTGGCCATTACAGAGACTTGGCTGCCACAAGGGCAGGAATAGCTGCTGGATATTCCGGGGTTTAGATGTTTCAATAGGGATGGGGTGGAGGTAAGAGGTGGGGGAGTGGCTTTGCTGATCAGGGGCAATGTCACAGCTGTAGAAAGGGAGGATGTCCTGGAGAGATCACCCACTGAGTCAGTGTAGGTGGAAGTCAGAAACAGGAAGGGAGTGATCACTCTATTAGGAGTATTCTACAGACCTGCCCCGCGCCCCCCCCCCCCAATAGCAGCAGAGATGCTGAGGAGCAGATCAGGAGGCAAATTTTGAAAAGGTGCAAAAAAACAGGGTTGTTTCCATGGGTATTTTCAACTTCCTGAATATTGATTGGCACCTCAGTGTAAAGGGAATAGATGGGGCAGAGTTTGTTCGGTGTGTCCAGGAAGGATTCCTGACACAGTATCTGGACAGGCTGACTGGAGGAGAGGCTGTACTGGATCTGGTACTAGGCAATGAGCCTGATCAGGTTTCAGATCTCTCTGTGGGAGAGCATTTTGGAGACAGTGACCATAACTCCTTGACCTTCCCTATCCCCTTGGAGAGGGATAGGAGCAGATGATATGGGAAAGTATTTAACTGGGAGAGGGGGAATTATGATGTTGTTGGGCAGGAACTTGGAAGTGTAAATTGGGAACAGATGTTCTTGGGGAAGCGCACAGCAAAAATGTGGAAGTTGTTTAGGGAATACTTGCATGGGGTTCTGGATAGCTTTGTTCCATTGAGGCATTGATGGTAGAGTGAAGGAACCACAGTTGACAAGAGACATAGAATATCTCTTCAAGAGGAAGAAAGAAGCTTACCTGAGCTTTAGAAAGCATGGGTCAGACAGGGCTCTAGAGAGTTACAAGGTAGCCAGGATGGAGCTTAAGAATGGACTTAGGAAAGCTAGAAGGGGGCATGAGAAGTCCTTGGTGAGTAGGATCAAGGAAAACAACATCATCTACATGTGAAGAATAGGAGGATGACTAGAGTGACGGTAGGAGATCAGGGATAAAAGAGAAAAGGTGCCTGGAGTCAGATGAGGTAGGGTAGGTCCTTAATAAATACTTTGCTTCAGTATTCACCAGTGAGAGACCTTGACATTTGTGAGGACAGTGTACAACAGGCTGATATGCAAGGGCAGGTCGAGAAGAGGATGTGCTAGAACTTTTGAAAAGCACTAAGATGGATAAGTCACTGGGATATATCTAAAGTTATCATGGGAAGTGAGGGAAGAGCCTTCTGTGCCTTTGGTGATTATCTTTGTCCTCACTGGCCATGGGAGTAGTGACAGATGATTGTAGGGTGGTGAATGTTCTTTCCTTTAAGATGGGGAGTAGGGATAACCCTGGGAATATAAACCAGTGAGTCTTCAGTGGTGGGCAAACTACTGGAGAAGATTCTTAGAAACAGGATTTCTGGGCATTTAGAGAAGCATAGGGCTGATTAGGGACAGTCAGCATGGCTTTGAGGGGAAGGTCATGCCTCACAAGCCTGATTTGAATTCTTTGAGGATGTGACAAAACACATTGAAGGTAGAGCAGTGGATGTGGTGTAGATGGATTTTAGTAAGGTGTTTGATAGGTTCCTCATGGAAGACTCATTCAGAAAGTTAGAAGGCATGGGATCCAGGGAAACTTGGCTGTGTGGATTCAGAATTGGCTCTCCTATAGAAGACAGGGTGGTGGTAGATAGTGTATTCTGCCTGGAGGTCAGTGACCAGTGGTGTTCAGCAGGGATCCATTCTGGGACCCCTGCTCTTTGTGATTTTTATAAATGACTTGGATGAGGATGTGGAAGGGTGGGTTAGTAAGTTTGCTGATGATACAAAGGTTGGTGGTGTTGTCAATGGCATAGGTTGCTGTAGATTACAAAATATTTATAGAATGCAGAGCTGGGCTGAGAAGTGGCAGATGGCCTTCAACTCTAAATGTGAAATGCTACACTTCAGGAGATGAATTTGAAGACAGAATACAAGGTTAATGGCAGGTCTCTAAGCAGTGTGGAGGACAGGGATCTTGGGGGCCATGTCCATAGATCCCTCAAGGTTGCTGCACAGGTCGATTGGGTTAAGGTGTATGGAGTGTTGGCCTTCATTAGACAGGGGATTGGGTTCAGGTGATGTGGCAGCTCTATAGAACTCTGGTTAGACCACACTTGGAGTATTGTGTTCAGTTCTGGTCGCCTCATTATAGGAAGAATGTGGAAGCTTTAGAGGGTGCAGAGGAGATTTACCAGATGTTGTCTGGATTAGAGAGCATGTCTTGTGAGGATAGGTTGAGTGCACTAGGGCTCTTCTCTTTGGAGAGAAAGAGGATGAGAAGTGAGTTGATAGAGGTGTACAAGATAAGAGGCATAGATCGAATGGACAGTCAGACTTTTTCCCAGGGTGACAATGGCTAACATGAGGGGACATAATTTTAAGGTGATTGGAGGAAGATATAAGGGGGATGTCGGGTAAGTTTTTTTTAGTGGTGGGTGCATGGAATGCACTGCTGGCAAAGTTGTGGGGGCAGATACATTAGGGACATTTAAGAGACTTAGTTAGCCACTTGAATAATAGAAATGGGGGGCTATGTGGGAGGGAAGGGTTAGATAGATCTTGGAGCAGGCTAAAGTGTTGGCATAACATCGTGGGCTGACAGACCTGTACTGTGCTGTGGTGTTTATGTTCTAACTTCTATGAAGCATGAGAACTACAGTAATACATCTAATTCTGATCACTGTAATGTGAAGGTTTGGGAGATGGTGCTAGAAAGATTTCATTGAATGGTCCTTGGGATAAGGAACTTCAGTTATGTGGATAGACTAGAAAAGCTGGGATTGTTCTCCAATGTATTGGAGAAGATGTATGGTTCTCATTGGGTAAAAATTGAGAACCAGAGGAAAGAGACAAAGGTGGTTGGTAAAAGATTAGGGGTCATGAGGGAAAAATGGTTTCATGCAGCTAGAAGTCATGATCTGGAACTCACTGAGGGTAGTGGAAGTAGGTCCAGATCTGGCTTTTAAGCAGAAATTCAATATCTAACTGAAGAACACAAATTGCAATGTTAGGGGAAAAGAGTGTGGATGTGGGACTACACAAAAAGCACTGGAGGAACTCAGTGGGTTAGGCAGCATCTATGGAGGGAATTGGAGGGTCAACATTTTGGGTTGAGACGCTTCAGGACTGAAAATGAGGGGTGATAGCTAGTGTAAAGGGGTGGAGCAAGAGCTGGCAGGTGACAGGTGGATCCAGGTGAGGGAAGGGGTGATAGGCAGAAGAGGGAGAGGGGACAGTGGGATTGGTGTCAGAAGCTGGGTGGTGATTGGTGGAAGTGACAAGGGGTTGAAGATTATGGAATCTGCCAGGAGACGATGGTGGGATGGGACTGGATTTCTCTGCCAAAGAGCTTGGAGGACTCAATGTATCTCCTAAGCTATGATTCTCTATGCTGGAAATTGAACCCATTTCTGTGCAGTGTTTATGTGCAAATCACACCCTGGACAATTTACTCAGGGTTGAATGAGTGAAGGGAGTGAAAGACAACTTCTAAATTTTTCACCCTCAACTTCTCTGACGTTGCCCAGAAGTCACCCATTTTGAGGGTAATTAGGGATGGGTAATAAATGCAGTCTGGCCAGTGCTTCCTGCATCTTTTATGTGACTTGGGAGGGTTGAGTTTCCCATTTTTTCCCTTTCACTATATCTGCTCCTCAACCCCATACACCCATCTCTATTCCCTGCCAAAGTTTGAAGGTTAAAATTTTCTCCACAGCTTTCAAGTTTAATGGTATAAAATAGGTTTTAGTATTATGAGCTACCTAAATCATTCTGATGTCTGGTGTATCATTTTTGTCATAACAGGCTCACAGGGAGACGATGGATGTCTCTTTCCATCAGGTCAAATGATGCACATTCTCTGTCCCAATCACTAGTGACTTCTCATTTACTCTGTGTCAAGGCCCTAATATACTGGACATAATGTTTTCCTATCAGTTTTCCACAAGGTCAGAATGTCTTTCTTTAAACAAAAGGAAAATGGATAGTTGAGAGCAATAAAACTTGGGGGACTGCCATTAAACATCTGCCTTGCTTACATTGTTTGATACTGCTGTCACACTGCATATTACTCAGAGCGGTCCCTTCTCACTGACTAACTGCATTATCTGAACTGTGGGCTACTCACTCAGAAGCACAGAGTAAAGTGATCCTTAAGAAATTGAACATAGAACAGCACAACACAGGAACAGGCCCTTCCATCCATGATGTGTGCGCCAAACACTATGCCAAATTAAATTAAATCCCTCCTGGCTACACATGATCCATATCTCTCCATTCCTTGTATATTCATGTGACTATCTAAAAATCTCTTGAATGCCACTATTGTATCTGCTTCCACCACCAGCCCTGACACTTTTATCCAAAATAAACTTTATTCATAATAAAAGACAAACTATATGCAATAATAGTGCAAGCCTTTATATTGTACAGATCAATCATTAGTGTTACCTTTTTGTGTAACAAAAAACACAGCATTGATACCACTCTTGTGGCTCTGAGGTGATACCCTAATCCCATATTTACAATATTTAAGGGGCTTTCTTGCCTGACCCTGCCCCTCCCTTTCCAGTGGCAGAAGAACACTAAACTGTAGTCCTTCCCCACCGTAGCCCATTCCAGGCACCCCCCACTCTGAGTATATTTAAAAAAAACCTTGCCTGCACATCCCCTTTAAACATTCCCCCTCTCACCTTAAAGTTATGCCCTCTGGTACTCAAAATTTCTACCCTGGGTAAAAAAGGATTCTGGTTGTCTACCCTATCTCTACCTCTCAATGTTATAAACAGATCAGATTTTTCATTTTCTGAAACTTGAATTTGAACTTGTTAACTGCACAGCAATGATAATTTGCATGTAGATCATAATAGCTGCCATAAATATAATGCCCACAGAACATACTTTTGCCCTGCTCCTCTCTATAGAGTCATACAGCACAGAAACAGGCCTTTCAGCCCACTATGTCTATGCTGACCATGGTATTTATCCATATTAGTTCCATTTACTTGCATTTGGTCCTTAGCCTTCTATGCCTTGGTGATTCAAATGCTTGTCTAGATGCTGCTTAAATGTCATGAGAGAACCTGACTCCACTGCCTCCTGAGACAAGTGTGTTCCAACCACTCTGATAAAATTCACCCTTGGATTCCTCTAAACCTCCTACTTCTCATCTTAAACCTATGCCTTCTCGTTTTGGACACTCCGTTTCATTGTTGAGCCTTACTTGTCTATGGGGAATCTGGTTAAGTAGATATAACAGGTTTCATGATCTGCCAATTTCTGTGTTCCATTAATAAATAGTCATTCTCAAATGATGGGAATGATTTTCAGATTGTAGGAAACAAAAGCAAGAGTAGGTCAAATGACTCTTTGAGCCTACTCCCAAACTCAATAATATTGTGACTAATCTTGTGCTTCAAAGTTTGATCACACAACCACTGATTCCCTTCATGTTCATTAGGCTTTTTGTCTCAGCATTAAATAGACTCAGCAACTCGTCAACTCTGAGGAAGGGTGTTCCAAAGGCTTTTGAAAATCAAAAACAAAACTGAAGATATTGGAAATCCCAACAAAGTGAGGAATTAAAAAAAAAACAGCAGGTCAGACAGTATCTGGAGACAGATAACATTTTGGGTCTGGGACCCTTCATCAGGACTGAGTTAGCCCAGGTAGCAGAGGAGGAAGGAGAGGGGAAATGGGTGAGATTTTAGATTAGATCAGTTTATTATTAGTTTATGGATGGCATGCAAAATGAAGATTTTCACTGTACATGTGACAATAAACCAATTTACCAATTTATTGTCATATATACCAGGGTGCAATGAAATTCCTTGCTAACGTGAAGCTAGAGTAAAGAGTGTACATGGTAATAATAAATATTGGGATGGGACTTCCCCAACAATTTACAACCAATAGCCTAGGACATCTCCAGGGTCCTCAGACCACGAGGATCACTCCATTAAAGCTCAATACTTTTGGAGGCTGAACAGGAGTGTGGCACAGGGTAGTGATCCACAAAGGTGCTGTAGCTAGCTGCTGAGCTCCAGTGGCACACAACCATTTATTTGCCAAGTTAGCTGAGGCACAGACATGATGCCATGGGTTTGAAGCCAGCTCCAGGTCCTAGGTGACAAAAGCTAGGCTGACACTACCTTCCAACTGAGTTCAAACAGAACAGTACAGCACAGGAACAGGCCCTTTGGCCCACAATGTCTGTGCTGAGCATGATTAATTAAACTAATCCCTTCTACCTGCACATGATTCATATCCCTCCATCCCTGCATATTCATGTAGCTATCTAAGAGCCTCTTGAATGCCACTATCGTATCTGCTTCCACCACCACCACCCCGGCAGGCTGTTCCAGGCACCCACCACTATTTTAAAAAAAACTCACCCACCCATCCCCCTTAAACTTCCCCCATCTCACCTTAAAGCTATGTCCTCTAGTATTCGACATTTCTACCCTGGGGAAAAAGGTTCTGATGGTCTACCCTATCTATGCCTCTCATAATTTTATAAACTTCTATCATGTCTCCCCTTGGATTCTAATGCTCTAGAGAAAGCAATCCAAGTTTATCCATCCTCTCCTGAAAGTGCATACCTTCTAATCTAGGCAGTATCCTGGTAAACCTCTTCTGATGTTAAAGCACCTGCTGTCCCGATTTTAAGTTCCCGCTTCTGTCTGCTGCAAAGTAACACGGTGCCACCAGGTTGATTCGATAAAACGTGTTTATTAGCAGTATCCCACTAAGGAGAGGTCTCTTCAGCACTCATTGAGTCACTTCTCGAGGTCTCTCATACAAAGGAGCAGACAAATTTATACAGATATTGTCACGCACACAATGAATGTGGGGCCATTAGTTACAGTCAGGCCTCAGATCCAAAGACAGACATCACACCTATTGTCCAACATAATTGAGTTATAATCGAGATTCAAAGACTGTTTAGGACAAGCTTCCCACTCATTGTTTATTGCACCCACCACCCTTATTGTCTAGCATAACTGGTCTAAAACTGAGGCTCTGGACACAGTAATTTTCACTTATCCATGAGTCAGTAGCTTGCATGCTCTTGCTTGAGGTATTTTTCCATCAGCTTATATGTATAGTTAGTCAGTCACAGTTTCTTAACCCTTTACTTCTTCACAACAACCCCTCAGCCTTCTCAAGTTGGCCTGAGTGTTCCTCTGCCACTGTTTTGAAGAGAGGAGTCTCCTCTAACATCTTGACAATATTAGTAATGATCAGAAATGTAATTGACTATCTGGATGTTATCACATCAGTGTTTAAGGATGTTCACTGAACATTTTTTCTTGTATAAACTTATGACATAGATGGAAACCATTTTGTCCCATTGAGTCTACGCCAACACAGGGCAATTCCATCTCCCTGACTAATTTTCCCTGTAACCTCTTGTCCCATCAACTCCTCCCAGATTCTACCATTCTCCTACACTAGGGGCAATTTACAGTGACCAATTAACCTACCAAGCAGTACCAAGTCAGGATTGAACTTGGGTCCCTGGAGGTGTGAGGAAGTCACTCTGCAAGCTATATCCTGCATATCAATGGTGCATAGACTTCAGAAAGGACTTCAGTGACTGAGTGCTCTGAGACATGCTGAAGTTGTAAAAGGTAACATCTTTCATTTGCACTGGCTAAAGGTACCTTCAAATGGTTTAAGTTTGACAGGAGATTCATTCTGGGTTTCTAATCATTTCTTCAAAGTGGAGCTTGAACCATCATAACTAAGTGTTAGCGTCAAGCCCGTGATAACTAAAGCTGGACGACTTTCTCAATGCATTTCCTTAACTTGTCAAAATAAATGTTCTTAAATACCTCGGGGGTTGTTGAAATTAATGGAACTGAATTTTCATGGCTACAATGTGCAGCTGCTAATTTATTACACATTTAGTGCATTCAATCACAAGGAACTTCTGCCCTCTAATTTCTGATTACCCTGGCACACTATTCAGGATACACAATGGACTGCAGATGCTGGAATCTGGAGCAACACACAAAATGGTGGAGGAACTCAGCAGGTCAGGTAGCATCTGTGGAGGGAAATGGACAGTTGACATTCTGGGTTGAGACCCTTTATCAGGACTGGAAGATAGAGGGGAGATAGCCAGTGTAAAGAGATGGAGGGATGGGGTGGAGCAAAAGCTGGCAGGTGATGGGTGGATCTAGATGGGAGAGTGGGAATGGTGTCACGAACTGGGAGGTGATGGGGGGGAAGTGACAAAGGGCTGAAGATGGAATCTGATAGGATCTGAAATGCAAATTAAAGGAAAAGCTCCTCATATTCCACCTGGATAGTCTCCAACCTGGCAGCATGAACAGTGCATTCTCCCAACTTCTGATAACTGCTGCCCCTCTGTTCCCTTTCTTTCCTCTTCCCTGATCCACCTGACCCCATCACCACATCTCCTCCCTCTCCATCTGCCCACTGCCCACACTCCTGGTTCCCCTCCCCACCTCCTTCCTGTTATTCCACTCTCCTCTCCTATCAGATTCATAATCAATCAACCCTTCCGCCAAGGGTTGACTGCCCGAAACGTTGACTGCCTGTTTTTTTTCCACGGATGCTGCCTGGCCTGCTGAGTTCCTCCAGCGTCGTCATGTTTTTCATCTGGAGTCCTTTGTTTCTCCCTATTTTATTCGCTTCACATTCCAATGAAGTCTCCCCAGATTCTACCACCCACCTACACACTAGGGGCAATTTACAGTGGCCAATTAACCATATCATTAGCATTTGAGAGGAAACAGTGCCATTCAGAGGAAACCCACGTGGTCACAGGGAGAACAGAGCACCAGAGGTTTGGACTGAGCACAGATCACTGGAGCTGTTAGGCAGCACTTCTCGGTCACTGTGGAAAGAGAAACTGAGAACATTCAGGTCAAAGACTCTATCAGAACCTTTATTTCTTGCATCTGAATTTTGACAATTTATATGGATTTGAAGAGTGAAATTTGGTACACTGACATGATTAAGTGCTTGATTGACAAGAGTCTGGGTAGCTCAAAGAACCCTGTGAGTCACAGCAAGTTTACAGGGTGGACAAGCAATATCTTCTCCATTATTGAGTGATCCAATGCCAGAGGGCATGCATTTAAGGTGAGAGGGGGTAGGTTCAGAACAGGAGGGGTATGTTTTTTTTAAACTGAGTGGTGGATGCCTGGAATGTGTTGCCTGATAGGATGGTGGAGGCAAATTCATTGGGGGCTTAAGAGGGGCTTGGATGGGCACATGAATGAGAGGAAAACGGAGGGATATGGGCATTCTATAGGTAGAGATTAGCTATGTCAGTACAACATTGTGGGCCAAATGGCCTGTTCTGTGCTGTACTGTTCTACATTCTATCTGGGTCAAACACAGGCCAATGGGATCAGCTGAGGAAGGCAACTTGGTTGCCATGGACAAGTTGGGCCAAAGAGTCTGTTTCCTGTGCTGTATAAGTCTATCATTCTTTGACTCCAAGAACCTTCATAATTTGAGTGGCTTGCTGGTTCATGTGAAGATCATCTGCCTTCTCTCAATGTATTACTGTTTCTATATCCCCAGGTTTGAACACCCAGGATCTAGATTCCAAGAGCTCCACTGCAACTGCTAAGAACCAGAGGGCATGCATTTAAGGTGAGAGAGGGTGGGTTCAGAAGAGATGTGAGGGGTACTTTTTTTTTTACTCAGTGGTGGATGCCTTGAATGTGTTGCCTGAAAGGGTGGTGGAGGCAAACTCATTGGGGACTTTTAAGAGGAGCTTGGATGGGCACATAAATGAGGGGAAAATAGTGGGATATGGGCATTCTGTAGGTAGGAGGGATTAGCTATGTTGACACAACATTGTGGGCTGAAGGGCCTGTTCAGTGCTGCACTCTTCTATGTTCTATGATATTAAACACCTCATGGTGTAATAACCTTTGATATTACAATAGTGAGGGAAACAGATTGGTGTTGTTCAACAGGCAGTCATCTTTATATCCTGATGCACTGCTGTACTGTTCTATGTAATCTAAATTCAGTTTGTTCAATAAAAATTCTGCAATGATGGACATGAAGTTGGTTGATTGTGTTAAAAGGGCAAGAAATCAGCTGTTCTCACCTCTTCTGCCCTAAATGTGACCTTGGTTGACTTTCCACTGCCCCCTGAAGTGGCACATGGAGGGAAGTTGTTCCTGTCAGTGGGTATGCAGGGACCAAGGGACATAGATTTAAAGTTTAGGGCAAAAAGGGAATGTGAGGAAAATCTTTTGTTTATTCGGAGAGCAGTTGGGATCTGGACAGTGCATGTCTGGATGGAGGAAGTTGTCTTCTGGAGAAAATTGGATTAGTGCGTTGAGGTGGCAACAGTGGTGCGGCTGGTAGAGCTGCTGCCTCACTGCTCCAGCAACACAGGTTCAATTCTGACCTCGGGTGCTGTCTGTGTGGAATTTGCATGTTCTTTCTGTGACTGTGTGAGTTTCCTCTGGGTCCACCAGTTTCCTCCCACATTCTAAAGACAGAGGTTAGTTTACCACTAATTACCCAGAATGTGTGGATGAGTGTTAAAATCTGGGGATGAGTTGATTGGAACATGGGGAGAGCAAAACAAGTTAGGGTAGGATTGGGGTAGTGCGCAGTGATCAGCCTGCACTCACTGGGTCTATTTTTGTACGGCATCTCACCCTGTTTGTAGGACCATGGAGAAAGAGCAGAGGAGTGACTGATGGGATGGCTCTTGGAGACACGAGACTGCAGAAGCTGAAATCTAGAGCTAAAAAACAAGCTGCTGGAGGAATTCAGTGGGTCAGGCAGCATTTGTGGAAGGAAGTGGACAGGCAACATTTCAGGTCAAGACCCTTCACCTGGTGTGAAAGAGGGGAGGGAGTCAGTGTAAATGGGTGAGGGGGCGGACAGATGAGACCTGGGTTCAATTCCAGCTGCTGTCTGTAAAGAGTTTGCATGTTCTCCCCATGTCTGTGTGGGTTTCCTCCCACGTTCCAAAGATGTACAGGTTAGGAAGTTGTGGGCATGCTATGTTGGCACTAGAAAAGTGGTGACACTTGGCTGCCCCCAGAATACGATGCAAAAGATGCATTTCACTGTGCTTTGATGTACATGTGACCAGTAAAGTTATCTTAACCTCCACCCTTCCCTCCCCACCTGACCATCTACCAATCAACCTCTCCTCACCTGGATCCACCTTTCACTTGCCAGCTCTTGTACTGACCCTCCACCTCACCTCTACTAGTTATCCCCCCCTCTACCCTTTCAATCCAGCTGAAGGGTCTTGACCCAAACCATCAACTGTCCATTGCTCTTATCAGATTTGGCCTAATAAACTGGGTGGGTTCATTCTATGCAATCACATTTCTATAATGCCTCCACATTATCCCCTTTAATCCTTTCCTATCCAGAGGCATCACAGCTTGGTACTGCAACTGCTCTGCCTGAGACTGCAGGAAACCAGAGTTGTGGACACAGCTCAGCACATCACAGAAACCAGCCTCCCCTCCATGGATTCTGTCCACACTTCTCGCTGCCTCAGTAAAGCAGCCAACATAATCAAAGACTCGCCCATCCTGGACATTCTCTCTTCTCCCCTCTCCCATTGGGCAGAAGATACAAAAGCCTGAAAGCATGTACCACCAGGCTCAAGCACAGCTCCTATCCCACTGTTGTAAGATTATGGAACAGTCCCTTGGTATGACAAGATGGACTCTTAACCTCAGTCTACCTCGTTATGGCCTTGCACCTTATTGTCTGCCTGCACTGCACTTTCTCTGTAATTGTAGCACTTTATTCTGCATTCTGTCATTGCTTTTCCCTTGTACTACCTCACTGCACGGTTGTGATGAAGTGATCTGTGTGGATGGTATGCAAAAGTTTTTCACTGTACATGTGATAATAATGAACCAATTTATTTACCATTGAAGAGGAAGGGATTTGTAGATGGGGATGATATCCGTCATGGGATCTAATTTCAAGAACTGGTGTTGAACAAGAGGATAAATCTGGCGCAAAAACTTAAACCACTTTCTGTCCCTCTCACTCAATGGAAATCCTACTTCTGTCCAGTCTGGTCCTCTCAGTCAGTCTGGATATAAGCACATGAAAATTCAATGCTACTTACATGGATAAGTACAAAAAAAAAACATCTCAACTAAGTTCAGTGACAGAAGGATATTTCAAGATATCATCCATACACATTGATATAAGCCAATCAATAATATCAGCAACATTTAATTGCCTTAAATTGTGATTAGCTGGCAAACATTAAAGACAATGATTTTATGGAAGAAGTTCATCTTTGATTGCTAGTGCTTAATGTGTATGACCATTAATGAACAGTAATGCTCACCACAATATGTTTGGAAATATTGAACTCCATGGAACTGACTATGCATGGATAACCACAAGTAGCAGCTGATATTTTAATCACTATTTAGTGCTGGCAATAATAAACATCTCGGTCCATCATGGACACAGCCCTCCCCACCACCAATGGCATCTACAGGAGGCACTGCCTCAGGAAGGTGGTATCTATCATCAAGGATCCTCACCATCTGGGTCATGCCCTCTTCTCACTGCTACCATTAGGCAGGAGGTGCAGGAGCCTGAAGTCCCACATCACCAGGTTCATGAACAGCTACTTTCCTACAACAATCAGGCTCTTGAACTGACCTGCACAACCCTAACCCTACCTCAGCAACGGGACACTACGGATCACCTCTTGCACTACCATGGACTTGTCATCCATTGTGTCTTTGTTCTATTTTGCATTGTTTTTTTTACTGTATGGTGTAATTGGTGTATAATTTATATTTTGTTGTCTTTCTACATGCCTGTGATGCTGCTACAAGTAAGTCTTTCTGTCCCTCACCATTGGTATTGGTTTATTGTCACTTGTACTGAGGCACAGTGGAAAAACTTGTCTTGCATACCACTCGTACAGATCAATTCATTACACAGTGCAGTTACATTGGGTTAGTACGGAGTGCATTGAAGTAGTACAGGTAAAAACAATAACAGTACAGAGTGAAGTGTCACAGCTACAGAGAAAGTGCAGTGCAATAAGGTGCAAGGTCACAAGGTAGATCGTGAGGTCAAGGTCCATCTCATCGTATACTTGTGCACGTGACAATACTTGACTTGTCATCCCATGAGCTCCAGTACATCCTGCTACTCTAGACATTATCTGAAGGATCCATCGGTGAGCGGAGGGAGTAGTGCATGCAATGGTGTGACTTTCACACAGGTATTACATGTGTGTCTTAACAAAATGTGCTGTGATATATCATGGACCCTCATTTGGCCCACCGTGTTGTCTTGAATGTTCGACCTCACCCAGGACTACCCAAGTCCCCCATTGATCTGCCATTGGCCTGGCCTGACCTCTCCTGCTATTGGAACAGCCTCTCCGTTCATCAGACTGACCTCTCCCATGAGACACCTTGAGCTCTCTCCATTCCCCACTGCCAAACACCATTTCTCACTCTGTCAGACTGACCCCTCTCCAACTGTTCCAATCCTCTTTTGCCTTTCTGCTGCTAGACCACATCTCCACTCCTGCTGCTTCAGTGATAGAGGTCTATCGTCCTAGCCCGCTCTGTCAATGCTAATGTAATGTTCTGGCATCGTCTTGTTTTTTCTGACAACATAGAAGCAGGCCATTCAGCCCGTTAGTCTATGCCAGCTCTTAGAGCAATGCCATCAATCCCATTCCCCCTTTGTTTCCCTTTAACTTATTCTTTCCACATGCTCTTCAAATCCCCTCACCCCAATTTCACTACAACAACCCACCTATACGAGGGCACCTAACAGTAGATAATTAACCTGCCAATTATCTGAACATGGGAAGAAACTGCAGCACGAGGGTGAGGAGCGAGCACAGCAATCCACACTGTCACAGGGAGAACAGGATAACGCCACTCATACAGCACAGAAACAGGCCCTTCAGCCCAACATGTCCATGCCAACCTAGATGCCCATCTAAGCTAGTCCCATTTGGCCCATATCCCTCAAAACCTTTCCTATCCATGTACCTGTCCAATTGTCTATTAAATGTTGTTATTGTACCTGCCTCAACTACTTCCACTGGCAGCTCGTTCCATACTTGAACCACCTTCTGTGCGAAGAAGCTGCCCCTCAGGACCCTCAGGCAGGCACAGTAGTGTAGTGGTTAGTGTAATGCTTTACAGCGCCAACGACCCAGGTTTAATTCCGGCCGCTGTCTGTAAGGAGTTTGTACGTTCTCCCCGTGTCTGTGTGGGTTTCCTCCGGGTGCTCCAGTTTCCTCCCACATTCCAAAGACATACGGGTTAGGAAGTTGTGGGCATGCTATGTTGACGCTGGAAGCGTGGAGACACTTGCGGGCTGCCCCCCCAGAACACCCTACGCAAAAAGATGCATTTCACTGTGTGTTTTGATGTACATGTGACTAACAAAGGTAAAGAATAAAGATCCTAAATTTTTCCCCTCTGATCTTAAACCTATCCTTCTAGTTTTTGATTCCTTTTCCCTTGAAAAAAGACCATGTGCATTCATCCTATCCATGCCACTTGTGATTTTATGCACCTCCATAAGTTCACTTCTCAATCTCCTACACGCAAATGATTAAAGTCCTAGCCTGCTCAACCTTTCCCTATAACTCAGGCTCTCAAGTCCTGGCAACATTCTTGTAGATCATCTGTGCACTCTTTTCAGCTTAATGACATTTTTTCCTAAGATATCTTTTACTAGTCACATGTACATCGAAACATACAGTGAAATGCATCTTTTGTATAGAGTGTTCTGGGGGCAGCCCGCAAGTGTCGCTACACTTCCAGCGCCAATATAGCATGCCCACAACTTCCTAACCCGTACATCTTTGGAATGTAGGAGGAAATGGGAGCACCTGGAGGAAACCCATGCAGTCACAGGGAGAATGTTCAAACTCCTTACAGACAGCAGCGGGAATTGAACCCGGGTCACTGGTGCTGTAATAGCGTTACGCTAACCACTACACTACCGTGCAGAACAGGGTAACCAATACTGTACACAATTTTCCAGGTGCAGCCTCATTGATGTTCTGTACAAGAGGTGTAACGGAGGACGGTATAGTACCCAGGTCGCTGGTGATGTGGCACACCAGCAATGCATGATGCACCACTGGGTCGCCCAATTTCCAAACCTTGTGATCTTGGCAGTAAGTCTTTCCATTCTGCATACTGTTTATGAAGTGAGCAGCTCTGAGTCACATGGAAAGTTACTGGGGATTTTTCTTGGGTCCTTTTACTGAAAATTGATGCCCCTAAAAGAGAAGTGACATACACTGGTACAACATTTAGAATAGAATTTAGAATCAAATTTATTATCATTGACTTAAATGATGTGAGATTTGTTGTTTTTCAGCAGCAGTACAGTGCAAAGACATAAAATTACTATAAATTACAAAAATAAACTAATAGTGCAAAAAGAAGGAATAGCTATGTGGTATTCATGGGTTCATGGACCGTTCTGAAATCCAATGGTGGAGGGGAAGAAGCTGTTCCTGAAACGTTGAGTGTGGGTGTTCAGACTCCTGTACCTCCTCCCCGATGGTAGTAACGAGAAGAGGGCATGTCCCAGATGGTGAGGATCCTTAGTGATGGATGCCACCTTCTTGATGCACCGCCTCTTGAAGATGTCCTCGATGGTGGGGACATATACATATCTTTGTGCTATATTTTAGAACATATTTATGACCTTACAGCAAGTAATACCCAACAAAGATGGTCCCCAAATGCTTTATTTTAACTGCACAAGGAAAGAGGCAAAATGGAAAGGAATAGCTTTAAGTAAACCAAGATTTGTCACTGTCTAAACAGTGGGATTTTAAATGAGAATTGATCTTATCAATAAAAAATGATATGCCAGTGAATGGAAATGGCATTGCCAGTGGGGAATTGTTAAACTGAAGTGAGGTTTGCTATTTACCCAGCCTAATCTTAAGAAACATCCTCCACACATGTTAAACACAGTAAAGATCTTTCGTTTGCTGATGGAAATTGGCAAGTAGAGTTAATGTAATTTTTCTTGTTTAATTTCCTCTATAATAAAGAACTAGTGGAAGAGAAGGAAAGATTCATTAAAAAATTCATAGTTACTCTCAAAAATAGCAATCTATTCAGACCTTAAGTTCCCGTTTAAGGCAATTGAACTTGCCCTGTCGTTCTCCCGTATGTAGATGTTTCTTCAGCCTGCTATTTTCAGCACAAAGATCAAGGCTAACACTTCAGTACAGGGCCGCACTGTTGGACAAGACAATAATCTAAGGTCCTGTCAGGTCTCTGCAAGTTTAAAACCAGAATGACCATGAAGATAAGCTGTAGACATGGTTGTTTGGTCAATGAGTGAATGGGAGCTGATAGAGAGAGAGAACGTAGACAAAAGAATGTAGGAGTTCGGAAATGTGGTGACATTTGCGGGCTGCCCCCAGAACACTCTACGCAAAAGCTACATTACACTGTGTGTTTTGATGTACATGTGACAAATAAAGAAATCTTATCTTACGTGTCTATTTCTTACGTATCACCAACCAGCACACCAGCTTACAACTTATTCCACATTTAAAAGCTGATCAAAGGTACACGAAGTGCGAGGATTAACGGTAAAACTTTTTGGGGTAGCTCTGGATTTGAATTGGTGCTATATAAATGCATGACTCTCATTTGTTAGCACATTCTGCGTGAACTGATGATAGAGTCCCTGACAGAACATCAGCCTGCCTTTTTCATTAAGATGTTAGTAGATTGCTTTTACAGTGTTTTCTGGGTTCTTGTTAACACAGGAATCACATCAGACCGAAAGCAACATTCAGTAAATTTAAATACTAATTGACTGAACCTGAAGCTTCTGTGGAATTACTTGCCACTGTGCATGTGGAATTTTTAAAAATGGAAGGAGATAAAAATCTTGTGATTGTTTCCTCTCTCATGCATTGCACTCAAATCAATCTGTTTTACAATCTTTTTTGTACAAGCTTTTTGTTATGGCAGTTCCTACTTTCAGTCAAAATGATGCTGAAGGAAAGTGCAATTTTGCGGTTAATTTAACTTAAAACATACTTGGCTTTCTTATTACCTGCATGAGACTGAAGCCTCTATTGCTGTAAGGGATTGAGAAAAGTGATTATGTGAAACCAACACCTCTGCTTCCTCAAAAGACTAAGGAAATGGGGCATGTCCCCAATGACTCTAACCAATTTCTACAGATGCTCTGTAGGAAGCATCCTATCTGGATGCATCACAGCTTGGTACGGCAAATGCTCTGCCCAAGGCCACAAAAAATTGCAGAGAGTTGTGAACACAGCCCAGTCCATCACGGAAACCAGCCTCCCCTCCATTGACTCCATCTAGACATATTGCTGCCTCAGGAAAGCAGCCAACATAATGAAGGACCACCTTGTCATTCTCTCTTCTCTCCTCTCCCGTTGGGCTGAAGATGCAAAAGCTTGAGAGCACATACCACCAGGCTTAAAGACAGCTGTTATCCTGCTGTTTTCATATTCCTGAATGGATCTCTCATACACTTGATCTCCCAATCTACCTCATCATGGCCCTTGCACTTTATTTGCCTACCTGCACTGCACTTTCTCTGTAACTGTAGTGCTATATTCTGCATTCTGTTTTTCTTTTTATTACCTCCATGTACTTATACATGACGTGATCTGTCTGGATGTCATTTAAATAAAAGTTTTTCACTGTATAAGATTTCTTTATTAGTCATATGTACATCGAAACACACAATGAAATACATCTTTTGCATCGAGTGTTTTGGAAGCAGTCCGCAAGTGTCGCCACGCTTCCAGCGCCAACATAGCATGCCCACAACTTCCTAACCCGTACATCTTTGGAATGTGGGAGGAAACCAGAAAACCCAGAGGATCCGACAATATTGGTAGTGGTATTGGTTGATTATTGTCATATGTACTGAGATACAGTTGAAAAACGTACAAGCCATCCATACAGATCATTTCAAAACATAAGAACTTTGAGGCAGTACAAGGGAAAAGCAATAACAGAATGCAGAATGTAGAGTTACAGTTACAGAGAAAGTGCAGTGCAGGCAGACAATAAAGTGCAACCAATGCCAATTCCACTACAAAATGCACTGCAGTTACTCACCCAGACTACTCTAACAGCACCTCCCAAATCTGCAAGCTCTACTGCAAAGAAGAACAAGAGCTTCAGGCGCTTGGGAACACCACCACTTGCAGATTCCCCTCTGAGTCACACACCATCTTGACATGGAAATATATCATTGTGCCTTCATTGTTGCTGACTCCAGATCCTGGAACTCCCTGCCCCACAGTACCGTGGGAGGTACCTTCATCAGAAGGACAGCACAGTTCAAGAAGGTGGCTCACCACCACCTTCTCAAGGGCAATTAGTCTCAGGCTATAAATGCTGGCCTTGCCAGCTGTGCCCAGTTCCTGAAAAATTAAGAAGATTTAAAAAGCTGGAAAACTTCATCTGTTCTCAGTAGGTTGCTTCTTTCTCTGGCACAGATGAGGTGAATGGTCACAGTTTTTTTTCCCAGGGTAGTAGAGTCTAAAACTAGAGGGCATAGGTTTAAGGGGAGAGGGGAAAGATTTAGAGGGGACCTGAGGGGCATCATTTTCACACAGAGGTTGGTGGGTATGTGGAATGAGCTGTCAGATGAAGTGGTCGAGGCAGGTACAGTAACAACATTTAAAAGACGTTTAGACAGGTTCATGGATAGGAAAGGTTTAGAGGGATATGGGCCAAATACAGGCAAATAAAACTAGCTCAAGAAGACACCTTGGTCAGCATGGACTATTTGGGCTGAAGGGCCTGTTTATGTGCTGTACAAATCTATGACATTCTATAAATGATTAGAAATTCATCCACTACTGGTACATCATGGTTCATCTAACAGAAATTTTCTTAGCCTCTTTTCTAAACAACATCTTAATTTTAACCCAATGAGGTCAGATGCTTGTTCCATCGCATTCTTCATTGGCCTCAATGCAAAGAAAACTTTTGAACATAAGAACATAGAACATTACAGCCCAGTACAGGCCCTTCAGCCCACAATGTTCTGCTGACATTTTATCCTGCTCTAAGATCTATCCAACCCTTCCCTCCCACATAGCCCTCCATTTCTTTATCACTTATGTGGCTATCTAAGAATCTCTTAAATGTCCATAATGTATCTGCCCCCACCACCTCTGCTGGCAGTGTGTTCCACACACCCACCACTCTCTGTGTAAAAAACTTACCTCTGACATTCACCTTAAATCTTCCTCCATTAACCTTAAAACTATGCCTCCTTGTCACCCTGGGAAAAAGTCTCTAACTGTCCACTCAATGTTTTGTGGACAACAAAACAGGCGTCAGATGAGATCTTCTCTATTCCTGGCCAGGCTGGATGGGTTAGAAGGACGAGCTGATGGTCTTCTTTTTAAGAGCCTTTAACACAGTTATAGTCATTGACTCATACACCATTGGTGCATCATGTCTCTGGTGACCATCAAGGACCCAGCTATACTAACCCCATTTACCAGCACTTTCTCCCTAACATTTTCTGCCTTGGTGATGCAAGTACTTGAGTAGATGGTCAATTAACCTTCTCAAATGCCCTCTAAACCTCTTATCCCTTATTCTAAACCTATGCCCTCTTATGGTTTTAGACACCTCTCCCATGGGGAAACATTTTATACCATCTACTCTATCTATACCCTTCATAATTTTGCATATAGTTCTTTTGATCAATGGCATTTATGGTCTGGACAAAATCCACTGAATGCATCAAAGCCAAAATAGTTTGAAAATGATAAGGAAAGGGATCTTGGAGTCCACCTCCATTGCTCCCTGAAAGAGGCAATGCAAGTAGATAGGGTGATAAAGAAGGCATGTGGCATGCTTGCCTTCATTGGCTGGGGCATTGAGTATAAGAGTCAGGAAGCCATATTGTATGGTTAGGCTGTTGTGTGCAGTTCAAGTTGCCCCATTACAAGAAGGATGTGAAGGCTTTGGAGAGGGTGCAAAGGAGGTTCACCAGGATGCTGCCGGGATTAGAGAGTATTAGCTACCATGAGAGGTTGGACAAACTTGGATTGTTTTTCTCTAGAGCATTGGAGTCTGAAGGGAGACCTGATAGAAGTTTATAAAATAATGAAAGGCATAGATAGGGTAGGTAGTCAGTGTCTTGTTCCCAGGGTAGAAATGTCAAATACTAGAGGGCATAACTGTAAGGCAAGAGGGGGAAAGTTTAGAGGAGATGTGCGAGGTAAGTTTTTTACACAGAGAGTGGTGGGTGCCTGGAATGGGCTGCCAGGGATGGTGGTGCAAGCAGATACGATAGAGGTGCTTAAGAGGCTGTTAGACACATGAATATGCAGGGAATGGAGGGATATGGATCATGTGCAGGCAGATAGGTTTAACATAGAACATAAAACAGTACAGCACAAAACAAGCCCTTCAGCCAACAATGTTGTGCTAATGTAGTCATGGTCAGCACATACATCATGAGCCAAAGAGCCTGTTCCTGTGCTGTACTGTTCCATGTTCTATAATGCATGGTGGCTAATGAGGGGAACGTAACAACATAGGAAATAGAAACAGGAAGAAGTCATTTGACCCACCTGTAAGCTCTACCGTTCCACAAAGATTGTGGCCCATCTCTTACCTCAGCACCACTTTGCACACTAACCCCATACCTCTTGACTCCCTTAATACCTAAAAATATTAGGATGTCATAGAAAAGAGGATAGCCCATTTCAAAGCTCTTGCATTCTTGTTTCTTCTGCACTATGCCATATTTTACACTCTAGGTCCATTGGTAATGGACCACATCCAATAATGGCAAGCGGAGATGTAATGAGTATTTCCTCACTTTCTGCAGTGCATTTTACATGACAGTGAGATAGAGCAAGATTGAGTTCTTTTATTTGTGCTGTATTTCCAGAATAATCACTGTAAAAGAGATTTATAGATAGATTTCTTGCTGAAACTAGCTGCAAGCTATAAATATTTCAGCAAAATTCTTTTCAGCTTTTGAAAGGTCTTGGCCAAAAGGATGTCCAAGGAAGAATACCCCAGCTAAGATAAACGATCGAAGTCTATTTTATGAGCCACTTCTGAAAAGTTACTTTTTTTTTCCCTGTGTGTTATTTTTACAAGAAGAGTGAGGAGAATTGACTTTTTTTTAACTGTTTCTCTGAAAGGCCAAGTGGTGCTTTTTTAATAATATTTCACAAATGTGGATACCAAATACCAAAAACGACTTTTACTGTCCACCGCTAATTAGCCTTTGGCTGGATGGGCCATTTCCGCAGGACAGTTAATAGTCAACCACTGTGGGTATGGAGTCACATATATGGACGAAATCTCACATCACCTTCTTACATCGGTTAGATTTCCTTTGTAACAGCTTACCCAGTGTTAATAGTTTCAGTGAGGAGGGGTGATGGGCAGATGAAGGAGGGGAGACTGGGAATAGTGACAGACGCTGGAAGGTGATGGGTGGAGGTGGCCAAGGGCTGAAGAAGAGGAAGGTGGGGCATGGAATCAAATGAGGGAGGTGGGGGGGGCAGGTGGGAACAGTAGGGGGAGGGGAACCAGTGGGAGGAGGGTGTGGGTGACGGGCAGATGGAGACAGTGGGGGAGGGGAAAGAAACAGGGTGATGGCGGCTGGGGGGTTGTAAGAATAATTCTAGTTTGTGTCTAGTTCGGAACAGCACCTCATATTCCGCCTGGGTAGTCTACGACCCGACGGCATGAGCATTGAATTCTCCAGCTTCTGGTAAACTGCTCCCCCTCTGTCCCTTTTCTCTCTCCTGATCCACCCAGTTCTTCCTACACTCACCTCAGCCCCTCCATCGCCGTGTTTCTCCCCCCCCTTCCCTCCTCCATCTGCCTGTCACGCCTCCTCACCTGGATCCACCTATCGCCTGCCAGCTCTTGCTCTGGCCCTTCCCTCTACCTTTTTACACTGGCTACCTCCCCTTATCTTGTAGTCCAGATGAAGGGTGTCGACCCGAAACGTCGATTGCCCATTTCCCTCCACAGATGCTGCCTGCCCTGTTGAGTTCCTCCAGCATCTTGTGTGTTGCTCCAGATTCCAGCATCTGCAGTCTCTGGTGTCTCCTGAGTAGATACAATGTCCATTTTGCAACCAAGTCTTTTGAAGCATCCCTCCAAATATTTAGACGTGAGTTTTCTCTGGGTGCTCTAGGCATTTCACTGTGTGTTTTGAAGTGAGTAATAAAGATATCTCATCTTAATTTTGCCTTCTGCACAACATCAAAAATCTCCAAACTCAATCACATCTAAATATTTGGATGGATGCTTCAAAAGATCCGGGGAGAAAATACAAACTCCTTACAGACAGCGGCTGGAATTGAACCCGGGCAGCTGGCGCTATAATAGCATTAAGCTAACCAGTGTACTACCAGAATCTTGGAAATTTACAGTGCAGAGGACATTTGACCCATCATGTTCCACAGGGATCTGTTCTGGGACTCCTGCTCTTTGTGATTTTTATAAATGATTTGGATGAGGGTGTGGAAGGGTGGGTAAGTAAGTTTGCTGATGATACAAAGGTTGGTGGTATTGTGGATAGTGCAGAAGGTTGCTGTAGATTACAACAGGATATTGATAGAATGCAGAGCTGGGCTGAGAAGTGGCAGATGGAGTTCAACTCGGAAAAGTGTGAAGTGATACACTTCAGGAGATCGAATTTGAAGGCAGAATACAAGGTTAATGGCAGGACTTTTAGCAGTGTGGATAAACAGAGGGATCTTGGGGTTCACGTCCATAGATCCCTCAAGGTTGCCGCGCAGGTCGATGGGGTTGTTAAGAAGGCGTACGGTGTGTTGGCCTTCATTAGTCGGGGTATTGAGTTCAAGAGCCACGAGGTAATGTTGCAGCTCTATAAAACCTTGGTTAGACCACACTTGGAGTATTGCGTTCAGTTCCGGTCGCCTCATTATAGAAAGGATGTGGAGGCTATAGAGAGGGTGCAGAGGAGATTTACCAGCATGCTGCCTGGATTGGAGGGCATGTCTTATGAGGATAGGTTGAGTGAGCTAGGGCTTTTCTCTTTGGAGAGAAGGAAGATGAGAGGAGACTTGATAGAGGTGAACAAGATGATGAGAGGCACAGATCAAGCGGACAGTCAGAGACTTTTTCCCAGTGCGACAATGGCTAACATGAGGGGACATAATTTAAAGGTGATTGGAGGAAGATATAAGGGGGGATGTCAGGGGTAAGTTTTTTACACAGAGAGTGGTGGGTGTGTGGAATGCACTGCCAGCAGAGGTTGTGGGGGCAGATACATTAGGGACATTTAAGAGCCTCTTAGATAGACACATGAATGATAGGGATACGGAGGGCTATGTTGGAGAGAAGGGTTAGATAGATGTTAGAGCAGGATAAAATGTCGACACAACATTGTGGGCCGAATGGCCTGTACTGTGCTGTAATGATCTATGTTCTATGCCCATACTGGCTAAACCAGAGCTTGGTAAGCAAACCAGTTCCCAACTTTTTTATAAGATTCTTTATTAGTCACATGTACATTGAAACACACAGTGAAATGCATCTTTGCATGGAGTGTTCTGGGGGGCAGCCTGTAAGTGTCGCCTCGCATGCGGCGCTAACATAGCATGCCCACAACTTCCTAACCTGTATGTCTTTGGAATGTGGGAGGAAACCGGAACACCCGGAGGAAACCCACGCAGACACGGGGAGAACGTACAAACTCCTTACAGACAGCAACTGGAATTGAACCCGGGTTGCTGGCGCTGTAATAGCATTACGCTAGCTAGTACACTACCAGAATCTTATAAATTTACAGTGCAGAGGACATTTGCCCCATCATGCCTATACTGGCTAAGCCAGAGCTTGTTAAGCAATCCAGTTCCCAAATTTTGGTCTGATATTTGCATTTGTGTGGAAGCTTTAACAATATTGCAAATAAAACATCTTTCAATGGGTAGTTACATGGTCATAGAGTCATGCAGCACAGAAACAAGACATTTAACCCATCAATATTTCGTTAACCATTTACGCTCATCCCAATTTAATGTTCCCACTTTGAGTAAATTGGTAAATTGGTTCATTATTGTCACATATACTGAGGTACAGTGAAAAACTTTGTTTTGCATGCCATCCATACAGATCATTTCATTAGGTCACTGCATCGAGGTTGTACAAAGGAAAACAATAACAGAATGCAGAATATAGTGTTACAGTTACAGAGAAAGTGCAATGCAGGCAGACAATGAAGTGCAAGGGCATGTGACAAGGTAGATTATGAGGTCAAGATTCCGTCTTATCGTACTAGGCGACCATTGAATAGTCTTATAACAGTGGGATAGAAGCTGTCCTTGAGCCTGGTTGTATGTGCTTTCAGGCTTTTACATCTTCTGCGCAAGACATATAGACTTGATATGTACATGAAGAGAATAAAATAACATTAGTGTAGAATTAATGTAGATGGGTGCGTGATGGTCAGTGCAGATGCAACGGGTCAAAGGGCCTGTTTCCTTGCTGTACTTCTATATGATCCTCAGTCACACATTGACATCTTTCTTTTAGGTAGTATAGATGCAAGCTATCTTTGATGCCAAGAGAGAGGATATTAAACACCTCATGGTGTAATAACCTTTGTTATTATAATAGTGAGGGAGTCAGAGATTGGTGTTGTTCAACAGGCAGCCATCCTTATATCCTGATGCAGGGTTTCGACCCAAACCATCGACAATTCCTTTCGACCCACTGAGTTGCTCCGGCAGATTGTTTGTTGAGCCATCTTTATATTTTCCCTCTTGACACTCCCTGCTGGTTAACTGCTGGTAAACCAGCACCCCAGCAATCCAAGGCAGACAAACAGAATCAGAATCAGGTTTGTTATCACTGACTTATATGATGTGAAATTTGTTGTTTTGAGATAGCAGTACAGTGCAAAGACATGAAAATTACTATAATTTACAAAATAAATAAATAGTGCAAAAAAAAAGAATAACAAGGTACTGTTCATTGGTTCATGGGTCATTCAGAACTCTGATGGCTGAGGGGAAGAAGCTGTTCCTGGATCCTTGAGTGTGGGTCTTCAGGCTCCTGTACCTGATGATGGTAAAGAGAAGAGGGCATGTCCCGGATGGTGAGGGTCCTTAGTGATGAATGCCGCCTCCTTGAAGATGTCCTTGATGGTGGGGAGGGTTGTGCCCGTGATGGAGTTGGCTGAGTCTACAACCGTCTGCAGCCTCATGCGATCCTGTGCATTGGAGCCTCCATACCAGGCAGTGTCGCAACCAATCAGAATGCACAACTCAATATACAGCACTTCTCCCTCTGAGATAATACTTCCCTTGACAGAAATATATAGCTCAATGCCCATCAACATAGCATAATGTTCACTAACTCCAGGGCTGAAAGAGCAGTTCAACTCAAGAACAAGTTTAGGGGATTATTTTACCCAATTATAGAACCTGTTGCCAATGACAAAAAGTCAGATATGCCCAGTTTAAAGGTATCTTCATTTGGAGGTAATGGGTGTTGGTATTAAGCATGTTGAGAAGGTTCTGCTCCAGTCTCTTGAGCAAAAAGCAAAGTCTTTCATATCTCTACCTTGGTCTGGAAGGACATCTACTGGCAGTATTGGAGCTCAGGAAGGGAAGAGACGGTCCACGTGAACATGTCTATTTTCCACTTGAACTATGTAGGTCAAAGGCGCTCAGTGCTTGGCATCCTCTCCATAAGTCCTCAAGCGTTTTGGATGTGGATATTACTGACAGAACCATCACCCTCTGTCCAAGTATAACACTTGCACCAACCTGGCCATCTTATCATGAGCTCTTACTCACCGCAGTTTGGCAACCATGGAGGGAGAATCAGGCAGATGAACCTGTTTAGCATGATGATGTCCTTCTAGCCTGTGCGTGACGTGTGTTCCAGTAAGCAAATAAGAACCGAGCCAACTAAATTGGTAAATTACTTTTTTATTGTCACATGTACCGAGGTACAGTGAAAAACTTGTCTTACATACTGTTCATACAGATCAATTCATTACACAGTCCATTGATGTAGTACAAGGTAAAACAATAACACAATGCAGAATAAAGTGTTATAGTTACAGAGAAAGTGCAGTGCAGGAAGTCAATAAGGTGCAAGGTCATAACAAGGTAGAATGTGAGGTCAAGTGTCCATCTTATCATATTGGCAAGGAGTCAGAGGCTGAGAACCCTGTTTTATCCAGGCCTTCTTGAAGACTTGTACAGTTTGCTCAGCTGTACCATTAGTTGATGATGTTATCCTGGGGACAACATAACCTTTCCTGGTGAAATCTATGAGAAATCTGTGGAATTTTCATCAGAATGGGAACATGCATGCTTGTGTCATAAGACTATTATTTGAGGAGCGTACTTCTGAGGACCCTGTGCTTACTGAAGAAAGGGAGGAGGCCTGTTTCACATTTTGGCACTCTTGCTGCCTCTTGGTGTTGTGTTTTGATCAGCACCTCTGCTGGGGTTAGGTGTTCACATTAACCGCTTTGTATCTTTACAGGCAATTTCCAAAGCCAAGTGCAATATCACAAGCTGACAAAAAAGTCAAATCCTCCTGCAGCAATGATCACAGAGGACATCACCAAGGACCACACCAAACTCATAGGAATTTGCCAGATTCTTCAATGCAATAATGTCGTAAGTAAAAGCTCCTCCTTCCACTCAGTCCTGATGGTGAAATCTGAAGGATTATTCAATTGGCTTGGGCTTTAAATGCTACTGCAATGTTTCTGTAAGTTCTGCGGAAGGTAAGTCCACCAATTTCTTTGGTCCAGTCAAATTTTTGAGAAGCTCCAAAGTCTGTAATTGCAGTTGTACAAGATGTTAGTGAGACCCCATTTGGAATATTGTGTTCAGTTTTGGTCACCCTGCTGTAGGAAAGCTGCTATTAAGCTGAAAAGAATGCATAGGGGATTTACAAGGATGTTGCCAGGGCTCGAAGGACTGAGTTATGGGGCGAGGTTGGGCAGGTTGGGACTTTAGTCAATGGAGCATGGGAGAATGAGGGTTAATGTTACAGAGGTGTATAAAATCATGAGAGGCATAGATAGGGTGCATGCACAGGGTTTTCTCCAGGGTTGGGGAATCAAGAACTAGAGGACATAGGTTTAAAGTCAGAAGGGAGAGATTTAATAGGAACTTGAGAGGCAACGTTTTCACCCAGAGGGTGGTCTGTATATGGAATAAGTGCCAAAGGAAGCGGTTGAGGCAGGTACATTAACAACACTTAAAAGACTCTTGGACAGGTACATGGATAGGAAAGGTTTAGAGGGCTATGGGCCAAACGCGAGCAAATGGGACTAGCTTAGATAGGAATCTTGGTTGGCATGGACCAGTTGGACCAAAGGGCCTGTTTCCGTGCCGTATGACTCTATGCCCCCATGTAAGGTACAAAATTACAAGGAATATATTTGCCTTTTTCTCATCTGTAATATCATTACCATTCACACATTCCAAGAAATAATCAAAATCTTCTTTTGATTCCTCAGATTGTGGTACCCGTCTAATTCCTGCAGCTTTTTAATGGTGGAAGTTTAATTGTAATAACAAAACGTTGCTGATGATTCATGCATTTTATACAAAATACAGGATGCATGGTGCATCTGGACCAAGTTGATCTGATCATGGGGACCACTGTAATAACTTTTGTGATAATAATAGAGAGGGAGATAGAGACATGTGCTCTTCATCTTCATGCAGCCATCTTTATTTTTTCTCCTATCAACTACCCATGGGCTTTAAATGCCTCTGCAGCATTTCATTGGGTTCTGTGGAAGATAAGTCGACCAATTTCTTTGGTCCAACCAAAGTCTGCAATTGCAATTGTACAAGACATTGGTGAGACCTCACTTGGAATACTATGTTTAGTTTTGGTCACCCTGCTATAGGAAAGATGTCACTAAGCTGGAAGGGGTCCAAAGGAGATTTAGAAGGATGGCTGAGAGGAGAAAACCATCCCTGCGGCGGTTGACAGGAACCCTATCGATGACCTGAGAGGAGAAAACCATCCCTGCGGCGGTTGACAGGAACCCTATCGATGACCTGAGAGGAGAAAACCATCCCTGCGGCGGTCGACAGGAACCCTATCGATGATCTGCTGAAACAGAGATCATTTCCAAATAAGAAGTTTTTGAGAGATACTTTTTGATAAGGTCAAAGGATCAATGCAGTCTTACAAGAAGAATAGTCTGTGTCTGTGAACTGAGATAACCCAAGGTCAGTGTCTGACTTGAGCTGGCTCTAACTGGTTCAAAATGGCCTGATTCCAGGAGAAGCAAGGGAATGACATCAGAGACGTACAGTATCTTATTTGGGAGAAGAACAATGAGGTAATGTTACCTGTAGCCTTGGGCCAGAGCCAATGAGAGAGGACACAGGCTAACCCCATAAGTCAGAACCAATGGAATCAAAGTGTAACGGTGCAGAACCGATAAGAAAAAAGAACAAGATTGAAGGATTTCAGAAGTACAGCAGCAAGAAGTCCGGAGAATAACTATCGCAAGGAAGGCCCCCATGCCAGGGGCAGGGAGAAGAAGGATCAATCATTTGGCCAACAGGAGATCCCCTATTTCAGTGTTGGAGAGGGGGTCTGGGTGAGTACTGGTACAAAAGGACAATAGCATTCAGTAACCTAAGTCATTGACCCGGGGTCAATTATAACAAAATACCTAGTTTATGTGGATATTTCTGTTGATACAACAAAGTGCGAGTTTTGAATTAATCAAGGTTGCTGCGCAGGTCCATAGGGTTGTTAAGAAGACGTATGGAGTGTTGGCCTTCATTAGTTGGGGTATTGAGTTCATGAGCTATGAGGTGATGTTGCAGCTCTATAGAACTCTGGTCAGACCACACTTGGAGTATTGCATTCATTTGTGGTCGCCTCATTATAGGAAGGATGTGGAAGCTTTAGAGGAGGTGCAGAGGAGATTTACCAGGATGCTGCCTGGATTGGAGAGCATGTCTTATGAGGATAGGTTGAATGAGCTAGGGCTTTACTCTTTGGAGAGGAGGAAGATGAGAGGTGACTTGATAGAGGTGTACAAGATGATAAGAGGCATAAATCGAGTGGACAGTCAGAGACTTTTTCCCAGGGCGACAATGGCTAACACGAGGGGATATAATTTTAAGGTGATTGGAGGAAAATATAAGGGGGATGTCAGGGGTAGGTTTTTTTTTACACAGAGAGAGGTGGGTGCATGGAACGCACTGCCTGCAGAGGTAGTGGGGGCAGATATAATAGGGACATTTAAGAGACTCTTGATTTAATAGACATGAATGACAGAGAAATGGGAGGGAAGGGTTAGATAGATCTTAGAGCAGGATAAAATGTCAGCACAACATTGTGGGGCGAATGGCCTGTTCTGTGCTGTAGTGTTCTATGTTCTAATTAGGATTCGTGTGGTCATTTACCTAACCTGTTAATTGACTGAGGTAAGGGTCAACAGGTTATCTGCTGGTAAACCAGCAAGTATCACAGCCACCCAAGCTGAACAATATAGTGAATTGCATAACCTAATACATTACAAATGGCACTGTTAAAGTACTGAGATGTCATCTGGTGCCTGGTAGGACTTGTGATCAAACAACAAAAAGGGAGATTCTCATAAATGTTTTACATGAATAAAATGGCTCCCTGATTGGCTATAAACAGTGATCCACAACAGTGATGCATTTCAAAACTCACTTCAGATCAAAAGCAAAGTTATCTTTCACTCATCTTCTTGGGACTGGATGGTTGCTGTGTTTGAAGACACAACCTCTTTAAGGTGAAAGGGAATATTATTGAAAAACTTGGCCATAATTTAATAAATCTGCATCTCTGAGGAGGGATAGAGGAATTGAAATCTTCCTAATGCCTGATCATGCCTAATGCTTCATAATTCTGTACAAATGCCCTGCAGTTTTGTGATCACAGTTTAATTTAAATTAGAACAAAAAGTGTTGTAAGTACTCAGAAGATCAGGAAGCATGAGTAGAGGGAGAGAGGTAGTTAACGGTCTGGGTCTCTGGACTTTCATTTGATCTGAAAAAAGGTCAGAGATGAGAAAAGACTTTCAGTGGATTCAGAGGCAGTGGGTAAAGGAAGGGAGAACAAAACGGAAAGTCTGCAATAGACAGGAGAGATTAAATGTTTAAAAGTGATTTCATAGAGCAAAATGGAGCCAGGAAATAAAACTTTAGTCCAATTCCTACTGTCAACCAAGTTTAAAATTCACAGCCACTTCACTGCAATTGCTGTTGAACATCGCTCAGTTACTCTTCTTGACTTTAGTCTCATTTTTTAGGCCTTGGTGCCAAAAACACAACAGGGATTTAATGTACATGTATGTCTTGATTTACAAATGTTCATTTACAAATTTTCGCTGTAATTCCACTAACTCCTTGGGTTATGTAACTTCGATCTACAAACCTGTTTCCCTTTCCACAGATGCTGCTTGACCTGCTGAGAGTTTTCAGCATTTTTTACCTTTATTATAGACTTTTCAACATGTTTCACGCTAAAAAATGTTGCAGGAAGCAGTTGGTCACATGAAACAATTGGTACCAACCAAGATTACACATACCACATATGTTTCAGATTTTGTTTACGCTTTTTAAGATATCTTTATTAGTCATATGTACGTCAAAACACACAGTGAAATACATCTTTTTGCGTAGTGTTCCGGGGGCAGCCCGCAAGTGTCGCCACGCTTCTGGCGTCAACATAGCATGCCCACAACTTCCTAACCCGTACGTCTTTGGAATGTGGGAGAAAAGCGGAGCACCCGGAGGGAACCCACGCAGACACGGGGAGAACGTACAAACTCCTACAGACAATGGTCGGATTTGAACCCGGATGGCATGCAAAAGAAAGATTTTCACTGTACCTTGGTACATGTGACAATAATAAATCAATTTACCATTTAAGTGTTTTGCCTTGCAAATGAATCATTACTTGTTTAGACGGACAGTTTTGTATTAAAGTACTATGGTCATCTTCTTTAGCCTTTGTTCCTGTGCAAAGTCTTATTTTCGATATGCATAAAATTATGCTACAGGGAGGAAACCAGAAAGGACCTTATTTCACTCAATGAATGGTGAGTATCTGGAATGAAGAGCTATAATCTGCAGGACTACAGAATTTGGCCAACATAGACTCAATGGGCCAAATGGCCTCCTTCTGTGCTGTAAATGGGAGTTCTACAACTGTATGTCCCTGTTGTCCTTTAAAGAACCTTGAGCCATTATAATGATGTTAAGGTGCTACAACAACAGAACATTGCTGATATGGTGAATAGGCAGTCAAGGAATAATCACTGGTGCAGACGTTTCGTACTTAGCACAGAGCCACAATTCTAATCTATTGCCAACACTAGAAAGGATTCCTGTAATTAAATTGTAAACAGCTGCGGCAGTTTTTAAATTGTAAAAGAACATAAATTGGAGCGTAACTCTCCACATATTGAAGGGAAGTTCACTGAAGTCTTGAGCGAACTATGAAGAGACAACTGGTAGCATCTGTGGTCAATGAGGTGTTTTTTGTAGTTAGTACTCCATCCATTTGCTCTAATTATGTGTGTTTAACAGAATACAACTGTTTGAAATGCGTGAAAGATGTCACTCTGTGAGGTCAATGTTGATTTATGATGGCATTTAACAGCGTTATGTCTGAATAAGCACTCAGATTGGTGTGGTAATAGCTAACTGTTATTACTTTCAAACACCACTAGAATATTTTGCCAAAGAATAACAAAAGTGATTGAAGTGTGTGATCTGAGTGTAATCACTTCAGCGTGCTCACTCCCATCAAGGAGCCATCTAGTGGTCCTTTAACCCGAATGCAAGTGCCATTCATATCAAACTTAGTGTCACAGCACGGAAGGGGCCCTTCAACCCAACTGGTCCATGCTGACCAAGACCCAAGCTGGTCTCATTTGCCTACTTTTGGTCCATATTCCTCTAAACCTTTCCTATCCAAGTACCTTTTAAACGTTATTAATGTACCTGCCTCAACCACTTCCTCTGGCAGCTTGTTCCATTTACTGACCGCCCTCTGGGTGAAAAAGTTGTCACTCAGATTCCTATTAAATGCCACCCCTCTCACCCTAAACCTATGCCCTCTGGTTCTTCATTCCCCTTGTTATGACCTTGCACCATATTGTCTACCTGCACTGCACTTCCTCTGTAGCTGTGACACTTTACTCTGTATTCTGTTACTGTTTTTACCCTGTACTACCTCAATGCACTGTGTAATGAATTGACCTGTACGAACAGTATGCAAGACAAGTTTTTCCACTGTACCTCGGTACAAGTGACAATAATAAACCAATACCAATAAAATATACAATAAAATAAACACCAACACTAGCGCAAGACAGAGAGAGAGAAAAAAGATGTAGTCCGAGATAGCATTACCTCATGGTAGGACAACAAACAACCTGCTGGAGGAACTCATTGTGTGGAGCAGAATTTCTAGACTGATGCAGGGTTTCAACCCGAAATGTTGAGACTTCCTTTCTTGCCCCACAGCTGCTGCTCTACCTGCTCAGTTCCTCCAGCAAGTTGTTTGTTGCTCCAGATTCCAACTATGGTACAAGCTATAAGGAGAGGTTGGACAAATTTAGGTTCTTTTCTCTGAAGCAGCGAATGCTGAGGGAGACCTGATAGAAGTTTATAAGTTTAGGAGGGGCATAGATAGAATAGACAGCCAGTATCGTTTTCCCAGGGTCAAAATGTCTAAAGAGGGCATGCATTTACGGTGAGAGGGAGTAAGTTCAAAGGAGATGTGTGGGACAAGTTTTTTTTAAAGAGAGTGGTGGATGCCTGGAAATATGCTGCCAGGGGTGGTAGTGGAGGTAAATATGATAGAGGCATTTAAGAGCCTCTTAGATAGGCACATGAATATGCAGAGAATGGAGAAATATGGACATTGTTTAAGCAGAAGGGACTAGTTTAGTAGGCTATTAATTACTAGTTTAATTAGTTTGGCACAACATTGGGGACCAAAGTGCCTGCTCCTGTGTTGTACTGTTCTATGTAACTGACATACAGAAGTTACATCGTACGGCATCTTGGGCCAAAGGGCCTGTTCCGGTGTTGTACTGTTCTTTGTAACTGATTGTGACATACAGAGGCCATCACTACTCACATTACAAAGGAATGAAATCCTACAAGCCATTGCTCAAGTCGCTGTTGATTCCTGCTGTGCAGTGGTAATTGTAAAATGTTTCATGCATCTTAATGGTTTCAGGTGGTGTTGTTATTCATTCCCTTGGTACCTCATGTTACGAAGGTGGTTGCTTTGCTTTTCTCTGCTCTCAGAATGTGAGCAATGCTTACAAGGCCATGTTTATTGCCCTTCCTTAATTGCCTTGAGCAGATGCTTTCTTCTTGAAACACTAATTTATATCGTATGTACAACCATAAAAGAACACCGAAGGAGACCGTTGTGTCTCTGCCAGTCTTTTCAAGAACAATTCGAAATTAATCTCATTGCTTGCTCTCTTTCCCTAGCTCTGTGCCTGAAGCATGTATTATTCGCTTTTCCTTTAAAAGTAGACCCATTTTCTGCAAGGCTGGAGTTCCAAGGAAGGACCATGAGGGAATGTGGCAACTCATCTCGATCAGCAGAATAAGTTAAGAGCATTCTGGGTTTTGCTCATTCACGGACTATCAGACGTATGCCCCTAAATAAGGAGGAATCTCGTTAGTTTTGATTGGTGTGCTTTATGGGACAATAACATTAGTTTATTATTATTGTCCCGTGCCGAGATACAGTAAAAATCTTTCACTGGTGTGCCATCCAGGCAGATCATGCCATACAGAAGTACATCGAGGTAATAAAAAGAAAACAGAATGCATTATATAGTGTTGCAGTTACAGAAGAAGTGCAGTGTTGGTAAACAAATAAAGTGTAAGGGTCACTTTGAGATAGATTGGGAAATCTAGAATTCATATTTAGCGTACGAGGTCCTTTCAAGAGTCTGATAACGGTGGGATAGAAGCTGTCCTTGAGCCTAGTGGTACGTGCTCTCAAGCATTCATACCTTCTTCCTGATAGAAGAGGGGAGAAGAGAAAATGACCTGGGTGAGAGGGGTCCTTGATTATGTTGGCTGCTTTCCCCAGGCAGGAGGAAATGTAGACAGAGTCAGTGGAGGAGAGGCTGATTTGAGTGATGTTCTGGGCTGCATTCACAATTGTCTGCAATTTCTTGCGGTGTTAGGCAGAGCCATTACCAAGCTGTGATGCATTTGGATGGGACGCTTTCTATGGTGAATCTGTAAAAATTGGGAAGAGTCATCGGGGACATGTCGAATTTGATTAGCCTTCTGCAGAACCAAAGGCATTCGTGTGCTTCCTTGGCCACAGTGTCCATGTGGCTGAACTATAAGAAAGAGGCATTCTCAGCTCTGTCATATTTATACCATCTTGTGTATTTCTTCTGATGTAAACACTAGGGTTTTTAGTGGATCTCCTAGAAAACTAGTTGGCACCAATAATTTTATTCAGGAATAAAGAAATAATGACTTTCATTTATTTATCTCCTTTCACATCCCTTTGAGGCAGATGTAATGAAGTACTTTTGAAGTATAATCTCTGTTACAAACATAACAGCCAACAGCAAGCTCCCATAAACTGCAACCCATTTTTGAGTGACACTGGGTGAAGATAAAAGTTGATCAAATACAATGGACAATTCTAGAACATAGAACAGTACAGCACAGGAACAGGCCCTTCGGCCCACGATGTTGTGCCAAACTAAATAAATTAGTAATCAAATGCCCAACTAAACTAATCCCTTCTGCCTACACAATGTCCATATCCTCTGTTTCTGCACATTCATGTGCCTACCTAAGAGCCTCTTAAACGCCTTTTTCGTATTTGCCTCCATCACCACCCCTGGTAGTGCATCCCAGGCACCCACTACTCTGTGCAAAACAAAAACTTGTCCCGCACATCTCCTCTGAATTTAGCCCTTCTCACTTTTAGATATTAGACATTTCAACCCTGGGAAAAAGATACCGGCTGTCTACTCTTATGTATGGCTCACATAATCTTATAAACCTCTATCAAATCTCCCCTCAGCCTCCGCCGCTCTAGAGAAAACAACCTAAGATTGTCCAACCTGTCCTTATAGCACATGCCCTCTAATGCAGGCAGCATCCTGGTAAACCTCTTCTGCACTCTCTCCAAAGCCAGATGCAGCCTAACTAGAGTTAGGTGCGCTAGACTAACTGGAGTTAAATGTTGTAATAAAGCTGCAACATAACATCCTGATTCTTGAACTCAATTCCTTGATTAATAAAGGCAAGCATGCCATATGCCTTCTTTACCACCCTAGCAACCTGTGTAGCCTCTTTCAGGGAGCTATGGACTTGGACCCCAAGATCCCTCTGCACAGCAACCCTGTTAAGGGTCTTGCCATTAACAGTGTACTGTCCCTTTACATTTGATTCCCCCAAAGTGCCACACTTCACATTTGGCCGGGTTAAACTCCATCTGCCATTTCTCCACCCATACTTGCAACTGATCTATATCCCACTGTATCCTTTGGCAGTCTTCTAAGCCATCCACAATACCACCAATCTTCATATCACCTGCATATCTTTGAAATATTGCCATAAGATCTTCTAAATCTACCAGAGAAAGCTAATGTGGCCTCAGTTAAACATCTCACCCACCAGAAAGCACTGGGCTGGTATCCTAGATCTTGGAGTTTAAGGATTCAGAGCAGGATTTGAACCAGAAACACAAGAGTCCTAGAGCACATAAACAGGCCATTCGGCCCAACTGGTCCATGTCAACCATAATGCCCATCTAAACTAGTCCCATTTGTCTGCTTTTGGCCCATCTCCCTCTGAACCTTTCGGGTCCAAATGTCTTTTAAATGTTGTTATTGCACCCACCTGAATCACTTCCTCTGGCAGCTCATTCCATATACGGACCACCCTCTGTGTGAAAAAGTTGCCCCTCAGGACCCGATTAAATCTCTCCCCTTAAACCTATGCCCTCTAGTTTTTGATTCACCAACTCTGGAAAAAAAGACTGCGTGCAACCTTTGATTTTGAAGTAAGTTTGCTACCATTCGAATCATTCCCGCCAAGTAGTGTGGCAAATCAGCCACCTTTTTCTATTATTCACTTACAGGATTTGGATGACCTTAACAAGATGGTGGTGAGTAACCTTCTTGGACCACTGTGTAACATTCTTGGGGAGGAAGGGAGGGCGGATTAGGCTTTTCCCCCAATGCTGTTGGATAAAGAGCTCCAGTCTTTGATGTGGAAATCACCAGATTTTCATTTTCCCTCTGCTTTTATGGGTAGTTATCAAATTAAAACAAGTGTGTATGTCAATGCATGTATGCATGTATAAGGATGTGTATATTGGTGTGTGTGTACATTGATGCACATGTGTATGTGTACATTTACAAAATAATTATCAATCTGTGTCATGTTACACCTTGACCAATTGACCAGCCTCTATGGTATCAGAATCAGATTTATTATCACTGACTTCGATGATGTGAAATTTGTTGTTTTGTGGCAGCAGCACAGTGCAAAGACAAAATTAATATAAATTTCTAAAATAAATAGATAGTGCAAAAAAGGAATAACGAGGTAGTGTTTATGGGTTCATGGACCATTTAGAAATCTGATGGCGGAGGGGAAGAAGCTGTTCCTGAATCATTGAGTATTAGTTCTGATAGAGAAAAAAAAAGTCCCCTTTCATATTTGTTCAAGATAATTGCTTCTGAATCACAATCACCATTATTGCATAAGAAAATGTAGAAGAATTGGTACTTACTTGGTCCTTTCAAACCCCAAAATCTCCAAAACCAAATCCCAGTCAATCGAGTACTTTTGAAGGAGAGGCTGTTGTAAGATAGGACACACCACAACCAATCTCAACAAAATAAATGGTCAGATCATCTGTCCCAGTGACAGCACAGTGAGAGAACTTACCTTCTCTTCTTTGTAGACGAGAGACTGCAGATGCTGAAATCTGGAGCAACAAACAATATGCTGGAAGAACTCAGCAGGTCGGGCAGCATCTGTGGAAAGGAATTGTCCACGTTTTGGGTCAAAACCCTGCATCAGGACTGAGTGTGGTGAGGGGAGATGGTCACTATAATGGGAGGGGCGAGACAGAAGCCCGAGGTGATTGGTGGGCTGAGGAGGGGTTCAAGATGACAGGCAGGTTGTGCCAGGTAGGGGAAGAGAGTGGAGGTGGAGTTGGGAGACAGTGGCAAGTGGATGATAGATGGAGGCAGAGAAAGAGAGAGAAAACAAAATTGAGAGGCAGATGGAGCGAGGTGGAGGGAGGGGAGCGTGGAGATTGAAGACAGCAGCTGGAGGAAAATAAGCAGAAACAAAAGTAGATACGGACTCCTGATGCAGGGTTTTGACCCGAACCATCGACAATTCCTTTCCTCCCACAGATGCTGCTTGACCTGCTGAGTTCCTGAAACAAATTGGTTGTTGCTTTGTTTTCTGTGTATCCTGGCAGAAGATACTTAAGGTCCACCTCGGAAAAGATACAGTTAATATCCCATCCCGCACTTCCTCAGGAGAAGAGTGAAGATATATCACGGTAACAAGGACAAAGGAGTATCAAATAACTACTGATTGATACCAGAGTGTTCCATCTTCCAGCACATAACAGGTTACAATACACTGCAAATTACCCCATTTTTTTTCCTAAACTACCCATTCTTTCCCTGCAGAATGCTGCTGTCTCATTCCATTAACTTATTCATTAGTTCTAAAAGCCCATCAGCAGTGACAAACCAAAAGAGCAATTAAACTTCCAAATGTTTCTGGCTAAAAACTTGCGCATAATATTTGTATCTTATTCCCCGCCATCTGTCTGTTACCTTCCCTTGATTTTTGTCTAAATGAAAATCTATTCAGTTATTTCGTAAAATAAAATTGGTTTAAATAAATGAAGCAGTCAGCATGTGAAGGGCTTACTAAAGCTTTGATGATAACCTTTGTGCCACAATAGCGTATGAAAAGTTAGATAAACTCTTGAAGAAAAGGATTGTGAAGAAAGCAAAGTAATGGGATTAGCGTAGAGAGTTTAGATACCGGGAAAGTACATTGGGCAAATAGACTCCTCTGTTGAAATGTATTTGCTTTCGATAATGAATTCAGGCTCAACTCATGTACCAACCTGATAATCTGGCCTGAGATTTTATTTCAGCATTGAGGGAAGGATGTATTTTTCCGAGCTCCTGTCCTGTGCAGAAAGATTGAACTGAAGACCAACCTGTCCACTCAGGTGGACTGAAAGATGCCAGCAAAAAAAAATCAAGACAAATCAGGAACTTCAAAAAAGACAAAGTGTTTGCGAGGCACTTGCAGACCATTTGACCTAGTGGATCCATTCTATTGTTTATATTCCATGCTTTTTATTTTCCTGCACCTCACTTCATCTTACTGAAATGATTCTGTGGAAGAGAGGCTGTATTTGAAAGGGTAGACTGGAAAGGATGGGGTTGTTCTCCATGGAGTAGAGAACGTTGTAAAGGGATCTGGCATTGGTTTATTTTTGTCATTTATACCCCCTTTCCTGAAGTCAAGGACCAACTCTTTTGTTTTGCTGACATTGAGGGAAGGGTTGTTATCATGACACCATCTCACTAAGCTCTCTATCTCCTTCCTGTACTCTGACTCATACCGTTTGTACAGGTCAATTCATTGCACAGTGTACTGAGGTAGCACAGGTTAAAACAATAACAGAATACAGAGTAAAATGTCACAGCTACAGGGAAGTGCATTGCAGGTGGACAATAAGGTGCAAGGTCATAACAAGGTAGATTGTGAGGTCAAGAGTCCATCTCATCCTATAAAGGAACCATTCAATAGTCTTATCACAGTGGGATAGAAGCTGTCCTTGAGCCTGGTGGTACATGCCCTCAGACTCCTGTATCATGCCTGATGGGAGAGGGGAGAAGAGAGAATGACCTGGGTGGGTGGGGTCTCCACCAAGGCAGTGAGAGGTATAGACAGAGTCCATGGAGGGAAGGCTGGTTTCCGTGATGTGCTGGGCTGTGTCCACAACTCTCTGCAGTTTCTTGCAGTTCTGGGCAGAGCAGTTGCCATACCAAGCCGTGATACATCCAGATAGGATGTTTCCTATGGTGCATCGATAGAAGTTGGTGAGTATCAAAGTGGACAAACCAAATTTCTTTAGCCTCCTAAGGAAGTAGAGGCACTGGTGAACTTTCTTGGTTGTGGTGTCTACGTGGTTGGACCAGGACAGGTTATTGGTGATGTTCACTCCCAGGAGCTCTCAGCCTCAGCACCATTGATGTAGACAGGTGCATGTACACCGCCCCCTTTCCTGAAGTCAATGACCAGCTCTTTTGTTTTGTTGACATTGAGGGAAGGGTTGTTATCATGACACCATCTCATTAAGCTCTCTATCTCCTTCCTGTACTCTGACTCATCATTATTTGAGATATGGCCTACTATGGTGGTATCATCTGCAAACTTGTAGATCTGATAGGAGGTATTTTAGAGGCATGGAGGGTCTAGGTAGAATGATACAGCTCTCATTGTCAGAAGTGTCAAGGACCAGATACATAATACAAAGGTCAGAGAGTCATGAAGCATTGTAACAGGTTCTTTGGCCTACTGAGTCCATGCCGACCACTAGGCACCCACAAATCCTCCCCAGGTTATGAACACTCAACTTATGTACAGCCCATACATACGAGCAAGCATTTGGGAACCCAGTGGAATGGATTTGTCCGGGCCACAAGCACCTTCTGCCACCTGTGAAGTCGGTTCGTGGCAACATCATTGCATCTTGCGGAGATATCTGAACAGTTGAGTTAAACACCCTGGTTTAACAACACATCAAAGACCCCACCCACCCGGGTCATTCTCTCTTCTCTCCTCTTCCATCAGGCAGAAGATACAGGAGCCTGAGGGCACATACCACCAGGCTCAAGGACAGCTTCTATTCCACTGTGATAAGACTATTGAACAGTTCCCTTATACGATGAGATGGACTCTTGACCTCACAATCTACCTTGTTGTGACCTTGCACCTTATTGCACTGCACTTTTTCTGTAGCTGTGACACTTTACTCTACTGTTATTGTTTTTACCTGTACTACTTCAATGCACTCTGTACTAACTCAATGTAACTGCACTGTGTAATGAATTGACCTGTACAATCGGTATGCAAGACAAGTTTTTCACTGTACCTCAGTACAGGTGACAATAATAAACCAATACCATTGCCCTTGGTTGGCCTATGTTTCTGTTTAATATATGCAGGGTGCTGCATTTCCAAATTGCGAACTGTTCAGGTTACCAACAGTTCGCAGGACGGAACCTTGTCATAACCTGAGGAGGATCAGTCTTACACTAATCCAACCCTAAGCCCCAGTTTATTCTTCCATCAGCTCACCCCAAAGTCTACCACTCACCTACACACTTGGAACAATACAAGTGGCCAATTAATCTACCAAACCGCATGTCTTTGGGATGTAGAAGGAAACTGGAGAGCCCTGAGGAAAACCGCATAGTCACAGGGAGAACATACAAACTCCACACAGACAGTACCCAAAGTTAGGATTGAAGCCAGGTTGCTGGAATTATGAGGAATCAGCTCTACTAACTGACCACTGTGTCACTCGAAAGGCACCTTTCTCTGTAACTAACACGATATTCTGTATTCTGTTATTTTTTCCTTTTGTACCACCTCGATGTACTTGTGTATGGAATGATCTGTCTGCATGACACGCAAACAAAAGCTTTTCGCTGTATCTCGGTACATGTGACAATAATAAACCAATTACCAATGTAGTTGGGCCACCTTTATTTTCCTTCCTGGGAAGATCCAATTTTCTTTCCCTTTGTTTTTTTTTATTTCCAAATATAAGCCAGGGAAGCAATCAGGGTATGGTCAGGTATGTGACAACAATAAACCAATAACCAATTGCAATTGGTGATAGAGCCAAAACTTACATGAGGAAAAGTTATTGTTTATGCAGAGAGTGGTTGGGATTTGAAGTGGATGGCAAGGGGTTGTAGTGGAGCAAGATTCAACTGTAGAACTCAAAAGGGAGCTGGACAAACACGAATGAAAAGAGGCTCTACTTTGTTAGGAGCTCGAGAAAATTTGGAATGTAACCAAAGACTTACAAGTTTCTATACATGTATGGTGGAGAGCATTCTGACTCCAATACACAGGATTGCAAGAGGCTGCAGAGGGTTGTAGACTCAGCCAGCTCCATCACGGGCACAACACTCCCCACCACCGAAGACATCTTCAAGAGGCGGTGCCTCAAAAAGGCAACATCCATCAATAGGGACACTCACCATCTGAAACATGCCCTCTTCTTGTTACTACTATCAGGGAAGAGGTACAGGGGCCTGAAGACCCACACTCAATGTTTCAGGAACAGCTTCTTCCCCTCCACCATCACATTTCTGAACGGTCCATGAACACTACCTCATTATTCCTTTTACTATAAAATTACTATAAATTACAAAAAAATTACAAAACTTCACCATTTGTCAGTGATAATAAACCTGATTCTGATTTTACTGGGCTCTAGGAGAAATACAGTAAAGTGAGGCTTGCTGGATTGCTCTTGCATGAATCTAGTACAGACCTGTGGGGTGAAATGGTCTCCTTCTATGCTGCAACTTATCTGTGATTCATAGAACACTACAGCGCATTACAGGCCCTTTGGCCCACAATGTTGTGCCGACATTTTATCCTGCTCTAAGATCTATCTAACCTTTCCCTCCCACATAACCCCCTATTTTTCTATCATTCATGTGTCTATCTAAGAGTCTCTTAAATGGCCCTAACGTATCTGCCCCCACAACCTCTGCAGGCAGTGCATTCCATGCACCCACCACTCTGTAAAAAAACTCACCCCTGACATGCCCCTTATACCTTCCTCTAATCACCTTAAAATTATGTCACCTCATGTTAGCCATTGTCACACTGGGAAAAAGTCTCTGACTGTCCACTCAATCTATGCCTTTTATCATCTTGTATACCTCTATCAAATCACCTCTCATCCTCCTCCTCTCCAAAGAGAAAAGCCCTAGCTCACTCAACCTATCCTCATAAGACAAGCAGTCAGTGCCCCCTTTCCCCATCAAGATTTACTTAATCCCTTCTGTGCAATGTTCGTTCTTTTACCTCAGAGAGCAGGTTGTTAAAATTCCCTTTGAGGCCTCTGAACAAAAGTCCTAGCTAATAGTCCAATGTGTGCCTGAGGAAGTGCTCCATTGTTAGACGTGCAATCATATTTGCTGGAAACAATGAATCAATGCTCCATCTCACTCTGGTGGCTTGCTTTTACCCTTGAGGTATTCCACAGTCATCCCAATTATCCCTTAGCCAATGTTACTACAAACACATTATCTGGTCCCTGTCCTTCTCAGGTTTCTCACTCTTTTCTTACGACATAGAAGGTGGTTATTTGGTGTGTGTGGTCAATGCTGGCTTCAGAGCATTCCCATAAGTTCCATTACCCCAGCAAAGTGTGAACTGATTACAGCATTTGTCTACGCTAAATACTGTTAAATCCTATACGTTGTCCTTGAAGCACTAAAAATGTCATGGAAAGAGGCTGGGCAAAAACAAGCTCTTTTATTCAGCTTGAACATTGAATTCTCCAACTTCAAGTAAACTGCTCTCTGGCTGTCCCTTTACTCTCTCCTCCTGATCTATCCAGTTCTTCCTACACTCATCTCAGCCCCCCCCATCCCCCCATCTCTTTCCCCTTCTCCAGCCACGCCATCTACCCATCACCCACACGCTCCGCCCACGGATTCCCCACCCCCCACTGTTCCCATCTGCCCTCCCCACCTCCCTCACTTGGCTCCATGCTCCACCTTCCTCTCCCGTCTCCATCCTTTTTAGCCCTTTGCTGCCTCCACCTATCACGTCCCAGCCTCTGTCTCTATTCCCACTCTCCCCTCCCCCATCTGCCTCTCACCCCCATTCCTCACCTGGATCCACCTATCACCTGCCGGCTCTTGCTCCACCCCTTCCCTGCATCATTTTATACCGGCTCTCTCCCCTCACTCTCAGTCCAGATGAAGGGTCTCAACCCAAAACATAGACTGTCCATTTGCCTCCATAGCTGCTGCTTGACCTGCTGAGTTCCTCTCACACTTTGTGTGTTGCTCTTTCTTCCTGGTTGATTTAGACGTCAGTTGACTGAGAAAGTGAAAGTCCACCAGATTACTTGATTAAAGGGGTTAACTGATGAACAGACAGTTCTATGGAGTCATACAGCACAGAAGCAGGCCCTCCACACACCCTGTCCATGATGACTGCCAAGTACCCATCTATATTAATCCCATTTACCAGCGTTTGGTCCATAGCTTTCTATGCTTGGTATTCAAGTGCTTGGCTAAATACTTCACAAATATTATGAGAGTACAGGCAACCCCCTGTTACGAGAGGGTTCTGTTCCTGGAGTCATTTATTATGGTGATTTTCTGTAACACATCCATATTAGCTCCACACATGGTAGGAAATGAGAGCAGAAAAAATAAAAATTGACATGAAATTTCATGACTGAATTTTTTTTTTAAGTCTCTGTCTCAGATTTTTTGGTAGTGGTTTATGAATTCCACAAGGGTGGATTTCCACTACCAGAGCTTCTGTAATGTGGGGTTCCCCTGTACCCACAATCCAGCAGCCACTGTTCCAGATTCCAACCACCCTCTGGGTGAGAAAAATCTTCCTCAGATCCTCACTAGACTCCTTATTCCTTACCCTAAACCTACGCCCACTGGTTTTATGCACCTAGGAAGAGGTTTTCCATGATCAACCCAATCTATGCAGCCCATTTTATTTAAATGCACCTCTATCAGATCTTCACTCAGCCTCCATTTGCTCCAAGGAAGACAAACCTTACTCTCTGAACAAGAAGAGATAATCACTGAAACAGAAGATTCTGATGGGGTCTTGACAGGGTCACTGTGTCAAAGAGTCAGCTGTACAGCACAGAAACAGGCCCTTTGCCCAACTAGTCCATGCTGACCATGATGCTTATCTATGTTCATCCCACTTGCCTGCATTAGGCCACTATCCCTCTACTCCTTTCTTGTCCATGTACCTGTCCAAATGCTTTTTAAATAATGTAATTGTACCTACCTCCATCACCTCCTCTGGTAGCTCGTTCCAGGTAACCACCACCCTTAAATCTCCTTTAAATAATTCCCTTCTCAACTTAAACCTATGCCTCCTACTTTTGGACTCTGCTACTGTGGGAAAAGGCTCTGACTATCTACACCCCTCATAATTTTATAAATCCCAATAAGTTCACTCATTGGATTCCCATGCTCCAGTGAGAACAAATACAGTTTATCCAATCTCTCCTTATATCTACAGCCTTCATTCTGGACGACATCCTTGTGAATCTCTTCTGCACTCTCTATTGTTGACACATCCTTCCTGTGGTGTGACAACCAGAACTGTACAATACTCCGAGCCAATGTTTGGTGTAGCTGCAACATTACGTCCCAACTCTTATTGTACATACTGAGAGGATGTTTCTCTGGTGGGGGAATCTAGAACTAGAGGACATAGTTTCAAGGTAAATGGACGTGGCTTAAGATGGAGGAATTTGTTCTCTCGGTGGGGGGGGGGGGGGGGGTGAATCTTTGAAATTCTCTGCCCCAGACATCTGTGGAGGTTCAAGTCTCTAGATGAAGGATTTTGACCCAAAACATCAACTGCCTATCTCCCTCCACAGATGCTGCCTGACCTGTTGAGTTCCTCCAGCATCTTGTATGTTGCTCCAGATTCCAGAATCTAGTCATCTGTCTCTCCATCTGTGAAGGTTATCTTATTCAAGATTAAGATAGATTTTTGAATCAAATTTTTGTTGGGGTGGGGTGGGGGGGGTGGGGGTGGAAACCACATGGGCAATTGAGTGAAGACCAACAGGCAGATAATTAAAAGTTGGAGCAGATTTGAGGGGCAATAGGCTTTACTGTTATTTCTAATTTTATGTCCTTACGTATAAAGCAAGACATCACGAATTTTAAAGAGAAGACAAGATAAAAGCAGTAAAAGTGATTAGACAACGTGTTTTTGCTTACAATGATCTTCAGGTTGAAGTAGGAAGGAAAGTTGAAGGTAAGCGATTCCACAGGACTCTAATATCTTCCAAATCTCCAAGCGATAAGGAGAGGAAGACAGAATGGAAATTTGTATGTGAAGGAAATGAAGCTTCTATCTGTAAATCACAAATAAAATTGGCTGTGGCACATTCTGCTCAAAATAGTTTGAAACACACGTGATTTTTTTTCTTCATGCAAAACCAATTGTTTCTTATTGCCACCAAGGAACAAACTTGGAAAGATGTGCAGATCCATGAGCCAAGTATCAATTACTGATATCCAGAGACTAATTCACAGTCTCTTTCAAAGAAAATTGGAAGTAAGTGGTTTAGTGGATTTGTACATAGGATGGAATTGAGTTCTAGATTACAATATCATTGAGTTTCCTCTATCCTCTCTCCAACTGATGATTGTAAAGATTTTAAATAGTTTTGAGTTTGGACTGTGTCAGTCCATTGAAAGGTGAATGCCAAACTGAATTATCCATCCTTGGTAACGAATGAGGTTCCCAAGGTGAATTGTCACTCACCATGTTGAGTAGAAAAGACACTGAATGTTTACAATCTGAATCTAGCAGAGTATTTTTGTACAGATTGAGAAGCAGTTGTTCCTGACTGGTTGCATCATGGTCTGGGTACTGCAACTCAAATGCACAGGAATGCAAGAACACAAGAACATAGGAAATAGGAGCAGAAGTAGGCCATCTGGCCCATCGGGCCTCCTCTGCCATTCAGATAAGATCATGGCTGATCTGTCCATGAACTCAGATCCACCAACCTGCCTTTTCCCTCACAACACTTAATTCCCCTACTATGCAAAAATCTACCTAACTGTGTCTTAAATATATTTAATGAGGGAGCCTCTACTGCTTCCCTGGGCAGAGAATTCCACAGATTCACTAGTCTCCAGGAAAAGCAGTTTCTCCTCTTCTCCATCCTAAATCTACTCCCTCAAATCTTGAGGCCATGTCCCTTAGTTCTAGCCTCACCTACCGGTGGACACAACTCTCCTGCCTCTCTTATCTATCCCTTTCATAATTTTATATAAGATCCCCTCTCATTCTTCTGAATTCCAATGAGTATAGTCCTGGGTGACTCACTCTCTCCTCATAGGCTAACCCCCTCATCTCAAGAATCAACCTGGTGAACCTCCTCTACATCACCTCCAAAGCCAGTACATCTTTCCTCAAGTAAGGAGACCAGAACTGCACGCAGTACTCCAGGTGCAGCCTCACCAGTACCCTGTACAGTTGCAGCACAACCTCCCTGCTCTTAAATTCAATTCTTCTGGCAATGAAGGCCAACATTCCATTTGCCTTCTTGACAACTTGTTGTGATTCATGCACAAGTACTCCCAAGTCCCTCTGCACAACAGCATGCTACAATCTTTCACCATTTAAATAATAATCTGATCTTTATTTTTCCTTCCAAAGTGGATGGCCTCACATTTACCAACATTGTACTCCATCTGCCAGACCCTTGCCCACTCACTTAACCCATCTATATCTCTCTGCAGACTCTCCGCATCCTCTGCGCAATTTGCTTTTCCACTCAATTTAGTGTCATCGGCAAACTTAGATACGCTGCACTCGGTCCCTTCTTCCAAATAGTTAATGTATATCACAAACAGTCGCAGGCCCAGCACCGACCCCTGCAGCACCCTGCTCACTGCCCAGAGAAACACCTGTTTATCCCAATTCTCAGCCTTCAATTGGTTAACCAATCCTCTATCCATGCTAAGACATTACCCCAACTCCATCCATCCTTATCTTATGGACAAGTCTTTTATGTGGCACCTTATCAAACACCTTCTGAAAATCCAAGTACTATATACAACATCCACCTGTTCCCCTCTATCCACTGTGCTCATTATATCCTTAAAGAACTCCAGTAGGCTTTTCAAAATTGACCTGCCCTTCCTGAATCCATGTTGTGTCTGCCTGATGGAACCACTTCCATCCAGATGTCTCCCTATTTCTTCCTTAATGATAGCTACAAGTATTTTCCCAACTACAGACATTAAGCTAACTGGCCTGTAGTTACCTGCCTCTTGCCAACATCCTTTTTTTAAATAAAGGAAACAGTGACATGGCATTCACTGTCTTCCAAGTAGATTTAGGACGGAGATGAGGTTCACCAGGTTGATTCTCTGCCCAGAGTCCAGAGGATTTTGCTAAATTATCACAAGTGCATCTACTATAACCTCCTCCATTTCTTTCAGTACCCTGGGATGCATCCCATCAGGACCAGGGGACTTGTCTACATTTAGGCCCACTAGTTTGTTCATCACTAGCTCTTTAGTGATAGCGATTGTAGAGAGGTCCTCAGCTCCCATCACATCCATAATATCTCTATTTGGCATGTTAGAGATGTCCTCCACTGTGAAGACCGACACAAAATGGTCGTACAATGCTTTGGCCATTTCCACATTACCCAATATTAATTCTCCCTCATCATCTTCCAAGGGACTTGCATTCACTTTACTCACCCTTTTCCACTTCATACAATAAGAACTTTTACTATTTGTTTTTAATATTTTGTGCTAACTTACTTTCATAATCTATCTTCCCTTTCTTTATTGCTTTTTAAAGTTGCCCAAATCTTCCAGTTTCCCACTACTCTTAGTGACATTGTATTCATGAGCTTTTAGCTTGATGCCTTTTTATTTCCTTAGTTATCCAAGGCTGGTTCTCCTACCCTTACTCTCCTTGCTTTTAACTGGAATATACTTTTGTTCAGCAAAAATCTCTTCGAAAGTCTTCCACTGTTCCTCAACTGTCCCACCACATAGCCTGTGTTGCTAGTCTACACTAGCCAACTCCTCCCTCATCCCGTTGTAGTCTCCCTTATTTAGGCATAATACACAGGTTTTAGATCGAACTATTGCACCCTCCATTTGTATGAAAAATTCAATCATACTGTGATCACTCTTTCCAAGAGGATCCTAACTACAAGATTGTTAATTTTACCTGTCTCATTGCACAGGACCAGATCTAAGATAGCATTTTCCCTTGTGGGTTCACTGACATGCTGTTGAAGAAAGCTATCACAGATGCATTCTATGAAATCTTCCTCAAGACTGCCTCGACCAACTTGAATCGCCCAATCTACGTGGAAGTTAAAGTCCCCCATGACAACTGCCATCCCATTCTTACATGTATCAGATATTTCTTGGTTTATTGTCTGTGCCACTGTAATGTTATTATTCAGTGACCTATAGACAACTCCTACCAGTGACTTTTTCCCTTTACTACTCCTGATCTCTACCCAGATGGACTTAGCATTCTGCTCCTTGGATCTTTATATCATCACCCTGATCTCATTCTTAAGAATGCTACCCCACCTCCCTTACCTTCTTGCCTATCCTTCCGTATTGCCCGATACCCTTGGATAGTTAATTTCCAATCATCTCCACCCTGCAACCATGTTCCTGTAATGGTCACTAAATCATACCCCTTTGTACTGATTTGTGCCACAAGTTCACAGACCTTGTTTCGGATACTATGGGCATTCAGATAAAGTGCCCTTACACTCATTGTCCTTTAGAATCTAGTAACCATGCCTTAGGGTTAGGGTGTGAGTTAGCGGGCAGTGGGAAAATTATCCCTCGTGTTCATTGATCTTGTTACTGGAGATTCAGTCTCACTGTACCCTGCCACTTTGATTGGCTCACGGGTTCATGATCTTGGGCTGGTTCAACTCGCCTTTAATGCGATCTGTGCCTTATTCCAGAAGCCATATCTTAATAGGATGGGAAATTGTGTTTGTGGAGGGTGGTCCCTAGTGGGGGTGTTGGTAAGGGTTAGTCGAGCTGTTGGCTTGGGTTAGTCGGGGTATTGGCTAGGCTTGTGTAATGTTAGGTCTAGGGGAAGGGGCTGGGGAGGTGGTGGTGAATTTGGGACCGGTTGTAAGTGTTTGGGAGGAACGTACATGAGTGTATGTGGGATCGGGAGGGGTGCCCGTTGGCTGGTCTGTGTGAGGAAGCTGTCTGCGATCTGTGTATCGGGATGCATGTCGGGTGGCGGGGGGGGGGGGGGGGGGGGGTGGGTGGGAGAGGTGAAACGTGGAATGTGCTGTGTCGGGGGAGCCTTAGGGTTAGAGTGCCTTAGGGTTAGGGTTAGTGTCTTTTGCACTTGATTTTTCTGTACTCCACTCTTATTTTTCTGTTTTCTATCTTTTGCTCTGGTCGTTGCTTTACTTCTGTCTTTCTGCATAGATTCCCAACCCCCGGCCATATTAGTTTAAAGCCTCCGCAACAGCACGAACAAACAGTCCCCCCCGAGGACATTGATCCCAGTCATGACCAGGTGAAGACCATCTCATTTGTACTGGTCCCACCTCCCCAAGAACCAGTTCCAATGCCCCAGGAATTTAATGCCAATGCCCCTCCTGCACCACTGCTCAAGCCACATATTCATCCGAACTATGCTGCTGTTCCTACTCTGACTAGCACGTGGTACAGTCCTACTTTTTAATTTATCTCCTAGCTCCCTAAATTTAGCTTGTAGGATCTCATCCCACTTTTTACCTATATCGGTACCTACATGCACCACGACAACTGGCTGTTCACCCTCCCCTTCCAGAATGCCCTGCAGCTGGTCTAATACATTCCTGACCCTTGCACCTGGGAGGCAACACACCAATCTGGAGTCTTGTTTGCAGCCACAGAAGCTCCTATCTATTCCCCTTACCATGGAATCTGCTACAACTATATCCCCTACCACTTTTTCCTGCTGTCCTACACAGCAGAGCCACTCACAGTGCCATCATCCTGGCTACTGCTGCCTTCCCCAGATGAACCATCTCCCCCAAAAATATCCAAAGCAGTGTATCTGTGTTGGAGAGAGATGACCACAGGGGACTACCTTCCTGCTACTGCTCTGCCTGATGGTCACCCATTCCTTATCCTTCCCTAGGCCTTTAAACTGCAGTGTGACCAACTCACTAAACGTGCTATCCACAACATTCTCAGCATCACAGAATACCCCAAAGTGAATCCATGCACAGCTCCAGTGCAGTCATGCAATCTGTCAGGAGCTGCAGCTGGAGACGACACTTCCTGCACACATAGTCATCAGAGACACTGGCAGCCTCCCCAAGTTCCCACATCGTGCAGGAGGAGCATGACACAGGTCTGAGCTCACCTGTCATGACTAAAAGCTTTGAGGGAAAAATAAAGAGACAAAAGAAGAACAAGAACTTACCCTCACCTTGACTTAGTGTTGCTCACCCTCCTCACTGAAGCCTGGTATTCACCAAAGGCCACGCTTAGACAAACAACAGCACTTTGACTAGACAACAGTCCCTCTCAAAATGGCTACTCCATTTGACCCTAGCTTCTTTTTAGTAGCTGCTGATAATTAGCCAATCACCTATCAACTAAGAATTAACTGATTTACCTCTTTAATTCCTGCAAGTGAAACTCACAAGCAAGCAGACTCGCCTCTTTTCCAATTCTCCCACTCTCGCTCCAAGTCCCAAACGCTTTCTTACTGAAACCTTTCTTTCTAAAGAGCTGCTCATACTCCCCTCACCTAGGTCACTTACTCAGCCTCATCTCGCCAAAGCCTCAGTCCAGACACACACACACACACACTCCCCAAACACACCCCCAACCCCCCCACTCCATCCCTCCACCTCCCCACCTCCATCCCACCACCCACCCCCACCCCACCCCACCCCACATACCAAGTCGTGATGTATCTGGATAGGATGTCTCTATGGTGCATCCATAAAAATTGGTGAGGGATAAGGGGGACATGCCAAATTTCTTTAGCCTCTTGAGGAAGTAGAGGCACTGGTGCACTTCCTGGGCCATGGCGTCTATATGGTTGGACGAGCATGAGCAATTGGTGACATTTACACCTAAGAACTTGAAGCTCCCTACCTTCTCTACCTCAGCACCATTGATGTAAACAGGACAATGTGCACTACCTGCTTCCTGAAGTCAACAACCAGCTGTTTTATTTTGGTGACACTGAGGGAAAGCCATAACACCATGTCACTAGTCTCTATATCTCCTTCCTGTACTCTGACTCATCATTATTTGAGATAGAGCCCATTACGGTGGTATCATCTGCAAACTTGTAGATGGAGTTAGAGCAGAATCTGGCCACACAGTCGTGAGTGTATAGGGAGGAGAGTAGGGGGCTCAGGATGCAGCCTTGTGGGATGCCAGTATTAAGGATGATCATGGCAAAGGTGTTGCTTCCTATCCTTACTGATTGTAGTCTGTTTGTCAGGAAGTCAAGGATCCAGTTGCAAAGGAAGGTATTAAGTCCCAGGTCTGGGAATTTAGAGGTAAGTTCACTTGGAATTATGGTATTGAAGGTGAAGCTGTAGTCAATATCTTGCATCTTAATATCTCGGCCACTTGCTTGAGGATGATGGAAGGGAAATGGGGAAAAAGATTCTCTAATGGATGGAGAGGCTGCAAAACTAATTTAATAGTATTGAGACAAGTTGGAAATCTAACCTTAATGTCTCTCAAGACACATATCTAACAGTTGACCAACAAAGGACATGCATTGTTCCACAAAATAGTTCCACTCTAACATGATGACTTAAGGCAATTGTCTCAGAGCCAGGAGAGTGACCACCCTGTGTTATAAGCAGGATTTCTCATAAAGGATAAAATATGCAAAACAGTCAACAACATTCGAAGTTATTAATGGACTCTCTGCAGGTTGCACTTAAGGGAAAAGCAAGTTTGAGCTGTGAAAGCAATGACTTCTGGACTTAATTAGAGGTTACGGATAACTCGAAGAGCAGCTCATTAGCTTATTAATAGCTAATTTATTGCAAATGTGAAATTGAATCACAAGAGCAATAGCCTCTGCAGTTTTAAACAATGTAAACCAGCAATATTCAAGTTGATGAAAGTACAATAGGGGTTTACCAGCAATTCACACAGAGGAACAAGAGCAGGTTCCCTCAAACCTCCTCCCCCATTTAAAATACTCAAATCGTTGCCTTAAGTACAGGAGTGAGATAGATCAGCTGGTTGAGTGGTGTCACACCAACAACCTCGCACTCAACGTCAGCAAGACCAAGGAATTGATTGTGGACTTCAGGAAGGGGAAGTCAGGAGATCACACACCAGTCCTCATTGAGGGGTCAGTGGTGGAAAGGGTGAGCAGCTTCAAGTTCCTGGGCAACAACATCTCGGAGGATCTATCCTGGGCCCAACACATTGCTGCAATCACGAAGAAGGCATGCCAGCGGCTCTGCTTCATTAGGAGTTTGAGGAGATTTGGTAAGTCATCAAAGACTCTTGCAAATTTCTACAGTGGAGAGCACCCTGAGTGGCTGCATCACAGCCTGGTACGGAGGTTCCTATGCACAGGATTGTAAGAGGCTGCAGAGGGTTGTAGACTCAGCCGGCTCCATCACAGGCACAACCCTCCCCACCATCGAGGGCATTGAGGGCAGTGCCTCAAGAAAGCAGCATCCATCATTAGGGGCCCTCACCACCCAGGACACACCCTCTTCTTGTTACTACCATCGGGGAGGAGGTACAGGAGCCTGAAGACCCACACTCAATGATTCAGGAACAGCTTCTTTCCCTCCGTCATCAGATTTCTGAGTGGCCCATGAACCCATGAACACCATCCCATTATTCCTTTTTTTGCTCTATTTATTTATTTTGTAATTTATAGTAATTTTTTACTTCTTTGCATTGTACCGCTGTTACAAAACAACAAATTTCATGTCATAAAAGTCAGTGATAATAAATCTGATTCTGACCCCACTATCGTAGTTCTATAACTCCTAATACTTTTGCCTAAAGGTCACTTTTTTTTTCACATTATCTGCTCAACCCTTAGTTTGAAAGCTCTTGCGGGAGAAGGTTCTAGATTCTCCCCCAGCCTTTGCTTGCAGAACATGTTTCCGAGCCTCACAACTGTGACAACTTGTCTCTCATTTTAAATTTGCTCTGGACTCCCCAGCCACAGGAAATGATTTCTCAAATGAATTAATTAGTTTAAATCAATTCAATTAAGTCACTACTTATTTTCTATGCCCCAGAGAATTAAAGTCTATAACTGGGCAGGCAAAGCAAGACAGATTGTTAACCATCTATCAAGTCAGATTGGTCAGCTCTGTAGCCAATAAGCTCTGGTATAAATTTCCAATCACAACAGTGGAAATTTTAACCACAGATGGAGAATGGTGTCAAAATAGCCTTTGAATCTGAAAGTTGTTGTAATTTTGATTCCCTGCTATTCTGTAGCCTTTTCACTGAGGGCAATCTTTTAATAAGGTCACAGGATGAATTTGCTTAGATTGTTGAACCGTGGGGCATCACAATCATGAACTGACTGGCTGATAACAGAGAAGGAACCAGCATAACGCTGTGAGCAGCCTTTGTTGATAAAAGTCTATGTGGATGGAATACATGAAACAGGGGAAGGACCCACAACTGTTGGTGTATTTTGTGAGAGAGGAAGTCTGGATTGAAATGAGAATTTATTAGTTTGGTTTAGTATTGTCACATGCGCTGAGGTACAGTGAAATACTTCTGTTTGCATGCAACTTTGGACAGATCATTCCATACGTAAGTACACTGAGGGAGTAAAAGGAAAACAGAATGCAGAATGTGATGGTGCTGCTGCAGAGAAAGTGCAGTGCATATAGACAAATAAAGTGCAGGAGCCATGATGAGGTAGATTGGAAGACCAAGAGTTCATCTTTTAGCATATGAGAGGTTCTCAAGAGTCTGATAAAAGTGGAGAATGTAAGGCCATGACTAAACGATGTAAGCATTGTATGCTCAGCTTGGAATCAAGGGGATCTGTGGGGTAAATTTACAGACTTACAATCAACCTTAAAATCAGTTCAGTTCTCACTGATTCTGACTGTGTGTCAGACCTGGCCATTTCTACCCATTATCGTTTTGCTCAACTTTTTGTTTGTATAGGCTGTCCTGCTGGGCATGTCCCACTGCTACGTTTGCAACATATTACACAAACAAACATCTTGAGTGTTCCTTAATAGCCACATTTGGTCATCTGGTTTCACTCTATCAGAGATATTTCACTTCACTCCTCCACCTCCTCTGTCACCTAAAATTAACCTTTTTTTCTCTCTTTCCCAGTTCTGATGGTCTCAAACCTTAATCATTCATTAACTGTTTCTCTCTCCACAGATGTTGCCTGACCTGTTGAGTGTTTCCAACATTTTCTATTGTTATTTCAGATTTACAGCGTCTACAGATTTTTTTTTGATTTTCACTTACAAGAAGCAAGCTTCCTTTCTGAGACACACCTACACACAATTCCATTGTAGGCCAAGGACATTTTTGTTTATGGCCATAAATAGGCCATAATCTTTGGCATCTGCTTCCCTGCCTGTATCCTATCCATATGAGGCAACATTTACATCAGAACATAGAACTGTACAGCACAGGAAGAGGCCATTCGACCCACAATGTTGTGTCGAACTAATTAAACTAGTAATTAAACACATAACTAAACTAATCCTTTCTGCCTACACAATGCCCATATCCCTCCATTCTCTGCATAATCCAAGAACCTCTTAAACATCTCTGTTGTACCTGTCTCCATTGTCACCCCTGGCAGCGCATTCCAGGCACCCACCACTCTCTGTGTAAGAAACTTGCCACACACATCTCCTTTGAACTGTCCTCCTATCACCTTAAATGTATGCCCTCTGGTCTTAATTATTTCAACCCTGGGGAAAAGATACCGGCTGTCCACTCTATCTATGCCTCTCATAATCCTATAAACTTCTATCAGATCTCCCCTCAGCCTACGCCGCTCCAGAGAAAACAACCCAAGCTTATCCAACTTCTTATGTTTGTCCACCCTTCCTATGTTTCCAACATTGTAAACATAAGAAATAGAAACAGAGTGGTTAAACCTCTCTCTAAAGTTGTGCTGACCTTTCACTCCAATGCCACTTATCTTGTTTAACCCTCTATCCCTTTATTTGATTAACATCCAAAAATCTATCAGTCTGCAATACACTCAGCAACAAAGCCACTGGGTAAAGAAATGTCTTCTCGACTCAATCCTCTGATGTTAAGACTGTGACCCCTGGTTCCAGGCATCTCATCAGTTGCAATATCATCCCCGTCAAGTCCCATAAAAACGTTGCATGTTTCAATTAGATCACACCTCATTCTTCTAAGCCCAAGAGAGAACGGGCCAAGTCTGCTTCATAAGACTCTTTTTTAAATGGCTGTTAAGTAATGGGATCTACAAACACATTCAGCCTGTAAGAACTTTATCCTGATAGTTTCCCATGCCCCATTTTTATGATGGCAAAATCAATTCCATACCAAAATTGAAGAACATTTTCTTTCACGGTCTTGTATAACTTATGTATAATTTATAATAGCCTGTCCTGGTCAAATCACGTAGATGCCATGACCAACAAAGCTCACCAGTGCCTCTACTTCTTCAGGAGGCTAAAGAAATTCGGTATGTCACCTTTGACACTCACCAACTTTTATCGATGTACCATAGAAAGCATCCTATCTGGTTGCATCACAGCTTGGTACAGCAACTGCTCTGCCCAGGACCGCAAAAAACTGCAGAGAGTTGTGGACACAGCCCAGCACATCATGGAAACCAGTGTCTATACCTCTCACTGCCTTGGTGAAGCGGCCAGCATAATCAAAAACCCCACCCACCCAGGTCATTATCTCTCCTCTCCTCTTCCATCAGATAGAAGATACAGGAGACTGAGGGCACATACCACCAGCCTTGACAGCTTCTACCCCACTGTGATAAAACTATTGAACGGTTCCCTTATACAATGAGATGGACTCACAATCTACCTTGTTGTGACCTTGCATCTTATTGTCTACCTGCACTGGACTTCTCAGTAGCTGTGACACTTTACTCTGTACTCTGTTATTGTTTTTACCTGTACTACCTCAATGCACTCTGTACTAACTCAATGTAACTGCACTGTGTAATGAATTGACCTGTACAATCAGTATGCAAGACAAGTTTTTTACTGTACCTCGGTACAAGTGACAACAATAAACCAATACCAATACCAATATTCTGTGTGTTGCCTGAACCTACGTGCCTGTGATGCTGCTGCAAGCAAGATTTTCATTTTACCTGGACCTCACCGTAATTATGCACATGACAATAAACTTGATTTGACTTGGCTTGATGATGTCAACACATTCTAAGGGCAGCACAACCAATGGGGGCATTCCTTACATTGCAATATTGACTATATTTCAAACATAACCTTATTGGTTATAAATGCTTTGAGAGGTCCAGAGGCCATGTGACGAGACCACGTCCAGATAATCTGCTGGAGAGTGTAGGGTCCTGTGTTATTTTCAGCAATAGTGCTCCCACGAAACACCAATGGAACACTTTCAGAAGAAGGCCATTTGGCTAATTTAGTCCATGCCGCTGCGAAGGGAGCATCAGTCTCATTCCCCTTTCCCGTATTTCCCTCTTCTCCTGACCTCACGATCTACCTTGTTGTGACCTTGCACCTTATTGCACTGCACTTTCTCTGTAGCTGTGACACTTTACTCTGTACTGTTATTGTTTTTACCTGTACCACATCAATACACTCTGTACTAACTCAATGTAACTGCACTGTGTAGTGAATTGACCTGTACAATCGGTATAAAAGAATTTTTTCACTGTACCTCGGTACAAGTGACAATAATAAACCAATACCAACCCACACCAATAATTTATTCTCTCTCACACATCCCATTAACCTCCCATTTTGATTCTTTTACCATTAACCTACACTAAGGGGTAGCTAATTAACCCACCAGCATGTTTTTGGAATGTGGGAAGAACCCAAAGCATAGAGGAAATCTATCTGATCACAGAGAGAATGTTAAGTACCACACAGCACAGGTCAGGATCAAACCTGAGCCCCTGATCTGATTACATCAACGCCCACTGGACCAAGAAAAGCGAGCATGGAGACACAAGAGACTGCAGATGCTGGAATCTTCAGCAACAAACAATCTGCCAGAGGAACTCAGAGGGTTGAGCAGCTTCTGTGAGGGGAAAGGAATTGTCGACGTTTTGGGTCAAAACCCCGTATCAGAACTGAGAGTGGAGATGGCCAGTATAGAGCGGAGAAAGGCAGTGGTGATACAGGAGGTGATTGGTGGACTGAGGAGGGCTGAAGGATGATGGGCTGGTTGCCTGAGGTAGGGGAGGGGAGGGGAGGGGGAGTGAAGTTGGGAGACAGTGGGAGGCAGATGATAGATGGAGGCAGACAGAGAGAGAGAGAAAATAAATCAAGAGGCAGATGGAGCGAGGTGTGGGGAGGGGAGGGCAAAGGTTGGACACAACTGCTGGAGGGAGACAAGCAGGAACACAAAGGCCTCCCAGTGCTGGACTCTGCTAAATAAAAGAGGTGATAATGGGGATCATTAGGGGAGAGGTGTATGGCAGGTGGTGTCAGAACCAGATAGGGAAGGGGGGAGGCATGACCCACAAATCATGTGGTACTGCCTTGGTGTGATAAGCAATGCCAGAACATGTCCAGGTAAGCTTTATGACTACAATATACATGAAAATACATGTGTTATTAATGTTATTTATCATCACACATGAATCGTGTGCAGACTGAGAAGAATCATTGTATAGACTGGACACACTCGTTTGAGCTCCTCGGGTTTCACATGCATCAATCCAAACACTCATTTTGTTAAAAAGTTAAGAACCCACTGGGAATACGCTCACTGAACCGGTTGACCTCAGAATCAGCTTTTTTCAAAGTAGTATTGCCTTGCAGTGTTTTCTTCTGACTTATTCAGTTTTAACAGAACTCGTTTCAATCCAGAAGACTTCCTCTCTCACAAAATACGCCTAAAGTTGTAGCTGTGGCCCCTTCCCCTGCTTCAGGTATTCCATCCACATAGACCTTCATCAACAAAGGCTGCTCAGAGTGTTATGACGGATCCTTCTCTGTTCATCAGCCAATCAGTTCATGATTGTGATGCCCCATGGTTCAGCAATCTAAACAAGTTCATCTTGTGACCTTATTAAAGGGTTGCAAACACCAGAGACACTGGGAAATTATCAAACCGATCACAGTGCTGTCTTCTGTGTCTACAGTACCACCGATAACAGAAGGACTCAAACTTACTGATGGATGCTGCGTGCTGCCTTTCCAAGGATTCCTGAGCACAGGCAAGATTAGAGACAGGCAGATGGAGCAAGTAACCCCAGGAGTTAATGCTCCTGCCTCATAGCTCCAACCAATCCAGGTTCAATCCTGAATACCAGTGCTGTCTATGTGGAGTTTGCCAGTTCTCCCTGAGACCATGTGGGTTTCCTACAAGTTCTCTCAGTTCCTCCTCCATCTCAAAAAAAAGTATTGGCATTCGTTTATTATTCTCACATGTACTGAGATACAGTGAAAAGTTTTTGTCTGTGTGCCATCCAGACAGATCATTCCACACGTGAGTACATCGAGGGAGTAAAAAGAACAACAGAATGCAGAATATAGTGTTACAGTTGCAGAGAAAATGCAGCACAGGCAGACAAGTAAAATTCAAGGACCATGACGAAGTAGATTGAGAGATCAAGAGTTCATCACAGTGTATGAGAGGTCTGTTCAAGAGTCTGATTACAGTGGGATAGGAGTTGTGCTTGAATCTAGTGGTACGTGTTCTCAACCTTCTATATCTTCTGTCCAATGGGAGAAGGGATGGCCACTTTCCCAAGGCAGCTGGAAGAATAGACAGAGTCAGTGGAAGAGATGGGCTGGGCTGTGTTCACAATTCTCTGCAATGATGGAGGGTAATTAAGATCCAGATTGTGGACTGAAATGAAGCCAGCAGTTGAGAAACAGCAACTTCAACGTCACAGAGTCATAGAGTCAACAACACAGAAACAGTCCCTTCAGCCCATTGAGGCCATGCCAACCAAAAAACACTCATTTACACTAATCCCATTTTATTTTGCCCACATTCCCATCAAATCTCCCCAGATTGCACCACCACACCCACACTAGGGGCATACACAGTTGCCAGTTTACCTGCCAACCTGCATGTCTTTAGTGTGTGGGAGGAAACTGGAGCACCCATAGGGAACACACATGGTTACAGAGAGAACGCACAAACTCCACACAGACAGCACCAGAGGTCAGGATTGAACCGGGGTCACTGAAGCTGTGAGGCAGCGGTTCTATTCATTGCACAGCTGTGCCATCCTTAAAAGAAGGGCCTTTGGTGGAAGCAACAGCTGGAGACTCAAACATAAAACAGAAAGTGCTGGCAATAGTCAGCAGGTTAGTCAGCAGCCGTGGAGAGAGAAACAATCAATGTTTCAGTCAGTGACACTTTATCTGAACTGGAGAAAATAAAAGGCAAAAGAAGATGCAGGAACTGTGGGAGGCAAAACACAGAACATAGAACATAGAACATTACAGCACAGTACAGGCCCTTCGGCCCACAATATTGTGCCGACATTTTATCCTGCTCTAAGATCTATCTAACCCTTCCCTCCCACATAGCCCTCCATTTTTCTATCATTCATGTGGCTATCTAAGAGTCTCTTAAATGTCCCTAATGTATCTGCCTCCACAACCTCTGCCGGCAGTGTGTTCCATGCGCCCACCACTCTCCGTGTAAAAAACTTACCTCTGATATCCCCCTTATACCTTCCTCCAATCACCTTAAAATTATGTCGCCTCATGTTAGCCATCTTTGCCCTGGGAAAAAGTCTCTGACTGTCCACTCGATCTATGCCTCTTATCATCTTGCACACTTGTCATCTTGTATCATCTAGAAGTTTCCAGAAATCTGAAACAAAAGACAATGCAGGTCCCTCTGCCGTTTATGCAGGGATATGAATTATGTGCAGGCAGAAGGGATGAGATTAATTTGGCATCATGCTCAGCACAGACATCATGGGTCGAAGGCCCTGTTCCTGTGCTGTACTGTTCTATGTTCTAGGTTCTTCTCTATCTAATGAGCCCGCGTTCTATTAGCTGCACAGCTCTGAAAGCATTCACTTATATAACCCTATCACATGCAATTCCTTAGTTCTCTCCAGTGCACCCCCCCCCCCTTACTGCAACTAAGAACACATCTGTTTTCTCATTTCTCCTGTTCTGGTGAAAGAAAGCTCCCCGTTTCTCGTTCCACAGATGCTGCCTGACCTGCTGAGTGTTCCAGCATTTTCTGATTTTATTTCAGATTTCCAGCATCTGCAGTTTCTTGTTTTTCACGCTGGCTACTCAGCTAGAATACGTACTTCAGAAGGAGGTTGGATTAGACCAGCTCCTCCAATCAATAGGTTTCCAACTGTTCCTGTGTCTCAAGCCAACATTCCCACACACATATCCTCCAAATCTCTTGGTGTCTAAAAGATCCATCAATCTTAGCCTTGAATAGTCTGACCATCCACAGTTCCCATTGTGTTCTTCCTTGTATAATTTTGTATAATTTATATTTATAAATGGTTTTGACTTTTCATGTTTATGACTGGTTGCATCATGGTCGGGTACAGCAATTCAAATGTACAGGAACGTAAGAAGCTGCAGAGAGTAGTGGACTCTGCCCAATACATCATGGGCACATCCCTCCCCACCATTGGAAGTATCCACGTGAGGCAGTACCTCGAGAAGGCAACATCTATCAACAAAGATCCCCACCATCCAGGCTATGTCATCTTCTCGCAGCTACCATTGGGCAGGAGGTACAGAAGCCTGAAATCCCACACCACAGCTACTTCCTGTCAACTATTCGATTCTTTAATTAAGAATGGTAGAGGGCAGGCACGGTAGTGTAGTGGTTAGCATAACACTACTGCAGTGCCAGCAACCAGGATTCAATTCCGGCTGCTGTCTGTAAGGAGTTTGTACGTTCTCCCCGTGTCTGCGTGGGTTTCCTCCGGGTGCTCCGGTTTCCTCCCACATTCCAAAGATGTACGGGTTAGGAAGTTGTGGACATGCTATGTTGGCACCAGAAGCATGGCGACACTTGTGGGCTGCCCCCATAACACTCTATGCAAAAGATGCATTTCACTGTGTGTTTTGATGTACATGTGACTAATAAAGATATCTTATCTTAACCTGCACAACCCTAGTCACTACCCCAGCATAGCAACCTATGAACATTTTGATCACTTTGCACTTCAATGGACTTTGTCCTTTGTTGTTCTAATTGTGTCCTTCTTGTAAGAATTGTATGTACTTTATGTTTAATTTATGTTTTTCTTTTGGATGCTGCTTATCTGATGCTATGTGCCTGTGATGCTGCTGCAAGTAAGTTTTTCATTGTACCTTTGCATTCATGTACTTGCTTATACAGTATGACAATAAACGACTTTGACTTTGATGTAGAGAACACCAAACATTTACAACACTCTGCATAAAGAAAATTCTTCCCATCTCAGTCCCAAGTAGCCAACCCCTCATTTGAACACTATGCCTCCATTTCTAGACTCTCCAGCCTAAGGAAGCAGTCTCTCAACACCTACACTCTAAATCCCTCTCAGAATACTTAGAATGAAATACACATACTTGGTGCACTTAATGGTCTAATTGACATTCACTTCAGTCCCTGTTCAACCCAGCTGAATCTTATTATTCTCACTCGGTTCCCATGCTCTGAGAAATATCAATATCCACAGAACTTTATTGGCCTAATCCGATCACCTCTACCCACTGAGAAGATGTGCAACACCTTTCTCAGAGAGCAAAGCTCCAACGATGTCAAGGAGCAAAGACTAATTAAGTTTCAACATCCCAGAGGGTACATGGTTCATCTTCACTGAACAGCACTTGTTTGAGGCAATTCCTTTAAAACAAATGATTACAGTAACCAGAATTATATTCCCTGGAAGTTCAATATTTTAAGGGGTGGTTTGATTGAAGTTTTAAAGATCTTAAAGGGCTCAAAGCCTGTTACTCCCTACTCAACAGAACTCTGGGAATGTCTTCACCAGCAATAAGGATGAGCACTTGCATTACCATGGAAGAACAGGCTGTGGACCAAGTGCTGGTAAATGGGATTAGCATTGATGGTTGGCATGAACATGATTGGCTGAACGATCTGTTTCTGTGCTGTAGGACTCTGTGACTCTAAGACAATTAACCATCACTTTCTTAAGGGCAGTTAGGAATGGGCAATAAATTCTGGGCTTACTAGTGACACCCACATCCCAAAGAGGAGTACGTTTAAAAAACCTGCTGGACTTTGGGGAAGGTATTAGATGGTAATTTAATTTAACTTAACTTAATTGATTTATTATTGTCACATGTACCAAGATACAGTGAAAAACTTTGTTTTGCATGCCATCCATACAGATCGTCCTAACCAGAGGTACATCGGGGTGGGACAAAGAGAGAAACAATAAGAGAATGTGGAATATAGTGTTACAGTTACAGATAAAGTGCAGTGCAGGCAGACAATAAGGTGCAAGGATCATGGTGAGGTAGATTGGGAGATCAAGAGTTCATCTTTTAGCATATAAGAGGTACACTCAAGAGTCAGATAACAGCAGGATAGAAGCTGTCCTTGAGCCTGGTGATGTGTGTTTTCAAGCTTTTGTCTTCTGGAAACCATTTCTTTCTGTTCTGATGGATGTTACTGATGCCAATTCCTCCACAGAACACAGAACAGTACAGCACAGAACAGGCCCTTCGGCCCACAATGTTGTGCTGACAGAGCTAATCCCTCCTACCTACAGAATGCCCATATGCCTCCATTTTCCTCTCATTCATGTGCCCATCCAAGCTCCTCTTAAAAGCAACAAATGAATTTACCTCCACCACCCTATCAGGCAACACGTTCCAGGCATCCACCACTCTCTCAGTAAAAAACGTACCCATCATATCTGTTCTGAACCTATCCTCTCTCACCTTAAATGCATGCCCTGCGGTATTGGATCTCTCAATAATGGGAAAAAGATATTGCTTGTCCACTCTATCTATGCTCCTCATAATTTTATGCACTTCCACCAAATCACCCCTCAGCTTCCACTGCTCCAGAGAAAAACGCCCAAGTTTGTCCAGCCTCTCCTGGTAGCACATGCCCTCTAATCCAGGCAGCATCCTAGTAAACCTCCTCTGCACCCTCTCTAAAGCCTTGACATCCTTCCTAAGTGAGGTGACCAGAATTGCACACAATACTCTAAATGTGGCCTAACCAGATTTCTATAGAGATGCATCATAACTTCTTGACTCCTATACTCAATACCTCAATTAATAAATGCAAGCATTCCATAAGCTTTCTTAACCACCCTGTCTACCTGTGTAGCCACTTCCAATGAGCCATGCACTTGCACCCCAAGGTCTCTCTGCTCTTCAACACTGTTAAGGGTCTTGCCCTTAAGAGTGTACTGCCTCTTGACATTAGTCCTACCAAGGTGCAACACCTCACATTTATCCGGGTTAAACTCCATCTGCCATTTCTCTGCCCACTATGAGCAACAGCAAGCTCCCACCTCCATCCTAAACAATGAATTAAAAAAAGAAAGGCTTGATAGAAGCTATTTCCACTGAGACCAGGAAAATCAAAGTAAAATTAAGAACATGGAGGTAGAGCAGGAATTAGGAACTCTCTTCCAAAAATGAAAAATTACAGACCAGTTATTAATTTTAAATCTTAGAATAATAAATTTCCATCAACTAATAGTGTAAAAGGAAATGGCAAAAAATATCAGATAAATAGGTTATATGCAGAACAGCCAAGACCTTATTGAATGGTGGACCAGGACACGGACAGGAAATGATTAGGGCATTGAGTACAGAAGTTAGGATATTGTGTTCAGTTTTGGTCACCCTGCTATCGGAGTGATGCCATTTAGCTGGAAAGACTGCAGAGGAGATTTACAAGGATGTTGCTGGGAATTGCGGGACTGAATTATAGAGAGAGGTTGAGCAAGTTGGAGCATTTTTCATTGGAATGTAGGAGAATAAGGGCTGATCTTATAGAGGTGTATAAAATTATGAGAGGCATAGATAGGATGAACACGCACAGTCTTTTTCCCAGGGTTGGGGAATCAAGAACTAGAGGGCACAGGTTTATGGTGAGAGGGAAGAGATTTAATAGGTACCTGAGGGGCAGCTTTTTCACCCAGAGAGTGGTCTGTATATGGAGTAAGCTGCCAGGGGAAGTAGTTGAGTCAGGAACATTAACAACATTTAAAAGGTAGTTGGACAGGTACATGGATAGGAAAGGTTTAGAGGATATGGACCAAATGCAAGCAAACAGGACTAGTTTAGATGGGAATCTTGGTCGGCATGGACCATTTGGGCCAAAGGGTCTATTTCCATGCTGTATGACTCAATGACTCTATGACCAGGATATTTTCCGGCACTGATTGGAATTATAATCCCTTTGCTATACACTGTTTGTTGTCTCTGCTCAATACTGCACCTCAAAACTTGGCTGCATGGTAGGAGATTCAGGAGGTTCCCCTTCCATTGCATTCCTTGCAGCTCCAAGTGTTGGGCTTAGTTCCAAATGAAGCAAAGGAGGCTGCGCAATGGAAAAGGAAAGCACCCCGGATTTCACCTGCACCTTCTTATTCAACAGGTCCAGGCTGAGAAGAGGGGTGCTTTCTCTGATTGTCCACCTCTATAGATTTTTAGATATTGAGGATCAAAGAATATGGGGTCAATGCAGGAAAATGGTGCTGAGGTTGGCGATTAGCCATGATCTCATGGAATGGCAGAGCAGGCATGTGAGAATGTCTGGCTTATTCTTGCTTCTACTTTGTATGTAATAAAATCAAAGAGTTGTAAAGCACTTCAACACCATATCCATGACAACTTTTGTCCATCTACACTAATCCTATTTGCCGGCATTGGGATCATATCCTTCTCTGCCTTGCTTATTCAAGTGCCGCACTAAATGCCTCTTAAATGTAGTGATTGCATCTGATCCTAGTCCAGTCTCTCAGCCTTCACCTCTCCCAAAGCAAGACAGTGTTTGCAGTTAGTCATCTTATTCTCTAAGGTTTACCATTGGGAAGCATCACTTCTGTCCAGCTGTCGATGTGATAACCAATGGACAGATGTTCATGATAACTTTTACTGAGTATGGCCCACAGAGGAACTCAGTTGTATTGGGCGTTGACCATGTATTCCAAACCTTGTCACTATTAGAGTCAAAAGTTCTACCCTTCCTCATGAACCTGGTTGTGACTAATGACTAAAAAAAACAAAGAAATGTATATTTGTGGTGTGTGATATGGAGTACATAGCAGCTGGTTTGCACACAGCAGGAACCCAAAAAACAAACCATGTGAGAATGACCAGGGGATTTTCGTTTTAATTGCTGGGGAATTAATACTGGTCAGGTGCTTGTTCTTGGAAAGATCTACCCAATTACTATCATTTGCTACTCTTTCAGAATATCCCTGCTACCAAAGTTCCTGAAAAGCTTGATGAAAAATCTCCAATATATTTTTTTAAGTTCTGTTTACGTATTTAAGCTCCCATCATCCGCATCACATTATCATCAATCATCCTGATATCCTAATTCCAGATGAGATATTGCCTCACTGCCTCAGTGTAGCAGCCAACATAATCAAGCATCCCACCCACCCCGGACACTCTCTCTTCTCCCCCCTCCCATTGGGCAGAAGATACAAATGCCTGAAAGCACATACCACCAGGCTCAAGGACAGCTTCTATCCCACTATTATCAGACTATTGAACAGTCCCCTAGTACAATAAGATATACTCTTGTCCTCATAATCTACCTCTTTACGGCCTTGCAACTTATTGTCTCCCTGCACTGCACTTTCTTTGTAACTGTAACTGATGTGATGAAATGACCTTTATGGATGGCATGCAAAACAAAGTTTTTCACTGTACCTTGGTACATGTGACAATAATAAACTAATTAACCAATTTACCAGTTTACCTCCGACATTAACTTTTTGATAATCTATCTACCTAGTTAAAAAAAGCATGTGCTACCTTGCACCACATTCTGGTATGGTTCTTTACAAGAATGTTACTGCAATCTGCATAATACAGTTAAACTCTGATCATCAGTCACCCCTGGGGCTATGGTAGTGCCAGACTGGTAGATTTCCAGTTTATTGAATATTGTTCTTATTAATATGACAACACACTTTTAATTCATCATTTTTTAGATGTTGCACAATGATATAACAAATCTTCCAGTAACCAGGTGAGTTTAAAGTGACCATGGGAAAGGAGCCACTGTGGGTTTGTAGGGCACATGGGAATGGGACCCCATTGAGTGTGTGAATGAGGCCCTGTTTAAAGTGAGTGTGGAGATGGAACCCCATTGAGGTAAAGTAAGTGTGTGGCAGGACCTTGGTGAGGTTAAAGGTTTAAAGTGAATGTGGGGATGGGACCCAGTGAATTTAAAGTGAGTGAGCAAATGGGACCCAGTGAGTTTAAAGGTTTAAAGTGAGTGAGGGAACAGGGCACTGGTGAGCCAAGTGCTGAACAATTGGGTTTTCTGAACAATGGGATGGCAGATTATCAAAGTTTTATCGTAATGAGTTTGCTTCAATTTCCACTTTTTTTTAATATAGTGGCAGCAATGAATTTGCATTAAACAGATTATCACTTCTATTAACAGAGAAAGAAATATATTACCATTGCCTACAGCCTCTGAACAATGTTACTGTTGTTTAATGTATCTTTCTCCCTGTTTCAAAGATTTGCCATGTTCCAAATAAATTCACTTAAGGTTATCACTGAATGGACTGACAGAACAATTAATTTCCTTTTGTACCATATGAACTAGAGTGTTTGTGTTAAGTTCTTTCGCTTGCTAAATTAAAATGGCCATTCCTGTTTAAAATAAGCAGATTAATGTTTGCAGGAATACAACATAAAGGATTCTAGATAAACATGCTAGAGTACACATCAATATAGAGAATGGTAACCCTGTAAGACTTTTAAAAGAAGCACGTTAATGAATGTTGAACATACAGAAATTTCCATATTTCCTTACAACATAGAAGGAGAACTTTTAACCCATCGAGTCTATGGTGGTTCACAGAGCATTCCCATCCCTCTAATAGTTTTCCCTGTGACCTATTCTCCCCATATTCCCAACAATTTTGCCATTCACCCACACTGGGGCCAACAACCCATGAACTGAATTTGACATACATGTACAAAGCAACTTGCTTAATGGAGATAAAAACCAAATATGATGGATTTGGTTAATGAAATAAAAAAACCTTATAATTATATAACATCTGGCGTGTGTCTACTGTGACTTTTCAAAGTCCTTTGCAGCCAATTAAGTACTTTTAAAACGTTGTAATATAGCAAATGTGACAGACAAATTAAGAGGAGGCTGAGGGGTGATCTGTTGGAAGTGTATAAAATTATGAGGGGCATAGATAGGGTGGACGAGCAATATCTTTTTCCCATTATTGAGCGATCCAATACAAGAAGGCATGCATTTAAGGTGAAAGGGGGGAGGCTCAGAAGAGATGTGAGGGGTATGTTTTTCACTGAGAGAGTGGTGGATGCCTGGAATGCATTGCCTGATAGGGTGGTGGAGGCAAGTTCATTGGGGGCTTTTAAGAGGGGCTTGGATGGGCACATGAATGAGAGGAAAATGGAGGGATATGGGCATTCTGTAGATAGGAGGGATTAACTATGTTGGTACAACATTGTGGGCTGAAGGGCCTGTTCTGTGCTGTACTGTTCTGTGTTCTAAGATGGTGACCAGATCATTTCTTTTGCAAGATTTTTGATTGAGATTGATATAGGCCAAGACTTTAAGGATAACTCCCCTGCACTTTTATGTCCATCTGAGAAATCTTAGTTTAATCTCATACCCAATGTCTCATTAGAAAGGCAACACTGTCAACAATGCTGGACTTCCTCTGTACTGCAGTGAAAATGTCAACCTGGAATTTTGTGTTAATTTCTGGGGAGCGGAATAGCATCAGAACATGACAGTTCAAGGGGAAGATCAGGAGTTCTGGGGAAGAGTAATATTTGTGTATTCGTTCTGTCCACTCCTTTTCTCTTTCTGTTCTTGCTTTATTTCCCAGTTTTGTTGAGTGGTTATCAACCTGAAATATTAACTCTATTTAAGATTTTTAAAATATCCTTATTAGTCACATGTACATCGAAACACACAGGTAAATACATCTTTTGCAAAAGGTGTTCTGGGAGCAGCCCGCAAGTGTTGCCACGCTTCCGGCACCAACATAGCGTGCCCACAACTTCCTAACCCATACGTCTTTGGAATGTGGGAGGAAACTGGAGCACCCAGAGGAAACCCACGCAGACACGGGGAGAACGTACAAACTCCTTACAGACAGTGGCCGGAATTGAACCCGAGTCGCTGGCGCTGTAAAAGCTGTAAAAGCACTACCGTGCCTGCCTTCTCTCTCCACGGATGCTGCCTGACCTGTTGGGTATTTCCAGTGATCTCCTTTGTTTCAGATTTCCAGCATATCCAGGTTCAGATTAGTTTATTGTCATATACACCAAGGTGCAATGAAATTCCTTGCTCACGTGAGTAAACTCACAGAGTAAACAGTATACATGATAATTATCAATAAAACAAAGTACAGCAACAAGCACAAAAACAATGGAATGGTGCAAAGTACAGCAGTGCAAACTGAAGTTGTGCAAAAAGGAATGCTAAAGTGACAATAACAGAAGAGGTAGAATTAAGGGTTCAAGAACATGGCAGTGCCACCGGGAAGGGGATGGTAAGTTGGTAAATTGGTTTATTATTTTCACATGTACCGAGGTACAGTGAAAAACTTTGTTTTGCATGCCATCCACACAGATCATTTCATCACATCAGTGCATCAAGGTAGTACAAGGGAAAAGCAATAACAGGATGCAGAATACAGTGTTACAGTTACAGTGCAGTGCAGGCAGACAATAAGGTGCAAGGGCATAACCAGGTAGATAGTGAGGTCAAGAGTCCACCTTATCGTAGTAGGGGACTGTTCAATAGTGGGATTGAATCTGTAAAACTGTGTACAGGATGTGAAATAGGTGTTTGGTTCAGAAGTCTGATAGCAGTGGGGAAGAAGCTGTTCTTGAGTTTGGACTTTCAAGCTCCTGTATCTTCTTCTAGAAGGTAGAAGAGATAAAAGAGAATGGCCTGGGTGGCGGGCATCTTTGATGATGCTGTTAACCTTCCTAAAGTAATGCACCATGAAGATGGACTACTGTGGTCTGCGTCCCACAAGAGTCAACACGTTCTTTTGATGTTTTTATCACACTCTCTCTCTAATATCCATTAACTAAGTGGTACCAGTAGTACTGTGTCACCAGGACAACTTGGTCTCCATCCTATCACAGACATACCTTTTGCCCTTTCCATCTCTCTCCTCTCTGCAACTTAAAACATGCTTGCTTTTTCACTTTTCCAGTTTTGATGAAGGGTTATTATCCTGAAACAGTAACTCTACTGATCCAGTGGAGAGGATGTTTCCATCAGTAGGAGAGTCTAGGATCTGAGGGCACAGCCTCAGAATAAAGGGACATCCCTTTAAAACTGAGACGAGGAGGAATTCCTTCAGCCAGAGGGTGGTGAATCTGTGGAATTCGTTGCCACAGAGGCCAGTGGAGGCCAAGTCATTGTGTGTATTTAAAGCAGAGACTGATAGGTTCTTGATTGGAAAGCAGGTTAAAGGTTATGGGGAGAAGGTGAAAGAATGGGGTCGAGAAAAAGGAAATTAGTCATGATTGAATGGTGGAACAGACTCAATGGGCTAAATGGCTTGATTCTACCCCTGGGTTTGTTGGTCCTATGGTCTCTCTTTCACTCTTCTCCAATGCTACCTGACCTGCTGATTATTTCCAGAATGTTTTTTGTTTGTTTTTACATCAGAAGGACAGTGGAGTTTGAATCACTTCTATGAACTGAATGAGATGCTTACCCACTGGTATAATCAGCCTGGATGCAACTGTCGACAGACCTTCAGTCTTAAACCTGCCAAGTTCAAAGTAAATAAGTGAAGGGTAATGATCCACTGAAATAATTTCTTGCATTAAAAAAGCCAATAGAAGCCTCCTTATTATCCTTCCTTTCATTAGTGCTGACTCACACAAGGTGGTTACCTTCAGGGCAATTTGATTACAAGAGAAATCGAGCATGAACTCAAATGTTCCAGGCTGAGAGCATTCTTGTTAAGCCGAGAAACCATTTGTATCATAACGAATTATCTGTCAGCACTCAAAAGTGTCTCATCGTATTGTGCTGCAGTTCTGTGTTCTGTGCTTCACCTGAAGTGTCGGAGATAGCCGCATTGTCAACATGATTTTTCTTGCTGGCAAGGGGCCAGGGTTCGGTGGACAGGGACATGTCCCATCTGTTTCCCTGACCTTAAACACTGTAGGATCCTTCAGAAGCTTCTCATCTATCCCACCATGCCTTGGAGACACCACGGAACATTTTGAACAGATCCCGGTTCCTTCTTATAGAAAACAGTACTTGTGAGCTGCATACAGTGGGATACAAACAATGATTGTAAAGGGCAGACCAGGGATATGACTTTGGACAGCACACAGTAAGACTTCTTTTTGCAGAGGCTAGTGTGTATGTGGAACAAGCTGCCTGAGGAGGTGGTTGAGGCAGATAGAATAAGATAAGATTTCTCTATTAGCCACATGTACATTGAAACACACAGTGAAATGCATCTTTTGCGTAGAGTGTTCTGGGGGCAGCCCGCAAGTGTCACCACGCTTCCAGCACAAACATAGCACGCCCACAACTTCCTAACCCGTACGTCTTTGGAATGTGGGAGGAAACCGGAGCAACCGGAGGAAACCCACTCAGACACAGGGAGAACGTACAAACTCCTCACAGGAATTGAACCCGGGTCGCTGGCGCTGTAATAGCGTTATGCTAACCGCTACACTACCATGCCTGTCCCAACATTTAAAAGACACCCACAAGGAGAAGGCATGCCTGTGGGTGACACTGAAAGCCCCTTGATAGGATGGGCAGCAGCAACAATAAGGAAATTGGTAATTGGTTCATTATTGTCACGTAGACTGAAATACAGTGAAGAGCTTTGTTTTGCGTGCCATCCAGACAGATCATTTCACCACATCAGTACATTGAAGTAGTACAAGGGAAAAGCAATAACAGAATGCAGAATATAGGGTTACAGTTACAGAGAAAGTACAGTGCGGGTAGACAATAAGGTGCAAGGGCAGGAAGAGGTATGTTGTGAGATCAAGAGTCCATCTTATCGTACAGGGGTCCATTCATTAGTCTTATAATTCAGTCTTACAATATCTATCAGTAGACACATGAATGATAGAAAAATGGGGGGCTATGTGGGAGAAAAGGGTTAGATAGATCTTAGAGCAGGATAAAATGTCGGCACAACATTGTGGGCCGAGAGGCCTGTACTGTGCTGTATGTTCTATGTTCTATAACAGTGGGATAGAAACTGTCCTTGAGCCTGGTGGTACGTGCTTTGAGGTTTTTGTATCTTCTGCCCGATGGGAGGGGGGAGAAGAGAGAGTTTCCAGAGTGGGAGGAATCTTTGATTATGTTGGCTGCTTTACCGAGGCAGTGAGAGTAGACAGAGTCCATGGAGGAGACACCAGAGAGACTGCAGATGCTGGAAATCTAGAGCAACGAACACAAATTGCTGGAGGAACTCGGCAAGTCAGGCAGCATCTATGGAGGGAAATGAACTGTTGATGTTTCGGGCCAAGACCCAGGGAGATTAAGGGTTTTGGCCCGAAACATCGACTGTTCCCTCCTTAGATGCTGCCTGACCCGCTGAGTTCCTCCAGTATTTTGGGTCCATTGCTCCACGGAAGGGTGACTGGTTTTTGTGATGTGCTGAGCTGTGCCCACAACTCTGCATTTTCTTGCTGTCTCAGGCAGAAATCTCATTATTAAAATATTCTTCCATCACTGAGTACCGGTCCTAACTTTCTGTGGTGAATATAATCCTTAACTAAGGTGTAAATGTCTTGAAACTCACAGTGAGGTTCAGGAAGAGTTTCTCTTCTCATAATACTGATGGAAAAGTGGCACAAATCCCACAATAACATGGAGGCACTGGCAATTCGTAGTGAATTTCTTCATCGCCACCAACCATTAGATTGCTTCCATATTATTAAGAGCGGCCACAATTGACACTAATATCTGGGCCATGTGTTCCAGTGTCAACACAGTGAGTGAATACTAATGCTGAATTAGAAGTGCAGAGAAAAAAAATCTTGCACTTGCAGATAACCTGGTGAGGGATTGGCATTGTTTGTATTAGTTAAGTGAGGGAATATAAAGTGGAGCTAATCAAACGAAAGTAAGCTGAACAGAATGTGTAATTGGAAATGTGATTCCTGTCAAATAGTTTTATGTTTTGCTGTAGGTGTCTATGTGAGCAGGTGGATAAAGCAGAGGAGGCAACAACAGTTATGAATCACTTGCACAATCAAGTCAAAGAACTGCAAGCTGGCAGTGCTAACCACATGTAATAACGGACAGTGTCTGTTCAAAATGCAGGGAAGTCTGCAAATTCCCACTTTACCATGACCTCCAAAGGAGCTTCCATTGTTCACAGACAGAGAAGATCACGCGGCAGAAAAACAAAAGAGCTGGTCATTGACTTCAGGAAGTAGGGCGGAGCACACGCCCCTGTAGGTGTCATAGAATCATAGAATCATAGAACAGTACAGCACAATACAGGCCCTTCGGCCTACAATGTTGTGCTGACCTTTAAACCTCACCTAAGACTATCTAACCCCTTCCTCCCACATATCCCTCTATTTTAAATTCCTCCATATGCTAATCTTGCAATCTCTTGAATTTGACCAATGTACCTGCCTCCACCACCACCCCAGGCAGCGCATTCCATGCCGCAACCACTCTCTGGGTAAAAAACCTTCCTCTGATATCTCCCTTGAACATCCCACTCATTACGTTAAGACCATGCCCTCCTGTATTGAGCATTGGTGTGCTGGGAGATAGGTGCTGGCCTCTTCCTCCATGTGCTTAATGGTGCTGAGGTGGAGATGGTTGAGGGCATCAAGTTCCCAGGTGTGAACATCACCAATAGCTTGTCCTGGACAACCACGTAGACACTATAGCCGTAAAAGCACACCAGCATCTCTACTTCCTCAGGAGGCTAAGGAAATTCAGCATGTCCCTGTTGACCCTCACTGATTTTTATAGATGCACCTATCTGGATGCATCACAGCTTGGTATAGCAATGGCTCCACCTAAGACCGCAAGAGATTGCAGAGAGTTGTGAACACAGCTCAGCAAATCGCGAATATCAGTTTCCCTTCCATGGACTCTGTCTACACTTCTGTTTGCCTCTGTTGCCTCGGAAAAACCGGCATTGTCTCAGAAAAGATCAGACAGTATGATCAAAGACCCCTCCAACCCCAGACATTCTCTCTACTCTCCCCTTGCATTTAGGCAGAAGATACAAAAGCTTGAAAATACACACCACCAGGCTCAAGGGCAGCTTCTATCCTGCTCTTATAAGACTCTTGAATGAACCTCTTGTATGATAAAGGTGAACTCTTTATCTCACAGTCTACCTCGTCATGGCCCTTGCATTTTATTGTCTGCCTGCACTACACTTTCTCTGTAACTGTAACCATAACACTACATTCTGTATTCTGTTATTGCTTTTCCCTTGTACTACCTCAAAGTAGTTATGTTTTGTATAGATGGCTTGCAAAACAAAGTTGTTCCCTGTATCTTGGTACATGGCGACACTTTACTCTGTATTCTGTTATTGTTTTTACCCTGTACTACCTCAATGCACTGTGTAATGAATTGATCTGTACGAACAGTATGCAAGATAAGTTTTTCATTGTACCTCGGTACAAGTGACAATAATAAACCAATATCAATACCAAATTGGGGTCAGAATATGGTACTGATCGGAGAGACAGGTAGTTCAGTGGGTTAGAAGGCTATGGGTTCAACAACACACTCTGGGGACTCGAATCCAAAAATCTAAACTCTTGACTGTGTCAGTGAAGGAATGTTCAGTGGTCAGGGGCTTATCTTTATGTACTAGTTAGGCAGAGGCTCTGTCTGAATTAGTAGCAAAAAGTTTCAAGGGAATATACAGAAGAGAAATAAGGAAGATTTCTCTGATGTCTTATCCTCAGTGAAGAGTACAAAAACAGTTACCTAAGCATTAGTTTGCAGGAGCTTACTGTGTGTAATTTAACTACAAGATTTCTGCAATCACTTCCAAGGTTGTAAGGTGTTTTCTCATTGAGTCATAGAGTTATACAGCAAAAATAGGGGGCTATGTGGGAGGGAAGGGTTAGATAGATCTTAGAGCAGGATAAAATGTCAGCACAACATTGTGGGCTGAAGGGCCTGTACTGTGCTGTAGTGTTCTATGTTCTATGTTCTAGAAACAGGTCCTTTGGCCCAACTTATCCATGCTGACCAAGACGCCCATCTATGCTAATTCCATGTGCCTGTGTTTAGTCCATATCTTTCCAAACCTTTCCTGTCCATGTACCTGACCAAATGCCTTTTGAACAATGTAATCGAACTTGTCTTTACCACCTCCTCATACCCACCACGTTCTGTGTGAAAAACCTGCCCCTCAGGTCCCCTTTAAATCTTTCCCCTCCCACATTAAACAGATGCCCTCTAGTTTTAGACTCCACTGCATCATGAATATATAGACATAAGAAGCTTCATCCTTTAATAGAGGTGTCAAAAACCAGAGAACTTAAGTCTATGGTAAGGTGAAAAAGGTTTAGAGAGGACTGTGACAATCAACCTTATCTACTCCCTTCAAAATGTTATAAACCTCTGTAAGGTCACCCCCTAACCACCACCCCTGGCAGCATGTTTATAAGAATGATCCCAGGAATGGAAGGGCTAACATATGAGGAACTTTTGATGGCTCTGAGCCTGTACTCACTGGAGTTTAGAAGAATGAGGGGAGATCTCATTGAAACCTACTGATAAAGGCCTGAATAGAGTGGACGTAGAGAGGATGTTTCCAGTAGTGGGAGGGTCTAGGACCACAGGGCACAGCCTCAGAATAGAAGGACGCCCCTTTAGAACAGAGATAAGGAGACATTTATTTAGCCAGAGGGTGGTGAATCTGTGGAATTCGTTGCCACAGACGGCTGTGGAGGCTAATTCATTGGGTACACAAAGCGGAGGTTGATATGTTCTTGATTAGTAAGAGCATCAAAGGTTACGGGGAGAAGGCAAGAGAATGGGGTTGAAAGGGAAAAGCAAATCAGCCGTGATCGAACGGCAGAGCAGACTCAATGGGCAGAATGGCCTAATTCTGCTCCTGTGTCTTATGTTCGAGACACCTGTGTTAAAAACTTGCCTTGCACAGCATTAAACTTTCCCTCTCTCGTCTTAAAGCTGTGTCCTCTAATATCCGACATTTCTACCCAGGGAGAAAGATTCTGACTGTCTACCCTATCTATGCCTCTCATAAGTTCATAAACTTCCATGGGATAAGGTTTCTCACTACATACCTTGTCTATGTATTCATAATGCAGAATTTTACAGAACTGGAGGACTTTGGAAAATTGTGGGACTGGAGGATGTTGAGAGACTGAGAATCCACAAACGTTTTGAATCAATGCCATAGAGTGATAGTTATGTTGCTGGTTGTGGATACTGGACTAACATCACCAAGGATGAAAAATTAGCTCATTCCAACTGAAGTTCTTTTAGAATTTGGAAATTTTAAACTGGAAATAAAATTGCAAAAGAGACAGCAGGTAAGATTCATCATTTTAAAAACTTTACAAAAGTAATACAGAAATTCCAGGTAGCATGGATATAACTTTGCAAGATCAACATCTGGGCAGCATTTTTGAAGGGGCAGCATCCTTTACTAAAATAGCCCGACTGTAAGCGAACAAAATGGAAAGCTGTGGCAGTTTCTACAATCCGCAGATAATTTGCTCTGCAACATTAGTGCCCAGTCAGTGAAGCTGTCAATTTAACTTCACACCAGTGTAGCAACTGCTTTTAGTACCATGAAGCAAGTTTCTGTGCAATATGTTCAAGCTGATGACTAGAAGTTGATTGCTCCAAGAGGAGGAAAAGGATGAAAAAGATGTGATTAATTCAGAATAGGTCCCCTTCCTTTAGAGAATAAACTTATAAACTCAACGTTCTTTCAGAGAAAAAGACTTCCCATTCTTTTATCTGTATGGATATTCTCATCTGCAAGGCATCTCATAGAATTGTTATTGTGCAGAAGGCCATTTGGCCCACAACCAGTGCCAGCTCCCATGAAGTAATCTCATCATTCCCATTCCCATAGCCCTGCAAATGAGTTTCCATCAAGTGTCTATTCAATTCTTTCCAGAGAACACCAATTGATTCTGGTTCCACCACTGCTACAAGCGGTGAGTTCTGGGTCATTACTGCTGTTCTGCATATAAAATTCCCTACATCCCCCTCATCGAAGGTTTTTGGCTCACTGGCCTTCATCAGTCTGGGCATTGAGTATAGAAGTTGGGATGTTATGTTACAATGCGCACAGAATGCTGGAGGAACTCAGCAGGTCAGGCAGCATCTATGGAGGAAAATGAACAGTCGACATTTTGGGTCGAGACCCTTCTTCTGGACTCCATAGGTGCTGCCTGACCTGCTGAGTTCCTCCAGCATTTTGCCCGCATTGCTGCGGATTTCCAGCATCTGCAGAATCTCTTGTGTGTCCATGTTACATTGCAGTTGTACAAGACATTGGTGAGACCGCATTTGGAATATAGTGTTCAGTTTTGGTCACCCTATGGGAAAGATCCCATTAAGCTGGAAAGAGTGCAGGAAGGATTTCTGAGGATATTGCCAGGACTTGAGGGACTGAGTTATAGAGAAAGGTTGAGCAGGCTAGGACTTTTTTCATCGGACTATAGGAGAATGGGGGATGACCTTATAGACGTGCATAAAATCATGAGGGGCATGGATAGGGAGAATGCATACAGTCTTTTCGCCAGGGTTGGGAATCAAGAACTAGAGGGCACAGGTTTAAGGTGAGAGGGAAGAGATTTAACAGGAACCTGAGTGGCAACTTTTTCACCCGGAGAGTGGTCAGTCTATGGAATGAGCTGCCAGAGGAAGTGATTGAGGCAGATATGTTAACAATATTTAAAAGGTAGTTGAACAGGTACATGGATAGGAAGGGTTTAGAGGATATGGATCAAATGCAAGCAGATGGGACTGGCTTAGATGGAAATCTTGGCCGACATAGACCAGTTGGGCCGAAGGGCCTGTTTCCATGCTCTGTAACTCTAAACGTATGACCTTTTGCCCAAAATTTTTAATCTGTGGCCCCTTGGTGCCTGAACTATCTGCTAATGGAAACAACTTCCCTTTATTTACCCAGTCATAATCTTGTCCACCTCTATTAAATCTTCTCTCAACCATTGTTGCTCCAGGGAAAACAACCCCAACTTCTCTAATCTAACCTTGTGGATCAAATCACCATCCCTGGAACCATTCCAGTAAACCTCTTCTGCACTCTCTCCAGGAGCTTCACATCTACAATGTTAGGAATCAAAGCTTATTAACAAAAGGTAATAGACCAGTGGAGCAAATTACCACGAACTGATGTTGAAATGAATTGTATATAAATGGGTTGAAGATGCAAGCAGATAGAGAATTAATGGTTGACCTTTGATATAGTGTTATCTTTCAAGGCCATTTTGTTAAAGGGGAAGTTTGATCCCAGTTTTGATAGCATTCTTTCTGGACTTCCATTGGAAGAAATCCTTTGATTCAGAGGGACTATTGTTCATTTATACCAGTAAACTTAAAACGTAAAGGTAATATTTTACAACATTGAAGTGTCACTGTGTCTGGCTCATTTTGCCCTCAGGCTAAATTCTAAAGTATGCAGACTTTGTAGAGTAGAAACCATTGAAATATTCTGCTTAGTGATCTGTTAAAGAACTCTTCTTCAATGCACACAGACATTGCACTTTCATAGTGATGGCTCAAAGTTTTGTTTGATTACTTTTTAACAGAAAATGGTAAAAGATATTGACTGCATCCTGAATTCCTTTCGGCTTAAACAGTTGTAAGGGTTCTAATTTGACATTTTCCTAATGAATATTGTGAACAAAAAAAAAAGAATGGTAGGAGTGTCCTGGCATTTGCGTTACTTTCAAATTAACAGCAAAAACATTTGCATTTATATCGTGACTTTATCCCAATAAAATGCCCCAAAACACAAAACACTTCATTCTAAGGTTATGAAATTACCAGTGAGATTTAAATTTCAGACTCTGTATCAAAAGACGTTTTTAATTTTTGGTCAATTTGCTACTTGATGCCAAATAGCCCACCTGGGTGAAATGAGATGTGCTCTCTCTTCATAAAATCATAAGACCATAAGAAAATAAGATATAGGAGCAGAATTAGGCCATTCAGCCCATTAAGTCTGCCCTGTCATTCAGTCATGGCTAATTTTATTTTCAACCCCCTTCTCCCTTTGACCTTTAACCCCCTCACCAATCAAGAACCAATTGATCTCTGCCTTAAATACACACAATGACTTGGCCTCCACAGCCCTCTGTGGCAACGAATTCCACAGAGTCACCACCTTCTGGCTGAAGAAATTCCTCCTCATCTCATTTTTAAAGGGATTTCTCTTTATTCTGAGGCTGTGCCCTCAGATCCTACACTCTCCTACTAATGGAAACATCCTCTCCACATCCACTCTATCCAGGCCTTTCAATATCCAGTAGGTTTCAATGAGATCCACCCTCATCCTTCTGAACCTCATTGAGTACAGGCTCAGGGACATCAAATGTGCCTCATATGTTAACCCTTTCATTCCTGTGAAACTCCTCTGGACCCTCTCCAGGGCAGTACATCATCCCTTAGATATGGGGCCCAAGATTGCTCACAAAGTTCCGAATGTGGTCTGACCAACAGCTTATAAAGCCCAGATAATGTGAAATGAGGTAACAATGGAATATAACTACAATTGTACAAAAGCAAATTAATATGAAAGCTGAAAGTTTGACATAGAAACAGCTAATGCTGGAAATGCTCAGTAGGTCAGTCAGTATCTGTGGAGAGGGGAGCAGAATTTAACATTTCAAGTCTAAAAGAAAAACAAAAAAAATGAAAACAGGAAATGCTTGAAACACTCAGTAGGCCAGGCAACATCTGTGGAAAGAGAAACAGTTAATGTTTCAGAATCTGGGATCTTTCATCAGTACTCAGACTCTCCTGATGAACGTTCTTGGAATTGAAACACTAACCCTTTCCTTTCCCATAGATACCTCCTGACCTGCTGAGTGGTTTCCAGCATTTTCAGTTTTTATTTCAGATTTCCAGCATTGCAATATTATTTCCTAAAAAAAAACAAAAGTAAAATTATTGGAAATACTCAGCAGGTCAGGCAGCATCTGTGAATGTTTTGGGTTGATGACCTTACATCAGAATGGGTAGATGAGAGAGAAAAGTGGGTAATAAGATGCAAAGAAAGTGGGGATTGGAGTAATGAGCAAAGGCTGGAGGATGGGATGGGAGTTGCAATACAGTGCACGTACCACCAGGCTCAAGGACAGCTTCTATCCCACTGTTGAATGGTTCCCTTATACGATGAGATGGACTCTTGACCTCACAATTTACCTGGGTGGGGTCTTTGATTATGCTGGCTGCTTCACCAAGACAATGAGAGGTATAGACAGAGTCCATGGAGGGGAGGCTGATGTCCGTGACGCGCTGGGCTGTGTCCAATCTCATCAGTTCCATCACCCCTCTCATTTTCCCTGCAATATTTTCTATCACTCACAAGCCCATCAACTCCCTTTAGATTCCTTTGCCATTTTCCTACTCTGAGGAGGGATCCTTAACAGCAGCCAATTAACCTTCCGGCAAATCTTTGGAATGAGGCAATAACTGGAATTGTTTCCTCTGGAGCGTCGGAGGCTGAGGGGACACCTGACAGAAGTTTATAGAACGATGAGAGGCATTGATAGGGTGGACACAGGGTGGAAATGTCAAATACTAAAGGGAATAGGTTTAAGGAGAGGGGGGAGAGTTTAAAGGAGATGTGCGGGGCAAGATTTTAACACAACGAGTGGTGGGTGCCTGGAACGGGCTGCCAGGGTTGGTGGTGTAAGTAGATATGATAGTGGCTTTTAAGAGGCTTTTAGACAGGCCCATAAACAGGCAGGGAATGGAGGAGTATGGACGACGTGCAGGCAGATAGGATTACTTTAATTTGGTATCATGGTCGGCACAGACATTGTGGGCCGAAAGGCCTGTTCCTGTGCTATACTGTTCTATGTTTCATGTTCTATATTCTAGCTTGATTTTCATTTGCAATGGTGTACATATGGAAAGTTGAGGCACTAACTAAATTCAATCGGACAGCCTAAAAGATACAAGAATGCAATAGGAGCAGAAGTCGGGGCCATCAAGCCCCTCAAGCCTGCCCCGCCATTCAATATGATCACAGCTGATCTATGCTGGCCTCAACACCTCACTGTGCCATCTCCCCATAAACCTCAGTTCCTTGATCTTTCAAATACGTATCTGTCTCTACCATAAATAATTCTAATTATCCAGCCTCCACCACCCTCTTAGGCAGAGAATTCCGGGGATAGACAAAGAAGTCGGCCAATGTGGAAAGTAGAGTGAGCAGATTCATCAGTCAGGGTATTGAGCATAGGAGTTGGGCCATTATGCAGCAGTTGTATAAGTCATTGGTGAGGCTGCACTTGGAGTACTGTGTATAGTTTTGGTCACCCCATTGCAGGAAAGACATGGTAAAAGTGCAGAAAAGATTTATGAGGATGTTGCCAGGATTAGAGGGCCTAAGTTATAAGGAGAGGTTGGCCAGGCTAGGTCTTTATTCCTTGGAATGTAGGAGAATGAGGGGCGACGTTATGGAAATGTTTAAAATTACGAAAGGCATAGATAAGATGGACGGTAACAGTCTTTTCCCCAGGGTAGGGGAGTTGAAAACTAGGGGGCATAGATTTAGGGTGAGAGGGGAAAGATTTAAAAGGGACCTGAGGGGCAACTTTTTCACGCAGAGGGTGGTGAGTATATGGAACTAGCTGCCAGAGGAAGTGGTGGAGGCAGGTACAATTGTACCAATTAAGAAGCAGTTGGATGGGTACATGGAAGGGCAGGACTGGTGAATTGGTTTACTATTGTCACATGTAACAAAGTACAGTGAAAAACTTGTCTTGCATATGTTCCATGGGCTGACTGCAGGAATTTGGGATTAGCTGGGTGGGCACCATGGTCGGCATGGACTGGCTGGGCCGAAGGGCCTGTACCCATGCTGTATTGCTGTATTACTCTATGACTTTAGGAATGGCAAAACAGGGAGAATTTGGGAACAGGATGTGAAGGATGTACATGTGTTGAGAGTTCGGGTTAATTGGCACATGGCATGTCGATGTTCTATGAAACTAGAGCACACCCGTGGAAACGGGAGAACAAGCAAACTCCACACAGACAGCTCCCAAGGTAAGGATTGGTCTTAGGTCCCTGGAGCTGTGAAGCACCAGTGTAGCCCTGCCACTCTACATTATACTCCATCTGCCATGTTCTTTACTTATCCTATCCATATCCCTTTGCAGACTCCTTGTCCTGCTCACATCTTTTTTCACCTATCTGAGCCGCTACTGGCGCTCTGGATAACTTGAACATAGCTCTCCTTAAATAATTATTATTGCTACCTTGTGGTAAATACTTATTGGTTTAATATCAGCAAAGGAAAATAAGCAGAGATGTGCAGTCAGATGAAGCCTGCTTGGACTGATCCACAAAGATCCTGCTGTACTCTCTGATGATTAAAGGTCTTCTTTTGTCACAGAATGAATCCTATGTCATCAATGGTATGTACCAAACAGAATCAGAATCAGGTTGTACATTCTCCCCGTGCCTGCTTGGGTTTCCTCCCACATTCCAAAGGCATACGGATTAGGAAGTTGTGGGCATGCTATGTTGGCACTGGAAGTGTGGCGACACTTGCGGGCTGCCCCCAGAACACTCTACGCAAAAAGATGCATTTCACTATGAGTTTCAATGTACATGTGACTAATAAAGAATCTTATCACTGACTGATATGTTGTGAAATTTGCTGCTTTACAGCAGCAGTACAGTGCAAAGACATAAAATTACTGTAAATTACAAAAATAAATAACTCATGCAAGAAGAAAAGGAATAATGAGGTAGTGTTCATAGGTTCATGGACCATTCAGAAATCTGATGGCGGAGGGGAAGAAGCTGTTTCTGAATCATTGAGTGTGGGTCTTCAGGCTCCTGTACCTCCTACCGATGGTAGTAATGAGAAGAGGGCATCTCCTGGATGGTGAGAGTCCTTAGCGATGGATGCCGCCTTCTTGAGGCACCGCATCTTGAAGATCTCCTAGGTGGTGGGGAGGGTTGTGCCAGTGATGGAGCTGGCTGAGTTTACAACCCTCTGCAGCCTCTTGCGATCCTGTGCATTGGAGGCTTCATACCAGGCTGTGATGCTCTTCCCTGTACATCTGTAGAATGCTCTTCCCTGTACATCTGTAGAAATTTGCAGGAGTCTTTGGTGACATACTAAATCTCCTCAAACTTCTAACGAAGTAGAGCTGCTGGTGTGCCTTCTTCATAATTGCATCAATATGCTGGGATGATGCCTAGGAACTTGAAGCTGCTCACCTTTTCCACCACTAACGCCTCAATGAGGACTGGTGTGCGTTCTCCCAACTTCCCCTTCCTGAAGTCTACGATCAGGATCAGGAAAAGGTAATGAACATACGGGCATCTGAACACAAAGTCTTGGTATTACACGTCACTAACACACATCGAACCATGAAGTGTGACTTGATGCTGTCATTCTTTGGAAACTGACATAAATCAAAAGAACTGGCCACAGTTACAGAACCTTCACTAAAGGAAATGAAAATTAAAAAAGAAACTACAGATGCTGGAAATCTGAAAGAAAAACAGGATATGCTGGAAACACTCAGCAGGTCAGGCAGCATCTGTGGAGAGAGAGAATTATAGCTTCAGGTCAAAGACTCTTCCTCTGATGCAGAGGTCTTTTATCTGAAATCTTAACACCATCTCTTTCCACAGATGCTGCCTGACCTGCAAAGTATTTTCAGCATTTTCTGTCTTAATTTCTGGAAAGGAAGCTGAATACAATGATAAACAGCTTATTAAGGCATTTTCCTGTCAAGAGTAACTGCAACTTGATGCTGTCAATAGCAATTAATTAATATACCTGCAGGCTCATTATCACAATTTGACGGAATTCTGCAGGGTTCCAACATCAGTTCACAAAAATTAATCAGTTGACAAACTATTAGGTAGATTGACTGAACAATCCAATTCAAGGCCAAAGGAGCAGTAGCCTAGCAACAGTACATCAAATAGCTGGATCCACAGAGAGGCAACTAACCTCCCTCTGTTCTAGGTTACCCGAAGTTTAAGCCCAACAACACTTCAAAAAGCAAGATCGGAAAGAGCAAGATTAGAAGGGAGGGGAAGAATTATCTCTCAAAATCACCAAAGGTTTTCCTTTAAGTGTTTGTGAAGATAAATCTCAGCCAGTGGGAGCCAGCTGGATTTATCCACTAAAACATGAACGTTATGAAGTTAATATGGAAGGACACAATTAGTATTTTTAAAATAGAATATTTTATGCTCCACTGCTCGGTGAAAATTTTAGATTCTTGACAGTGCAAATGAGACTTTAATCAATGAGACTTAATCAATGACCTAAAGCTGCTTTGGGATGTCCTTAAACTGAATGACTAGTGCCTCTACTTCCTCAGGAGGCAAAAGAAATTTGGTTTGTCCCCTTTGACTCTCACCAACTTTTACCGATGCACCATAGAAAGCATTCTATCTGGATGCATCACGGCTTGGTACTGCAACTGCTCTGCCCAGGACCACAAGAAGCTGCAGAGAGTTGTGGACACAGCCCAACGCGTCACGGACACCAGCCTCCCCTCCTTGGACTCTGTCTTTACCTCTCGTTGTCTTGGTGAAGCAGCCAGCATAATCAAAGACCCCACCCACCCGGGATATTCTCCCTTCTCTGCTCTTCCATCGGGTAGAAGATACAGGAGCCTGAGGGCACGTACCACCAGACTCAAGGACAGCTTCTACCCCACTGTGATAAGACTATTGAACGGTTCCCTTATACAATGAGATGGACTCTGACCTCACGATCTACCTTGTTGTGACCTTGCACCTTATTGCACTGCACTTTCTCTGTAGCTGTGACACTTTACTCTGTACTGTTATTGTTTTTACCTGTACTACATTAATGCACTCTGTACTAACTCAATGTAACTGCACTGTGTAATGAATTGACCTGTACGATCGGTTTGTAAGACAAGTTTTTCACTGTACCTCGGTACAAGTGACAATAATAAACCAATACCAATACCAATCTTCCTTCCCTTTGTCCTTCCTCCTCTTTCTCTTTTTCTTTCTCTCTTTCTTTCTCTCTTTCTTTCTCTATCTTCTCTTTTCTCTCTCTTCCTTTCTTTCTCTCTTTCCTTCCTAACTTTGTTTGTTTGCGTTCTTGCTATGAATTCAGCTTCAACAGCTTTACAGATATTAGACCTCCATCACTTGGAATTACACATTGTAAAGGCAGGCACCATAATTATTGTGATGGTTCGGAGAATACATTGTTCTGGGGAGAGTTTTAACAGCGACTAACTGAGGCAGAACATCCCCAGCAGAGTAGATATTACGAGCTTTTATTTGAGTGACTTTCAAATACAAAGGGAGTCCTAGTAGAGATCTAATCAGCTTGGTAAGTTATAGTATCTGACATTGTTTATCTATCAAAATGATGAATCACAATTACTTTTTGTGAACATTGAAATCTAGAAGTTTTCATTTCATGCCCAGTGATCTTGGCACACTATTCCTTTCAGGTACAAATCCATCTGTGTCTCTGAACTCTGTAGTAACTGACTTTTATCTCTTATCACTACTGCGGTATTCTTTCCCATTATCCCATCATGTCACCCCTAATCTCCAAAGTACATAGGCCCTCTGTCCCACAACACCCAAACAGTAAAACCCACATAGCCCCTTTGACTGATAATTAGAATTCACCACATAGAGAGTAAAAACATTTATACGGAGATGGCCAGCTTAGAATTCACCTTTATAATGTTTAAGGTTAGGTGGCGACCTTGGAACTGTCTGGATCTGACACAGAGTCTGTAACAGACAAAATCTATTTTCTCCTGGCAAGGGTAACAAAAACAAGAGGGCATAGGTTTAAGGTGAGAGGACTGGACTTTCAAGGGGAACTGAGGGGTAAATTTTTTAACACTGAATGGTTGACATCTGGAACGTCATAGAGTCATACAGCACGGACGCAGGCCCTTCAGCCCAACCAGTCCATGCCGACCACGGTGCCCACCCAGCTAGTCCCAATTTCCTGCGTTCGGCCCATATCCCTCTAAGCCCCGCCCCTGCATGTACCTATCCCAGTGCTTGTTAAATGATGCCGTTGTACCTGCATCAACCACTTCTTCTGGCAGCTCGTTCCATATACTCGTCACCCTCTGTGTGAAAAAGTTGCTCCTTAAGTCCCTTTTAAATGTGCTGCCAGAGGACGTGGTAGTATCAGATACAATTACACTGCCTAAGAAGCCTTCAGACAGACGCACATTTGGTAATTGGTTTAGTATTGTCACATGTACCATGATGCAGTGTAAAGCTTCTGTTTGCATGCCATCCAAACATATCATTCCTCACAAGCTACCTTCTTGTGACCTTGCACCTTACTGTCTACCTGCACTGCACTTCCTCTGTAGCTGTGACACTTTACTCTGTATTCTGTTATTGTTTTTACCCTGTACTACCTCAATGCACTCTGTACTAACTCAATGTAACTGCCCTGTGTAATGAATTGACCTGTACATATGGTGTGCAAGACAAGTTTTTCCCTGTACCTCGGTACAAGTGACAATAATAAACCAATATCAATAAGTACATCGAGGTAGTACAAAAGTAAAAACAATAACAGAATGCAGAATATAGTGTTACGGTTACAGAGAAAGAGCAGTGCAGGCAGACAATAAGGTGCAAGGGCATGACGAGGTGGACCGAGAGATCAAGAGGATATTTTATTGAACAAGAAGTCCGTTCAAGGCAGAGAAGGATATGGTGCTAATGCAGGCAAATAGGATTAGTGTAGATGGACAAAAAAGTTTGGCAAGAATGAGTTGGGCAAAGGGCTCGTTTCTGTGCTGTATGAGTCCATGATTCTACAACTCTAATTTGTAAACTAACAAGTCTTCAGGGAAAACACCAGGTCACGGGGGTGATGAGAAGTCAGTGCTTCGTACTATCCTACCACCCTGGAGATGCACATACATAACTGATAGTCCAATTACAGGGCCTGGCTGTTGCCTACAGCCTGAATCATGTTTCTTCCTCTTTGCCAGATATGCTTATTGCACAGGATGGGAGGCAGGAGTGAAAATAGGGGATCGGAGAGAGGAGAGAGGACAGGAGTCAGAGAAAGGGGAAATGTCAGGGATCAGAGAGAGGGGAGAGGACAGGGGATAGGAGAGATGGGGGAGTTCAGGGATCAGTGCGAGAAAGAGGGAGAGAGGTCAGGGATTAGAGAGAAGGGAAAGATCAGGGATGAAAGAGAGGGGAGAGAGAAGTCAGGGACTGGAAAAAGTGAGTGAGGTCAGGGGATCAGAGAGGGGGAGAGGTTAGGGACTGGAGAGGTGAGAGGTTAGAGGTCAGAGAGAGAGGTCAGGAATCAGAGAGAGGAGAGAGTTCAGGGAATTGGAGTGGTCAGGGATCAGAGAGAAGGAGACGACAAGGATAAAGTGGCAGGATGTGATTGGAGAGAGAGGTAGAATGGGGGACCGGAGAGAGAGTGCAGGGGAATCGGTGCAGACTGCAGCTGCTCACCAAGTCTACTTTGACAGGACCTCCCTAAGCCACGACTTCTGCACCAAGAATTACAAGGGGAGCAGAAGCACGGAAAGCACCACCACCCACAGGTTCCCCTCCAAGTCACACAACATCCTTATTTGGAATATATCATCGTTCCTTCATTGTTGCTGGACCTCCCTTCCAAACGATGGGAGTATCTTCACCAAAAGGACTACAGCAGTTTAAGAAAGAGGCTCACCACTACCTTCTCAAGAACATTAGGGATGGGAAGTATATTGGTAAATTGGTTTATTATTGTCACATGTACCGGGTTACAGTGAGGGATAAGAGATATCTTTATTAGTCACATATACATCGAAACACACAGTGAAATGTGCCTTTTTGCATAGAGTGTTCTGGGGGCAGCTCGTAAGTTTTGCCACGCTTCCGGCACCAAAATAGCATGCCCACAACTTCCCAACCCGTACGTCTTTGGAATGTGGGAGGAAGCCAGAGCACCCAGAAGAAACTCACGCAGACATGGGGAGAACGTACAACCTCCTTACAGACAGTGGTTGGAATTGAACCCGGGTTGCTGGCGCTGTAATAGCGTTACGCTAACCGCTACACTGCCGTGCCTGAAGGGCACATGCCAAATTTCTTTAGCTTCCTGAGGAAGTAGAGGCATTGGCGCACTTTCTTGGCCGTGGTGCCTTCTGTGGTTGGACCAGGACAGGCTATTGGTGATAGTCACTCACAGGAACTTGAAGCTTTCCACCGTCTCAGCCTCAGCACCGTTGATGGAGACAGGACTATGTGCACTGTGTCCCCCTTCCTGAAATCAATGACCAGCCCTTTTGTTTATACATAGTTTATCTGTTGTTTATACAGTGGCTGTATCAGTGATGCCCAGATCCTGAAACAAGGAAAATTTAAAAAGATGATGACCTCACATCCTGAGATGAAATCACTTTATCCCAAACTACCCCACAGGGAGAGGCACCCTCTCGTCAATTGGGTAACCAGTGTTATACACTCCAGTGCAATCACCTGTTGTAACGTAAACAGCAGAGCATAATTCTGGTGAAGGGTCTTTGCCCTGAAAGGTTAACTCTGGTTCTCTCCCCACAGATGCAGCCTGACCTGTTGAGTGTTTCTACGTTTTGTTTTTACTTTAGATTTCCAACATCTATAATTGTGTTTTATTTTCAGCAGAAGGTAATTGTCAATTCTCTCCTCAATCCTCCCAACTAGGATCATTCCTGAACTCATGGTAGGCACCCACAGTGCTCATAGATCTGTTATAGGAACAGTACATGGTGAAATTCACTCTATTTTGCATGCAATATTGCCGACTGGTATCTGTTCCTTTTCTACCAAAGGCAACATATTGCAGAAAATATTGCATACCACTAGAAATCTGAAAGAAAAAGAGAAAATGTTGTAAATATTCAGCAGGCCAGGCAGCATCTGTGGAGGGAGAATCAGGGATATTATTTCAGCTTAGTTACTTGTCATCAGAACTAGGAAATAGGTGGGGGTTAAACATGCAGAGGAAGACAGCAGACAAACTCAGCAGGTCAAGTAGTATCTTGGGGGGGAAGGAATTGCAGACATTTCAGGTTGAAACCCTGCATCAGAACTCCTTTCCTCCCACAGATGCTACTTGACCTGCTGAGTTCCACCAGCCGATTGTTTGTGGCTCCAGATTCCAGCATCTGCAGTCTCTTGTATCTCCAACAGGGGATGGAGGGTGGGAGAGATTGAGGAACCAGAGGGATGATGAAGCTGGATGAAAGAGGGAGGTAATGGCGTTGGTGAGTAGCAGAAGGTCAGTCAGAAGGAGACGTGAAGAGAAGGCACTTGAATGTGAACTTACAGCAGGAAAGGGAAAGGAAAAGTAGAAGGCCAACACAGTGATGCAGCTCAAGCTGCTGCTTCACAGCTCTAGGTTCAATCCTGACCTCCGGTGCTGTCTGTGTGGAGTTTGCATGTTCTCCTTGACTCAAGTTCTCCTGTTTCCTCCCACATGCCAACAATGTGCAGGTCGGTAGGTTAATTGCCAGCTGTAAATTGTAGAATTTGGGAACGTGGGGAGAATAAACTGGAATTAATATAGGATTAGTGTCAGTGGGCGGTTGATGGTTGACATGGACTCGGTGGTCTCAACGACTCGGTAACTCTAAAACTACAAAAGCTGGAAAGGTGCAATACAAAAGGCGGTATTGCTGATTATTTGAAACGATTGAACTCAGTGCTAAATCCAAAAGGCTCAAATGAAATCCTGTACCTCAGCTTTGATAGTTTAGGAGGGTAAGAGAAGAGATCGGTGTTTATTAAAACAACCGGCAACTATCTTTATTTTGCGTGGTGTAATTGCAGAGAAAGAGAGGAGATGTTTAGCCCATTATTCTGTGTTGAATCAACACTCTTGACACAGAGACAAAACACCTCTGTGCTAACCTACCAAATCACTTGTCCTTAAGAAGCTCAGATATTGTCACACTTTAAGTTGAGAGCAGGGGAACAGATGCACTTTAACATCTGGGATTTTACAGATGCAAATTAACACCTAGAATCTGCATTGCAAAGCTTGAGTGAGCTGCCAGACTGTTTGATGTTACATGACTCGAATTACCTGATGAACATACACAGTAGAGATCTGATGATATAACATTTGGAGCTGTAATCTATAATTCAAACATAACATATAAAATCTCTTACTCAGAAATAATGAAAGGGTTTTATGGTATCCCCATTATGTTTTATTTCTTCTCTGCCAGTAAATTTAAAAGCCTTTGGTGCAAAATGATCTTTGCAGAATTTGAAGATTTCCTTTTTTTTATTGAGGACTTGGTAATTAAATTTCAGTTATGCAGCAAAAGCCCTGGTAAGAAATTATAGGCTCACCATTTCTCGACATTAAATTATATGAGCTGTAAATGCATTCCTCAGCCATCCAGTGAGTGACTATGAATTCTTGAGTTGCAATATCTACTGCTAGTTGTCTAATCTGAAGACTGACAGGTCCCCTGATAGTTCAATGCTTAAATGCATTGGCCTATGTAATACAAAGCCAAGTGAACCAGAAGCTTTGGTCCCTAGGATCCAAGATAAATCGTTAGTTGGTCTCCATCAAAGGAGCAGCTAGCATCAGCACTACTACTGAATGAGACCGAGCAACAGATCAGCCAGGGTTGTTGCTCCTAATCACACTTAAAGGAGCCTACTAGCTAGCTCTGAATTGTATATCATAGAACCATAGAACCATAGAACAGTACAGCACAATACAGGCCCTTTGGCCCACCATGTTGTGCCGACCTTTAAACCATGCCTAACCCTTCCTCCCACATATCCCCCTATTTTAAATTCCTCCATATGCTTATCTAACAATCTCTTGAATTTGACCAATGTACCTGCCTCCACCACCTCCCCAGGCAGAGCATTCCATGCCCCAACCACTCTCTGGGTATAAAACCTTCCTCTGATATCTCCCTTGAACTTCCCACCCATTACTTTAAAGTCATGCCCTCTTGTATTGAGCATCGGTACCCCGGGAAAGAGGCACTGGCTGTCTACTCTATCTATTCCTCTTAATATTTTGTACACCTCTATCATGTCTCCTCTCATCCTCCTTCTCTCCAAAGAGTAAAGCCCTAGCACCCTTAGTCTCTCCTCATAATGCATACTCTCTAAACCAGGCAGCATCCTGGTAAATCTCCTCTGCACCCTTTCGAACACTGCCACATCCTTCCTATAATGAGGTGACCAGAACTGGACACAGTACTCCAAGTGTGGTCTAACCAGAGTTTTGTAGAGCTGCATCATTACCTCATGGCTCTTAAACTCGATCCCATGACTTATGAAAGCTAACATCCCATAAGCTTTCTTAACTACCCTATCCACCTGCGAGGCAACTTTCAGTGATCTGTGGATATGAACCCCCAGATCCCTCTGCTCCTCCACACTACCTAGAATCCTGCCATTAACTTTGTACTCCGCCTTGGAGTTTGTCCTTCCAAAGTGTACCACCTCACACTTCTCCGGATTGAACTCCATCTGCCACTTCTTAGCCCAGCTCTGCATCCTATCAATATGGGGGAACATGGTAGCGTAGCTGTTAGTGCGATGCTATTACAACACCAATGATCGGGGTTTGATTCCCATCGCTGTCTGTAAGGAATTTGTACATTCTCCTGTGTCTGCGTGGGTTTCCTCCGGGTGCTCCGGTTTCCTCCCACATTGCAAAGACATACGGGTAGGTTAATTGGGTTTAAAAATGGGCAGTGTGGACTCGTTGGGCTGGAAGGGCTTGTTACCACGCTGTAAATAAAATTTAATATCCCTCTGTAATCTTCAGCAGTCCTCCACACTATCCACAACACCACCAACCTTTGTGTCATCTGCAAACTTGTCAACCCACCCTTCTACCCCCTCATCCAAGTCATTAATAAATATCACTCCACACAACTGTGTGGAACATTTGTGCCTATGGTCACGTGTATGGTCCTTTTCACTTTTATATTGTGCATGTGTACGCAAATACGTACAATACGTACACATCTGGATTAGAGAGTATATGCTATGAGAGACTGGGCAATCTTGGGTTGTTTTCCCTGGAGCAGCGAAGGCTGAGGGGAGACCTGATAGAAGTTAATAAAATTGTGAGAGGCATAGATAGGATAGACAGCCAATATCTTTTTTACCAGGGTTGAAATGTCTAATACTAGAGGACACGCATTTAAGGTGAGAGAGGGAAAGATCAAAGGAGATGTGCAGGACAAGTTCTTTTACACAGAGAGTGGTGGGTGCCTGGAATGTTCTGCCAGGGGTGGTGGTGGAGGCAGATATGATGGAGGCATTTAAAAGGCTCTTAGATGGGCTTAGGTGTGCAGAGACTGGAGGGATAAGAACCGTGTGCAAGCAGAAGGGATTAGGATGTCACTAGTTTAATTAGTTTGGCACAACATCGCTGGCTGAAGAGCCTGTTCCTGTGCTAGAACATAGAACATAGAACATTACAGCACAGTGCAGGCTCTTCGGCCCACAGAAAGTGGTCCTATATGGGATAGGCGAAAATCAAAAAAAAACTGGTGAAACTGGAAACCTAAAATGAAAACAGTAAATGGTAGAAACACTCTGCAAGTCAGGCAGCATCCTGGTTCACCAGTTCTGACGAAGGGTCTTTGGCATGAAACATTAAGTCCTCGAGTCAGAGGTCAGGCTTCATGTCAACACTCACAGAAACTCACCTTTGACTGCTGGCACGAAGCAGGTGTGAGAATGTCAACCTCCAATTATAGACAGCACTCGATTGGTTTATTATTATTATTGTCACATGTACCAAGATAAGATAAGATATTTATTTATTAGTCGCATGTACATCAAAACACACAGTAAAATATGTCTTTTTGCTTTACTATGAGTATTCTGGGGGCAGCCCGCAAGTGTCACCACTCTTCCAGCGCCAACATAGCATGCCCACAACTTCCTAACCTGTACGTCTTTGGAATGTGGTAAGAAACCAGAGTACCTGGAGGAAACCCACGCAGACACAGGGAGAACGTACAAATTCCTTACAGGCAGCAGCGGGAATTGAACCCAGGTCGCTGGGGCTGTAATAGCGTTACGCTAACCGCTATGCTACTGTGCCGCCCCTAAGATAAGTGAAAAGCTCTTTATTTTGCATACCATCCAGGCAGATCATGCCATACATAAGTACATCAGGGTGGGACGGAAAGAAAACAGAATGCAGAATATAGTGTTGCAGTTACAGAGAAAGTACAGTGCAGGTAGGCAACTAAAGTGCAAGGGCCACGATGAGGTAGATTGGGAGATCAAGAGTTCATCTTTTAACACATGGGAGGAAAGTTCAGCTGTATGACAAGAGTGCGATAGAAGCTGTTCTTGAGCCTGGTGGTTCATGCTCTCAAGCTTTTGCAGCTTCTGCCCAATGGGAGAGGGGAGAAGAGAGAATAACCAGGGAGGAAGGGCTCCTTGATTACATTAACTGCTTTCCCGAGGCAACGGGAAGTATTGACTCCATCTACTTCCCGATCTACTAGTCACCATGAGCAGACTGCAACTCCAGCCAGTACTCTTGTATGCATTGGCAATATACAATCAAAGACAAATGTCTTCTCCAACTTCACACATAAGATTGACTTATAGAGTCATTCAGACAAAAACAGGCTATTTGGCCCATCGAGCTCATGATGAGCATCATACACCCATTTGCATTAACCTTCGTTAATCCTATTTTACTTTCCCCAATTATCTTTCTTTATTTTGCTGAAAAAAAAGTTTCTCCAGTTTTCACCTCATATTCCAGAATGTTTTGAGTGCCAGAATAACACAGTCAATTCGGCCCATCATACATATACTGGTTCTTCAACAGAGCCCTCCATCAAGTCCCATTCTTAACATAGAACATAGAACAGTACAGCACAGAACAGGCCCTTCAGCCCACAATGTTGTACTGACATAGCTATTCCCTCCTACCTACAGAATGCCCATATCTCTCTATTTTCCTCTCATTCATGTGCCCATCCTAGCCCCTCTTAAAAGCCCCCAGTGAATTTGCCTCCACCACCCTATCAGGCAACACATTCCAGGCATCCACCACTCTCTGAGTAAAAAACGTACCCCTCACGTCTGTTCTGAACCTACCCCCCTCACCTTAAATACATGCCCTCTAATATTGCATCACTCAATAATGGGAAAAAGATATTGCTCGTCCACCCTGTCTATGCCCCTCATAATTTTATATACTTCCAACAGATCACCCCTCAACCTCTGCTGCTCCAGAGAAAAGAGCCCAAGTTTGTCCAGCCTCTCCTGTTAGCACATGCCCTCTAATCCAGGCAGCATCCTCATAAACCTCCTCTGCATCTTCTCTAAAGCCTCGGCATCCTTCCTATAGTGAGGTGACCAGAATTGCACGCAATACTCTAAATGCGGCCTAACCAGAGTTCTATAGAGATGCATCATAACTTCTTGACTCCTATATTCAATACCTCGATTAATAAATGCAAGCATTCCATAAGCCTTCTTAACCACCCTGTCTACCTCTGTAGCCACTTACAATGAGTCATGGACTTTCACCCCAAGGTCTCTCTGCCCTTCAACACTGTTAAAGATCTTGCCATTAAGAGTGTACTGCCTCTTGACATTGGTCCTACCAAGGTGCAACACCTCACATTTATCCGGGTTAAACTCCATCTGCCATTTCTCTGCCCACATTTGCAATTGATCTATATCACACTGTATCCGTCGCCAGTCTTCTACACTATTCACAACTCCACCAATCTTGGTATCATCTGCAAACTTTCTAATCCATCCATCAACATACTCATTCAGGACATTTATGTACATCACAAGCAGCAGAGGTCCCAGCATAAGTCCCTACGGAACACCACTACTCACAGGCCTCCAGCCCGAATAAGTCCCTTCAACCACCACCCTTTGTCTTCTACAGGCAAGCCTGTTCTGGATCCACACAGCCAATTCTCCACTGACCCCATGCATTCTTGTTTGCTATTTCCCAACATTTTGGGTCAACGATTCCCTTCCCCCTACCGATGCTGCTCGACCTGCTGAGTTCCTCCCGCAGACTATTTGTAACTCCGGTTCATAACTTGCTGTAAAATAGAAAATCTCATCCATTTGCACTCCAGTTTTGTAGCCAATTTATTCTGAACCTGCCTCCTCGTGGCAACTCTTCCTCTTTCCTTCTGCCTATCAAAACTCTTCATAATGTTGAACATCTTCCTTCAGTCTCCAAGGGGAACAATCCCTGCTTCTTCAATATCTCTGCATTACTCCAAGAACTCAATCATTTCAAAGGTGATCAGCACAGAATGCTATCATCAACAGTGAGTCATGATTAAATAGCCATGTTTGCATTTCATCTAAGTTCATCTTCCTGATTCATACTGTAACTCAGTATTTCAATTGAGTTAATCAAATGGAAGATGGCTGCACTGCAAAACAGTTTTAATAATGCATTTGAACAGATGAAAGTACTGTTCAATTAAAAATGAACGATGTCTAGCAGAAAATGCTGTTCCTTATTTGATCTTTTATTGTCTTGTCCTGATCTCCCTCCGGAGTCTCTTTCACATCCACGAGCTACTGTGTGGCGTGTCATGTTTTAACCTCAAAATTGATGCAGCAACCTCAAGGATATCCCGCTGAGCACTGTAAAATTAATTAGCTATATGAGCTAGTTTTTCATTCCAAGCTGGCTCAGATGTGCTGATAATTAAATTGCTCTGTCAGTAACTGGGCTGTCAGTGTGTGTGTGTGTGCATCTCCGTGAGTGTGTTTGCATCTGTGAGTGTACATGTCTGTGAAAGTACGTTTATCAGAGTAAATGTATCTATATTGTGTGTGCATTGGTAAGTTCATACCAATATGTATGTATTCATGTTTGCATGTGTGTCCATGATGACGTGTGTCAATAAACAGGTGTGTATTTGTGCATTTACGTGTGCATGCCTATCTATCAATATGTCTGTGTATCTGTGACTGCATGTTTAAGATTTTTTTTAAGATAAGATTTCCTTATTAGTCACATGTATATCGAAACACACAGTGAAATGCATCTTTTGTGTAGAGTGCTCTGGGGGCAGCCTGCAAGTGTCGCCACGCTTCCAGCACCAACATAGCATGCCCACAACTTCCTAACCCATACGTCTTTGGAATGTGGGAGGAAACCGGAGCACCTGGAGGAAACCCACGCACTGATGGGGAGAACGTACAAACTCCTTACAGACAGCAGCTGGAATTGAACCTGGGTTGCTGGCGCTGTAATAGCGTTACACTAACTGCTACACTTGATAATTGCACTGGCATTTGTGAGTATGTGTTTTGAACTGTTTGTGTAATTTATAATTGTGTGTGTGTGTGTGTGTGTGTGTGTGTGTGTGTGTGTGTGTGTGTATATGCACAAGTGTGTATCTGTGTTTGTATCCGAGTGTAGATTTCTGCATCTATATGTGTGTGAGTGTATGTGTGTATATGTGTGTCTGTGTCCATCTGTGAGTTTACAATTTTGTGACTATGTGTTCATGTCTGTGTTTGTGACTTTGTGCATATGTGTCCCTGTGCACTCATCCGTGCATGCATGTGTGTGTGTCTGTCTGTGTAGATGGATTTTGGTATGTAACTGTGTTTAGTTCTATATCTGTGTGTGTTCCTGAGCACGGATATGCATCTGGACAATGCTTCCCAATGCCTGCAACATGTAGATAAGGAGTAAGTGTGTTAAATGAAGTATCCACTCTGGTCCTGAACGCAATTGTTCGGGGGTATGAAGTACAGCCATTCTTGGATGTGTTCGGAGCATGGTAGGAATGCTCGGCCAAGCCAGGACAACCTCACAATGCTCTACAATACAGGAGAGCCACTGGAGGCAAAAGGTATTAAAGACTGCTGAGAAGATCGTGATGGCCGTCACAGGGAACATCACTGAATTTGACAGCACAGTTGTTTGCATTGCATGCAACCCTCCTCACACCTAATTGTACCTTACCCTGTGGACATAATTTTCCTAAGTTTCTTCTGAATTCCTTGATGGATTAATTAGTCAGAGGTCCAAGGAGGGAATTCCAGAGCTTCAGCTTTGGAAGTTGAATAATGCGGTGATTGAATGTGAGGAAAATCAAGCACCTAGAGTTAGAGAAGCCCAGAAATTCTACTATAGGCTTGGAAAGGACTGCAGAGAAAGAAGCAGCAGGTAGAATCAGGCAATACTACCACAGATTATTAATGAAATATTATCAATGTGTCTATTGATTGTATTGTTAATTCAAATAATTAAATTATCCAAATGATTGCAAGCTGACCAAAGATGACTAAACAATATAAGAATATTAAATAGCCTGACACTGTCAAACAATCAGAGATTATTAATCTTTCTTTGAGATTAAGACCCAGCCAGCAAAAACAACAGTTAACCTCACAGAAACAGCCTTTTCAAGAAAGTATGTAAAACCACAGCCAAAGTTGCTCTGTATTGTCCAAGAGCTCCCCCTAATGAATGATTTTAGTTTTATTTGATCTCTGAGTAAAATCTTTTCTGGATCTCCAGTTTACACTTTCCAGATTGTTTAGTGTGAAGTTAAAGTACAAACCTCTCCAATGTTTACTGTTAAATCCAGGTGAAATTTAAACATCTTCATCTTTAGATAGATTGGCTTTAAACCAAACTCTATTCAGCATTCAGAGAAGGTCAGGTTTGGGAAACTGTAACATTGTGGAAAGAGAGATTGGGTAATTTTCAGAATCAGAATCAAAATCTGATTTATTATCACTGACTTATATGAGAAGAAATTTGTTGTTTTGCGGCAGCAGTACAGTGCAATGACATAAAAAATACTTTAAATTACAAAAATAAATAAATAGTGCAAAATAGGAATGACGAGGTAGTGTTCATGGGTTCATGGACTGTTCAGGAATCTGATGGCGGAGGGGAAGAAGCTGTTTCTGAATCATTGAGTGTGGGTCTTCTGTGGAAAGACGTAATTGAAGAACATAAAATCATGAAGGGCGTAGATAGGATGTTCCCATTAGCAGAAGGGTCAAAAGTAAGGAGCCATTCAAGTAAATCCCTTTAGATTTATTATTGCTTTTTTTGATATATATCTTTTAGTCAGATCTAAAAATCCTGTGTCTCCCCAGCTATGACAGCTGATTATAAACTATCTATCAGCGATGACCCTGTATTACATAATTAATCTGTTTCGTCTCCTTGTTGACTCTCCTTGTCCCCGGTCGATCTTGCTGAGGTCCTGGGAAAGACTACGTCAGTGTTGGTGCCATGTTTTTTTGAGCTACCAGTGTTAGATTGTTGCCTGATGCCCCCACATCTGGTGGTGATTCAGTTCCTCTGCCTAGGGAGAGCACCGTGGACTTTGCCTACCTGTCTGTCCCAATGCCTCTTAAGAGATGAACTCTTGACTTCACAATCTACCTCATTATGGCCCTTGTGCCATATTGTCTGGCTGCACTGCACTTTCTCTGTAACTGTAACACTATATTCTGCATTCTGTTATTGTCTTTCCCTTTGCACTACCTCAATGTACTTATGTCTTGAAATTATCTGTCTGGATGGCATGCAAAACAAAGCTTTTCACTGTATCTCGGTACATTGGAATTGGTTTATTACTGTCACTTGTACCGAGGTACAGTGAAAAACTTGTCTTGTACACCATTCGTATAGACCACAGATCAACCCATTACACAGTGCATTGAGGTAGTACAAGGTGAAACAATACAGAATGCAGAGTAAAGTGTCACAGCTACAGAGTAAGTGCAGTGCGGGTAGACAATAAGGTGTAAGGTCATAACAAAGTAAATTGTGAGGTCAAGGGTCCATCTTAACGTACTAGGGAACAGTTCAATAGTCTTATAACAGCAGGATAAAATCTGTCCTTGAGCCTAGTGGTACGTGCTTTCAGGCTTTTGTATCTTCTGCCCGATGGGAGGGGGGAGAAGAAAGAATGTCCCGGGTGGGTGGGGTCTTTGATTATCTTGGCTGCTTTACCGAGACAGTGAGAAGTATAGACAGAGTCCATCGAGGGGAGGCTGGTTTCCATGATGTGCTGGGCTGTGTCCACAACCCTCTGCAGTTTCTTGCGGTCCTGGGCAGAGCAGTTGCCATACCAAGCCACGACGCATCCAGATAGGATGCTTTCTATGGTGCCTTGATAAAATTTGGTGAGCGTCAAGGAGGATATGCCAAATTTCTTTTGCCTCCTGAGGAAGTAGAGGCACTGGTGAGCTTTCTTGGCTGTGATGTCTACATGGTTGGACCAGAAGAGGCTATTGGTGATGTTCAATCGTAGGAACTTGAAGCTCTCAACCCTCTCGACATTAGCACCATTGATGTAGACAGGTGCATGTACACAACCCCCTTTCCTGAAGTCAATGACCAGCTCTTTAGTTTTGCTGACACTGAGGGAAAGGTTGTTGTCATGGCACCATGTCACTAAGCTCTCTACCTCCTTCCTGTACTTCAACTCATTGTTATTTCAGATACTGCCCATTACAGTGGTATCATCTGCAAACTTGTAGATGGTGTTAGAACAGAATCTGGCCACGCAGTCATGAGTGTATAGGGAGTAGAGTGGAGGGCTGAGGACGCAGCCTTGTGGGGCACCAGTGTTGAGAATAATCGTGCCAGAGGTGTTGCTGCCTGTCCTCACTGATTGTGGTCTGTTGGTCAGGAAGTCAAGGATCCCATTGCAGAGGGAGGTGTTGAGTCCCAGGTCTTGGAGTTTGGTGATGAGTTTGCTTGGAATTATAGTATTGAAGGCGGAGCTGTAGTCAATAAACAATAGTCTAACATGGGTGCCTTTACTGTCCAGATGCTCCAGAGCTGAGTGAAGGGCCAGGGAGATGGCATCTGCCGTAGACCTGTTTCAGCGGTAGGCGAAGTGCAGTGTGTCGAGATTGTCTGGGAGGCTGGAGTTGATGCATACCGTGACCAGCCTCTCAAAGCACTTCATGATGGTGGATGTCAAAGCCACTGGTCGGTAGTCATTAAGGCATTTTACGTTGTTTTTCTTCGGTATCGGGATGATAGTGGTCTTCTTAAAGCAGGTGGGGACCTCAGATTGAAGCAGGGAGAGGTTGAAAATGTCTGCAAATACCCCCACCAGCTGATCTGCACAGGATCTGAGCACACGGCCAGGGACACCATCTGGGCCAGATGCTTGCCGGGGGTTCACTGTCCGGAAGACTGATCTTACGTCCTCGATGGTGACCATGGGTTCAGGTTCATTGGAGGCTGTCAGGGTGGATGGTAACAATCCACACCACTTCTGTTCAAAACGTGCATAGAATGCATTAAGGGATGTGCTGTTGTTGACTGTGCAGCCAGACTTCGTTTTGTCGACTATTATAGAATGTAAGCCCTACCACAACTGACGGCTGGTCTGGGACTCTATTTTGAACCGGTATTGTCTCTTGGCATTCCTGATAGCTTTCCAGACGTCGTATCTCGATTTCTTGTGATGATCAGGATCACCTGATTTGAATGCTGCAGACCTAGGCTTCAGTAGGGATTGGATCTCCTGATTCATCCATGGTTTCCAGTTTGGAAACACCCGTATTGTCCTCTTTAGTACACAGCCCTCAACACACTTGTTGATAAAGTCTGTGATGGTGGTGACATACTCATCTAGGCTGGCAGCTGAGTCTTTGAACATGGACCAGCCCATTGACTCAAAACAGTCACGTAGAAGCTCATCTATTTCCTCAGATAATAGTAAACCATGTGACAAGAATAAACCAATGACCAATTGCCATTGTAGAACATAGAACAGTACAACATAGGAACAGGCCCTTTGGCCCACAAATCTGTGCCGAACAAGATGCCAAATTAAACTTATCCCATCTGTCTGCATGTGGTCTATATCCCTCCATTCCCTATCACTGTGCCTGTTTAAATGCCTCTTAAACATTGTTATCGTATCTGCTGCTACCACCTCCCCCGGCAGTGCGTTCCAGGCACCCACCACCCTCTGTGTAAAAGAACTCGCCTCGTAAATCTCCTATAAACTCCCCCCACCTCTGACCTTAAACCTATGCTGTCTAGTATTTGATGTTTCCACCCTGGGAAAAAGATTCTGACTATATACCCCATCTATGCCTCTCATAATTTTATATACTTCCATCAGGTCGGACACCCCCACACCCCCCCAGCCTCCAACACTCCAGAACTGCACACAATTTGGCAGCGTGTTCCAGAGGAGATGGTTGAATCAGATGCAGTTAGTACATTTCAGAGGTATTTAGGCATTTCCCTTTGCCTCAGGCTCATTTCATTGGAAAATTCCTCTACCACATTCCCTTTACTCTGCCAGATTAATGACCAGAGAGGTTTGTTCTAGAATATCTTTGTTTGAAATCTTTCTAATGAATAAACAGGCGGCTGATTGCATTAATGACTACTGCATGGAAAAGCGACTTTAACAAAGTAAAATTGTCTCAGGTAATTGCGAAACCAAAGATTGCAGCCAACAGAAACCACAGTACCTACAAGGTTTACAGATTTGTTATACAAACCTTTAACTCTTAACTCACTTAGCCAAGCTTCTCATCATGTCTTATGAGTCATAGAATCATGGTCAAAGAGTTACACAGCATGGAAAACAGGCCCTTTGGCCCAACTCGTCTATGCCAACCCAGTTCTCTACTTGAGCTATACGATGATGCTGGAGGAACTCAGCAGGCCAGGCAGCATCCGTGGAGAAAAGCAGGCGGTCAACGCTTCGGGTCAGGACCCTTCTCCAGGACTGAAGGTAGGAAAAGGGGAAGCCCAGTATATAGGAGGAAAAAGCAGAGCAGTGTTAGGAGGACAAAAGATGGGAGGCGGGGTGGGCACAAGGTGGTGATAGGTAGATGCAGGTAAAAGATAGTGATAGGCTGGTGCGTCCCAGCATCTGCGGTCCTTTGTTTCTCTACTTGAGCTACTCCATTTGGCCCATATCCATTTCCTTTCCACGTTCCTTGTATTTTTAACATTGTAATTTGACCCACCTCTACCACTCCATCTGACAGCTCGTTCCGTATATCCACCACCCTTCATGTGAAAAAGTTGCTCCTTAGATCCCTTTTAAATCTTTCCCCTCTCACCTTAAACCTGTGCCCTCCAGTGTTCGCCTCCCCGACACTGGGAAAAAGAATGTGACCATTCACCTTATCTACATCCTTCGTGATTTTGGAAACCTCTATAAAATCACCCCACAGCCTCCTACACTCCAGGGAAAAAGTCCCAGCCTATACAACCTCTCCTTATAACTCAAGCCCTCCGGTCTTGGTAACATCCTCGTGAATCTTTTCTGTAACACCCTCATGAATCTTATGATCATAGATAAAAGATCAAAACAGTTTTGTCCAATACTACCAACCCCACCTCAGAGAGGAAGTATTGTCATGCTGAATCCTCCCCTTTAAGCTGACATAGATACCTTTATTTGACTCCTAATTTGACATCTCTACATCATCGTAGTGATGTGACATTTTATATTTTGGTTACTGATCTTTGTCGTACACTGATGGACAGTAATCCCATTGGTAAATTGGTTTATTATTGTCACATGTACAGAGGTACAGTGAAAAACTTTGTTTTGCATGCCATTCATACAGAACATTTCATCACATCAGTACGCCGAGGTAGTACAAAGGAAAAGCAATAACAGAATGCGGAATATAGTGTAACAGCTACAGAAAAAGTGCAGTGCAGGTCGACAATAGGGTGCAAGGCCATAACGAGATAGATTGTGAGATCAAGAATCCATGTTATCGTGTAAGAGATCCATTCAATAGTCTTATAACAGTGGGATAGAAGCTGTCCTTGAGCCTGGTGGTACGTGCTTTCAGGCTTCTGTATCTTCTGCCCGATGGGAGTAGGGAGAAGAGAGAATGTCTGGGGTGGGTGGGGTCTTTGATCATGTTGGCTGCTTTACCGAGGCAGCGAGAAGTGTAGACAGAGTCCATGGAGGGGAGGTTGGTTTTCATGATGTTCAGAGCTGTGACCACCTCTGGCAAGTCTGCCATTATTCTTTTCAAAAGGTAAGTGAAGATTACCAGGCGAATCAATACCAAGCTGTGAACGGTGATTAACACATGTTCCATGGATTTTGTCCTATCTTCCTCACCCTCCTTCTCATAGGATAATTGAGTAATACAACACTGAAGAAGGCCCTGTTTCACCTTTCCTTATACCATTTCCTCCCGGATCACAATGAATGTAAATTAAGTTATTATCTTTTCAATTAAAAGAAAATCTAGCTGTTTTCCAACTGTTCCTCAGTGTCAGTGAGCACCAACAATGTTCAGAATGAGTGGAAAAGGCCTTTAACAGCATGAACCGTCAGTAGTTCGTCAGCACTGTCTGGCAATGAGACCTTAGTTGTCAGTGCCTGTGGCTCAGTCATTACTCATGGCCTGTTCCATCAGGGTATTGCCAACTGTGCAGCTGTAGAAGGGAAGGGTGACCACAAGAACCCCATTAGACATCGCCCTTCTGTGTGGAGTTTGCACATTCTCTCTGTGACTGTTTGAGTTTCCTCCCACATCCCAAAGACGTGCGGGTTAGAAGGTTAATTGTCCACTACAAATTGCATGTAGTGTATGGTGAGTGTAAGTCCAGGGTTGTTTACGGGAACAAAGTACAAAATGCTGGAGGAACTCAACGGGTCAGGCAGCAGCTGTGGAGAGAAATGGACAGTTCAATGTTTCAGGCCGAGATCCTTCATCTAGACTGTTGATGGAACTATGGGGAGATTATAAAATGGGATTAGTCTAAGATTAGTGTAATTGAGTGCTTGATGACCAGCACGGATTGATGGGCAGAATAGCCTGTTTCCATGCTGTATAACTCCATACCTCTTTAACTGTATGTCTCCAGGAATAGCAGAAATGCGGCCTGTGTGTAACGTGAACCAGCTCAGTGTTTGCAGTATCACTTTTTATTTGTTAATGCTCCACTGAATCACCTTGAGATAATTTGCAATTTTAAAAGTGTCATTTAAATGCAAGCAGTTAGTGGGATTGGACATCAATGTCCAAACACTTTTGTATATCTTAGTAAAAGCGAATGCTGGAGAGTTCAATACTTCTAAATTACAAGGACTCTGTGTTAGCAGTTAGTGATCCCAGTTCATGTAATAATGTGGTAACAAACAGGGGAATACTCTTGCCTTAATCAATAGTCGTAAAATTGCTTGGTTCATTGTTGCTGCTTTTGGAATCTTGCCATAGAAGAAAATTAATACAACACTTCCAATATCACAGCAGTGGCTACATTCAAAATTGTTTTTAATTGGCTGTAAACTATTTTCTCCCATTCTGAGATATGCAAATTATTTTGTGTGCAAGATACATGTGTGTTTGTATGTGTTTATATACATGTATGAATATGAGTTGGTGTGTGGGTGTATTTATGTCAATGCATATGTACATATGTTGCATGTGGGGGTGAGAATGATTGTGTGAATGTGGTATGTATGTGTGTGTGTATGTATGTGTGTGTGTATGTATGTGTATTTGTGTATATATGTGTGTGAGTGCATGTATTTGGTATTGGTATTGGTTTATTATTGTCACTTGTACCGAGATACAGTGAAAATGTACCTGTGTGTATATGTGTGTATGTGTTAGAGTCATTGTGTCAGTACAGTATGTGCATGTGTGTGTGTGTATATGCACGTGTGTGTGTGTGTGTGTGTGTGTGTGTGTGTGTGTGCGTGTATGCACGTGTGTGCGTGTGTCTGTGTCTGTCAATGTATGTATGTATGTATGCTGCATTTATATGCATGTATATTTTTGTGAGTCATTATTTGGGTGTAATATATGCATACATGTGTACATGCATATATGTGTGTCATTTTGTTGTGTGTCAGTGTCTGTGTGTATGCCTGTCTGTATCTGTCTATGAGTGTGGCTCTGCCTGTGTGTGTCTGTGTGTCTCTGCCTGTGTGTCTGTGTCTATGTGTGGTGCGTGATGATTAGCCTGCTGTTAGTTTCTCTACTCATGAAACGATCACAAGGAGAAAGGTCTCTCGCACCCTCTTGTGGCGACCTCCAATGCAAAAGAATTGAAAGTTGTTTCTTGTGCTCCCTCTTTCTCCTGTAAGATGGTCATTGCTGATTGCAGAGCAACAGCAACCATCTTAACAGCACCTTTAATGTAGTAAAGTGTCCCAAGATACTTGATAGCATAATAATCAAATAAACTTTAATACTGGGTCTCTTGTTCACTGGAAGGATAAATGAACCACTGTCAGTATCCCTTCCCAGGCCAATATACACCGAGGCCCTAATTACAGTCAATAAAAAATTTTAAAAATTAATATACTGCACATGCTGGAAATCTGAAATAAAAACAAAAAATGCTGGAAAAGCCCAACAGGTCAGGCAGTGTCTGTGGAGGTGAAACAGTTGAAGATCCTTCATCAGAACTGAGAAAGAGAAAAAGCAACTTAGTCTAAGTGGCAGAAAAGGTGGGGAGGGCAGTGGGTGGAACAAAGGGAGTGTCTGCAATAGGGTGAAATTCCAACTCCATCTACCATTCCCTATATTAGGAAAGGTTTACAGGGATAAGGGTCAAGCGGGGGGAAATGGGACTAGCTCAAGGAGACAACTTGGTCGGCATGGATGAGTTGGGCCAAAGGGCCTGTTTCCGTGCTATAAAACTCCATGACTCTATGACTCCCTGCTGTCCAGAAGATCATCAATAAAGGTGTTTAAGAGGTTATTAAATATTATTTTTAAAAAAATTAGACCAGATGATATTGGGAGTAACATACCAGCATGAATTAGGGATTAATTAGTGAACACAAGACAGAGTAAGAATAAAAATGTCATTTTCTGGTCGGGAGACTGCGGCTGGTTCCATGGGTAATTAGCTGGGATTTAATGCCCATCCCCAGCTGGCTTTGAACAGAGTGATTTGCTAGTCCATTTCATATGGCAGTCAAGAGCCAACCTTGTTAGTAGGTCTGGAGTTAGGTATAGGACCAACCAGTGAAGAAGGGCAGATTTCCATCACAATAAAGTCCAGAGAACTAGATGGGTTTTTACAACACTCTCTTACAATTGTATGGCCACCATTAAAGAGAGCTTAGTGACATGCTGTCATGACAACAACCTTTCCCTCAATGTCAGCAAAACAGAAGAGCTGATCATTGACTTCAGGAAAGGGGGCGGTGTACATGAACCTGTCTACATCAATGATGCTGAGGTCGAAATGGTTGAGAGCTTCAAGTTCCTTGGAGTGTCCTAGTCCAACCACATAGACACCACAGCCAAGAAAGCTCACCAGCGCCTCTACTTCCTCAGGAGGCTAAAGAAATTTGGCATGTACCCTTTGACATTCACCAACTTTTATCGATGCACTATAGAAAGCATCCTACCCGGATGCATCACGGCTTGGTATGGCAACTGCTCTGCCCAGGACCACAAGAAACTTCAGAGAGTTGTGGACACAGCCCATCGCATCACGGACACCAGCCTCCCTCCTTGGATTGTGTCTTTACCTCTCGTTGTCTTGGTGAAGCAGCCAGCGTAATCAAAGACCCCACCCACCCGGGACATTCTCCCTTCTCTCCTCTTCCATCAGGTAGAAGGTACAGGAGCCTGAGGGCACGTACCACCAGGCTCAAGGACAGCTTCTACCCCACTGTGATAAGACTATTGAACGGTTCCCTTATACAATGAGATGGACTATGACCTCACGATCTACCTTGTTGTGACCTTGCACCCTATTGCACTGCACTTTCTCTGTAGCTGTGACACTTTATTCTGTACTGTTATTGTTTTTACCTGTACTACATCAATGTGCTCTGTACTAACTCAATGTAACTGCACTGTGTCATGAATTGACCTGTATGATCGATTTGTAAGACAAGTTTTTTCACTGTACCTCGGTACAACTGACAATAATAGACCAATACCAATACCAAATACCAATACCACAGCCCAGCGTGTCATGGAAACTAGCCTCCCCTCCATGGACTCTGTCTATACCTCTCACAGCCTTGGTGAAGCAGCCAGCATAATCAAAGACCCCACCCACCTGGGTCATTCTCCCTTCTCCCGTCTCCCATCAGACAGAGGATACAGGAGCCTGAGGGCACATACCACCAGGCTCAAGGACAGCTTCTACCCCACTGTGATAAGACTATTGAACGGTTCCCTTATACAATAAGATGGACTCTTGACCTCACAATCTACCTTGTATTGATCTTGCACCTTATTGTCTACCTGCACTGCACTTCCTCCTGTAGCTGCGACACTTTACTCTGTATTCTGTTATTGTTTTTACCCTGTACTACCTCAATGCACTGTGTAATCTGTACGAACGGTATGCAAGACAAGTTTTTCACTATACCTCAGTACAAGTGACAATAATAAACCAATACCAACAATACCAATATGATCTTTTTCATTTATAAGATCATGATTTGTTTAACTAACTAACAAGCTAATTTGTTGAATTTAAATTCCCCTGGCACTCTGTTGAGATTATACCTCGGTTGTCTGGATCAATGACCTAGACCCCTGATCTATTAACTCAACCACACTGCTACTAATCCCACCCAAGCCTCTTCCCATCCCAGTGTGAAACAGAATATGGATGCCAAATCCTTAGCATGTGGAAGCTTATGGATGATTGTGCAAATTAGTGACATGTCTGGGAAGTGTGCAGAAGAACTCCAGTACAGGCATGTCTGTGGAAGACTTGGGGATCCTTGATGAATTCCCAGATGGAACGTTTGGAAAATTTGTAAGAAATACTTGAATCTTTTCACATACCATGAACTTTACTTTAATAAGTAATTCCAAAATGTCATCGAATCAATAGGATCAGCCTCAAGGTATAAAAATTGAAAGCACTTACACTTATTAATAATTTTCAGATCCCCGTCTGCTGCACCGTTGTAATGTAATTGATTGTGGACTTAGGAAGGGAATGTCGGGAGAACACAGGTCAGTATTCATTGAGAGGTCAATGGTGGAAAGGGTGAGCAGCTTCATTTCCTTGGACTCAGAGGATCTATCTTGGGCCCAACACATTTTGCTGCAATCACAAAGAAGGCATGCCAGTGGCTCTACTTCATTATGAGTTTGAGGAGATTTGTTATGTCACCAAAGACTCTTGGAAATTTCTACAGAGCATTCTAACTGGTTGCATCACCGCCTGATATGGAGGCCCCAATGCATAGGATCAAAAGAGGCTGTAGAAGGTTGTAGGCTCAGCCAATTCCATTACAGGCACAACCCTCCCCACCATCGAGGACATCTTCAAGAGGCGGTGCCTCAAGAAGGTGGCATCCATCATTAAGGACCCTCACCATCCGGGACATGCCCTCTTCTCGTTACTACCATCAGCGAGGAGGTACAGGAGCCTGAAGACCCACCCCCAAAGTTTCAGGAACAGCCTCTTCCTCTCCGCCATCAGATTTCTGAACGGTCCATGAACCCATGAACACTACCTCGTTATTCCTCTTTTGCACTATTTATTTATTTTTGTAACTTAAAGTAATTTTTATGTCTTGCACTGTACTGCTACCGCAAAACAACAAATTTCATGACATATGTCAGTGATGATAAACCTAATTCTGATTCTGATGTAGGAAACTTTCTAGCCAACTTGTGCATAGCAAGCTCCCAAAACTGGCAAGGTAATAATGAGAAAATAACTTTTTTTTAAATAATATTGGTTAAGAAATAAATATCAGTGAAGACATGGGCTTTTTTCAAGCAGCACTATGTAATCTTTTATATTCACCTAAGGAGCTTGGTGTAACACTCAATGGAAAGTCAGCATCTCAACAGTTGGAACATCAACCTAGATGTTCGCTTAAGTCTCAGGAGTGGGACTTAGAACATAGAAAACATAGAAACATAGAAAACCTACAGCACAATACAAGCCCTTTGGCCCACAAAGTTGTGCCAAACATGTCCCTACATTGGAAATTACTAGGCTTACCCATAGCCCTCTATTTTTCTAAGCTCCATGTACCTATCCAAAAGTCTTTTAAAAGACCCTGTCATATCCGCCTCCACCACCGTTGCTGGCAGCCCATTCCATGCACTCACCACTCTCTGAGTGAAAAAACTTACCTCTGACATCTCCTCTGTGCCTATTCCCCAGCACCTTAAACCTGTGTCCTCTTGTGGCAACCATTTCAGCCCTGGGTAAAAGCCTCTGACTATCCACATGATCAATGCCCCTTATCATCTTATACTCTATTAGGTCACCTCTCATCCTCCGTCGCTCCAAGGAGAAAAGGCTGAGTTCACTCAACCTGTTATCATAAGGCATGCTTCCCAATCCAGGCAACATCCTTGTAAATCTCCTCTGCACTCTTTCTATGGCTTCCACATCCTACCTGTAGTGAGGTGACCAGAACTGAACACAGTACTCCAAGTGGGGTCTGACCATGGTCCTACATAGCTGCAACATTACCTCTTGGCTCCTAAATTCAATTCCACGATTGATGAAGGACAATACACAGTATGCCTTCTTCACCACAGAGTCAACCAGTGCAGCTGCTTTGAGCGTCCTATGGACTCAGACCCCAAGATCCCTCTGATCCTCCACACTGCCAAGAGTCTTACCATTAATACTATATTCAGCCATCATATTTGACCTACCAAAATGAACCACTTCACACTTATCTGGGTTGAACTGCATCTGCCACTTCTCAGCCCAAATCTGCATCCTATCTATGTCCCGCTGTAACTTCTGACAGCCCTCCACACTATCCACAACACCTCCAACCTTTGTGTCATCAGCAAACTTACTAACCCATCTCTCCACTTCCTCATCCAGATCATTTTTAAAAATCACAAAGAGCAAGGGTCCCAGAACAAATCCCTGAGGCACACCACTGGTGACTTGACCCACAACTTTCAGGCTTGACGTTGGGATTCCACCAATTGCCACCATTGTTAACACACCGAGAGGCTAACTCTACCATTTTCAAGATGATCTGCATCATCTTGACAAGACTTCTGTTGAAATATGTCTCAGACCAATGGTAAATTGGTTTATTATTGTCACGTACAGTGAAAACCTTGTCTTGCATACCATTCAAACAGATCAATTCATTACAACAGTGAGGTAAAACAATAACAGAATGCAGAATAGAGTGTTACAGTTACAGAGAAAGTGCAGTGCAGGTAAGACAATAAGGTGCAAAGTCATAACAAGGTAGACTGTGAGGTCAAGAGTTCATCTTACTGTACTAGGGAACCATTCAATAGTCTTATAACAGTGAGGTAGAAGCTGTCCTTGAGCCTAGTGGTACACGCTTTCAGGCTTTTGTATCTTCTGCCCGATGGGAGGGGGGAGAAGAGAGAATGTCTGGGGTGGGGACTTTGATTATTTTGGCTGCTTTACTGAGGCAGCGAGTAGTATAAACAGAATCCATAGAAGGGAGGCTGGTTTCCATGATGTGCTGGGCCATGTCCACAACTCTGTGCAGTTTTTTGCGGTCACAGGCAGAGCAGTTACCACACCAAGCAGTGATGCATCTGGGTAGGATGCTTTCTATGGTGCATCGATAAAAATTGGTAAAGGTTGATGGGGACATGCCAAATTTCTTTAGCCTCTTGAGGAAGTAGAGGCGCTAGTGAGCTTTCTTGGCCGTGGTGTCTGCGTGATTGGACGAGGACAGGTTATTGGTGATGTTCAGTCTTAGGAACTTGAAGCTCTCAACCCTCTCGACATCAGCACTGTTGATGTAAGCCCAAGTGTGTGCACCGCCCTCCTTCCTGAAGTCAATGACCAGCTCGACTGTTTTGCTGACATTTTTCTGTCTGTCAACTGAAAAGACAGAAACGCAGTATATGGGAGTACCAATTCTCCCTCACCCCTCCAAGTCACAGGTCATCTTAACTTGGGAATAGTTCATCATTCCTTCATTGTCATTGGGTTAAGATCCTGGAGTTCCCCACTAATAGCACTGCAAGAGCTAGAAAGTAGAAGCTAGAAAGTACCTTCACCAGAAAGTAAGTTTTTTCATTGCACCTGTGTGTACACATATTTGTGCATATGACAATAAACTTGACTTGACTTGACTTGACTTGACTTGACTTGACTTGACTTGACTTGACTTGCAGGCTCTTCCAGTTGAAGAGGGAAGTTCACCACCACCTTCTCAAGAGCAGCTGGGGATGCACAATAAATGTCAGTCATACCCATGTCCTGCAAAATGAATAGATATTCAAAGAATGTTCAACTTGCAGGATGTTTAAATTCCTGGTCATACAAGAACTAATAATAAAGGCATAGGTCACTACCACATATTTGGCAGGGCTGTGAAATGTCGGGAAGTTCCTCTGTATCGAATAACTGGAGTTTAAAAAAAATCCATCAAGCGTTTTCAAGCAAAAGAAATTGTGCTCTTCCTTGTTCCGAGAACTACTTGCTGATTGTCAAAAAAGCACGTAGCACCAGTCTCAACGACAGCTTCTATCCCACTGTTATAAGACTATTGAACAGTCCCCTTGTACAACAAGATGGACTCTTGACCTCACAATCTAACTCATCATGGCCTTGCACCTTATTGTCTGCCTTTCTCTGTAACTGTAACACTGTATTCTACATTCTGTTATTGCTTTTCCCTTGCGCTACCTCAAAGCGCAGATGTGATGATCTGTATGGATGGCATGCAAGACAAACTTTTTCACTGTATCTCGGTACATGCAACATTAATAAATCAATTTACCAATTTTACTGATTTACCAAAATCAAGTGAACTTTTATGTTAATATTAGCTTTCCTATGCCACCGAGGGAGATCATAGAACGAAAGGGCAATATGAGGAAATACTGTAGTGGAGCAATAGAATGTTGCAATTCCACAGCGATCGTGTAATTGTATCTGCATGCTTCAAAGGGAGCTGCCTACTTAGCTAACTGCCATCTGAAAGATGAGAGTTGAAGCTTTGCAAGATGGAAATGGCTTTTCTATGACCCCTAAAGCATTGATTTGGCTCTCTTCCCAGTCAACTGTCAAGCAACTTTTGCAGCTCCTTTGCACTCTTTTGCTTAGAGTCTCTGTGCTTGACGATGTGTGCATAATTTTGAGTAAAACCTCAAGGTGGATGTTGCAATTTTCCCTGCTGGTGTAAAGCATCTACAGGAGGCGCTCCCTCAAGAAGGTGGCATCTATCGTCAAGGATCCCCACCATCCAGGCCATGCGCTGCTCCCATCAGGCAGAAAATACAGAAGCCTGAAGTCCCACACCACCAGGTTCAGGAACAATTAGCTTCCAACAACCATCAGGTTCTTGAACCGACCTACACAACCCGAATCCTACCTCAGAAGCGGAACGCTAGTGACCACCTCTTGCACTACCATGGACTTGTGTGGGTTTTTGTTTGAACTAATGACTTGTTTTGCACAGCCTTTTTCTTCACTATCTTGTATAAATTATGTACAATTTATGTTCTGTGGGTTGTCTGATCCAACATGCCTGTGATGCTGCTGCAAGCAAGTTCCTCATTGTTCCTGTAACTCACCGTACTTGTGCACATGACAATCAACTTAACTTCAACTTGAACTTGAAAGCTGGACACATTTTACAACCAGGTTCAGCCCAGACTGGACACTCCAGCCTGTGTCTTTGACCTCAGCCACCAACGTTAAACAAAGCCACTGTGTATTCAACTCCACTTCCAGAATCACTGTTGTTTCCCTCAGAAGAATCAGACTTACAAATGTGGTTAGGTAGGAAGTCTTAGAATATTGGCCCAGTGATCAGATGGACTGTCATTATCCATCCATCCAGGATGTGTGGTGGGACTAGCAGGGGAAATTGAAGAGGTCTTAGCCCTCCCTCCAGATTCATAAATTCATAGAGTTGTACAGCATGGAAACAGGCCCTTCAGCCCAACTCGTCCATGCCGACCAAGATGGCTATCTACACTATTCCCATTTGCTTGCATTTGACCCCTATCCCTCTAAACCTTCCCTATCCATTTATATATCTCCAAATGTCCTTTATCTGCTGTAATTGTACCTGCCTCTACCACTTCCTCTGGCAGCTCGTCCCATCTACGCACCACGCTCTGTGTGAAAAACTTGCCCCTCATGTTCCCTTTAAATACTGCCCCTCTCACCCTCAACCTATGATCTCTGGTTTTAGACTCTCCTACCATGGGGAAAATATTGTGACTATCTATCCTATCTCTGCCCCTCATAATTTTCAATTTCAAGTTTATTGTCGTAAGCGTACATACAGTACATAGGGTATAAATGCCACGAAAATCAGCTTTTTGCAGAGGCAGCACAGTACATTGCAAACCTGGCAAACATAAGTTAATATAAACTTAAATAACATAAATTACACATAATTTCTACAACAAAATAAACACAACAACATCACTGCAGGTTGAGAGAGAGGAAGTATAGCCTGAGGTAGTGTTACGGTTTTGCGGGTCGGGTCAAGAACCTGACAGCAGTGGGGAAGAAGCTGTTGTTGAACCTTGAGGTGTGGGTCTTCAGGCTCCTGTGCAAGTTACCTGTGCTAGTAGTCAGAGCTTGGGAGTTGCTACTGCAGAGACCTTGGTGAGTTTGCACGAAAAACACCATTGGGTTACAATGATTGCAATGATTGCTTACAATGATTTTATTGTCAAGCAGTGTGTTGTTATACAGAGTGTGATGTGTTTTTAAACATGATCCCTTCTCTATGCATGTTCATCTTGTGATCTCATTGGCTGGGAGGATCAAGCTTCATAACAACATCACACTTCCACAGGCATTCATTATGCCAAGTAAAAGTCTAAACCACGTCTTAAAATCTCAACCTGTAAATAGAACATAGAACAGTACAATGTTGTGCCGACATAGCTAATCCCTCCTGCCTACAGAATGCCCATATCCCTCTATTCTCCTCTCATTCATGTGCCCATCCAAGCCTTTCTTGAAAGCCCCCAATGAGTTTGCCTCCACCACCCTATCAGGCAATGCATTCCAGGCATCCACTACTCTCTCAGTAAAAAACGTACCCCTCACATCTGTTCTGAACCTACCCCCTCTCACCTTAAATGAATGCCCTAATAGTTTACGCGTAGCAAATATCTGTGCATATATAATGAAGTTAGACCAACAGCTCCGAAAGTCACAACCCCAGTGATGTTGTGGAAGTCTATCAGCTCAATAAAATGTAATCCAGTGAAGCGTGAACATTGGAAGAGATGTGTTGCTAAGAAACACTGACTGGAAGCAGACTTCATCAAAAAGCATGTGAAATGGTCGGTAGTAAACTAAATGACTTCAGGAAAAACAAACGCAACGGTTACAGTTTTAAAAATGTATTTGGCTTGACTTGTGCATAATTCTTGTCTGTCTAATCTATGAACAATGGGGCTTTGGCTCAGAATATCCCAGGCAATCGTTCTGTATTCCTGGAATGGACACTGAGTTGTACTTGGAAGACACTCTGTCCTGGGCCCAACACATTGATGCAATCACAAAGAAGGCATGCTAGCAGCTCTACTTCATTAGGAGTTTGAGGAGATTTAGTATGTCATCAAAGACTCTTACAAATTTCCGTAGATGTGTGATGGAGAGCATCCTGACTGGTTGCATCACCGCCTGGTATGGAGGCTCCAATGCTCAGGATCGAAAGAGGCTGCAGAGGGTTGTAGGCTCAGCCAGCTCCAGCACAGGCCCAACCCTCCCCACCATCGAGGACATCTTCAAGAGGTGGCACCTCAAGAAGGCAGCATCTATCATTAAGGACCCTCACCATCCGGGACATGCCCTCTTCTCGGTATTACCATCAGGGAGGAGGTACAGGAGCCTGAAGACCCAAACGCAATGATTCAGTAACAGCTTCTTCCCCTCCGCCATCAGATTTCTGAACGATCCATGAACCCATGAACACTACCTTATTATTCCTTTCTTTGCATTCTTTATTTATTTTTGCTATTTATAGATGTTTATGTCTTTGCACGGTACCATGGCCACAAAACAACAAATTTCACGTCATATGTCAGTGATAATAAATCTGATTCTGATTCTAATTCTGGAAGGGAAGATGGTAGAGGCAGATGCAATAGCAACATTTAAGGGGCATTTTGACAGACACATGAACAGGAAGGGAATAGAGGGATATGGACCATGTGCAGGCAGATGGGATTAGTTAGATTGGAATCATGGTCAGCACAGACATGGTGGGCCGAAGGGCCTGTTCCTGCACTGTAAATAAGATTAAGATAAGATTTATTTATTAGTCACATGTACGTCGAAACACACAGTGAAATACATCTTCTGTGTAGTGTTCTGGGGGCAGCCCACAATTGTCGCCACACTTCCGGTGCCAACATAGCATGCCCACAGCTTCCTAACCCTTACGTCTTTGGAACATGGGAGGAAACCGAGCACTCAGAGGAAACCCACGCAGACACGGGGAGAACGTACAAACTCCTTACAGACAGTGGCCGGAATTGAACACGGGTCGCTGGCACTGTAATAGCATTACGTTAATCGCTGCGCTACTATGTTCCATGTCCTCACTGATTTCTCTGTTCCTCCTCCACTTTGATTTGGATCAGCACCTTCAAGACACAGGGTCAGCCACACTCTAGGATGAGGTCCAAGCGATGGCTCTTGCAGTGTGATTCCAGACCATGAGCATCAGCACATTCTTGGTTGATGACTGGCTTCCATCCTCGCCTGACTCGTTTACCTTCTCAACTTCCCAGCAGATGTCATTGGGTGGACAGTGGCGAACCGACAACAAAATTAATTTCCAGTTTTACAACACCTGAAATGGAGCAGAAAGTGGCCCCAGTTTTTTCATGGAAGATTCATCACAAATTATTGACAATGAATCAGATATTAGGCCAGGTGAGCAAAAACCTGATCATGAGGATTGGTCTTAAGGGACATCTTAAAGGAAGAAATGAGGCAGAGGGCATTGAATTAGAATATAGAACAAAAAAGAGTACAGCACAGGAACAGGCCCATCAGCCTACGATATCGTGCTAAGCTAATTGAGCTAATAGCACCTAATCCCTTCTGTTTGCATGTGGTCCATATCCCTCCATTCTCTGCATATTCATGTCCCTATCTAAGAGCCTCTTAAATGTCCCTATCACTTCTGCGTCCACCACCACCCTAGGCAGCGCATTCCAGGCACCCACCACTCCCTGTGTAAAAAAAAACTTGCCCCGCACATCTCCTTTGAACTTTCCCCCTCTCACCTTAAAAACATGCCCTCTAGTATTAAACATTTCAACCCTGGGAAAAAGATACCGGCTGTCTACCCTATCTAAGTCTCTCATAATATTATAAACGTCTATCAGGTCTTCCCTCAGCCTCCGCCGCTCCAGAGAAAACAACCCAAGTTTGTCCAACCTCTCCTTATAGCACTAATCCAGGCAGCATCCTGGTGAACCTCTTCTGCATCCTCTCCACAGCCTCCACATCCTTCCTGTAATGGGGGCGACCAGAATTAGAAACATAAAATGCTGGAGATTCTCAGCAGGTCAGGCAGCATCTGTGGAAAGAGAAACAGGGCGAATGTTTCAGGTCACAGATCTCTCATCAGATCTGAACGAGAAAACAGTCAATTGCAGAGAGAGTGAGAGAGAGATGGATAAGACAAAGAGAATATACCCAGGGTCGCCTTGGTGATATGTTTTTTACAAAGCCAGCTGGTTAATCAGTTAATGACGTCAGTTGGACAGAGAGAGAACAAGCAAAAGGACACTTAAAGAATGTGAAATGCATGTCAGAGTTGTTGCAGAGAAATGAAACTAAAAGAATGCTGGTAATATCCAGTAGATCATGCAGGGTCTGTGGAGAGAGTTAATATTACAGATGGATTATTTTACAGCAGAACTGACCCATTTGCAAGAGAAAGTGAGTTCCCTGGTATTGTTGAATTCAGCATTGAATCCCAAATCGTATTTACTTACTTAGGCATCTGAGGAGATTTGGCTTGTCCATGAGGATTCTCTCAGACCTCCACAGATGCACTGCAGAAAGTAACCTGATAGGTTGCATCTCAGCCTGGTATGGCAACTGCTCTGCTCTGGACCAACAGATCCTGCAGAGGGTGGTAAACGCAGCCCAGTCTGTCACAGGCTCGTCACGCCCTTCCATCCAGTCCGTCTACATGATGTGTTGCTTCAGGAAGGTTAACGGTATCGTTAAGGATGCGCGCCACCCCTGGCCATTCCCTTTTCTCTCTTCTACCTTTGAGGAGATACAGGAGCTTGAAAGCCCAGATGACCAGACTCAAGAACAGCTTCTTCCCCATGCTGTCAGACTTCTGGACCAATCACCTCTTTCACACCCCCTTCCTGGTGGTGCTGCCACATTCTCAAACCCTTAATTCTACCTCTTCTGTTATTGTCACTTTAGCATTTTTTTTGCAACACCATACTTTGCACCATTCTGCTGTTTTATGCTCGTTGCTGTATTTATTGTTCGATTTATTATCACCATGTGCACTGTTTACTCTGTGACCTTCATGCGAGCAAGGAATTTCATTGCACCCTGGTGCATCTGACAATAGACTAGTGTGAATCTGAAGTGTGGAACATGTAATTAAACCTCATGTCTGCAGATCAATAATCCAGGTTTCCAAGTGCTACTGCAGGAATAAACAGGAACCCCAGGAATACACAGGAAATTTTACCCAGAAGTAACTTCCATGATTAAATTTTATATCCTGACAAGAACATTATTCCATGTCTGAAAGGCGATTTATGGCAAATAGTCAATTTATTGCACATTAAATGAATGAGCAAACATTTAGCAATAATATAATGCAACATTAGATACTCCACAATAAAACCTCCTGAAGGAAAAACAATAAATGAAAGCAAACTCTGTGCAGTTAAAGGTACGATAACACCAGTGCAGAGACTGAACATAGAACATAGAACACTGCAGAACTGTACGGGTCCTTTGCCCACAATGTTGTGTCGACATTTTATCCTGCTCTAAGATCTATCTAACCCTTCCCTCCCACATAGCCCCCTATTTTCCTATCATTCATGTGTCTACCTGAGTCTCTTAAATGTCCCTAATGTATCTGCCTCCACAACATCTGCCGGCAGTGCGTTCCACGCACCCACCACTCTCTATGTAAAAAACTTACCCCTGACATCCCCCTTATACCTTCCTCTAATCACCTTAAAGTTATGTCCCCTCCTGTTAGCCATTGTCGCACTGGGAAAAAGTCTCGACTGTCCACTTGACTTATGCCTCTTAACATCTTGTACACGTCTATCAAGTCACCTCTCATCCTTCTTCTCTCCAAAGAGAAAAGCCCTAGCTCACTCAACCTATCCTCATAAGACATGCTCTCTAATCCAGGCAGCATCCTGGTAAATCTCCTCTGCACCCTCTCCAAAGCTTCCACATCCATACTTTGTGTATGGACTGTGCTGAATCTTGTTGAGAAGTCAGCTCCAGCTGACAAGTGATAACTAAACGCAGGTGGAGCAGAGTCTGCCCCCTTCTCCTGACTACACGGGGATGTTCAATGACCCTCAAGGGGACTGCTATCTATTTAACACATCAACAGCCCAGGGAAAAAAATACCTCTGCCCATTCAGTCGCTAAAACTAATATGCTTCAAAAATAGCAGGACAAGCTGAATGAGACAAGTGAGTGTCTATAACTACATTCGCTGCGTTCAAAATGAGAAAGTAGTTCTAAATCATGCACCAGCCAAAACTTTTAAGAGATTATTATCAAGGAAATTAATCATCATACTCTGACTCAGTACAAGTGAGTCTGAAGTCCCTCACCTGATTCTGAAAATAAAGAAAAATCACTTCCTCCTTTGTTACCACCCAAAATCAAGAATTTTTCTTTGGTTATTTTATAAGATAAGATAAGATAAGATATCTTTATTAGTCACATGTAAAACACACAGTGAAGTGCATCTTTTGCATAGAGTGTTCTGGGGGCAGCCCACAGGTGTCGCCCTGCTTCTGGCGCCAACATAGCATGCCCACAACTTCCTAACCCGTACGTCTTTGGAATGTGGGAGGAAACCGGAGCACCCGGAGGAAACCCACGCAGACACAGGGAGAATGTACAAACTCCTTACAGACAGCGGCTGGAATTGAACCCGGGATTGCTGGCACTATAAAGCGTTACGCTAACCCCTATACTACCGTACTGTATCATTTCCAGGATGGGAATGTCAGGGGCAATGTTATTGCTGACCCTACTTGTCCCTGAGCTGTGGAGGAAGCTAAGAATCTACCACAGTGGAAACACAAGGAACTGCAGATGCTGCAATCTGGAGCAACAAAATGGGTCCACATGAAGGGTCTCAACTGTCCATTTCCCTCCACAGACGCTGCCTGACCCACTGAGTTCCTCCAGCACTTTGTCTATTGTTCCGATCTAGCACAGTGGTTCGTCTGGAGACACGTATTGACCACACTGGGTAAGGATGGCAAATTTACTTTCCTAATGACATGTGACCAGATTGCTTTTGATAACAATACCATAGTTCCCTGCCTACTGTTGGAATCAGAATCAGATTATCACTGACTTATATGACATAAAATTTGCTGTTTTGTGGCAGCAGTACTGTGCAAACACATAAAATTGCTATAAATTACAAAACTAAATAACTAGTGCAAAATAAGGAATAATGAGGTGGTGTTCGGGGGTTCATGGACCATTCAGAAGTCTGACGGCGGAGGGGAAGAAGCTGTTCCTGAATCGTTGAGTGTGGGTCTTCAGGCTCCTGTACCTCCTCCCTGATGGTAGTAATGAGAAGAGGGCATGTCCTGGATAGTGAGGGTCCTTAGTGATGGATGCCACCTTCTTGAGGCACCTCCTCTTGAAGATGTCCATGATGGTGTTATTGAGTCTAAATTTAATTTGGGGTTTTACTTAATGACTCAATTAAATTCCCTGCCTCCCCAGTATGGTTCAAGCTCAAGGCTTCTCGAAGTTAGCTCTCTAACTGAGCCATTATACTTCCATACCTCATGAGGAGTTCACATCAGAGGCTGCAAATCACCACACTGAAATAATAACCGCTAAAGAAAATTGTCTCCTCTCTAAATTGCTGATGCAAAATAAGACAGGCAGAAAAGTTTAAATAAGGGAATTCTAGAGTTTGTTACGCTGTGTATTATTTTGCATCAGCAGCTTAGAGAGGAACAAAATAGGCCAAAGCAAATATTTTAGAGATTATTATTTCAGTGCGGTGAGCTACAAACTGTGATATGATCCCTAATTACCAGGAGAGATTGAAATTGCACAGACTGCTTTGACAGTCTCCAGTTCTTGAAATAACAAGGCTTGATTACAATTACACCTGAGAATGAGTGAGTGTCTGTCTGATACCTGAGGGTAATACTGCTGGGCTGCTGTTATGGAAGATTGCTAGCTCAGCAATAATGCCAAAACCTTATTGTATTTCAGCAGATCTCTGAGTCAATCTCATGCCTGACCTCTCTACCTTGTGACCTTGCACCTTATTGTCTTCTTGCACTGCATTTTCTCTGTAGCTGTGACACTTTACTCTGTACTGTTATTGTTTTTACCTGTACTACCTCAATGCACTCTGTACTAACTCAATGTAACTGCACTGTGCAATGAATTGACCTGTACGATCGCTATGCAAGACAAGTTTTTCACTGTACCTCGGTACAAGTGACAATAATAAACCAATACCAATACTGACAAAAATGTGATATCCTATTGGCCTTCCAACACAGCCAGATGTCCGTAAGGGAATGCTGCTGACTGGCACATTCCAGGCTGCAGGAGCAACACACGCTAAATGCCGGAGGAACTCAGCAGGTCAGGCAGCATCTATGGAGGGAAATGAACGATCGACGTTTCGGGCTGAGACCCTTCATCAGGACCGGAAAGAAATTGGGCAGAAGCCAGAAGAAAGAGGTGGGGAACAACACCTCATATTCTGTCTTGGTGGTCTCCAACCTGACAGCATCAACATCAATTTCTCTCACTTCTGGTAACCACTCCCCCCCCCCCTGTTCCCCCCCCTTTTAGTTTTCCCTTGTCCCTCTGTCCCCTTTACCCCTTCTCCTTCCCCTCCCCCACCCGCAAGACCTGCTCATCACCCACACCTTCCTCCTCTGGTTCCCCACCTCCCCTTTATTCCATGGTCCACTGTCCTCTCCTATCAGCTTCCATCTCGTTCAGCCCTTTGCCTCTCCCACCAATCAACTCCTAGCTCCTCACATCAATCCTGCTTCCTACCCCTCCCCCACCTACCTACTTTCCCCCCTCAACTGAACTCACCTATCACCTGCTCCTCCCCCTCCCCCCACCTTCTTATTCTGGCTTCTGCCCTCTTCATTTCCAGTCCTGATGAAGGGTCTCGGTCCGAAACATTGACTGTCCATTTCCTTTCATAGACACTGCCTGACCTGCTGAGTTCCTCCAACATTTTGTGTGTGTTGCTCCAGATTTTCAGCATCTGCAGTCTCTCTTGTGTCTCTAGGCTGTGGGAATACGTGCTGAAGGATGTATTGAAGCTCGGTGTACCAATGCAAAGGCTCTGTGAGAAAAGAGCACAGTCTGGGCTCCTTCTGATACCGCACATGGAGGGGCTGAGTCGGGTGGGGAAGACCCGCAAACATTGAAAGGGTGCATCACTCCATGGGGCCACATTACTAGCAATGGTGCTATGGTTTAGAAAAAAGTGTTAACACTACTAAATGCATTGACAAAATGACACTAAGAATGTAAGACACAAGAGGGACTGCAGATACTGAAATCTGAAGCAACACACGCAAAATGCTGGAGGAACTCAGCAGGTCGGGCAGCATCTATGGAGGGAAATAAACAGTCGACGTTTTGGGTCGACACTCTGCATCAGAACTAAGAATGTAAAAAGTTTTTACACTGTTTTTCTTTCTGTCTATATATTTTATTATGAATAAAGTTTATTTTTGAAATGAAATGTAAATGTGACGTCTACTTAGCTACCTTCTTAGTTATTTGGGTTCAATAAGAAATTATGGATTTAGAAATCTGAAATTAAATGGTGGAATTGTTCAGGAGCTGTGGACTATTAATAATTTAGACTGACGATCTTATCAATTTTCCCAGTCTACTCATTCACTCAAACTAACCCCCTTCTGAACTTTCAGCACTCTGCTCACTACCTCCCTTCAACTATTCGGTTCTTGAACCAACCGGCAAAACCCTAATCACTATGGTTTAGCAACACTATGACCACTTTGGTCACTTTGCACTAAAATGGATTTGGTTTTTTTGGTTCTACTTGCATTCTTTCTTGTAAAAGTTATGTATAATTTGTGTTTAATTGATGTTTTTCTTGTGAATGCTGCTTATTTAATGCTCTGTGCTTGTGATGTTGCTGTAGGAGAGTTTATCATTGCACCTGTGCACACATGTACTTGTGCATATCGGCAATAAACCTGACTGATTTTGACTAAGAAATAAGAAATGTCATTGACCTGAAATGTTAACTGTTCTTCTCTCTCCATAGATGCCACCTGAGTGGCTGAGTTTTTCATAATATTCTGTTTTTACAGCCTACACGCAGTTGAATTCTTAAGCAAGTTCCAGTCACCATTCTACACCATGTGACTCTTCTATCCAGTAGAGTCAATAGGTAAGCTACACCATTAGAGTACTAACAAATTGAAATTACTGCCACAATGAAGCACAGCAACCTGCTTGTGCACTGCGGTCTCCCACAAGCAACAATGATGGTGGTACTGCGGTGCAGGCAATACATCTGCTGCCTCACAGCTCCAGTGACTCAAGATTGATCCTCACATCTGGTGCTGTCTGTGTGGAGTTTGCACATCCTCCCTGTGACTGTTTGGGTTTCCTCCCACATCCTCATGACACGCTGGCCGGTTGGTTAATTGGCCTCGAGTCTGTAGGTGAGTGTAATGATTTTGGTAGAATCCGGGTGGGGGCAGTTTATTAGAAGAGGGAGAATAAAATGGGATTTGGGTAAAAGGGGTGTTTGATGGTTGGTAGAGATTTGTTGGGTCAAAAGACCTGTTTCCATGCTGTATGATGATCAGATGCTCTGCCTTATAGATGTAGATATGGGGTAACATTTGGATAAGACCTCTGTACTTCTTCCAGATAGTGCCAAGGGATCTTCCTCACTCACCTGTGGGGACAGATAGCACATTGATTTAAGTTTAATCTCTGAAAAATGACGTTAGGGTTAGGAAGTTGTGGGCGTGCTATGTTGGCACCGGAAGCGTGGCGACACTTGCGGGCTGGCCCAGAACACTCTATGCAAAAAGATGCATTTCACTGTGTATTTTGATGTACATGTGACTAGTAACAATATCTTATGTTATATCTTATAGTAATAGCAATGGAGTGTCGGCCTAGAGTACACACTCAGGTGACTTGGTGGGACTTAAACCAAAAAGGTTCTGATCAGCACATCACTGAGATAGCAACTGAAACACAGCTGACACCAAAGAACATGTTCAAACTGGTTGATGGGGAAAACCCATGAGACACAAGAGAGACTGCAGATGCTGGAAATCTGGAGCCAGTCTCTACCCAAAAGGGTCTCAACCTGAAATGTCGACTGTCCATTTCTCTCCGTGGATGCTGCCTGGCCCGCTGAGTTCCTCCAGCATCTTGTTTGTTAAACCAAACATGAGAGCAGATGAATGCTAAATACTCAAACAACAGTGATTTTGTAATGGCCTCTGATACAGTGAGATCTTCCCCCCTTTACACTGCAAGGTGAGTGTCACAGGGCTGTCAGTTGAGGTTATACAGTTGATAGAAATCATTAGTGAAGCCCTTGAGGGGTGATTTAATGTTGTGGTTAATACACCGGATTGGAACCTGCAGTGCCTTGGACGATCTGAATCCCAACACCCTACATCAGCTGGGAGGTTAAATTCCAGTGAATTTATTTCATAATAGTAACCATGAAATCTAATCTGGTTCCTTATCTAATGTATTTGCAACCCAGAGCATCAATGTGGCTGACTCACCTGCTCTCTGAAGTGAACTAGCAAGTTGTTCAGTTCAAGAGGAAATCAGAAGTGGGCTTAAATTCTGACTGTCAGTGATGTCCACATTGCACAATGGATAGAGAGGGGAAAAAGTGCCCTTTTTGGTAGCTGACTAAATATGTTAATGAGTTTATATTATTTAAGTATTTATCTAATACCAAACATATACGTAGTTGAGTGAGCTGGGGCTTTTGTCTTTGGAGAGAAGGAGGATGAGAGGTGATTTGATAGAGGTGCACAAAATGATAAGAGGCATAGATCAAGTGGACAGTCAGAGACTTTTTCCCAGGGTGACAATGGCTAACACCAGGGGTCATAATTTTAAAGTGATTAGAGGAAGGTATAAGGGGGATGTCAGGTGTAAGTTTTTTACACAGAGAGTGGTCGGTGCGTGGAACGCACTGCCTGCAGAGGTTATGGGGGCAGATACATTAGGGAGATTTAAGACATTCTTATATAGACACATAAATGATAGAGAAATGGAGGGCTATGTGGGAGGGAAGGGTTAGATAGATCTTAGAGCAGGATAAAATGTCGGCAAAACATTGTGGGCCGAAGGGCCTGTACTGTGCTGTAGTGTTCTATGTTCTACATGTACCAAAGACTATAGATTTATGTTCACTGTTACAATATGATCAGGCATAGCCACCATCTTGAGCAGAGCAAGGTCCCACAGTCAACAATGCAATGAGTGACCCAAGAGACTGCAGATGCTGGAATCTGGAACAACACCAAGATGGAAGGAGGTGAGGCTGGGAGGTGATGGGTGGAGGGGACAAAGAGCTTTCCCCACTCCTCCATCTGCCTATCACCACTCCTCACCTGGATCCACCTATCGCCTGCCAGCTCTTGCTCCACCCCTTCCCTCCACCTCTTTATACTGGCTACCTCCCCTCTATCTTTCAGTCCAGATGAAGGGTCCTGACCCGAAACATCGACTGTCCATTTCCCTCCACATATGCTGCCTGGCCTGCTGAGTTCTGCCGGCATCTTGTGTGCTGAATGAAATGAGTGGCTCGTTAATTTATTGATAGTCGAGGGCTAAACAATAGGGAAGTAGATGGTTCTCCTTCGAACTTAGGCATGGGTTCTCATCAAAGGGGAGTTTAGTGTCCTACCTAGAAGACAGTAGCGCACACCCTCACTACTTCACCAAGGTATTAGCCTGGAAGATGTTCTGGAGAGCGGCAGAAGTCCTATCATTCAGCCACTTCTGACAAGGTTGTCTGCTGGAGAGAGGAAATGACACTTAAACCAGTTAGACGTATTTATTCCCAGCTATCATAAATTATGATGTCCCAGTGGGGTAGACGGCCCTCCAATGCCAAATCAGGAGGCTTCTACATTGAGCATGAAGGTTAGTGACATTGTTTGTGGTATAGCAGTTTACAGTTTTCCATAACTTGCTGTGTTCTGTGCACTGGGAGTAGAATACTTGTTTGAGGCTTTCCACAACCTGCTTAACATTCCAAAACACTGCATGCCATGGTGACAATTTTGTAATCCATCACCAATTGTTTACCTAGTGTTTTTGCAAAGCACAGATGCCTCTCTTTCAGAAAATGGACAAGACGCGATTCTTTCACTGGGACTCATGCTGATATCTGTAGTTTTCATCCAGGAACAATTGGACCATTGTTTCACAATCAATAATGGTGATTCATCTGGGCAAGACTTATTTTTATCTGCTTCATAGCAAACCTTTGACAGGTGGAGCACCCAGAGGGATGTGTGTGTGGTGAGGTTTCTTTTAAAGCCATCTCAGTGGTTGTCAATCATGGATCAGTCAGCAGCATACCTCCACTTGAGTTAGCTAGTGGTATCAGGTTTGAATCCAGGAACCTGCATATTAAGTTGCCTTAAGTTAAGGAGAAATGGTTGCTGCTTTTTGATTCAGATGGGACATTAAAAATCCCTTGCATTATTTTAGAAAGATACATAGATAGATATCTTTATTAGTCATATGTACATCACTACACACAGTGAAATGCGTCTTTTGCATAGAGTGTTCTGGGGGCAGCCCGCAAGTGTCACCACGTTTCCGGCACCAACATAGCACGCCCACAACTTCCGAACCCGTATGTCTTTAGGATGTGGGAGGAAACCGGAGCACCCGGAGGAAACCCACGCAGACATGGAGAGAGTGTACAAACTCCTTACAGACAGTGGCCAGAATTGAACCCGGGTCGCTGGCGCTGTAAAGCGTTACGCTAACCGCTACACTTTTGAAAGACATTGTGGTAATTCTCATCCAGCCATATGGAAATTGGATAGTCCATTGAAGTACTTCTGTGTGGCCCGCAATTCATCTTCCAAACTGGGAGCTTAAATTGAGTGGCACAATATACACGATTTTCCTTCTACACCCACCTCAAATTTGAAACTCCACCCCCTACCCTTAGGTTTCTCTTCCTTTCGTCTTCCATGTGAAGTGTATTGGTATTGGTTTATTATGGTCACTTGTACCGAGGTACAGTGAAAAGCTTGTCTTACAAACCGATCGTACAGGTCAATTCATTACACAGTGCAGTTACATTGAGTTAGTACAGAGTGCATTGATGTAGTACAGGTAAAAACAATAACAGTACAGAGTAAAGTGTCACAGCTACAGAGAAAGTGCAGTGCAATAAGGTGCAAGGTCACAACAAGATTGATCGTGAGGTCAGAGTCCATCTCATTGTATAAGGGAACCATTCAATAGTCTTATCACAGTGGGGTAGAAGCTGTCCTTAAGTCTGGTGGTACGTGCCCTCAGGCTCCTGTATCTTCTACCTGATGGAAGAAGAGAGAATGTCCCGGGTGGGTGGGGTCTTTGATTATGCTGGCTGCTTCACCAAGACAGCGAGAGGTAAAGACAGAGTCCAAGGAGGGGAGGCTGGTGTCCGTGATGCGCTGCAACCCTCTGCAGCTTCTTGCGGTCCTGGGTGAAGCAGCTGCCATACCAAGCCGTGATACCTCCAGATAGGATGCTTCCTATGGTGCATCAGTAAAAGCTGGTGAGAGTCAAAGGGGACAATCCAAATCTCTTTAGCCTCCTGAGGAAGTAGAGGCGGTGGTGAGCTTTCTTGGCCATGGCATCAACGTGATTTGACCAGGACAGGCCGTTGGTAATGTTCACTCCCAAGAACTTGAAGCTCTCAACCCTCTCGACCTCAGCACCATTGATGTAGACAGGTGCATGTACACCGCCCCCTTTCCTGACGTCAATGACCAGCTCTTTTGTTTTGTTGACCTTGAGGGAAAGGTTGTTGTCATGACACCATTCCACTAAGGTCTCTATCTCCTTCCTGTACTCCGACTCATCGCTGTTTGAGATACGGCCTACAACGGTGGTATCATCTGCAAACTTGTAGATGGAGTTAGAGCAGAATCTGGCCACACAGTCATGAGTGTATCGGGAGTAGAGTAGAGGGCTGAGGACGCAGCCTTGTGGGGCACTCGTGTTGAGAATAATCGTGTCGGAGGTATTGCTGCCTATCCTCACTGACTGCGGTCTGTTTGTTAGAAAGTCAAGGATCCAGTTACAGAGGGAGGTGTTGAGTCCTAGGTCTCAGAGTTTGGTGACAAGCTTGCTTGGAATTATTGTATTGAAAGCAGATCTGTAATAAATAAACAATAGTCTAATGTATATGTATTTACTGTCCAGATGCTCCAGAGCTGAGTGTAGGGCCAGGGAGATGGCATCCGCTGTAGACCTGTTTCGCCAATAGGCGAATTGCAATGGGTCCAGGTTGTCTGGTAGGCTGGAGCTGATGCGTGCCATGACCAACCTCTCAAAGCACTTCATGATGGTGGATGTCAGAGCCACTGGTTGGTAGTCATTAAGGCATGTTACCTTGCTTTTCTTTGGTACTGGGATGATAGTGAAGCAAGTACTTCCACGACATGGGTTCGATCCTGACCTCCGCCACTGTCTGTGTTGGAGTTTGCACATTTTCTCAGGTGTTACAGTCTCCTCCCACATCCCAAGGACGTGCTTGCTGGAATGTCAGTTAGTTACCGTGAATTATCCCTGGTGTAAGTGAGTGAGAGGAGCATGTGACTGAGAATAGGTTACCGGGAACTAAGTGGGGAATGGAATTGATGGGATTGCTCTGAGACACAGGTTCAATAAGCTGCATGGATTCCTTCTACGTTAGGGTGGCAAGAAGCGCGGCTAGAGGAGCTGCTGCCTCACAGCGCCAGAGACCCAGGTTCAATCCCGACCTTGGGTGGAGTTTGTACATTCTCCCCGTGACTGCGTGGGTTTCCTCCGGGTGCTCTGGTTTCCTCCCACATTCCAATGTCATGCAGGGAGGTAGGTTAATTGGTTACTGTTAGCTCCTCCTAGTGTGCAAGTGTGTGGTAGAATCTGGTGGGGGGGGTCGATGAGAATGTGAGGAGAATAAAAAATAAGATGAATATATTTACTGTTTAGGGGTAAAGTGTAAACAAGGCTCTCACCGTGAGTTTTCCTGAAGTAACAAGGCTACATGACCGATTGTACTGAGCGCAGGGAAAACACAACACATTGAATCTCACTCAGAGTGTTGACACTTCTGTCAAGCCACACTCAGGAGTGCCATGTGAGGCCATTAGAGCCTCGTTGTGCTGTTGATGGGGGTGTGGAGCATGTGAGTGCAAATACATGGGCTGAAGTGCTTAAGCAGCTGGTTTGAAAGCCCCGGCAAGTTTGATGCATCAGTCCAACCGACAATGACTCAGCCAGCTCCATCATGGGCACAACCCTCCCCAGCATCGAGGAAATCTTCAAGAGGCGGTGCCTCAAGAAGGTGGCATCCATCACTAAGGACCCTCACTATCCGGGACATGCCCTCTTCTCGTTACTATCATCAGGCAGGAAGTACAGGAGCCTGAAGACCCAAACTCAACGACTCAGGAACAACTTCTTCCCCTCTGCCATCAGATTTCTGAATGGTCCATGAACCCATGAACACTACCTTGTTATTCCTTTTTTGCACTATTTATTTATTTTTGTAATTTAGAGATTTTAATATCTTTGCACTGTACTGTTACCACAAAACAACACGTTTCACGTCATATGTCAGTGATAATAACCTGATTCTGATTCTGATTCTGAAGCAAGAAGACTGCTAAACAGCATATGAGTTGGCAGAGAGCGAATATAGAACATAGAGCATGGAACAGTACAGCACAGGAACAGGCCCTTCGGCCCACCATATCTGTGCTGACCATGATGCCAATCTAACCAATCCGATCTGCCTGTGCGTGCTTTATATCGCTCCGTTCCTTGCCTGATCACGTGCCTGTGCAGGTGCGTCTTAATCGTTATTTTCATATCTGCTTTCACCACCTGACCTGGCAGCACACTCCCGGCGCTTACCACTCTCACATTGGTGAGATAGATGGCATTTTATAACACTTCGATGATTTCACAGTCATCATTGGTGACACAAGCTTTTTATCATTCCAAATTTATTTAATACCTTGAATTTAAGTTTCTTGCATGGGATTCAAACATCCCTCCAGCTCAACATCCCAGTAACTGATGGTTGCCTAACTTAACCACAATGCTACCATAGCCTGTGTGGCTTTCTGTACGTTGCAAAGTGCTTCACAGATAATGAAACCTTTAGTAATATCGTCAATGGTCAAGCAGTGTTCAAGTTACCTGCTTATTCCTTTAATTAGCTTGCAAACATGGGCTCAGAACTTCAACAGATGCATTGTTGAAAGTATCCCAACCGGTTTAGGGCTGTTAAGAAGGCGTATGTTGTGTTCGCCCTCATTAGTTGGGTTATTGAGTTCAAGAGCCGAGAGGTGATGTTGCAGCCTGTACTGTGCTGTAATGTTCTATATTCTATGGTTGCATCACAGCCTGGTACAGCAATTCCAATGCACAGGAACGTAAGGGGCTGCAGAGAGTAGTGGGCACAGCCCAGTCCATCATGGGTACAGCTCTCCCCACCATTGACAGCATCTACAGGAGGTGCTGCCCCAAGAAGGTGGCATCTATCATCAGTGATCCCCACCATCCAGGTCATGCCCTCTTCTCTGGAGGTACAGAAGCCTGAAGTCCCACACCACCAGGTTCAGGAACAGCTACTTTCCTACAACTATCAGGTTCTTAAGCCGACCTGCACAACCCCAACCCTACCTCAGCAATGGAACACCATGGACCACCTCTTGCACTAACATGGACTTGTATCTGATTGTGTCTTTTTTTGCACGAAGGTCTTATTTTTATGCAGTCTCTTTTCTCTCTCTCTCTCTTCACTGTCTTGTATAGTTTATGTATAATTTATATTCTGTATGGTGTCTGTATCTACGTGCCTGTGATGCACATTTTTCATTACACTTCACCTCACCATACTTGTGTACATGACAATAAACTCGGCTTGAAGTATGTTTACATCCTTCCTGAAATAAGGAGACTAATACTGCATGAGGTACTCCAGATGTGGTCTCACCATTGTCATATGTAACAAAGCACCCCTACTTTTATATTTACGATAAACAATATCATTCTGTTAGCTTTCCTAATTACTTGCTATACCTGCCAACTAGCCTTCTGCAAATGATATACAAGGAAACTCAGATCTGTCAGCATCACAGAGCTCTGCAATTAACTGGGCAGAGCTTTTCATTGCTTGTTACAACAGCCAGCTGAGAAAGATTTTGGAAAAAGATGCTTCCTGTTTGTATCGTATTTATTTTTATAACTACATAAGTTAATTATAGCACAACCTGCCTCTCGTGACTGTTATTTGACTCCCAGTCTCAGGTGACACCACATTTAAAAGGGTTATTCCATTAGCTATACAAAGAAAAAATTCTGTGCAAATGGAAGAGGTTCAATAGATGACAACTTTAGATAGTGTAGATAGAGGGAAGATATTCTCATTGATGAGTAAAAGGACCAGGGGCACAGATTTAAGAACAAAAGAAATAAGTTCAGGATTAGGCCACTTGACTCTTTGAGCCTGTTCAGGATCTCAAGAGGCTGCAGAAGGTTGTAGACTCAGCCAGCTCCATTAAGGGCACAACCCTCCCCACCATGGAGAACATCTTCAAAAGGCAATGCCTCAAGAAGGCGGCATCCATCATTAGGGACCCTCACCATCCGGGACATGCCCTCTTCACGTTACTACCATCGGGGAGGAGGTACAGGAGCCTGAAGACCCACACTCAATGTTTCGGGAAGAGCTTCTTCCCCTCCGCCATCAGAGTTATGAACGGTCCATGAACCTATGAACACTACCTTGTTATTATTTTATTTTTGCACATTTATTTTATTTTGTAATCTATAGTAATTTTATGTTGTTGCACTGTACTGCTGCTGCAAAACAACAAATTTCACGTCATATTAGTCAGTGATAATAAATCTGATTCTGATTCTGATTCTCAGCTAATCATCAAACTGAATTAGTTTTAAGTTACAGAGAGGATGGGGGAATGATGGGCCGGACCATGGATGTATCTTTGAGAGGGTGAGGTCAGAGGTGTTGTGGGGATAAGTTGTCAATAAAGTAAACTGGTTGGCGGATTATTGGAGGCAGTTAGAAAGAAAAAAATGTACAAATAAAGGAATATAAAAGCTATGAAATAAACATACACACACCAGCTCTCTCTCTCTCAAACACACACACATGACACACACACACACACCACACACACACCATACACACACACCACACACACACACACACACACACACACACACACACACACACACACACACACACACACACACACACACACACACACACACACACAATAAATGAAGACAACAGCGACTGCAGAATCTAGAATCTAGAACAGAAACATAATTCTGGAAGAACTCATCAGGTTAAGCATCCGTGGATGCGAAAAGTATACGTCAATGTTTTGGGTCAATACCCTGCATCAGGTCTGAGAGGGAACAAGAACGATTCCCAGTGTAGACCCATAGAAGGGGAGGGTAGGATAAAGGCTGGGAGGTGATGGGTGGAACCAGACGGGGAGGGGATGATGGGCAGATTGAACCAGGTGTGGGAGGTAAAAGGCATAAGTCAATGTTTCAGGCCGAGACCCCACATCAGGACTGAGAGGCGACAGAAAAGATTATTGCCAGTGTATAGCAGTACAAAGAGGGGTGGAAGAGAGGTTGGTAGGTAGAATGTGGCACTACAATAAACTTGAACCAAGTAGTATTCAAAGTATGGATATATTTGGATTGCAGATACTAACCTTTGTCAGTCTTTATGTGTGGCACTTTTGTATACCCAATGCTATTTCTAAATATTGTTTATGTACACAATGGTGCGCTACATGTAAATACTTACTTTATAAATCTTTAAAGAATTGTTTATCTGCCCTCATTGATGTGCTCACACTGGGCTAGAGAAGGAAGGGTTACTGCTCCTGCTTACTATTCACATGCAGCTAGCTTCTCTGGCTCTTTTGTCCACCTATCCCTGCTCTGTTTCTCCCCCCATATGTATTGGGCTTCCCCTTTTCCTATCTTCAGTCCTGAAGATGGGTCCTGACCTGAAACGTTGACCGTCTGCTTTTCTCGACAGATGCTGCCTGACCTGCTGAGTTCCTCCAGCATCTTGTTGTTTTCTCATCTCTGGGACAATGGTTGGGATGGTTTGATGTCTACCAAGTGGAAGAGTCTTACAGCGGTTCGATGGAAAGTGGGCAGTTTCAGGGTGGTAATCTATTTTGCACTCCAGTCCACCTCACACTCTCAAAAGCAACTTTGTTGAAGTGTAAATCTGTTTCACTCTCACTACAGAATCTGCCCATCCCTTTCCAGCACTCGCTGCATCACCTTCACAGTTTGTGGTGGTATAAAAGCTGGTGGTATAGAAGCTGCTGAGTCTCCCCACTGCACCCCGAACAAGCAAAAGGAAGCTTCTGTACAGTGGAGCCAGTGCGCTCTTCTTCTCCATTGAAAATGGTTTGAAGCCACTTGTGACAGAAATGCAACTTGTGAAGCTCAATAATATCATGTGGCATTTACTCTATGCACAACAAGGGCTGATAAATAGCCTGAAGCCTAAAGTCCCACATCACTAGGTTCAAGAACAGCTACTTCCCTTCAACCATTTGGTTCTTGAACCAACCTGCACAACCCGAATCACTACCTCAGTATAGAAACATTATGATCACTTTGCACTAAAATGGACTTTGTTTTTTTCTGTTCTAATTGTCTTTCTTGTAAAAATTGTGTATAATTTAAATTAATTTATGTTTTTCTTGTGAATGCTGCCTATATGATGCTATGTACCTGTGATGCTGCTGCAAGTAAGATTTTCATTGCACCTGTGCACATGTGTACTGGTGCATATGACAATAAACTTGACTTTGGGAGAACGTCAGCAACTTAACAAGTTACAGAGTTGTACAGCTCAGAAATAGGCCCTTCGGCCCACATGTCCATGCTGACCTTTTTATCCATCGATACTAATCCCATTTGCCCACATTAGGACCGTATTGGTATTGGTATTTTATGCCTTACCTAAGTTCCTGTCTAACTGTCTCTTAAATGTATTGATTGTATCTGATTCCTTCAAGTACTGTAGCAGTTCGTTCCGGATATCAGCCACTCTCTATATAAATAAACTTATCCCTCAGATCCCCTTTAAAAGTCCTTCCTCTCACCTTAAACCCATGTCCTCTTGTTTTTTGATACCCCTGTCCTGGGAAAAAGATTCTGACTATCTACCCTATCTTTGTCTATTATAATTTTATAAACTTCTCTTAGGTCACCCCTCAGCCTCCCTCGCTCCAGGGGAAACAAACCCAGCCTATCCAATGGAGACACGGGAGACTGCCAATGCTGGAACCTGGAGCTACAAACAATCTTCTGGAGGAACTCAGTGGGTCGAGCAGCATCTGTGGGAGGAAAGGAATTGTCGACATTTTGGGTCAAAACCCTGCATCAAGACCATCCTGGAACTCCTTTCTGATTCTGATGGATGCTGCTCGACCCATTGAGTTCCTCCAGCAGATTGTTTGTTGGTCCAGCCTCTCCAATCTCTCTCCTTAACTAAAATCCTCCAATCCAGGCAACATCCTGGTGAATATCTTCTGCACTCTCTGATGTTATATTAATTTAACATGTTTATGTCCATGGATACAGCCCAGCGCATCACAGAAACCAGCCTCCCCTCCATGGACTCTTGTCTATACCTCTCGCTGCCTTGGTGAAGCAGCCAGCATAGTCAAAGACCCTGCCCACCTAGATCATTCTCTCTTCTCCCCTCTCCCATCAGGCAGAAGATACAGGAGGACACGTACCACCAAGCTCAAGAACAGCTTCTATCCCATGGTGATAAGACTATTGAACAGTTCCCTTATACGATGAGGTGGACTCTTGACCTCACAATGTACCTTGTTTGACCTTGCACCTTATTGTCTGCCTGCAATGCACTTCCTTGTAGCTGTGACACTTTACTCTGCATTCTGTTATTATTTTTACCCTGTACTACCGCAATGTACTCTGTACTACCTCAATGCACTGTGTAATGAATTGATCTGTACGAACGGTATGCAAGACAGGTTTTTCACTGTACCTTGGTACAAGTGACAATAATAAACCAATATCAATTTACATTTACGTTAATATATGTTTGTTATGTTCGCAATGTACTGTGCTGCTGCTGCAAAAAGCTCATTTTCATGGCATTTATACCTTGTCTATGTACGCCTATGACAATAAACTTGCACTTGAACAGGTCGGCACAGTGCTGCAGTGAGTTGAGCTGCTACCTCACATCTCCAGTGACCTGGACTCAATCCTGATCTCTGGTGCTGACTGTGTGGTGTTCTCACTTTTTCCTTGTGACCACGTGGGCTTTTCCTCAAGTGCTCTGGTTTCCTCCCAAAAATCTGCAGGTTGGTAAATTAGTTGACCACTGGAAGTTGCCTCAAACCTGAAGATGTATGGTAGAATTTGGAGGGATTTCATGGAGGAGCAAGTGGGCAGGAAATACAGAAGCCTAAAGTTCCACATCACCAGGTTCAAAAACAGCTACTTCCCTTCAACCATTTGGTTCTTGAATCGACCTGCACAACCCTAACCATTCCTCAGCAACGGAACACTACTGACCACCTCTTGCACTACCATGCACCTGTGGTTTTTTTGCACTAATGTCTTGTTTTGCACTCAGGTGTGTCATGTGAGGCCATTAGAGCCTCGTTGTGCTATTGATGGGGGTGTGGAGCATGTGAGTGCAAATACATGGGCTGAAGTGCTTAAGCAGCTGGTTTGAAAGCCCCGGCAAGTTTGTTGCATCAGTCCAACCAACAATGACTCAGCCAGCTCCATCATGGGCACAACCCTCCCCACCACTGAGGACCTCAAGAAGGTGGCATCCCTTACTAAGGACCCTCGCCGCCTGGGACATGCCCTCTTTTTGTTACTACCATCAGGGAGGAGGTACAGGAGCCTGAAGACCCAACTCAATGATAAGATAAAGATCAGATATCTTTATTAGTCACATGTACATCAAAACACACAGTGAAATACATCTTTTGCGTAGAGTGTTCTAGGGACAGCCCGCAAGTGTCGCCACGCTTCCGGCGCCAACATAGCATGCCCACAACTTCCTAACCCATATGTCTTTGGAATGTGGGAGGAGACCGGAGCACCCGGAGGAAACCCACACAGACACGGGGAGAACGTACAAACTCCTTACAGACAGTGGCTGGAATTGAATCCGGGTCGCTGGCGCTGTAATAGAGTTAGGCTAACCGCTACACTACCATGCCTGCCCACACACTACTGTGCCTGATTCAGGAACAGCTTCTTCCCCTCCACCATCAGATTTCTGAATGGTCCATGAACCCATGAACCCTACCTCATTATTTCTTTTATTTTTCACTATTTATTTATTTTTGTAATTTATAGATTTTAATATCTTTGCACTGTACTGCTGCCACAAAACAACACATTTCACGTCATATGTCAGTGATAATAAACCTGATTCTGATTCTGATTCTGATTCTGAAGCAAGAAGACTGCTAAACAGCATATGAGTTGGCAGAGAGTGAATATAGAACATAGAGCATGGAACAGTACAGCACAGGAACAGGCCCTTCGGCCCACCATGTCCATGCTGACCATGATGCCAATCTAACCAATCCGATCTGCCTGTGCGTGCTCTATATCTCTCTGTCCTTGCCTGATCACGTGCCTGTGCAGGTGCGTCTTAATCGTTATTTTCATATCAGCTTCCACCAGCTGACCTGGCAGCACACTCCCAGCGCCTACCACTCTCACATTGGTGAGATAGATGTGCGTGGAAATCACTGCCGGCAGAGGTTGTGGGGCAGATACATTAGGGACGTCTAAGAGACTCTTAGATAGCCACATGAATGATAGAGAAATGAAGGGCTATATGGGAGCGGAGGGCTAGATAGATCTTAGGGCAGGATAAAACGTCGGCACAACATTGTGGGCCGAAGGACCTGTACTGTGTTGTAATGTTCTATGTTCTATGGTTGCATCACGGCCTGGTACGGCAATTCCAATGCACAGGAATGCAAGAGGCTGCAGAGAGCAGTGGGCACAGCCCAATCCATCATGGGAACAGCCGTCCCCACCATTGACAGCATCTACAGGAGGTGCTGCCTCAAGAAGGTGACATCTATCATCAGAGATCCCCACCATCCAGGTCATGCCCTCTTCTCTGGAGGTACAGAAGCCTGAAGTCCCACACCACCAGGTTCAGAAACAGCTACTTTCCTACAACCATCAGGTTCTTGAGCCGAACTGCACAACCCCAACCCTACCTCAGCAACGGAACACTACGGACCACCCCTTGCACTAGCATGGACTCGTCTCTGATTGTGTCTTTTTTTGCACGAAGGTCTTATTTTTATACAGTCTCTTTTCTCTCTCTCTCTCTTCGCTGTCTTGTATAATTTATGTATAATTTATATTCTGTGTGGTGTCTGTATCTATGTGCCTGTGATGCAAGGACCTGTGTTTCTTTTTTGCACTAATGTCTTGTTTTGCACTATCTTTTTTCTTCACAGTTTTTGTATAACTCATGTATAGTTTATGTATAGTTTATGTTCTGTGTGTCTTCTGTACCTACGTGCTGCAAGCAAGTTTTTCATTGTACCTGTACCTCACCGTACTTGTGACAATAAATTCGATTTGACTTGACTTGGAATGTGGGGAGAACAGATTAGGGGGACCTGATACAGAGGCAACTGTAACTGGCAACTTGTCAGATGATTAATGGGGTGTTGGAATTGCTCTGGTAGCTGGCATGGACTCACTGAGCCAAAATAGGCTCCTGTGTTATAAGGAAAGGTAACAATTGAACAGTGTGTTATAAGACCACACTTAGAGTACTGTGTGAGTACTGTGTTCAGTTCTGGTCGCCTCATTATAGGAAGGATGTGGAAGCGTTGGAAAGGGTGCAGAGGAGATTTGCCAGGATGCTGCCTGGTTTAGAGAGTATGCATCATGAGGAGAGACTAAGGGAGCTAGGGCTTTACTCTTTGGAGAGAAGGAGAATGAGGGGAGACATGATAGAGGTGTACAAATATTAAGAGGAATAGATAGAGTGGACAGTCAGCACCTCTTTCCCAGGGCACCAATGCTCAATACAAGAGGGCATGGCTTTAAAGTAATGGGTGGGAAGTTCAAGGGAGATATCAGGGGGAGGTTTTTTACCCAGAGAGTGGTTGGGGCATGGAATGCGCTGCCTGGAGCGGTGGTGGAGGCAGGTACATTGGTCAAATTCAAGAGATTGTTAGATAAGCATATTAAGGAATTTAAAATAGAGGGATATGTGGGAGGAAGGGGTTAGATAGTCTTAGGTGAGGTTTAAAGGGCGGCACAACATTGTAGGCAGAAGGGCCTGTATTGTGCTGTTCTGTTCTATGTTCTATGAAATATGGAATATTGGCCAGAACACCAGGAAACTCCCTCAGCACTGTGGCAGTCCACTAACTACAACATTCAACTAAGCAGCAATCAACCCTGCCATTGAACTAATCATCTGCCTATTAGGAGGCACCCATTTCAGTGAAGTCCTATCTGTGCATAGTGGCCAAGTTAAGAATCTGTGCCATCATCTAAACTTCTACAACTGCCAGCCACTTTCTGGTACTTTGCTCAAGAGCTATTGGAAAAGACGCAACTCTAAGCCGTGAGCACAGCGGTCAAGTGCAACTCTGCTCCCCGTCGACATTTGTGCCCATTTATTTTTTAAGCAGGGGTGACAGGGCAGCGATTATGACTGGGAGACCTTCCAGAGGCAGAGGCAATGAATTCAGTTGTAGCACACAGCACCGCTCTCAGCACAGTGCAGTCATCCAGCCTCAAACACCCTCCCTTCCATATGGCCCAGCACCCTGTGAGATTTTCTCATCTACCAGTTCAGGATTGTCAGGCACTTCAGCACTTAAGTGAGTCGCTGCCCAGAGGCACAGTGCACCCAAAGAGGCAAAATTATTGCTCAGGAACTTGGACTAGCTATCTCATGCGGAGCTGCAATGTAATGTAATGTGATACAAACAGGCTCTCCTGTGCCTGTATAACAAGAGGGGGTTGGCATTTGACACACAAATGCAACTATGGACACTGACATCTGGAATCGGATATTAACTGGCATCTAGTTCTAGACCCAACAGCTCACCCACCTGGATTCGAACCGCCTCCTCATCAGCGACCCATTTCCAGACTAGGTAAGGCCACTGACATCTGTAGGAGAATCCAAGGATCCTCCTTGCACCGTCCGCCTTCTTTCTCCTACCCTTCTCCCTGTCTAGTCCCCCCTCTCTCTCTCTCTCTCCCCTGCACCTCCCCCTCTGCCTTTTCTGTCTCTACCCTCACACTCCCCCTACTTCTCACTTCTACTCCAACACTCTCTCCCTCCAGTCCAGATGAAGCAGTTCGACCCAAATCATTGACTGTCCATTTCCCTCCACAGATGCTGCCTGACCCACTGAGTCCCTCCAGCAATTTGCTCCAGGTTCCAGCAACTACAATCTCTTGCTTTCCCTCCCCCACCTTTCTCTACCGCAAACATCTCCCTCTCTATTTCTCCCTCCTTTTCTCTATCTTCATCTCTCCCTCTCCTCTTTCCCTCTTTCCCACCTCTCTCTCTCTCTCTCTGTCTCCCCGAAACATTTCCCCTCCTTTCTCTCTGTAGTCGGAGGGGAACACTAGCTTCTACAACCTCATGCTTGAACATATTTGAATAGTTAATAGAACCATAGAACCATAGAACAATACAGCACAATACAGGCCCTTCGGCCCACCATGTTGTGCTGACTTTCAAACCACTCCTAAGACTAACTAACCCCTTCCTCCCACATATCCCTCTATCTTAAATTCCTCCATATGCTTATCTAACAATCTCTTGAACTTGACCAACGTATCAGCCTCCACCACCACCCCAGGCAGCGCATTCCGTGCACCAACCACTCCCTGGGTGAAAAACCTCCCTCTGACGTCTCCCTTGAACTTCCCACCCATTACTTTAAAGCCATGCCCTCTCGTATTGAGCATTGGTGCCCTGGGAAAGAGGCGCTGGCTGCCCACTCTATCTATTCCTCTTAATAAGTGGATGGATCACTCCATGAAGAACTACTGAGTAAAGAAGTCTCTCTCTGTGAGTCTTTGACATTTCTATATAACTCTTTGTGATTAGAGAAACAAAGGATTGCAGATACTGTGCAGATACTGGAATCTAGATGAATAATGCTGGAGGAACTCAGCAGGCCAGGCAGCATCCATGGAGAAAAGCAGGCGGTCAACGTTTCGGGAACCCACATCATCGTGTTTTTCAACTCTGTGATTTTTGCCTCTAAGGCAGCTGCAATGAATTTCTATCGGCTTCAGAGCCACTGTTGTTCTGATGTTCTGAAGCCAGGTGCCTTTATGGTTGCTCACAGATCAGGGCTCCTCACGGCAGGTGCAGCTTTGATTTCTGAGGTTACCTCCCTTCCACTTCCATTCAGGCATTCCTGCCTCTTCTCCTGTGGGACACACAGTGACAACCGCGCTCGGGTCTCAGAGATTCCGATGACACATTTCAGCTGTTTGGCAGGTCTGACGGGACCTCAAGGCAGACGTTCCACTCATATCCTGTCACTGGTCAAAATGTTCGGACGATAAGAAAGTATATGTGCCATCCCAAGCCTTGGTGCCATCTCACATAACTCACTTATGGACCAACAAATGAGCAGGAATGGACCACTCAGCCCCTTCAAACCTGTTCTGACGATGATGTTCTGATGGGTAGGCATGGTAGTGTAACAGTTAGCATATTGCTATTACAGCGCCAGCGACCCGGGTTCAATTCCCGCCGCTGTCTGTAAGGTGTTTGTACGTTCTCCCCGTGTCTGCGTGGGTTTCCTCCAGGTGCTCCGGTTTCCTCCCACATTCCAAAGACGTACAGGTTAGGAAGTTGTGGGCATGCTATGCTGGTGCTGGAAGCTTGGCGACACTTGTGGGCTGCCCCCAGAACACTCTACACAAAAGATGCATTTCACTGTGTGTTTCGATGTACATGTGACTAATAAATATATCTTATCTAATAACATCATTGCTGATCACATTATAACTTCAACTCCACATTCCACAAGCAAACAGGAGCAGGTTTAGGCCACTCGGCCCCTCAAGCCTGTTCTACCAGTCACGATGATCATGGCTGACCTCAACTCCTGTTTTGTGCCAGTTCACCAAGGCCCTCAATTGGTAATTAGTGATTGGTTTATTTCTGTCACATGTACCGAGGTACAGTGAAAATCTTAGTTTTGCATGCTATCCATACAGATCATTTCAAAACATAAGTACATTAAGGTAGCACAAAGGGAAAACAATAACAAAATGCAGAATAAAGTGTTACAGTTATAGAGAAAGTGTAATGCAGGCAGACATTAAGGTGCAAGGGCCATGACGAGGTAGATCGTGAGATCAAGAGTTCATCTTTATCCTTCAAGAAGTCCGTTCAAGACCCTTAAAACAGCGGGATAGAAGCTGTCCTTGAGTCTGGTGGTAGGCGTGTTCAAGCTTTTGTACCTTCTGCCCGATGGAAAGAGGGAGAAGAGAGAATGACCAGGGTGGGAGGGGTCTTTGATTATATTGGCTGCATTCCCGAGGCAGCAGTAAGTGTCCATGGAGGGGAGGCTTGTTTTCATGATGGACTAAGCTATATCCACATTTCCCCAAACTTTTAAACATTTATCTACCCCTCTATAAATATTCCCAATGATCTGTCCTCCACAATCCTCTGGGGGAGAGAGTTCCAGAGATTCACCACACTCTGTGAGAAGACTACCTTCTCCCCATGGTGACTGCAACTCCTTGCTTATCAAGTATCTGTACATCTCTGCCCCATAAAATATACTGCCTTTTGAGGAAGAGATAAGATATCTTTATTAGTCACATGTACATCAAAACACACAGTGAAATGCACCTTTTGTGTAGCGTTCTGGGGGCAGCCCACAAGTGTCGCCACTCTTCCAGCACCAACATAACATGCCCACAACTTCCTAACCCGTACGTCTTTGGAATGTGGGAGGAAACCGGAGCACCCGGAGGAAACCCACACAGACATGGGGAGAACGTACAAACTCCTTACAGACAGTGGTCGGATTTGAACCCATGTTGCTGGCACTGTAAAGCATTAGGCTAACCTCTACACTACCTTGCCTGCCCAGAGAGTCCCAAAACTTAAAAATGATAATTTCTCTCAAAAAGTCTTCATCCTGAAATGTCGACTGTTTCTTGTCACGAACCAGTAACAAAAGAAACACACTGAGCATGATTCAGTGTTAAAAACTATTTTATTAGTTACTACTTATGATAATACGTAAAATAAAAGTAAAAATGTTAGTATGTTAGAATTCAAAAATGTTAAACCTCGAACGTTAACCCCAAAACTAAACTCTTCGTGTGTGTGTGTGGCAAAGTCCAAAACTCCCAGTTCCGGAATGGTTCTTAAAGTTCAGTTCCGCAAGCCATAAGGTGAAACATGAGCAAGGGCTTCTTCAACAACCACCGTTGTCTGAAGATAAGACGTAGACGTAGAGAAACATAGAGAGAGTACATACGAAATCCAAATGTTCCACAATGGAACCCAAACGACACTTCAGTGTTTACTCGGTAGTGACTCCCTCACCCCGAAAAGCATCCGAATCGTGGTCGTCCACACACACAAATAGTTTAGTTTTGGGGATAACGTTCAAGGTTTAACATTTTTGAATTCTAACATACTAAAATTTTTACTTTTATTTTACATATTATCATAAGTAGTGATTAATAAAATAGTTTTTAACACTGAATCATGCTCAGTGTGTTTCTTTTGTTGCTGGTTCGTGACAAAATTGGGGGCTCGTCCGGGATAGTTTCCAAAGATTAACGAGTGTCGTCTGGGATCGTTCCCCAGATTGACGGGATTTGTTCGGGATTCAATCCAAAGATTTTTGAGGGAGGTCTGATAAATTCTTTTTAATTGGCTTGTGTGTGTGGAAACCAGCAGCAATGGATATTAAGGCATTTTTGGAGTCACCAACCCAAAAGGGATTGGAGGTGGCGAAAAAGGATGATCTGATAAAGATTGCTACAAGGTTAAACCTTACAGAAGTAAAGCAGTCTATGAGAAAGGCAGATATTCAGAAACTGATAGCTGGCCATTATGTGGAAAAGAAGGTGTTTGAGAAGGAAGTGTTAAAACAGTTTCCTGGCAGTGAAATAGCAATTTCTGATGCACAGGTGCAGCTGGCAAAGATAGAGGCTGAACGAGAGCAAACCCAGTTAAAGATAGAGGCCGAATGAGAACAAACCCAGTTAAAGATAGAGGCCGAACGAGAACAAACCCAGTTAAAGATAGAGGCTGAACGAGAACAAAAGAAATTAGAGGCTGAACGAGAACAAACCCAGTTAAAGATAGAGGCCGAACGAGAGAAATTAGAGGCCGAACAAAAGATAACTCGGATGAAGTTAGAGGCTGAACGGGAACGGGAACTAATTCAGTTAAAGTTTGAGGCAGAGGAGAAGGAAAAACAGAGGCAGCATGAGTTACAAATGAAGCGAAAGAGTTCGGAATCTGATTCTGATGATGGTTTGTCAGCCAGCAGGGAGGTTCGATTAGTCCCTCCTTTTGAGGAAGATCAGGTTGATCAGTATTTCCAACATTTTGAAAAGGTTGCTGTGAGTTCAAACTGTCCAAGGAAAGGATGGGCTCTTATGGTACAGAGTGTGATTAAAGGTAAAGCTCAAAAAGCTTATTCTGCTTTGTCTGCTGGGGATGCAGCTGATTATACCAAGGTAAAACAAGCTATATTGAAGAAGCAGAAGAAGAAGAGGAAAGAGAGAGAGAAGAGAGAGAGAGAGAAGGGAGAGAGACACCAGCCTGCTTGTTTTCTCTATCGATGGATGAGAAACAATAACTGTGTTTGCCACTGAAATCCATGTATGGAAGTTGGAAGTAATCCGGTGGAGTTCACTTTGTTGCTGACCTGTAGAAGGAAACAGGTATTTGTGTGTGGACGACCACAATTCGGATGCTTTTCGGGGTGAGGAAGTCACTACCGAGTAAACACTGAAGTATCATTTGGGTTCCATCGTGGAACATTTGGATTTCGTATTTACTCTCTCTATGTTTCTCTACGTCTACGTCTTATCTTCAGGCAACGGTGGTTGTTGAAGAAGCCCTTGCTCGTGTTTCACCTTATGGCTTGCGGAACTGAACTTTAAGAACCATTCCGGAACTGGGAGTTTTGGACTTTGTCACACACACACACAAAGAGTTTAGTTTTGGGGTTAACATTCAAGGTTTAACATTTTTGAATTCTAACATACTAACATTTTTACTTTTATTTTACGTATTATCATAAGTAGTGATTAATAAAATAGTTTTTAACACTGAATCATGCTCAGTGTGTTTCTTTTGTTGCTGGTTCGTGACATTCTCTTTCCACAAATGCTTCCTGATTTGTTGTGTGTTTCCAGAGTTTTCTGTTTTAGATTTCCAGCACCCAAAACTGACAATCCTCTGAGCGAAAATATTTTGCCTTACCTCTGTCTTCAATGTAATTCTTGTTTAAAAATAGTGAACCCTAGTTCTAGACACTCCCTGAAGGAGAAACATCTTCACCACGTCCACCCTGTCAGGATCTTTCAGGACCTGGCTGTTCCTTTCCCACTTGCCATGTCAGTGGTGGTGTAAGTCAGTAGATCTCTGCCCTCCAGCTCTGCAAGTCATGAGTTCAAGTCCACCTCCGTAGTAAAATTAGGCTGTCACTCAGAGCAGTACCAAGGGAAAGCTACACTGCTGAAGTTGCCACCTTTCAGATAAGATGTTAAATGGCCGCTGTCTCAGGTGAATATAAAGGATCACATGGCACTACCTTGAACAAACAAGATTTGTCCTGCTCACTTTTTATTTTTATTTAATAAAAACGGCAGCAGGGATTGTGGTCTCAGAAGATAACAAAAATGCTTTACATTAGGCATCTCTCATTTTATCTGCACATCATATATGGTCTTGCCTTAAAATCTCTATACCTTTCTCTCTGGAGTTTCCTCCCTGAACTCTGCCTCCCTATTTCCCTCCTCACCTTCCTACCTTTCAGATACTTCTGCAAGCTATTATCAATGTTTTAGATCAACTGCTCAAGTATTTGGATGGCTCAGTACGAATCTCCTGTAAAGTACTTTGAGACATTTTCCGATGTTAAAGGCCCCACTTAGATACTGATGTTGGAGAGGGTTCAGAGCAGATTTACGAGGATGATTCCCGGAATGAAAGGGCTTACATACGATGAGTGTTTGTCGGCTCTTGGACTGTACTCACTGGAGTACAGAAGAATGAGAGGGGACCTTATAGAAACATTTAGAATCTTGAAAGGACTGGATAGAGTAGATGTGGCTAAGCTGTTTCCCTTGGTGGGTGAGTCCAGGACTAGAGGGCACAATCTTAGAATTAGAGGGTACCGGTTTAAAACAGAAATGAGGAGAAATTTCTTTAGCCAGAGGGTAGTGAAATTATGGAATTCTTTGCCACATAGAGCTGTGGAGGCCCAATCATTGGGGGCGTTGAAGGAGGAGATAGATAGGTATCTAATTAGTCAAGGTATCAAGGGATATGGGGACAAGGCCGGAAATTGGGGCTAGGTAGGAATAGTTTAGTTTTGCTCATGGAGAAGACTCGATGGGCCGAATGGCCTACTTCTGCTCCTCTGTCTTGTGATCTTGTGATAAACGGAAGTCAAAAACAAAAGATGCTGGGAATCTGAAATGAAAGCAGAAAATGCTGGAAACACTCAACAAGTCAGTCGGCATCTGTAGAAAGAGAAACAGTTAACCTTTGAGCCTTCATCAGAACTGGGAAAGAGGGAAATACAAGGTAGAGAAGGCAGCAGAGGGATGTGTAGAACAAAGAGAGTGTCACAGATAGGGTGAGTCAAAGTTGTTGAATGGGGAGAGTTACCAGCACATTAACATCTGGGTCCATGTAATGTGTTGTCAATGTGGGACCTGATTTATACAAGATAAAAACAATAAGCCAAAATGATATACAAACAAAAAAATGGAAAATGGTGGGAAAAACTCAGCAGGTCAGGCAGCATCTGTAGAAAGAGAACAGTTGGTGTGAGATAAATGGTAAGCATGTAGAACAAAAGAATATTGAGAGATGAACATTTTGGTGAAACTTTTCTCGCACTTGGAGTATTGTGTACAGTTCTGATCACCAGAAGACAGGAAGGGTGTGGCAACAATAGAGAGGGTACAAGAGAGGATGTTGCCTGGAATTGTATATTGCTCCAGATTCCAGCATCTGCAGAATTTCTTGTGTCTCCATCTTGAGGAAAGATATACTGGCTTTGGAGGCGGTGCAGAGGAGGTTCACCAGGTTGATTCCGGAGATGAGGGGTTTAGCCTATGAGGAGAGATTAAGTTGCCTGGGACTATACTCGCTGGAATTCAGGAGGATGAGAAGGGATCTTATAGAAACATATAACATTATGAAAGGGATAGATAAGATAGAGGCAGGAAAGTTGTTTCCACTGGTAGGTGGGACTAGAACTAGGGGACATGGCCTCAAGATTTGGGGGAGTAGATTTAGGACGGAGATGAGAGGAACTGCTTTTCCCAGACAGCAGTGAATCTGTGGAATTCTCTGCCCAGGGAAGCAGTAAAGGCTACCTCATTAAATATTTTTAAGACACAGTTAGGTAGATTTTTTAGGGCTGTGGCTTTAAGGAGAGATTGGATTGGCTGGATTTATTCTCATGGATCGTACAAGGCCAATTACCAGAGGTTTATAAAACTATGAAGGGCATAGATAGGGTAGATAAAGTCTTTTTCCTAGGTTGGGGGAGTCTAAAACTAGAGGGCAAAGGTGTAAGATGAGAGGGGAGAGATTTAAATGAGATCTGATGGGCAAGTTTTCACACAGTGGGTGATGGATATATGAAACAAACTGCAAGAGGAGGTGGTAGAGGCAAATACAATTGCAACCTTTAAAAGCCATTTGGACAGATACTTGGAGAGGAAAGGTGTAGAGGGATAGAGGCCTAATGCAGGCAAATGGGATTAGCATAGACAGGCATGAACGAGGTGGACAGAAGAGCATATTTCTGTGCTGTACAAAAATATGCCCCTATAGTTCTATGACGATCAGCGAAAATCTGCAATTCAAGTTTATCAACTTCGCTACCAGCTTCCACCCTGTCCTCAAATTCACATCTCTCCCTTTTCTTGACCTGTCTCTATCTCAGGGGACAGATTATCCACTGACATCTACGACAAACCCACCGACACCCACAGCTACTTTGAGTGGGCCTCATCCCACCCTGTCATTTCTAATGATGTAATTCTTTTTTCTCAGTTCCTCAGTCTCCACTGCATTGGTTCCAGAGAGGAGCCGTTCACTCCAGGACGTCTGAGATGTCCTCCTTTTTCAGAAAATGGGGTTTTCCCCCTACTGCTATTGATGGAGCCCTCAGCCACATCTCTATTTCCTGGCCTTCTGCTCTTACCTCACCCATAAGACATAGGAGCAAAATTAGGCCATTCAGCCCATTGAGTCTGCTACATTCCCAGATAGAACAAGGATAGAGTTCCCTGGTCCTCACCTACCACCCCACCAGCCTACGCATCCAGCACATCATTCTTCACAACTTCCGCCAGCTACAACGGGATCCCACCACCAATCCACATCTCCCCCTCCCCAACCTTTTCCGATTTCCACAGGGACCACTGTCTCTGTGACTCCCAGCTCTGCTCATCCCTCCCCATCCATCCCCCCCCACCCCTCCCCAGGCACTCTCCCCTGTAACTGCAAGGGGTGTAACACCTGCCCCTACGCCTCCATCCTCACCACCATCCAGGGCCGTAAACAACCCATGCAGGTGAGGCAGTCTTTCACATCTGAATCCCATGGTGTTATTTATTTCATCCAGTCCTCTTGTTGTGGCGTCCTCTACATCGGTGAGACCGGATGCAGAATGGATCTCCCAGTGGCCAGCCATTTTATTTCTACTCTCTATGCCCACACCGACATGTATAAATTAAATTGGTTAATTATAAATTGGTTTATTATTGTCACATGCACCGACATACAGTAAAAAACTTGTCTTGCATACCGTCCATACAGATCAGTTCATTACACAGTGCATTGAGGTAGTACAGGGTGAAGCAATAAACTGCAGAGAATTGTGTACATAGCCTAGCACATTATGGAAACCAGCCTCCCCTCCATGGACTCTTGTCTATACCTCTCGCTGCCTTGGTGTAGCAGCCATCATAATCAAAGACCCCACCCACTCGGGTCATTCTCTGTTCTCTCCTCTTCCATCAGGCAAAGATACAGGAGCCTGAGAGCACATACCACCAGGCTTAAGGACAGCTTCTATCCCACTGTTATAAAACTATTGAACGGTTCCCTTATACAATGAGATGGACTCTTGACCTCACAATCTACCTTATGATCTTGCACCTTATTGTCTACCTGCAATGCACTTCCTTTGTAGCTGTGACACTTTACTCTGCATTCTGTTATTGTTTTTACTACCTCAATGCACTGTGTAATGAATTGATCTGTACGAATGATATGCAAGACAAGTTTTTCACTGTACCTCGGTACAAGTGACAATAATAAAACAATACCAATACCAGAATGCAGAATAAAGTGTAACAGTACAGAGGAAGTGCAGTGCAGGTGGACAATAAGGTGCAAGGCCACAATGAGGTGGATTGTGAGGTCAAGAGTCCAACTTATCATACGAGGGACCATTCAATAGTCTTATGACAGCAAGATAGAAGCTGCCCTTGAGCCCAGTGGCACGTGCTTTCAGGCTTTTGTACCTTCTGCCCGATGGGAAGAGAGAATGTCCAGGGTGGGTGGGGTCCTTGGTTATGCTGGCTGCTCTACCGAGGCAGCAAGAGGTATAGACAGAGTCCATGGAGGGGAGGCTGGTTTCCGTGATGTGCTGAGCTGTGTCCACAACTCTCTACAGTTTCTCGCGATGTCTGTCCTCGGCCTCCTCTGCTGCCAAGATGAGGCTAAACTCAAACTAGAGGACCAGCACCTCATATTCCTCCTGGACAGTCTACAACCTGGTGGTATGAACATTGAACTCTCCAGATTCTGGTAACTGCACCTCCTCATCCCTTTCTCTCTCCTCCTGATCCACCCGGCCCCCATCACCCTGCCTCGTTTCCCTCCTCCACCCTCCCCATCTGCCCACCACCGACACACTCCTCCCCTCCCCCACCATTTCAGATTCCATCATCTTCAGCCCTTTGTCACCTCCACTTATCACCCCCCACCTTCCGTCGGTATTCCCACCCCCCCCCCGCACCTGCCTATCACCCCCTCACATGGATCTGCCAATCACCTACCAGCTCCACCTTCCTCTCCCGTCTCCATCCATTTTAGCATTTTGTTGCCTCCACCTATCACCTCCCAGCCTCTGTCACTAATTCCACACTCCCCTCCTCAATCTGCCTCTCACCCCCATTCCTCACCTGGATCCACCTATCACCTGCCAGCTCTTGCTCTACCCCTTCCCCCCACTATTTTATACCGGCTACCTCCCCTTTCAGTCCAGATGAAGGGTCTCAACCTGAAACATCAACTGTCCATTTGATGCTGTCTGATTTGCTGAGTTCCTCCAGTGTTTTGTGTGTTCCTCCCAAAGCATTGGTATTCTTAACTCAGGTAACAGAAGGGCTGGGAAACCTGAAATAATTTTATTGAGGAGGAAGTCGTGGGCGGGAGAGATGAACCGTGTTTACACAGCTGGACTTCACTCCATAGAATGCAGCCTCCACTGAGCTCATGGGACCCTGTGTGATTTATTCTGGAACCATTTGCAAAGAATATATGAATCTTAATAACTTCAACTATTCCCCACAAAGCAGCAGATGTTCAATTCTCAACAATAATTTAGATTCTTCAAATTCTTCTGGTGAAAGGGATTAATCTATACCATAGCCACATCAGGGGAAGGGAATCCTGCAGTCTCTATCATTCCAATACTCCCAGTCAAAAGCTTCAGTAACCACAGCAACTGAAATGCAGCTAAGCTCAGGAAGTGTCACAATTAATTGTGGACTCAGATAACACAGAACAAGGTCATTCATAAAAACATGAGAACAGAAGGAATAGGAGCAGGAGTCAGCCATCTGGCCCATCGAGCCTTCTCCGCCATTCAATAAGATCACGGCTGATCTGGTCGTGGACTCAGATCCACCTCCCTGCCTTTTCCCCATAACCCTTAGTGCCCCTACTATGCTAATCCCATTTGCCCACATTAGGCCTCTATCCCTCTACACCTTTCCTCTCCAAGTATCTGTCCAAGTGACTTTCAAAGGTTGCAATTGTATTTGCCTCTACCACCTCCTCTTGCAGTTTCTTCCATATATCCATCACCCACTGTGAAAACTTGCCCATCAGATCTCATTTAAATCTTTTCCCTCTCATCTTACACCTATGCCCTCTGGTTTTAAACTCTCCCCCCCCCCAGGAAAAAGATATCTACCCTATCTATGCCCTTCATAGTTTTATAAACTTCTGGTAATCGGCCTTGTACATTCCATGAGAATAAATCCAGCCAATCCAATCTCTCCTTAAAGCCACGGCCCTCAAAAATCTACCTAACTGTGTCTTAAATATATTTAATGAGGTAGCCTCTTCTGCTTCCCTGGGCAGAGAATTCCACAGATTCACTACTCTCTGGGAAAAGCAGTTCCTCCTCATCTCCGTCCTAAATCTATTCCCTCGAATCTTGAGGCTATGTCACCTAGTTCTAGTCCCACCTACCAGTGGAAACAACCTTCCTGCCTATATCTTATCTAATTTTCATAATTTTATATGTTTCTAAAAGATCCCCTTTCATTCTCCTGGATTCCAGCCAGTATAGTCCCAGGAGATCCAATCTCTCCTCATAGGTTAAACCCCTCATCTCCAGAATCTCTCCTCATAGGCTAAACCCCTCATCTCCAGAATCAACCTGGTGGACCTCCTCTGCATCGCCTCCAAAGCCAGTATATCTTTCCTCAAGACGGAGACACAAGAAATTCTGCAAATGCTGGAATCTGGAGCAATACACAAAAAGTGCTGGAGGAAGGCAGCAGATCAGGCAGTACTCATGGAGGGAAATAAACAGTCAACATTTCAGGCCAAGGGGGTCTTAAACAAGTCAAAGTCGAGTTTATTGTCATAGGCACAAGTATATGTATGTACATTGCAGTAAAAAACTTGCAGCAGCATCACAGGCACGGAGCATCAGAGACACAACATGCACAAGAAAAACATAACTTAAACATAAATTATGAAATTAAAAAAGCTGGTTTGCTTTTGCCCATGCTGCTAAATTCTGCATTGTAAATGCAAGGAATAAAAATCTTGATATGGCAAATATTAACAAACGTTATGCTGTATATAATAATATTTAAAAATTACATTCTGTGCAAAAACACCCTTGTTAAGGATTGACAAATAATTGCTTTCCGCCATGAGGTGGTGAAGAAGGATTTTGTCACACTGACCTTCATCAGTGAGGGCATTGAGTATCAAAGTTGGTATGTTATTTTGCAGTTGTACAAGATGTTGATGAGGCCGCTCAGTTTTGGTCACCTTGCTATAGGAAAGATGCCATTTAGCTGGAAAGAGTGCAGAAAAAACTTATGAGGATGTTTCCAGGACTCGATGGACCGGGTTATAGGGAGAGGTTGGGCAGACTAGGGTTTTATTCCTTGGAGCATAGGAGACTGAGGGGTCTTATCAATTGTATAAAATCATGAGGGGGATAGATAGGGTGAATGAACACAGTCTTTTTCCCAGGGCTGGGCAATCAGGAACTGGAGGACATAGGTTTAAGGTGAGAGGGGAGAGATTTAAAGGGACCTGAGGGACAACTTTTCACCCAGAGGGTGGTCAGCATATGGCATGAACTGCCAGAGGAAGTGGTTGAAGCAGATAAATTAACAGCATTTAAAATGCATTTAGACAAGTACACAGAAAGGTTTCAAGGGATATGGGCCAAATGTGGGCAAAGGGGACTAGCTTAGATGGGCATCTTGCTCAGCATGGATGAGTTGAGCTGAAGGGCCTGTTTCTGTGCTGTATGATTCTGTGACTCTATGCAGATTTATCTATGCTTTGCAAACTGCTTGATCCCAACGAAATCAGACTGCCTAACTTCTGCTGTTTTTTACATCTATGAACTTTGGTTGCTGAGTCCCTCAACAGAGGCAACAGGTCCTCCTGCTCATTTTATCAAAACCTGTTGTGTTTCCCATTAACCCTCCCTTCTCCAAGAACAATCCCAGTGTGTGTTAACTAGAATCTGCCTCAAACCTATATATAGTGTTTTAAGGACTCTTAATCAGTCTGTGCCTCTTCCTGTCATCATGTTTTCTCTTAAATATTGAGCCAGTTTTTTGAACTTTAATTCCCTGCTGGTACAAGTAACTATGGAGACTAATCGATAAGTCCCTGCATTTCTTCCAAAATGCTTCCAGAAATATTACTAACCATCTTTTTCTTTTCTTTTTTTCTTCAGGACCAAAAAAGTTTTAATGTCCAAAAGTTTGATATTGCAGAATGAAGTAGTCTAATGAGCACATTGAATTGTCTTCTTTAAAAATGTTACTTAAATTCTTTATCTTTTCCCAGAAATAGATTTTGACTTATGCCACAATTGGAGAGAGCCAAATTACTAAGCAGATATTTTTAGCTGTGATTAGGCTGCTGTGATTTGAGTTTGGTTCATGCTGTCTAAACTGGTATGCATTGGCCCAGAACCATTCAATTAACTGCAGTAGGAAAACTCTTTCCTTCCCAACTAGCAATTTTTATTCAAAACTATCTCAGCAATATTTGAAAGAAGGCTCGAGGCAGATTTCCATACCGTTACTTGGGCAGAATTCATTTCAAATTTTTAATCTCCATAATGCTTTGCTAAGGAAAGATAAAAATTGAGTTGCCTTCTTCTTAAAACAGAGTCTGTGGGCTAGAAATTTAACACAGTGATGCTCATTTGTGTCCAAGGGAGTGGTGCAACTTTCACCCGTTGATTTCTGATTTTGAGGTCTGTGTTTGGCATGCATGTTCTGATGACTGATCGTCAATGTGAAAGCTCTGCTTTTCTCTCCGCAGATGCTTCCACCCCAATTTCCATTTTTCCTAATATGTCACTTTCCTAATACTCTTCAATCCACTGCCATTTCTCTTCCCTCCCGTGGCATTCATTTTTTGCAGGTAAATGGGACTAGTATAGATACGTACAATGGTCAGCATGGACATGATGGGCTGAAGGGCCTGTTTCTCTGCTGTTCAAACCTATGACTTCCTTTGACTCTTTTGCCTTGTTTGCTTTCATTGCTTTTGCATTTATATAGAGCCTTTCATGGAAGTGGCAATAATTATTACCATCAGTAACATTTGATGGGATTTGATCCCTTGGGTGTTCAGCTATGGATGCTTAGAAACTGGATCCTTCCCACTAATGCACACAGCATTTAATCCATGTGGGTACAGTCTTTTATTTTATTCATTCAAGGGGTGTGGGCTTCGCAGGCTGAGCCAGCATTTAATTGTCCATCCCTAGTTGCCCTTGAGAAGGTGGTGGTGAGCTGCCTTCTTGAACCACTGCAGTGCTTGAGGTGTGGGTCCACCCATAGTGCTGTCCCAGGACTTTGACCCAGCGATGGTGAAGGAACAGCGATATATTTCCAAGTCAGGATGGTGTGTGGTTTGGAGGGTAACTTTAACGTGGTGGTGGTCCCCGTGCTTTTGCTGCCCTTGTCCTTCTAGCTGGTAGAGGTGGCGGGTTTGGAAGGTGCTGTCTAAGGAGTCTTGGTGAGTTGCTGCAGCGCATCCTGTAGATGGTACAAACTGCTGCCACTATGAGTTCGTGGTGGAGTGTGTGTATAGTTGTGGATGGGGTGCCTATCAAGTGAGCTGCTATGTCCTGAATGGTGTCAAGCTTCTTGAGTGTTGTTAAGGCTGCATTCAGCCTACATGCACGACTCACCTGTAGTCCTGTTGCAAGTGTGTGGAGGCATTTGGAGTGCTCAGCATTACATCAAATGACCAATGGGTGCCAATGGTTACTGTTGGAAACTAGTGCTGGTTCACTCATGTCAAGGTGGTCACGGTTCCAATCTCAAAACCCACCTCTAAGGGTATTAGTTGCTTCGTGAATGGAGATGGCAGAGAGGGGCACTGTAGAGGAATGATTGAGTCCCCTGTTTCTCTGATCCAGACCTCAACACTTCTGCAAATGAAAAAAGAATTCAAAGCTTGGTTCCCTGTGTTAGGGGAGCCAAACTGAAGGTGGCCATGGGTGTCATGGAAACAAAGTCATTCTGAGCTTTCAAAAAGGTAACTGGAAAAGGACTTGAGGGAAAATTATTTACAGGGAAAGAATGTGGATATTGTTTTATTCCCTTATGACATAGAAAGAGGGCATCAAGTCTATGCCAACTCTCAGAGTATTCTCATCAATGTCATTTCCCCATTTATTTCCCTGCAATCATTCTCAGTCATAGATCCATCAGCTCTCTTCACCCCTCCCTCCCCCCACCCCCCATTCTCCTACCACGCTCACATGGGAGTAATTTATGACAACCAATTAACCTAGTTCTTTGGGATGTGGGAAGAAACCAGAGCACCCTGAGGAAGACCACAGGGAGAATGTGCAAACTCGATGGACAGCAACTGAGATCAGGATTGCACCTGGGTCACCGTGGCACCAGCTCTACCTACTGCCCTCCCTCTGCTGCCCTATACAAACGGGATTGCTCTACAGAGAGCCAGCATGGGTACAATGGGCAAAATGGCCTCCTTTTCTGCGTTAATAAACATTACTGAACATGAATTAATTATGTCATGTTCCTTTGATTTATTGCACCTCGCACCACAAAACAAAAATAGATATGTACACTGTAATGATTACACAGGCTAAGTCAGAGGTTCAGGTGTCACAGGGGAGAGAGGCTACAGCAATACCAGAAGGAAAAGTTAAGCTCCCTAGGCAGAGAGCTCAATTCCCACCCCGGCAACTGTAGAATTCAAAATTAAATTCAACTTGATTAAATAAACCTGAATTAATGACCATGAAGAAACAAGCTCATCTCATTCACTAATTCCCCTTAGGGAAGGAGATCTGTCAGATATGTGGTTCCAGACCCACTAATGTGGGTAATTCATAATTGCTCCCAATTGAAGTGCATTTGAATGGTGGATGGCCCCATTCTATTTCCGAGGGTAGGGGAGTCTAAAACCAGAGGACAGAGATTTAAGGTGAGAGGGAAAAGATTTAAAAGGGACCTTTTAACGCAGGTTTACCAGGTTACGAGGATGCTGCCTGGATTAGAGGGCATGTGCTAGATGGAGATGTTGGACAAACTTGGGTTGTTTTCTCTGGAGGCTGAGGGGAGACCTGATAGAAGTTTCCAAGATTCTGAGAAGCATGAATAGAGTAGACAGCCGGTATCTTTTACCCAGGGTCAAAATGACTAATACTAGAAAGCATGCATTTAAGGTGTGGGGGGTGTATGTTCAAAGGAGATGTGCGGGGCAAGTTTTTTACACAGAGGCTGGTGGGTGCCTGGAATGTGCTGCCTTGGGTGGTGGTGGATATTATAGAGGTAAATAAGAGACTCCTAAATAGGCACATGAATGTGCAGAAAATGGAGGGATATGGACATTGTGTAGGCAGAAGGGATTAGTTTAGTTAGGCGTTTAATTAGTTCTGCACAACATTGTGGGCTGAATGGCCTGTTCCTGCGCTGTACAGTTCTATGTTCTATGTTCTGGAGCGTGGTGTGTATATGGAACAAGCTGCCAGAGGAAGTAGCTGAGTCAAGTGCAATTACAGTGTTTATAAAGACATTCAGACAGGTACACGGACAGCAGAGTTTTAGAGAGAAATGGGCTAAATGCAAGTAAACAGAACCAGCTCAGATAGACATCTTGGTTGGCATGGATGAGTTCGGCTGAAGGGTCTGTTTCTGTGCTGTATAACTCTCTGACTCTATGCATTTATAGATGGGCAAAAAGAATGCTGGCCTTTCCAGTGATATCCACACCCTGTGAACAACTTGGTCTCATTATAGCTGATTCGGTGTTACCCATACCAAGAAGACCCCAGCAATGGATCTCCATAATATTAATGAGCAATAATACTCCAGCAATAATATTCCACAGAGTTCCAAGAGTTCCAATGCGATTGTGACTGACGTTCATGACCATCAAGGCTTTTAGGGGCTGAACTGTCTATTTAATGGCTGCATTATTTCTCCCTATTACAGATAGTCACTTTGTTCCACCAATTGCCCTTCTCCTTTTTCTGCTACCTAGACTAACGGTTTCTCCTTGCACAGATGCTGCCTGACCAGCTGAGTTTTTGCAGCATTTTCTGTTTTTATTCCAGATTTAGAGTCATAGTATAGATAGATAGAGTAGAACATAGCACAGAACAGGCCCTTCAGCCCACAATGTTGTGCCGACATAGCTATTCCCTCCTACCTACAGAATTGCCCATATCCCTTTATTTTCCTCTCATTCATGTGCCCATCCAAGCCCCTCTTAAAAGCCCCCAATGAATTTGCCTCCAACACCCTATCAGACAACACATTCCAGGCATCCACCACTCTCTCAGTAAAAAATTTACCCCTCACATCTCTTGTGAACCTACACCCTAATAGATTCAAAGTATAGATAAATCTACAGAGAGCCATAGCATCATAGTCATACAACAGAAACAGGCCATTCGATCCAACATGCCAACCAAACGCCCATCTAAGCTCGTCCTATTTGCCCACGTTTGACCCATATCCCTCTAAACCTTGCCAATCTACGTATCTGCCCTAGTGTCTTTTCATCATCTGCAGGTTTTTTTTTGATTTTCGGAGTTTTTGAACTGTATATTGTAAACAATCTAAAGGCCATGTTCCACCAGCTGAGGTATCAGATAAATATCTCTTCACTTACATGGATGCAACTGATTCAATGAGTTACGGACATGGAAAGCAGTTATTTATCAACTTGTAACTTCATTATCATTAAAAAACCATTTCCATCTGTCATGCATTTATTTTTTTCTGACTCTTTGGAAATGAGAGCTGTTGTATTATCTTCATCCATCTATTACAAAGCAGAAACATCAGATTTTAATAGTTCTGAAACTGCTGTTTATCATAGCAAAGGGGGAATAATTTTATGGTGCTCTCACAGGTCTCTGAAGTGACTTGCATTAACTCACATCATGAATTGTGAATCAGACTGTAAATAAATATCATTACATCGGCAAGCAGCACAGTGTCAGGCTCTCGACATTAACAATTAATAGTCTGGAAACAATGTGCATAATTTTATGGGCCTCCTTTTGACTGGAAGGGATGTTTGCAAAAAATAGACTTAATCTGACAAGTTTTGCTTGCCAAAACAAAAACAGCTTGCATTTATATAGCACCTATAAAGTGCTACACATATTACTGAGAAAACATACTTCATCCATATAAAATGCTCATGTTTGTGATTTTAAAGTGCTGTTTTGTTTGCAATGGGAGTTGTTCTCCTAATAAAGTGAGAAACAGCCACACATCTGCACCATCGCTGGAGCCACCTATATCACCTTCTGCAACATCACCCAACACTATCCTTGGTTCAGCTCACACTGAATCAAGTTGACAAGTCAAGTCAAGTTTATTGTCATGTGCACAAGTACGGTTAGGTACAGTACAATGGAAAACTTACTTGTGGCAGCATACAGGCACATGGGTACAGACAGCACACAGAATATAAATTCTACATACATTTGACATAAATTGTACAAGACAGCAAAGAGAGAGAAAAAAAGACTGTGCAAAAACAATGCAAAAAAGACAAGTCCGTGGTAGTACAAGAGGTGGGCTGTGGTGTTCCAGGGTTCGGGTTGTGAAGGTTGGTTCAAGAACCTGATGGCTGTAGGAAAGCAGCTGTTCCTGAACCTGGTGGTGTGGGACTTCAGGCTTCTGTACCTCCTGACCGACGGTAGCAGTGAAAAGAGGGCATGACCCATATGGTGGGGATCACACAGGATATACGGCATAAAAACAGGCCATTCAGCCCAAAAATTCTCCATTTCAGACTCTTTCCATCTTTCCTCGTCTAACTCCATCAGTGTAACCCTCTGTTCCTTTCTCTCTCAGTGCTTGTCCAACCTCAACTCAGATGCATCAATGCTATTCCCTTCAACCACTCCCTGTGGGGTGCAAGTTCCACATTCTCACCGTTGTTTGGATAAGGACGTTTCTTCTGAATCTCCTATTGGATTCCTTGTACTGATGACCCTCGGTCTTTCTCTTCCCTTCTAGTGGAAAAATTCTCTCCATATCCACTCTGAAAAACTTCGATTATGTTAAGTCACTCCTCTTGTCTCAGGGAAAAGAGACCCCATTTGCTCCTCCTTTTCTGATATCTACACCCTCACAATTCTGGTATAATTCTTACAAATCTTCTCCACACCTGTCCAGTACCTCTGATTTGATGGTTTCCATTCTCTCTTGGCCAGCTTCTCTCATTCAACTCTCCGCCATCTTGAGGTCATCCAAAAAATTGGCTGCCTTTAACCCAGCTTGCACAGAGACCCATCACCCATTTGCTTACTTAGTTGGTAATTGGTAATTGGTTCATTGTCGTCAAATATACTGAGGTACAGTGAAAAACTTTGTTTTGTATGCCGTCCATACCGATCATTTCACAACATCAGTACATCGAGGTAGTACAAGGGAAAACAATAACAGAATGCAGAATATAGTGTTACAGTTACAGAGAAAGAGCAGTGCAGGTAGACAATATAGTGCAAGGCCATGACAAAAGCAGATTGTGAGGTCAAGAGCACGGTAGTGTAGCGGTTAGCATAACGCTATTACAGCGTCAGCGACCTGGGTTCAATTCCGGCGCTGTCTGTAAGGAGTTTGTACGTTCTCCCCGTGACTGCACGGGTTTCCTCTGGACGCTCCAGTCTCTTCCAACATTCCAAAGACATATGGGTTAGGAAGTTGTGGGCATGCTATGTTGGTGCTGGAAGTGTGGTGACACTTGCAGACTGCACCCAGAACACTCTATGCAAAGATGCATTTCACTGTGTGTTTCGATGTACATGTGACTAATAAAGAAATCTTATCCTATTGTAGAAGAGGTCTGTTCAATAGTCTTATAACAGCGAGATAAATGCTGTCCTTGAGCCTGGTGGTACGTGCTTTCAGGGAGGGGGGAGAAGAGAGAACGTCCAGGGTGGGACGGGACTTTGATATGTTGGCTACTTTACAGAGGCAGCAAGAAGAGTAGAAAGCATCTATGGAGGGGAGGCAGGTTTTTGTGATGAATGGGTCTTGGGCAGAGCAGTTGCCATATCAAGCCATGATCCATCTGAGTATAATGTTTTCTATGCTGCATCTATAAAAGTTGGTGAGGAGTCAGGGTACAGGAAGGAGATAGAGAGCTTAGCGACGTGGTGTCATGACAACAAGCTTTCCCTCAATGTCAGCAAAACAAAAGAGCTGATCATTGACTTCAGGAGAGGGGAGCGGTGTACATGCACCTGTCTACATCAACGGTGCTGAGGCCAAGAGGGTTGAGAGCTTCAATTTCTAGGAGTTAACATCACAAATAGTCAGTCCTGGTCCAACCACGTAGATGCCACAGCCAAGAAAGCTCACCAGTGCCTCTACTTCCTTCGGAGGCTGAAGAAATTTGGCATGTCCCTCTTGACCTCCACCAACTTTTATCGATGCACCATAGAAAGTATCCTATCTGAATGCGTCACGGCTTGGTATGGCAACTGCTCTGCCTAGGACTGCAAGAAACTGCAGAGAGTTGTGGACACAGCTCAGCACGTCACGGAAACCAGCCTCCCCTCCTTGGATAAGCAGCAACAAGCATAATCAAAGACCCCACCCACCCACCCCAGATATTCTCTCTTCTCCCCCCTCCCATCAGGCAGAAGACACAAAAGCCTGAAAGCACGTACCAGCAAGCTCAAGGACAGCTTCTATCATGCTGTTATAAGACTATTGAATGGTTCCCTACTACAATAAGATAGACTCTTGACCTCACAATCTACCTCATTATGACCTTGCACCTTATTGTCTGCCTGCACTGCATTTTCTCTGTAGCTGTGACACTTTACTATGCATTCTATTATTGCTTTACCTTGTACTACTTTGATGCACTGTGTAATGAATTGATATGTACAATCGGTATGCAAGACAAGTTTTTCACTGTACCCCAGTACAAGTGACAATAATAAACCAACACTAATTCTTTAACCTTCTGAGGAAGTAGAGATGCTGGTGTGCTTCCTTGGCCATTGCGTCTATGTGGTTGGACCAGGACAGGCTTTTGCTGATGTTTACACCCAGGAACTTGAAGCTCTCAACTATCTCCACCTCAGCACGATTGATGCAAACACTTTCCTAGTTTCCTGCTTCCTGTTAGCTCCTACCTAAGCAACACGTCAATTTTAAAATCCTAATCCTTTCTTCAAATCCATCACTTTCCCTCCGTTCACTCTCTAACCTTGTCTCATTTTATGTCCCTTCAAGATCCCTACACTCCTACCATCTGGCCTTTAGAGTTAACTGAAATTAATCACACCACCACTGGCAGTCACACCTTCAATGCCAAGGCCCCAAACTATGAAATTCCTTTCACAAACCTTTCCACCTTTCCTTGCAATTTTTAGACATTCCTTAAAAGCTTTCTCTTTGCCTGTACTTTTCATTATCAGCTCTGATGACTCAGTATCGAAGTTTGATAAAACTCGGGAGAACTTACCAGGGTAAAGTTTGATATAAATACGAGTTGGTATTTAAGCACCTGCATGACACATTAAGTCTGCAAACATCTCTCACAATGAAAACAAAGCAGTCAGGTAAAGTCTTTAAATGCTGTCTGATTAATTGGTCTTTCACTTACCACTTTCCTTAAGTCAGAAGCAAGAGATGTAGATTAGTGCAAGAAGGTGGTGCTGAGGTAAAAAATCTTATTGAAAGGTAGAGCAGGCAAGAGGGGCCAAATGGCCTCTTGCTTCTAATGTTCCTGTGCTGTGTTCTTCTGTCAACCAGGGAAGAGTGAGAGAGAAATGTGAGAGGTCGTTTCATTCCCTGTGGAAAGCCTCAGAGTGCAAGTGACACGTCCTCTCTGTGTATTAATAGTTGCGCCGTCTCTCCCCATCACACACAGTCCATGTGCCATTGAAGAGTCAGTAACAGAAATGGAGTCAGGGTTGATCAAGAATGCAAAGGATTTGATTACATCTGAGCAACTGTTCACACCAAGGCTCTCAGTGTGGACAGCTGCATCATTCTGAGATACAAGAGACTGCAGAGGCTGGAACCTGGAGCAACAAAACAATCTGCTGGAGGAACTCGGCAGGTCAAGCAGCATCCGTGGGGGGAGGAACGAATTGTCGACGTTTCAGGTCGAAACCCTGCAACACGACTGAGAGTGGGGGGGAGGAGGGAGAAATAGCCAGTAAAAAGAGGAGAGGGGGAGTGGTGAAGCAGGAGCCAGAGGTGATTGGTTGCTTAAGCTGTCCTATATCCTTCAAAGCCCCCCTCCCTCCCTCAGTCCACCAATCATTCTTGTCTCGTGTGTCATCAAAGATAGGCTATTTGGCCAATGTAAATGATCCCTCAGTGTAGGTTAAGTGCCAAAAGTATCTCAGGGGAGTTATTGGGCATGCAAGGGAGATTATGTTGTGGGGCTGCACGGAAATAAGGAGAGGGAGAATGGGACTGATGTGATTCCTTCCCTGGGAACCAGCATGGATACTAAATGGCCTCCACTTGTTTTGTACTAATTAACATGTTCTCTCATATCATCTTACAACATCGAAGGAGCGCACTTGGTCCATCAAGTCTATGCCAGTTGTCAGAATATTCCTACCAATCCTATTGCCCTACTTATTTCCCTGTACGTTATTTTCCCCCACACTGCCCACCAATTCCACACTATTTCTCCTACCACTCACCCGCGTGAGGGAAAATTTTACAGAAACTGCCAACCAGCACGTGTTTGGGACAGGAGAGGAAACCAGCACACCCAGAGGAAACTCACGCGGACACAGGGAGAAAACACAAGCTTCGCATAGAAAGCACCGGAAGTCGGGATCAAACCCAAGCGATGAGGCAGCAACACTACATTCTGTGTCGTAGAAACATAGAAACATAGAAAACCTACAGCACAATTCAGGCCCTTCAGCCCACAAAGCTGTGTCGAATATGTCCCTACCCTAGGAATTACAAGGCTTACCCATAGCCCTCTATTTTTCTAAGCTCCATATACCTATCCAAAAGTCTCTTAAAAGACCCTATCGTATCCGCCTCCACCACCGTTGCCGGCAGCCCATTCCATGCACTCACCACTCTCTGAGTAAAAAACTTACCCCTGACATCTCCTCTATACCTACTCCCCAGCACCTTAAACCTATGTCCTCTTGTGGCCACCATTTCCGCCCTGGGGAAAAGCCTGTGACTATCTATCGGATCAATGCCTCTCATCATCTTATAGACCTCTATCAAGTCCCCCCTCATCCTCCGTCGCTCCAAGGAGAAAAGGCCGAGTTCCCTCAACCTGCTTTCATAAGGCATGCTCTGCATTCCAGGCAGCATCCTTGTAGGTCTCCTCTGCACCCTCTCTATGGCTTCCACATCCTTCCTGTAGTGAGGTGACCAAAACTGAGCACAGTACTCCAAGTGGGGTCTGACCAGGGTCCTATATAGCTGCAACAATACCTCTCAGCTCCTAAATTCAATTCCATGATTGATGAAGTACTTGTCATCTTGTTATTGGATTAAATGAAGTAGAGTGGGAGAGGTTTGAGTGGGCCAAATGCCTGTTTTTGAGCTTTTATTTAATGCTATGGAATAATATCAGTTCCTAGCACACCTATCTCTTGTGTAATTCTGTGAATTATCCGTAGTGTTTACTGACTTTGTTATCCAGTTACCTGCGGGGTTACCAGTGACACAAAGTACAGCGTTAACCCACTTACCCAGGGCACTTGCAGCCTGAAGCAATATATCAAGCTATAATTACGCAAGCATAGAGAGAAGTCCGACATTTACTGGAAAGACAACACTGAACATCTGTGAAGGATTAGTCATTGTCTGGGAAAGAATGACAAGTTCTGGGTGGAGCCCATCAAAACATTCCTGACTATGCAAGTGCATTTATGACAAGCAGTAATGGTACAAGATGCAACACATCTGCGCCTGTAATTTGGTTTCAGTTCTATGTTTCCAGACTTTCAGACGCCATGACAAAAGTATCTGAAGCTTTGCCCTGTTGCTAAGCAAACTTGGTGTTTCTCCCGTGTGCCTTCAAGTCGGTTATTCTCGATCCAAATCATCTGCTTGCAAAGCACAGAGATGGGGCAATGTTGCTTGGGCTGGAATTGGAGAAGATCGGTAACATGGGAGAAGACATTTGGTGCATTGTGTTTGTGCCACACCATCAGGTTCAGCAACCAGATTCCAGCATCTGCAGAATTTCTTGAGGCTCCTTTTCCCCACCTTCTTATTCTGGCTTCTGCCCTCTTCCTTCCCAGTCCTGGTGAAGGGTCGCGGCCCAGAATATCGACTGTTTATTTCCCTCCATGGATGCTGCCTGACCTGCTGAGTTCCTCCAACACTTTTTGTTTATTGTTCTAGATTCCAGCATCTGCAGAATCTCTTGTGTCTCAGGTTCAGGAACAGCTACTTTCCTTTGACCATCAGGTTCTTGAACCGACCTGCACAACCCTAACCCTACCTGAGCAATGGAATACTGCGGACCACCTCTTGCACTGCCATGGACTTGTCTCTGATTGTCTCTATGTTTTTTTGCACTAAGGTCTTGTTTTTGCACAGTCTTTTTTTTCTCTCTCTCTTCACTGCCTTGTAAGGCATGGTGGTGTAGTGGATAGCATAACACTATTACAGCGCCAGCAACCAGGGTTCAATTCCAGCCACTGTCTGTAAGGAGTTTGTATGTTCTCCCCGTGACTGCATGGGTTTCCTCCAGGTGTTCCGGTTTCCTCCCACATTCCAAAGATGTACGGGTTAGGAAGTTGTGGGCATGCTATGTTGGCGCTGGAAGCGTGGCGACACTTGCGGGCTGCCACAGGAACACTACACAAAATGATGTATTTCACTGTGTGTTTCGATGTACATGTGACTAATAAAGATATCTTATCTTATCTTATAATTTAGGTATAATTTATATTCTGTGTGTTGTCTGTACTGACACGTTTACTGCCCAGTCCTCATCAATTCTCTTTGTCACCTCTTCAAAAAATTCAATCAAATTCTTGAGACCCGAATTCCCATGCACAAAGCCATGCTGACTTTTCTTAATCAGTTCTTGCCTTTCCAAATGCTGGTCAATTCTATCCCTCAAATCCCCTCAAATAACTTCCCCACAACAAATGTTCAGCTCATTGGCCTGTATTTCCCTGGCTTGTTCCCACAGCTCTACTTAAACAAAGGCCCAATATTAGCCACCCTCTAGTCTTCTGGTACCTCACCTGTAGCTAAAGATGATGCAAATATCTCTGCCAGGGCCCCTGTAATTTCTTCCCTAGCTTCCCACAATATGCTAGGATACACTTTATTAGTTAATTAGTTTATTATTGCCACTTGTGCTGAGATACAGTGAAAAACTTTAGTTTGCGTTCTATCCAGACAGATCATGCCATAAGTAAGTACAATGGGGTAGTTAAAAGAGAAACAGAATGCAGAAGGTAGTGTTGCAATTACAGAGAAAGTGCAGTGCGGTTAGACAAATAAAGTGCAAGGGCCACAATGAGGTAGGTTGAGAAATCAAGAGTTCACTTTTTACTGTATGAGAGGTCTGTTCCAGAATCCTAAAGCAGCGAAATAGAAGCTGTCCTTGAACCTGGTGGTATGCGCTCTCAAGCTTTAGTACTTTCTGCCCGACGGGAGAGGGGAGAAGAGAGAAGAGAGAGAGATAAGATAAGGTAAGATATCTTTACTAGTCACATGTACATCGAAACACACAGTGAAATGCATCTTTTGCGTAGAGTGTTCTGGGCGCAGCCACAAGTGTCGCTACGCTTCCGGCACCAACATAGCATGCCCACAACTTCCTAACCTGTACATCTTTTGAAATGTGGGAGGAAACCCACGTGGACATGGGGAGAACATACAAACTCCTTACAGACAGCGGCCAGAATTGAACCCGGGTCGCTGGTGCTCTAAAGCGTTACGCTAACCGCTACACTACCGTGCCTGCCATGAGCGGAGTGGGAGGGGTCCTTGATTATGTTGGCACCTTTCCCCAGGCAGCGGGAATGTAGACAGAGTCAATGGAGGGGAGGTTGCTTTGTGTGATGGACTGGGCTGCGTTCACAGCTCTCTCATCAGTCCCATTCCCTTTCTTCCCTGTGGCCCTGCAACATTTTGTTTCTCAATCATGTCCATCAGAACAACTTTAATGCTTTTTTTTAATAATCAACTTGTTCCAAGGGATGATTTACAGTAGCTAATTAACCTACACCACATACGTTTGACCATATAAAATTATGAGGGGCATAGATAGGGTGCATCCGCACCGTCTTTTGCCCAGGGTTGGGGAATCAAGAACTAGAGGGCATAGATTTAAGGTGAGAGGGGAGAGATTTAGTAGGAACCTAAGGAGCAACTTTTTCACCCAGAGAGTGGTTTGTGACCTTGCACCTTATTGCACTGCACTTTCTCTGTAGCTGTGACACTTCACTCTGTACTGTTATTGCTTTTGCCTGTACTACCTCAATGCACTCTGTACTCACTCAATGTAACTGCCCTGTGTAATGAATTGACCTGTACGATCGGTATGCAAGATAAGTTTTTCACTGTACCTCAGTACAAGTGACAATAATAAACCAATACCAATACCAATTTGTGGCATAGTAAGAAACCAGAGCATCTAATAGAAACCCCCATGGTCGCAGAAGGAATAGCCACACAGGCAGCGCCCAAGATTAGGATCAAACCTGTGTCCCTGCCCTATTTATTCAAGCCCATTGTTCAAAATGTAGGAAAGTTTTCATCTTTCACTGTATTGTGACATTGGAAGTGTCCCAAATTTGCTTTTTCTGTAAACAGAGATCAGGGAAAGTACTACCATTTACCAGCAAACCTAATTAATAAAAGGTAAAGTTGGCACACCCACACTTACTTGACAACAAAGAATACCAAACAGAATACTAGCTCTGCTGGGAGTAGGTTAGTGGGTACATCTCAGTGGAAACTGGTTCCAAAGATAGGTACATAGAACATGCGACACAGTAGTGTAGCGGTTAGCATGACACTATTACAGCGCCAGCGATCAGGGTTCAATTCCCGTTGCTGCCTGTAAGGAGTTTGTACGTTCTCCCCATGTCTGCGTGGGTTTCCTCCGGGTTCTCGGGTTTCCTCCCACATTCCAAAGACATACAGGTAGGTTAACATGGGTTTAAATGGACGGAGCGGACTCGTTGGGTGGGAAGGGCATGTTACTGTGCTGTATAAGTAAAGTTTTAAAAAGAACAGTACAGAACAGGAACAGGCCCTTTGTCCCACGAGATCCATGCTGACCTTGATGTCAATTTAAACTAATCCCACCTGTCTGTGTGTGGTCTATATCCCTCCATTCTCTGCCTGTTCATGTGCCTGTCTAAATGCTTCTTAAACCTTACAGGAGTAGAAGCTGTTCACCCTTCTTCCACAATTCAATAAAATCACGTACTTACATCCTCAGCAAGTTCAACTGGACTTATCAAAGTCTGCCCACCACAAATCCGTGAAGATTTTCCTTACTCAATTCATACTTGCCAAGTCTTCAACTGTTTAGTTTCTGATTAAAGTCTCCAGTAGGTTTCCACATCTCATGAAATGGATGTTGATGGTAAGGGACACTGTAAGTCTATGGTTACCTCTGACTGGAGACTCGGTTCCATTCATTAAACATGCTTCAATGCCCTGTAAGTACATTGTACTTCCTCAGAGATTTATTCCACCAACATCTAGTGCTATCTACCAGAGACGAATTTATAGAACAGTATAGCACAGGAACAGGCACACAATGTCTATACCAAACACGATGCCAAATTAAATTCATCCCATCCGCCTGCATATGATCCATACCCCTGCATTCCTTGCCTCATCATGTGCGTCTCAATGCCTCTTTAACACCACTATGGTATCTGCTTCCATCACCACCCCAGGCAGTGCGTTCCAAGCACCCACCAATCTCCGTGTAAAAAACTTGCCTCTCAAATCTCCTTTAAACTTTCCCCCTCTCGCCTTAAACCTATCCCATCTAGTATTTGACGATTCCACCCTGGGTAAAAGACTCTATCTACCCTACCCATGCCTCTTATAATTTTATAAACTTCTATCAGCTCTCCCCTCAGCCTCCGTCGCTCCAGAGAAAACAGTCCAAGTTTGTCCGACCTCTCCTTATAGCACATGCCCTCTAATCCAGGCACCATCCTGGTAAACCTTTACTGCACCCTTTCCAAAGAATCCACATCTTTCCAATAATGGGGCGACCAGAATCAAATGCTAGTCTTCTCTCCCTGAGGTGATTTCCAGTCTTTTGTTTTCCATCCTTACATGAAGTAATAATTAAAATTTCCCCATCCAATGTCCAGTTCTACAAGGTTTTGGAACATTTGCATGCAAACTTTATTATTGTAATTTGGAGCCGAAAGTTTGCTGCGTGTAGGGAAATTATTTTATAAATCATGCAGGCTCACACAGGAATTTTTGCATCAGAAATGCATGCTTGCTCAACATACCGCAGCTGCTGGAAATCTGGATGAAAGCAGAAAGTGTTGGCACTGTTTAGATGGATGGGTGGGAAGAACAGGAACTATCTGTAGTGCAGAAGATACAGGAGCCTGAGGCACATACCACCAGGCTCAAGGACAGCTTCTATCCCACGCTGATAAGACTATTGAACGGTTCTCTTATACGATGAGATGGACTCTTGCCCTCACAATTTGCCTTGTTGTGGCCTTGCACCTTATTGTCTACCTGCAATGCACTTCCCTAGAGCTGTGACACTTTACTCTGTATTCTGTTATTGTTTTTACCTGTACTACCTCAACGCACTGTGTAATAAAATGATCTGTATGAACGGTATGCAAAACAGGTTTTTCACTGTACCTCGGTACAAGTGACAATAATAAACTAATACCAATACCAATACCAATAATGGAATGGAAGTCCGCAGAGGCAAAATAACAAAGGTGACTGATGGTGATCTCCCGTTATCACCATCCAGACCCTTATGTTTGTTGAAGTTAGGTTATCCCACCATGGGACCTTGGTGCATTGTAGACCATCTCACTTTGACCGCCAACTGCTGACATTTAGGAGCCAGTAGATGTGTCTACCTAATCCCAGAATGGATTGCAAGACTTCATTCTGCTCAGTGATGTACTGGTGTATGAGTTGGGCAGGATCTTATGGTATTCTTGGATCACAGTGGTCTCTTGAGTTTTATAGTCATACTAATCTGTGATCAGTATTCTGCAGTTAGGACTGGTGCATGTGTTAACATTCAAAGAGCTAGAGTATCACACCTCCATGGTATTCCATTTATTATCCTTGTGTTGCAACAAACAAACTGCTGGAGGAACTCAGTGGTTCGAACAGCATCTATGGGAGAAAAGGAATTGTTGACGTTTCGGGTCGAAACCCTGCATCAGGACTGTCATTCCTTTCCCCCCACTGATGCTGTTTGATCTGCTGAGCTCCTCCAGCAGGTTGTTTGTTGCTCCAGATTCCAGCATGTGCAGTCCCTTGTCTCTCCGCTCTCTGTGTGTTATTCAGAAGACCACATCACTGATGTTTTCAAGTGTTAGCAATAGTTGAGCACCTGAATTGATGTAACGCTTAAATACCTGTGGAACAGGGCAAATAATGACCTATTCAAAGTATTCTCTTAAAACACGAGAACAAACAACACAAGAAATTGGAAGCAGAAGTTGCTATTTGGCCCTCAAGCCTACCCTGGCACTCAGTATGATCATAGCTGATCTACGCTGACCTCAACGCCTCTTTTGTGCCAGTTCCCCATAACCCTTAATTCCTCAATTTTTCAAATATTATCTATCACCACCTTAAACATTGGTATTGGTATTGGTTTATTATTGTCACATACCGAGGTACAGTGAAAAACTTGTCTTGCATACCGTTCGTACAGATCAATTCATCACAGAGTGCATTGAGATAGTACACAGTGCATTGAGGTAGTACAGGGTAAAAATAATAACAGAATACAGAGTAAAGTGTCACAGCTACAGAGAATGGCATTGCAGGTAGACAATAAGGTGCAAGGTCAAGCAGGGTAGATTGTGAGGTCAAGAGTGCATCTCATCATATAAGGGAACCATTCAATAGTCTTATCACCGTGGTATAGAAGCCGTCCTTGAACCTGGTGGTATGTGCCCTCAGGCTCCTGTATCTTCTGTCTGATGGGAGAGGGGAGAAGAGAGAATGACCCAGGTGGGTGGGGTCTTTGATTATGCTGGCTGCTTCACCAAGGCAGCGAGAGGTATAGACAGAGTCCATGGATGGGAGGAATATATCTAATGATCTGGCCTCTACCACACTGGGGGGCAGAAAATTCAGGAGATTCACCACCCTCTCAGAGAAGAAATTCCTACACGTCTCAGTTTTAAGTCACTGGCCCCTTACCTTGTTATGATGTCTCCTTGTTTGTGACTCTCCCATTAGTGAACACATCTCAACATCTACCCTGTCAAGCCTTCTTAGGATGTCAACTCTCATTCTTCTAAACAAGGAACATGGGCCCAAACTACCTAAAGTCTCTTAATCTCTCAAACTATTTTAGCCCTAAACGGACCATACAGTCACACTGGCATACTATAGTCTGTCTCTGAAATTCATTACATTGCCTTCCAGGGAAGAATTGTTTTACTCTGGGTTTCTCTATGACTGCTTTCTTAAATATTGTTGTGAAAACATAAGTAGTGTCATCAAACTATTGATCAAGCAACAATAATTATCGAAAGAACGTCAGAATCAGAACCAGATTCATTATCGCTGAATTATACAACGTGAAATTTGTTGTTTTGAGTCAGGAGTGCAGTGCAAAGACATAAAGTTACTATAAATTACAAAAAGAAATAAATGTGCAAAAAAAACGGAATAATGAGGTAGTGTTCATGGGTTAATGGACCGTTCGGAAACCTGATGGCAGAGGGGAAGAAGCTGTTTCTGAATCATTGAGTGTGGGTCTTCAGGCTCCTGTACCTCCTCCCTGATGGTAGTAACAAGAAGAGGACATGTCCCGGATGGCAAGTGTCCTAAGTGATGGATGCTGCCTTCTTGAGGCACCGCCTCTTGAAGATGTCCTCAATGGTGGGGAGGGTTGAGCCTGTGATGAAGCTGGCTGAGTCTACAACCCTCTGCAGCCTCTTGCAATCCTGTGGCAGTCTGTGAAGTAACATAGAAAATAGCAGAAGGCCATTTGGCCCTTTGGGAACTGCTCTGCCATTCAGTATGATCATGGCTGATCTTTCTCAATACCAAATCCTGTGGCTTCTCCTATCCCTTTTGCATCTATACACTTCTCCATCTCTTTCTTAAGTATATTCACTGGAGGCCACAGGTTTAAAGTGAGAGGGGAGAGGTTTAGTAGGAACCTGAGGGGACAACTTTTTAACTCAGAGGTTGATCCATGTATGGATTGAGCTGCCAGAGGAAGTGGTTGAGGCAGGTACATTAACAACATTTAAAAGGTACTTGGACAGGAACATGGATAGGAAAGGTTTAGAGGGATATGGGTCAAATGCGGGCAAATGGGACTAGCTTTGATGGGCATCTTGGTCGGCTTGGACTTGGGCTGAAGGGTCTGTTTCCGTGCTGTATGACTCTGTGACACTATATTCAGCAACTTGTTCTCTACAGACCTTGATGAAGAAGTCCACAGATTCACCATCATATGAATGAAGAAATTTCTCCTCATTTCAGTCCTAAATCTCTTGCCCTGTAACCTAACATTGTGACCCCTCATTCTAAACCCCCATCCAGGAGAAAACTGTCTGTCCAGCTCCGTCAGAGTTTTGAACAAATCTAGTTGACCTAATCTCTCCTCATCCAGCGGTACCACCATGCCAGGAATCCTGCCCAATCAAAAAAGCAATGGCAACCCTCCCCACATGACATCTCACTGACAGACTTCATTCTTGCTCGTTCAGCTGGCCACATATTCGTCTGGCCAAGAGATTAGATAGATAATCCTGCTAAATTCCTGCAGTGTGATGATCCACTGAGTCTGACTGATGCTGCAGATTCCAATCCTCCCCTCGAGGAAGGATTTGTTCAACAAGCTCCCCTCCATAATGCTGCCCATATTAACATACCCGTAGAGACCACATCTCATGCTGGAAATACCCATCATTTGTTTTTGGAGACATTCTTTCATTAAATTGTCATTTTACTACACAAGGTTTGGCTACTGTTTGTTGACTTTCATTGGTCAACGCTTTGTTGGGTGATAGCTCATCGAAAGTAATGTTAAAGCAAAAAAGGCTGACTTTACCTAGGGCTGTGAAACCTGAGCGCACATGCCTCACACACTCCGTAAGATCCCGCTCTGATCGAATTACTTGCTGCAGGCATTGCAATGGCCACGTGAAACTATAAAGGCTGACCTGTTTATGTATGGACACTTGATGCTGTAGAGGTGCCTGTGACAAACTTAAGAACCCTATGCATTTCCTTAGAGAGACCAACAGTTCTTAGAGCAATAGCAAAATACTGCTGACACTGTCATAGGACATAGAATTGTACAGCAAAGGAACAGGACCTTCGGCCCACAATGTTATGCCAAACTAAACTAGCAATTAAACACCTAACTAAACTAATCCCTTCTGCCTACACAATATCCATGTCCCCTCATTTTCTGCACATTCATGTGCCTATGTAAGGGCCTTTTAAATGCCTCTATCGTATCTGCCTCCACCACCACCCCTAGCAGCACATTCCAGGCACCCACCAGTCTCTGTGTAAAAAAACTTGGCCCACGCATCTCCTTTGAACTTATCCCCTCTCACCTTAAAAGCATGCCGCCTAGTGTTAGATATTTCGACCCCAGGGAAAAGATACTGGCTGTCTACTCTATCTATGCCTCTCATAATCTTATAAACTTCTATCAGGTCTCGTCTCAGAGAAAACAACCCAAGTTTGTACCACATACCCTCAAAACCAGGTGGCATCCTGGTAAACCTCTTCTGCACCCTCTCCACAGGCTAGAGCACAGTGCCATCACTGCTAACGCTGCTACCAGTGACGCGGGTTCAATCCTGACCTCCAGTCCTATCTCTGGGGAGCTCTCCCTCAAGTGTGTGGGTTTCCTCTTGCAACCCAAAGATTAGTGGGTTGGTAGGTTAATTGGCCACTGTAAATTTCCGCTAGTGTGTAAGTGAGTGGTAGAATCTGCAGGAGCTGTTGTGAATGTGAAGGGAATAAAATAAGATTAGCGTAAGAATAATTTTTTTTAAAACTGCTGGTGCTAGGAATCTAAATTAAAACAGAAAATGCTGGAAATACTCAGCAGGTCAGGCTGCATCTGTGGGAAGAGAAACAGAGCTAACATTTAAGATCAAAGACCCTTTGTCAGATCTGGGAAGCTTGTTAAACTGCAGGGAGGGTCAGGGAGGGAGGATATCTCTGGTGGGGTAAAACCGTGGTGACCATGATGATCTGTGGGATTAGTGTATAGAGTCATACAGCACAGAAACAGGCCATTCGGGTCACCATATCCACACCGACTAGAGTGCAAGCTTCTGTATTAATCCCATCTTCCAGCACTTGTCCCATTGTCTTCTACACTCAGATGATCCAAGTGCTTGTCCAGACCCTTCTTAAATGCTGCCAGTGACTCTGCTTCCACCACTCACTCTGACAGTGTATTCCAGGTACTCACACCTCTCTGGGTGAAAGCGGTCCATCTGAGATCCCTTCTAAATCTCTTGCCCATTACCCCAAATCTATAAATTCTTTTATCGACCTCTGATAAGGGGAATAGATAGATATTTTTAGATATTTATTTATCAGTCACATGTACATCGAAACACACAGTGAAATGCATCTTTTTGTGTAGTGTGTTCTGGGGGCAGCCCGCAAGTGTCACCACGCTTCCGGCGCCAACATAGTTTCCTGCAGTCTACCCTATCGGTACACCTCATGATTTTATGTACCACAACCATGTCCCCTCTTAACCTCCTCTGCTCCAGGGAAAGCAGGCCTCGCCTCTCCAGTCTTTCCTCATGACTGAAACCCAGACAATGTCCTGGTGAATATTCTCTGCACCCTCTCTAGCACTATCATATCTTTCCTATATTATCTCCAATACCAGAGGACATCAGTTTAAGGTCAGAGGAGGAACGTTTAGGGGGGATGTCAGAGGTAGGTTTTTTACACAAAGAGTGCTGGGTGCCTGGAATGCACTGCCGGGGGTGGTGGTAGAGGCTGATACAACAGGGGCATTTAAAAGACTCTTAGATAGGCTCATGAATGTAAGAAAAATGGAGGGTTATGGGCTGTGTAGGAGTGAAAGGTTAGAGTGATCATAGAGCTGGTGTTTATATAGGTTGGCACAACATCATGGGCCGAAGGGCCCGTACTGTGCTGTACTGTTCTATGTGGTGACCAGAAATGCACACAGTACTCCCAGCTGAGGTCTGACCAATGTTTGATAAAGTTGCAGCATAACCTCCCTGCTCTTATATTCAATGCCCCAACTCATGAAGGCCAGCATCCCATTTGCCTTCTTAACAACCTTATCTACCTGCATTGCCACCTTCCAAGATCATCGGACTTGTACACAAAGATCACTCTGTTCTTTAATACCCCCTAAGACCCTACCATTTATGTTATATGTCCTAGCCTCATTAGTATTACCAAAATGCCTCACATTTATCAGGAATCATCCATTTCTCAGCCCATTTTACCAATACATCAATATCAGCCACCCTCCACACTATCAACAACTCCACCGATCTCCATGTCATCTGCAAATGTACTGACCAAGCCTCCTACATCCACAGCTAAATGATTCACATATATTACAAACCACAAGGGTCCCAGCACCGATTCCAGTGAAACACCACTAGTGACAGGCATCCAATCACAAAACAATCCTCTCTCTATCACAAACTCTCTCTCAATCACAAACTCAATCATCACCCTCTGCCTACCATTGCAAAGCCAATTTTGGATCCAATGGAACTCCAATGTAAGTGTGGGCTCGGTGGCCCTGTTTCTGTGCTGTATGACTCCATGACTTACTCTGTACATTGAAAGTTTTGGGCACCATACAGATAAACTGGTTGCATCTGGTCACAGGCCAAGAAGCCACTAAAAAAGGCGGTCCCAGACCACCGCAAATCGTGTCATGTTGCTAGAACCTCAGATAGACTTACTCTTCTGTTACTTCACACAAGGAAGCCCACTTTACCAAAGTGGGATAGAGTTGTCGAGTCATAGCATATTACACCATGGACGCAGGCCCTTTGGCCCAACTCGTCCTTGCCGATTATGGTGCCCACCAAGCTACTCCCATTTGCCTGCATTTGGCCCATATCCCTCCAAACCCCTCCTCTCCAGATTGAGGTTGAAGTCAAATGCTTTTTGGGTATACTGGGGATACTGCTCACTGACCCCAAAATTGGTCCTACTGCACCCATTCCATGCTCAATTCTGACCACTGTCTGTAAGGAGTTTGTACATTCTCCCCGTGTCTGTGTGGGTTTCCTCCAGGTGCTCCGGTTTCCTCCCACATTCCAAAAGATGTACAGGTTAGGAAGTTGTGGGCATGCTATGTCGGCACCGGAAGCATGGCAACACTTGCGGGCTGCCCCCAGAACACGCTATGCAAAGGGATGCATTTCACTTTGTGTTTCGATGTACATAAAGATATCTTATCTTACCTCATATCATTAACTGCATGTAAAATGGTACATATCCACCCACCATAACTATAGGTTAGAAGTCTTCCAGTACTTGTAAGACTTGTATCGATAACAACAACCTACATAAATACAGCACTTTTAACATAATAGAACATCTCAAAGTGTTCCACAAGAGTGTTAGCAAATAAAATTTGGCATCATGCCATGTAACAAGGTATTGGTTCTGATGATTACGAAATTCGGTTCTGATAAAGGGTCTTCTAACTGGGATGTTAATTCTATTTCTCCTTCCAGGGATGCTGTTTGAAGCGCTATGTCCAGCAGTTTCTGTTTATGAAAATAAGTGGTCAAGAAGATAAGTTGGAAGGAACATGTTGGAGAGCGATAGGGAGGCAGAGAACTTTAGAGCCTTGTCAGCTGGAGAGACAGCTGCCAAAGATGGAACGATTAAAATCTGACATGCTCAAGAATTCAGAATTTGAGGAACACGCAGTTCTCAAAATATTGTACAGCAAAAGAGAAGGGGTGAGGTCATGGAGGAATTTAAAAACAAAGGTGAGAAGTTTTAAGGTGCGGCTTTGCAGAAAGGGAGCCAATGTAGGTCAGAGAGCCCAGGAGCAATAAATGAACAGGACTTGGTGCCAATAGCACGTCATTTTTAAGATCAGCCCACTCCAAACCAATACTGTTGAGCTGTACAGGAAAGCTCTAACTAATGTAGGAAAGTACTGTGCACTGATTATTTTATTGATCAGTAAGTTGGTTAAACATCTAGGTGCTGGTTGTTCTGATATTGTGCTGCAACATGTTTCTTTTCAATTTTTAAAATATTCGTTCATTGCTCAAATCACTGATAAAGCCAGGTTTTGTTGCTCAATACTACTTGTCTTTAGAAAGGTGGTAGTGAAGCATCTTCTTAAATTGCTGTAAGTGGTTTTCATGATACTGCGGGGATCTAGACCCAGTGACCGTAAAGGAATGGCAATGTTTTTCTAAGGTAGTACCATAATAAGGTAGTATGGTAGTATGGCAGCTTGAAGGGGATCTATAGGTGGTGGTATCCCTGTGAGTCTGCTGCCCTTGTCCTTCAAGGTGGTAGAGGTTGTGAGTTTGGGAGGTGTTGGATGAGTAACTACAGTGCATTTTGTAGATGGTACACTGTGTAGGCATTTTGTACTGGTGGTGGAGAGAATGGGTGTTGTGTCCACCACAGCAGTGAGGTTGAGAGGGTTTGAGAGATTCAAGTTCTTAGGAGTGAACAGTGACAATAATAAACCAATACCAATACCAATGTCCTGTCCTAGTCCAACCACGTGGATGCCATGGCCAAGAAAGCTCACCAGCACCTCTACTTCCTCAGGAGGCTAAAGAAATTTGGCATTTCCCCATTGACCCTCACCAATTTTTACAGATGCACCGTAGAAAGCATTCTGTCTGGATGCATCACAGTTTAGTACGGCAACTGCTCTGCCCATGACCACAAGATACCGCAGAGAGTTGTGGGCACAGCCCAGCACATTATAGAAACCAGCCTCCCCTCTGTGGACTCTGTCTATACTTCTCACTGCCTCGGTAAAGCAGCCAACATATTCAAAGACCCCACCCACCCCAGACATTCTCTCTTCTCCCCCCCTCCCATTGGGCAGAAGATACAAAAGCCTGAAAGCACGTACCACCAGGCTCAAGGACAGCTTCTATCCCGCTGTTATAAGACTATTGAATGATCCCCTAGTATGATAAGATGGACTCTTGACCTCACAATCTACCTTGTTACGGCTTTGCAACTTATTGTCTGCCTGCACTGCACTTTCTCTGTAACACTTTATCCTGCACTCTGTTATTGTTTTCACTTGTACTACCTCAATGCTCTGATGTGATGAAATGATCTGTATGGATGGCCTGCAAAACAAAGCTTTACACTGTACTTCAGTACCCGTGACAATAATAAACCTATTTACCAATTTTAATGTTCAGGATAGGGTGCTGATCACAATGCCTGCTTTGTCCTGGTTGTCATGGAGAGGAGACACGATGGTGTAGGTAGTAGAGCTGCTACCTCACAGTTCCAACAACCCAAGGTCAATCCTGACCTCAGGTGCTGTCTGTGTGGAGATTTTACGTTCTCCCCTGTGACTACATGGGTTTCCTCAAGGTGCTCCAGTTTCCTCCCACAGCCCAAAGATGTGCAGGTTGATAGGTTACTTGACCACTGTAAATTGGCCCTAGTTGTAGGTGAATGGTAGAATCTGGGGGGTTGGGGGGGGGCGCGATGAGAATGTGGGGTTTATAACTTTTGAAACTTGATCCAAACCATAGTTGGGTCAGTCGGGATCTGTGCCTAAGATTACAATAAGCATGTTGCATTGGGATGCCTTATCAGTGTCTGTAACGTGAGCAGATGAAGCCCTGGGTCCAATACTAAATGGAGCTGGGGCTATTCTGTCCCATTGTTTTCCAGTTTTGGGCTAGTGATGTGACATCCGGCAAGTGGGTCAGGGATTTTCTCAGGGGGTAGAGGGGGAGAAGGTGGGGGATATTGTCCACTCCACATCATTTTATGAGAAATACTTGCTAGAGTTCTTTCAGGATGAAACTAATAGGGTGGATAGAGGGGAACTGGTAGATGTAGTGTATTTAGATCTCGAGAAGACATTCAGAAAGATGCAACATAAATGATTATGCCACAGGGATTTGGGCAATATTTTGACATAGCTAACAAGTAGCTAATCAACAGAAGACAGAGAGTTGGGATAAATGGTTCATTTTCAGATTGGCAGTCAGTAAATAGTAGATTGCCAGAGGAATCAGTGCTAGATCCTCAATAATCTATAATCAATGAACATAGAACAATGAACAGTACAGCACAGGAACAGGTCCTTTGGCCCACAGTGTTGTGCCAGACTAATTAAATTAGTAATTAAATGCCTGCACAAGTCCATATCCCTCCATTCTCTGCATATTCATGTGTCTATATAAGACCATCTTAAACACCTCTATCGTATCCGCCTCCACCACCACCCCTGGCAGTGCATTCCAGGCACCCACCACTCTCTGTGTAAAATACTTGCCCCATACATCTCCTTTGAATGTACCCCCCTCTCACCTTAAATGCATGCCCTCTAGTATTAGACATTTTGACCCTGGGAAAAAGATACCAGCTGTCTACTCTACCTGTGCCTCTCATAATTTTATAAACTTCTATCAGTCTCCTCCACTCCAGAGAAAACAACCCAAGTTGGTCCAACCTCTCGTCACAGCAGGCAGCATCCTCTTCTGCACCTTCACATTCTTCCTATAATGGGGCAACCAGAATTGAATGCAATACTCTAATGGAGGGACTTGTATGAAGGGACCAAGAGTACAGTAGCAAATTGGCTGAAGGTACAAAGTTTAGGGGGTTCTCAAGTTGTGAGCAGACCTACAGCCTGGAAGGGGATATGGATAGGCTAAGTGGGCAGGTAAGAAATTGGCAGATGGAGTACAATGTGGGAAAATGTAAGTTTATCTACTTTGGAAGGAAAAATAGAACAGCAACTTATTATTGAAATGTTGCAAGACTACAAAATGTTGTAGTAGAAAGGATCTGGGTGAAAACTTATCAGTAGTGGTGACATTGAAACTATCAGATTATCATAAAATCTGCCCTCCTGACACATTCTGACCCATCCATTGCTCTAGATTGGTATTGGTATTGGTTTATTATTGTCACTTGTACCGAGGTACAGTGAAAAACTTGTCTTGCATACCAATCGTACAGGTCAATTCATTACACAGTGTAGTTACATTAGGTTAGTACAGAGTGCATTGATGTAGTACAGGTAAAAACAATAACAGTACAAAGTGTCACAGCTATAGAGAAAGGGCAGTGCAATAAGGTGCAAAGTCACAACAAGGTAGATCCTGAGGTCATAGTCCATCTCATTGTATAAGGGAACCGTTCAATAGTCTTATCACAGTGGGGTAGAAGCTGTCCTTAAGTCTGGTGGTACGTGCCCTCAGGCTCCTGTATCTTCTACCTGATGGAAGAGGAGAGAGGAGAGAATGACCCAGGTGGGTGGGGTCTTTGATTATGCTGGCTGCTTCACCAAGACAGCAAGAGGTAAAGACAGAGTCCAAGGAGGGGAGGCTGGTGTCCGTGATGTGCTGGGCTGTGTCCACAACTCTCAGCACTTCCTTGTGGTCCTGGGCAGAGCAGTTGCTGTACCAAGCCGTGATGCATCCAGATAGGTCCAGGATGATGTTTAACTGCTTTTTTATAGAGTCACTCCAATGTATGAAGGCGCCACATCTACGTACAATTGAGTGAAGCAGTTCAAGTAAGTGACTCATCTCCACCTTCTTCAGGCCATTTGGGGATGGGCAATAATTGATACCCACAACCTATGAACAAAGCAAATCCAGTTGTACAACTGTAAGAAGTGAAAAGCTAAATGATTTGGAGAGTAACATTTGAAGTCTAACTTGACCCAGACTTGAATATTGCAGCTCAGAAAATGCAAATCAGCTCATGTTATGAAGCAAGTTGACCTTCATGTGCCGTTCTTCACCTCATTGGATTTGAACTGAGAGCGCACTAAAGTTTGCCTTTGGCAACAGACCTTGTGAACTCATCGACTTCCATAGGTTTCCACTCCCTTTAGTAGGGAACTGACTATGAATACTTAACTTAGTCATCTCAAATTTCTCCCTGTTGGTATTTAGACAACTGCATAGACTCATTTTTGTAATAAACAGGTGATAGCAGTATTCAAATGAGAGAGGTTGATTTGACCTCACTGTGTTAGGGTTATTCATTACCACTGCAGTCATAGTTATTTCCAGGTCATGAGTTTAAAGCAAGAGGTGTTTTGTGGCTGAATTCCCACTGCTGAGCCTAAGGTGCATACGGACTGTTAAAGAAGAGGAAATATGGACGCATGATGGTTAAGCTACTAGGCTAGCGAAGAACATGGATTCAAATCCCACCATGGCAGCTGTGGAAGTTCAGCTAATTAAATAAATACGTAATTAAAAAAAGCCAGTCTTGGGAATGCTGATCACAAATCTATTGGATCATTGCAAAATGGAGACACAACAGACTGCAGATGCTGGAAGCAAAATCAGAATCAGGTTTTTTTTTTAATCACTGACACGTGTTGTTTTGCAACAGCAGTACAGTGCAAGATGTGAAAATAAGTAACAAAAATAAATAAATAGTGCAAAAAAGGAATTATGCAGTAGTGTTCATGGGTTCATGGACCATTCAGAAGTCTGATGGAGGAGGGGAAGAAGCTGTTTCTGAAACGTTGAGTGTGGGTCTTCAGGCTCCTGTACCTCCTCCCCGATGGTAGTAATGAGAAGAGGGCATGTCCCGGATGGTGAGGGTCCTTAATGATGGATGCCGCCTTCTTGAGGCATCACCTCTTGAAATCTGGAGCAACAAATAATCTGCTGGAGGAACTCAGCAGGTCGAGCAGCATCTGTGGGAGGAAAGGAATAGTTGACATTTCAGGTCAAAACCCTGCATCAGGACTGGTGAAGACAAGTATTGAGGAAGGATACATGGCTGTAGGAGCAAATCTTGGTAAGAATGTGGTTGAAGGGCCGGAGAGCAGTAGAAACCACAGAAGTGGAGCAGTAAGAAAGGGCCTCATAGAAATCCCCATCGAAGAAAAGTGGAAGACCTCTTCAAAGTTGGCATACCTTGAAGAGACTTCACAGTGGAGTCGTATAATGAAGACACAAGATGCAGGGTCCTAATGCAGGGTTTCAACACGAAACATTGACATTTCCATTTCTCCCACAGATGCTGCTCAACTCGTTGAGTTCCTCCAGCAGATTGTTTGCTACTGGATTGCTGTAAAAGCCCATCTGGTTTAGTAATGTCCATTAAAGAAGGAAATCTGGTGCAGAAACAAATAATATTGGATACACTCAGCAGGTCAAGCTGCATCTGAGAAATGACAAAAGGAGTTAACATTTCAGGTCAAAGAACCCTGGGTCAGCAAAATCAGGCTTCCTCTCCCTGACTGGCTTTACCATGACTTCCTGTGAGATCCTTCCAAAATGCTCTAGGCAGCTGTTCAGCTCAAGGGGTGCTGAGGCACCAAATGTTGACCTTAATAACACGATCCACATCCTGTGACCAAATCAAAAAGAAAACGTATGAAGAATATACCAGCTAGCAATGGTAAGCATTTAAGTGCATGACTGCCCTGTTTTAGCTCTTCATTATCAATTTGGTGATGACATTTTAGATAAGACAAGATGAGATATTTATTTATTAGTCACATGTACATCGAAACACACAGTGAAATGCATCTTTTTGCATTACTGAGAATGTGCTGGGGGCAGCCTGCAAGTGTCACCACTCATCCGACGCCAACATAGCATGCCCACAGCTCCTAACCCATACGTCTTTGGAATGTGGGAGGAAACCGGAGCACCCGGAGGAAACCCATGCAGACACGAGGAGAACATACAAACTCCTTATAGACAGCGGTCGGAATTGAACCTGGGTCGCTGGCGCTGTAATAGCGTTATGCTAACCACTACACTACTGTGCCATGCGGGCGATAAAATAATATTAGAAATTAGAATATTAAAAAAATAAATATTAGTGCATTGGTTGCCTGGTTAACACTCTCAGATTTTATTCCCAGAGAGAGTAAAATGCAGTGCTGCAACTGGTAAGGGCACTGCCTCACAGCACCAGAGACCCAGGTTCATTCCTGACCTCAGGTGTTGTATGTGTGGTTTGAATATTCTCCTTGTGATAGAATGGGTTTCTCTTGGATGCTCTGGTTTCCTCCCACATCCCAAAGATGTGCAGGTCGATAGATTAGTTGACCACTGTAAATTGCCTCGAGTGGGTGCAAAGGAGATTTAGAGAGGGTGCAGAGGAGATTTACCGGGATGTTGCCTGGCTTGGAGAACATATCTTATAAGGATAGGTTGAGTGAGCTAGGGCTTTTCTCTGGAAAGAAGGAGGATGAGAGGGGACTTGATAGAGGTGTATAGGATGATAAGAGGCATAGATCGAGTGGACAGTCAAAGATTTTTTCCCAGGGCGACAATAGCTAACACGAGTGGGCATAATTTTAAGGTGATTGGCGGAAGACATAAGGGGGATGTCAGGGGTAAGTTTTTTTACACAGAGAGTGGTGGGTGCATGGAATGCACTGCCAGCAGAGGTCGTGGGGGCATTTAAGAGACTCTTAGATAGACACATGAATGATAGAGAAATTTTTTAAATTTTTTTTAAATTTTTTATTTACAGCGTGGTAACAGGCCATTCTGGCCCAACGAGTCCGCGCCACCCATTTTAAACCCAAATTAACCTACCCTTACGTCTTTGCAATGTGGGAGGAAACCGGAGCACCCGGAGGAAACCCACGCAGACACGGGAGAACGTACAAACTCCTTACAGACAGCGACGGGAATCAAACCCTGATCGTTGGCGCTGTAATAGCATCGCGCTAACCGCTACGTTACCGTGGCTATGTGGGAGAGAAGGATTAGATAGATCTTGGAGCAGGATAAAATGTCGGCACAACATTGAGGGCTGAAGGGCCTGTACTATGCTGTAATATTCTATGTGTGGTAGAATCCAAGGACAGATGATGGGAACGTGGGGAGAATAAAATTAATCAGTGTGTAGGATTGGTGTAAATGGGTGCTTGCTAGTCAGCATGGACTCAGTGGGCTGAAGGGCCTGTTTCCATGCTGTATGACTCTATCAGAGCACAGCTACAAATCAGGAAGTAGTAGGGTCACTAATCAACATTTAAAACCACGGGGTTAACCAATGGGTTCAGAGTCGATGAAATACTTGTAAAGCAGAGTTGTTGTATCCTAAGGAGCATCTAACTCACATGAAACACATCCCCCCAACACGGTGACCATTGGATGATGAGTTATAGAGTCACAGAACACAGAAACAGGCCCTTCAGCCCATCTCATCCATGCCAACCATGGTCCCCACCAAACTAGTCCCATTTGCCTGCATTTTGCCCATAAACCATAGAACCATAGAAAAACTACAGCACAGAAAACAGGCCATTTGGCCCTTCTAGTCTGTGCTGAAACATTATTCAGCTAGTCCCATTCACCTGTCCCCAGCCCATACCCCTCCAGACCTCTCTCGTCCATGCATCTATCCAATTTACTCTTAAAAGTTAAGGGCGAGCCCGCATTTACCACATCAGATGGCAGGCTATTCCACACTCCCACCACTCTTTGAGTGAAGAAGTTCCCTCTAATGTTCCCCCTAAACCTTTCCCCTTTCACCCTAAAGCCATGTCCTCTAAACCTCTAAACCCCATGGGCTTATCCAAATGTCTTTTAAATTATGTTAATGTACCTGCCTCAATCATTTCCTCTGGCAGCTCATTCCATATATGCACCACCCTCTGCGAGAAGAAGTTGCTCTTCAGGTCCCTTACAAATCTTTAAGCCTATGCCCTCTAGTTTTAAGTTCCTCTTACCTAGGAAAAAGACTGTGTGTGTTAACCCTATCTATGCCCCTCATGATTTTATACACCTCCATAAGGTCACCCCTCAAACTCCTATGCTCCGAGGAATAAAGTCCTAGCCTGCCCTATAACTCAGGCCCTCGAGTTCAGGCAGCAGTTAATTTTACTTCATGATGTTGTTCTATGGGATCTTTAGCTGTGATCCCTCAAAGTGAGAAGGCCAGCCATCGGGCTTGGTGGGTCTGCAGGTGGCTACTTCTACTGCCAGAATAAAGGACGTACTGACATTGGAGGCAGTCCAAAGGTGTTTCACTAGGCTAATTCACAGTGAGAAGGTTATCCTATCATAAGCAGCTAAAGAAATTGTATCTATATCCTCTAGAGTTTAGAAAAATGAGGGGTGATCTTCATGTTCCCTTTGACTCTCAGCAATTTTTATTCATGCACCATAGAAAGCATCCTATCCAGATGCGGTACGGCAAATGCCCTGCCCATGACTGCAAGAAACTGCAGAGAGTTGTGGACACAGCTCAGCACATCACGGAAACCAGCCTCCCCTCCATGGACTCTGTCTACACTTCTCGCTGCCTCGATAAAGGAGCCAGTATGATCAAAGACCCCCACCCACTATGGACATTCTTTCTTCTCCCCCCTCCCATCAGGCAGAAGATACAAAATCCTGAAGAGACGTACCACCAGGTTCAAGGACAGCTTCTATCCCACTGTTATAAGTCCATTGATAAGATAAGATTTCTTTATTAGTCACATGTACATCGAAACACACAGTGAAATGCATCTTTTGCGTAGAGTGTTCTGGGGGCAGCCCGCAAGTGTCGCCACGCTTCCGGCACCAACATAGCATGCCCACAACTTCCTAACCTGTACGTCTTTGGAATGTGGGAGGAAACCGGAGCACCCGGAGGAAACACACGCAGACACTGGGAGAACGTACAAACTCCTTACAGACAGTGAACCCGGGTCACTGGCGCTGTAAAGCGTTATGCTAACCGCTACACTACGGTTCCCTAGTACAATAAGATGGACTCATGGACTCTTGACCTGACAATCTACCTCATATGACCTTGCACCTTATTGTCTGCCTACAATGCACTTTCTCTGTAACTGTAACACTTTATTCTGCATTCTGTTATTGTTTTACCTTGTACTACCTTGATGCACTGTGTAATGAATTGATCTGTATGAACGGTATGCAAGACAAGTTTTTCACTGTACCTCGGTACATGTGACAATAATAAACCAATTTACCAATTTACCAACATCCTCAGAGGGCATAGCAAGGTAGATGTCAAGATGTTTGCACCTGTAGGTAATCTGAAACATAGTTACAAGATTATGGGCAGTTAATTAAAACTGAGGTCCATCAAAACAATTTATTGCAGAGGATGGTGAATCTCTGGAATTCTCTAGCCCAGAGGATTGCAGAGGTTAGATCAATGGGGATGTATAAAGAGGAGGTAGATAAAGTTTTGAAAGACTGAGGAATTGAGGCCATGAGAAACTGACACAGAGGAGGAGTTGAGGCCTGGACCAGATCAGCCATGATCGTATTGAATGGGAAGGCAGGTTTGAAGGCCTGAATGGCCTCCTCCTGCTCCTATTTTTTTACATTCTTATGTATTCTGGCTGCTACAGAGTTACCTTTGATCAATTTCCAACCAGTCAGTAAATTGGACATTATTCCAGTCTAAACTCCACCAGTGACTATCTTCTGGCTTTTGGAGCCCAGTCAAGCCTACTCATGTCCTGACTAGATTTTGGATAAGTTAATATATTCCATCCATTTTTTTTCTTTATTATCACAGTGGGAAATAACCTTTCATAAACTAAGTCTGTTAACACCACCATTAAAAGAGCAGAAAAGGGAGATGACAGAACAAGCAAACTTTGGTTACTATCACTCCAGATAAACAAATGACAAAGATCTTCAAACGCACTTTTGCTGATCCATTAACAATAGCAGTGAGGATGATGCCATTTTTAAAAAGATCTACCTTAGAGTCTCCTGCCTGTTTCATATGACAGGTCCCATTTAAAATGGTGAGGCAGACATTCACATGCGAATCCATCTGTGTCATTTATTGCATCCGGTGCTCCCGGTGCGGCCTCTTCTACATCGGTGAGACCCGACGCAGATCAGGGGACCACTTCGTCGAGCACCTACGAAACATCCACCGTGTCAGCCGGGATCTCCCAGAGCCCCGCCATTTTAATTCCACTTCCCATTCCCACACCAACATGTCTGTCCGCAGCCTCCTCCACTGCCGGCTTGAGGTTAGACGCAGATTAGAGGAACAGCACCTCATATTCCACCTTGGTAGAATTCTCTAACTTCCAATAACCGCACCCTTCTGTCCCTTCCCCTTTTTTCCTCCTGATTCAATTGGCCCCCATCACCCTGTCTCTTTCCCCTCCCCCACCCCCTCCATCTCCCATCACCCACACACTCCGCCCACTGGTTCCCCCCCCCCCCCACCTCCCTCCCTTTATTCCACGCTCCACCTTCCTGTCCTATCAGATTCCATCTTCTTCAGCCCTTTGCCACTTCAACCTATCACCTCCCAGCTTCTTACATCATTCCCACTCTCCTACCTCCCTCATCTGCCTATCACCCCCCTCACCTGGATCCACCTATCACCTGCCAGCTCTTGATCCACCCCTTCCTCCCACCTTTTTATACCAGCTATCTCCCCTCTATTTTTCGGGTCTTGACCCAAAATGTCAACTGTCCATTTCCCTCCATAGATGCTGCCTGACCTGTTGAGTTCCTGCAGCTCCTTTGTGTGTTGCTCCAGATTTCCAGTATCTGCACTTTTCTGTGTCTCCATTTAAAATGGTAATTGGTATTGGTATTGGAATTGGTTTATTATTGTCACTTGTACCGAGGTACAGTGAAAAACTTGTCTTGCATACCGATCATACAGGTCAATTCATTACACAGTGCAGTTACATTGAGTCAGTACAGAATGCATTGATGTAGTACAGGTAAAAACAATAACAGTACAGAGTAAAGTGTCACAGCTACAGAGAAAGTGCAGTGCAATAAGGTGCAAGGTCACAACAAGGTAGATCGTGAGGTCAGAGTCCATCTCATCAGAGAGGACCAGGAGTAGGCCACTCGGGCCCTCGAAACTGCCTTCCCATTCAATACGATCATGGCTGATCTGCTCCAGGCCTCAACTCCTCAATGATGTAAGTATAACGGAGACACAAGAGATTCTGCAGATGCTGGAATCTGGAGCAACACATACAAAATGCTGGAGGAACTCAGCAGGTCAGGCAGCATCTATGGAGGCAAATAAATAGTCGATGTTTCGGGTCAAGACCCTTCGTCAGGACTGGAAAGGAAGAGGGCAGAAGGCAGAATAAGAAGGTCGGGGAGGGGGAGGAGCACACACAGGCAGGGGACAGGTGAGTCCGGGTGAGAGGGGGAACCTGGATTTATCTTTATTTATTTGTCCATGGGAGGTGGATATCACTGGTAAAGCCAGCATTTATCATTCCTCCCAAATTGCCCTTCCTGGCATAAATAGCCTTTTCAGAGGGCAGCTTAGAGGCAACCACATTAGTGGAGTTGGTTTCGTGCACTGACCAGATTAAATGAGGTTGTTAGATTTCCTAAAGGACACAGTGGACCAGATGTAACTTCATGGTCATTATCACAGATAGTCACCATTTTTTATTCTAGACTTAATTAATGCTTAAATTCCCTACCTCACAGTAATGGTAATCATGAAACAACAGGACTTCTGTGAATAGTCATCTGGTTCATGGAACATAGAACAGTACAGCACAGGAACAGGCCGTCAGTTCATGCTGTGGTGCTGAACTAATTAAACTCGTAATTAAATGCCTAACTAAACCAATCCCTTCGGTCTACACAATGTCCATATCCCTCCATTCTCTGCATATTCATGTGTCTATCTAAGAGCCTTTTAAATGCCTCTATCGTATCTGCCTCCACCACTACCCCCGGCAGCACATTCCAGGCACCCACCACTCTCTGTGTAAAATACTTGCTCCCCACAACCACTTTGAACTTACCCCCTTTCACCTTAAATGCATGCCCTCTGGTAAAAGGCATAACTACGTTATGTCACTGATGTGTACTGATGTTTCTCACTTCTCCTCTCTCCTGTCAGGCAGAAGATACAAAAGCATGAGAGTGCACACCACCAAACTCAGGGACAGCTTCTTTCCCGCTGTTATCAGACTCTTGAATGGGCCTTGAACTCTTGATCTCCCAATCTACTCTTCGTGACCCTTGCACCTTATTTGTCTACCTGCACTGCACTTTCTCTGTAACTGTAACACTATATTCTGCATTCTGTTTTCCTTTTGTACTACCTCGATATACTTATGTACGTATGTAATGATCTGTCTGGATGGCACGCAAACAAAAGCTTTTCACTGTGTCTCATACGTGTGACAATAATGAACCAGTTTTAGTTCCAATTGTTCAGGGAACGATACCTGCAAACCTTACCTATTCTGGTCCATATACATGTATCCAGGCTCACCAATTTACTTCTTTGATAACTTGAGATGGAGAATAAATGTTGGCATTGCCAGCAATGTCCATAACCTACATATGAATAAAATCTGTGTCATGACAGAAAGATATTACTGAAAATTTCTGCCTCATAGCAACACTCAAAAGAAAATTCTCACTGGACCGCCAGACTGTGGAACTCCCCTCTTTTCTTTGTTCTCCCAGCTATTTCTCAGGATCTTATGGCCCAACACTGAGGACGTCAAGCCACCAGATCCCAATTTAACCAAATGCTAAATACAATGGTTGCGGGAAGTCCTCAGCAAGTTAGCAGTTTGTGTGTACAGGGAAAGAAAGGAGTTAATGAACTGGATTACAATGGACACAACCTGCCAGGTTACATTCACTGCCATCCTGCAAGATGGAGCAGGCCGCGAGCAGTGACTAGGTCACAGGAGGTGAAAGCCAAGGGCCCGCCCATGGACAGCCCTGATGGTCTTCTGACAGGTTATGCTGTTAAATTGGTAAATTGGTTTATTATTGTCACATGTACTGAGGTACAATGATAAACTTTGCATGCTATCCATTCAGATCATTTCCTTACAACAGTGCATTGAGGTGATACAAGGGAAAACAATAACAGAATGCAGAATATAGTTTTACAGTTACTGAGAAATGTGCAGGTTGACAAATAAGATGCAAGGGCCATGCTGAGGTAGATTGAGAGATCAAGAGTTCATCTTTATTGAACAAGAGGTCTGTTCAAGAGTCTGATAACAGCGGGATAGAAGATGTCCCTGAGACTGGTGGTATGTGTTCTCAAGCTTTTGCATCCTCTGCCCAATGGAAATGTGGGAGAAGAGAAAATGACTGGGGTGGGAAGGGTCTTTGATATGTTGGCTGCTTTCGCGAGGCAGCAGGAAGTGAAGACAAAGTCAATGAAGGGGAGGCTGTAGACAGAGTCAATGGAGAGGAGTCTGGCTTTCATGATAGACAGAACTACATTCATAACTCACTGCAATTTCTTGCGGTCTTGGGAAGAGCAGCTGCTGTACCAAGCTGTGATACATCCAAATCGTGCTCATGGCATTATTAATTAAAATAAAAAAGGAAACACTTTACTTCCCTTTAAAAGTTGGGAATCCCATTTAAATGAATGGGGTTGTGTCTAATGCATCAACCATGACTGGAGTAAAGTTGAAAAGCCATATATCTAGTGCATCTGGCTTCTCTGCTCAGGTTATTACAGAATGCCCCTCACTGGTGATTCCAGGGGTGGACTGAGAGGAATTGTGTTGCAGTGCACAGAATGCCCCTCATTGGTGAGGCCAGGGGTGGACTGAGAGGAATTGTGTTGCAGTGTTCAGAAGTTTGGAACATGCTGATTGCACACACTACAGCCAGCAGGCACTTCACCACGGATCCACTTGTTATCAGCCTAACCCAGTTCAACGTTTCAGGTTGCTGACCTTTCATCAGAAATTCCTCCTCTTCCTCGCCTTCTCTGATCAACTTTGGTGGTGTCCCACACCGCAAGACTTGACCTTTGAACTCCTTTGTTCAATTTAAGAGGAGAGGAGTTATAAGGAACCAAAAGTGGTATTTCACCAGTCTTGCTGTCAGCTGTTTCCATTTTGCCCTTCCAGAAATGAACAAGCTTCATGTGTTTTTTGTTAGACAGAAATAAACCTTTATATTTACTGTGGTTTAACTTTTTATGGGTTAAACACAGAATAACATCTTATGAAATCTGAGAGCCTGTATCTAAACAGGGTCACTGGGCAAAGTTATTCTGATCACTGGTGATTACTGCCCTATACTTTGGTTTCAAGCACTACAACATTTCTAAAAGTGTCTACCACCTTATCCTTCTGCCACACGGGCTATTTATATAGTGCATCGCCATGTTTGATCTATCAGGCTGACAAGGCAATGCTTAGCTCTTACTAGTGGATTGCACAGATGCTTATTTACATCAGAGTTCACATTGTGGCAAAGGAATGTTATGTTTTCTCTGTTGAATATCAATGAGGCATGAAGTTGCTCTGTGCTGAATTCTCCTGACTCATTACTATGAGTTGATGGGTTGCACTCCTAACCGAAAGAAGTCATCGATCTTTCAAATATTTATCTACCCCCACCTTAAATATATCTAATGATCCAGCGTCCTCCACCCTCAGGAGCAGAGAATTCCACTACCCTCTGAGGGAAGACATATCTATGCACCCAGTGAAAATATCTCAATATTTACCATGTCAAGCCCCCTTAGGAACTTACATGTTTTAATAACGTTACCCCCTCATTCTTCTAAGCTCCAGGAAATACAGACCCACACAGTTTAGCATCTCTCAAAAGGGCAACCCTCTCATCCTAAGAGTTAGTGTGATAAATCTTCTTGGGACTGCCTCCAATAAGAATAAAAGTAAAGAGAATTTCAAGTGTTTCAGATCCGATTACTTATCTTCTGGAAGAACATTAAAGTTATTTTACTTCCAATATTTCTTCGTAACAGATTATGTTTTAAACATCACAATCAATTCTTCCACAAATAGTTGATATCGGATATTAATAGATGTATTGATCACTTTGATGTCCACTCGCTTAACCCAATAGCTGTCTGATCAATGCAGGGAGAGCTCAACGAGTTTACCTTTTCCCTCTGAGAAAAGGTCACCAACCTGAAGAATCAATTTTGTTTTCCTTTCTTGGATGAGTAACTGCACTCGATCTTTTGACTGAGCATAGTACTGCCTTCCAGACTCAACGTTGTTCAACAACTTCAGATACAACTCTACTGCACCAATTTACACTTCCTCTCAACCCATCTTATGGTCTTAAGATCCATTTACCATCCTCTTTCACAATGCATCAACTTCCCTTTTGACACATAACCTCTTCTGTCCTGTCAGAGTTCTCCCCTTTAATTTTCAACGTCCTACCCAACCCCACCAATTAAACCTGTGACGTCTTCAGCTTTTCCCAGTTATGTTGAAAGACTATCAATATGCATTAACACTTACTTCTCTTTCCACTGATGCTGCCTTAACTGTGGAATATTTCAGTCAATCTTTAATGAGCAGACTTGGAAGGAGTAGACTGAAAACTCAAGTGTTAAAATGTTAGCCCCAGGATGAGAATGCCATGCTGGAAAAAGTTAAATGTTTTTACCTGAACAGTGAAGGTGAGAATGATTCTTTGAGATTCCTTTATGCCATATCACATATCAAGCACTCCACTTCGTTTATCAATCTCAATGTGGATCTGCACCAACAATCCTTCTTACTAACCACATTCGTCCACTGCTTATATCATTAGAACCAGCACAGAGACACAAGAGATTCTGCAGATGCTGGAATCTGGAGCAAGACACAAAAAATGTTGGAGGAACTCAGCAGGTCAGGCAACATCCATGCAGGGAAATAAACAGTCAACGTTTTGGGTCGAGACCCTTCATCAGCACAGAGCTCCTTATTTTTCAAACAACCGGAAAGCATTTCACTTTAACACTAACTTTTTTGCTTCTTATTGTTGAAATAAAGGTCAAATATTCTTGTGACAGATACCAATTATCAAACATATTTGCTTTAAAACAGAACCTGGTGCATTGATGTTAAAGAATGAATAGTATCGTCAGCAATAATAGATTGCGAGTGATATATCCATGTGGAATTTTGATGAAAAAAGTTTGGTGAAGATATCATGAAACAGTTACAAGTTAGTTTTTGTTCCAACAGGCACAGAGTTAAGTCTGATTACACATGCTTTAAATAGCAACAACCATTAATTATGATTCAAAGTGCTGTTTTGAATTTGCAAAGGATCTTTGTTTTAAAAATAGAAACTTTGAATAGAAGAGTGCAGTCAAAAAGTTTCCCAGAAACATTTTAGTTAACAGCTTCTGTTAGCAGCTAGCTGGAAAACATTTTTAAATTACTCTCCCAGCACTTTGTGAGTTCATGTTTCTCTGGATGTTGGATAACAATGCAACACAGAATTCCAAGATCTTTGCTGAGAAAGCAGAATTCTGCACTGCAGTGTTCTCCTCCAGCAGGAACCTTATTCTCTGCAAGACAAACCGTTAAATGTCATCCCAAGTTAGAGCCAAATAACATAAAATGTGGATTGAACTCCCACAAGATTTCCACAACATCGAAGTACAACCATCGTTATTTATATTTTAATTTCCTTACAACACAGGCCATTCAACTCATCACGTCTATGCCAGCTCTTGGAGAATTCCCATCTGTTTCATTCTGCCAGTTATATCCCTGAAACCCATTCTCCCTCATAGGTCCATCAACTGCTCCCAGCTACACTGGGGGTAATTTACTAAGACCAATTAGCCTATCAACCAGCACCTCTTTGGAATGTAGGAGGAAACCAGAGCAAGCAAGACAAGATATCTTTATGAGTCACATGTACATCGAAACACACAGTGAAATGCACCTTTTGCATAGAGTGTTCTGGGGGCAGCCCACAAGTGTTGTCATGCTTCCGGCGCCAACACAGCATGCCCACAACTTCCTAACCCGTACGTCTTTAGAATGTGAGAGGAAACCGGAGCACCTGGAGGAAACCAGAGGTCAGGACTGAATCCAGGTACCTGGAGCTGTGTGACATCAGCACTATCTGCTGCACCACAGCGTTCCCCCCTACATGTAGGTCACAGTCCAAGCAAGTCTTTGGTTGGATTCAAACAATGTCTTTGTTAATGAGAAGTAAAAGTGAGTGAAAGAAACAGGAGTGTGGAAATATGAGCTAAAGTGCAAAGGGGAGAGAGAGTCAGTCAGGTGAAAGGGAAGGATGTCAGAGCTCCAGATGACAACCAAGCCACCCCTGGTGATAAACCACAGCCTGTCTTTCACACCGCACGTTGGCTGAAGTGCTGTGTAATCTTAGCATCACTAACATTTTTATTATAAATAACGTGTAAAACAATATCAATATTCTCAAGGTTCTTGAGGTAAATCAAATGATTTATCCCAAGTTCAGCAGTCATGGGCCCCAGTCCACACTATAGTTGATTTATTTCCTTTTCCTTTCATTGAAAACACTGCAAGCCTTGTTGCTTAGTTCCAGGAGTGTCTAGGCCAGTGAGACCACCCTTCCAGACTTGGAGAAGGTAATTGTGGAGGGAATGGGGAACATTGGTGTTGAGCTCGTCTTGTAGGGGTAGGAATAGAGAGAGCTAGTAGCTTGTGGTTAATAACTAGTAAAATAGGATGTAACTTGTGCTGATGTGGTAATGGAGATCCACTGCTAAGATTCAACAACAGAGAGATGGGATGCAGCTGTAACTGCATCAGGGTACAGAGACTTGATGATTATGTTGTAGTATGCCACATCGGACAAAGGTAACAATCAAGACTTGGCTAATTAAGTTTTCTGTGTTATCACGTATGCGGAGAGGTGTATAAGGCAGTCCCAAAATTGTGTTCAGCTTTGTCTGGTCTCCCGGTCCGCACCAGTTTCAATAAATCGCTCGTTGTTCAGACACCAACTCCATGTTGTCTTTCTCATTCGCTCCTACAGCTTGGGTGGTGAGTTCCACTTGGGAAAATCTGGGCTATCACACTATAACAAACTGCTTCACAGAGGCATAATCATGCTCCATTTCACACAAAGCCATTTGAGATGATATTAGGACAAACTATTATAAGTCTTGAAAGCAGTGGCTTTTAAGGAGAACTTTTTCTGAGAAAGTAATGTGGAGAGGCACAGAAATTCAGGAAGGAAATCCTTTCACACTTTTCTAGGTTGAGTTATTATTTAGTAACTCAAGAAGTCAACATCCATCGTCAAAGACCCCCACTATCCAGGCCATGCCATCTTCTCGCAGCTACCATCGAGCAGGAAGTACAGAAGCCTGAAGTCCCACACCACCAGGGTCAAGAACAGCTACTTCCCTTCAACCATTCGGTTTTTGAACCAACCAGCACAACCCTAATCACTACAGTTTAGCAACACTATGACCACTTTGATCACTTTGCACTAAAATGGACTTGGTGATTTTTTCGTTCTCATTGTGTTCTTTCTTGTAAAAAATGTGTCTAATGTATGTTTAATTTACACTTTTCTTGTGAATGCTGCTTATCTGATGCTACGTGCCTGTGATGCTGCTGCAAGGAAGTTTTTCATTGCACCAATGCACACGTGTACTTGTGCATATGACAATAAACTCGACTTTGGCTTGTTACTCCTCCCGTTTTAAAACAGGTTATTTCAATGGGAAATGTGAGATTTTCCTGTTTGGAGACAGGTAAAAATTTCAGCTTGTAGTTATGCATGGTAGGAACTGCTGGATTTGCAACAGTCTTTGATTGCCTGCAGACCTATATGAGGTATTTAAATATCATTATCACAATTACTGGAAAGGTTAATCTACTAGTCTGGCTGCTGGAACTACAGAACAACTGCCTGAGCAATGCAAGCATTTACAGTAATATGGGAGCTTATCAGATTCCACAAAGGAGCTTTAATGCACTGCATTGTTTGAGGTTTAATTAATTAATGTGAGAATCACCATTAAGCACTTTAACAAACAAAAAAAGCCTGCTTACCTGCACGGCAGTCTCTGTTCCTGCCAACTTTTGTTGTTCACATTACACTTTACATTTTATTTGTGCCTTGGCTTTGCTGTGCCCTTTCATAAAGCAATGGAGATAACCTTTTGCTTAATAATAGTAATACTCAGTCTTAAACTACAGCAGGAAATAAGGAATGGCAGCATACTTGTTAAGTTACTGAACCAGTAACTGGAGATCTGGATCATTGATATGTAAAAAAGCACACTAGTTTTATTTTTTAATTGGTTAATAATCATTCATACTGCAAAGTCTCTTGAGCAATAAAGCAATACTAATATAACAACTTACATTAACATGGACTTAATTTGAAGGGGCTTCACAGAATGCTTATAAAACCTAATGTGATGCAAATCCATATAAGGAGATAAGACGTAAGACCATAAGACATAGGAGCAGAATTAGGCCATTCGGCTCATCGAGTCTACTCCGCCATTCGATCATGTCTGATTTATTTTTCCCTCTCACCGCCATTCTCCTGCGTTCTCCCTGTAACCTTTGATGCTCTTATTAATCAAGAACCTATCAACCTCCACTTTAAATGTACCCAATGACTTGGCCTCCACAGCCGTCTGTGGCAATGAATTCCACAGATTGACCACCCTCTGGCTAAAGAAATTCCTTCTCATCTCTGTTCTAAAGGGACGTCCTTTTATTCTGAGGCTGTCCTCTCTGGTCCTAGACTCTCCCACTACTGGAAACATCCTCTCCACGTCCACTCTATCCAGCCTTTCAATATTCGGTAGGTTTCAATGAGATCCCCCCTCATCCTTCTAAACTCCAGTGAGTACAGGCCCAGAGCCACCAAACGTTCCTCATACATTAACCCTTTCATCCTCGGGATCAATCTTGTAAACCTCCTCTGGACCCTTTCCAATGCCAGCACATCCTTCCTTAGATATGGGGCCCAAAACTGCTCACAATACTCCAAATGTTGCCTGACCAACGCCTTATAAAGCCATACAAGCCATATAAAGAGATAGTATAACAGGCAACTAACATATTGGACATGGATATAGATTTTAATGAATGCCTTAACAGTGATTATGCAGAAGGGAATTCCAGAGCTTAGGACCTTACCAGCTGAAATTATGACCCAATAGCAGAATGACTAAGATCAGGAAAGGACAGAATTGGAGGAATGCAGAAGTCTCAGAGGGTTGTAATTCTGAGGCAGATTACAAAAAAGGAGGTTAGAAAACAAGAATGAGAATTTTAAAATGGATGTGTAGCCAGGCCAGAAGCCAAAGTGTGTCAGCAAGCTCCAGGGTGGTGAGCGAATGGGACTTAGTGCAGCAGAGTTTTGGGTAGATTCATACTTAGTGTAGGGTGGTAGATGGAGGCTGTCCAAGAAAACGTTGCTATTGTCAGCTGTGGATGACAGAGATGAAAATGAGGCTGAGTTGAGATCGGAGCAGAGTCAGATGGAGGGAGGTGAGTCTTGGTGATGCAACCTAATTTTTGCTGCAAGCAAAGAAGAACAAAAGAGCATTGTGGAAAGATATAGAGCAAATGGGATTTTCCAGTCTTAAGCAGTTTATGTCTAGTCACAAAGGAGAGTCTGAGGCCACGGGGCATAGTCATAGGCTATTTAGGACTGAAATGTAGAGAAATTTCTTTGCTCGAATGGGTGGCAAATCTTTGGCATTCTCTACCCCAGATGGCTGTGGATGCTCAGTGTCAAAATGTATTCAATGTTGAGATCAATGTATCTTTAGACACCAAGAAAATCAAAGGATATGGAGGAGTCTACCGCATTTGGTGCTCCAAGTGTGGCCTCCTCTACATTGGTGAGACCAAACGCAGACTAGGTGACAGTTTCGCAGAACACCTGCGCTCTGTCCGTAACTATGACCTCCATCTCCCTGTTGCCACTCACTTCAACTCCCCCTCCCACACTATGTCAGTCCTCGGCCTCCTCCACTGCCAGGAGAATTCCAAACGCAAACTGGAGGAACAGAACCTCATTTTCCATCTTGGAACCTTACGGCCTAATGGCACGAATATCAAATTCTCCCACTTTAGGTACTCCCCACCCCCTTTCCCCACAAACCCCCCCCCACCCCACCATGCCTCTTCTTTTCTTCCCTTTCCTAGCCCCTTTTTCCTCTCTCTCTTCTTACCTTTGAACCATCCCCCAGTGGATCTGCTCTCCCCTCCTCCCCCACACCTGCCTATCACTATCCCTGACTTGCATCTACCTATCACCTCCCTGTGCGCACCCCGCCTCCCCTCTTTTGTCCACCTATCACTGCTCTGCTTTTCCCTCCTATATATTGGGCTTCCCCTTTTCCTATCTTCAGTCCTGAAGAAGGGTCCTGACCCAAAATGTTGACTGACTGCTTTTCTCCATGGATGCTGCCTGGTCTGCTGAGTTCCTCCAGCACCATCGAGGTTTTCATCAAAGGATATGGAGGGCTGATGGCAAAGTAGACAAAACTCAGGATCAGCCACGATCTGGTGAATGACAGAGGAATCCTGAGGGCCACTGAACATGCTCCTTATTTTTGTTCTTTTGTTATTGTTTGCAAGTTATCCACAACTATCGATAGCATTAGGGGTACAGTATCAAAGTGGTCATTGCTAGACCAACATTTGGAGGCCTGGACTATTGAACCAGTGATATATATCTGAACTCTACCATAGTCATCAGGTAATTTAATTTCAAGTAATTAAACAAGGAACGTTTTTAAAATATCTATTCTCAGTGATTATGACCATGCAACTTTTAGGGAAGGAAATTTACTTCCTGAGAAGTCTGTATAATATGTGACTCCTTCCCCATCAATGCGGTTGACTTTTGAACTGTCCCCTAAAATGGCCAAGTGACAATCTGGGATGGAGAAAAGATATATGAACAATGTCCACACCCTGCAAACAAGTAAGTATATTTCAAAAAAACAATTCCAGTTAATATGCAATATGCCTGGAGGGTTTCAACGAGTCCTCTATTTAACATTCCTTTTCTATTTTTCCCAGTTCCAACATTCTTGAAAGCAATAAAATCTGAAGACGCTGGATCTGAAATAAAAACATAAAGTCCCTAGCAGGAGATTACTTTGCAGCTCAAAGTCAAAATTGAGTTCATTGTCATATGTACAACCACATCTATGCACAGGTGCAATGAAAAACTTACTTGCAGCAGCATCACAGGCACAAAGCACCATATTAGCAGCATTCACAAAAACATAATAAACATAAGTTATACACAATTTTTACAAGAAAGAACACAATTAGATCAATAAACTACCAAGTCCATTGTAGTACAAAGTGATCAAAGTGGTCATAGTGTTGCTATACTGGACACAATATTCAAGGTGCAGCCTCATCAAGATCCTATAACATTGCTGGGTTGATTAACTGGGAACCAATGTAGACCAGCAGGAATTGGTATAATGGGTGAGAAGAGTGTGGTGTGAGTTAGGATATTAACAGCAGAGATTTGGATGAGTTCACTTTACAGAGCGAGGTTGTCTAGGAGTGTGTTGAAATGGACCAAGAAGTATCAAGATAATTGGTGAAATAAGTGGTTTTGGTGATGGTGCGAATCCATTTTAATGGATTCAAATGGATTCACACCATCCATTTGGAGAACAATATGTTTAAATAGCTAACTGTTGACAGGAAGAAGGATAATGGCCAGAAAATATGTCTTTCAACGATGCTTGAGAGAGATGAATATTAGCCAGGTTGCCAAGGAAAACTACTATGAATATTTTAGGACATTTGAGATGGTGGCTTAATTTAGTGCCAAGCCTGGAGGATAGTAATCACCTCATTACTGCACAAAGATGTTGCCTTGATGGGGTGACCATGGTACTACTTGAACCTGGAGCATTCATCTCACAGTGAGACTGCCACCCACTGGATCACAACCTGTTACCTGTTTGGAAAACCAACTCCAATGTTATCTTGTAGTTTTTCTAGTGGCACATGATTATCACTGATAATCAGAGTTTGGAATAAGATAACTCTGTTCATGACAGAAAGGTGGAGCTGAATTAAATGACCACGTTCATTACTGGATCCATCCCTGTTAATTTAAAAATAATGAAGATTGCAAGTCACTCCTTCAAAAATATGTGCCGTGCCGTAATAAATATAAAACATGGAGATAAGTTATGTTGTTTAATCATAATCATTGTTACTATTTAATTTACGAGGGAGGAAATGGTATACAAGGTCACACAACGTGCAATGATCTAACCTACTTGCAGCTCTCTCCCTGCACAGTCCTTCCTTATTTTCTTGGAAGACAGTGGCTGTTCGATAAGCCTGATGAAAATTATTTTTGCCTATAGTAAAAATGCTGAGAATATAAAGCAGCATCTGATGAAGGGACAGACAGACTGATGTTCAGGAATAGATTCTTCTTTCTATTGTACTATTTAATTTTGTGGTGTGTGGCACGCTGACTAGTTTGGGACAAAGAAATGAAACAAGTGGAGTTAACTGATTTATGTATTAATCCAGTCCGAAAGAATGAATAATATCCCAAACATTTTCTGCAGCAACATATTATTCTGAATTTTAGATGAATTTTTCCATTCAGATCAATATTCTATGGTTAACTACTGACTTCACCTTGCCTTGTCATCTCTATAAGATATCTGGCAGGCACAGTAGTGTAGCAGTTAGCGCAACGCTATTACAGCACCAGCGACCCAGGTCCAATTCCACCACTGTCAGTAAGGAGTTCGTATGTTCTCCTCGTGTCTGCGTGGGTTTCCTCCAGGTGCTCCGGTTTCCTCCCACATTCCAAAGACGTATGGGTTAGGAAGTTGTGGGCATGCTATGTTGGCGCTGGAAGCCTGGCGACACTTGCGGGCTGTCCCCAGAATATTCTACACAAAAATGCATTTCATTGTGTGTTTTGATGTACATGTAACTAATGAGACTTCACCTTGCCTTGTTATCTCATTTAATCCTACCCTGTTTGATGTTAGGATGGTTATTTACATTGTGTGGGGTTTTATCCAGGCTGGATATTTTTATACTGAGGTACATTCTTCCATGTGTGAGTTGCTTTGGAATTGACTGTGTATTTTGTTTTAGTTATTCAACATCTCCTTTCAGCTGTGTGCAAGTATTCATGTCTGTCAGGAATCATTGACATCTGATACTTGCACTGATATTAGTTTACTAACCCTAATGAAATGAGTCTCAATGGATTCAAATGACTAATTTATCCTTCTCCTTACTCCCTTTCTTCCTTAGTTTCAGACACCATACACCCTATATTAAATGATTGTAATTAATGACTGCTTTTCAACTATGTTTTTACAGAGAGTGGTAGGTGCTTGGAATGAGCTGCCAGGGGTAGTGGTGGAAGCAGATATGATAGTGGCATTTAAGAGGCTGTTAGATGGACACATGAATATGCAGAGAATGGAGGGTTATGGATCAAGTACAGGCAGAAGAGATTTAGTTTAAGTCGGCATTGTATTTGGCGCAGACATTGTGGGCCGAAGGACCTGTTCCTGTGCTGTACTGTTCTATGTTCTATACATTTGTTGTCCCCATCTGAAGATAGCTAATGGAAACCAGAGAGTCAATTATATGTGCTTTTTTTTCAACATAATTTTCAGGATCTGGACATTACTGGTAATCCCAAATGCCCTTGAGAAGGTAGCAGTGAGCTGTCTTAGAACATAGAATATAGAACATAGAAGAGTACAGCACAGGAACAGGCCCTTCAGCCTACAATATTTTGCCAAACAAATTAAACTAGTAATTAAAAGCCTACTCAACTACTCCCTTCTGCCCAAACAAGTCCATATCCCTCAATTCTCTACACATTCATGAACTGTTTCTGTTCATCTGGTGAAAGTGTTCCCGCAGTGCTGTAGGGAAGGGGCTTGCAGGATTTAGACTCAGTAATGACTGGATGGCGTGTAACTTGGAGAGAGACCTACAGGTGATGGTGTTTCATGCGCCTGGTGCCCTCAACCTTCATGGTGGTAGAGGTTGTGGGATTGGGAGATACCATCAGACTAGTCTGGGTGAATAATTGCAGTGTATTTTGTGAATAGTACACACTGCAGCAACAGTTTGCTGGCCGGGGGTGGTGAATGGGGTGCCAATCAAGTGGATATCGTCAAGCTTCTTGAGAGCTGTTGATACTGCAAATCGAGGCAAGTGGAGTATATTCCATTATGCTCCTATTTTATGCTTTGTAGATGGTGGAAAGTCCTTGGGATGTCATGAGGTATTAAACCATTGTTGACCTTAGGAGCCAAACATAGTTTGGAACTAGTCCCAAGTCAGTGCCAATATATATCTTAGGAGTTATCAATCAGTTCAATGGTGAAATTGGTCAGTTGTTGCTGCCCATGTAGTTGCTTGTACAGAAAGTTTAGGCAATGTTTTGATTGACAGATAAAGCTTGGTCATGCTGCCAAGATTTAACAGGGCAGGCACAGTAGTGTACGGTTAGCGTAACACTATTGCAGTGCCAGCGACCCGGGTTCAATTCTAGCCACTGTCTGTAAGGAGTTTGTACGTTCTCCCCGTGTCTGCGTGGGTTTCCTCCGGGTGCTCCGGTTTCCTCCCACATTCCGAAGACGTATGGGTTAGGAAGTTGTAGGCATGCAATGGAAGAGTGGCGACACTTGTGGGCTGCCCCCAGAAAACTCTACGTAAAAGGTGCATTTCACTGTGTGCTTCGATGTACATGTGACTAATAAAGATACCTTATCTTATAACTCCCCTGCTCTTCATCAAAATGGAGTCAGAAGATCTTCAGGGTCGTCGTGAGAGCAATCAGGCTCTCAACTTAATACTACAGCATTTCCAACAGATCAGCAACCCATTAATCTTGGCTGGAGTCAGTCCAGACTAGACACTGCAATGAGCCTGTTATGAAGTGCAATTGACATGTGTGGCTTAGATTTAACTGTGTTGTTGCCCAACACAGTTTAACCTCACTAAGAAATAATTCTAAATGAACAGTTCCTTGTGAGAAACATTTGGTTAACTTTCTTGTCTTTGGTTTTTGAGCTAATGATTGTACAGTTAGGTGGCTTCTATGTAGCAAGGTGTAAGAGTATAGTTTACTGCTGTTCTCATGCAATTCAAATACAAAAATGGCATTTTGTATAAATCTTTGTAGAAGACGTCTTTAAAGCTCTTTGTTTAGAATAAAATGAGGTCATCTTTTTGAAACACAAAGGGCTTGATGCTGAGGGCTTGCTTCCCCTCGACAGTCTTGAATTATCAGTCACAGTTGGGCAGGCATGGTAGCATAGCGGTTAACATAACACTTTACAGCGCCAGCGACCCAGGTTCAAATCCGGCCGCTGTCTGTAAGGAGTTTGTACGTTCTCCCCGTGTCTGCATGGGTCTCCTCCGGGTGCTCCGGTTTCCTCCCACATTCCAAAGACGTACTGGTTAGGAAGTTGTGGGCATGCTATGTTGGTGCCGGAAGCGTGGTGACACTTGCAGGCTGCCCCCAGAACACTATGCAAAAAGATGTATTTCACTGTGTGTTTCGATGTACATGTGACTAATAAAGAAATCTTAATAAGGAATTGATCAACTGCAGGTGAGAGAAAGAAACATTTTTTTTTACATTCTCTATCTCAGGGAGCCCCGGTATGAATCTGGAATATTGTTCATAGGTCTGATCTCCCTGTCTCAGGACAGACTTAGTAGCAGTAGTGGGAACTAAAGCTTATTCAGATTAGTTCCTGGAAGATGTGGGGAAAATGAAGGATTGTCCCATGATGAAAGATTAAGCAAATCAAGCCTATATTGTCTGGATTTTTTGACGAATGAGAAGTGACCTCAATGAAGCATACACTGTTCTTACTGAGCTTGACTGGATGGTGTTTCTCCTGGTTGGGGCATCCAAAACCAGGGTTCACAGTCTCAAGATAAGGGGGTATCCATTCAGTATGAAGATGGAAAGAAATTTCTTCACCTTGAGTGTAATGAATCTTTGAAATTCGCTAGCCTGAAGAGCCGCAAAGGCTCAGTCAGTTAACTATATTGAAGACAGATGAACAGATCTTTGCATTTTAATCAAATCAGAGGTTAGGGCTGGAAAGGGGTGCTTAGGTAAAAGATGAGGTGTGATTTAAGTGAATACTAGAGGGGTTGAATGGCCTACTTTTGCCTCTTTACCTTGAGTTCAGAAGTGCCAGAATCCTGGCTGATGTTTATATTCAAGACTGAGATTGATAACTTCTATTTGGGCACAAGGAGATTCATTGGAAATATGGATCAAACAGGAATTTGGATTGAGGAGGTGGGTCAGCCATGGTCTCATTAGTTGACGGAGCAGGTTTGAGGGTACCGCTTCTTGTCTTCTTACGAAGTGAGTAACAACTGTGGTGAACTGAGTTTCACTAACTGGTTTTTCTAATTACAAATATTCACTTTTGGTTTTATCTTAGCAGGAGGAGTGCCAGTAAATTGAGTGAGACAAGACAGGTCAAGACATGCAGGCAATTAAGGAAAAGGAGGCAATGTGAAAACAAAAACAACAATGAAAGTACTTAGCAGGTCAGAGTCATAGAGCACGAAAACAGGCCCTTCCGCCCAACTCATCCATGCCAACAGTGTTGCTCAGCGAGCAAGTCCCATCTGCCTATGTTTGGTCCCTAGCCCTCTAAACCTCTCCTATCCATGGACTTATCTAGATGGCTTTTAAATGTTGCTAATGTGCCACCTCGACCATTATTTCTAGCAGTTCATTCCAAATGTGCACCACACTTTGCGTGAAGAAGCTGCCCCTGATGTCCCTTTTAAATCTCTCGCCTCTGATCTTAAACCTGTGCCCTCTCGTTTTTAGCACCCCTTCCCTGGGAGAAAGACCATGTGCTTTCACCCTGTCTATTCCCCTCATGATCTTATACACCTCTATCAGGTCAGCCTACAATCTCCTACATTCTGGGGAATAAAGACCTAGTCTATGCAACCTCTCCTTGTAACTCAGGCCCCCAAGTTCAGGCAACATCCTGGTAAATCTTTTTTGCACTCTTTCTAGTTTAATAACATCTTTATCATCTGTGGTGAGAGTAGATATAATTTTAGAGCTTTATCAGAATGTCTGTCTACAGAAGTGGGAGGAGGGGGGTTGACTTCCTAGTGTTTACAGCACTTTGTACTTCCAGATAAAATACAGAGACTTGTATTTATATCGTGTCTTAGGACAGTCGTAGACTACAGAAACAGGCCCTTTAGTACACCCTGTCCATACTGTCGGATCCAGTTATTTTTGAATCCACAGGTTCTTTCAGGAGTCCAAAGATGAGTTGAAAATAACTTGGTGCTTCACGAAGTTTTATTGGAAAAGTTTAAAACAAAGAAGCAGTCACAAAGCACATGGCACTGGCTTTACTCCGAGACAAAGGAACTAAAATGAGCTAGGGGGAGGGGAAGGAGAGCAAGAGAAGCAAGAGAGCAAGATAAGTGAGAGATAGAGAGAGAGAGAGAGAGAGAGAGAGAGAGAGAGAGAGAGAGGCGAGAGACAGACAGAGAGAAAGAGAGACAGAGAGACAGACAGAGAGAGAGAGAGAGGCGAGAGACAGACAGAGAGAGGCGAGAGACAGACAGAGAGAGAGAGAGAGGCGAGAGACAGACAGAGAGAGAGAGAGAGAGAGAGGCGAGAGACAGACAGAGAGAGAGAGAGGCGAGAGACAGACAGAGAGAGAGAGAGAGAGGCGAGAGACAGAGAGAGAGAGAGAGGCGAGAGACAGAGAGAGAGAGAGAGAGAGAGAGGCGAGAGACAGAGAGAGAGAGAGAGAGAGAGAGGCGAGAGACAGAGAGAGAGAGAGAGGTGAGAGAGAGAGAGAGAGAGAGAGAGAGGCGAGAGACAGAGAGAGAGAGAGAGGCGAGAGACAGAGAGAGAGAGAGAGAGAGAGAGAGGCGAGAGACAGACAGAGAGAGAGAGAGGCGAGAGACAGACAGACAGACAGAGAGAGAGAGAGGCGAGAGACAGACAGACAGACAGAGAGAGAGAGAGGCGAGAGACAGACAGACAGAGAGAGAGAGAGAGGCGACAGACAGAGAGAGAGGCGAGAGACAGACAGACAGACAGAGAGAGAGAGAGGCGAGAGACAGACAGACAGAGAGAGAGAGAGAGGCGACAGACAGACAGAGAGAGAGAGAGGCGAGAGACAGACAGACAGAGAGAGAGAGAGAGGCGAGAGACAGACAGACAGAGAGAGAGAGAGAGGCGAGAGACAGACAGACAGAGAGAGAGAGAGAGGCGAGAGACAGACAGACAGAGAGAGAGAGAGAGGCGAGAGACAGACAGACAGAGAGAGAGAGAGGCGAGAGACAGACAGACAGAGAGAGAGGCGAGAGACAGACAGACAGAGAGAGAGAGAGAGGCGAGAGACAGACAGACAGAGAGAGAGAGAGAGGCGAGAGACAGACAGACAGAGAGAGAGAGAGAGGCGAGAGACAGACAGACAGAGAGAGAGAGAGGCGAGAGACAGACAGACAGACAGAGAGAGAGAGGCGAGAGACAGACAGACAGAGAGAGAGAGGTGAGAGACAGACAGACAGAGAGAGAGAGGCGAGAGACAGACAGACAGAGAGAGAGAGGCGAGAGACAGACAGACAGAGAGAGAGAGGCTAGAGACAGACAGACAGAGAGAGAGAGGCGAGAGACAGAGATAGGCGAGAGAGTGATTAACAAAAAGAACACCTTTTATACCTGAGATAAGAGGTACTCCTTAGCTAACAATAGTCCAAATCAGGAAACCTATTAGATACCTGTTGCAAAACCAAGCAATGAGAAAACACGTATTCACCTTATGGACAAACCAATGAACTGAAAAGCAGTTATACCTTATGTAGCCACTTGAGGTGTATTAAACACTATAAATGTTTAAAAAAACTACTTAAAACAGTCAAATCCAACAGTACCATCTGTGCTAATCCCATTTACGAGCACTTTGTTGATGTCCTTCTATGCCTTGGCAATCCGAATGCTCGTCTCAATGCTTCTTAAATGTTGTGAGAGTCTCTTCCTCCACCACCTTCTCAGACAGTGAATTCCAAACTTCAACCATCCCTCTGTGGGGATAAAATATTCTTCCTTATAAATTGGTAATAAATTGTTGTCACATGTACCGTGAAAAAAAAGAGAGGTAGAAAAAAGGAGAGATAGGCTAGGAAAGATAAGAGGCATGGTTGGGGATGTGTTTGTGGGGATGACTTAAAGTGGGAGAATTTAGTGGGAGTGGAATGAACATTGAATTCTTCCACCTTAAGTAATCCCCACACCTCCCCCCCCACCATGCCTCTTCTTTTCTTCCCTTTCCTAACCTCTCTCTCTTTTATTTTACCCTCCTTCCCCCACTTTTTTCCCCTTACCTTTGACCCATCCCCCAGTGGATCTGCTCTCCCCTCCTCCCCTGCACCTGCCTATCACTATCTCTTACCTGCATCGACCTATCACCACCTTGTGCCCGCCCCCTTCCCATCTTTTGTCCACCTATCACTGCTCTGCTTTTCCCTCCTATATACTGGGCTTCCCCTTTTCCTATCTTCAGTCCTGAAGAAGGGTCCTGACCCGAAACGTTGACCGCCTGCTTTTCTCCACGGATGCTGCCTGGCCTGCTGAGTTCCTCCAGCATCATTGTGTTTTTCATCTAGAGTCCAGCATCTGCAGTCCTTTGTTTCTCTAGCAGCTCTACTAGCTGCAACAGTATTCTGCCCAATGCCATTTGTTTTAGATGATATAGATTGAGTGATAAATGTTAGTCAGGACATCAATAGATACACCTTTGCTCTTCTTTAGAATAAGCTCATTGGATCATTTTAAAAAGCCTCATCCAATAAATGAGTATGATACTCTCTCAATGCTACACTGATTCATTAGCCTAGATTTAGTATCCAGGTTTCAGAAGTGAGTTTTGAACCCATAATTTATAAATCATAGTTCTTGCAACTCATTTGTTACTGATAATTAATTATGGGCACACAACATTTCCTACCCTAACCTGCGTGTGATAGCTATTGAAATATTCAACTTTAGAATGTGGCATTGCTAGCAAGGACAGTGTTCATTGTCCATTGGCATTGTATCAGAATTGGCCAGTTCTGCTTCTATTCAGCCTGATTATTTGGTGGTAGGGCACTTTCTTGAACCGCCATTGTAATAGCTACAGTCATATCCAAGGGACAATTAAGAGCTAACCATGTTGGTGCAGGAGTCAGACATGGATCTGAGCTGCTGAGAAGATTCCTTTCCTCAATGGCCTTGTGAAGGTTGGGGATTAAGTCATTTCAAGAACATCATGGGGATTTTAAGCTCATGAACTCTTACCTCAGAGTTTCAAGTCCCACTCCAGAGATCTGAGCACAAAAACTAAGCTGACTCTGGTGTAGTTCTGCAGAAAGTTTTTATTTAGATGATATTTTAAACAACAGCCCTGGCCATTCTCCCTTGTGAGGGGATTATTTCAAAAAAGGCCAGAGGAATTATTCATGAACTGACAAATAGTTTTCTCTCTGTCAATACCACCGAGACAGATTACCTGCTCAATCTCATATTGCTGTGTGCAGGAGCTTCCTGTTTGTAAAGTGGTTGCCATTTTTCCTACATTGCAATAACATCTACATTTTAAAGTTTCTCATTGAACACAATGTGGTTTGGAATGTTCTGATAGAAACAGAAAACCACATGAAATAGAAGCAAGAACAGAGTATTTGTCCCCTTGAACCTGCTCCACCTTCAACAAGATCATGGTTGATTACCTGCTTCAATCACCATTTTCCTGAGCTGACCAGCAAGTCAGGCGGTGTTAATAGAGAGAGAAAAACTGAAGCAATATAGCAAATGGATAGTTGGCCACTTTCAATGCAATGGAGAAAGCGAGATATCTGAATTTGTAGAATTTGATACTGAACCCAGAACGGTGCTGCATACCCAAATGGAAGATAAGGTGTTGTTCCTCACATTTTCATTGGCCTTTATTATAATTCTGCAGGAGCCACAGGCAGATAGGCTGCAAGAGTGGGATGGAGAATTAAAGAGGCAGGCACCAGGAAATTGAGGGTTGCTTTTGCAGACTGAACAGGTGCTCAGCAAAGTGATCACACAATCTGCATTTGATTTCTCTAATGCGGAAACTTTATGATGATTCAGGGGTGTCCAGGAGCTCATCTTAGTCTGCATTTTAGGCCCATTCATGATCTTCAATGGTGCAAATGTCATTTTGAAATATTCAAACTGTAAGTGTTTTTCCTTCCTGTATTAAATCATTCCATTCAAATTGAATCTGAAAGATAGAATGTCAATACATAAATTATAGAAACATAACCAAAGAGTAGTCCCCACCTTCAAATGTAAATACACTTTATGCAGAACACTCGTTCGGAAAAGTTGCAAAGGCAATCCTTACTTGTTATGACCTTGTACCTTATTGTCTACCTGCAATGCACTTCCTTGTAGCTGTGACACTTTACTCTGTTATTGTTTTTACCTGTACTACCTCAATGTATCTGCACTGTGTAATGAATTGATCTGTACAAACAGCATGCAAGACAAGTTTTTCACTGTACCTCCGTACAAGTGACGATAATAAACCAATTCCAATATGACCTGTAATTCCAGATTCCTTAGCCAGGGCAAACAAACTCCCTATATTTTCCCTGTAGGTGATATTAAGAATGTTGCACGGTTCAATGAAGTTACCTCTCGCTCTTCAAAACTCAGATAATTCGAGAGAAGTAGAAATGCAAAAATAAAAACAAACTCAATGCATCTATCAGTATACATCCCAAATATATATATATAAAACACCGAAAAGAAGAAGAGCTCAGCACAATTTGCAGCAACCACGGAGAGCCTTCTCACCTGCATTTGCACCCAGCTGTTTGATTGACATGTAGCAGCAAGGCAGCAGGTGCGTTGTATCGGAAGGAGGCGTGGTTTGTGAAAGGCACCACCCACTCACTCCCATCAATCATAAAGCAATGGGGGGGGTAGGAAATAGGGGTGGGGCCAAATGCTCCGAGAAGCCCCGCCCCTTGCGGACTCTACAGCCAATCCAGCGGCGCAAACCCGCCGCGCGGTTTTCCATCACGTCCGAAATGGCAAGATGGGGCGGGGCCTGGGCCAACTGTCAATCGGCATGGGGGCGGGGCCTGGACCGGGGGCCGATCTGCGAGAGGACGGAACGGCGGCAGGTGGGGGCGTGGCCTATGCGAACTGTCCTGTCAATCCAGATGGGGGCGGTTCGAAGTTTCACGCGTGAGAGGGGCGGGGCCTGGAGCTGGTGTGGGGGCGGGGCCTGGTCCAACTGTCAATCAGGATGGGCGGTGGGACCTGGACCGGTGGCCGTTCTGTGAGAGGACAGAACGGCGAGGGGGGCGGGGCCTGGTCCAACTGTCAATCCGGATTGGGGGTGGGGCCGATCTGTCAGTGGACGGAACGGTGAGGGGGCGGGGCCTGGTCCAACTGTCAATCGGGATGGGGGCGGGACCTGTACCGATGGCCGATCTGTGAGAGGACGGAACAGCGAGGGGGGGCGGGGCCTGGGCCAACCGTCAATCCTGATTGGGGGAGGTTCGAGGAGTCAGGCAGCAGGGACGGGTGGGCGGGGCCGGGTTGCGGGGGCGGGGCGGGGCGGGGCCGGGTTGCGGGGGCGGGGCGGGGCGGGGCCTGGAGCAACCGTCAGTCAGCGAGCTCCTGGGCCGCCGTCATGTGAAGCCGGTTCCTCCGGCATCGCGAAGTAGGCGCCCTGACCTCCGTCTTTCATCGGAGATATTTGTTGACGGCGGCGGGGGTGGGGGAATGTCTGCCGGTCCCTGAGGCGGGGTCGTGGCGTGGAAAATGGCGGCGCTGAGGGTCAAGCTGCCGGGCTGCGGCTCGTCCGTCGATCCCGCCTTGCGGCTGCCGGCGGTGGATGGCGAGCGGCAGCAGGCTGCCGGCGACGTACCGGCGCCCCCAGAAGACAGGGACTACCAGCTGGATGACCTGGAGACGGTAGCCACCGTGGGTGAGTACCCGGCCCGGTAGTGGCCAACCCTCTTCCCCAGGGATCCGGAATTGTGCTCTGCCCCACTCCCATTCCCCCCACTCCCTCCTCCCCTCCTCTTCCCCATTCCCCCACCCCCTCCACCCCTCCCCACCCTCTCCTCCCTCCCCTCCCCACCCCCTCCTCTCCTCCCCATTCCCCCCAACCCCTCCTCCCCTCCCCAGCTCCCCTCCTCTCCCCCTCCCCCATTCCCCCCAACCCCTCCTCCCCTCCCCCCAACCCCTCCTCCCCTCCTCTCCCTTTCCCCCATTCCCCCCACCCCCTCCTCTCCCCCCTCCCCCATTCCCCCCACCCCCTCCTCCCCTCCCCCATTCCCCCCACCCCTCCTCCCCTCCCCCATTCCCCCCACCCCCTCCCCTCCCCCATTCCCCCACCCCCTCCCCTCCCCTATTCCCCCCTCCCCCATTCCCCCCACCCCCTCCCCCATTCCCCCACTCCCTCCTCCCCTCCCCAGCTCCCCACTCCCTCCTCCCCTCCCCCATTCCCCCCACCCCCTCCCCTCCCCATTCCCCCCACTCCCTCCCCCATTCCCCCCACCCCCCTCCCCTATTCCCCCCACTCCCTCCCCCATTCCCCCCACTCCCCCCCTCCCCTCCCCCATTCCCCCACTCCCCCCCTCCCCTCCCCCATTCCCCCCACCCCCTCCTCCCCTCCCCCATTCCCCCCACCCCCTCCTCCCCTCCCCCATTCCCCCCTCCCCCCATTCCCCCCACCTCCTCCCCCCCCACCCCCCCCCACCTACCTCCTTCCAATCAGTTGCCTCCCATCCCGTGACCATTTTTGCAATTAAAAACATATCTGCTTACAAAATGCAATTTCTCCATTGCATTCAGCGAGGTGCATTAATGCAACCTCTGCTTGTTCATAGTTTTTCTTTCGCTGCAGATCTATTTTTCTTAAAACAGCTGTTAATTACACTCTCTGTCAACATTGGAAGTTTGTGCAAGTGATGTGTGTTCGATCGTTCTACTTATTATTAAATATCTGTTATTGCACGTTTGTATAAACTTCCCATATTTATCATGAGGTGTTTTAATTAACCTGTGCACGGCAGTATTTGTTATCAATTACTTGCACAGACTTGTTCTAATCAGGTACGGATGTATGTTTGGTGTTGGGGAAAGATGGCAAATCTTTTTGTGTTCCTGAACTTTGTATGTCGTCTTGGCTTTCCAGTCAAATTTATGCCATCAAAGTGACTGCTTTCTTTTCGGAGAGCTGTTTCTGCATTGATGGGCTTTATGGATGCAATGCAGCCATAAATCAAAGTGGCTTTAATTTGATCTTTACGGGAGATCGGTTTTTGATGCAACGTTTCCGTTGTCGCGGTTGTATGTTTTAAGCTTTATCTTCTTCCTTTTTATTCGTTGAATGTGATGCTAATGGTGTTTTATTAGAAGGGCTCACAGACGTGGAAGTAGCTATCGATCTCTTTTGGTCATTTGTAATAGTAGATATCGTGAATTACTTGGGTATTTAGCATAATCAGTGGTGTAATCAGTATTATGCCCAATAATATAGTTCGTAGAAAAGTCATGCTATCAGTTATTTTAATTGTGGGGCAATGATGGATTGGATTTGTCATGATCCAACTGAAATCATTGGTTTCTTTTTCGAGCGCACCTTAATTACGACTTTGGCATTTGTTCAATTGTAATCCCGTTTACTTTGAAGGTTAAAGTTCCTCGGTGTCATTCATTTAATTTTTTTTAGCTGAATTTTAATGGGTGAATTTTAAAGAGCATATTTGTTTTTGTAGAGCAGTTTTTAACCGTTCCGGAAGGATGAGGGGGAGATCTCATTGAAACCTACCGAATACCTAAAGGCCTGGATAGAGTAGACATGGAGAGAATGTCTCCATTAGTAGGAGAGTCTAGGATCCGAGGGCACAGCCTCTGAATAAAAGGACGCCCCTTTAGAACTGAGATCAGGAGGAATTTCTTCAACCAGAGGGTGATCAATCAATGGAATTCCTTGCCAAGGAGGGCTGTGGAGGCCAAGTCATTAGGTGTATTTAAGGCATAGATGGGTTCTTGATTGGTAAGGAGGTTAAGGCTTACGAGGAGAAGACAGAAAAATGGGATTGTGGAAAAAAATCAGCCGCGATTGAATAGCGGAGCAGACTTCATGGGCCAAATGACTTCTGATCCAAACTTCGTGAGCTGTTTTGGGTGATTTATTACTCATTGGATGACATATTGCCACAAGCATATCATCAGTTGGAACTAATGAAACACGTTAGAAATGTTGAATGTTACCTTGTGTAATAATACAAATTTACTTGATTATGGGATATGAGTTAAGGGAGACCAATCCGCTTTTCCGCTTTTATTGCTACTGCATAAACTGGCTACAATATTGTGAATTTGCGCAAGTTGAAGTGTTGAATTTTATGTTTGTGTTTATTGCAGCAGTTGAGATTTAACTAGATGAAAAGATCAGTTAAAACTAATTTATTCTGTTGCAAGATAAAAACTGAAAATGCTGGAAATACTCAGGTCAGGCTGTGTCTGTGGGATGAGAAGCAGAGTTACTGTTTCGGGTCAATGGCACTTTGTTAGAACTGGGGAGGAGATGAAGCTTGTTAAGTTGCAGGGAGGGTGGAGGGAGGATGTCTTTGATAATGTAAACCTGGGTGACCATGGGGTTAAGTGCTAAATAAAGTTATCCTGGTCAGTGAGTGAATGGGAGCAGTTAGAGTGAGAATGTGGACAAAAGAACATAGGACGTGGACAGAGAACATTTTCTGTTTCTTTTAGACTTCTAGCATCTGGAGATTTTTATCTTTCACTGTTCTGTGGCAGTTAGCTTTGCAAACTAGGAACTTGGAGCTTTCCTCCAACTGGAATTTTTTTTGCATTGTGTGGGTTGGTTTTGTGTGTGTTTGAGTGTGTGTTGTATCTAATTTAGATCTTGGAGATTTTTAATAAAATAGAAAATGCTGGAAATACATATACAAAGTGAGAAACAGTGAACATTTTCAGGTATCTAATTTTTACGTCAGATTACGTGAATGGTCATGGATCTGAAAGTGTAAATTAGTTTTTCCCTCTATAGATGCTGCCTGACTTGCTATGTCTGCATTTCCTGCATTTTCTGTTTTTGCTTCAGATTTCCAGCATCTGGAGTTTTATTTTTGCATTTTGATTAATTATTATTAATTGAATAAAAACTGTAATTGATCTGTTGGACCACAAAAAGTGAATATTTATTTACAGGGTGAAGCCAAGGTTAGTGTCAGGTTATCAATGATGGCCCACTATGAATAACTTGCTGTCTAGACTTGTGAAGTTTTGTTTCTCTGTGATCCAGCATCCAAACATGGGTTGCAGCCTTAATGTGGATAAGGGCATCCAAAAAAAGTCAACAATTACAGGCGTTAAATTGAATCACCTAATTTGGCTAATTTTGTATTTCTGCTTTCTTAACTTGATTACTGCAAATACATCAGATACCAGATGGAATTTTACTAAATGCTTCCTAGCCAGAATGGTGCTCATTTTTCATTTGCAATAACTTTCAACTAACATGGTTAGTAGACAATTCGATGCTGTCTTCACTGAGTTTTCATTTAGTGAAGAGGACATCAAAGGTTTTCTGATAACCTGGCATCTTATTGTTCAGGAATCCTGATGGTCCTGAATCTGGCTTATTCATTGGTTTAGAAGGTGAGACTGGTGTTCAGAATGCACTTGGATTGTGTGGTTGGGGTCAGGATCTGGATTGTGGAGCAGGTGGTGTCCAGGAGTTGAATGTGGGTAGGTTTGCAGCTGAAACCGGGATCTGAAGTGCTTATAGATTTTCCACTTCATTTAAGCTCATGGGGTAAACTGGAAAAAAATTATTATACTACTGTGCAAATGCTTAAAAAAAGAACTATTAGGAGCAACTTCCAATTATCTGGAATTTCTACTGGTTTGAGACTACCAATATCCCAGGGGTGCCAGATTATTGAAGTTTTACTATATTGGTTGTGATTATTGTATGCAAAGTCAAAGTTGAGTTTATTGTCATATACACAAATACATGTATGCACAGGTGCAATGAAAAACTTACTTGCAGCAGCAGCATCACAGGCACATAGCATCATACAAGTAGTATTTACAAGAAAAACAAACATAGATGCAATTTTTACAAGAACACAATTAGAATAAAAAGTCCATGTTAGTGCAAAGTGATCGGTGGTCATAGTGTTGCTAAACTGTAGTGATTAAGGTTGTGCTGGTTGGTTCAAGAATCGAATGGTTGAAGGGGAATAGGTGTTCTTGAACCTGGTGGTGTGGGACTTCAGGCTGTCATGAGAACATGTTGACACTAGCTTTCTTCACTTGTTAACCCAAGAGCTAACAATGGGCTATCAGTTCTGAAAATGGTATTCTGTATCCTAATACAATAAAAGAATTATTAGACCTTGCAAAGCATTTACTTTATTTTGGCCTGTTGTAAGATGAAATTTTAACTAAAACCATTATGTACTAGGTATCTCTGTTAAGAATCTGAAAACATGAGTTGCATTGTATTCAGGGGACATGGATCATACGTGTGGGAGCATATGGTGTACTTCCCAGTACCCATGATGATGGTGATTCATCTCTTGAGGATTTCGAACATTTTGACCCAGTGGTGAGAGGAGCAGCTGTGCAGTTGGACAGAATGATGATGGAGGGGATGGTGCTGCTGTGATTTTAGTACTGTATGCCACTGACCAATTTAAGTTAAAAGCGTTGTATGTTGTCTATTTTTTTTTTTAGTGTGCTTGCTTTTTGTCAGGCTTGTCTAATAATCCTGAATTTATTTTTGGGTTACCTTGTGCAGTGTTGTCTCATTTGGTAGGTTTATTTCAACAGCTAAATAAATGGTAGCCTTACCTTTATCCCCCTGTGCCTGCACCTCAACAAGTTCTATGCCTGCCATGACGCTGAGCTCTTCTTCTGCCGTCTCCAGGCCTCCTACTTCGGCTAGGATTCCCCACCTATGGCTGACCCCTTCTCCCTCCATAAGCCCTCTTCCTCTTCTTGGACACCTCGTCCTGGCCTTCTGCCCGCTGTAGATCTCTTCATCTCTAACTGTCAACACGACATTAACCGTCTCAACTTCCCACTCTCGTAACCCATTCCATCCTCACCCCCTCTGAATGCACTGCTCTCCACTCTCTCCGTACTAATGCTAATCCTATTATCGAACCTGCAGGCAAAGGTGCTGTTACATTGCCGAGGCCAGACATCAATTCTCGGACACCTCCTCTTACCTCAACCATTGTCTCCCGCACTATCACTGACCTCATCACCTCTGGGGATCTCCCCTCTAATGCTTCCAACCTCAGTTCCCTTACCCTCCTGCGCTGTCTGTTTCTACCTCCTACCCAAGATCCACAAACCTAACTGTCCTATTAAGCCCATTATTTCTGCCTGCTCCTGCCCCATTGAATTCATGTCTTCATATCTTGACTCTATTCATCCCCCTTGGTCCAGTCCCTTCACACCTACATCCTTAACACTTCATGTGCCCTCCATCACTTCAACAATTTTCAGTTCCCCGGCCCTGACTGCTTCATTTTCACTATGGGCGTCAAATCCCTGTACACTTCCATCCCCCGTCAGGAAGGCCTTAAGGCTCTCTGCTTCTTTCTTGACAACAGACCCAACCAGTTCCCCTCCGCTGCCACCCTCCTCCATCTGACAGAACTGGTACTTGCCCTCAACAACTTCTCTTTTGGCTCCTCCCACTTTCTCCGAACTAATGGTGTAGCCATGGACACTTGTATGGGCCCCATCTATGCCTGCCTTTTCGTCGGGTATGTGGAACAGTCCATGTTCCAAGCCTACACCAGTAACGTTCCCCAACTCTTTGTCTGCTACATTGATGACTGCGTTGCGTCTGCTTCCTGCACCCATGCTGAGCTCGTCAATTTCATCAACTTTGCCTTCAACTTCCACCCTGCCCTCAAATTTACTTGGTCCATCTCCAACACTTCTCTCCCCTTTCTGGATCTCTCCATCTCCAGAGACAGATTAACCACAGACATCTTTTACAAACCCACTAACGCCCACAGTTGTCTTGACTACAATATTTCAGTGAGATTAAATTTTCTTCAGCTGATTTAGTATATCCCTTTCTGACTAAGCGATATCAGAGCATTGATAGTTTATAATAATGTAGGCACATTAACAGTTTTTATACCATGGAGCATAAGTGCCTATGAAATAAAATATCTAAATTATTAATGTTTTCAAATACACTTCAATAAACATCACTACGTTATTAATGAAGTTCTCCTGACAAGTCCGAGATGATACATTTTGGGAAGTCAAATAGGGTAGGACATGTACAGTAAAGGTTAGTGGACTTGAACAGAGAGACTTTGGGGTTCAAGTCTGTAGTTCCTGAAAGTGGCAACAGAGGTTGATAGAGTGGTAAAGATGGCATATGGCATGATTGCTTTCATAGGTTGAGGCATAGAATATAAGAGTTGGGATGTTATGTTGCAACTTTACAAAACACCTGTTCGGCCACACTAGGAGCATTGTGTGCAATTTTGGTCACCACACTATCATGGATGTGATTGCACCGGAGAGTGCAGAGGAGATTCACCAGGATGTTGGCTGGATTGGACAACTTCAGTTATGGGGAGAGATTGGATAGGCTGGGCTTGTTTTCCTGGAGTGAAGGAGGCTGAGGGGGGACCCTGATAGAAGTATATAAGATTATGAGAGGTGCGGATAGGGTAGATGGTCAAAATCTTTTTCCAATTGTCACAAACCAGCAACAAAAGAAACACACTGAGCATGATTCAGCGTTAAAAACTATTTTATTAATCACTACTTATGATAATACGTAAAATAAAAGTAAAAATGTTAGTATGTTAGAATTCAAGAATGTTAAACCTCGAACGTTAACCCCAAAACTAAACTCTTCGTGTGTGTGTGTGACAAAGTCCAAAACTCCCAGTTCCTGAATGGTTCTTAAAGTTCAGTTCCGCAAGCCATAAGGTGAAACATGAGCAAGGGCTTCTTCAACAACCACCGTTGTCTGAAGATAAGATGTAGATGTAGAAAAACATAGAGTACATACGAAATCCAAATGTTCCACGATGGAACCCAAACGACACTTCAGTGTTTACTCGGTAGTGACTTCCTCACCCCGAAAAGCATCCGAACCGTGGTCGTCCACATACAAATACCTGTTTCCTTCTACAGGTCAGCAACAAAGTGAACTCCACCGGATTACTTCCAACTTCCATACATGGATTTCAGTGGCAAACACAGTTATTGTTTCTCATCCATCGATAGAGAAAACAAGCAGGCTGGTGTCTCTCTCCCTTCTCTCTCTCTCCTTCTTCTTCTTCCTTCTTCAACAACGTCATTACGTCCTTTATCTTCTATTGACGTAAGCACACCCCACACACACATACACACACTCTCTATCTTAAAGGGACTTTCACTGAGTCCGTAACACAATGGTGAGTGTTTTCAAAAACACGAGGGTATAGGTTTAAGGTTAGAGTAAGGAGTTTCAAAGAGGGTTTAAGGGGTAAGCTTTTTACACAGAATGGTTGATATCTGAAACTTGCTGCCAGAGGAGATGGTGGAATTGGATATAATTATTATGTTAAAGAAGTACTTAGGCAGACATTTAAGTAGGCAAGGCATAGAAGGATGCAGGCAAATGGGATTAGTGTAGATGGACAAAATGTTTGGCCTGGACATGGTGGGCCGAAGGGACCTTTACTGTGCTGTATAACTCTTGATTCTTTTCTTGCAGTGATATTATTCCCAACAAACAACAACATTGAAAATTATTTGCATATTCTAAAAGTTTTTAATTTGTACTGAATTTATGAATTGATGTGGAAATTTTAATAGATCTCTTGAGACATTGGTTATCTTTTGCTGCTTTCATGTACAAGCTGTGGCACATAGTATATTCTGCTTTTGTAGGAGCAGGGGTTGGCCATGTGGCCCCTTAAACCTGTTGCACCATTCAGTAAGATTATGGCTGATCTTGGCTTGTGCTCCACTTTCCTGATTTGTTTCCTATAATCCTCGACTCTTCTATAGTCCAAAAATCTGTCTTTGTCCTTGAATATATTCAATGATCTGGCTTTCTTAGTTGTCTAGGTAAAGAATTCCAAAGATTCATGATCTCTGAGAGAAGAAATTCCTCCTCTGTTTTGAATAAGTGACTCTTTTGTTTCGTAAAGAATCAGAATCAGGTTTATTATCACTGACATATGTCTTGAAGTTTGTTGTTTTGCGACAGCAGTACAGTACAAGACATAAAACTGCCTATAAGTTACAAAAATAACCAGTGTGAAAGAGGAATAATGAGGTAGTGTCATGGACCTTTCAGAAGTCTATTGGTGGAGGGGAAGAAGCTGTTCCTGGAACGTTGAGTGTGTCTTCAGGTTCCTGTACCACCTCCTTGATGGTAGTAACGTGAAGAGAGCGTGTCCTGGGTGGTGAAGGTCCTTGATGATGGATGCTGCCTTAGGCACCGCCTCTTGAAGATGTCCTTGATGGCATAAAGGAAAACATCGTGTAGATAGTTTTTGGAAAAGATGCATTTACGTGTATTATCACCAATTAGTTACTGATAGCTGGCGTACTGCTTTGCCTCAAATTAAGGTGAGTTATTGTATGCTTGTATAAATTTGCCTTTCATTCTTCTAAACCCCACTTGGTATATGCTCATGCTTTCTTAGTAAGGCATTCCATTCATCACAGGAACCAACCTGGTGATGTTTTGACTTGCCTTCAGTGCAAGCCTATCCCTTAAATGAGGAAAACAAAACTGGCTACATCAAAGATGTATATAGTTGCAGCAAGACTTTACTACTTTTACGTGCCAGACATTCTGCAATTAAGGCTAATATTCTAGTGGAACAGTGTTTCTGCAACCTGGGCTTTTAAGACCAGAATATTTAATTACACAAATGATGTCAGTTTAATTGTTGGCAGTCTACAAACTGGTTGCTTCTAAATTTCCCTCGAGGTTAAAATGCAAATTGTTCATTGGAAATGAAAGAACATATAAAATAATACAAAATTAGCATCTTTCTCTGGATTTGTAGGCACTCGGCTCTATATCTAATGAATATTTAAAAATACATCTGTGGTGATTGATGGGTTTATTTCAATTATTCTGCATCTTTTGTCTTTTAGTTCCCTGATTGAAACAGTAAAAGAGTGAGGAGGCATCTTATCTTGAGGTGCAAAATTGTTTCTCGGGTGTTTTTTTTTAGAAAAAATGAATATTTATTGCCAGTGCTGATGTTGAAGTTGTTGACTGATCACACTTGATCAGATTATCTAAATATTTCCTCTGTTTCCTCCTACCTCATTAAATATATTTAAGATAGGTTTTTGCATAGTAGGGGAGTTAAGGATAATGGGGGAAAAAGCAGGTTGGTGGATCTAAGTCCACAGCCAGATCAGCCATGATCTTATTGAATGGCGGAGCAGGCTCGACGGGCCAGATGGCCGACTCCTATTTCGTATGTTATTATGTTTATGTTCAATAAAGCTGTGACTAATTGATTTTGAAAGTATGACATTTCTGACTTTGATATCTTCAAGATCCTTAGAGCCATGACGGGGTAGATGTCGAGATTCAGCCACTAGTGCATACACCCCAAATGAGGGGACATGGTCACGAGATTGGGGGACAGTTGCTCGGGGCTGAGTCCCCTACTCTTCCACATAAAGTTTGCATTATTTGCTTGTTGGCGTTATTTGCTGGGTTTACATTATGTAGATAATCTAGGTATACATGTTTTTAATTGTTTTGTGAATAATGCAGTTCATAATTTGGATATTTAATATTAATCAGCAGATCATGGAGATTGCTCTGTTATACTGAGTAAATTATTGACAGTATTTTTGGGTATTAAGATTTTATATTCCAGTTTTCTGTTAGGTGACTGTAAAGTATAGGCATTGGACCACATGCTAATTGGTTCCTTAAAAATATGTATACTTCATACATTATTCAGTTTGAACTGAAATAGCTCGTTAAAATCTCTGAGATCATATTTTAAAACATTATTTTTGCATCATGTCCCATTTAAATTGGGAATGTTTTGCCTTTTGCGGGTGTTGCATGCAACAAAAGTAAATGATTTGCAAGCTTTGCCCCCAACCCACCAGCCCCTACATTAGAAGACTGTGGGATCTCCTACCCATATAAAGAGTATGATTTTTCACTTATCACTAGCCCTTCTACCTCTCTTCAAACACTGGAAAAGTATTTGTAATCAATCAGCTCTTAAAAGCATTCCTTCATGTAGTGTTCTTAAAATGAATCTGTCTGCTGCTGGAACTGCTGTACCAAAGGATGCTTTCAAGATTCAAGAAACATTAACTGTCTTTTTCCACTGTGCCCATGTTGCCTGTCAAGTACTGATCTATATTGATCCATGAGTGTTTCCACCATAATCTATTTTTATCTTTGGAAGGTTTCAATGCTGTTGAATGTCCCTGAATTTTCACAAACATTTACAAAAATTACAAAAAGATCAAAACAATTTGCTGAATATTTTAAACAAGTATTTTTAAAAACAATTTAAAAGCATTGAAGCAAAATTCAAGTTGTCTTTTAATTGGCTAGGTTCCTTTTGGATGTTTCCCACCATTCAAATGAATGGACTTGTTCTTCCTCTCATTCTACCTGGGGCACGTTCAGTTGGCAGATTCCCCAACATGGCATCTGGAGAATTGCAACAGGTTTCATACTCTGCTGCTGAACCCTGTGATGAGTCCAGCAACAGAGCACAGATGGGAAATCACTGTCTAAGGATCACGACCAAGTTCCAGACTTCAGCTTTCATGTGAGAATCCTGAATTTGATATTACTTACTGATGAGTGCCAGTAGTTTGGCACAGAACTGCTGACATTCCCCAGCAAGTTCCAGGCTGTCATACTGGCAGCAATCGCACTCAATAACATCATAAAATGCATTTGTTTGCGGTATTTGCATGTGATTGCAATCAGAAAATAAAACATGAGCTGTCAGATGACATTAAAGAACATGCTTATTTAAGTCCCTTCTCTTCTCTCCTCTCCTTCCCTCTTTGTAGATCGAGGATGACTTGCTTCCACTCCAATTCTGGGGTGACTGATGAGACCACTGGGATCTATAGACTGTTCTACTGATGGGACAAGTACCACCCCATGGGATGGGTTAGTGGGCAGTTTGTGAGGTAATGTGGTGTTAATGTTGGGCTTCCATGTGCTCCCAAATCACACATGCTATGTTCTCAGTGCAATCCCAAATGCCTTTTGTCCACTTTATACAGTCACAGGCTAAATTTACTAGGAACCTATAAAGATGCTGCAATTGGTTCAAAGACCCTTTGATAGCATCCTTCAGTCTTTTCCTCTGGTAATCTGTCCCCTTGATAGAGCTTGGAATTGGGAGGCTTGTGATGGGCTTTCAAACAATATGGCCTTCCCAACAGAACCAAAGGAGTGTAATTAGGGCCTTGGTGCTAGTAACGTTGGCTGGTATAGAACAAAACAGTACAGCAGGAGAAAAGGTCCTTTGGCCCACGACGTCTGTGCCGAGCACAATGCCATATTAAACTAATCCTTTCTGCCTGCACCTGATCCATATCTCTCCATTCTTTGCATATTTATGTTCCTATCCTAAAGCCTCTTCTGCTTATCTGCTTCCACCTCTACCACTGGCAGCATGTTCCAGGCACCTTGTATACAGAAAAAAGCTTGCCCAGCACATCCCCTTTTAAACTTTCCCCTCTCACTTTAAAGCTATGCCCTCTAGTATTCAACATTTGTACCGTGGGAGAAAGATTCTGGCTGTCTACCCTATCTATGCCTCTCATAATCTTATAAACTTCTATCAGGTATCCCCTCAACCTCCACTTCAGAGAAAACAATCCAAGTTTGTCAAACCTCTCCCTATAGATAATAGCCTCTGATCCAGGCAGCATCCTAATAAACCTCTTCTGCACCCTCTCCAAAGCTCTCACATTTTTCCTATAATGGGGTGACCAGAACTGCATGCAATACTCCAAGTGTGGCCTAACCAAAGTTTTATACAGCTGCATCATGGCTTCCTGACTCTGTGCCCCTAGCGATGAATGCAAGCATGCCATATGCTGCTTTTACCACTCTATCTACTTGTATTACCACTTTCAGGGAGGTAATACAAGAAGTACAGAGGGACCCCAAGATCCCTCTCTACTGACAGCTAACCTTGCAAAATGCTATTTCCATAAAAGTAATAAAAAATTTTTTTTTAGGTTGAGACAATATGCTGAGAACTTCTTTTAAAAAGAAAAATTAAGTACTGTGTAAAATTGAACAAATCATGGTGGCTGACATTCCTTGGTAGAAATGTTGGTAGGGTAAAACTTCTGTTAGGAGTTTACCCTTCTGAACATCCTACTGGTTTCCATTCTGTAATGTAATTCTACATTTACTGGACCTCTTTTCCTGCAAATAACTTGCTTTTCTTTCTTTAAAAAAGCAAAGCTATAATTTTGTGTTCCAGTGAGTTCTTCTCCTCTGTGGTTAAGAAGGCATATGGTGTATTGTCCTTCATCAATCGGGGAATTGAATTTAGGAGTCGAGAGGTATTGTTGCAGCTATATAGGTCCCTGGTCAGACCCCACTTGGAGTACTGTGCTCAGTTCTGAAAGGATGTGGAAGCCATAGAAAGGGTGCAGAGGAGATTTACTAGGATGCTGCCTGGAATGTGGAGCATGCCTTATGAAAGTAGGTTGAGGGAACTCTGCTTTTTCTCCCTGGAGCGACTGAGGATGAGGGGGGACCTGATAGAGGTATATAAGATGATGAGAGGTATTGATCAGGTAGATAGTCAGAGGCTTTTCCCTAGGGCTGAAATGGTGGCCATAAGAGGACATAGGTTTAAGGTGCTGGGGAGTAGGTGTAGAGATGATGTCAGGGGTAAGTTTTTTACTCAGAGTGGTGAGTACGTGGAATGGGCAGCCAGCAACGGTGGTGGAGGCGGATATGATAGGGTCTTCTAAGAGACTGTTAGGTAGGTATATGGAGCTGAGTAAAATAGAGGGCTATGGGTAAGCCTAGTAATTTCTAGGGTAGGGACATGTTCGGCACAGCTTTGCGGGCCAAAGGGCCTGAATTGTGCTGTAGTTTTTTGAAGTTTTTTCTATGTTTCTATTTCAGTAAAGTTACACTATTTATTGCCCTCTCAAAAATACCTTTGGTGATAAAAGCCTAAATTGTGATCTATCCCATTTGTATAGAGCCTGACAGAACTTCCTGAGGAAAAGTAGGTAACGATGCTATCTAGTTCAAAGGTGGATTATTTGAACAAAAGATGTTGATTCTCTTTTCCCATTATCTAATTCTGTTATCTTTAATTATCAGCACCTCAATAACTTCCCCTTGCTGTACAATAGTAATCTTATTTTCATTTCAGTACACGCTTGGTGGAGTAGTGGATAGTGTGCACCTTGTACTTGCAGACTAGCTCATGCATGCTTATAAACAGAAAATAAGAGCAGGAGTAGACCGTTCACCCTTTTGAGTCTTCTGCAACATGATTACGGCTGAACAACTATCACAATACCATATTTTGGCTCTCTCTCCATACTTGTTTTGCTCCTGCAAACTTTTTCCTTGATAAAAATATTCAGTGACTTGATCTCTGCAGTCCTCTTTGGTTGCAAATTCCAACTTCTAAGTGATTTTTTTTTCTTATCTCAGTCTTAAATCTCCTGCTCTGTAACCTAGACTGTGACCCTTTGATCTACACATCCTGGCCAGGGAAACATTCTCTGTCCAATCCTGTCAAAATGTTAAGTTTCAATTAGATTGCCCCTCGTTCTTCTAAACTCTAGTGAATCCAAACAGTTGACCAAATATTTTCTCGTATGGCAATTCCACTATCCCAAGAATAAGACTAGTGAATCTTTTTTGGCAAGAAAGCAGACCAAAATACTTGTGGTGACAAGGCCCCAGATAATTGTAGTATGACATCCTTGCTCCTGTATTCAAGTTGACCCTTACAGGAAGAGGATTTGTCATTTGCTTCCTTAGCTGCTTGTTGAACTAACATGTTTGCTTTCAGTGACATGGACAACCAGGTCACTTTTTGCAGAAAAACTTTCCGATCCAACACCACTTAAATAATGCTCTTTCATTCTGTCTTTCTTGCTGATAAGATAAGATGTTTATTAGTCACATGTACATCGAAACACACAGTGAAATACATCTTTTGCGTAGTGATTTTGGGGGGCAGCCCGCAAGTGTCGCCACACTTCCGGCGCCAACGTAGCATGCCCATAACTTCCTAACCTGTACGTCTTTGGAATGTGGGAGGAAACCGGAGCACCCGGAGGAAACCCACACAGACACGGGGAGAACGTACAAACTCCTTACAGACAGTGGCCGGATTTGAACCCCGGGTCTCTGGCACTGTAAAGCATTATGCTAACCACTATGCTACCGTGCCTGGATATGTCACATTTATCCGTGCTATATTGCATCTGCCAGATTTTTGCCCACTTGCTCAATCTGTCTAAGTCGCCTCTTTGCATCCGTCTCAAAATTTATAATCCTTCCATGTTTAATGATGCCGGTAAACTTTGAAATATTATATTTGGTTCCCTCTCAAAAATCATTGATAACTACTATGAATACTTGTGACCCAAACACAGAACCCCGTGGTACCCAAATTAAATGCCTGCCACCTAGAAAAAGACCCATTTATTCGTAGCTATACACGCAAAATGCTGGAGGTGTGTTGCTCCAGATTTCCAGCATCTGAAGTCTCTCTCGTGTCTCCATTTATTTGTGTGCTGTTTACTATTTGGAAAAAAAACTTTTCAGTCCATGCCAATACATCACCCAAGTACAACATTTTAATTTTGCACACTAAACTTTTATGTAGGACTTGATCAAAAGCCTTCTCAAAATCCAAGTACACCCACTTGCTGGATCTCTCTTGTCTATTCTACCTATTATGTTCTCAAAAATAAACAACAGTGTTCCCAAACCTGATTTCTCATTTAGAAATCCATGTTTATTTTTGTTGAATTCAGTGGTTATTTTCTGAGGTGCCAATTTTAATTTCTGGCTAACAATCTCTAAAATAAAGCAAAGGATGCTGCACAATCCCACACGATTGAGTCAAAGGTTTTTGTGAGGTCATAGGAAAACGTGTCTACAGGCCATCCCTGGGTTATGACTCCCCAACTTATGGACACCCTTGCATAAAAACAAACTTCCATAATATTATTAAATTCAAAAGTCTGACATAGGTACATTTGTTCCTATGAATTTCCTTCACTTTTAGTAATTTTCTTATTAGTCTAGTGTACTTATGCCATTCATTACATTACTGTGGATGTATGGTTACCATATTGAGTGATTTTTGTGTAATTTCTGACTTGTGGACAAAATTGACCCATGGATGTCTGTACAAACGGAACCCGTTTGTTATCCGGGGTCAGCCTATAGTGATTGATGCTGCTCCCTGTATTTTCCTTTGAGTTGTTGTGTGATGAAGATGGTGTCTGTTGTGCCTCTGGGTGGATGGATCAATACTTGATTTGTGGAGGAGGCAATTGAGGAGGAAGGTGATGATGATTTTCCCTGTGGCAGAGAGAAGGGAGACACTTCTGTAGTTACCACAATCAGATTTGTTTTCTTTCTTGAAAATGGTCACAATTTAAACATCTCTGAAGTCCCTTGATGTGTTCTTCCTAGATATGTGAATTGATGACTGAAGTTCTTCTCAAACAAATTATGGAATTTCACGAGGGATACAGTCTGCAGTCAAGCCCTTGTTGTTTTTCAGTTAGCATCTAGCCTTATCAATGACTGACCTTATAGGAACAGTGGTGAGAAATGAAGAATGTACTATTAGGCTATACCAGTACACTTAACTGAAATGGATTTTGATACTTAGTCTAAAGTCTCTCGGTTACTGCTTCCTATGCTGAAATCAATATATTTAATGGTCATAGTGCCATGATCTTTAAAATGGTGATCAACCATCTACCTCCAAGGATTCAATGCATACTTAGTGCAAGTTCTCTATTATAAATTAAACCATTTTTGTCTACATTTTGCAAACTTTGGCCAGTTTCTCCTATGTTTGTGCTTATAAGATTGAGTAAAATAAGTTTCAGTTTCTTTTAGGTTGGGTTTTGTTGTCATAAAACAGAATATCAAGAATAGAAACTGTTTACTAGTTTTATGACCTTATAGATAGAGACTGGATATGATTTTTTTTGATGCTTGGAAGTTAAAATGTGAAGTGACATTTGCAGCAATTCCAGTGTTTCTGATATAAATGCATGGCTGTGGCTTGAATGCTGGCCACTTGTAAGCAAAGTTGATTTTACTTGAATATTTCAATTTTGTATACGGTTTCAGTAACTGCAGTAGATGTAATTTATCTAGTCTTTGAGAAGGCCTTTGCGTGCAGCTCCAACAACACTCAAGAAGTTTGACACCAGACAGAACTCGGCAGCCTGCTTTATGGGCACCCATCCACAACCATTTGTTCACTCCACCATCGACTCTCAGTAGCTGCAGTTTGTACCATCTGCAGTAACTCAGCAAGACTCATTAGACAGCACCTTCCAAACCCACCACCTCTACCAGCTAGAATGACAAGGGCAGGAAAAGCAGAGGGACCTGGTAGTTGCCCTCCAAGCCACACGCCATCCTGACTTGGAAATGTATCGCCGTTACTTCACCGTTGCTGGGTCAAAATCCTGGAACTCTCTCCCTAACAGTGTTGTGGGTACACCCACACCTCAAGGACTACAATGGTTCAAAAATGCAGCTCACCACCATCATCTAAATGGCAATTAGGGATGGGCACTTAAATGTTGGCTCAGTGCACAAAGCCCATGTTCCTTGAATGAATAAAAAGAAGTACTCTGTAATAGGCAAATGGTTGAGATCAAGGAATGTGGATTCATGATACAAGTAACAGAATGGATTGCCAGCTGGCTTCAAGATAAAGCTGAAAGTACGGGTAAAGGATAGCTATTCACAGTGGAAGATGATATTAGTGGTGTTCCACAAGGGTCATTGCTGGGACCACTACAGTTCACGATTAACGTCAGCGATTTAGACTGAAATCAAAAATGCAAATTGCAGGTGATGCCAAATTATGGGCAGTGGTCAATGCTGGGGAAGATGGCAACAAATTTACAGACATTAGAACTTGCAGAATGAACAAATGGTCAATGAAGTTGAACACAGATAAATGCAAGGTTATACACTTCGATACGAAGAATAGGGAAGTCACAATCACTTGGGAGGTGCAGGCCCAGAGGGGTAATGAAGCAAAGGGATCTCTGAGTACAAGAGCAATAATCACCAAAAGTTGCACCAGCAGATTAGCAAGGCTATAAAATAGAATCCACTTTATTATCACTGACATATGTCATGAAACTTGTTGTTTTTGTGGCAGCAGTACAGTGCAAGACATAAAGGCATAAAAAATTACTATAAGTTATAAAAACTAAATCATGCAAAAGAGGAATAACAAGGTAGTGTTCGTGGACTGTTTGGAAATCTGATGGCGGAGGGGAAGGAGCTGTTCCTGAAATGTTGAGTGTGGGTCTTCAGGCTCTTGTACCTCCTCCCTGATGGTAGTAACGAGAAGAGGTCCTTAATGATGGACGGCGCCACCTTAAGGCATTGCCTCTTGAAGATGTCCTCTATGGCAGGGAGGGTTGTGCCCATGATGGAGCTGACTGAGTCTACAACCCTCTGCAGCCTCCATACCAGGTGGTGATGCAAACAGTGAGAATGATCTCCACTGTACATCTATAGAAATTTTCAAGTCTTTGGTGACATACCAAATCTCCTCAAACTCCTAACAAAGTAGAACTGCTGGCATGCTTTCTTTGTGATTTCATCAATGTGTTGGGCCCAGGATAGATTCTCTGAGATGTTGATGCCCAGGAACTTGAAGCTGCTTACCCTTTCCACCGCTGACCCCTCAATGAAGTAAATGAAACACAGGAATTTATATCAAGAAGGATGGAGTTCAGAACTAAGGTTGATATTAGAAATATGAGGTATATCAGAAAAGGATGAATGGTGTATATCTGTTCTCTTGAGAGAAGAAAGCAAAAGGATGACCAGACAGGCCTTAAAAATGGGTGTTGAAAGAGGGATACAGAAGAAGAGTGTATTCAGAGGTCATCATTATAACATAGTCACCAAGAAACCTTTTAATTAAAAAGTAGTGAGAAAGTGGAATTTGTTGCCACGGGAGAGTGGTTGAATTGAATAGTATAAAATTCATTTAGAAGAAGAGTATCGAGGATTATACTGCTAGGTTTTGAGGAAAGGCTTCAGTGTAGCATTAAAGATGGAATTCACTGGTTGGGCCGAATGACTGGTTTCTGTGCCATATATCCTACATGACCTTAAGTAACTCTTTGTAACACTCTTACCACATTCCAAATACTTTTCTGACCAGTGAAGTAAACATTGCAAACAGAGTTAAGTACAGACTAGATTTGCCGCTGCCTTCGGTAAGAAGTCCTCTCCTCCTCCTCATGACCTGATCTCCCACCTCCAGCCCTCTTCTTCCACCTGGACTCCCCCACCGGGCCTGTTACCTTCCCTGGACCTATTCATAGCAACATCAGCAGTCTTGACTGTTCTGTTCCGTTCATCCAACCTTACCCCTTCTGAACGCTCTGCTCTCCACTCCCTCTGCATCAACCCTGATGTTGTCATCAAACCAGCCAATAAGGGTGGTGCCATGGTAGTGTGGCGTACTGACCTCTACCTTGCAGAAGCCAGATGCCAACTCTCGGAGACTTCCTCCTTCCTCCCCCTGAACCATGACCCCACCAAGGACCACCAGGATATTATCTCCTGCACCATCCTCATCACCTCAGGAGATCTCCCCCAGCTACCAACATGATAGTCCTGCAACGTAAGACTGCCCGCTTCTATCTCCTCCCTAAAATCCACAAGAAGGACTGTCCCGGCAGTCACGGAGCTCGTATCCTTGTACCTGGACACTACCCTGTACCTGTGGTCCAATCCCTTCCCACCTACATCCATGACACATCACATGCTCTCCAACTCTTCCATAGCTTTATTTTCTCCGACATGCACTATCTCATCTTCACCATGGACATCCAGTCCCTATATACCTCCATTCCCCATCATGTTGTCCTCGCCACCCTCTGCTTCTTTCTTGACCAAAAACAGAACCAGTTCCCTTCCACTCACACTCTCCTCCACCTGGCTGAACTTGTCCTTGCTCTAAACAACTTCACTTTTGATTCGTCTCACTTTTTACAGATCCAGGTGTAGCTATGGGCCCCAGCTATGCCAGCCTCTTCGTTGGCTATGTTGAACAGTCTCTATTCCAAGCCTACTCTGGCCCCATTCCTCAACTCTTTCTCTGCTATATCGAAGACTGCATCGGTGCTACCTCTTGTACCCGTGCGGAATTCAACAGTTTCATAAATTTCGCCACGAATTTTCACTCTGCTCTCCAATTCACTTAGACTGTCTCTGACACCTCTCTCTCCTTCTCCTTTCCATCTTGGGAGATTCCTTATCCACTGACATCTTCTACAAACCCACTGACGCCCACGGCTACCTCAATTACAGCTCCTTCCACATTATCTCTTGCAAGGACGTGATCCCTTTTTCTCAATTTCTCTGCATCTGCACCCATGATGAGGCTTTCCACTCCAGGACATCCAAGATGTCCAACTTCTTTTCTAACTGTGGCTTCGCTCTGACAGTGGTCGAGAGAGCTCTCACCCATATCTCTGCCATTTCTCACACCTCTGCTCTCACCCCCACTCCTCCCAACAGAGATAGGGTCCCCCTTGTCTTCACATTTCATCCCACCAGCCCACGTATCCAACATATCACTCCGCCACTTCCGCCATCTCCAATGGGACCCCACTACCAAGCGTATCTTCCACTCCCCACCCCTTTCTGCCTTTTGCAGGGATCTCGTGCTCTCGCTCGCTCTGCGACTCCCTAGTTCACTCCTCCCCACCCATGCCACTCCCATCCCAGGATCTTTCCACTACCCCTGCCATAGGTGCCACGACTGCCCCCTACATCACCTTCATCTAGGGACTCAAAACAGTCCTTTCAGGTGAGACATAGATTCAACTGCATCTCTCTTAATATCATCTTCTGCATTTGGTATTCCAAGTGTGGCCTCTACGTTGACGAGACCAAACGCAGACCAGGTGACCATTTCGCAGAACGCCTGTGCTCTGTCTGTAACCACGATCTGCATCTCCCCGTTGCTGGTCATTTCAACTCCCCCTCCCACACTATCACTGATATGTCAGTCCTCGGCCAGGAGAATTCTAAGCGCAAACTGGATGAACAGCACCTCATTTTCCATCTTGGAACCTTGCAGCCTAACAGCATGAACATTGAATTCTCCCACTAAGTAATCCCCACAACAACCGCACCCTGCCCTCCCCCCCCCCCCCCCCCCCCCCCAGCATGCCCTTCCCTAGCCTCCCTTTTTTTCTTACCCACCCCCCCCCCCCTTTATTTTTTTCTCCTTACCTTTGAACTCATAAACTTCTATTAGGTCACCCCTCCTCCCCTGTACCTGCCTATCACTATCTCTTACTTGCATCTACCTATCATCTTGAGCCCACCCTGCCTCCCCTCTTCTGTCCACCGATCATTGCTCTGCTTTTCCCTCCTATATATTGGGTTTCCCCTTTCCCTATCTTCAGTCCTGAAGAAGGGTCCTGACCGGGAACGTTGATCACTTGCTTTTCTCCACAGATGCTGCCTAGCCTGCTGAGTTCCTCCAGCATCATTGTGTTTTTCATCTAGATTCCAGCACATGCAGTCCTTTGTTTCTCTTTGACTAGATTTATGCAGCAAAATTCAGATCAATAGCTGCATAAAGAAGTGATGGCATAGGTCATGGACATGTGGCATTGGTAGTCCTTAGCAGCATTGTACCTGGTGTGGATTTTTCCAAAGTTTTTAATGTTTTGTTGCAAGTACTGTTGAGTTAACCTAGCACTGAAAATCATCAATAAAACTTTGTCAAAAGAAAACAAATAGCTACACCTTTAAAGGTAATGCAAGGCTTCTCTGTGTTGGAAAAACTGTCCAACTTGAAGTAACTGCAAATAAAATTAGAAACATCTTGCTGCAGACTTGAACATTGTGGATTTTAACAATCTGGCAAATTTGGGTAACACGTTCTGTGTCGATGTAATTTTAGTGACTGATCTTTCTTGTGCTGTTTTGTAGGGACTGGAACCTTCGGACGAGTTCTGCTGGTCAAAGACAAAAAGACAAGAGAATATCGTGCTTTGAAAGTGATGAGCATTCCTGATGTAATTCGCCTTAAACAGGAGCAGCACGTACACAATGAGAAAAGCATACTAACGGAAATCCATCATCCATTTCTTATAAAACTGTAAGTAAGCTTCATGTTTTTTCCTATTTAAATGTTACACTTAAATATTACTGCACTTAAATATGGTACTTGGGATTAATTTCTGCCCTCTTGTTTGCAGTAGCACACTGTCGTGTAACAGCACACTTGTGCCTTTGTATTGCCTATAGGTCCTCCCCAGGTTATGACAGGGTTCCGTTCCTGAAGACTGTTCATAATCTGAACAGTTCACAAGTCAGAGATGCAATAGTTAAGTAAAAACATTAACGCAGCCAAGGGCAAAGTGTAGTTGAACCAGGGTGTTAAACTCAACCATTCAGATATTGCTGCAAGCAGAGTTCCCACACGGCAGAAGATGCCTGCAGCAGCTGGCATTTCAATCCTACCGGTCTCCCAAATGTTCGTTCTTACGTACGGGCTATACGGTAGTCCGTAACCTGTGGAGGACCTGCGTCGGGTTGGATGTGTTGTAGCTGTGTCAGCTCCTGTCCTTTGGATTACAGACCAGGACATTATTTTCATTTGAATTTTGCTCAAGGCCACTGATCTGTGATTTAAAAATTGAACATGTACATTTCAACCCCAGTATATTTGGGGGTTTCATTTTATCATTTGATATATTCAGTGATAAATCATTGGTTTTGCCTAATGGTCATGCTCCTTCCTATCTAACCTTTTATTGATTTTTTAATCACAGGTACTGGACACATCATGACGAATGCTTTTTATATATGCTAATGGAATATGTGCCTGGAGGTGAACTGTTTTCTTACTTGCGTAACTTGGGACGTTTCAACAATAGTACTGGACTTTTTTACTCTGCAGAGATTGTGTGTGCAATGGAGTATCTACATGCCAAAGATATTGTTTACAGAGATTTAAAACCTGAAAATATTTTACTGGACAGAGATGGTCATATAAAACTTACAGATTTTGGATTTGCAAAGAAACTTGTTGACCGGTAAGTCCTTTTGCTTAGCTAATTGATTTTAAAAGTGGACAGTGAGAGGTTTTTTCCCCAGGGTGAAAATGGCTAACACGAGGTGATTGAAGGAAGGTATGGGGGGGATGTCAGAGGTAAGTTTTTTTTTACACAGTGGTGGGTGCGTGGAACGCACTGCTGGCAGAGGTGGTGGAGGCAGATACATTAGAGATATTTACGAGGTTCTTAAATAGCCCTCCATTTTTCTATCATTTGTGGCTGTGTTGGAGTGAAGAGTTGGGAAGGGTTAGATTGAGTAGGATAACATGTCGGCACAATGTTCTGGGCCGAAGGGCCTGTACTGTGCTGTAAATGTTCTATGTTAACCTTGATATTTACTTAGAATCTAGAAATGTTTTCTCCAACCAAGCAATTATTATTGTTTTTCTGTGGAGAAATAAGTTCTTGAATTTCAAGATATTTTAAATCTGAGGAAAATGAGAATTGACAACTTTTTTAGGAATATTGGTGGTCTAATGTCTAGAAGGTTAAAACAGGATCTAAATCAACTGAGAAAGTGGGTGAGGGAATGGCTGATAGAATTTAACTCTGACAACTGCAAAGTGATGCATTTTAGAAAGTTAAACCAGGTTCAGTCAGACATGTGCACGTATGCACACAGTGAGTGGCATGACCCTAGGGGAGTGTTAATGAATAGCAAGACCTTGGGGTACAAATACATAAATTGGTTTATTATTGTCACATGTACCAAGGTACAGTGGGAAAACTTTTTTAATATAGATGGTGGTGAAGAAGGTGTATGGTTGCTTTCGGCTGAGGCATTGAGTTTAGGTGTTGGGGCATCGTGTCACAATTGTACAAATTATTGGTTAGGCTGCACTTGGAGCATTGTGTGCAGTTCTGGTTGCCATGATCTAGGGTGGATGTGATTAAGCTAGAGATTGCAGAAAAGATTTGAAGAAATGTTGCCTGGACTGGAGGGCTTGAGTTACAAGGAGAGAATGGATAGGCTGGGACTGTTCTCTGTGGAGCAAAGGAAGCTGTGGGGTGACCTAATAGAAGTTTATGAAATCTTGAACGTCAGAGGTGATCACCATCTTTTTCCTAGTGTAGGGAGGTCTAAAACTAGAGGGCATAGGTTTACGGTGAAAGGGGAAGGATTAAAGGGAATCTGAGGGGCATGTTTTTCACACAGAGGCTGGTGGTTACGTGGAGCAAGCTGCCAGAAGAGGTGGTAAAAGCAGGTACAAAATGTTTAAAAGACATTTGGACATGTGCAAGGATAGGAAAGGTTCAGAGGGAAATGGGCCAGAAGCAGGCAAATTTGATTAGCATAGATAGGCATCTTGGTCGGCATAGACGGGTTGGGCTGAAGGGCCTGTTTCACTGCTGTGTGACTATGAAGCTGTGAATCTAAGTAATTGGCATGGGCCTACTGATTGGATAGCTTTGTAGAAACAAAAAATCTGATTTTTTTTGTTTTGTAGTTGCATAGTTTGGCTGCCAAAAGTTAACATTGATTTAAATTCAAACTAAAACTCAGTAATAAAACCTTGTATTTTTTTTCTGTTGTTACTTGAAAGTGAAACTTCAGTTATTCATCTGACACTTTTCCATTCTGATGTTTTAACACATTTCATTCATTAGTTCCCATCAACATTTGTTAACCCCTTTTTTAAAAACCTTTCCCTGTCTTGAGTAAATATCATCCCTTGCTGCTGAATTTAACAGGCTTGGACAAATTTAAGTTTTAGTTCATTGTTTTGTTGACTAAGGAAAAGGAATGTTGATGTTTCTGTTTGGTCCTGATTGATATAAAGACTGCTGCTGGAAGGCACTGTGGGTGCTATTAAAAGATAAGATTTAACTGTTTTGACTGAAAACATTATTTTTCTAATATCTACCAATTAGTAGATTGGATTTATGAGAGGACAATGATCAGGGTTAATTTTCTGAAGAGTGTGCTGAGGAGGAATCTTGGTAAGTGGCAGAAACTGAATTAATTACTGGGATAAAGCAGTGGGAATGTAAATGCTTAGCATTTACAACTTTTATAGTGCATTTGTTTTTTGAGAAATGTAAACATGGGTGATGAAGGGCTTAGAATAGTGTTCAGATGTGTTTAATCACATTTTAAGCAATAAATAAAATTGAGCAATGTTCTTCTAGATATGTACTCTGAATACTCATTTTCAAAGCACGTGTGTTCTCAGTTGCTGAATTGGTGTGTAAGACTAGTTTAAAAATTTGAACATTTGCAAGAAAACACAATTAGCATAAAATGATAAGAAATCCTGGATTGTGTCAGCTCTACAGCACGAGAACAAACAAGTTCCAATAATAACTTGCAACTTCAATGGAGCACCTTGCAACAAGGTTGGGTGGCATCTGACGTGTGAGTATGTTCTTAATAGTCATTTGGATGAAGGTACAGTGCGGCCGATAATTTACTCATTCACGGGATGTGGGAATCTGTGCCGAGGCCAAAGCTATCTCTAATTGCCCCTGGCTGAAGGGAACTGCTAAGTCATTTTAGAGTTCAGATAAGTGTCAGTCGCGTTGCGGGTGTCTGGAGTTGTGTAGATCATATTGGGCAAGGATGCCAGTTTTCTTTCCCTGAAAAATGTTAGTAAACTGATGGGTTTGTAAAACAGTCTAGTAGTTTTATGGTCCCATTACTCATTGAGCTTATAAAGAAACAATAAATCTGTGCAAACTAAGAATAAAGTTGGGAATCTAAATTAAAATATATGACAGTCAATGGCCAACATTTTTAAAAAAAAACATAGTTTGCAAATAATATATCCCTTTTATGGCAAAAAAAATGTGACAGGGTTAGTATTCTAGATATGACTATCGAGAGAAGTTATGCTATTGGATCAAAGGAAAAAGCTTTGGCTATTTACTGTATTTGGGTATGTTTGCAAAAAGCAGGAAAATTGAGGGTTTGAGCAAATTTCAGGATATTACAAAAGAGAACCCATGGCATTGATTAGGAAAGGCAAAGTAGGAGAATAATCTAGTGAGAGACATCAAGAAAAAGACTAAAATTTCAGATATGTGAAATGGAAAATTAGATAATGTTACTATGTTTCTCTTGTAGATGGAAAGGGAAGAAATATTAGTGGTTAAGTGGTAAGGAAACTTAACACACTTTTTGTGTTTGAAGATGCAGAAAACCACCCGGGTGGGGGAGTGGAAAACTGCAGATAAGTGTGAATCAAGAACTCAAAAAAAGTTAGCATTATTTTTTAAAAATGTAGTGAAAACTAGTTTTGGAACTAATGGACGATAAATTCCTAGGCTTCATGACTTTCATCCTGGGATTTGATGCAGGTGGCTATGCAGAAAACAGAAGCACTGATTATCATTTTCCAAAATTTCATAGATTCAAGAATTTGAGAAAGTTCCCTCTGATTGGAAGGTAGCAAAAAAACCTTTCTATTTAAGAAGGAAGGGGGGAAAAGAGAGAGAGAATAAGGAACATTAGATTTGTTAGCCTGATATTTGTACCAAGGATAATGCTAGAATCTATATTAAGGAAGCTTTACTTAGAAAATAATCTTGGACAGAGTCACAACCATGTTTGTTAAATCTTGGTTTTTTTGAGCTTGTAGCTTGGAGAATGGGCACAGGTAAACCAGTAGATTTGGATTTTCGGAAGCCCTTCAGTAAACTGCCAGAGTAGAGGTGGTTAAACAAAATTTAAAATGTGAGGTATTACAAGCACTATATTGATGTGCAATGAGGATCAGTTAACTACCAGAAAACAGTAGGAATAAACAAGTCATTCACAGTTTGGAAAGCTGTGACTGTGACAAGGGGTCTGAGGAGACTTGATTGCTGAGTATATTCAAGAAAGATTAATAGATACTTGAAGGTTATGGTGTTGGCAAAAGGAAAGTAGCACTCTGATAAAAGATTAGCCATAATCTTATGGTGAATCAGGCAGAAGGGGCTGAACAGTCTACTCTTGCTGCTTGAGCAGTAGTTAGATTATCATGTACACTGTTGTTTATTGCTGTGGGAATCCATTTGAAATGGCAGGAGCAGGTCACTCAGCCCCCGTTGCCTACTCTGCCATTCAGTTAGATCTTGGTTACAATCAGATCAGCCTCAATTGGGCATTCCCATCTAGCCCATGTAGCATTTCATCCCCTTATCAAGACTTGCTTTATCTCTGCCTTAAAAGTATTTAGAGATTCTGCTTCCATTGCTCTTTTGAGAGGAAAAGTTCCAAAGACTTGCAATCCTCCAAGATCAAAAGATTTCCCTGTCTGTCTTAGCTGGGTGACCCCCATATTATTTAAATAGTGACCCCCTACTTCTAGATCTTCCCACAAAAGGCAGCGGTCTATCCTGTCAAGACCACTCGATTGATTACTCCTCTGTACTCCAGTGATGCAAGCCTAGCCTGTCCATCTTTTCCTTGTAAGACAACCTGCCCCTTCCAGTTATCAGTTTGCTAACTCCCTTCTAATCCTTTTTACTAATTCATAGATCTGTGCCTCCTAGTTATTGACCATACTCTCCAAAGGGAAATGGGTCAAAGGCTTTTAAAAGACCTAAAGGATATCCAGAGTAGATTTGGTGGAATGATGCCAGCGGCTGGGATGTATATCTGATTTTATTTCACAAATTACAGGATGTATGACACAGAAACTGGCTATTTGGCATAACTAGTCCATGTTGTTGCTCGTGCTCCTGTTGAGCTTCCTGATTTCATTCAGTTAATTCTATCAGCATAACATTTTTCTCCCTTCTCCATGGTTGGCTTGTCTGGCTTCCTCTTAAATGTATCCATACTATTCACTTCAACCATGTCCTGTGGTAGTGAGTTCTACATCTCACCACTCTTTAGGTAAAGAAGTTTCTTCTGAATTTCCTCTTGAATTTCTTGGTTACTATTTAATATTGATGGCCACTGGTTAGACTCTTCCCCATAAGTGTGAACATTGTTATCCACTGTCAAAACCTTCAGTTTATAGATCATATTTAGGCCACCCTCTATCTTCGTGACACAGGAAAAGCAATTTATTCACTACTCCTTCCAAATAATATGTGTACCGTACCCTCACTTTTCTTGTATCATCCTTGTAAATCCTTGCACCCGTTGCAGTGCCTCTGTTATTTTGTTAACGTGAACAGAACTGTAAGTAGTTCTCCAAGTGTGGTCTAACCAAGGATCAGAACAAGTTGAGCATAATTTTCAATTCTGTCCCCTTGAATATAAAGACTAGTGCTTGGTTTGCTATCTTTTTAATAGCCTCATTAACCTATGACACAACCTTTAGTACTTGTAGATCATTTTGTCCCTCTGGCCCACCTACTTTGCACCTTCTAAGTAGTAAATGACCTCCATGTTCTTCCTACTAAAATGTATTATCAGTGTGGAACACCATCTGCCAACTATTTGACCTTTCTGCCACATTTAATGTCCAATTTGTAATTTATTTGCAGTCCTCCTCAATATTGACTACCCTCCCTGTTTGACAATATCTGTAAATATTTTTGCAAAGATAGTTAATAATGTGGTCTTTAAAATTCCAAGAAGCTGAAATAAATAACGTGACAATGTTGCCATGGTCGTAACATTACTGATGTAAAATTGTTGGGATATTTAATGCATTGCTGTAGTGCGTGACGAAGAAAGTAATTGCATGTCTGAAGGAAAATGGATTAATATTTTCATCAATGGAAGAAGCAAAGGGAAACAGCACAGGAGCAGAACATTGAAATAAAATTTGAATTGGTCTTACAAAACCAACACTGAACCAACGTGTTAAATAGCCATAATTTATACAGTAATCTTTGGCTATCTAGTGGAAAATTATTTGAATTTCATATTGATAAAACGAGAAGAAAAACCAGGGACACACCAGATTCTGCAGATGCTGGAATCTGGAGCAACACGCAAAGTGCTGGAGGAACTCAGCAGGTCAGGCAGCATCTGTGGAGGGAAATAAACAGTCGATGCTTCAGGCCAAGACCCTTCAGGACTGGAAAGGAAGAGGGCAGAAGCCAGAATAAAAGATCAGGGGAGGGGGAGGAGCACAGGCTGGCAGGTGATAAATGAGTCCGGGTGAGAGGGGGAAGGTAGGTGAGGTGAAGGGGGAGATGTAAGAAGCTGAGAGGTAATGGATAGAGGCAAAGGATTGAAGGAGGAATCTGGTAGGAGAGGGCAGTAGACCGTGGAATAAAGGGAAGGAGGTGGGGAATAGATGGGCAGGTCATGAGGGCGGGGGAATGAGAAGCGATGAAGGGGCCACAGGAATGAGGGAAGACAAAGGTGTGGGGGGGGGGGGGGGGGGGGGGTGGGAGGAGGGAGGAAAAACCAGGGCCATAAGATTGGCATTAGGCTACTTGACCTCCTGGAGTTTCTTCTACCTTTTTAATAAGATCATGCATTCTAACTCCTTCCCCTTCATACCTTTGGTTAATAGAGGTCTTACTAATGCAGGATTTAAAATTATCACATGGCCCATTTACAAATGACAGTCATGGAAGAGTTCAAAATTTCTGCCCTTCTCTGCATGTAGAACTATTCCTTAACTTCATTAATAAAACATGAAACAGTACAGCACACGAACAGGTACTTTGGCCTACCAAGTCTTTGCTGACCATGGTAGCACATGTAGAAACACAAACACACACACACATACACTCTTCCCTCCCTGTTCATGTGTCTCAATCTTACTATCCTATTTTCTTCTAACACCTCCCATAGCAGCAGGTTCCAGGCACCCACCACACTCTGTATTTTAAAAAAAAAACTTGCCTCTCACATCTCCTCTTTTAAACTTCCCCCCCTCACCTTAAAAATATTCCCTCCAGTATTTGACATTTCCACCCTGGAGAAGAAAGACTCTGAATATCTACCCTGTCTATGTATCTCATAATTTTATAAACGTCTATAAGATTGCCCCTCAGCCTCCACTCTAGAGAAAACTATTCACATTTGTCCAACTCCTTCTTATAGCTGATACTCTTGTTACGGACTCAGTGAAAGTCCCTTTAAGATAGAGAGTGTGTGTGTATGTGTGTGTGGGGCGTGCTTACGTCAATAGAAGATAAAGGACGTAATGACGTTGTTGAAGAGGTTAGAAGAAGAAGGAGAGAGAGAGAGAGAAGGGAGAGAGACACCAGCCTGCTTGTTTTCTCTATCGATGGATGAGAAACAATAACTGTGTTTGCCACTGAAATCCATGTATGGAAGTTGGAAGTAATCTGGTGGAGTTCACTTTGTTGCTGACCTGTAGAAGGAAACAGGTATTTGTGTGTGGACGACCACGATTCGGATGCTTTTCGGGGTGAGGAAGTCACTACCGAGTAAACGCTGGAGTGTCGTTTGGGTTCCATCATGGAACATTTGGATTTCGTATTTACTCTCCCTATGTTTCTCTACGTCTACGTCTTATCTTCAGACAACGGTGGTTGTTGAAGAAGCCCTTGCTCATGTTTCACCTTATGGCTTGAGGAACTGAACTTTAAGAACCATTCCGGAACTGGGAGTTTTGGACTTTGTCACACACACACACGACGAGTTTAGTTTTGGGGTTAACGTTCGAGGTTTAACATTTTTGAATTCTAACATACTAACATTTTTACTTTTATTTTACGTATTATCATAAGTAGTGATTAATAAAATAGTTTTTAACACTAAATCATGCTCAGTGTGTTTCTTTTGTTGCTGGTTCGTGACATCTTGGTGAACCTCTTCTGCACCCTCTGCATAGGCTCCACATCTTTCCTTTTGAGTGGTGACCGGAATTGAACACAATACTCCAAATGAGGCCTAACCAAAGTTTTGTACAGCTGCAATGTGACTTACCGACTTTTATATTCAACACCCTGACTGATGAGGCAAATATGCCGTATGACTTCTTTACCACCCTTGTGTTGTCACTTTCAGGGAGCTATGGACTTGCACCCCAAGATCCCTCTGTGCTTCAATGCTCCTAAGGGTTCTGCCATTTACTGTACACTTTCCCCATGTATTTGACCTTCCAAAGTGTAACACCTCTCACGTCTGGATTTAAACCATCTGCCATTGCTCTGCCCACATTTTCAACTGGTCTGTATCTTGCTGAATCCTTCTACAATCTTCCTCACTCTCCAACTATGCCAGTTTTTGTGTTGTCTGCAAACTTACTAATCAGCCCACCTACATTTTTGTCCAAATATATATCATAAACTGGTCCCAGCACTGATCTTTGTGGAACATCACTGGTCACAGACCTCTAGTCAGAGTAACACCCCCTCCAGCACTACCCACTGTCTTCTATTGCCAAGCCAAGTTTGGATCCAATCTACCAAGTCTCCAAGGATTCCATGTGCCTTTTACAACCTTTTAAATACTTTCTGAAGTGTAGTCTCTGTTGTAATGTTACAAAATGCTGCAGTCAGTTTGTCCCAAGTAGCACCATGATAATGGAGGAATGATGATACTCTGTGGTTCACTGGCGTGTCAGGCTAGATTTTTGATCTCAAGTCCCTGGAGTGAGACTGAATCCACAACTCTGACTCAGAGACGAGAGTGCTGTCAACTGAGCCATTTAGTACAATGTACAGTTTAGTTTTAAGTGAGACTTGATTTGTCGTTGATCAATATTTTAGCTGACTAGTATGTGCTTATTTATAAAGTTGTCATTTTAAGTCCCAGATCAGATACAAATATCAAATTCAGGTGGTTGTTGTCAAAGGCACGGTCTTTTGAATGGAGCATTTAAACTGATCTCTTCTGCGGTCTCAGCTGAATGCAGTAGATCCCATGGTACTTTGAAAGGCAGTGCTGTTCTCCCTAGTGATACTATTATCCCTCATTATATAATTCTGCGTCAAGATTAAGAAAAACAGATTATTTGATCGTTATCCAACTGTTGTTTTTTGTAGCCTTGCCGTGAAATTTGATGTTTTTTTCTGGATTAACCACTCATGAAGTAACTAGCCCTAATAGGCTATAAAGTGCTTTGTAATATCTCGTGATTGTAAAATTTGATCCTTTTGTGTGATACTTGAATTGCGAACCTGTTCTCTACAGCATACATTTCCCATTGTAGAGTATATTTATTCCTTGCAAGTATTTTGCTATAAATTAATAGCACTGGGAATTTTTAGTAAGATTCCCAATCTAGTTTCTGGCTTTCACACCAAGCTGCTGAAACAATCACTACCATTGTAGCAATGAAGGTATTCTACCAGGAGTACTAAACAACTGAACACTTACTAATTTCTGCTTGCTTTTTTTTTATTTGAGAGTCTCTGTGGCATACCCTATGCACTGCAAAAAAAAATTTTAGTTTTAATTTCAAAGTGAAAACAAATACAAGAATGTGGTTAATCTGTTGAAAAACCCACAAGGATTCCAAGCAATTTGTTTTCCAGCACTTAATATTCATGGTTTCTATTTATGCAACGCAGCTCTATTTCTCATTGATATCCTGTCCATATTGGATGTTTGATCTGGAAATTTGCATAAAAGTTGTTAACCTTTATTCTTTATCAAATCTTCTGCACTATGCATCTGCGAATGTAGGTGTCTGTCCAACCAAATTTGATGCTCTAAGTACAGTGAAACAATTGATAATCCAGCATCCTCTGGGTTTTGGTGATGACAGACTGGCAGCCTTTCTGGACCATTAGATTTTAGTCCTATTTATACCCCTAGCCTGTTCTAATTCACTTTCTTTAGTATAATGAATTTTTCAGTGAACCAGGTGAGTTTAAAGAGAGCAAAGGAATCAAAACCCGGTGAGTTTAAAAGGAACATGAGAAAGGGGCCCTGGTAAGAACCATTGGGGTTTCCAAACAATAGGATAGTGGATTATTAGAGTTTTGCAGTTTAGTTGACTAAAGCTCATTCCTGGACAGGTTGCCTCATTTCTGTTGTATGCTACTGAAACACCTGCAAGTTGTTACGGTTCTTCAGTATTAGTGTTATATTGTGTGTCATTCAGAAGTGCATTCAGTAGTGTTGTTGTTAATTTTAGTGTAGTATGCCTTTTTGATGGGGAATAAATGCTTTCATTTTGGTGAACAATCAAGTAACCTGTTCATTACAAGATCATTTTTTTTTGTTAACTGCATACATTTTGGGTACTATATATCTTGCAATCGTGTATTTATGTTATCTGTACGTATCTTATTGCAAAGTTTCTAATGTTGTTGGAATTCTAAATCTGCTGTAGTTGAACTGACATTGTTGTACCTTTAGTATTTGACACTTACAGAGCTATTACCCTTCCCCACATATCATTTGATTATTTTTGTGATCATTACATTGATGCAGATGAAGATATCTAATCATACCTCAGCTTTTACAATGAAAATGCTACTTTTCTAATATTCAATTAATCTACTGTAAATATTTTTTTCCCATTAGGAATTCTAGGTCCATAACCCAGCAGGTCATGAATGCCAGCATGAATTTGTGACTTTATCCCTTCTTATTGGAAAAGGTATGCCACTGCTGACTGACTCAAGTTATGACACAAGGCTCCTTTGTCGAACTTGTTTATTCTGAAGATTGTCATTTCCAGACCCACTGTCATTCACCAAGCTTCAAAGCAACAAATAAGGCCAAAGGAGAATTATAATACAATTCATCCCTGGCCTGATTCGTAACTGGAAACAGACTGGACCTCTTTATGACTTCAGCGGCAGAGTCAACGAGAAGAGATGTGATTAGCAAAAACAAGCAATCTAGAAATTAACTCCAACAGAGTCTTGTTGACAATAATTAGAGCACTATCTTGTAATCAGCACCTTGTTTTGTCAGAAATGTATACAATGCTTGTGGCAACACCCTCAACATAGGACATTGATAAAAGTCAGTGATAACCTGATTCTGATTGACATCTGCTGGATAATGTTATTATTCAACCTAGGGACCAAAGGATATCTGTATCACCCAAGCCATGACAGTCCTGAGGACTGGTGAGCCAACCACCTCCTGATACAATTCATCATCTCCAGCAACATGACCCCTAAATGGCAACAGAAACATTTGCTGCAGGAAAGTTTAATGTTGAAGGACTCAAAGATTCCACAAAATTCTGCTCAATCAGTTCCTCTCAAACACCCTGATGTCTGGCAACTAATGGGGACTGCAGTCTGCCTTGAAGTCCATCACAATCAGCATCCATGAAGAGACTCCTGGGTTTTCAATCAGAATACACAAAGATAGATTTGAAAATAACCAGGAGATCTAGGAACTAATTGAGAATGCAAGGCATTCTTGGACTCTTGCACAAGCATGTCTCTTGGGGAAAAGTACCCAGATCTACAGACACCTAAAGGCCAAGGCCCAATTTAAAAAAAAATTATAACCTGAAGAACAGATGGTGGGTAGGAATAACACAGGAAAGCCAGCAAAAGCCAATAACACCTTTTTATTTCTGGATTCTTCAGTGCTTTGAAGAGTGTTTATGGCCCAAACCCAAGGATAATATCCCTCTAAAAGCCAAAATGGAGGAGAACTTATCAAAGACAGGCCATTAGCACTGACTTGGATCTCTTTAGCTGAGATATTTTGATGTGAGTACCCTTGACTCTGTACAGTAGAGTCGAGCAGAATAAAATCCCTGCTGAAGTATTGAAACAGGTGGAGAAATACTTCAGTCTGCCACAGCAAAAGTCACTGCAAGGAACCTTCTCAATCTCTTGCTCCAAGTGGCTGACGAGCTGTTTCCCAAAAAGAGGTACAATGGGAATGATTTTTCACATGACAAATCGAAGGAAAAATGTGAAGCAGAGCACCAGCCACCATGCATGGTATTTTTCAACCTCACACAGATGCCTTTGGCCCCTTCATCTTAAAGGGATTATGGAGAACACTTCACAAATTTAGCTGTCCTCAGAAATGCATTGTTATTTTATATCTGTTTATGATTTTGCAAACTGAGTCCATGCTAGCTTTCTTTAGATCAAGCAGTCCTGTTCCCCAGCTCTTTCTGTAGTCTTGCAAGTTTATTTCTCTCAGTGCTAAGGCTTGCATTTGCCATTTGCTGCATTTTAAAAAAAACTTCTCCCTTGTATTTTCTTCACCACGCCTCACCACCACACCCCAAAAATCTGTCTAGAATGTTAAATCTGTGTGCCTAGTCCTTGTACTATCATCTTAAGAGCACATATCTAAATTTCTGCTAATCTTGTTTGTACCACTGTCAATTTCCTCAACTTCCTTTCGTCTATTTAACTTTATTTTCAAATTTATACCATGTCCTTTACCTTCCTATTCATGCAATTCCAACTGCTGAGCAATACTCAAGTCTTACCTCTAGTTTATCTTGGGTGCATCCTTAATTTCTATCATTGCACCATTTGTGGCCATGCCATATTTACAGATATTCCTGCATGTTGTACCTTGAGGGCACAGTTTGTGAATCAGAGTCAGTGACAGAAAATGAAAATTCTTTCAGTAGATTGAAATTATGGGGAGTGTTCAGGTAGTGAATGGAGGATGTTCATCCATATGGAGCATGCTGTTAACGTGATTGAATGAGCATCGTAAGCTTAACAAGTAGGAATAGAGTGAAACAGTATTAAGATTGGAAGTGTGGACCAGTTGGTAGAGAATGCATTTGGACTCTGAGCCAATCTGGAGATGCAAGGAAGGTATAGGACTCTATTTCTGAACTAACTGAAAGAAAAGGAACAGTTATGCATCGAAACTGTAGCCTATTCTGCATTTTTTATTGTGGACTCTGAAATCTGGATCCTTGGCTATGAGTACTGTTTTAAAAAAAAAATGGAGGACAGAAATAGAGCAAACAGCTTCATGGACCTGTTGAGTAAAATAAAGCACTTTGCTTAACAGATCCATACAGGTATTTGCTCCTTGTGAGCCCCCTCCCATTCAAACTCATCTAGCTCAAAGCACAATCCCCTATTCCCTACTGTTGGGTAAGGGGTTCCAGGTTTAGATTCCATCAGCAATGAAGGGATGGCCACTTGTTTCATGTCAGAATGGTATGTGATTTGGAAGAGAATTTGTGGATGGTTGTATTCCCATATGCTGCTACCTTCCTCTTCCTTGCTGCTAGAGGGCATCCTTTGGAGATGTCAGCAGAGTGGTCTGGGGAAGTAACTGTGTTGTGTTTTGTAGATGGTACACAGTGCAACCATGAGTGTTGATGGATGGGGTTCCAGCCAAGTGGGCTGCTACGTCATTACTGAATGTCATACTGATGCTGAAAGACCTAGATAGAGTGGATGTGGAGAGGAGGCTTCCATTAGTAGGAGAGCCTAGGATATGAGGGCACAGCTTCAGAATAAAAGGACTTCCCTTTAAAATTGGGATGAGGAGGAATTTCTTCAGCCAGAGGGTGGTGAATCAGTGGAATTCATTGCCACAGAGGGCTGTGGAGGCCAAGTCATTGGGTGCATTTGAGGCAGAGATTGATAGGGAAGGGGGTTGAGGGTTGCATGGTGAAGGCAGGAGAATGGGGTCGAAAAAAATCAGCCATGATTGAGTCTACTCTGCCATTCAATGTGTTGAATGGTGTAATAGGGCAGGCATGGTAGTGTAGTAGTTAGCGTAATGCTGTTACAGCGCCAGCAACCCAGGTTCAATTCCGGCTGCTGTCTGTAAGGAGTTTGTACGTTCTCCCTATGTGTCTGCGTGAGTTTCCTCCGGTTGCTCTGGTTTCCTCCCACATTTCAAAGATGTATGTGTTAGGAAGTTGTGGGCATGCTATGTTGGTGCCGGAAGCTTGGTGACACTTGTGGGCTTCCCCCAGAACACTCTATGCAAAAGATGTATTTCACTGTGTGTTTCGATGTACATGTGACTAATAAAGAGATCTTAATTGTGCTCCTATGTCTTATGGTCACGAAGGGGTGTCAAGCTGCTTGAATGGTGTTGGAGCTCCAGGCAAGAGGAGACTCCTAATGTGCCTTGTTGTAAGTGGAAAGGATTTATGATGTCAGGAGATAAGTCATTTGCAGCAAGATGGCCAGCTTGTGACTTACTCTTGTTATATGTGGCTGGTCCAGTTGAGTTTTTGATCACTGGTTACTGCCAGGAAGTTTATGATAGGGGACTGGTAGTGGCATTGAACATCAGAAGTAGGTGGTTAGACTCTTGCTTTATGGAGATGGTCATTGCCTGCCACATTTGCTATATGAATGTTACTTGCCACTTCTCTGCACGTGTATTAAGGGATCAGCGGTGGAAAGGTTGAGCAGCTTCAAGTTTCTGGGCATCAACATCTTGGAGAATCTATTCTGGGCCCAACACATTAATGCAGTCATGAAGAAGGCACGCCAGCGGCTCTACCTTTTCAAAGGCAGTACCTCAAGAAGGCAGCAACCATCACTAAGGACCTTCACCATCCGGGACATGCCCTCTTCTCATTACTACCATCGGGGAGGAGGTACAGGAGGAGCCTGAAGACCTACACCAAGCGATTTAGGAACAGCTTCTTCCCCTCTACCATCAGATTTCTGAACGGTTCATGGATCCATGAACACTACCTTGTTGTTCCTTTTTTTTCACTATTTATCTACTTACTTATTTTGTGATTTATGTAATTTTGTCTTTGCGCTGTACTGCTGCTGCAAAACAACAAATTTCACCGCATATAAGACAGTGATAGTAAACCTAATTCTGATTCATTGCTGCATACGGACATGGACTGCTTCATTTTTTTTCTGAGGAGTTGCAAATAGAATTGAACACTGCAATCATCAGTGGACATCTGTACCTTTTTATGATGGATGAAAAGCCATTGATGAAGCAGGTCATTGTTGTTTAATTCTAGGTGTTGAACTGAGGATGATTAACCTCCATTGATCTAATCTTTTTGAGCAAGATGCAAGTCCAACCATTGGAGTGTTATCCCCTTGATGCCCATTTACTTCAGTTTTACCAATGCTTCTGATGCCACACTTAATTAAATGTTGCCTTGATGTGAAGTGCAGACATTATCATCATTCCTGTGTGATGCCTTCCAAATGTTCCTCATTCAGCAACCTACACATTCCAGGATCTCGGGAGGAAGTTGAGTTTGATTGTCCACTTGGAGCATGAGGCAGGGCTCAGTCAAGAATGCTTCACCCTTGTCTTTAACACTCGCATGCTGGGCCCTGCCATCATTGAGGATGCTAATGTTCTCACTGCCTTCTCCTTCCCATGAAATATTTGATTTCCTACCATTCACGGCTAGGTACTACAACACTTGCAGTGCTTTTTAAACTGGAATGCCATTGATCATGTGTCCCACTCAAGGTTTTTATCATGAGCTTTTGGGCAAATAAATGCTGAGGGGCAAATAAGATTAATGTGTTACCTTTTAAGCTTCCTGTTCAAAACTGCTTTTGCAATATACTCAAATCAACAGGACATTAATCATATTCAAAATGCCTGGGTTTTGAAATGCTGTGATCTTAACAAAGAATCAACCATTCACACTTTAACTTTGTATTGGGTCACATTGGTTTTAGAATTCTCATTGCATTCATAACTTTCTCACCTGTTTCATCAATGGCTTTTCATCTGTCGTAAAAAGATAGAGATATTCACTGATAATTGCAGTATTCAATTTCCCTCCCTCCCCCCACCCCCACCCCAATAATCTCCTTTAGGTCCCTCCTGAGAACTACAATTCTGGCCTCCTGTTTCCATCACATTTAAATTGGTTCCCTCAGCTGCCTGTTCAATGCCTTTTTAAACTGATCTTTTCCACCTATGTGACACTAGGAAAGAGATGTTTAAATTTCCTCCAATTGATTTGAAGTGTCTTATGAATATTGTTGTCACAAATACTTTTCTGACTAAATTGTGAACTTGTTTGAAGGCTTGGGCACATTAACCAAAAGAATCAAAATGTGCCCATGGGAACAAAACAGTTTGGTTCTAATTTATTCTAAGTTTTTAAATTTAATAAAGAATAGACTGGTATTTAGAATTAGACATTTTGTTATTGGTTAATAGATCGTACAATTACATCATTTGCACACTGCTATGCTTTACCCCAGTTTGACAGCAGTGAGCTGTTGACTCCTGTCATCATAAAGCAGGTACAGATGTTAAAACAGTACAAGTTGTGTAAAATTAGTATTTATAGTACTTGGTTGCAAAATACTTGCTCAAGATTATGTTCTATCAAAATCAGTTACAAAATTCATAGGAAATTTCATGTGGAGTTGGAACTGGTAAAGTAACCATGTTTTTACAACAACCTGCCCCAGTTATAACAATGTAAGTAACCTGGCAATTTGTGACAAGCAAGAGATTCCCAATAACCTGCAAGTCACCATGTTGCTGGCCAATGTTATTCTGACATTCAGTTTGAGCATGTTATCCCAAATTCTCCCTTTTGTCTTTGAAGTAATCATTGCATTTGTACTGTTAAAATTAAGTTTACTGCAGAAAGTAAGAGTTGATGTTTACATTAAGGGCACCGCCGATGAGATTCCTTCTCTTGTAACATCACTTTTCAACCAAAAGGGAAATCTTGGTTTCAGAGCTTTCATCTTTCCCTCTGAATCTTTGTATTCAGTCATTTTCTCCAAATACATGATCTAGTTTTAATATACTCTGCTTAATTTTTCCATCACTTCAATTTTTTTTTGCTTTAATCTTAATTAACACATGGTAAAGTGATAAGCTGCCAGCCCCATCATTCTCAGATTGTGTCGTGCAGTTATCAATTTGCATTTCTGGTCCAAAATGTATTGTGTTGAAAGCTGGGGACAAAAGTTAGCTTGGAATGTTGTGTTCCAGCAAATTTAGGACCATTATTTTGGAATGATTTGTCTTGAGTTCAAGACCAGTCAGTTCTAAAGGGTCCTGACCTGAAATGTTGACCGTCTGCTTTTCTCAAGGGATGCTGCCTAGCCTCCTGAGTTCCTCCCACATCATCATGTTTTTCATTATTTTTGAATGATTTGTCTTGAGTTCAAAGGTGAATCCAAATATGTGACCAAGAGAAAGTCTAGCATGCAGATTGAATGCTTTTTCTTAAAATGTGTGAACTTTTCTGCGTCATAGCAGTAAAATTATAGATGCTTATGCAAAATATTACAACCCACTCCACTTTACCTTTTGAGGGATCATTCTGTGTTGACAGTATAGTTGAGAAGTCTTATTATTTGTTGAGATCTGCTCTGTAGATTACTTAACGTTCTGTATCAAAAGGTACGTTTCAGCTGAGGGAACTATTTTGATAGATGTATGGGTAATTAGATTAATTACCCACTGTAAATTGTCCCTAGTATGCAGGTGAGTAGTAGAATCTGGGGGTGATTAAGAGGAACCTGAGAAGAACTGGGATTGGTGTAGCTGGATGTTTAATGGTTGGTGCCAGAGGTCCCATTTCTGTCTGACACCAGGATTTGATGTTGCAAGTCACCTTAATTGTGAACATGCACTTTACTTATTCTAACACCAGAGGGTGATATACTCCTCCAGTGAAGACAGTCTAGAGTTGGATTATAAGAGCGTCACCCATAAATATAAAAATTCCCATGTGTTGTGATTGTTTGTCCTCTAATTTAGATATTTTAGTGTATTTTATGCTGAAAATTACTATTGAAGTCTCAGCCAAGGACTAGAACACACACACGCACTTTTTAAGTATCATCATGACCATGCTTAAACTGGTAAATACCTTTTCAAAAAAAAATACATGTTCTTTTAAGTATTGTGCCTAGTTAAAACCTCATTATACATGTATTTATATTTGGAAAGCATGCTAGATCTTGTTTAGAACAACATTGTTCAGTACCTGAGGCAGAGGTGGATAATGGCGGAGGTGGGGAAAGGGAATACAATTCTTAAATGTTTTGGGTCAGGGTTTAGCTAACATTGATCCATATGCAGTTTCACTAACAGTAGAACAAGTCTAGAAACAGACTTCCAAATATCTAAGATGTTCTCTAGTAAGTTCAGGATTTTTATTAATTGTCCTCTGATAGCCCAAAAAAACATTTTTTTAAGCAAAAGATATCAATAATCTGTAATATCCCTTGTTAAATGTTCAATCCACTTCCTTTTCCAAAATATTATTTCTCCTAATAAATAGCCTCAATTATATACATGCACTAAACCATCCTCGTTATGCATAGTTATGATTAACTGACAGTTGGTAAATAATATCTGCATGTAATATTGAGTTAACAGCTGTATCATATCTTCTATCATATTAATAATATATTCTTCCCTACTAGAAAACATAAGCAGGCATCTTAGTTCATGTATTAGCTCTGTACTCTGGTAGAGTACTACATTTACTCAGTGACTTTAACAAATAAACAATAGTGTATTGTATTGCATGTTAAATCTGGATTGTTTTTGATGTTTAGTGTTTTTGTGCACTGCATTCAAGTTCAAGTGTCGCGATAAAATATTGTGACTCGGTTGTTGCCTGAGGCTGCAGTTTGTGCCATCCTGTTTCTCATAATAGACCAGAACCGATTTGACCATTGCTGACCTCTTTGAGCTATTAGTTCTTAAAAGCTGAAAAATGTAGATAACTGAAAAATACACATTCAAGAGGGAGCAATTTCAGAAAGCCAAGATAAATGCACATTGGCTTAATCTGATGAATTCAGTGCTGTAAAACTCAAAGTTTAAAAATGGGGAATCTTGTAGTTTTTCTTATAGTTTATACAGTTGCATCTGTCACTTTGTAATTGTGCATAGTTTATAAAATTTTGAATTATCATTGATTTTCATAATTCACTAAACTTTAAGGTTTCCAGTAAGGAGCCACATCATTCAAGGAAACTTGACAATTATCAATGTATATAATTTTTTTCTTCACTGCTCACCAGCTTTTCTTGAAAAGTAATTAATGCTGCATTATGTTGTCAAACTGTTTGCCACCTTGATGTGTTCAAGAAGCACTCATTTAGGGATGCATTTTATTTATGAATCATAGTATAAAACAGTACAGCACAGAAACAGGTCCTGCGGCCCATGATGTTGTGCCGAACTGATTAAGCTAATAGTGCCTAATTAAACTAATCGCTGCCTGCATGGTCCATATCTCTCCATTCTCTGCAAAATCATGTGCCTATCTAAGAGCCTCTTAAACGTTTCTATCATATCTACCACCACCACCCCTGGTAGCGCATTCCAGGCACCCACCACTCTTGTTTTTAAAAGAAAACACTTGTCCAGCGTATCTCCTTTGAACTTTTCCCCCTTTCACCTTAAATGCATGCCCTCTAGTATTAGACATTTCGACCCTGGGGATAAAGATACTAGCTGTCTACTCTATCTATGCCTCTCATAATTTTATATCAGGTCTCTCCTCAGCCGGTCCAGAGAAAACAATCATGGTTTGTCCAACCTCTCCTTCTAGCACATGCCCTCTAATCCAGGCAACATCCTGGTAAATCTCTTCTGCATCCTCTCCAAAGCCTCCAGATCCTTATAATGGTGCAACCAGAATTGAATGCAGATGCAGCCTAACCGGAGTTTTATAAAGCTGCAACATAACTTCCTGACTCTTGAACTCAATGCCTACATATGATGGGACCTTTTACAAAATATAGGTATACTCTATGGAGGGAAAAGGATTTTAGAAAATTTTGAGCAGTCATGAAGTTGCAGTCATTTGGAACTCCTGGACTTGTACACATGATTTTTTTAAAATAAAAACTTTGTTGCTTCCATTGCATTCCATGTTGTTGTACTTCCCAGCATCTCTTGCCTGTGTATGTGGAATCTGATTTGCATGCATAGAAATGTAAAGCATTTAAAACTTATTAAATTTTGTGATCTGGGCATTGTTGGCAATGCAGGCATTTATTGCTAGTTTCTGTTTGCCCTTGAGAAGCTGCTGGTGAGCTGCCAACTTGAACTGCTGCAGTTCTTCTGGGGAAGATATGTCAACAAGGGTGTTAGTAGTGAATTCCAGGATTTGGTCCCAATGACAACGGATGGAGAATATATTTCCAGATTGTGTTGATGTGCAACGTTGAAGGGAACCTGCATGTGGTGGGCTCATGATGCTGCTGCCCTTGTTCCTTCCAGATGGTGGTTGCAAGTGTGGAAGCTAGTGTCAGAATAGCCTAGGCAAGTAACTGCAGTGTGTTTTCTTGATGTATATATTGCATGTACATAATGATGTACATAATGCCCCTGGGCATTAGTGATGGAGGTAATGAATGTTTATGGTGGTTGATGGGGTGCCAATCAAGCAAACCGCCGTGTCCTTGGTATCAAGCATCTGAAGAACTGTTGGAACTGTCCTCATCCAAGCATCACACTGACATCCTTTCCACTTGATAGTGGAAAGACTGTGGCATCATGAAATAAGTCATTCACTGCAGCCTCTGATCTGCTTTTGTAACTGTCGTATTTATGTAGCTGGACCAGTTGATTGTCCCTTTAGTAGTGACATCCCCTCCCTACCAAGGATGTTGATGGTGGGGAACTTGGCATTTTAAGTGACTGGGCTCTCTCTTTTACAGATGGTCATTGCCTTGCACTTCTGCGACACAGAAATTACCTGCCATTTATTAGCCCATGTTTGTAAGTTCTCTAGGTTTTGCTCCATGCAGACATAAACTTCGCTGAGTAGTTTGAAAATGTATTTGAACTTCAGTGAACATCCCCACCTCTGACCTTATGAGGGAAGGAAAGTGATGATACATTAGCAGAGCAAGTTCGGACCTCTGTGCCTTCTCTGAGAATTCCATAAAGGTGGGGGGGGGGGGGGGAACCCATTGTATAGAAAGAAATCAGTAGTCAATGGGTCACCCAGTTATTTCATGATATGCCACCTAAGCAAATATAACCTTCCATTTTCAGTACATTTTCAAGGTGTCAATGTATTGAATACTGTGTAAACTCAATTACAGAGTGAAACCTGGGTATTTTAAAAAAAAAATCTTAAATTTTAATAAAGAATAACTTTCAATTTTCTTAGGGGGTACCCCAGGATCAGGGTGACTTGTTTCCTTGAGTTCAGATGTGACTGATGAGAGGTTAAGTATTTTGAAGATGGTGAATCTGTGGAATTTGTTGCCACAGAGGGCAGTGGAGGTCAAGTCATTTTGGGGGTATTCAAGGCAGAAATTGATAGGTTCTTGGTTGGTAAACAGGTTAAGGGTTGTTGGGGGTTGGGGGGGGCTGTGGAGGTAAGAGGGAGAAATCAACCATAACTGAATAGTGGAGCAGACTCTGTGGGCTGAATGGCTCCTATATCTTATGGTCCATCCACCATTTTTTTTTGTGTGCTTCTGGTGCATAGACTTGAGATCCTCAACACCATCCCAAATATTCTAACACTTTGAGCAGTCCTGGGCCTGGGATTTGCAGGAAAAAGAAGGAATGTTGCATTTTTTTTCAAGGAAGTTTTGGGAATATCTTAACTTTTCCCTCTGTTGCCCTTTTAATCCACAAGAGTCTGGTGTCAGGTGTGTGGTTGATTTGGCAGCTATCACTAAGGACCCTCACCATCTGAGACCTGCCCTCTTCTGGTTACTACCATTGGGGAGGAGGTACAGGAGCCTGAAGACCCACACTCAACAATTCAGAAACAGTTTCTTCCTCTCTGCCATCAGATTCCTGAACAGATCATGAACACTACCTCATTATTCCTTTTGTTTTTGAACTATTTATTTATTTTTGTAATTTATAGTAATTTTATGTCTTTGCAATGTACTGCTGCTGCAAAACAACAAATTTCATGTTATACAAGTCGGTGATAATAAATCTGATTCTGATTAAATGGAGCTAACTAAGTGTAACTGATGCCTTAAAACTGGGGATTTTAGCCTAGGAGAATTCACTGAATTTGGTTTGCTAATCCTTACTGGAGAATTGGAGGATTTTGCAGCAATAGTGTCTAATGCTTTGAGGTTCCTAATGTAGGTGATCCAGCATATAGGAGGGCAGGGATCACTGCTGCTGATAGACCATTTGTTTTGTATTGGGTTTTGATCCTTAAACATCCTTTTCTTCAATCAACCAAAGACATGCTAGTTCATTGAAGTTGATAGTGAATTTCATCAATGTCCATCTCCATTGAGAGGTGGCTCCAAATAAAGAAGAGGTTCACTGTTTCCAGAGTCTCTCCATACATCTCTATTGCCAGAGGCCAGTGTTGTACAGAGGGGGCAGGTTAGTAGAACTCCATTGTCTTGCAGGCATTGAGTGTATGTGCTTCAGTGAGCCTATCAGTGATAGCTTGGCCTCCAAGCATATATAAATGGTAGCATTGCCTGCATATTGAACATCGTCAAATTAGGAAGTACATAGGCATTGAACCCCATCTACTGCATCTAATTTGATAAATTATTGAGACTGCAGCATGAGTTCCTTGATTTTTTTTCCAACATGCTCTTCATTGAATGTATTTTAAAAAGTCAGTTTTGTATTTAAATACTGAACTAATTGTATTCAGTATTTTGATCATTATTACTGACAAAACCATTGTTATATTTACTCAAGTTCTCCCTCAACATAATTCTGATTTTTTTTGCCCTTTCTAGAACTTGGACACTCTGTGGTACTCCAGAATACCTTGCACCAGAAGTCATCCAGAGTAAAGGTCACGGAAGAGCTGTGGACTGGTGGGCATTAGGTGTGCTGATGTTTGAAATGCTTTCAGGGTAGGTCCTCAGATTTTTCAGCTGACTTTTATAAGCATTGTTACTAAGGTCCCTGATTTTTATTGATGTTGCTTGGCAAAACAGAATCTTGGGGTTACTTTAAAAGTCACCTTTCCGAAATAAAAAAAATTACTGATAAACCTCCTTTGCACAGATTATTGGTACATTTGCTATTCCCACAGTTGGGATTCAACATTATTTCTCCTAGTGGTATGGAGTAAGAGAACTAGTAGAGAATGTGTAAATGAAAATGATCTTTTTCAAAAAACTACAAAACAATATTACTAACAAGTAGTGTTGTTTTAACAAGAAGTAGTTGTTGAAATAGTTCTGCACTTTACTGTAATATTTTTATCCATCCTTAAAGTGAAAGGAAGAAGTACTGAATCCCAGCTTTGGTCACCAACTCTCCACTCCCCCGCCCCCCCAAAACCATAGGTGAAGGCAAGATGGGCAGCAAGTGATCCTCTTATAATATTTTGAGCACGATTATTTGTTAGAATTTTAGAATTCAAAAATAACAAACAGGAAAAATGCTGACAATGGTACCCACACTCCTACCCATTCCCTTACCTCCACCAGAAGTTTCCCTTCCTATCACATATACCTTTTACATTCATCACGTTTTTTAAATGTAAGGAATAGGAGTAGGCCACTCGGCCCCTCGAGTTTGTGATAACATTATGGCTGATTCAACCTTGGCCTACACTTTCTGCTCTCTCCCCATACCCCGTAACTCCCTTGTAAGTCAAATGTCTGTCGATCTCCTCCTTGAATATATTCAATGATCTTGCCTCTTCAATTCCCTGGAATAGAAAGTTCCAACGATTCATGAGCCTCAGAGAAATTCCTCCCCATCTCTGTCTGAAATAGGTGACTTCATATTCTGAAACCATTTCCCCCTATTTCTAGGCACATCTAGTAGAGGAAATATCCTCTCACCAATCCCCCTCAGAATCTTGCATTTCTGTAAGATTACATCCTGTTTTTCTTGTAAACACCCTGTTTGCTAGAGCTGAGCACTTGCAAATTTGTCAAGCATGATTTCCCTTTCATAAAATCATGTCGACTCTAGCTTTTCTTAACATTACCCCCTCAATAACAGGTTCCTGAATTTTCCTGATGACAGATGTTAGACTAACTGGCTTATAGCACCTTGCTTTCTGTTTTGTTTCTTTCTCAAATAGTTAAATTTGGGACCTCTCCAGAATCTGCGGAATTTTGGTAGATTACAATCCACACGTCTACCATCTCTGCAGCCACTTCCTTTAAAATCTGGAATGCTGACCCATTAGGTCAAGGAGATTTCTAAACTTTTTAAATTTTGGCTACGGATCTTCTGGTTCCATAAACTGTAAATTTGGTTGTTGCTTTTCATTTCTTCTGCTTTATAGATATTCTTGTCTTCATTTATAATCAACATGTTATGCTATTTTACTGTAATGGTGATTTGTGCTTGTCTGTATTAAGTGGAAAAGTATTTGCTCGGTTAATGTGTTGTAGTGGGAATAACTTCAGCTGTCAATTATAAAAATTCACTAAACCACTGTAATAAAGGTTAAAAACATTTTTGGACTGGTTTAGGACCTTCAGCTCTCCATTTCATGTTTATACATTTTGAATTACCTCAAATATTTGCTAAAGCATGCCTAATTGCATATCAGTCTGCTTTTGTCAGTATAATTCAGCTTGTGCTGACAGACCTGGTGCTTTGCCCAAGAATCAATTTTTCATATCCAGACCTAAGCAACATGGTGGCACTCTAACAGATCTATAGATCCTTATCGAACGTGCATGCACAAGTCTGTTTAAATGAGAGGCATGAAAAATAATAGTGACTAATTTTTTTTCATTTTTCACCCCTCATTTCTGGAGTGTAATATATTTGGACCCAATTATAGAACTGTTGCAGGCAGGATCAATTCAGCATTGGTTGGCAATGAAGGCCAAGATATTTATTTTGTAAGGCTTAATTTCCTCATTTCCAATTGTCATGAAAGAGATATGACAGGAGTTTGAGGGTGGTAATTTTGATAGCAAGTCATAACAAGCAGGAAAATATTATACACACAGACTTGGAATCTAAACGATATAGATTTTGGTTATTTTCACTGTTTTAGCATCTAAGTAAACCTCAGTGCAAGCTTTAAACTTGTTTGCATCTTAAATTTTAAATTATAATACATAGTAAAGAAAAATGATTGTTAATGCCACAGATCTGATTAATAAGCTAATTTGATCATATGCCTTAAACTCCGATATCACTGGGAAAAATAGCAAGTAGAAATCAAAACATTTTTCTCGTTATTAGGAAATGAAATACTTCTGGGGAATAATTGCAAGGAATAATGACCAATATGTTGGATGCAAGTGGTACTCTCTAGTGTTTGATCCTGGCAAAGTATTGATTTTTCTTGAGGTACAGCACTGAGTTCTGAGTTTTTGATTTGTTTCTGGTAGCTTTGACATTTTCTTGGTTTCACCACCATATAAGGCAAAGTCACTGGATATTCTAAGATTTCAAACTCTCAACAATTGCATTTTCTGATCCTCATAGTTTTCCCATTTCAGTAATGAATGTGCATTTGCCATTTAGATTAAATGTACAACTTGTACAATTTACACTGTGTACCTGTACAAGTCTTCACTGAGCCAATGCACCCGCTGCAAGTTGTTGCTGTAACTTAAAGGAAAATGTTCAGTTTTGCTTGACAACTTTTAAAGGAGTTTAAAGATGCAGAATGCCAAGGTTGAAGAATGATTCATTTTGCAAATAGTGTATGCATGAAACTTTCCCAGAACAGATACTGTGAAAAGGGACATGGATGTTTAAAACCTTCTGTGCTTTGGCTCTAAGGTGTGCCACTAATCTTAAGCTTGATTTGGCCTCATCCTTTACCTCCAAGGAATATATTTTAACTACAGCATTGAAACATTTTTACTACCTAAACCAAATTCCCTTGCATCTTTTGTGAATGATATTGTGAAGTTTTGCAGATTTATGGCAATTTGGTTCTATGGCCTTCTGCTCACCAAGTGATGGGTTGTGATTTCCCAAACATGTCCCAATCTGTGGATTTGTATTTAGTGTAGAAAGGAGGAAGAAAAGAGATTTTATTTCCAATGGAAGTTCAAGCAGCCAAGGTGTAAAAGATATTATCTTACCAAGTTGCTGGCAGGAGTAATGAACAGTATTTAACTTTTCAAAAAGAAGACTGTTTACTGAACTTACATAAGGTGGCAGGGAAGACATTATGTAAAATGGACTATTTCCAAATCTATAAACATGCTATGTTATCTGATACTGTAAAACTTAATTTATAATCCACATTTTTGTTCTTTTTTTCTTTTTATAGTTATCCCCCATTTTTTGATGACAATCCTTTTGGAATTTATCAAAAGATTCTTGCTGGAAAATTGGACTTCCCAAAACACCTCGATTTCTATGTGAAGTAAGTTTGGTTTAACCATCTGACAGCTGGAATATTACAAGATAATTATGAATTGTTTGTGATAGCATACAGCTGTTAACTCAAATTTTCTCCAGTATTTTAGCAGGAGCTCTGTGTGAAGAAGTTCCATGTAGATTTGATGTATATATACTGCTTTGACATAGCTTTTACTTTTATTTTTGGGGTCAGATCTTGATGCAAAAACAAGTTTAACTTTAATTCATTAATTTATATACACTAATCAGTCAGTCAGGGAAAGACTTTTTGTTTTAAATTGTATTCATTAGATTGATCTTTGGAATGAAGAGGCCACCTATGAGGAGGGGGTCAAAAAAACAAAAACTAAGAATAGAGATTGAAACGCATGGTTTTCTAAGGGTTTGATCGTACAGTTGGGGAAATGGAAATGAGAAACACTTTCACTCAAGTTTATGAATCTTCTCTAATGTCAAGGATTATGGATGCTCAGTGGTTGAGCATATTCAACTATGATCAATAGACTTCTGGTCAAGGGAAATCAAGAGCACCTGCATTAGGATGGGGAAAGTAGTAGATGATGAGTCACAATCTTATGTCAGCAGATTCAAAGAGTTATTTAGCCTATTGCTTCTGTTTCATTTCCTGTAATTGATATGCCATAAATTGGGAATATTCTGAATTATCAGGTCTATTTATGCAACACAGTAATTTTGTTTTGCATAAAGAGTACCTTGCCCTCTCTCTGAAATACTTACTGTATTTAATTAAGTGTCCATTTAAATCACTGTTGAATGGGGACTGGATTTGAAAGCTACTTAACAAAAGGATCCTTTTATATTTTTACATTTGAGGAGTATGGTCTTTGCTGCAAAGGCATCATTGGTCTTTGGTCACATTGTCTGTGTGAACTGCCACATTATTGGATGAGGAAATCCAAAATTGCAACCCAATGGTGGATATTAATATAACACTAATCAAACATGGCTTATAAAGGAAATGATATGAACTTGTCAATCACATTCCAGCATATTGTCAAATAGAAAAGATTTTTCTCCCTCTTTGTTTGAAATCTGCATATTATTTGGCACATTCACCTAATCTTAATTCAACCACTTCTGCCACTCTTTCTTTTTCAAGCCTCAAATCTCTTTGGTCCTGCCGTTCACTGCTATCCCAAATGGTCCATAGCCCTTGGTCCCAGGCATCTGCTTGCACTTCCAGCCAGTTATGACTGAAATGTTTTTTGAGCTGCAGGATTCAGCATATGCAGGATGAAACCTTTCTATATGATCTTTTTCCAATATTCTGCACATGTCCTGTAGCATCACAAGATTTAACATTACCAATACCTGAAGCTGTGGCATCTCAGGAGCAGACCCACGGTTTGCTTCTGCTTGCATAGAGATAGCACAATTTCATGAAAAAGGTTGCTTCTGTTAAATCCCACTCTCCTGTTTAGTCTCTGCAGTGTTTCTCATCTCTGATTGGAGCCGAAAGTTAATTCTGATTCTTTTCTGGCTCCATTCTATTGCTTTGACAGCTACTCTGTCTTGGTGACGTCACTTGATTGCAGGAGTTGAGCTGTTGTTCAAACAGAACACTATACAGTTTTAGTATGATCTTGTTAATTTGCAAGTTTGGCCTTGCAGTTTAGCAGTCTATAGGTGTGACTGATTATGAAATTATCTTCCTGCATTCTTTGAACTGTTTCTTCTGATTGACAGGTCTAGAACCAGAAATCAAAATAAGGGGTTGGTCATGCAGGATAGAAATGAGGACAAATTTCTTCACCCAAATTCTAGTGAACCTTTGGAGTTTTCTATCCAAGAATATTGTAGAAGCTGAATATATTCAAGACAAAAATTGGTGAATTTTTGTATATTAAGGGAATCGTGTGATCTGGAGTTGGTGCAGGAAAGTGGAACTGGGATAAATTACTGAATGGCAGAGCAGTACTGGTGGGCCAAATGATCTATTCCTGCTATTTATTATTTGCACTTCGATTAAAGCTCCTTTGCAGATATGTTGCTCCTTTGTGGGTTAAGTATGATGAGCATCAAACAACTTCTCAATTTCTTTAACTGTTTCTACTCTATTGATGGACTTTGGCCATTATCCCTTCATACATGAACTATCCTACACTTTACTACATTCAATTTAATTTACAATTGTTCTGTTCAATTTATGTCTAACCTATTTTCAGAATTTCTGAGCCTCTAACCCTATCCTTTAGTCATATCTTTGTCACCTCAATCTAGTTTTCCTTATTCCCTAGGGAAGCTTCTATCTACGAAATATGACATCAGCTCATTGCAGTTTTACAGTTGGTGCTTTATTCCAATCATTACTTGTACTGTTGCAGACAGACTTGGTTCCTGGTGCCACATAGGCTTTGAATTTTAATAAAACCTTCATGACCTTGGCCCTTCCCATCTCTACTCCTCTCCGTTGCTGCTTCCGACATCCTCTTACACTCCTCCTCAATAATCTTATCTCCAGCCTCTTTCTCCTACCATTGTTGATAATATTCAACTGCTGATTATTTTGAAATTTTCTCCCCAAACCCCTTTGCTTAAATTTTCTCTTGTCCTTTAAATCTTCTTTTAAAACCCATCTGAGGTTTTGATCTCCCATTGCTCTTTTTAATATCAGTTTTAGTACATTGCAAATCCTTTGCTTTTTTTTCTATATTAAATTTGCTTTATAAATGCAAGCAGTGATGAGGACCTTCACCAATCCAACCCTATATCATTGCTTTCCCCTATTCTAATTCTCTATCTTTTCACTTTAACAGTCTCACTCTTTGTATTTCTCCCTGTGGATGGAAGCAGGTGTCCCTTCATTGTTTAAGATGGTGGTGATTATATCTCCATTTATGGCGGCCACCTTGTAGAGTATAGGTACACATCTCTCCTGATTAATTAGTTGGAAGAGGATATAGGCATGTTGAGAGAATTACTGAGAAATGCAGTCTGCCAGAACTAGCAGAAAAGCCCATTTTCCATGTCGTAAAGAATCATGAAACCAAATTCTGCAAGAATTTGTACACTTGGGTGGGACTGAGAAATACATTAAGTTTTAAATTTGTTTAGACAGGCTCTATTCTGTTCTGAGTAACAGCAAATCCAAAACAGTGACAATTTGGCAGAAACTTGAATAGTTTCATAAAAAAAATGTTGGCTCAGTAAGAACGTAGCACACCTATTTTGTTAACTGTCTGGAGCTTTAGGATGCATCTGATCTTCAAATGGCATGGGGAATGCTTGAAATTTGCTCCTAGGTGCCACTTTCAATAATTTGAAATATAATATGAAGTGCTAGATCCTTTTAATCCAAATGTTGTAACTGTTTTAAGTAAAATTTGTATTTGTACAATCCCATTAATTTGAACAGTCCCTGATTTAACTCGTTCATTGCACTGAATGCAAACTAATGTAACTAAATTTTAACATTTACTGTGTTCTAAATTGATGGTCCAGAATGGGATTAGTTGATCAAGTGAAAAGGATATTGTTATAGTCACTGGATTACTGAAGCAAAATGGGCTGATTTGTTTTTTTTTTAAATTATACAAAGTATCCCTTAAGATGCAGCATCCACTTGTTTCCAAGTGATTTTTGGGGGGTGGAGGGGTTTCGTTCCCTGGATCTGATAATGCATAATGTTAGTCAATCTGTGAGGAAAACTTTCTGATATCAGTCCTGATGTTTAATAAATTTTATACTACTAGTAAGAGTTGCTTTTATCCTAATCTTGCAATTTGTTTTGAGCAATATTGCAGGGTTTGGTCTATCCAGACCATTGACATAGTGTAAGATCAGCTGTCAGTTGCTATCTATCAAGGTTAGAGTTCTGACTTGATTTGTATTAAGGCAATTGTTCTATTTCCATTTACTAGTTAAAAATAGGTTGAGAGTAAAATATGGCTATGTCTGTGGTTAGAAGAAACACTTTAAACCAGCAGAAATATAGAAGACTTTAATGCATTTTTTTCTCTATTACTAGTAATTAGGAATATTTGTTGCCAATGGCAACAGTTCTATAATGGATCCATTCAGAAGTCTGTTGCCTTCTGTAAAACCATGGGCATTTACTATGCAGTTGAATCCTTGTCAAATTTTGATTATTGTTTATGTCGAATAAGAAATGCTCCAGGCAAGAAAGTATTCATCTTGCATTTACTGTCTCTCAGATAAATCTTAAAAGGCATTGAGATGGTTTTCAAGGCAATTCAAGTGCTTGACTTAAGACGTTCCATTTCACATATCTCCCACGTGACCATTTTCTAAATCTTGAGTTGAAATTCCTCTGTCCCCCTGGAATTTTTTTTCTTCATGTTTTAAAATGTACGTGTCAATGACAAGACTGGTATTTATTATGGCTCAATGTATTTTTTGTTTTGCATGGAGGTTTTAATTACTGCAGATTTTTTTTGTAAAGAAAATTTGAAGATTATAATTTGAACATGAGGCTTTGGCTTCAAGGTTAGTGCGTCAATCGTGCACTTAAAAGTAGAATTTTAACTCTCTACAAAGTCTCTATTTACAATTAGCAATAAGTTTAACGTGGTAACATTATGTAGCTGTTCCAGTAACTTTCATGACTGTATGTTGAATCATAGTTATTATAATATATTATTCATTATATTATAAATCTTTTTAATGGGCTTTTTAAATGCCCTGAATCTGAACTCTTCCATATGTGAGCTCAAGCTGTATCTTGACATATCAGAATGACGGCTAAGTTAAAGTTTAAAATCTTCAGTCAAGCTTGTCAACTATAACAACTCACCATAGCTATCTTGATAACCATCTCATTGCCCCTTAAGATTTATCTGATAAACAGTAAATGTAAGATCAATATTTATCAGAGAAAAGGTTAAATAATACTGAGTTAAAGATAATATGGGAAACTGAGTGACTGTTTTTGAAAACTATGATGAATTGGGGTTTTCCTTCCAAAATTATCTACTCCACTCATGAAGATATTTTTATTTATTCATTTGTCAATGTATGTGTTTCAATGGCAAGGCGTGGGCAAGGGCTATGCTGTTGATTCATAATTTGGTGAATTTTGTGAAGCCAACGTTAGCGGTAACTTTCCAGTGCTTTGGGGTGCCTGCTGCTTTGTAATCCAGATTGGAAGGTAGTGGTAGTGATCAGGCCAAGAGTCATGAGAGTTCTATTTAGCAGTGCTTCTGTAGCCAGCACTGTAGTTATAAAGTCATGTAGCGTGGAAACAGACCCTTCGGCCCAACTGGTCCATGCTGACCATATTGCCTACCTGAGCTAGTCCCATTTGCCTGCATTTGGCCCATATCACTCTAAATCTTTCCTATCCATCTATCTGCCCAGATATCTTTTAAAAGTTGTAATTGTACCTGCCTCTACAGCTTCCTCTGGCAGCTCATTTCATATACCCACCACCCTCTGCACAAAAAAACTCCACCCTCAGGTCCCCTCTAAATCTTTTTCCCCTCACCTTAAATCTTTCTCCCCTCTTTAAATCTATGCCTCTAGTTTTGGACTTGTACTCTGAGGAAAACACCTTATTTATGCCTCTCATGATTTTATACAAGGTCACAGCCTACCTAGTCTCTCGTTATACCTTGAGCTCTAATGCGGAAGCAATTTTGAGTCCACTGCACCATGTGGCATGTTATACCTTTATATCAAATAATAAGGGAAAGTGACTACATTCTTTATATAAAGGTATTTCAAACGATATACCACTACTACAAGCAAGAAACCACTTTGCAGTATATTCACCATCTATATTGGTTTATAAATTTGCATATTCTGCAGCAAGGTGAAATTAAGAGGTACTGCATGATCTTTCTCATGGTCAATGGCAGCATCTTAAAATTAACACCCTTTTTCCTCCTTCCCGTTAAGCCTAAATTTAATGAAAGCTAATTGCAATGTCCTAATTTGCAGTTCTTAATCTCCTTAGCTTTGATAGCTTTCTAAAGATGAACTCTTAATCTCTCAACCTACCTCATCAGGCCCTTGTACCTTGTACAACTACCCGCACTGCACTCTCTCTGTAACTGTAACACAATGTTCTGCATTCTGTTATTGCTTTTCTTTTTATACTACCTCGACGTACTTGTGTTAGGAATGATCTGTCTGAATGGCATGCAAGCAAATCTCAGTACATGTGCCAATAATAAACCAATTACCAGCATTCTGATGAGGTAGACTAAAGGAAGTATAGAGGCAGTGATGTAGCTTCATTTGGTGCTACCCTTTATTTAGATTAGCTCTGTTATAAATCCATTGGTTAGAATAACAACTTGAATGCCATCATGAAACAAACATTAGGTGACAGTAATTTACTGTGGGCAGCTAAATCTGAGGAGAATACTCCACAGTCCCTCCCAGTGATGCAGTCAAAGGCTTTAGTGTGGTCAGTAAAAGCCATTTACTGTAGCTGATACTGCTCAGAGTTGTTGTAGAATGAAGATTGTCTACTTCATTCATTGTCCTTGTGCTTTAACTCCCTCCAAGGTATTTCCTTTTCCCTAATCCTTAACCAAGACATCTTTGCTCTAATGTGGGGCTCTTGATCATCCTCAACTTTTGTTTGTTTTACAATTGATTATAATGTCTACAGTTCTTCTGTGCTGGCATTTCCTCCTCAAACCTCTCCACCTCTGCATTTTAAGTTGCTTCTTGAAAACACCTGTCTGACCAAGATTTTGGTAACCTGACCTTAATATCTCATAATCTTGTATATAAATAAGAGTTTTTAGCTGTGCTATGTAAGTGAATTGTTTGTCCAGGAATCAGATCGTATGGCACATTTTTGTATGCATTGCACTGCAGTTCAATTTCAATGAAAAATAAGGGACACAATGAATTGCAAAGTGATTTTTTTTCTTCGCCCTTCTCCACTGAGAAACCAGAGGAATGCAGTGGTGTCAAACATGAAATGTATGCCTAATACTGCTTAAGCCACTTTCATTCACATGTCACCCATGCAATAGCTATTCACACAAACTTGGTTTGACTTTCCCAACTCCAAAGCTCAGAACCTTCACCTAACCTACCAACCTCAAGCCAAAGGTTCTGAAGAATGCCAACTAACACACCTTTACATAGGCTGAACAATTTCTGGAATTGGAATTGGTTTATTATTGTCGCATGTACTGAGGTACAGTGGAAAAACTTGTCTCTCAAACCATTCGTACAGATCAATTTGTTACGCAATGTATTGAGGTAGTACAAGGTAAAACAATACAGAATGCAGAGTAAAGTGCAACAGCTACAGAGAGTGCAGTACAGGTGAACAATAAGTGCAAGGTCATAGAGTACTACAGCACAGAAACAGGCCCTCTGGCCCATCTAGTCCATGCCAACCTGATCTTCTGCCTAGTCCCATCTACCTGCACTGGACATTATCCCTCCAAACCCCTTCCCTCCAAACCCCTTCCATCCAAACCTCCCTTAAATGTTACAATTGAACCCGCATGTAACACTTCTACTGGCAGCTCGTTCCACACTCGCACCACCCTCTGAGTGAAGAAGTTCCCCATCAGATTCCCCTTATATATTTCACCTTTCACCTGAAACCTATGTCTTCTAGTTCTAGTCTCACCCAGCCTTGGGGGGACAAAGCCTGTATGCATTCACCCTTCTATACCCCACATAATTTTGTATACCTCAATAAGATATCACCTAATTTTCCTGTGCTCCAGGGAATAAAGTCCTAAACTATTCAACCTTTCCCTATATCTCAGGTCCTCAAGTCCCAGCAACATCCTTGTAAATTTTCTCTGCACTTTTTCAAGCTTATTGATATCTTTTCTATAGGTAGGTAACCAGAACTGCACACAATACTCTAAATTTGGCCTCAACAATGTCTTGTACAACTTCAACATAATATCCCAACTACTGTACTCAATACCCTGATTTATGAAGGCCAAAGTGCCAGAAGCTGTTTACACACCTACCTACCTGTGAGCCACTTTAAGAAACTATGGATCTGTATTCCCAGATCCCTTTTGTTCTACCGCACACTTCAGAGCCCTACCATTCACTGTGTAAGTCATACCCTGGTTTGTCTTCCCAAAGTGCAACACCTCACACTTGTCTGCATTAAATTCCATCTGCCATTTTTCAGCCCATTTTCCTAGCTGGTCAGGATCACACTGAAGCTTTGATAGCCTCCCTTGCTGTCCACTATACCCCCAATCTTGGGGTCATCTGAAAATTTGCTGATTCAGTTTACTACATTATCATCTAAATCATTAATATAGATGATAAACAACAACTGACCCAGCACCGATCCCTGCTGCACACCACTCCAGTCACAGGCCTCCAGTCAGAGAGACGACCATTTACTGCCACTCTCTGGCTTCTGCCACTAAGCCAAAGTTGAATCCATTTGGCTGCCTCATCCTCAATGTCAAGTGACTTAATCATTTGGAGCAGCCTCCTATGAGGGACTTTGTCTACATGGGCTTTAGCAAGGCCTTTGACAATGTCTGCTGCCTTTCCCCTCATCAACCTCCTTGGTAGCCTCCTCAAAGAACTCTATAAAGATTGGTTAGACGTGACCTACCACGCTCAAAGCGATGTTGATTATCCCTAATCAGGCCCTGTCTTTCCAAATACTTGTATATCCTGTCCCTTAGAATATCTTCTAATAATTTACCCACAACTGTCCCAGGGGATTTATCTACCTTCATTCACCTCAAGACGGCCAGCGCCTCCTCTTCCATAATCTGGATACAGTCCCTGACCTCACTACTCTTTTGCCTCAGTTCTATAGTCTCTGTGTCTGTCTCCAGAATAAATATGGATACAAAATATTCATTTAAGATCTCCCCCATCTCTTTCAGCTCCATGCATAGATGATCATGCTGATCTTTAAGAGGACCAATTTTGTCCCTTGCTACCCTTTTGCTCTTAATATAGCTATTGAAACCCTTGGGATTCTCTTTCACCCTGTCTGCCAGAGCAACCCCGCGTCCTCTTTTTTGTCCTGATTTCTCTCTTGTGTGTTCTCTTGCAATTTTTATACTCAAGTACCTTGTTTAATCGTAACTGTCTATACCTAATATGTGCCTCCTTTTTCTTTACTAGGGCCTCAATATCCCTCGATAACCAAAGTTCCCGAAACCTGTTAGCCTTGCCTTTTATTCTAACAAGAACATACAGATTCTGTACTGTCAGTATTTCACTTTTGAAAGCCTCCCACTTAGCAAGCATCTCTTTGCCAGAAAACAGCCTATCTCAATTCACGCCTTCCAGATCCCTTCTGATGCCATCAAAATTGGCCTTATTCCAATTTAGAATCTCAACCCGAGGACCAGTCCTATTCTTCTCCATAATTATCTTGAAAATAATGACCACTAGATCCAAAGTGTTCCCCTACACACACTTGTCACCTGCCCTGTCTCGTTTCCTAAGAGGAGATCCAGTATCATGCTCTCTCTACTTGGGACCTCTACATAATGAGGGAACTTCCCTGAGCACATTTGACAAATTCTATCCCATCCAATCCCTTTACAGTGTGGGAGACCCAGTTAATATGTGGAAAGTTAAAATCACCTACTATCACAATCTTATTTTTCTTGCCACTGTCCGCTATCTCTACAAATTTGTTCCTCTAAATCCCGCTCACTATTGGGAGGTCTATAATACAATCCCATTAACGTGGTCATCTCTTTCTTATTCCTCAGTTGCACCCATAGTGCATCAGTAGATGAACTCTCCAGTATGACCCCTCTGAGCACTGCTGTGAATTTTCCCAGACGAGTAATGCCATCCCTTCCCTTTTAATACTTCCCTCTCTATCGTGTTGAAAACAACAGAAACCCAGAACATTGAGCTGCCAGTCCTGCCCCTCCTGGAACCAAGTCTCATTAATGGCCACAACATCATAATTTCACGTACTGATCCATGCTCTGAAGTTCATCTGCGTTACCTACACTCCTCGCATTGAAATAGGCGCATCTCAGAACATTAGTCCCACCATGCTCATCAATCTGTCAATTTCTGTCTCTGCTTGTAGGCTTCACATCTACTTTCCCCACAGCCACTCCACTTGCTGCCCTTCTTCTCTAGTTCTCACCCTCCTGCAATTCTAGTTTTAAACCCCCAAGCAGCACTAGCAAACCTTCTCGCAAGGATATTGGTCCCCTCCAGGTACAAACCGTCCTGTTTGTACGGGTGCCCACCTGCCCTGAAAGAGAGCCTAATAATACCAAAATCTGAAGCCCTCCCTGCTGCACCATCTCCTTAGCCACATGTTAAACTAGACTAGCTTCCTATTTCTTGCCTCACTAGCACATGGCACAAGTAGCAGTCCCGACCACCACCTTGGAGGTCCTGTCTTTTAACTTAACACCTAACTCCCTGAACTCGCTTTGCCAGACCTTGTCAGCCTTTGTGCCTATGTTAATGGTACCAACGTATGCCACGACCTCTGGCTGCTCCCCCTCCCCCTTAAGAATGCTGTGGAATCGATCCAAGATGTCTCTGACCCTGGCACCTGGGAGACAACATACCACCTGGGAGTCATATTCTCGTCCACAGAATCTCTTATCTGTTCCCATGAATCTCCTATCACTATTACATTCCTTTTTCTCTCCACCGCACCACCCCCAACCTCCCCCCCCCATTCAACCCTTTCCCTTCTGAAAACCAGAAACCTCAGTGCCAGAGACCTGGCTGCTGTTGCTTTCCTCTGGTAGGTTATCCCCCACAACAGTATCTGAAACGATATACTTGTTATTGAGGGGAACAGCCACAGGGGTGCCCTGCACTGACTGCCTATCCCCTTTCCATCTCCTGACAGTTACCCTGCTACCTGTATCCTGCAAACTAGGTGTGATTGCCTCCCTGTAACTGCCTCAGTGTAGAGTTTATCATCTCTTCAGTTTCCTGAATGATCTGGAGTTCATCCGGCTCCCTAACATCGTCGTTACAAGGTAGATTATGAGGTCAAGAGTCCATCTTATACTAGGGAACCATTCAGTAGTCTTATAACAGCAGGATTGAAGCTGTCCTTGAGCCTGGTGGTATGTGCTTTCAGGCTTTTGTATCTTCTATACAATGGGAGAGGGGAGAAGAGAGAATGTCTGGAGTAGGTGGGGTCTTTGATTATGCTGGCTGCTTTGCTGAGGCAGCGAAAAATATAGACAGAGTCCATGGAGGGGAGGCTGGTTTCCGTAATGTGCTGAGCTGTGTCCACAACTTTCTGCAGTTTCTTGTGATCCTGGGCAGAGCAGTTGCCATACCAAGCCATTGTGCATCCAGATAGGATGCTTTCTATGGTGCATCAATTAAAAATTGGTGAGGGTTAACAGGGAAATGACAAATTTCTTTAGCCTCCTGACGGAGTAGAGGCACTGGTGAGCTTTCTTGACAGTGGCATCTACGTGTTTGGACCAGGACAGGCTATTGGTGATGCTTACTTCCAGAAACTTGAAGCTCTCGACCTCAGCACCATTGATGTAGACAGCATGTGCATCACCCCCCTTCCTGAAGTCAATGACCAGCTCTTTTGTTTTGCTGACGTTGAGGGAAGGGTTGTTGTCATGACACCATGTTACTAAGCTCCTCCTTAAGGAGGCCATCTCCTGTTTAAACTAATAGCAGTGCTCTTTAAAAACGTATAAGAAACACTTGCTCTCTCATAATAAAAAGAGAAATTTTATCCCCCTGCTTGTATATCAATCCAGGTTAGAATTTTTCTTTTGCTTACTGTTTTTTTTCACAAATCTGGATGCTGTGTATATAATTCAGCATTCAAGAAAGATGGTTTATTTTAACTCCTGTGCTGCTGCTTGTTTAATGTCATTTTTACAAAAGCCGTGGCCTTGTGGCTTGCAAAATGTTCATGCAAAAGTAATTCAATGCATGCTTGTGAAACTTTTTACAGATGACTGAATTTTTGCAGGTATCCACATGTGTAGCTACTTTGAATCATGGTACTGGCCCTATTGTCTTGTATGTCATGCTTTCTCAGTTGTGCAGTCTTTCTTCTTAAACTTTGTACATGAAGAGTGTTCTGCTTTATAATAATTAAGAATGCAATTTGCGGATTTTAGATTTGAAAGTTTATACAGATAAATTCAGTTTTCTTTTAAATAACAGCTACAACTTTGTCACACTGTATAATTGCTTGCCATATTGTGGAACATTAGTTCTGGCAAATTAATAGTATGTTCCCTTTAGTTCCACGTTATTTTTGTGCCTATAATAACTGGAAAATGCCTTTTGCATGACAGAAGATTTAAGATGACATCTTCATGGTTATGAATTTTCAGTAGCAGACAGGAAACACCATGCCCCTTTTTCCATGGTAAAATTCAAGCGCTATGGACATTAGCTGCGGTTGTAATGGAATCAAAATTACTTTTTTTCCCCTTTGCAGTTTTTTTCCATGGATATTTCATGGGATCTTCCTGCCATGGTGCAAGTGCTAAATGCAGAGCTTTTTTAAATGACTGGTTATATTAAATATCAGTTTTACTTTGACTTCCACAACTAGATCATCCAATGTAATCGGTGTATAAGTGTCACAGAATAACCAAACAACTTTTGCCTTTTGCTCTATTTCTGCTCCACATGTCCTTTCTTGTAGCGTTTTACTTTTGTCACTTTTGATTCTACACTGGGCACCTTAACAAGGACTTCTAGGAAAGTTTTTTTTGTTTAATGCTATCATTACAGATAATATTATTGGTGAGATTATGCATGCAAAGTATCATTGTTTTCTTTGTCCCCTTTTTTTACACGAGTTTTCCTTGTATCGTTCTAATCAGAATCAGGCTTACTATCACTGACTTGTATGACGTGAAATTTATTGTTTTGCAGCAGCAGTACAGTGCAAAGACATAAAAATTATTATAAAGTACAAAATAAAATGCAAAAAAAAGGAATAATGAGGTAGTGTTCATGGACCGTTCAGAAGTTCTGATGGTGGAGGGGAAGAAGCTGTTCCTAAATCGCTGAGTGTGGGTCTTCAGGCTTCTGTACCACCTCCCAGATGGTAGTAACCAGAAAAGGGCATATGCCTGATGGTGAGGGTCTTTAGTCCATAAAAAATATTGCCATAACAAGAGGCTAGTAATCCTTCCTGCCTTCTCTCTATACTTAATGTATGATTAATTATCTGATGTCTTTTGGAAGTACTATATTTTATCAAAAAATCAATTTTCCAGTTCTGCAGCTCATGTATATGTCTGATAACTCTGATTTTGGTGCTTATTTTGAGATTGCAGCTATCGCAAATTATTTCCATTCATTTAATCTTTTTTCATTATATAAACACAAGTTTCCACCAAATGCAATTTTTCACCATTTCAAATAGTATGGCCTCAGATCATCTATTAAACCAGATTCCCTTATAATTCTGCACTACCCTTACTCAAGGGCTGTTGTACTCCCTTCATTGTTAGGTGTAAAATGGTGTGCACTCTGTGACCATGGTGTTAAAGTGCTACATTGTCAAAGGTGCTATCTTTCTAGATAAGATATTAAGCTTGAGCAAATGATCATAAAAATCTCAACTTTTTTTTAAACCAAATATGAGCTTTGCTTCCCATTATCCAGACAAATGTGCATTTCTCAATCAACTTCACCAAAATCAGTATTTCATCTTATTGCCGTCTGGCAGAACTTCCCTTAGCATTAATCAGTTGTTATTTTCCTGGAGAAGCATTAACAGTACTTTGCATTCATTTACTGTAAAGCACTTGGGAGTTGCCTGATGATTTGAAAGTGACTCTATATGCAACATAATTTTTAGCAAATTAACAGGTATACAGTAAAAGGTCTGGTTCTATTTTTAATGTGTGATAAAGTGAGCAGTTTTTCAACATTGAATCTTAAAGATTGTCAGAGCCAACCTGTGGTTAGTACTGATATGAAATCTTTCTCACATCGGTTGGGTACTAGAAAAAGAGCTCATTGCATTCTACCGATCCATTAAAATCAGTTGATTACATCAGTATGTGGGACAGGAGCACCTGAGAGAATATCACTTTGTGCTCATCTTAGTGAGCACACAGTTACTTAATTGAAGATCAATTTCCTTTTACTACTTTTTTTTACCATTAATAAATTCAGATGGGTTTACTCTGCTAACTTAAATTTTAAATGCAGATGTAGGTGCATCTTGTACTGTGGATTTTTAGGATCTATCTATAAATTAGTTAGAAATTGATCATATTTTGTGTAAGTAGCATACAAATACTGAAGGAGATGCTTAGTTTTACTTTACTGAAGGAAAACGTCATTTACTAAAGTAAGATCTTACCAAGAGGCAGATAATGTGCAAGAGCAGGAAATGTGTTGTTTAAAGTCATGAAAGTTTGATAGAACATAGAACATTACAGCACAGTACAGGCCTTTCGACCCACAATGTTGTGCCGACATTTTACCCTGCTCTAATATCTATCTAACCAATCATTGATAATGATTTGTTGAGCTTAGAACCACAGTGCAGTCAGGTCTGAGGTGTCTATTCCAGATTGATGTCAAATGAAATTGTTATACAATGCTTTTGGGCATAGTTATGGGGAATAGATGATGTTGAACTTTTTTTTTCAAATTTTTACTCCTGAAAATTCAGACACTCGTGCATTCAATTATAACTTTTTTAAAAAGTGTTTATTTAAAAAAAATTGAAAGCTACGTTGGCACTTTCCACCTTACTGTAGATAGTATTGCAACCACACCAAATATTCTTAGGTAGTGAGGGGAGTGTTAGAAAGTCATGCCATCAGAAATAAAAGAAATTTAATTTTTGTTTTATTTACAGCATGGCAACAGGCCCTTCCAGCCCAACGAGTTTGCTCCGCCCATTTTAAACCCCCATATTAACCTACCCATACGTCTTTAGGAGAGTTTTGTTTCTGATGGAGAAATCCAGCTCGTGATGGATTATGTTAATTCAATATTAAGCCAATCAGGAGAGATGTCATGAAGAGTTTCTTCACAAACAAGTCTACTTGACAACTATTCTACAACACCTCCCCACACCCCACCCAACCATTAACATACTACTTCCAATCCTTCTATCAAAAAGGTGAAAGCTGAATCAATTTAAGTTTAAGGCAGAAATTAATACATTTTTCCGAGCTGATAGTTCACCTTGCAGAGGTGCACTGAGTTCCAGGAATTGAAGCACTGACTCAATGGCACTTGAGCAAACTGGATCAAGGAATGTCGAGTAAAAACAAACAAGTGGATAGAGGTTTAAATCATCCATGATGAAACAGGATGAAATGTTGAATGGCTGAGTTGTGTTCCACTTGTCACCAATTTCCTTCTGTGCAGTTTTAGAAGCTTGGGTTCTTGTGAGAATCTCCAGTCTGCACGAGTTTCTTTGCCTCGGCTAATGTTTGTTAAGGAAAGCATCACTGGAGACCTGATATTTTCAAAAGGTGTAACTACTTCTACCTCCTAGGCAGACTAGTTTGTGTAAAACCACAATTTCAATTCTTTCACCATTCTTTCATTTGTTATTCCCAATATTGTAATATGTGCTGCTTTGTGGGCATTTTGGAAAGTTTCAATGAATTTATTCTATTGGTTTTACATATTCAAGAGACCTTTTAATACTTGCAGTCCATTACTATCTATGTAATGTTACATGTAACTTATATTTTGTGTTTCAGAGACCTTATAAAAAAGCTTCTGGTTATTGACCGGACAAGACGATTAGGGAATATGAAGGTAAGTAATAAATGCATCGATAGAAACTACCAAATCACATTATTTTCATCAAATTTTATTTGAAACTACAGCCTTGGAGATTGTATAATTGATGTAAACTGCATTGAGTGGTTTTCCCATTCTTTACATCAGAGTTTCTAATTGAATATATCAATATTGTTAAAGGGCATTGCATTGTCTAAATTACTTCATTATCGTAGTGTACATCGTTAAATTTCTATTTTCTAATGCTTTCATTTTAATTTATTTAACTAAATCTGGAAATGAAAAAAAACACTGGTAATGGTGAACTGCACTGATTTAGAAGGTTCCTTACCACTGTCAACAGGGATAATTGGAATTGACCTTCCCTGCAAATGGATTTTTATAAAATAATAAGTCGAATATCTTAATGAAGACCTCATATCTTTTTATCTTTAAGAATTCATTGCAAAGCAGAAATCAGCTACGTAATTAGTCAAACGGAATTTTAAAATTTTGTATGTTTTTGCACTAATGGAAGCAACCGAAATATCGTGGATTCTGAAAATTTGAAATAAGCAGAAAATGCTGAAAAATAAGCAGAAAATTCTATGGAGAGGGTAATAACATTTTAGGTCAATGACTTTTCATCAGATCTTAGGCTGATACTTATTCCATTCCTGCAATTTAAGGAATATACAATATAATCCACAATATGAAGCTTAGTACATGTGGAACATGTCTAATTAAGTAATTGAGAACTGATGCTAGTACAGTTGTATATGAAATTCCTGTTGAGATGTTGGAACTCCATAAAGTTCCCTATTTAAACAATTTATTCTTTGTCCAATTTAACTAATAGAGAAGTAATATTTTATTAGTGTTCTTGTTGTAATTAGGCCAAAGGCAACTTATCACATCTGTAGGCTAATCATCTATAAACTGGATGACCAATTCCATTCAGGCATGTGTTTGCTGCTGAAGGCACAAATGACTGTTCAGCCAAGCTTTCTTCTGGAATCTGAAGTTCATTGGTCAGGCTGTGTTCTCACTTATGATTATTAACACCCTTTGAAATTTACTTCTAAGTTGAAGCCTTTTTTTTTTGCAGAAATATTGTTGTTAACAATGAAATCTCTATACTATTTGAGAAGTATCAGTAATTAGTCATTAATAGAATACTTAGATGAGTTATGTACGTAGCTTCTGCTTGTTCATTGAGAGTAAGTCTAAACTTTTCAAGTTACAAATTGAACTGTGTAGCCATATGTTGGTTAACTGATAAATATACTAAAGCAAACTGTTTAAGAGTTCTGAGTTTTACTTTTAAGCTAAAAATCGGGCATCTTCCAATGCAAATTCATACTGTTTCTAACTTGTTCAGGATCTCTGTAGAAGTTATTGCGGTATGAACTGAGGCTGCACTTAAGTTGGGTGGTTCTATTCAAAGAAGGTGCACACTTTGTAATTTTTCCTTTAAACTAAAGTGTTGGGTTTGATAATTTTGGTCATACAGTGGTGATGGCCTACTGTACAGGGCAAAATTTCATATCTCACTCATTTTGACAGATTCCACACAAAGCTTGCCTAGCAGTTTGCATAATATTTATAGTTCTTTTTATAGGCCCAGTTGCTTCTGAAGTGAAGTAATATATCCTAAAGCTCTGCAAAGCTTAATGCATCTGCAAATCATTTAGCTATGCAGCAACAACTGGGATGTTAGATTACTGGTACAGCCTCACAGTGGAGTATTCTTATTCATAAGAGAATGTAGTTTCAGATAAAGTGGGTTATAGGTCAAATGGCTGAATGTTATGGGCTGTTTATATGAGAGGATAGCCCAAGGTACCATTTGTTTTTAGTTAATGTGGCGACACTGCAGTTACCCAAGTTACAGAGCGATACTGGGGTAGAAATTTGTCTTGCACTTGCATTGAAAGTAGTGGCTATTAACATCAATGGATCAGAACTTGGGAACTGGAAAGCAAAGGGCTGTGGCTGATGTATTGCACATTTAGCTCAACTGACTGAGAACAAATTCTACCCTGGTGTATCCAAAGTTCACACAGACTGAGTGAATGAATGATAGTTGCAATTAATTTTAGCAGCAAATTGCATGCCAGATTTTTTTCTTTAGTTTTTAATGTATAAATACCTTATTAGGTCATTAATTTTTTCATTGCTGACTCTTGGTAATTTGTGGATTTTGTTTTGTTCTATATCAGTTTAATTTGACCATAAGACCATAAAATATAGGAGTAGAATTAGGCCATTCAGCCCATTGAGTCTGCTCTGTCATTCAATCATGGCTGATTTTTTTCAACCCATTCTCCCACTTTCTCCCTATAATTTGTACATAAGAACAACACTAGTGTGCGCATATGTCCAGAAATTCGAGCTGAAAACAAAATTAAAAAATTAAAGCAATTTTAATGAGAATGAATATTTATTCCATATCTCAGATTTTTTGCAGTGATTTATGCATTCTGTTGGGGTAAATTTTCATTACCTGAACTGCTGTAACATTGGTATTGGTTTATTATTGTCACTTGTACTGAGGTGGAGTGACATTGAGTTAGTACAGAGTGCATTGATGTAGTACAGGTAAAAACAATAACAGTACAAAGTGTCACAGCTACAGAGAAAGTGCAGTGCAATAAGGTGCGAGGTCACAACAAGGTAGATCCTGAGGTCATAGTCCATCTCATTGTATAAAGGAACCGTTCAATAGTCTTATCACAGTGGGGTAGAAGCTGTCCTTAAGTCTGGTGGTACGTGCCCTCAGGCACCTGTATCTTCTACCAGATGGAAGAGAAGGGAGAATGTCCTGGGTGGGTGGGGTCTTTGATTATGCTGGCTGCTTCACCAAGACAACGAGAGGTAAAGTCCAAGGAAAGGAGGCTGGTGTCCATGTATAACTATTGCACATTCTGATTTGGTAACTAGGTTTAGATGTATCCCCAATGCTTAAGTAGAAACCATATACAAAACTTATCCTATGACCCATTAAAGTGTAATTCACAACGTGGTTTGTACATCTCTCCTCCAATTCCCACAGATCACCAGATTGACATGCTGTAAAAATCTGGTCAGGATGAAATTTAACTATAAACTGTTACCTCAACCCATATAACCAATAATTAACCAGATAGCTTTGTGCACCTGTTGAATGCACAAAATTATTAAAAGCTAATTGTTTGATGCTTGCAAGATTAGTGATTTTGTAATATTAGTGCAATTATACTGTCTAGTGAGCGATACTCTTAAATAAAAAAAAATCAGTGAAAATATGTTCACAATGGTGTTATGAGGGGAAAATATACCAGGTGTCCCAATGTAGCTTGCAATGAACATTGATCAGCAACAAGAACTTCTATTTGTATAATATCTTCAACATTGCAAAGTGTTTCACTGTGTTAGCAAAACAAAACTTGGGCACTTGATAAGATATTAGTCCAGATTTGATCAGAGAGGGTTTTGAGGAGCATCTTCAAAGAGGCTGCATGATTTAGGAAGGTGATTCCAGAAAGGTCTTTGATAGCTAAAGTCATGTGTACCAGTGATGGTGTGAATAAAATCAGGGATAACCATATAAAGGATTAGAGAACTTCAGCTATCCTGGAGGGTTGTGAGGTGATAGGTGATTGGAAATCATGAAAGCAAGGTGATGAAGAGCTTTGAAATTGAGGATTCTAGTTTAAACTTTGGGTGTTGCTTAACAGATGCCTACATAAGTCAGCAGCCTTTAATTTTGAACAATGGTTGAATATGGCTTGAGTGAAAATCCAGAGTGAATGACCTTGTATCCAAAGCAGAATGAGGTTGGTCAGGAATGCAATGGAATTTAAGTCTGGAGATATTGGGAATAAAAATCGAAACAGGAACCAGGTCAGGTCATTAAGACTATTTAATCCATTTTCTATAATGACAATACAGATATGTGATCTGATGTTCATTTCAGGGTCAGTCATAACACCAAGGTTGTGAGTAGTCATTAAGGCATTTGCTAGGAAAGCGTTAGAGAAGATGGAAGAGAACAGAGTTTGTGACACTGTCTGATGACCTGAATGTGTAACTCAAAAGATTATTGAAAATCACTTCACAATTGCCACCAGGGGAAAAGAATATAGAACATAAAACACTACAGCACAGTACAGGTCCTTCAGCCCACTATGTTGTGCCAACATTTTATCCTGCTCTAAGATTTATCTACCCCTTCCCTCCCACATAGGCATGTGAATGATAGAAAAATGGAGGGCTATCTAAGAGTCTCTTAAATGTCACTAATGTATCTGCCTCCACCACCTCTGCCGGCAGTGCATTCCACGCAGCCACCACTCTGTGTGTATATAAAAAAAAGTACCTCTGTTACCCCCCCCCCCCCCCCCAACCTTCCTCCAGTCACCATAAAATTATGCCCCCTCATGCTAGCCATTTTCACCCTGGGAAAAAGTCTTTGACTGTCCACTCGATCTGTGCCTCTTATCTTGTACACCTCTATCAGGTCACCTCTCATCCTCCTTTGCTCCAAAGAGAAAAGCCCCAGTTTGCTCAACCTATCCTCATGTCAACAGTGAACTTGAATGACTGGTTCATAGGCAAGTCCAGAAATCACAATGGCATGGTGAAGGATTCAGCAGCAGATGGGCTGAAACAAGCAATATGTGGGAGGAGAAGGTGGAGAATGTACCAAGTCAGAAAATAAAGCTTTGTTTACTCAATCCTTGGTGTGAGTTTTGGATTGCGAGAGTGAGCAGAAGATAAATCTCTGGTTTGTATTTGTATGGTTAGGAAGCCATTCAGCTTAGAAAATAAACCTGGAGCTTGTGTAGCATCAAGCATTGGATGTTTTAGGATAGTTTATATTCACTGATTTAATTTTAACAAAGTTCAGATTCATATCAAATTCTTTGTTCTTTTATCTGTGCTTGTTGAGCTGACTTCTGCAGGGCAAGTTGAAAATAGTATTTTTTTTCTCTCTCCTTCCAACACTCTACCCCTCATAGAACCATACAGCACAAAACAGGCCCTTCGGCCCACCATGTTCTTGATCTGTTTTATATTTTAAAAAAAGACTTTTGATGAAATAAAGGCTATCACTTCAAAAGTGTGAACCAATGATTCACATGAATTTCAGAAGTTTAATTTATTTGACACAAGCAGGTTTTTAAACGCAATGACTGGTACTTCTAGGATGAGTTTTGTAATATTTTTTAAACTTTGTATGTGTAAGCTATTTAGTACACTCCAGGTTTTTCATCTCTTGAGGAATCACAGTGAAAGTTTGCTTCATTTATTAAGCTAATAAAACAGCCCACTCATGCCCTATATGATGTAGCTTGAAGTAGGAGTTAATCTAGCAATGAAAAATTAATATGCATTTAATGTTTAACAAAAATTATTCTTTCACTTTAGTCAATTATTGGCATGAAATTAGAGTAGAAAATAGTGAATGGGAGGGGGAAGAAACCTTTAGAATGAAAATTTTGTGTGTTTCTCCACCAAAGTAGATACTCCCTCGAAGTTACTACAGTTCAGCTTACAGAAATTTGGCCTAACAGAATCATTATGCAAAAATTTGAGAGATTGAATAAAATTTGCTCTCACGGACTTCTTGCTTGTAAAATGAATATAAATTAACAATCCTTTTTTTCCACTCATTTCTTGACAGATTTGCAAATGGAAAATCTTGATATGGGCTATTTTGTAGGAACACAATACCCACACCTCCTCCTCCACCGCACCCCCCCCCCACCCCCACCCCCCATGGTAACTTGGGGAACGTCCTGTAGGTAACATTTTGTAAAAGTACTCTAAATCCACTATTGCTAGTGTATTCGCAAAAATTTACCTGTACTGAAAGGACAGTGATGTAAATGTTGTAGTTTGTTGTGTTATCTTACTTGAACCAGTAATTGCTTCCAGACTCTTAGATAAGCAAGAATGCTGCAATTCATAAACTCATTTACATGATTATATACTAAATGTTGTTGGGTTAATATGGAGTCTTGTTATCTAATATAGACATGCCACATTGTAACGTAATTGGGCATCCTGTGGTAGATCATGGAACCTCAAAGATGAATATTTTGTTTGAATCTGAAGCATTACTAAAGTTGTACCTGCTTGAGCCCTAACTAATTAGTCAATTGGACTACGATGAAAAGATGCTTCATTTATTATGAAAGCACATCATCTGTTATTCAGGGTTCAGTTTTCTGTTTGCTGCTTCAAAACTCTTTAATACAGAGAGTAAAAGAGATTTTTCACTTTGGTGTACACTAGGAGAAGAAATCAAGGAATTATGAAAGTTTGATATTTTACAGTATTTACAGTGCAGCAATGCACCATTCATTTCATTGGTTAATAAGGGTGCACTGATCATTTTGCTTCATATTCTGTTTAGTCTTGATCTGCTTTTCTGGTGGGAAAATCCACAATTTCAATTGAATTTTCTGTACAATGGGATGGGACCTTTTTCATTCTCCTGCATTAAATTAATGTTTTCTCCGAAAGACAATCTATCTAACTATTCAGCGCTCCTTTAGTACAGACCATGAAAATTCTGTGAGGAGTAGACTGTATGTATAGTCCTTGCACTGGAACATTTCTTTAATGTGAAAGCTTTTAATACGAGCAAAAGTATTACCACTGAGCCCTATTAACTCTTGGCAGTTCTGTTGTATGTTAAAATACAAGTCAGTATTGTTAGTGTTCTGCTTTGAATTTATTACCCGCTGGAGACTTGAATTCTCATCCACTCTTGCCCTGAAATGGAAGACTGGACTTGCTTTGCTGCTTTTATAACAGTGAGTGTCATAGGTATTCAGGGTGTTTTCACCAGATGGGTTTGAATAAAGACATCTGTTCATTCCATTTGATATAATCTCTCTACCATGTGAAGACTGCTATCTTCTCATTAAATTAGTTGTTAAATGACTCTAATGCTCAGATCTCAGCCTCACTTCTCAGTGATTCTTTCCAGCTATTTGTTCATCCATCGTGTCAGCAAGTATCATAAATTTGACCATTTGTAGCCTTGGTCTTCAAGGATATCTGGAATTAGTATTTGGGTTTTGTCTCCCTTATCATGGAAAGAAAAAGTTGTATCACTCTTCAGTGCAATAACTAATCAAGTTGTTTCCCATAGCTCATTCTTCAATAGGAAGCTAACAAATTACGACTCTGGAATCTATCCACCATACAGTGCAGTGGACCAGCCAAGCCTGCAGCACTACTATGCTTTTACTCACTCACTGAAACCTGTAATCCTTAAGGAATAGGAATTCTAAAACTACTTCCTGTTCGTTTTCAGAATGGAGCAGATGATGTTAAGCGTCACAGATGGTTCAAGTATGTAGACTGGGAAGCAGTGCCTCTAAGAAAACTAAAGGTGAGCTGTCATACAATATTCCTGAAGCAAATGAAGTTTTGTGTATTTTTGCATTTTGCGTAATAGCAGCAATTAAGCCAAATATTAAAATCGTCTAAGGGCTTTACCATATACGAATCATGGTTGACTATTGTTACGTACCAGCAACAATAGAAACACACCGAGTCATGTATAAGTGTTAGAAACTATTTTATTAATAACTACTTGTGATGATAAGAAAGTAAAAATGTTAGATATTAAACATTAACCCCAAAACTAAACTCAAAGTGTGTGTGGCAAATTCCCAAACTGCAAGTCCAGGAATAGTTCTTAAAGTTCAGTTCAGCAAGTCGTAAGGTGAAACGTGAGCAAAGGCTTTTGCAAAACCACCGTTGACTGAAGAGAAAATGTAGAGAGAATTTACAAAATCCAAATGTTCCACGACAGAACCCATACGACACCTCAATCACTGATGATCTCCATTTACTTTATTCTGAAGTATCTGCCACCCTGAAGGTATTCGATACGTGGCTGTCCACACAAATACCTGTTTCCCTCTACAGGCTAACGACAAAGTGGACTCCACTTGTTTGCTCCAAAAATCCATACGTGGATTGTGGTGACACACAGTTATTGTTCTTCATCCATTGTTATGGAGTCAGTCAGTCTCACTGAGCAAAAAAAACAGCCAGCACGTTGTTATCTTGCTGTCGTGATGACACCACACACACACTACTATACTGTACTGTAGCTTAAAGGGACATTCACCAAATAGCACCCTGATCTGTAACAGTATTTAAATTGCATGTCATGCTTGTTTATTTAGTTTTCTTAAAATTATTCTTTTATAGGTACTTAGATGTGATTAGTAAAACTGTTGTTAGAGGTGGGTAAAAGCCTTGAAAGTAATGCCCACGTCCTTGAAATGAATAACAAATTGTATCACTGACTTCTAAAGCAAAAGCCAATTCTCCATAATGAAATAACTAGATTTTGAGGTGATGAATAATCCCGAGGTTGCACCTGTCCTGATGCAGGGTCTCAACCCAAAACCCCGACAGTTCCCTTCCTCCCACAAACGTTGCTCAACCTGTCGAGTTCGTCTAGCAGATTGTTTGTTGCTCCAGATTCCACCATCTGCAGTCTCTTGTTATACCTGATGTTGGTTTGTTGCCTGAATTGAAATTTTTAGTTGATAAAAAATACAGATTAATTGAAATGAATTTCCTTAAGTCAGAACTTCTTAGAAATTTTAATTTATGCTGGCAATCATCCTGATGGACAGAACTCTTAATTATTTATCAAAGAACATGAAGATATACAAAGTACTGTGCAAAAGTTAATTTCCTGAAAAACTATTAATCATTGACTGTAGATTTTAAAAATGCAAATTAGACTGACCAGTTGATCTGGATATTCCACTCAACAGTGAAATAATCACACCAGCAGCTAGCCTCCAAAAGCTGCCCTCGATCCAGTTATCTCTGTAGTGCAGACTTGCCCATTTTAGACATTAGATGTGATCAGGCATCTTTTCAGGTGGGATGCTTGGCATCCAGCAACTGTGAGGTCATAAAGTTGTTGAGCAACCTTTAATATTGTCTTGTGGCAAAGCAGATTTTAATGTAATTATTTCCTCCCTTTTCCAGCATTCTCTTAAAACTTGCTTCCACTAAAACTTAGACCCTTTGAATTCTGAATCACTTGGGGCCATTTCATTTCATGAAAGTTGCTTTGTAAATTGTTTTTGAAATCCACCTCTATTTGGTCAGATTGTGATCCAAGCTGATTGGTAAATAGTGGTTTAATACTTCCTGGCAGAAAGTAAATCAATTATGGGGATAGGATTTGAGGAGGAAAGTCTGAATCACTTATGGCTAATCCTTTTCATGTCCGCTGTCTGTAATGGTATTGGCAAGGAATTGAAATCTGGTTGCAAAAGCAGTATTACAAGAACAAATATGATCAAATTTTCTGAAGGGGGGGGGTGGTTTCAAAACGTAGGCTAAGCTAAAAATGCACTTTCTTTCCCCAAGAGGTTTAAAGGGGAGCTGAGGGGCAAGTTTTGTTTTTGCACAGAAGGGTGGTGGGTGTATGGAACAAGCTGCCAGAGGAAGTGGCAGACGTGGTTACAATTCAGAATCCAGAATCAGATTTATTATCACTGACTTGTATGACGTGACATTTGTTGTTTTGCAGAAGTGCAGTGCAAAGGCAAGATTACTATAAATTACAAAAATTAATAGTGTTTTAGAAAAAATAGGAATGATGAGATAGTGTTTGTGGGTTCATGGACGGTTCAGAAATCTGATGGTGGAAGGGAAGAAGCAGTTTTTGAAACGTTGAGTGTGGGTCTTCAGGCTCCTGTATCTTCTTCCTGATGGTAGTAACGTGAAGAGGGCATGTCCTGGATGGTGAAGGTCGTTAGTGATGGATTCCTCCTTGAGGCACCACCGTTTGAAGATGTCCTCAATGGTGGGGAGGGTTGTGCCTGTGATGGAGCTGGCTGAGTCTACAACCCTCTGCAGACTCTTGCGATCCTGTGCATTGGAGCCTCCATAGCAGGCCATACCATAATTAAATTGCAACATTTAAAAAGGCATTTGGACAAGTTCATCTATAGGAAAGGTTTAGTGGGATATGGGTCAAATGCAACCAAAAGGGACTAGATCAGTTAGGCACATTGGTTGGCATGGATGAATTTTTGTGTTGTACAACTCTTTTGATTATCCCCTATTGGTTGTTAGTGAACCAGTTGCCACAGTCTGGAAATGGTTTCTCTTCAGTTGATCTCTTTTTTTTCAAGTTTATTGTCATGGGCAAACATACCTGGGGTATAAATGCCATGAAAATTAGATTTTTGCTGCAACAGCACAGAACATTACAAACATGACAAATGTAAATTACATAAACTTAAATTAACATAAATTATACATGCACAACAAAATAAACATAACCACATTGGTGCAATTTGAGGAAAATATAGCCTTGGGTAGAATTGAGGTTTTCCAGGTCGGTTCAAGAACCTGATGGCAGTGGAAAAGAAGCTGTTGTTGAATCTTGCGGTGTGGGTCTTCGGGCTCCTGTACCTCCTGCCTGATGGCAGCAACGAGAAGAGGGCATGACCCAAATGGCGGGGGTCCTTAATGATGGATGTGTCCTTCCTGAAACATTGCCTCTTGTGGATGTCCTCAATGGTGGGGAGAGCTGTACCCATGATGGAACTGGCTGAGTTCACCACTCTATGTAACTTCTTGCATTCCTGTAGATTGGAGTTCCCATACCAGGCCCTGATGCAACCAGTTAGAATGCTTTCCCCTGTACATCTGTTGAATTTGGTCAGTGTCTTTGACATGCCAAATCTCCTTCTACTTCTAAGAAAGTAGAGACACTGGTGTACCTCCTCATGGTTGCATCTTTGTGCTGGGTCCAGGATAGATCCTGCACGATCTTGAAACTGCTCACCCTTTGCACCGCAGACCTCTCAATGAGGACTGGTGCACATTTACCTGACTTCCCCTTCATAAAGTCCACAATTAGTTCCTTGGCTTTGCTGACATTGGGAACAAGGTTGTTGTAAAGACACCACTCAACCAACTGACCTACCTCATTCCAATACATCACCTCATCGCCATCCGTGATTCTGCCAACAACAGTGGTGTCATTAGCGAATTTGTAGATGGCGTCAGAGCTATGCCTAGCCACACAGTCGTAGGTAGAGAGAGAATAAAGCAGCGGGCTAAGCATGCAGCCCTGAGGTGCACCTGTGTTGATGGTCAGTAAGGAGGAGATCACAAATGCTGCCATGGCCGTATTGAATGGTGGAGTAGGCTTGAAAGACCTAGATGCCTACTCCTGATCCTATTTTCTTGTGTGCCTGACCTGCTGAGTATATCCAGCATTTTCTGTTTTTTATTTTGTGTATTTCCACAAGTTGGATAATCTAATTGTTTAATCAGATGAAAGGATTGGATAAGGTAGAAATAGTGAAACTGTTTCCTCTGGGATTTGAAACATCAGATCATAATTTCAAAATTAAAGGAGATCACTTTGGAGTGACATTTAAGAAACTGTAGTGGACAAGTGGAATTATCCTCTAGTTGTGGTAGCCAAATCCATTGTAATTTTCAATTTAAGATAAATAAGATCTGATGCTGCTGGATAGGGTGCAGAGAAGATTCACCAGGATGTTGCCTGGGATGGAACATGAGACAGGACAGGAGAGGTTGGGTCTGTTTTCCCTGGAGTGAAGGAGGTGAAGAGGGGAGTTGATTGAGATATGTAAAATTATGACGGCTATAGATAGGGTAGATGGAGGTGAATAAAACTAGAGGACATAGGGTAAGGGGGAAGAGATTTGGAGGGGATTTGAGGGGCACTTTTTCCACCCAGAGAGTGTACTTGGAATGCATCGCTGGAGAGAGCAGTAGAAGCAGAGTCACTAATTGCATTTAAGAGGTATCTGAATGAGCATTTGAATTGCCTAGGCATTATCAATTACGGGCCAAGTGCTGGAAGATGGGACCAGTACTGATGGGTGGCCTGGATGTGGTGAACTGAATGGCCTGTTTCCATGCTGTATGGTGCTTATAAGATGGACAGGTTTTTATTGTGTATATGTTCTTGGGAATGTGGATCAAAGGGATAAATGGATTTGAAGTGCAGATCACGTGAGATCTATTTGAAGTCTGGAATTGTTCAAGGGACTGAACCTTGCTTCCTTTCTCGTATCCCGATGTAAACCTATAAAGAATTTCTGAAAAGTCAGGACTTTTTGCACATTTTCTCCTTGAATCCTGAAAACCTTGCTGAGTGTTTTTAGCACTTTGCTTTGTTGGATTATTTATTCATGATCATCAAAACTGTTTTATCTCCCCAGGTTTCTTTTGGGTTTTACAGCTCTGCCTTGTTCTGTAGTAACAATTTGGTCTCGAGTTCCAGGATGAATTGCTATGAAGGCGGCTGAGCTAATAACATTGTACTGATCATAAATTTATAATGGTCTATTTTAATTTTAACCTGTAATTTATTTTAATCTGTAAATTTCAATGGGTGGCACAGTAGTGTAGTGGTTAGCGTAATGCTATTATAAGATGTCTTTATTAGTCACATGTATGTCGAAACACACAGTGAAATGCATCTTTTGCGTAGAGTGTTCTGGGGGCAGCCCACAAGTGTCGCCACACTTCCGGTGCCAACGTAGCATGAACATAACTTCATAACCTGTACGTCTTTGGAATGTGGGTAGAAACCGGAGCACCAGGGGGAAACCCACGCAGACATGGGGAAATTGTACAAACTCCTTACAGTCAGCGGCTGGAATTGAACCTGGGTTGCTGGTGCTGTAATAGCGTTACGCTAACTGCTATACTACTGTGCCTGCCATTGATCGGGGTTCAATTCGCGTTGCTGTCTGTAAGGAGTTTGTACGTTCTTCCCGTGTCTGCGTGGGTTTCCTCCGGGTGCTCCAGTTTCCTCCGACATTCCAAAGATGTACAGGTTAGTTCATTAACATGGGTCTAATTGGGTGACCTGGGCTAGTTGGGCCAGAAGGGCCTGTTACTGTGCTGTATAAATAAAGTTTAAAGGTTGTGGAGACAACATGCACAATTGAAGAGAAAAACCATTGTATGAATTAGCCTTCAGTTAGCAGCTTTCTACATTGTGCACTTGGGCTCCAGCAACTTGTCAAGATTAATCAAACAAAAGTTCTTCCAAATGTATTGGAACTCTTTAGCAGAAAGTGATTCTCTAAATACTCCAACTGGAGTCATTGCTTTTAATGAAGAGAGGGACATGGATTTATAACATACTTCCTTACAACAAAGTCTTTTTTCCGAGGGAAAGGGATTCAAAAACTAGAGGGCATGGGTATAAGGTGAGAGGGGAAAGATTGAAAAGGGGACCTGAGGGGCAACATCTTTGTGCGGAAGTTGATGTGTATATGGAACGAGCTGCCTGAGGCAGGTACAATAACATTTAAAATACATTTAGATATGTATATGGATAGGAAATGTTTACAGTTGGACAGATACATGGATAGGAAAGGTTTAGAGGGATATTAGCCAAATGTGGGCAAGTGGGACTAACTTAGATGGGCATCTTGGCTGGCATGGATGAGTTGGGTCAAAGGGCCTGTTTCCATGATGTATGACAGGAGACCATTCTGCCAAAAAAATGTCAATGTCGGCTCTCGCAACCAACAGCCCCTTGAAGCCTATTTTACTCAGTATGCCCAACCTGCCCCCTTATTCTCCTACAGACCACCTACATTAAGATCAGTTTACATATCCAGTTAAGCTGTCAGCACAACTGTGGGATGTAGGAGGAAACTAGAGGGCCTTGGTGAAATCCACACAGTTACAGGGAGAATGTGCAAACTCCTCACGGAGCACCGGAGGTCATAATAGAACTTGTTCACAGGAGCTGTGCATCAGTGGACTCTGCCACCTGTCACAATTTCAGTACATCTGAAAGCACGTGTGGCAAATGTACAGCAAAATTCTGATAATCTGGCATCCAGTTGTTTGGGAATTCTGATGGTTCAGCATCTCATTCACTCATTGATAATTGGTTTATTGTTGGTAAATGGTCCAGAGTGTAAGTGGGGTGAATGGTCAAAGTTGAGGGTCTAGAGTGGGCCGGAGCTGGGGTCCAGACTGTCGGCTAGATGTGTGACTTGAGCCATATTCCGAAGTGTTCATATTATTTCCCTCTCCCTTTAAACTCACTGGGTTTACTAAAAATAAATGATTACACTACTATCCAACATGTGAAAAAGTGAAACACAAGGGTTTTGGTATTAACAAACAATCTGCTGGAAGAACTCTGGGTTAAGCAGCATCTGTGTGGAGTGGGAGGAATTGCCGACACTACGGGTCATGACCCTGCATCAGGACTGAGAGTGGAGACAGTCTTAATAAAGAGATGAAGGGATGTGGTGAGATGGGGGCCAGAGGTGATTGGTGGGTTTTGGTATTAATATGAGTAAAACCCAATGCATCTGACATGCAGACTTGGTATTAATAGGAATAACATCCAATAATTAGAAAGTCTGATGGTCTAGCACTACCAAAGAATGCTGGATTATCAGACTTATTTTACTGTAACTGTTTATAAGCAGGAAACGTATCAACTAGTTTGTGCACACTGTGCTCTCATAAACAGCAGAATAATAATTAGAGAATCTATTTGTAATGTTTATGATGTACAAGTAATGGCCCAGAAAGGAAGTCTTAAAAAACAGAGCTGTGCTGGAATTGTCTACAACGACCCACAAGGGTATAAAATCTAGATCGATCCAACATTATATTTCTAAAAGGGTCAATTTTCTATTTCAGCCACCAATAGTACCGAAGCTGTCTCATGATGGGGATACATCAAATTTCGAAACCTACCCAGAAAATGAGTGGAAAAAAATTTCTCCTGTGCCTCCCAAGGATCTGGAAATTTTCAAAACCTTTTGATTATGCCACCATACACGCTAAAGTGAGTTTCTGTTATATAAGTTGTGACAACCTGCAATAATGTTTCTGTAAAGTGGTTACTTAGAACACCGAAATGGACGGTGTAACATTTTGTGATTTTTCTGTTTAAGGCCAATGTTTTTCCGTTTGAATTTTGTTATGTATTCATCATTTAACTGCAGTTTCCTGCCTTAAGTTCTAATGACAAATAGTTGCCCCATCTTAAAAACCACCAGGTGTTCTAGATAAGATTGAGTGTTAGCTACCTAGAAAAAGCACAATTGTTCTGATGCCATCAGGGGGAAATAATTTATGTGGAGAGACTGGAAAAGCAGGATTTGTTTTCTTTGGGACAAAAGTTGCAAAGGCATCTGATTAAAGGTATTTAAAATCGTGAACTGTCTAGACAGTGTGGATAGAAAGAAACCAGTGTGGAGCAAGAAGCCGGGAACATGGATTGAAGGTAATTACCAGAAGAAATGAAAACGAGGTGAGGAAAAACCTTTTTATGCAACAAGTGGTTAGGGTCTGAAATCTTGGTTTACTGAATCTTGGTGGCCAGTGATGATGGTCGCTTGTCTAATACTTTACTGGCAGCCCCAGTGATTTTTGCAGCAAGTTCTTAGTAACTCAAGGTGCTGGAGGAACTCAACAGGTCAGGCAGCATCTATGGAGGGAAATGGGCAGTCAACATTTTGGGTCCAGATGAAGAGTCTCGACCCGAAACTTCGACTATCTATTTCTCTCCATAGATGCTGCCCAACCCGCTGAGTTTCTGCAGCACCTTGTGTTGCTCCAGATCCCAGCATCTGCAGTCTCTTGTGTCTCCTTTCTTCATAACTACCTTGATCACACCAACAGCCACTGTCAGTCTTGAGTCACAGACAGCAAAGTGACCAAGAGGTGGCTATTCAGAAAAGCTCTCCATGCACATGGAGGCGATTTCAGTTGTAATGCTTAGAAGAACATGACAAGAAAGAAATTGCAGGTCTATGGGGAAAAAGCAGGGAAGTGGGAGCTAGTTGGATAGCTTATAGGTGCAATGCAGACTTGATAGGTGGAATGCTCTCCTTCTGTACAATAGCCATTCTGAATGATGTTTAATCAGAAATGGCAGTCTGTCAGAAAACCTTAACTATAACGTGCAGCAGAATAACATTGGTCATTTCAGAAAGCTCATGGTAAGCATGTGTAAATTAGTTTCTGCATTTCCTTCATTACAGATGATTTCTTCTTCCCCACAGAGGACTGAGTAGAGGTGTGACCAAGGTGAATGTGCTTAGAAGAAGAATCAGGCATCAAACTGCACATTTGTTCCTCCACTTTGATTTTTCAACGCGGCTGCCTGTGCCTGGTGTTCCCGTGCAAGTCAGCACGTTGAAAGGTTCCAGACATAAATGTGGTTTGACTTTGATATCAATCAATGTGATACAATTGAAAGATGCATTCTGAAGTCTGGAAGTCTAAACTGGATTTTTTAAACATAGAATATAATATAGATTATGTAAAAATAAATCTGAATTTTTATGGTCATTATTTTATTGCATGTCCAATATGACACCTGTTTTTAATTGAATTCTTTGATTGTCTTTTAGAAAATCTATTATTAAAAAAACAGATCCGGATTCTTTATTATTGTAAAATTGCCTTGATTAAAAAAGCACAATTACTTCCTTACAATGATGTATTTTTTTAAAAAAAACTGTTTATATAGGTGTAAAATTAGGGTCATATCATTTTGTAAATACGGATATCCAAAATGGATGCACTATGCAAATATAATTGTTTTTAAGTTTTAAAATCAGGATATGGTTTATAAGAATATGTATATAGATTTTGTTTAAAGGGATCATTCTGAATACCAGTATCTTGCCATTTTCTCTGTTTGCTGTCATACAGCAAAGTGTTCTGGAGTTATCATTGGCTCCCATCAGTTAATGAATTGTAAATTCTATTCTAGTTCTAAAACAGGTGTGCAAAGTAAATATTGCACTGTGTGTGTGTGTATGTGTGTATATATATATATGTGTATATATATATATATATATATATATATATATATAGTTGCAATGGCAAAGAAGCTTATGGCTGCTGCTTGTTTCCATCAGCATTAAATGGAAGGTTGGGGTCGTGAAGGGTTTAATTCTAAAACTTCCGATTCATTATTGTATCAGATTTTTTTTCTTAAGTGTATGTGAGTTCAGGATTTAAGCACAGAATAAATAATGAGGTTGAGGTGAGCATCAGAGCTTTCAGACTTGAGTAAATTTTGGAGAGCATGGTTCACTAAGCCTCTGTAACAAGCACATTATTCATGCTGCATCAGTATGAGTTTTTTTTTAAATTGAATAGCAGCAACACTTTAAAAAAAAAATTAGACATTACATTTGTTTTGACAATGTTTGCATGTATTCAACAGCTGGTTTAATTGATTGAAAGAAACTCAGTACGGCACTAAATTGAGGACACGTATGATCTTCCTTGTTTGTTATATCTTAATTTTTTCTGACCTCTAGTCCCTGACTATTCCTTTTATCATCTCAAACAATGAACAAACTGATACTGCTTCTCCACCAGTGCCAGTCCTCTTTAAACATGCTGACCTAATAAATGTATTTGCCTAGCAGATTAACGTGTTCCCTTTAATGCCCTTCTGATGGCCCAACTCAGCAAAAACACTTGTATGTGGACAATATCATTCTATGGCCAGCCCAGTCAGTGCACATAACACTTGTTGCCTTATTCACTGCACAGTTGACTCCCTCAGGATCAATGGCCATAAATCCCTCTCCTTTGAAAAGTGGCTCATTAGCTGAATTTTATTTATATTGCTAAATGCGCTTTATCCAACTGTTGTTTGTCATTTGATGAAGTTGATTAACTGTATGCCAGACAGATGAGAGATGCTGACTGAACACTTATAGAACTTCAAGCTGAAATTGTTATTTTTCAAAGGCATTTTATTAAATATTGTGTACTGCAAATCAATCTTATTTTTGTTGTGTACTTTACAGTATTAGGGTTTACAGCTAGCCTGCATTTTTGTTTGAACTGCTTTATTCATTGACTACTATTTAGTTGGTATTCTCTTAATATTGCTTTATAGACAATGCCTAACTTCTGTTGTTTGACAAAATAATGTAGATTAGCTACTTGATAATGTGTAAAATTTGTAAAGGAATAATTTTACTTTTAACAAGAATATACTGTACAATAGGTTTACAGATTTCCACATTTGCTATGATGATCATGACATTTAATTGTCACTTGCACAGCCTGATTACCTACAATCCACATCCTGCAAAGAAAAGCAAAAAATTGAAACCCAAATTGGAAATGGAGAGGGCCTGTTGGCAAAAGACTCGTGGTTGCCTTTTCTGAATACACTGATCTTTCGAGTTTATAAGTTGCAAAATAGATTACCACTCAGTACAGCTTAGTTTATGCAATATTTGTTATTTAAAATGTACAAATGTTTATTGTCATTAGAAACCACTTTTCACTTGTATTTGTACCAAATTACAGAAGCAAATGGGAATCTAATGATGAATTGTAATTGTATCAGAGTATTAATAATACTTCACTATATTTTGAGTTTCTTTTGCTTAGTTACAGGCTCTCCATTAATTCAGACACTTAAAACCTAATGGTGAAGTAAAAATGAGTTCTTTCAGAAGCTTGGCCTGTGTATTTACAGTTGAGAAAATAGGTAAGAACCTGCTGATGTGTGTTTTTGATCTTGGAGGTGCTAGGTGCAACCAGTTAATGACTGTTTCAATCCTGATAGAGGACCTGATAGAGGTGTATAAGATGATGAGAGGTATTGATAGGGTAGATAGTCAGATGCTTTTCCCCAGGGCTGAAATGGTGGCCACAAGAGGACACAGGTTTAAGGTGCTGGGGAGTAGATGTAGAGGAGATGTCAGGGGTAAGTTTTTTTTACTCAGAGTGGTGAGTACATGGAATGGGTTGCTGGAAATGGTGGTGGAGGCGGATACGGTAGGGTCTTTCAAGAGACTGTTAAATAGGTATATGGAGCTGAGTAAAATAGAGGGCTCTGGGTCAGCCTAGTAATTTCTAGGGTAGGGACATATTCGGCACAGCTTTGTGGGCCAAAGGGCCTGAATTGTGCTGTAGGGTTTTCTATGTTCTATTTGAGGAGGATCAAAGATGGAGCTTTTTGTACAAAGGACTTCTCTTTCTCTCCCATTCATGTAAATGTGACCAACCTACAGAATTTTCTTAACCTTTTAATTTCTGTTTTCAAAAAACTGGCATTGCATGTTGCAGTGTACACTTTTGTGCAATCATTTATGGGCCATTTTGATCATAAGGTCTGTTTAGGGGCCTATTCCAGTATCTGCAACCTTGTGTACCAAAGTCTGGTGGTGTGGCAACACTGCCCATGGTTTGTAATGTTAAAACTCCTTGTGTGTACTGGATATTACTGTTTTGTCATGTGGTTCTTTCTGGAAGATAGACTGATAAAGTACAAGAGCACGAGAAAATAAGAGCAGGTCATTCAGGCCCTCTGCCCTGCAATTCAATATGATCATGGCTGATCTATGTTGGCCTCAACTCTCTTGTGCCAGTTCCCCACAGCCCTCAATTCCTCCATCTTACAAATATTTATCTCTCTCCACCTTCAATATATCTGATGATCTGGCCCCCCACCACCCCTTGGGGCAGAGAATTCCAGGGATTTGCCACCCTCTGAGAGAAGAGATTTCTATGCACCTCAGCTTTAAATGATCAGCCCCTTAATTTGTAACCATATCCCCTTGTTCACTACTCTCCCACTAGTGGAAATGTCAATGTCCACCCTGTCATTGCCCCCTTTTGAATCATGTATTTTTGAATATAGTTATCCCTCATTCTTCTGAACTTCAAGGAATAAAGACCCAAACGGTCTGATCTCCATCCTAGAACAACCCCCTCACCCAGGAATGAGCCTGGTGAATCTTCTCCAATACCACTATATCTTCTTCTGGATAGTGAGGCCAAAACTAGTGAGAGAATTGTTCTATAATTCAAAGAAGCTTCCAGTTAAGAAAGCACACCATTCTCAACTATTTAAGCAGGCTGACTTCAGTTGTTGGACTTGTAAAGTTTCCAAAATCTAGTCCTACCTCTGTGATTGTTGTCATTTATGGGCCATGTGATTGTTACTACGAAAACTCTGCAGACTGGCTTGGGTTCCATCTGGGCAGAAATCCAAACATCAGAGTCCTTTTGGGTTTGGCCATTGGAGCTGCCAATTCAAACCTGCTGTCATCAGTCTATCTATAAGAACTTTTGGAAGCTGTTATCCTCCTGGGGTTAAGTGACTGGACCATTCCAGCACATTGTGTGAATGTTTCAGGAATTTATTAACAAACTGGATTGTCTTAAACCTCCATTCTGACAGATGGTTCATCTGGACCCAATCCACATTCTAGAAACTGGATTTAGTCCCTTGTGATCGGAATTTAATTTAAGAGTATAATTTCAATTTGCTAATTTATCCTAGTCTTAGTTGTCAGATATTTGAAGTGTAGCTGTTGACATCAAAAGCTTGAAGCAGCGTGTGATAAATCAATGTTTTTCTCCTGGATTATCACTTTCAGCACAATCTGTAAATCAAATGTACAGAGAAACAAAACGAAACGAAAGCAACAAACAAACTGCTGGAAGAACTCAGCGGCTCGAGCAGCATCTGTAGGAGGAAAGGAATTGTCAATGTTTCAGGTTGAAACTCTGCATCAGCACAGATGCTGCTCGACCCAGAGTTGTTCCAGCAGATTGTCTGTTGCCCTAGATTCCAGCATCTGCAGTCTCCTGTGTCTCCAATGCAGAAACTTAGTCGGAGCATTCTTCGGTATGAACTGATCACAATTATTGTCTCCTTGATCAGGTTTATTTTTAACCATTCTAATTATGCGAACATTTGTTTTGTAAGTCAGTTATTCAGCGTTGTACAGTCATTGATTTATTCTTTCAGTTGCTGAAGTGCAGCCAAAAAGCTAGGTTTGCCTTTCTGGACTGTTTTTCTTTGCAGCATTTAATAAACCACCATTCTTTTATTTTATTGTGTCTTTATTTTAAAGTTACTTGGAATTGTTATTTTGAAGTAGGGTTGTAATGCTACTTTCACACACATTTTGATTCAAACTACCAATTGATAGTGGATTTCTACAGTGTAATCTATTCATCTACCATGATATAAAATCAACCACTAGTGGCATTGTAAACTATTATCTGCTGTGAAGTATGTTGGTATTAGGGACTTTATGGTGAAGCTCTGTCATAGTGCAGAAACGGGCCCTTCTATACCAAGCATAGTGTACCCATCTATGCTGATCACAGTTTACAGACTTGGTTTGGAGATGGCATGGAGATTCAAGTGCTTGTCTAGATGATGTTTGAGAGTCTCTGCCTCCACTATCCACTCAATTGTTCCAATTTTCAACCTCCATCCAGGTGAATAAAATCTTGGGTTCCCTCTAAACCCCACCTGGGCCTTACCTTAAATTTTGTCCTCTGGTTTTATACACCTCTGCTATGATGAAAATCTTTCTTATTATTCACCCTATCAATGCCCTTTTTTAAAAAATTTGAATGCTTCAGTCCATTCCCCTTGAGCCTCTTCCACTGTAAGGAAAGTAAACCCAACCTGTTGTATAGCCCAGGCACCATCCTGATGATTCTCCTCAGCATAGTCTCTGCTGCCCATCAAGAGGAGAAGGTCAGTACTCATCTCTTAAATATTAATGCATATCTAATCAGTGAACAAAGAGGTGACAGCAGGTAGCTTGATAGAGCTGGTATCAACATCCTTGCAGATAGGAGTAACTTGAGTTTGGACAATACGAAGTAATATCTAATAAAAACCATAGTGCATTGGGAAATGGAACAGAATTACATAGGCCTCAGCAGTTTCTACGTTCCTAAATTAAGCAGGAATATAAATGTGGTTAACAGCAGGATAGTACCACTGGCCTAGTTTCCATAGGCCTGGATTGTTCATCTGATGCGTTCAAGTCCAACTGTGCAAGCTGAGGAGTTTACTCAAATAACTTGAAATAAATATGTCCTATGAGCAATGATGTTCATAAAATTATGAGAAAGAAAAATTCCTTTATTAATCTGACCCGTATTTGATCCATTCCATAAAATCTGTAGATCGGTGATAAAGAGGGCTTTTAAATAATAGAATCGCTACCTCATACAATGTTGGCTAGGAGCAGTCAAGTGGAGAGATAAGAAATGTTCAAGTGGATTTTCTTGTTACGTACCAGCAACAATAGAAACACAATGAGTCATGTTTAAATGTTAGAATCTATTTATTAACAGCTACTTGTAATAAGAGAAATAAAAACATTAGATATCAGATATTAACCCCAAAATAAACCTGAAGAGTGTGTGTGTGTGTGTGTGTGTGTGTGTGTGGTAAGTTCCCAAACCCCAAGTCTAGGAACAGTTCTCAAAGTTCAGTTCAGCAAGTCACGGAGTAGAACGATGAGCAAAAGCTTTTGAAAACCACATTAGAATGTAGAGAGAATATATAGAGCAGTTTACGAATTCCACAAGTTCCACGATGGAACCCATATGACATCTCAATCGCTGAAGAACTCTGTTGCTTTTAGTCAGAGATATCTGCTACTTCGAGGGCACTCGAGACGTGGCCGCCCACAGATATACCTGCTTTCCAGTACAGGTTAACAACAAAGTGAGCTCCAGAGGTTGCTCCACAAATATCCATATGTGGATTTGTATAGTAACAGTCAGAATGATTGTCCTTCACTCGTAGATACAGAGACTGGCAGTCAGTGCTACCAACTTTTACCCCTCTCTCAATCTCTCTGTGCAACTGCCAGAATATTCCAGTTATAGTTTTTTTTCATTCGCAGTAGTCGGATAAAGCCACACACACTACCATTCAGGAGTCTTAAAGAGATACTCAAGTAGCAACCTGGACTCATAACATTCATAATCAAATTTGCCCGCCCTGTATGTGTGATTTGCTGCATTGAGTGGGTAACAAATGTTGGGCATCTTGGGAATAGCGATCATTGTATTGTCTGGTTTAGATTAGTTATGAGTAAAGACAGAGCAATATAGGAAAAGAATATTTAAATAGAAAAGGTCTTAGTTTTGCAAACAGATAAGCTCCAACCCCAGATAAATTTTAGTCAAAAAGACTGGCAATATAATGGGACAAAGGGTGGTTTCTGAAGAGTTAGTTTGAGCACAGTCTGTATCTATTACCACAAGGGGGAAATGGAGGGCCACCAAAGCCAGTGCTAATGAGGTAGATTCCAGATCTGTTCTTAACTCAAAACTGGCGCCCAAAAGGTACTCTGGGAGCAACAGAATTGCATTCCATTGCAACCTTCCATCGTGTGTCAACAGATCTATTGCCCAACCAATGTAATCAAGCCAGGTGAATGTAGAAAGGCTTGTAGGGATAGTGCTTGGATTAGCTAAACGTAAAGTTTGGAACTGAAATTGCAGTACAGGTGTGCCTGTGTACTAAAGAGCAAAAGCAGCTTGCAATTCATCCTACAAACTATGGATTGGAACAAAGCTCTGCAGTTCCATTGCATCTAGTCATAAATTATGGGCAATGAGGAGGCTCCAGGGACATCTCCATTTTCATTGAAGGAGCCCCAATATGTGAGTATCAAAGAAGAGGCTGAAGTGTTTGCAATCATCCTCAATCAGAAGTGCCAAGTGGCGAATGTATCTTGGCTTCCTCCCAAATTACAAATTCAATTAATCGCACATGATTCCAAGAAATAGCTGAGTGCATTGGAGAGTGCAAAATTATGGAATCGGATAACATCCTGGCTGCAAGCACTGAAGCCTTGCACTCCTGAAATAGCATTGCCTCCAGCCAAGCTGTTACAACACTGGTCACTTCCCAACAATGTGGAAAATTGCCCAAGTATGTCCATCCAACAAATCCACTCTGGCTAATTGTTGCCCCATCTGTCTACTGGGATGGAAGGTGCCCTCAGTCATTCATTCTATCAACCAACACTAACCAACAATCTTAACACCTCTCAATCTGGATTTTTCCAGAACCACCTGGCTCCAAATTTCCCTGCAAAAAGACCAAAATGCACAAATGAGCTGAATTTCAAAAGTGACATAAAAGTGAAGGAAAAAATAAACTTCTGGAAGAAAGTGGGTTGAGCAGCATCTGTGGAAGCAAAGGGATGCTCAACTTTTCAGGTCAAGACCCTGCATCATTGCACTCTCAGTCCTCAGTCCTGAAATGTCCACCATCCCTTTGCCTCCACAGATGCTGCTTCACCAGCTGAGTTCTACCAGCTGTTTTATTTTTGCCCCTACCTTCTCTTGATATTCAATGACATTATCATTGTCAAGTCCGCCACTGGGGGTTTCTTGACCAGTGCCTTAATTGAACCAAAGAGATAGATACCAGGTGCAAAGTAGGTATCCTGCAGTGAGCAACTTACCCCTGACTCCCCAAACCCTTTCCATCATCTACAAGGCGCAAGCCAGAAGTGGGATAGAATACTTCCCTCTTGACCACAGGAGTTGCAGCCCTACAATGCTGGAGAAGCTTGACATCATCTAGGACAAATTAGCCCCTTGACTGATAATCTCATCCACCATCCTAAACATTAAGCTCACTCCACCACTAGCGTATAGAAAGAACTTCAAGATGAAATTGTTATTTTTCAAGGGCATTTTATTAAATATGTACTGAAAATCACCAATCTTATTTTTATTGTGTACAGCTAGCCTGCATTTTTGTTTGAACTGCTTTATTCATTGACTACTATTTAGCTGGTATTCTCTTAATGTTGCTGTATAGACAATGTCTAACTTCTGTTGTATGACAAAATAATGTAGATTACCTCTAAACTTTAGCTACTCGATAATGTGTAAAATTTGTAAAGGAATGATTTCCTACGCCTGTGTGTGTACAATATACAAGAGCTCTGTATTACTCACCTGGACAATATCAACAACATCTCCCAATTTCATAACCACTACACCAAGGACAAAGGCAGTAAGTGCGCGGGAGAACCACTACGTGCAGTTTCCCCTACAGGTCACACACCATCCTGATTTGGAAACATATCACTGGTTCTTTATTGTTGCTGGGTCTAACTCCTGGAGCTCCCTCGCCAAAGGCACAGCAGGAGCACCTTCACCAGTATGAATACAGTGACTGTACGCTGCAGCTCAGCACCATGTTGACAAAAACAATGAGTCTTGGGTAATAGATGCTGGTCTTGCCAGTAATGTCCACATTCCTGCACATGTGTTTATATATAAAAAAATCATTGGTATTGTTATGGGTATTGGTTTATTATTGTCACTTGTACCGAGGTACAGTGAAAAACTTGTCTTGCATGCTGATCGTACAGATCAATTTATTACACAGTGCAGTTACATTGGGTTAGTACAGAGTGCATTGATGTAGTACAGGTAAAAACAATAACAGTACAGAGTAAAGTGTCACAGCTACAGAGAAAGTGCAGTGCGATAAGGTGCAAGGTCACATCAAGATAGATCGTGAGGTCATAGTCCATCTCATCGTATAAGGAAACCGTTTGATAGTGTTATCACAGTGGGATATGTTACGGACTCAGTGAAAGTCCCTTTAAGATAGAGAGTGTGTGTGTATGTGTGTGTGGGGCGTGCTTACGTCAATAGAAGATAAAGGACGTAATGACGTTGTTGAAGAGGTCAGAAGAAGAAGAAGAAGAGAGAGAGAGAAGGGAGAGAGACACCAGCCTGATTGTTTTCTCTATCGATGGATGAGAAACAATAACTGTGTTTGCCACTGAAATCCATGTATGGAAGTTGGAAGTAATCCGGTGGAGTTCACTTTGTTGCTGACCTGTAGAAGGAAACAGGTATTTGTGTGTGGACAACCACGGTTCGGATGCTTTTCGGGGTGAGGAAGTCACTACCGAGTAAACACTGAAGTGTCGTTTGGGTTCCATCGTGGAACATTTGGATTTCGTATGTACTCTCTCTATGTTTTTCTACATCTACATCTTATCTTCAGACAACGGTGGTTGTTGAAGAAGCCCTTGCTCATGTTTCACCTTATGGCTTGCGGAACTGAACTTTAAGAACCATTCAGGAACTGGGAGTTTTGGACTTTGGTAAGGGGCCAACACAGTCCACAATCACCTTCGAAAAGGGCTCATCAAAAGCAGGAATTGGTTTCAAAGGAGCCTTTTCATTTAAATATGTTGTTAATTCAGCTGGAACACATCTTTTAAAGTCTTCCACCAGTATCAATTCTGTCAATTTATCATAATCCCCATCTACATTTTTAGCCAGGCACCATCGTTCAAAACATATTCTCTTTCCATTGGCAAATTCCATATAAGTCTGATCTGCAGATTTCCTCAAGTCTCTGAATTTTTGTCTATAAGCCTCAGGGACCAATTCATAGGCCTTCAATATAGCTTGTTTTACCTTGGTATAATCAGCTGCATCCTCAACAGACAAAGCAGAATAAGCTTTTTGAGCTTTACCTTTAATCACACTCTGTACCATAAGAGCCCATCCTTTCCTTGGCCAGTTTGAACTCACAGCAACCTTTTCAAAATGTTGGAAATACTGATCAACCTGATCTTCTTCAAACGGAGGGACTAATTGAACCTCCCTGCTGGCTGAAAAACCATCATCAGAATCAGATTCCGAACTCCTACGCTTCATTTGTAACTCATGCTGCCTCTTTTTCTCCTCGTTATCCAGCTCCATCTGCTTCATTGCTAGATCAGCTTCTATCTTCATCTGAGTTATCTTTTGTTCAGTCTCTAATTTCTTTTGTTCGGCCTCTAATTTCTTTTGTTCTCGTTCAGCTTCTATCTTTAACTGGGTTTGTTCTCGTTCAGCTTCTATCTTTAACTGGGTTTGCTCTCGTTCAGCCTCTATCTTTGCCAGCTGCACCTGTGCCTCAGAAATTGCTATTTCACTGCCAGGAAACTGTTTTAACACTTCCTTCTCAAACACCTTCTTTTCCACATAATGGCCAGCTATCAGTCTCTGAATATCTGCCTTTCTCATAGACTGCTTTACTTCTGTAAGGTTTAGCCTTGTAGCAATCTTTATCAAATCATCCTTTTTCGCCACCTCCAATCCCTTTTGGGTTGGTGACTCCAAAAATGCCTTAATATCCATTGCTGCTGGTTTCCACACACACAAGCCAATTAAAAAAGAATTTATCAGACCTCCCTCAAAAATCTTTAGATTGAATCTCGAACAAATCTCGTCAATCTGGGGAACGATCCCAGATGACACTCGTTAACCTTGGGAACTATCCCGGACGAGCCCCCAATTTTGTCACGAACCAGCAACAAAAGAAACACACTGAGCATGATTCAGTGTTAAAAACTATTTTATTAATCACTACTTATGATAATACGTAAAATAAAAGTAAAAAAAAATGTTAGTATGTTAGAATTCAAGAATGTTAAACCTCGAACGTTAACCCCAAAACTAAACTCTTCGTGTGTGTGTGTGACAAAGTCCAAAACTCCCAGTTCCTGAATGGTTCTTAAAGTTCAGTTCCGCAAGCCATAAGGTGAAACATGAGCAAGGGCTTCTTCAACAACCACCGTTGTCTGAAGATAAGATGTAGATGTAGAAAAACATAGAGAGAGTACATACGAAATCCAAATGTTCCACGATGGAACCCAAACGACACTTCAGTGTTTACTCGGTAGTGACTTCCTCACCCCGAAAAGCATCCGAACCGTGGTCGTCCACACACAAATACCTGTTTCCTTCTACAGGTCAGCAACAAAGTGAACTCCACCGGATTACTTCCAACTTCCATACATGGATTTCAGTGGCAAACACAGTTATTGTTTCTCATCCATCGATAGAGAAAACAAGCAGGCTGGTGTCTCTCTCCCTTCTCTCTCTCTCTTCTTCTTCTTCTTCTGACCTCTTCAACAACGTCATTACGTCCTTTATCTTCTATTGACGTAAGCACGCCCCACACACACATACACACACACTCTCTATCTTAAAGGGACTTTCACTGAGTCCGTAACAGATAGAAGCTGTCCTTGACCCTGGTGGTACGTGCCCTCAGGCTTCTGTACCTTCTACCTGATGGAAGAGGAGAGAAGAGAGAATGACCCGGGTGGGTGGGGTCTTTGATTATGCTGGCTGCTACACCAAGGCAGCGAGAGGTAAAGACAGAGTCCAAGGAGGTTTGGTACATTGTTACATGATTTGGTACATTGGAATTGGAATTGGTTTACTATTATTATCACTTTTACCGAGGTAAAGTGAAAAACTTGTCTTGCATTACATTCATACAGATCAATTCATTACACAGTGCATTGAGGCAGTACAAGGTAAAACAATACAGAATGCAGAGTAAAGTGTCACAGCTACAGAGGAAGTGCAGGTAGACAATAAAGTGCAAGGTCATAACAGGGTAGATTATGAGGTCAAGAGTCCATCTTGTCATACTAGGGAACTGTTCAATAGTTTTATAACAGCAGGATAGAAGCTGTCCTTGAGCCTGGTGGTACATGCTTTCAGGTTCTCTCCTGTTTTTGTCCTTCACTCAAACTAACTTATGAAACGTGATTTTGGTGGGGCAATTCTGTAAAGCAATGATCAAAGCAACTAAATCCATCCAGGAAACCTTTTGATCTATATGCAGTTATCATCTGTTTGTTTATGGTATTTACTTATTGAAATAGTGTATTAGAAAATTAGAAATTATTTATTTATTCATGCCTAATTTAAGAAAGTCTTGCATTTATATAATGCTTTTCACATCCTTTCAAGATGTCTCAAAATGTCTTACAGCCGATTATATATTGTTTGAAGTGTAGCCAGTGTTGTAGTGTAAGCAATGTTGTAGCCAATTAACACACAGTAGGCTCCCAGAAATAGTGAATGGATAATGTCCAGATAACCTGTTTTAGTGATGCTGGTTGAAGATTCTGTATTGGAATGTACCCTGCTCTTCTCTGGAGTAAACCCCATGGGACCTTCTACACCCTCCTGAGAGAGTGTGTGGAGTCTCAGATTAACCCCACATTTGAAAGTTGGCTCTTCTGGCACTGCAGCATTCCCTCTGCACTGCTCTGATGTGTCAGCTAGAGCTTTGTGCTCAAGCCTCTGATTGGAACTTAAATCCACAACTTTTGGCAGTAAGTTTCTAGAAATTTTACCAATTGTCAGTTAAAGTCATGCTCCTAGGTTTGTAGTAAGAAAAAATAATTATTTCACTTTTGGATACTTTGGATTATAGTCCATCATAATGAGAGCAAAAGAAGAACTTATTTTAAAATGCGCACCGTCAGGAGTATACAGAGGCACCATATCATCTTATCCACCTGCATCACACCCTTCTACTTATAATGCACAGTAGTGCATCTAGTAGAGCTGCTACCTCACAGCCGCCAGAGACCTGGGTTCAATCCTGACCTTGGCTGCTGTCTGCGTGGAGTTTACATGTTTTCCCTGTGACTGCGTGGGTTTCCTCTGAGTGCTCCGGTTTCCTCCCACATCCCAATGACATGCAGGCTGGGAGGTGAATTGGCCACAGTAAGTTTCCCCTTATGTGTAGGTGAGTGGTATGAGTGGTAAAATCTGGGGGGGGGGGGGGGGGGGGGGGAATGTGGGAAGAATAAAATGGATTAAGGTAAGATTGATGTAGGTGGGTTGTTGATGGTTGGCACAGACTCAGAGGGCCAAAGGGCTTTGTTTCATTTTCTATTATCTATGACTCTGTCAGTTTGACTCCAGTGTCACTGTTGGAAAGATAGAAATAATAAAGCAGAGCTGCATTAATTGTCTCTGGATTTTGTCATCAGGCCAAGACAATGCTTTGAATTCTTAAAGCACTTGTAGAGCTATTGTCAATAGTTTCCATTTTGCATTTATATACTGCCTTTTGCATCCCTTTCAGAACTTCTCAAAATGCACTAGAAACAATTAAGTACCCTTTGAAGTGCAGCCGTTGATGTAATACAAGAAATTTTGCAGCCAATTCATATGGACCATGCTCCCAAAAACAATGATATGATAATGTCCAGATAATCTGTGGCGGTGAAGTTTCCGAATTGTAGCTAGATATTGCGTGAGCTGTGACGTAAGTTTAGGTTGGTGCTAAAGACCTTGCACCAGTGGTCAACCTAGAGTTTCAGCTCAGTGCTGGAATACGTAGGCTCACTACCCACGACCAGAAGCCACATCAATCCATTCATCTCATTGAGCAATGTTGAAGCCATTTCATTCTACTCCTTTTGTACCATGTAACTAACCACTAACTGCATTATTGGTATCTTTTTAAAGCTGTTCCTTAGAGTAAGGGAAAAAAAATCTTAGTTCTATCATTCAGGAGGTATGTAGTCATAAACTCAACACTTCTGTGGCATCTCCTCTTAATTAATTCTGCATCACTGTCTCTGAGCAGTGTAAGACTAATATGTAACATAAGTAGGTGTGTTTCAAATTAAAACCTATCCTGGCTCATTTTTCTGACAGGGCATTTTCCTCAATTGCCTTCAGGACAGGATTTTGATTGTTTGGAATAGATTAGATTGATTACCATGATTAACAGGGGAACCTCTGCTGTTTATTGTATTTAGTTTCTACAATTAGTGAAGATTAGCTCTGCCTATTAAGAACAGCTTTATGAGAAACTTCTTTCGAACTTTCGCCTTGCACTAAACTACAGTAATTTAACAAAAAAAAAGATATTAGTATGCTACTAATTTTAAAGAAATTATATCCTCATAAACACGCTGCTTCATTTTAATTTTATTATTTAACTTGTCTTCTGGTATCTGAGATCTTTGCCATTAGTAAATTATCCAGGTTGTATGTACCAATCCTGTAATCATGAATGTTTCAATCAGGTCACTTTAAGAACTCAGCTTCCTTAATATTTACTTGACAAATTCCTAGTACCAGGATGTTTCTTGTTTCCCTCCATTCTATCATTAGGTAGGCAAAATTGCATACAGACCTCCAAATGAAGGCTTGTTGTAAAGTAATAGCTGTTGACTATCCTTATTGTATCATCTCTAGTTTAAAATTTTTCCTGAGATTTGGCACAAGAGTCATACAGTAGTGCAGTACGGAAACAGGCCCTTCAGCCCAACTCGTCCATGCTGACCAAGGTGCCTTCCTGAGCTACTCCCAGATTTAAGATTAAGATTTCTTAAAGATTTCTTTATTGGTGACATGTACATCGAAACGCACAGTGAAATGCATCTTTTGCGTAGAGTGTTCTGGGGGCAGCCCGCAAGTGTCGCCACGCTTCCGGCGCCAACATAGTATGCCCATGACTTCCTAACCCGTACGTCTTTGGAATGTGGGAGGAAACTGGAGCACCCAGAGGAAACCCACGCAGTCACGGGCAGAATGTACAAATTCCTTACAGACAGCAGCTGGAGTTGAACCTGGGTCGCTGGCGCTGTAATAGCATTACGCTAACCACTACACCACCGTGCCTGCCCTGTTTACTTGTGCAGTAGTATGTATGTCCAAGCCACTCAATAAATCTACCCATTGTTCTAAGGCAACTGGTCTGTGAAAGTGCCCCTCAACATATGTCATCTGATTTATAGCTATCATACACCAGAGCAGTTAAAAGTAATGACCCATTATTCCTCATATAAAATAGTTGGAACACTCAGCAGGTCAGGTAGCATCCTTAGAAAGAAAAACAGAGATAAAAGATCATTGCCATGAAATGTTATCTCTGGTTTTCTCTCCCCAGATGCTGCCTGACCTGCTGAGAACTTCCAGATTTTTTGATTTTTCTCTGAAGTTCCAGTGGCCAGAGTGTTTTGCTTTTGTACCACAACTACCAAAGCTAGGTTGATGAAGCTAAACCAAAGCAGTTGTAACAAAGGCTACATGTTTTAATTACTTGATGGGAATTTTTATGCTTAAAGTTGTCCCAGTTATTTTAACTTGACATTGTTATTTGAAGATTGCTGGTGCAGCAGACATTTATATAAGAAGCTGCAGAGAGTAGTGGACTCAGCCCAATACATCACGGGTGCATCCCTCCCCACCATTGGTTGTATCTACATGAAGTGCTGCCTCAAAAAGCCAACATCTATCATCAAAGGTCCCACCATCTGGGCCATGCCATTTTCTCACAGCTACCATCGGCAGGAGGTACAGAAGCCTGAAGTCCCACACCACCAGGTTCAAGAACAGCTACTTCCCTTCAACCACTCGGTTCTTGAACAAACCAGCACAACCCTAATCACTACCTCAGTACAGCAACACTGTGACCACTTTGCACCACAATGGACTTTGTTACTTTTTTGTTCTAATTGTATTCTTTCTTGTATAATTTTGTATAATTTCTGTTTAATTTATGTTTTTCTTGTGAATGTTGTGACTCTAATGCTATGTGTCTGTGATGCTAGTGCATCACAGTTTTTCATTGCACCTGTGCATTAATGTACTTGTGCATATGACAATAAACTTGACTCAGATCATTACTGACCAAAGCATTCTTATTTCAGAATTACTTCATTTATTGAATTTAACATCTCCAGCTGCCTTGGTGGGATTTGAACTCAGGATCAATAGTTCCGGCCTCTGGATGCTGGTTCAGGAACCGCCTCACCCTACGAATACAATGCGAGGGAGTTGGACAAAGCCTCTGTAAAGCTAAGCATCTCTCCACTGCTATTTGTATTCCAACTCAATTAAAATAAAGGCCAATATTCCACCTGACTTTCTGATTACTTTCTGCACCTGTGTAGCAGCATTGTGTTCAGATCTAAGACAGGATAATGTGTCACCTGAAAGTGTTCTCACTGTGTACATTTTGTGGAACATTTGGAATTTTCTATTCCTACCTGTTCAGAGAAAAAACAAATTCTTCTTCCTTAGAACTGCATGCTACATTGTCACTGTGACAGCCGGCCAGATACTATTTTTGCCAAATCAATTACTGTAAGGTGTCTTCACGTTAGCATTGCTACAGAGCAATGCTGGCTTTGTACAAGCATTAAAGCAAAATGACGCTGATGTGTAATGCACTTCATATCTTGCTCCTGTTGTGTTGTCTTATTTAATCCAGATGTCAGGTTCAGGTCACATGTACAATAGGGCTGCAGAATCATTGCAAAGTGGTCTCACTTCAGATCACTGCTCTAATATGGTGAATCCAACATTAGATATACTTACCCTCGATGAAACGCTTTGTTGTGAAAAATTCATCTGTCATATTAAATGCCTTTGGCAGGTTTGTGGTATGAGATTAAGCAGAATGGACCTATATTCTCCTGAGCAGCAAACAGGATGCTGGAGGAAATTAGCAGGTCGGGCAACATCAGAGTCCAAGTGCCAAATACTAGAGGGCATGCATTTAAGGTGAGGGGGGAAAGTTCAAAGGAGATGTGCGGGGCAAGTTTTTTACACAGAGAGTGGTGGGTGCCTGGAATGTGCTGACAGGAGTAGTAGTGGAAGCAGATACAATAGAAGTATTTAAGAGACCCTTAGATTGGCACATGAATATGCAGGTTATGGAGGGATATGGACCATATGCAGGCAGAAGGGATTAGATGTCATTATCTTGATTAGCTTGGCAAGACTTCGTGGGCTGCAGGGCCTGTTCCGGTGCTGTACTGTTCTGTGTTCTGTGTTTGATCTGCGAGGGGAAAAAGACAGTTGACGCTTTGGACCCACTGAGCTGCTCCACATTCCAGCATCTGCAATCTCTTGTGTCTTTTATATTCCCTTGAGTTTAGAATAATGAGAGGTGATCTTATTAAAACAGAGAAGGTTATAGAGTTATACAACATGGAAACAGGCCCTTTGGCCCAACTCGTCCATGCCAACCAAGGTGTCTTCCTGAGCTGGTCCCATTTGCCTGCATTTGACCCATATCCCTTCAAACCTTTCCTATCCATGAACCTGTCCAAATGTCTTGTAAACATTGTAATTGTACCTGCCTCTACCACTTCCTCTGGCAGCTCATTCCATATACCCACCACCCTCTGTGTCAAAAACCAGCCTCTCAGGTCTCCTTTAAATCTTTCCTCTCTCACCTTAAACCTGTGCCCTCCAGTTTTAGATTCCCCTACCCTGGGAAAAAGACTATGACCATCTACCCTATCTATGCCCCTCATGATTTTATATACGTCTGTAAGTTCAGCCTCCTTCGCTCCAGGGAAAACAATCTCAGCCTATCCAGAGGAGATACAACAGACTGTAGATACTGGAATCTGGACCTCGTTCTCCTGTCTCACCACTCCCCTTCGCTTCTCTATACCGGCCATTCCCCTCTCCACTCAGTCCTGATGCAAAGTTTCAACCCGAAACGTTGACAAGTCCTTTCTCCCCCCACAGATGCTGCTCGACCCACTGAGTTCCTCCAGCACATTGTTTGTTACCCCAGCCTATCTTGCCTCCCCCCATAACTCAAATCCTCCAGTCCCGGCAACATCCTTGCGAGTCTTTTCTTACACCCTCTCCAGCTCAATCACATCCTCACAAGGCTTGTCAGCGGAGCTGCAGTGTTGATCTTCCCCCTGGCTTCACGTGTGGAATCATTGTCAAAGTCTTAAAATAAGGGGTTGTTCATTCAGGTCAGAGATGAGGAGAAATTTTGATACCTTGAGATTGGTACCTCTTTGGGATGTTTCCAGCAGTGGAAGGGTCTAAGACCAGAGGGCACAGCCTCAGAACAGAAGGACATCCCTTTAGAACAGAGATGAGGAGGAATTTCTTGAGCCAGAGGGCAGTGAATCTGTGGAATTCATTGCCACAGACGGCTGTGGAGGCCAAGTCATTGGGTATATTTAAAGCGGAGGTTGATTGGTCCTTGATTAGCAAAGGCGTCAAAGGTTATGGGGAGAAGGCAGGTGAATGGAGTTGAGAGAGATTGTTGGAGAAAAAGGCATAACTTTGGAGACTTTTGATCTACATATATTGGCCTTTATTTCTTTTATAGCCAGGAGGGCTGTGTTGCTTAAATGGAAGGAAGTTGCTCTGTCTACTCATGTTCAATGGTAACATGATGTTATGTCATACCTAAATTTAAAGAAGACCCATTGTTCAATTTCTGATTCTAACTTAGACTTTCAAACATTGTGGGGACCTTTTTTGAACTATTTTCAAAACCTTTGATTTGGTGATTAAAGTACAGATGTCGGCTAGTATCATTATATTATAAGGGTTTCTCTTTGTCTTTCTTTCTTTACCAAACAGCTTTGGTCTTGGTAGTGGGTTTAGATTTTTTTAATAATAAAATTATTGCAATTTGATCATTATTAATTAATTATCATTTTTAATTACCATTATGGTGTACTGTGATTTTAAGTGTGATTCAAGATAATGTATTCAGTACTATTCTATTTTTTTTCTGATTCATGTATTCTGTATTCTCTATAGAACACAGAACATAGAACAATTACAGCACAATTCAGGCCCTTCGGCCCACAAAGCTGTGCCGAACATATCCCTATGCTAGAAATTACTAAGCTTACCCAAAGCCCTCTATTTTACTCAGCTCCATGTACCTATCTAACAGTCTCTTGAAAGACCCTATCATATCAGTCTCCACCACCGTTTCCGGCAGCCCATTCCACGCACTCACCACTCTCTGAGTAAAAAACTTACCCTTGACATCTCCTCTATATCTACTCCCCAGCACCTTAAACCTATGTCCTCTTGTGGCCACCAATTCAGCCCTGGGGAAAAGCCTCTGACCATCTACCCTATCAATACCTCTCATCATCTTATACATCTCTATCAGGTCCCCCCTCATCCTCCGTCTCTCCAAGGAGAAAAGGCTGAGTTCCCTCAACCTGCTTTCATAAGGCATGCTCTGCATCCCAGGCAGCATCCTTGTAAATCTCCTCTGCACCCTCTCTATGGCTTCCACATCTTTCCTGTAGTGAGGCGACCAGAGCTGAGCACAATACTCCAAGTGGGGTCTGACCAGGGACCTATATAGCTGCAACAATACCTCTCGACTCCTAAATTCAATTCCCCGATTGCTGAAGGACAATAAGCCATATTGAATTAATAAAATTATTGGAATTAGTGGAATTAATAAAAATATTGTAAAGAAAGAGAGAGGGAAAAGTAAATCAGCCATGATCAAATGGCAGAGCAGACTCGATGGGCTGAATGGCCTGATTCAGCTCCTATGTCTTAGGTCTTATGGATTCTCCATGCAGCAGGGCTGTGTGGATTCAGTTTTGCAGAGTATTTTCAAGGCAGGGATATAGATATTAAGTGATGTGGTATCAGTGGAGGAAAGTGGTGAACTGGGTAAAAGATCAGCCAGGATTTTATGAAATGAGAAAGCAGAAACAAGGGGCCACATGGAGTCCAATAATAGTGGATGAGTTAAATTAAATTGGTATATTGGTTTATTATTGTCACATGTACTGAGGTAAAGTAAAAAACTTTGTTTTGCATGTCATCCGTATAGATCATTTCATCACATCGGTACATCGAGATAGTACAAGGGAAAAGCAGTAACGGAATGCAGAATAAAGTGTTACAGTTACAGAGAAAGTGCAGTGCAGGCAGACAATAAGGTGCAAGGCCATGACAAGGTAGATCGTCAGGTCAAGAGTCCACCTTATCGCAGAAGAGATCTGTTTAATACTCTGATAACAGCAGGATAGAAGCTGTCCTTGAGCCTGGTGGTACGTGCTTTCATGCTTTTGTATTGTCTGCCCAATGAGAGAGGGGAGAAGAGACAACGTCTGGGTGGGGGGAGGGGGGGGGGTCTTTGATCATGTTGGCTGCTTTACCAAGGCAATGAGAAGTGTAGACATAGTCCATGGAGAGGAGGCTGGTTTTTGTAATGTGTTGACAGAGGACACATAGGGTGCAGTGTCATAGTGGATAACTTACTAGAGTAGTATCCAGGAATTTGGACCATTGATCCAGAGGTGTGAGATTGAATCTCACCATGACAACTAGGAAATTTATATTCAGCTAACTACATCTGAGTTGAAATTCTATTGTCCGTATCAGTGATCAACTAACTAGTGAACTATTTTGAAATCTCATCGGGTTCACTAATATACTTCAGGCAAGGAAATCTACCTGGACCCATTTCTGTTCTGGTCTGTAGGTAACTCCAAATCCATAGAAATGTGGCTGACCTAATACAGGGGGTAATTAATGATGCACAAGATGTGGTCAGCATGGACTGGTTGGGCTGAAGGGCCTGTATCCGTGCTGTATTGCTCTGTGATTCTCTTTACTGATATTGACTGGAGGGATCAAATTCGATGCAATCTTTGCCAAAGGAAGAGAACAGGGGACTGGGATTAGCTGGATTGCTGTTGTATGTCCTTAGCATTAAGGCAGCATTTGAACAAGCATGGTTTAATGTCAATGGGTATCCCAGGGAAAACACTTCAATGGCTAGAGTCATACCTATGATACATTGCAGTTTAGAAGGTCAATCCTTCTGTACATGTACTTTGCTTTTATTATGCTTAGAGGTATTATATCTGTGACTTTTCTTATACTGTTCTCAATACTTATTTTAAATGGAGTAAGTGCATCAGAACCTGAATGAGCACATTAAATTGTTCTGCATTGTGTAAACAGTCAAGGGATTTACTTGCCCTAACTAGAATGGTAACAGTATTTCAGGCTTTTTTTAATCAATTGATTAGGAATTGAATTGGAATTGTTTTATTATTGTCAATTGTACCGAGGTACAGTGAAAAACTTGTCTTGCATATCGTTCCTACAGATCAATTCATTGGGGTAATACAAGGTACAACAATACAGAATGCAGAGTAAATTGTCACAGTTACAGGGAAGTGCATTGCGGGTAGACAATAAAGTGCAAGATCATAATGAGGTAGATTGTCAGGTCAAGAGTCTATTTTGTCATACTAGGGAACCATTCAATAGCTATAACAGCAGGATAGAAGCTGTCCTTGAGCCTAGTGGTACGTGCTTTCAGGCTTTTGTATCTTCTGCCTGATAGGAGAGGGGAGAAGATAGAATGACCCTAGTGGGTGGGGCCTTTGATTATGTTGGCTGCTTTACTGAGATAGCAAGAAGTATAGACAGAGTCCATGGAGGGCAGGCTGGTTTCCATGAAGTGCTGGGCTGTGTCCACAACTCTCTGCAATTTCTTGCGGTCCTGGGCAGAGCAGTTGCCATACCAAGCTGTGGTGCATCCAGACAGGATACTTTCTGTGGTGCATTGATAAAAGTTGGTGAGTGTCAAAGGGGACATGCCAAATTTCTTTAGCCTCCTGAGGAAGTAGAGCCGCTGGTGAGCTTTCTTGGCCACGGCGTCTACATGGTTGGGCCAGGACAGGCTATTGGTGATGTTCACTCCTCGGAACTCGAAGCTTTCAACCCTCTCGACCTCAGCACCATTAATGTAGACAGGTGCATGTGCACTGCCGCCCTTCCTGAAGTCAATGACCAGCTCTTTTGTTTTGCTGACATTGAGGGAAAGGTTTTAGTCATGACACCATGTCACTTAGCTCTCTACCTCCTTCCTGCACTCCGACTCATCATTATTTGAGATACGGCCCTCTACAGTGGTATCATCTGCAAACTTGTAGATGGAGTTAGAGCAGAATCTGGTCACATAGTCATGAGTGTATGGGGAGTAGAGGGCTGAGGATGCAGCCTTGTGGGGCACCAGTGTTGAGAATAATCGTGCCAGAGGTATTGCTGCCTATCCTCACTGATTGGTCTGTTGGTCAGGAAGTCAAGGATCCAGCTGCAGAGGGAGGTGTCAGAATTTGGTGATGAGTTTGCTTGGAATTATAGTATTGAAGGCAGAGATGTAGTCAATAAACAATAGTCTAACGTAGGTGTCTTCACTGTCCAGATGCTCCAGAGATGAGTGTAGGGCCAGGGAGATAGCATCTGCTGTACACCTGTTCCGACAGTAGGCGAATTGCAGTAGGTTGAGGTTTTCCAGGAGGCTGGAGCTAATGTGTGCCATAACCAGCCTCTCAAAGCACTTCATGATGGTGGATGTCAGAGCCACCGGTCATTAAGGCATGTTACTTTGTTTTTCTTAGATACTGGGATGATAGTGGTCTTCTTAAAACAGATGGGAACCTCATATTGAAGCTGGGAGAGGTTTAGAATTTCTGCAAATACCCCTGTCAGCTGATCAGTACAATATCTGAGGATGTGGCCAGGGACATCATCGGGGCCGGATGCTTTCGCTGGTTCACTCTCTGGCAGACTGATCTTATGTCTTCAACGGTGACCATGGGTTCAGGTTCATTGGAGGCTGTTGGGGTGGGTGGTGACATACCAATCTCCTTCTGTTCAAAACGTGCAGAGAATGCATTAAGCTGATCGGGAAGCGACTTGTAACCCGTTATAGCACGTCATGCCTGTCACAACTGACGGCTGGTCTGGGACTTGATTTTGGACTGATATTGTTACACTTTACACTTATGTTATTAAGCTATTATGTTATTAAGATTTCTTTACACTTATGTTATTAAGTTCTGAGTATACTGTTAAACCCTCCTTTTCTGTTTGGATTCTGAGAGATACTTTGCTAACAATCCCTTCTCCCATAATATGATTTTGGAAATCCATTCACAAGACATTTGTAGATCAGCATTTATTGCTCATTCTGAATTACACTGAACTGAATGGCCATTTCATTGGTAGTTAAGAGTCAACCAGTTTGCAACATCATTCGAGAAGGAGACTATCTCAAAGTGTCTAGTGGTCACTGAATCCAGAGTGAGGAACTCCTTGTAAAATGTATCCATCAGGTAAGGTAATACTGATCATTGCACAAGCATCTTGCATCTTAAAGCAATAACTGTAACACTATATATTGCTTTTCCCTTTGTACTATCCTGATGTACTTATGTTTGGAATGATCTGTCTGGATGGCATGCAAAACAAAGCTTTTCACTGTATCTCAGTACGTGTGACAATAATAAACCAATTACCAATTAAATTGCCATGGACTTGATCCCTTGGTGCTTTTTGGTCCTCCACATTAACTCTCCCATTAGTAATGTCAATGTTTTGTCAGTGCGCTATGCCTGGCCATTGTTCCACACACATCATCAAGTCAGCTTTGTAGAGGTATAAGTCAGTTACTAAATTACGTTCATAAACAAAATTATTTCTTCAGAATCATCCAAAGTTTGGGATGGCATCGTACAATTTGTTTCTGTTTGTTTGTTCATGACATATAACTATTACAAAACTTAATGAGTGCAGTCTCCCAATTTACCATTGTGGAAAACTCCATCTGTATTAACTTATTTAACTTTCATGAAGCAAACTTTCCTGATGGAATAACAAGAACTTCACGTACATGCTCTGTGCAGAACTGCTGCTATATAAATTGTCGCTGAAAGCATAGTTCTTTCAACAATCACTCAGTTTTTCCACTTTTATTTATTGTAGAACGTGGGTGCGGTTAGCCATAATTTATTGCCCTTGAACCCAACAACTTGCCACTTCTGAAGCCCATTAAGAGTGAATCCCCATTGGAGTCACTATAGACCAGACATGCAGATTTCCTTTCCTGAAAGGCATTAGTGAACCAGATGGATTTTTAATAACAATCGAGTAAATTTCATGGTCACAATTATTAACTTTTTATTCTCAGTTTATTTATTTTCCAGGGTGTGTTTAGAACTTAGATCTGTGGGCAACTAGTTCAGCCCTCTACATTCTAGACTAGTAATTTAACCACCAATTCCTTGAATTTGTCACTGGTTAGGCTGGGGGACAACTTGAACTCACAGGTGTATATCAAGTCAAGTTTTGTCATGTACACAAGTACGGTGAGGTCCAGGTACAATGAGAAATGTGCTTACAGCAGCATTACAGGCACGTAGGTAAAGACAACACACAGAACATAAATTATACATAAATTATAAAAGACAGTGAAGAAAAAGGACTGTACAAAACAAGACATTATTACAAAAAACATAATCAGAGACAGGTCCATGCTGGTGCAAGAGGTGGTCCATAGTGTTTCATTGCTGAGGTTGTGCAGGTTGGTTCAAGAACCTACTGGTTGTAGGAAAGTAGCTGTTCTTGAACCTGGTGGTGTGGGACTTCAGGCTTCTGTACCTCCTGCTTGACGATAGCAGCGAGAAGAAGGCATAACCCGGATGGTGGGGATCATTAATGATAGATGCTGCCTTCTTGAGGCGGCGCCTGCTATAGATGCTGTCAATGCTGGAGAGAGCTGTGCCTGTGATGGACCAGGCTGTGTCAATGGTCCAGGGTCCTTATCCACTAACTTAATAACTATGCAATAGTATCCCTCTGTGCTTAATTCTAAAAACATGAATTGACATTTTTGTTACATTTTATTATCACAAACAGTACATAAAACTAAAGTTGTGAGTTCCTTATTTCCACAACCTCCTTTTATCATCAACACCATTTAGTGCAAGATGCATACTCTTACCTTAGAACCTGAACAAAACGAGCAACTTGATTTATCTAACTTCTTTCATGTGGGAGATCTTCACAAAGTGGGGAGATAATTGTCAACATGAGGGAAGAGTAAAAGTGTGCAGGAGGTGGAAAAGAGAGGGTTCAAGAGCCCTGGAGATGGAAAAGATTTACAGATGAAAGAGTTTGATTTCTGAAGAATCTTGAAAGAAATTAAGAAGAGAGGCTTTAGGGAGTATGGTCCAAGAAGCAGACTGCGGTAATGGATTGTTTTGTTGAAAACTTATTGCTTCAGCATTGCATTCTGCTTCATCTCTTCATAATATTATATTTCTCATTCTGTGTTGTCCTGGCTCCTCTATAAAGAATTCTGTGAATTTCCTTGATGTTACAGATACAATATGAGCACTTGTTATGATTGACGTTATTACTCACGTGTTTACCTTCAACAGAGGCATGCCTTCCAAATCAAATGACCACAGTTAAGCTGAATAAAAGTATCACCGATCACCAGTCAATGCCCAAAGTCTGTGGGGCCCCAGATGTGAAAGAGTCACTTAGACTTGGCTGCAACTTGCTTGCCATCAATTTTTGGAGCCAGACAAAGGTCTTGGAGATGGACAAGGGGGTGAATAATGTGACTAATCTCAGCCTAGTTTTCCTCATTGCTCACACTGTCATGTGAATTAAGGTTCCTTAGAGATAATACTTAACAGAATTAAACATACCAGACTAGTATTTTCCACATACACCAACAGAGAACGTCTACAGCTGGATGTTCAAGGCTGTTGAAGATTAGGACAGATGCCAAGTAGTATTTTTTTTACAAAAAGATCCACAGCTGTAAATGGTTTGAAGTTCAGACGACATTGAGGAACAGCTGGATATTGTAATTGGAAGACAGTAGCTGTGGGGCTGAAGGGCCATTCATTTATCCAAGCCCATCATGTATTGTGGTATCAGGAGATCAAAAGGGAATTTTCAAATCCACCGCCAACAATAAGTTGATCCTTAGCCAATGTAAATTGATCACTGTGGATAAAAAGATTAACTTTAAAAAGATTAATAGTTTAAATGCCATAAGAGCAAAAATATAAGTGTTCCAATAAGGATGCATGCTTTTGCAGTTGTTCTCTGTGATGTGAGACATGTGATGTAACATAATGTTGGAAACAGGCCAGAAATGTGTCCATCTTCCTCATAACTTCTGTACTATCACCTAATGGGGGTCTAGAAGGAATTTTCCAAAATTTTCCATTTTCTGTTTGTCCCTAGATTTAATTCTATCTTTCCTTTGTCCTTCCCAAGCCATTGATTGAGTGAGGGGATAGGAAATGTGAGAAGTGGCCATCAATGATGCTCTTGAGACCTTGAGTGTGGAGTTGGCCTGATATTGTGTTCGGTTCTGGTCGCCCCATTATAGGAAGGATGTGGAAGCTTTAGAGAGGGTGCAGAGGAGATTTACCAGGTTGCTGCCTGGATTGGAAAGCATTTCTTATGAGGATAGGTTGAGTGAGCGAGGGCTTTTCTCTTTGGAGAGAAGGAGGATGAGAGGTGACTTGATAGAGGTGAACAAGATGATAAGAGGCATAGATCGAGTGGACAGTCAGAGACTTTTTCTGAGGGCGACAATGGCTAACATGAGGGGGCATAATTTTAAGGTGATTGGAGGAAGGTATAAGGGGGATGTCAGGGGTAAGTTTTTTACACAGAGTATGGTGGGTGCGTGGAACACACTGCCGGCAGAGGTTGTGGGGACAGATACATTAGGGACATTTAAGAGACTCTTAGATAGACACAAGAGTGATAGAGAAATGGAGGGCTATGTGGGGGGGGAAGTGTTAGATAGATCTTAGAGCAGGATAAAATGTCAGCACAACATTGTGGGCTGAAGGGCCTGTACTATGCTGTTGTGTTCTATGTTCTATGTCCTATGTTCCTTTCCTGTTTGTCACTTGCTGTATGCTTGCAAGAAGATACATTCTGGTTAACAGATCTCACAGCTGCTGTGTGGAAAGGAATGTGACGGTTTGATTTAAGGTGCCTTCCCTAGGATGATCATCACTTTGAAGATCATAGATTGGATCTCCCCAACCCCACTTTTCCACCAGGCTCAAGGAAAGCTTCTATCCTGCTGTGATAAGACTATTGAACAGTCCCCTGGTATGATAAGATGGACTCTTGACCTCACAATATACCTTGTTGTGGCCTTGCACCTTGTTGTCTGTCTGCGTTGCACTTTCTTTGTAACTGTAACACTTTATTCTGCATTCTGTTATTGTTTTCCCTTGTACTACCTCTATGTACTGTTGTAATGAAATGATCTGTATGGATAGCATGCAAAACAAGATATTCACTGTCCTTGGTACATGTATTGGTATTGGTTTATTATTGTCACTTGTACCGAGATACAGTGAAAAACTTGTCTTGCATACCGATCGTACAGGTCAATTCATTACACAGTGCAGTTACATTGAGTTAGTACAGAGTGCATTGAGGTGGTACAGGTAAAAACAATAACAGTACAGAGTAAAGTGTCACAGCTACAGAGAAAGTGCAGTGCAATAAGGTGCAAGGTCACAACAAGGTAGATTGTGAGGTCAGAGTCCATCTCATCTTATAAAGGAACCGTTCAATATTCTTATCACAGTGAGGTAGAAGCTGTCCTTAAGTCTGGTGGTACGTACCCTCAGGCTCCTGTATCTGCTACCTGATGGAAGAAGAGAGAAGAGAGAATGACCCGGGTGGGTGGGGTCTTTGATTATGCTGGCTGCTTCACCAAGACAGCGAGAGGTAAAGACAGAGTCCAAGGAGGGGAGGATGGTGTTCATGATGCGCTGGGCTGTGTCCACAACTCTCTGCAGTTTCTTGCGGTCCTGGGCGGAGCAGTCGCCATACCAAGCCGTGATACATCCACACAATAACAAACCAATTTACTTAATTTTCGGGGGGTTATGAGCAAAAGGTTAAATAAACTAATGTATTAGAATAACATTATTAATGTGAATGTCTTCATTTATAGGTTGGTTAATACATCACTCAGGACATCTTAGTGTAAGAAACTGAACAACGTTAAGATGCAAGAGTCCTGTTTACTTTGTGATGTTTTACCAACAGTGGGAATGTTGAACCAGGCCGATACGGATGAAGGTGTCAGCAAAATTGATGAGTTAACATTTATATACATTACCCTCCAACAAATCTCAAAGATGTGAATAATACATCAAAATGGAGGGGATTTAACCAGAAGGAAACAAAAATCAATAGATTATCAATAAAATTGTATTGCTTTAATTATAAAGTTCATCTACATGTGGTGAATGAGGGCCATAAACTTGGCTATCTGGGACAAGCTATTTGAAAGTATTGACTGTTTTTGAGGCAAGGTCAGAGCCAGTCAACAGCAGCTTCAGCCAATCCCAGAGCTCATGGCTACCACTTCCATGTTAGATAGGTTTTACAATTTGGTTTGTGTACCGATCACCAATCCCAACTTGAAAAATTACCTGGACGATATAAAGGGAAACATAAGCACTTCCCAAGAGATATGGAGGTAAAGTGGATAAATGGTGTTGGGGTTCAGATCAGCCACATACCAGCGGAATACCAAAGCAGGCCAGTAATTTGTGACAGTCTATTGGACTTGGAATTCAGAGGTATAGACAGATTAATAATCTATAGATATCCCCTTTACAGCTTTATAATTTGAATTCAGTTTAAAAATTCTGGGAATTAAATGTATTGTAAGTTGTAAGTTGGTATGATTTAAAGCAACCAAGAAGTCATTTGCTTGTTTTAAAAACTAATTCACTCATGAATTAGTGAAGTGGCTGGTGAAGTGGACAACCCACGCTAATGTAGTTGACTTTATCAAGCTGTGTCCACAACTTTCTAACTGCAGAGAGTTGTGGACACAGCTCAGCACATTATGAAAACCAGCCTCTCCTCCATGGACTCTGTCTACGTTTCTCACTGCCTCGGTAAAGCAGCCAACATAATCAAAGACCCCACCCATCCCGGACATTCTCTCTTCTCCCCCCTTCCATCGGGCAGAAGGTACAAAAGCCTGAAAGCACGTACCACCAGGCTAGAGAAACAAAGGACTGCAGATGCTGGAATCTAGATGAAAAACAGGCTCAAGGACAGTTTCTATTCCCACTGTTTAAAAGACTCTTGAATGGACCTTTGGTACAATAAATAGACTCTTGACCTCACAATCTACCTCATTATGGCCTTGCACCTTACTGTCTACCTGCACTGCACTTTCTCTGTAACTGTAACATTATATTCTGCATTCTGCTATTGTTTTCCCTTATACTACCTAGATGTACTGATGTGATGAAATGATCTGGATGGCATGCAAAACAAAGCTTTTCATTGTACGTCAGTACATTTGACAATAGTAAACCAATTTACCAATTTAGAAGTTGAGGGGCCATCAGCACCTTTCTAGAGCAGCTAAGGATGGGCAGTAAATGTTTTCTTGGCACCGACTCCCACTCCCCTAGGATGAAGTTTATAGGTTCCCTTGATCCCAATGTTCCCATATTTAGTCTTCAGCCAGTTAAGATGCAGCCTACTCTTACACTTGTGTGGGCTATGGAATTTCCACATAATCACAGTTTGTCCCACCGCAAAAGTCCAAGTTAAGTAGTTCAGTGTCAGCTGTGAGATGTGCCAAGATCCACATCCAAGTATGCTGGAATTCATCCAGGACAACTCCAGCCAGTCCACTGGATATATTTGGTTGGCAGCCATTTTAATTCTCCTGCCCATTCCCACACCCGACATGTCTGTCCTCGGCCTCCTCCACTGCCAAGTTGAGGTTAAATACAAACTAGAGGAACAGCATCTCATGTTCCACCTGGGTGATCTTCAACCTGGCAGCATGAACATTGAATTCTCCGACTTCCAATATCTACTCCACCTCTGTCCATTTTCTCCTCCTTCCTGATCCACCCGGCCCCCCATCACCCTGTCCCTTTCCCCTCCTCCACCTCCTCCGTCTGCCCATCGCCCACTCATTCCTATCCTCCGCTACGTCCCTCTGCCCTCCCCACCTCCCCCCTTTTATTCCAGGCTCCATTGTCCTCTCCTATCAGGTTCCATCATCTTCAGCCCTTTGTCACCTCCAGCCACTGCCAGTTGTACGTTGGAGTCAAAGATCCATTCAATGTCTGTAGGGTCAAATGTGTACCGTATCCAGAGGAACGCCCTTGACAGAGACGCATGATTGGATCCACAGTCTGACTTTTCACCTGCTCTTCCAGAGTGCTCACTGGCACTATTAATCATAGTAGTCGAAGCCAACACTGAGCACAGAAACAGGCCCTTCGGCCCATTGTGTCTGTGCCAACCATCAACTTTCACACAAATCCTACCCTATCCCATTTTATTTACTCCCTCCATACCTCCCAGATTCTCCCACTCACCCAGGGCAATTTGCAGTGGCCAATTAAACTAATAAGCTGCATGTCTTTCGGATGTGGGAGGAATCTGGAGCACCTGGAAGAAAGCCATGCGGTCACAAGGAGGATGAGTAGGATCCACGAAAACAACACCCGTGGTTGGGATTGAACCAGCGTTGCTGGAGTGCCGGTCAGCAGCTCTACTAGCTGTGGTGCTGTGCCACCTCACAGGTGATGCTGAGAGAAATGCTGACCAGTCTAATGAATGGTTAGTGTTAGCAGCAAGGTATGTGGCATAATAAACTTTAAAGCGGGCAAGGTTGGAAGGAGGAAATCTCCAGGACACCAATACACATCCACAAGTTAACACGGAGCCTTGGCTATCACTAAGCTGGCATGCATCAAGGAAAGGAACTGGAGTTTTTAAGTGTAAATATCACCAACAATTTGTCCTGGTCCAGCCACATTGACTCTACAGCCAAGGAAACACACCAATGCCTCTGCTTCCTCAGAAGGCTATAGGCATTTTGCAGGTGTCTCTGTTGACTCTTAGCAATTTTTACAGATGCACCATGGAAAGCATCCTATCTGAATGCATTGCAGCTTGGTATGGAAACTGCTCCACCCAAGACAGCAAGAGATTGCAGAAAGTGGTGAACGCAGCCCAGTCCATCATGCACAGCAGCCTTCCCTCTGCTGACTCTGTCTACACCTCCTGCTGCCTCAAGAAAGCAGCCAACATCATCAAGGACGCCACCCACCCCGGACATCCTCTCTTCTCCCCTCACCCATCAGGTAGAAGATAGAAAGGCTTGAAAGCACGTATCACCAGATTCAGGGTCAGCTTCCATCTTGCCATTACCAGACTCTTGAACAGATCTCTCATACGCTAAAGATGAATTATTGATCTACCTCATTGTGGTCCTTGCACTTTGCCTGCATTGCACTTTCACTGCAAACGTAACACTATTTTCTGCATTCTGTTTTCTTTTCACTACCTCAATGTACTTATGGAATGATCTGTCTGGATAGCATGCAAACAAAGTTTTTCACTGTACCTCGGTACACGTGACAAGAATAAACCAATTACCATGTATTTATGTATGGCATGGTATGTCTGGATGACACGCAAACAAAAGTTTTTCATTGTATAATGTATAATTTAATTATACGTGTGATAATAATAAACCAATTGACATGTGACAAGAATAAACAAATACCAATACCAATGGAGAGAAGTGTCTTAAACCTAGGAGAACAGGTGGTACAAGAATAACAGATCCATGGCCATTGTTTTCTGCAGAGCCTTTTGCTTCAGTAATGAAAAATTGAATCTGACAGGAGTTTGGAACCTATCTATACATCCCTCTGGGCTCCACAACATCCTGAGTAATTTATTCAAGGCCTGGGATGGAAATACAAACAGCTTAGTGGTTGTGTTTAACATTTTACCATACACTCTAGATTATCTAAGAAATCAAAACCTTTATCCAGAGAAATGAGTCCATCTGAAGAAAGGAATGGGAGAAATTTCGAAAGCCAACTGGTGCAATCATTTAACTGGAGCTTTAGAAGTTTGCAAAGCCAAGACATATTTCCTGAAGTGCAACTGATATATGAAAAACACCCTTTAGGAATTAAAGGTGTGACCAATAATTTTACTGCCAACATTTTTGATTAACTTGCATAAAATTGCACTTTAATAAATGTCAGCAGACTGTAAAAATTGACAAAGGCCGAGCAAGTTAAAACTGAACAATGAGTGAGATTCAACACCTTTTTTTATTGCTGCTTGTATTCATTCTAAATGAGGCTTGGTGTTTGATGATGTCCTTCACCTTTTATGCCGTAAATCATTTCAAAAGGACATTTAACGTTGACAGTCAATGGTGGAGAGTACTGTGTCCAGTTCTGCTCGCCTCATTGTAGGAAGGATGTGGAAGCGTTGGAGAGGGTGCAGAGGAGATTTACCAGAATGCTGCCTGGATAGAGAGTATGCATTATGAGGAGAGACTAAGGGGCTTTACTCTTCGGAGAGAAGGAGGATGAGAGGAGACATGATAGAGGTGTACAAAATATTAAGAGGAATAGATAGAGTAGACAGCCAGTGCCCCTCTCCCAGGGCACCAATGCTCAATACAAGAGGGCATGACTTTAAAGTAATGGGTGGGAAGTTCAAGGGAGATATCAGAGGAAGTTTTTATACCCAGAGAGTGGTTGGGGCATGGAATGCGCTGCCTGGGGCGGTGGTGGAGGCAGGTACATTGGTCAAATTCAAGAGATTACTAGATAAGCATATGGAGAATTTTAAAATAGAGGGATATGTGGGAGGAAGGGGTTAGATAGTCTTAGGCGAGGTTTAAAGGTCAACACAACATTGTGGACTGAAGGCCCTGTATTGTGCTGTATTGTTCTATGATTCTATGAGAGCAGTGTATTGCTGGTTCAGTGAGGAACAGCAGTGTATTTTGTAGAGGGTGCACACCATAGCCATAGTGTGCTGGTGGTGAGGAAGTGAACATGTTAGAGTGATGGATGAGGCACCAATCATATCGTCTGCTTTGTCTTGGATCATGTTGAGCTTGGTACAAGTGGAGAATATTGCATCAAACTCCTGATATGTGCCATATAGTCAGTGGAAAGTGTTTGAAGATTCAGGAAATGATTTACTTTTAGATTTTCAGATTTTAGATATCTTTATTAGTCACATGTACGTCAAAACACACAATGAAATACATCTTTTGCGTAGAGTGTTCTGGGGGCAGCCCGCAAGTGTCACCATGCTTCCGGCACCAACATAGCATGCCCACGACTTCCTAACCCATATGTCTTTGGAATGTGGGAGGAAACCAGAGCACCCAGAGGAAACTCACGCAGACACGGGGAGAACGTACAAACTCCTTACAGACAGAAGTGGGAATTGAACCCGGGTCACTGGCACTGTAATAGTGTTATGCTAACCACTACACTACCGTGCTTTCCCTGGAGTTACCAAGCGTTCGCCCAGTCCAAAGACCAACAAAAAAGTCTTGCTTAGAGTGTAAATGAGGTGAGATACACAACACACTTGGCCACAGTGCACTTGGTCTAGAAAGGAACACAATGGTGGAGAATACAGTTATCAGGTGTAAAACAGGATTGGCCTCACTTTTATTGCTATTTCTCCTCTCCTTACATTTCACATCTGTTGAAAACTGTTAATGAGCAATTAATTTCATCTACTATATATTTCTGTATCAATCTTTTAACTTGGGAATATACCAATGTGCATTGTACATTTATAAATATTCAATGGCCTTATATGCTTTGTGTGTGTTGTTGCATTTAACACTTCCAATAGCTGCATTCATGTATTAACGTAACAAGTTAGCCATATAATGATAAATGATGAGGAGCTGGAACATAATATTTATATCCTACAAGAATGCTGAAAGTAGCTAAATAAAATTTTGTTGAACTGAAGGTTAAGTAGCTTTATATGACTTTTTGGGAAAGCGCTGGATACTGTTAATCGTTCAAAACAATGATAACACAAAATGATGATACAAGAGAGTTGACATGGTTTCATGAAAAGGAAATCATGTCTTTTAAAACCATGGAGTTTTCTGAAGCTTAATTTGCAGAGTAGTATCAAGGATGTTGATAGTGGGGACACCGGTTTCTCATGTCATATTCTCATACAAGATGGAAAGGGCCATTCGACCCATCGAACCTATACCAGCTCTCAGAACAATCTCATTCCCCCCACATTTCCCTGTAATCTCTCTTTAATACTCTCTCCCAATACTCCTGCCACTCACCCACACTGAGGGTGATTCACACTATCTAGCTTACCGACCAGCACGTTCTTGGGATGCGGGAGGAAACTGGAGCACCAGAAGGAAACCGGAGCACCAGAGGGAAACCCACCTGACCACAGGTAGAACGTGCAAACTCCACACAGGGAGGACGCAGGGCGAGGATCAAACCCGGGCTGCTGGAGCTGTGAAGCAGCAGCACTAGGTGCTGTGTCACTGTTTTGTTAGTAGTCCCACTGAATATTATGAGATGGTGGTGAGACTCCCTTTGGCCAAAGATGGTTGCTGTCTGTAGTGGTCTGTTTGGGTAAAAACATTAAAATCTGATAATCTGATCATGAACTCAACCCGAAGATTTAGAAGGGTTAGAAGGTTATGGACTAAACGCTGTCAAATAGGACTAGCTTGGATGGGGCATCTTGGTTGGCATGGACCAGTTGGGCCGACGGGCCTGTTTCTGTCCTATATGACTCTGTGACTAATTCATTTGAGACCCAATCCAACTCATATAGTTGGTCTCATCGGGCAAGTACAAATTGCTCTAATTTTCTGGAGCTACAAACAATCTGCTGGGGGAACTCAGTGGATCAAGCAGCATCTGTGGGGAGGAAGGAACTGTCGACGTTTTGGGTTGAAGCATCAACAATTTCTTTCCCCCCACAGATGCTACTTGACCCTCTGAGTTCCTCCAGCAGATTGTTTGTTGCTCCAGATTCCAGCATCTGCAGTCTTTTGTGTCTCAAATTTTCTGGCACTTGCTTGTTCCTTGACTTTTATCTGCCCAGGTCTGAATATTATTGAGCTCTTGACCCAGGAGGGAGATGTGTCCCAGCCTTATTTCAACAGGAGCACAAGGTTGCTGATTTCATTTCCAACATGGATTGATGAATCATCAGATACATCTGCACAAGTTCTAACTAGTACTTCTAGGTCTTGAACTGCCTACTGAATGTAATGGGACCTGTGGTGTCCACTCAAAGAAAACCATTCAAGGTATGTAAGTTCTGCTCAGATGATGCCAGGTAGCACTTGCCGGCTCCACCAAACAACCAGGGAATTGCTCTCCGTTCCTCTCCCCTCCCTCACCTTTTCCCATGGTTCATTCCTCAGCCCCTCTCCCTCCAGACTTTGGTCAGCCTGAGGTGCATGGAGTTTGTATGGCCTCAATATATTATACCATGGAAGGAGGCCAATCAGCCCATTGGGTCCATGCTCCCTCCCAGGAGATCAATCCCATCAGGTCCGTAGCTCTCTCCTTATTTCCCAGTGCTCCTGCAATTTACCCTCTCTTACACATGGTCATCAGTTCCCCTTTGATTCTTCTTACCATTAACTGACACGCGGGTGTAATTTAGAGTAACCCATGAACCTAACAGCCTTTGGGATGCAGGAGGAAACCAGGGAACTCAGAAGAAACCCACACAGTGACAGAGCAAATGTACAAACTCTGCACAGGAAGCACCTGGGGTCAGGATCGAACCTGGCTCCCTGGAGAGGAGGGGCAGCACCACTATCTACTGTGCCCGATGTCCAAGCGATACATCGGAATAAAACATAACAAAGCAAACTAAGGCACAAGACAAGATGACTTTGGTGGACTGGGAAACTACATTAAAAAGGCCTGACAGTAAACAAGCAATGGCTAACATACAAAGAATTAAAACATAGCTTACAAGCAAAAAATAATGAGAAGTATTCCAGTTATGACTATCAGGAGAAATTAAAGATAGAATTAAATCAAAGGAAAAGGCAAAACGTTGCCAACAAAAGCAGTTAGCCTGAAGACTAGGAACATATCAGACCTTCATAATGTAGGACCCAAAGAACTGATAAGGACTGGGAAAGCAGAATAAGAGAGTAGTCTCGAGAGAAACATTACAACAGACTGTAAAAACTTTGAGATAAGTAACAAGAAAAAGATTAGCTAGAGTGAATGTGCTTCCTTACAGGCTGAGACAGGCGAAACTCTTATCCATGAGGGATAGGGGCATGGACTTCCTGCAGATAACATGGATTACATTATGATCCTCTCCTGTGTACCCAATGCACTGTCCAAGTACAATAAGTATGCTTATCACAGAGTCATTGAATTGTACACCACAGAAACAGGCCCTTTGGCCCAACTGGTCTATGCAGACCAATCCATGCTAATCCCATTTCCTGCATTTGGCTCATATCCCTCTGTTCCTTTCCTATCTGTCTAAATATTTTACAAACGCAGTGATTGTATCTGAATCTATCACATCCTCCGGCAGCTCATTCCATACACCCACCAACCTCTTTGTGAAAAACTTGCCCCTCACATCTCCTTTAAATATTTCCCCTCTCACCTTAAACCTATGTCCTCTAGTTCTAGATTCCCCTATCCTTGGGGGATAAAAAAGGACTGAAGATCTTCCTTATCTATACCCCTCATAACTTTCTAAACCTCTATAAGGTCACCACTTGGCCTCCTGCACTCCAGTGAGAAGAATCGCAGCCCAGCTAACCCTCCCTTATGACTGAAGCCCTCTGTTCCAGGCAGCATCCTGGTGAAACAAACAGTCTGCTGGAGAAACTCAGCGGTTCGAGCAGCATCTGTGGGAGGAAAGGAACTGTCGACGTTTCGGGATGAAACCCTGCATCAGGACAGAGAGTGGAGAGGCGAGATTGCCAGTATAGAGGGGAGAAGGGGAGTGGCAAGAAAGGATTCTGAGGTGGTTGGTGGACTGCATTGGCAGTATCTTCTGTCAACATCCAGGTGAATCTCTTCTGCACTCCTTCTAGTGCTACCACATCCTTTCTGTAGCAACCTGGGTTCAATTCCGGCCACTGTCTGCGTGGGTTTCCTCTGAGTGCTCCGGTTTCCTCTCACGTTCCAAAGACGTAAGGGTTAGGAAGTTGTGGGTGTGCTATGTTGGCGCTGGAAGCGTGGCGACAATTGCGGGCTGCCCCCAGAACACTCTACGCAGAAGATGTATTTCACTGTGTGTTTCAATGTACATGTGACCAATAAAGAAATCTTATCTTATTTCCTGTCACGTGACAATTACTTTCTATATATAGTTATAGCAACCTGTATGAATCAAGCTGTTTACCTCATTCTTGACACATTGACCATTACCACACCAGTGGCTTTTGACAATGTTAGATGAACATCACAAAGTTTTAATAAATTAAGTGGGTTGTGTAATATTACTATTCTAAACTATCTTCTATATCACTCACGGCAGATGGAATATAATGTGGAAAATGTAGTCACCCATTTTGGTAGAACAAAGAAAATGACAAGATGTTTTATAAATTCTGAGAGACTGAAAGGTGTTGGATTTCAAAGAGACTTGGATGTTCTTGTACATGAATCACCGAAAGCTAACCATCAGGGTGGCATGGTAGCGTAGCGGTTAGCGCGACCCTATTACAGCGCCAGGGATTGGGGTTCGATTCCCGTCGTTGTCTGTAAGGAGTTTGTACGTTCTCCCGTGTCTGTGTGGGTTTCCTCCAGGTGCTCCGGTTTCCTCCCACATCCCAAAGACGTACAGGTAGGTTAATATGGGTTTAAAATGGGCGGCGTGGACTCGTTGGGCCAGAAGGGCCTGTTACCACGCCATAAATAAAATTTTAAAAAAAGATACAGCAAGCAGTCGGGAAGGCGAATGATATGTTAGTCTTTATTGCAATAAGCACGGGGTAGTGTGAAGTGCTACACTTCGGGAGATTGAATTTGAAGGCAGAATACAAGGTTAATGTCAGGACTCTTAGCAGTGTGGAGGAACAGAGGGATCTTGGGGTGCATGTCCATCAATCCCTCAAGGTTGCCATGCAGGTCGATAGGATTGTTAAGAAGGCATATGGAGTGTTGGCCTTCATTAGTCGGGTGTTGAGTTCAAGAGCCAGGAGGTGATGTTGCAGCTCTATAGAACTCTGGTCAGACCACACTTGGAGTATTGTGTTCAGTTCTGTTCGCCTAATGATAGGAAGGATGTGAAAGCTTTAGAAAGGGTGCAAAGGAGATTCACCAGGATGCTGCCTGGATTGGAGAGCATGTCTTATGAGGATAGGTTGAGTGACCTTGGGCTTTTATCTTTGGAGAGAAGGAGGATGAGAGGTGATTTGATAGAGGTGCACAAGATGATAAGAGGCATAGATCGAGTGGACAGTCAGAGACTTTTTCTCAGTCTGACAATGGCTAACACAAGTGGACATAATATTAAGATGATTGGAGGAAGGTATAAAGGGGAATGTCAGGGGTAAGGTTTTTACACGGAGAGTGGTGGACGCATAGAACACACTGCCGGCAGAGGTTGTGGGGCCAGATACATTAGGGACATTTAAGAGACTCTTAGATACATGAATGATAGAACAATAGGGGGCTATGTGGGAAGGGTTAAATAGATCTCGGAGTAGGATAAAACATCGGCACAACATTGTGGGCCGAAGGGCCTGTACTGTGCTGTGGTGTTTTATATTCTATGTTCTATGTATCACAATAGAGACACTTTGCTCCAATAACGTGGGGCCCTGGTGAGACAGTATCTGGAATATCGTACACAGGTCTGGTCTCCCTACCTCAGGTTTTATACTGGAGGACCAGCCTGGGTTTCTGTGCCCCAGTCTCTTGAATGGGAAATGAATTTGGAACCCTTTGGTGTAGAGGTGATGGTAATTGGTAATTGGTTTATTATTGTCAACATGCACCGAGATACAGTGAAAAACTTTTGTTTGTAGTGCAACTGAGGCACGGTTAACACAATTTGTTGATGAAATTTACAGCATTATAGTGGAGTCCAGTGCTCATTTCTTTAGATTTTAACATACTGCTATGTCTCTGGAGTATTAAGAGGCTCGTCCGGGATTTTAACACTATATAAAAAAAAAACAATTTTGTCACAAACCAGCAACAAAAGAAACACACTGAGCATGATTCAATGTTAAAAACTATTTTATTAATCACTACTTATGATAATACGTAAAATAAAAGTAAAAATGTTAGTATGTTAGAATTCAAAAATGTTAAACCTCGAACGTTAACCCCAAAACTAAACTCTTCGTGTGTGTGTGTGACAAAGTCCAAAACTCCCAGTTCCGGAATGGTTCTTAAAGTTCAGTTCCGCAAGCCATAAGGTGAAACATGAGCAAGGGCTTCTTCAACAACCACCGTTGTCTGAAGATAAGATGTAGATGTAGAAAAACATAGAGAGAGTACATACGAAATCCAAATGTTCCACGATGGAACCCAAACGACACTTCAGTGTTTACTCGGTAGTGACTTCCTCACCCCGAAAAGCATCCGAACCGTGGTCGTCCACACACAAATACCTGTTTCCTTCTACAGGTCGGCAACAAAGTGAACTCCACCGGATTACTTCCAACTTCCATACATGGATTTCAGTGGCAAACACAGTTATTGTTTCTCATCCATCAATAGAGAAAACAAGCAGGCTGGTGTCTCTCTCCCTTCTCTCTCTCTCTCCTTCTTCTTCTGGCTTCTTCAACAACGTCATTACGTCCTTTATCTTCTATTGACGTAAGCACGCCCCACACACACATACACACACACTCTCTATCTTAAAGGGACTTTCACTGAGTCCGTAACATATTGTACTATCTTCCTGAGTGTGAGTAAGATAAGATATCTTTATTAGTCACATGTACATCGAGACACACAGTGAAATGCATCTTTGTGTAGTGTTCTGCAGGCAGCCCGCAAGTGTCGCCATGGTTCCGGCGCCAACATAGCCTGCCCACAACTTCCTAACCCATACGTCTTTGAAATGTGGGAGGAAACCGGAACACCTGGAGGAAACCCACACAGACACAGGGAGAACATACAGACTCCTTACAGACAGCAGCCGGAATTGAACCCGGGTCACTGGCGCTGTAATAGCTTTATGATAACCGTTACACTACCGTGCCTGCCCACAGGCAGCAGCAGATTTAAGAATCCCACCAGCTCCGCCTGTTATAGATTGTGGTTGAGCTTTCTGTAGTTTCCTTTGGCTTCTACCATCAAACACCAAGAGCTGAGTAATGTGATTTTCTGGTGGTCCAGTCAATAGTTTGATAAAGCTGAACTGACTGAGAGAAGCAGGAACTTGGCTCTCTGAGCTTCCAGACTATGTCTGAAGCTGAACACGAGAGTTATTGGAGATGTATGCACACACCATTGAATAAGTTAAATAACCTCCTTCCTCGAGAATTTTTTCCTTTGTTTCCCTCCTGGAGATATGAGGGTTTCCTCCTTGGATACACAGCTGCCTGTGGTCTATCTGAAAAGTGATAAATGTCATGGTCCAATTATTTGTCACTTTAGCAGGTGAGCATTGTACACAAATTGACCAAGCCCCTATGAATTCACCTGATGTCCAAGTCAGTCATTCTTGCATGTTCCATTAGCCATTGCCTCACACTTCACCCTGAGTATGGAAGTTGGCCCTTCGGCCCACTGAGTCCGTGCTGACCATCAAACACGCGTTTATGCTAATCTCATCTTTATTCTCCTCATATTGGTATTGGTTTATTATTGTCACTTGTACTGAGGTACAGTGAAAAGCTTGTCTTGCATACCGATCTTGCATTACACAGTGCAGTTACATTGAGTTAGTACAGAGTGCATTGAGGTAGTACAGGTAAAAACAATAACAGTACAGAGTAAAGTGTCACAGCTACAGAGAAAGTCCAGCGCAATAAGGTGCAAGGTCACAGCAAGGTAGATTGTGAGGTCAGAGTCCATCTCATCTTATAAAGGAACCGTTCAATATTCTTATCACAGTGGGGTAGAAGCTGTCCTTAAGTCTGGTGGTACGTACCCTCAGGCTCCTGTATCTGCTACCTGATGGAAGAAGAGAGAAGACAGAATGACCCGGGTGGGTGGGGTCTTTGATTATGCTGGCTGCTTTACCAAGACAGCGAGAGGTAAAGACAAAGTCCAAGGAGGGGATGCTGGTTTCTGTGACGCGTTGGTCTGTGTCCACAGCTCTCTGCAGTTTCTTGTGGTCCTGGGCAGAGCAGTTGCCATACCAAGCCGTGATGCATCCAGATAGGATGCTTTCTATGGTGCATCGATAAAAGTCGGTGAGTGTCAAAGGGGACAAACCGAATTTCTTTCATCTCCTGAGGAAGTTGAAGCACTGGTGAGCTTTCTTGGCCCACCAACTTCCTCCAGATTCTACCACTCATCTATACACAATGTCTGCTAACCTGTATGTCTTTGGGATGTGGGAGGAAACGGAAGGAAACCCAGATGGGGAGAATACGCAAACTCCACACGGACAGCACCCGAGGTCAGGATTGAACCCAGGTTGCTGGGGCTGTGAGGCAGCAGCTCTCCTGGCTGAGCCACTCTGCCACCCACTCCAAGCACTTCAGTGCAAAAGACCAGACTGTAATGAGGGAGAAAGCACAAGATCTGAAGTGCTGTCTTTAAAAAAAGTATGCAAAAGATCCCACGATACAATTTGAAGAACAGGCAAGTTCTTCTCCAGCATTTTTCCTGACACATAGTTGGAGATATAATTGTGTGGGTGGAGTCAGAGGTGGTTTAAGTGGAGCAGAGACTAGTTTGGCTGAATGGACTGTTGGAATGTTGTTAATTCTATTGAATTTCTTATTTCATTTCCTTTCATCAGAAATAGTTTTTATAGTGCTTCAATAGTAGATTTTTTGCAATAGAAGACCACTAGGTATCGTTGTATATACATAACATACCAGTTAGGTCAAAAAGGAATCCATTTCAGAAAGAGCCTGAGGGGTTTAAAAGGGCCTGTTAACCATCAAGCAATATTTCAGATGACGTCTTCACATTCAGAAACCCAAGGTTTCAAGACTATTTTCAAAAGTTATCTGGTGCAGTTATCAAAATGACTACTTATCACAATATGTTGGAGGGAATGCAGAGGACATTCACCAGGAGGTTGCCTGGCATGGATTGTTTCAGCCATGAGGTTATACTGTAGCCGGTGTGTGTTGTCCTTGGAGCCTGGGAGGGGCATCTGATAAAGGTGTACAACATTATGAAGGGCATATATAGGGTAGAAAGTAAGAAATCTTTCCCCTTAGCAGCAGGGTCTATGACCAGAGGGTATTAAGATAAAGGAAAAGGAGACTTCGAGAGGATTTAAGGAAAACTTTTTTTTTAACCCAGAGGCTAGTTGAAATCAGGAACTCACTGTTTGAAGGAGTGGTGGAGACAGATACTCTCACATCATGTGGTTTATTGGTTTATTATTATTATTGTCACAAGTACAATGAAAAACTGTTTCTGCATACCGGTCATACAAATCAATTCATTCCAACAGGTAGTACAAGGTAAAACAATAACAGAGTGCAGAATAAAGTGTTACAGTTACAGATAAAGTGCAGTGTAGGTAGACAATAAGGTGCAAGGCCATAACGAGGTAGATTGTGAGGTCAAGGGTCCATTTTATCGTAGTAGGGGACTGATCAATTGTCTTATAACAACAGGATAGAAGCTGTCTTTGAGCCTGGTGGTACATGCTTTCAGGCTTTTGTTTCTTCTGCCCGATGGGATGGGGGAAGAAGAGACAATGTGCAGGATGGGTGGGGTCTTTGATTATGCTGGCTGCTTTTGTGAGGCGGCAAGAAGTGTAGACAGACTCCATGGAAGGGAGGCTGGTTTCCATGATGTGCTGAGCTGTGTCCACAACTCTCTGCAGTTTCTTATGGTCCTGGGCAGAGCAGTTGCCATACCAAGCCGTGATGCATCCAGATAGGATGCTTTCTATAGTGCATTGATAAAAATTGGTGAGGGTCAAAAGGAACATGCCAAATTTCTTCAGTCTCCTGAGGAAGTAGAGGCGCTGCTGAGCTTTCTTGGCCATGGCATCTATGTGGTTGGGCCAGGACAGGCTATTGTTGATGCTCAGTCCTAGGAACTTGAAGCTCTCAACCCTCTCGACTTCAGCGCCGTTGATGTAGACAGAAGCATGTGCACTGCCCCCTTCCCTGAAGCCAATGACCAGCTCTTTCATCTTGATGACATTGAAGGAAAGATTGTTGTCATGACACCATGTTACTAGGCTCTCTATCTCCTTCCTGTATTCCGGCTCATCGTTATTTGAGATACGGCCTACTACGGTGGTATCATCTACAAACTTCTAGATGGAGTTAGAGCAGAATCTGACCACACAGTTGTGAGTGTATAGGATCTAGATGAGCACCTGAAATACCACGACGTAGGAAACTGAGCCAAGCACTGGAACATGGGATTAGAATAGATAGGTATTGAATGGCTGGGATGGACGGTGTACCAAAGGACCTGCTTCCAGGCTCTGTGACTCTAATGACTGTTTGGAGCATTGAGCTACCCCCAGAAAAATCAATGTATTGGTATTTGGTATTGGTATTGGTTTATTATTGTCACTTGTACTGAGGTACAGTGAAAAACTTGTCTTGCGTACCGATCGTACAGGTCAATTCATTACACAGTGCAGTTGCCATATCAAGCCATGATGCATCCAGATAGGATGCTTTCTATGGTGCATCGATAAAAGTTGGTGAGTGTCAAAGGGGACATGCCGAATTTCGTTAGCGTCCTGAGGAAGTAGAGGCACTGGTGTGCTTTCTTGCCCGTGACGTCTATGTGGTTGAACCAGGACAGGCTGTTGGTGATGTTTATCAAGGTCACTAGAACTGACTATTTTGTTTTGCTGTTTTTGGGGTCTTTGCTTGTCCACAACCTTCTCTACAAAATGGTAGTAACTATTTCACTAGCTATAAGGTTTTGGCACTTCCCAGGTTGTGTAATATGCCATATAATGTGGACCTTGCTACAATGGATTCCTTCTTCTGACTCAGGAAGGCAACATCCATCATTGAGGATGCCCACCTTTCAGGCCATACCCTCTTTTCAATGCTGCCATCGGGCAGGAGGTACAGGAGCCTGAAGACCCACACCTCAAGGTTCAACAACAGCTGCGTTCCCACTGCCATCAGGTTCTTAAACTGACATGAAAAACCCTGATTCTACCTTGGACTATATTTCCCTCAACTTGCACTAATGTTGTCATGTTTGCTTTTGTTTATTCTGTCCTGTATGTTATGTATAATTTATGTTAATTTAAGTTTATGTAATTTATGTTTGTCGTGTTTGTAATGCACTGTGCTGCTACTGCAAAAAGCTAATTTTCATGGTATTTATACCCTGGGTGTGTGTGCTCATGACAATAAACTTAAAATTGAACTTGAACTTGAAATTGAAATTTGAAGTGCACTACCACCCTTCCTCTTGGTACCACAGAGCATGGGGAGGACCTTAATGAAGGGGGCAATGGTTGAGGCATAATGAAATCTCACCATTTCTGGCCTACACATGACTCTAGACCAGCCCATGTGCAATATTAAGAATTGCAGTGGGATCTTGATCAACTGGGTAGATGGGCTGAGGAATGGTAAATGGAATTTAATTCAGATAAATGCGAAGTGTTACATTTTGGTAGGACAAATCAAGATATGACCGTTAAAATGAATGGAAGGGTCCTGGGTACTGTTGTAGAACAGAGGGACTTTAGAGTACTGGTGCATAGTTCCCTTAAAGTGGAGTTACAGATAGACAGGGCTGTGAAGGAGGCTTTTGGCACGCTGGTCTTCATCAGTCAGAGCATTGAATAAAGAAGTCGAGAGGTTATGGTGAAATTGTGCAAGACGTTGGTGAGGCCACACTTGGAGTATCATGTTCAGTTTTGGTCTCACTGTTATAGGAAGGATGTGATTAAACCAGCAAGAGTGCAAAAATGATTTACAAGGATGTTGCCAGTACTTAAGGTACTGAGTTACAGGGAGAGGTTAGGCATGCTGGGCCTTTACTCCTTGGAGCGTAGGAGACTGAGGAGAGATCTCATGGAGGTATATAAAATCATGAGGGGCACAGATAGGGTGAGCGGTCTATTTTCCAGGTTTGGGGAATTGAAAGCTGGAGGACATAGTTTTAAGATTAGTGGTGAAAGGTTTTAATAAGAACCTGAGGGGCAACTTTTTTACACAGTGGGTGGTAGATATATGGAACCAGCTGCCAGAGGAAGTGGTTGAGGCAGGTACATTAGATGCATTTAAGAAGTATGTGGACAGGTATATTGATGACAAGAGTTTAGGGGGATATGGGCCAAGTGCTGGGAAATGGGATTAGTTTGAATATACACCTTGGTCAGCATGGACATGTATGGGCCGAAGGGCCTTTTTCTGTGCTGTACAAGTGTATGACTCTGTGTGGTTGAAATGCCCCAGCAAGTCATTCAGTTCAAGGTTATTAGGATGGGCAATAAATGCTGGCCTTACCAATGATGCCCAGCTCCTGAAAAATAAATAAATAAAACAAAGCAGAAAAGATGCAATTAAACAAAATCTGGGCTTTGAGTGGGTACAGTTGGAGGAGGTTCAGATGGAGCAGAGACTAGTTCAGCTGAATGAACTGTTGGTACGTTGTCAATTCTATTTAACTTCTTACTTCCCTTCCTTTCACCAGAAATACTTTTTATAGCACTTTAATAGCAGATCTCCATCAATGCAGGACCCAAGTTGTTTCCAGTCACAAACTATTTACAAATCAGAGCACAATACTGTGCAGGATGTTATGAATGGGCCTGGAAATCTAATTACTGAGCATAACGACAATTTATTTTGTGACCAAGGTCAGACGTGAGTCACAAATTATTTGAGCCAACATTGACTACAACACTGCAAAGGGGCATCTGTTTCTTGCAGAGTAAAATGGCAATTGTTTGAGCAACAATTTGAGATTACTGATGAGGTGTTACAATTGCAAGGTGATGTCGATTCCACTTTCAGAAGGGTTTATAGTACAGTTTGAGCTTGCTTGTAATGTGAATGTGAGTTGTGCCAGGGACTCATTCAATTAGTGTGCTGTGTTTAGAAGTCCCATACACAATAGAAGCAGCAACCTCAATGACTTGTTTCTTTGATCAACCTTGTTTTCTCATTTCATAATTAGATGGGTGTTGTTTTTCTGGATAGACAATATTGCTGTAAGAGTCTTGAGTTCACAATACATGTCACAGCCAATGTTACAGAGCTCCTGGCGAGCTGCTCTTGCTGGTACATAAAAAAATGAGTCCCTCTGTGCAGAAAAGGAGTCTAAGGATCGAGCAGCACCATCCCATCCCCCACAACCACGCAGGCACCTGCACTCCCTTCCCCCACCCCCCCCCAACCCCGTCATTTAGCAGCTGACTTAAGTTTGCCAGCCATTGACAAACATATGAGCTAGGAGCAAGCGTACTGGGGCCCCTTGAGATTGCTCTGTCATTCAAAGAGATCATGGTTGATCTGATTGTAACGTCAGCTTTGCATTCCCATTCACCTTTCACCCATTTGCTTATCAAGAATCGAGCTAGTTCCAGCTTTAAAATATTCAAAGACCGCTTCCACCACCCTTGGAGGAGGAGAGTTCCAAAGACTCATGACCCTCTGGGAGAACAAGTTTCACCTCAACTGTCTTAAGCAGGTGACCCCTTACTTTTGAACACTGACCCCTAGTTCCAGGTTCTCCCATGAGATTAAACTTCTCCTTCACACTCACCTCTCTGAACTGTCTCTAAAGCATTAACATTCTTCCTTCAATAAGAGATCAATGCTGTACACAGCATTCTGGATATGGTCTCACAAAAGAAATATATAACTGAAGCATTTTTAATTCATTCAAGGGATGTGGGCTTCATCAGCTGAGCCAGCATTTAATTACCCTTCCTTAATTGCCCTTGAGAAGGGGGTGGTGAGCTGCCTTCTTGAACCAGTACGGTCCTTGAGGTGTGGGTATATACACACAGTGCTGTCAGGGAACGAGTTCCAGCATGTAAACTAATCTAATTGTAGTTTTCCTGAAGATGGAGCAAGTGTGGAACAGGAGATCATCAGTGGGGAAGTGGGAGAGAGACAAAATAGAGGATTGTAAGGACAAGGCAAGGGGATCTGAGAGGGAATTTCAAGAGAGAGAGGGTGAGGGATTGGGGGGAAGTAAGTAGAGAGGGGAGGGGGTGGGGATTGGTTTATTGGTATTGGTATTGGTTTATTATTGTCACTTGTACCAAGGTACAATGAAAAACTTGTCTTGCATACCGATCGTACAGGTCAATTCATTACACAGTGCAGTTACATTGAGTTAGTACAGAGTGCATTGATGTAGTACAGGTAAAAACAATAACAGTACAGAGCAAAGTGTCCCAGCTACAGAGAAAGTGCAGTGCACTAAGGTGCAAGGTCACAACAAGGTAGATCGTGAGGTCAGAGCCCATCTCATCGTATAAGGGAACCGTTCAATAGTCTTATCATAGTGGGGTAGAAGCTCTCCTTGAGCCTGGTGGTACGTGCCCTCAGGCTTCTGTATATTCTGCCTGATGGAAGAGGAGAGAAGAGAGAATGACCTGGGTGGGTAGGGTCTTTGATTATACTGGCTGCTTCACCAAGGCAGCGAGAGGTAAAGACCAAGGAGGGGAGGCTGGTGTCCGTGACGCGCTGGACCGTGTCCACAACTCTCTGCAGTTTCTTGCGGTCCTGGGCAGAGCAGTTGCTGTACCAAGCCATGATGCATCCAGATAGAAGGGTAGGTGATCAGAAGAGGAGTAATGCTGCAAAAGCAGAGAATGTTGGAAATACTCAGCAGGCCAGGCAGCATCTGTGGAAGGTGAAACAGTTAACGCTTCAGGTCTGGGACCCTTTATCATAACTTACAGAGTGTCTGAACCTGAAAAGTTAACTGTTTCTCCTTACCCAGATGCTGCCTGATCTGCTGAGTGTTCTCAGCAATTTTTGTTTCGATCACAGAATTCCAGCATCTGCAGTTGTTTGCTTTTCTTGAGATTTTCTTGATGTATGGGTGTCCCAACCAACCAAAAGTTAGAATCTATCCATCACCACATCATTGTTTGAACTGAATGGTGCCAGATGTGTAGAAATAAGTACAAACGAGGCATGATCCGTTGACTCTCAGCAATTTTTTATTCATGCACCATAGAAAGCATCCTATCCGGATGCATCATGGCTTGGTATGGCAACTGCTCTGCCCGTGATTGCAAGAAGCTGCGGAGAGTTGTGGACACAGCTCAGCACATCACAGAAACCAGCCTCCCTTCCATGGACTCTGTCTATACCTCTCACTGCCTCGGTAAAGCAGCCAACATAATCAAAGACCCCACCCACCCCGGACATTCTCTCTTTTCCCCTCTCCCATTGGGCAAAAGATACAAAAACCTGAAAGCATGTACTCCCAGATTCAAGGACAGCTTCTAGCCCGCTGTTATAAGACTATTGGACAGTACGATAAGATGGTCTCTTGACCTCACAATCTACCTTGTTATGACCTTGCACCTTATTGTCTACCTGCACTGTACTTTGTAGCTGTTACACTTTATTCTGCATTCTGTTATTGTTTTACCTTGTACTACCTCATTGCACTATGTAATGAAATGATCTGTATGAATGGTATGCAAGGCGAGTTTTTCACAATAATAAACCAGTTCCAATTCCAATTTCAATACCTATGTTGGTGACCAAATACGAGCTTGCCTCCCAAACTCTACTACCACCCCACCCTCTTAAAAGATGATCCTCATTAATTTTTGCTGTTTAACTGCTATGAAACACATGGGGCTAGCTCACAATACAATAAGATGTGGAAACCATTGGCAGGTGGAAACATTGTATGTTGACGCTGCTATTGGCTGGTGTTTCCCTCTTATAACTGCTCTTTTCCTCCTTGCCAGCCCGATTTCATCAATGTGTAAATGATGAATGTTAAAGCCATTTTTTTTTCCATTCACTGCTTGTTTACGAGCTCGAAGAAAATACTGAATCATTCTGACTGGTAGAAACACAAATGTATTCAGTTAATTAAATGCCATTGGGTTGGCAACTCTCATGCCAAGATAAATCAAGTCTGAATTCACTGCCGCAACAAGACATGGGCTTAAATTAATGGTGGGAGACTATTGACGAGGAACACAATATTCTTTAGACCAGAGGCAGATCAAATCTTTGGTAAGCAAGTTTGAGCCACAAATGAAAAGTAAAACTTGAGGTTGCTAGAGCTTTTAAAGGCTCAAGAATAGGCACACCCACTTCTTGAATTGGTGCAGTTAATCTGTTAATTATTTGACGTAGCTAAGATGTTTGAGCCTCCTTTGATATTAAACTTTAAAATTGTCATGCTTGTTTACAAATCCCTACATGCCTTGTCTCTGTAATGCCCTACAACCTACAACCCAGTGCCACAACATGACCCTTGTGATTCTGTTTTACATTCCCAATTATGAACACTCTCCTCTGCCTTCAGCTACTGTCCCCAATCTTTGAAATTTCCTTCCTAAATCTCTCTTTTGCTGTCTCACACTTCTTTTAAGATATTCCTTAAAATCAGTTTAACCAAACTTTAATCACCTACCCCAGGCATGGTAGTGTAGCAGTTAGTGTAATATTATTACAGCGCCAGCGACCCGGGTTTAATTCTGGCCACTGTCTGTAAGGAGTTTGTACGTTCTCCCCGTGTCTGCGTGAGTTTCCTCTGGGCGCTCCGATTTTCTCACACATTCCAAAGACGAACGGGTTAGGAAGTTGTGGGCATGCTATGTTGGCGCCGGAAGCAAGGCAACACTTGCGGGCTGCCCCCAGAACATTCTAGGCACAAAGATGCATTTCACTATGTGTTTCGATGTACATGTGACTAATAAAGATATCTTATCTTATCTTATCTGATATCTCTTACTTATTATTTTATAGGGATTAGAGGTGACCCTATTGAAGTATATAAGATTCTGAAGTGATTTGGTAATTGGTTTATTCTTGTCACATGCACCGAGATACAGTGAACAGCTTCGGTTTCCACTCCGTCCATCCAGATTGTCATCAGCGATATATAGTATACTAGACTTTGACACTCACACTTGTTCTCAAGCAATCTTTATTTTACTTGGGCACAAGGATAACAGTCCAGCCCCTGTCACCGAACTATTCTAAAGTTTGAATAAAGAGATGCCATTTTTATATAGATATTGACTAGTTGGATACAGATATTGACCAATTGGAAACCTTGTGTAGGTTCAGATCTCTTATCTGTATAATCAATCACCAATCATACCGCGATAATATGCTTCAGAACAGACGAGGTGGCCGAGAGGTTAAGGCGATGGACTGCTAATCCATTGTGCTTTGCACTCATGGGTTCAAATCCCATCCTCGTCGTGAGTGTTAGTTTGGGTAGCAAGCTTTTAACGCATTCACTTAAACACTTCCAACACTCCAAATTTTGAGGGCAGGCATTGTTGTGTAGCGGTTAGCATAACGCTACTACAGCATCAGCGACCCAGGTTCAATTCCGGCCGCTGTCTGTAAGGAGTTTGTACGTTCTCCCCGTGTCTGCATGGGTTTCCTCCGGTTGCTCCGGTTTCTTCCCACATGCCAAAGGTTAGGAAGTTGTGGGTATGCTATGTTGGTCCCAGAAGTGTGGTAACACTTGCGGGCTGCCCCCAGAACACTCTACATAAAAGATGTATTTCACTGTGTGTTTCGATGTACACCCGACTAATAAAGAGATCTTATCTTATCTGATACAAGAGTTAATAGCTAATAAATCTACAAGCTAATGGCCAATAATACCTTAGGATATTAATTGTCCACTGGTTAGTATGTGTCTTGCATCCTTCGTTTGCATCCTTATCTTGTCTCGGTTTGCCAAATGGCCTCAGGTCCCATGCTGTGTAAATCGGAGCTGTGCTCTCAGGGACCCTTCTTGCCTTGGTTGACTGAACACTGTCTGTAGATTATTTCTGCCTGCACGTTATCTTAACCCTTGTCTTGCCACAGCATCCACAAGATCACTCCATATATAAGTATATTGAGGTAGTCCAACAGAAAGCTTGGTGACATGGTGTCATGACAACAGCCTTTCCCGTAATGTCAACAAAACAAAAGAGCTGGTCATTGACTTCAGGAAAGGGGGCAGTGTACATGGACCTGTCTACATCAGTGGTGCTGAGGTCGAGAGGGTTGAGAGCTTCAAGTTCTTGCGAGTGAACATCACCATTAGCCTGTCCTGGTCAAATCTCGTAGATGCCACGACCAAGAAAGCTCACCAGCGCCTCTACTTCCTCAGAAGGCTAAAGAAATTTGGTATGTCACCTTTGACACTCACCAACTTTTATCGATGCACCATAGAAAGCATCCTATCTGGATGTGTCACGCTTGGTACGGCAACTGCTCTGCCCAGGACCACAAGAAACTGCAGAGAGTTGTGGACACAGCCCAGCACATCATGGAAACTAGCCTCCCCTCCTTGGACTCTTGTCTTTACCTCTCACTGCCTTGGTGTAGCAGCCAGCATAATCAAAGACCCCACCAACCCGGGTCATTCTCTCTTCTCTCCTCTTCCATCAGGTAGAAGATACAGGAGCCTAAGGGCACGTACCACCAGACTTAAGGACAGCTTCTATCCCACTGTGATAAGACTATTGAACAGTTCCCTTATACGATGAGATGGTCTCTGACCTCACGATCTACCTTGTTGTGACTTTGCACCTTATTGCACTGCACTTTCTCTGTAGCTGTGACACTTTATTCTGTACTGTTATTGTTTTTACCTGTATTGCCCCAATGCACTCTGTACTAACTCAATGTAACTGCACTGTGTAATGAATTGACCTGTACGATCGGTATGCAAGACAAATTTTTCACTGTACCTCGGTACAAGTGACAATAATAAACCGATGCCAATAAAAGGAAAACAATAACAGAATGCAAGATAAAAGTGTGATGCAGGTAGACAAATACGGTGCAGGGGCTATGACAGGGTAGACTGAGAGATCAGGAGTTCTTTATTGTACATGAGTTTAAGATGCATGGGATCCATCAAGATGTATGGGATCCATGATGACTTAGCCGTTTGGATTCAGAATTAGCTTGCCCATAGAAGACAGAGGGTTTATGCTGAGTTCCTTGATTTTATGTTGGGCATTGTTGGAGGTCAAAGACAGAGAGTCAGTTTGGGATTGGGGTGGAGAATTAAAGTGACAGGATACTGCTGTCTTCTGATGCTCCTTTGAAGTGCAAGCAGTCACCCAATCTGTCTTTGGCTTCTCCAATGTACAGGAGACCACACTGTGAACAACAAATGCTAACACTAAAATGGAAGAAGTGCAAATGAATTTTGCTTAATCTAGAAGGACTGTTTGCTTCCAGTCCAGTACATTAACTGCTATGTCACCATTACACCTTGATACCAGGTGAATTTCAGAAGCAGATTTAGCCAGCCATACCATACTAAATCATTGTTAATGCCTAGAAGAGAGGACAAGTTTCTATACCACAGAATCTTAACAGAAATGCATTTCATTCTGTAACTTCTGGAGGAATCTAATGGGATTACTCATAGAACCCAAGATGATTTCAATGTGAGGCTGAAAATAAAACCTTCAGGTAAATGTATTAGCAACACAACTGTTGCAATTAATAAGATAAAGAAATTGTTCCTTCTTTTATGTTAATTTGGATTTGAAATCATAGGCTAGCAGCATCTGTGATGGATTTTACTGCTTTTATTCTTCCAGTTACATATCCCACATTTGTCCTGCATGTAAAAAGTAAAGATTCGTTCCAGAAAATGAATTATTTATCTTCTTGCTCTAGTGCCCCTGGTCCTTTAAACATTTTGCTTAAACTCATTCCAATAGAATTTAATTTTTTTTTAATTTTATTTACAGCGTGGTAACAGGCCCTTCCGGCCCAACGAGTTCGCACCGCCCATTTTAAACCCAAATTAACTACCCATGTGTCTTTGGAATGTGAGAGGAAACCGGAGCACCCAGAGGAAACCCATGCAGACACGGGAGAACGTACAAACTCCTTACAGACAGCGGCGGGAATCGAAACCCGATCGCTGGCGCTGTAATAGCGTCACGCTAACCGCTACGCTACCGTGCCACCCACATCATTAGAAATGCTTTCATTGACTCTGTTCCCCCGGGAGTATCGCTTGCAACCAAGTACAGCACAAGGAAAGAATATTCTAAGTCATGACATTGTGAAGGATTGGATGTGCTTTTGGTTTTAATTTGTCTGTTTTGTAAAAAAAATATTCTTCATTGACACCCTTTCAATGTAAGCCTACAGTGAGCTGCCTGTGGAATTTCATGTTAAGTTACAGATAAAAAATAGTTGGCAGATCCCTCACTCAGCCTAGGAGGGATAGAGCATATTGACCTTTTAGATTGGGCCTTAGTAACAACAGCTTGCATTTAAATAGCCCCTTTAGCATTGTAAAATATGCCAAGGCACTTCAAAGGAGCATCACAAGACAGTAATTAACAACAAACCGTTGAAGGAGATACAGGGCAACAGAGGCAGGTTTTAAGCAAGCTATGGTTGTGCAGAGAATTCCAGAGCTTTCAATGCTAGAACTATGGCTGTCAGTGGCGTGGTGATTACAATGGAGGATGCACAACACACCTTGATTAGAAGACTGGGAAGACTTTGGAGAGTTGTGAGACTAGAGAAGATTACATAATTTTTAAACTAAGGTATTGATGGTGATTGGGAGCCAATGGAGATACCGGGGCCATGAATGATGGGCGAGTAGAAATGATGCAAGTAAGAATACAAACAGCAGAACTTTATGAAGTATAGGAGGTACAGAAGCCTGAGCTCCCACACCACCAAGTTCAGGAACAGCTATTTCCCTACAACCATCAGAATCTTGAATTGACCTGCACAACCCTAATCTTACCCAGCAACAGAACAGTACAGACCACCTCTTGTGCTACCATGGACTTGTGAGTTTTTTTACACCAATGTCTTGTTTTGCACAGGCTTTTTTCTCCACCATCTTTTATAATCTACGTATAATTTATGTTCTACACAGAACATAGAACAGTACAGCACAGGAACAGGACCTTCAGCGCACGATGTCTGTGCCAAACTAGTAATTAAACTAGGAATTAAACACCTAACTAAACGAATCCCTTCTATCAACACAATATCCATATCCCTCCATTTTCTGCATATTCATGTGCCTATCGAAGAGCCTCTTAAACCCTTCTATCATATCTGCCTCCACCACCACCCCTGGCAGTGCATTCCAGGCACCCACCACTCTATGTAAAAAAAAACTTTGCCCAGCACATCTGTGCATTGTTTGAATCTACGTGCCTGTGGTGCTGCTGTAAACAAGTTTTTCATTGTACCTGTACCTCACTGTACTTGTGAATATGACAATAAATTCAATTTGATTTGACTTTATATGAGTTCAAGTGAAAGAAGGCATCCAGATGAGTCATGAGTCAGGCAGCATCTGTAGACAGTGAAACAGAGTTAAAGTTTCAGCTCAAAGTGCTTGCCATTTCAGAAGGCACTTGCAAATCAACCACATCTCAGTGGGACTGGAGTCACTTAATAGACTTTTACACCATGTTAGCAATTCTGTGGCCAATAGAGTCATACAGCGTGGAAACAGGCCCTTTGGCCCAAATGGTCCATGCCAACCAAGATGCCCCATCCAAGCTAGTCCCATTTGCCAGTGTTTGACCCATAACCTTCTAAACCTTTCCAATCCATGTACCTGTCCAACTGTCTTTTAAATGTTATTATTGTACCTGCCTCAACCACTTCCTCTGGCAGCTCATTCCACAAACAGACCACTCTTTGCGTAAAGGGTGGTACATGCATGGAATAAGTTGCCAGAGGAAGTGGTTGAGGCAAGTTCCTACTAAATCTCTCCCCTCTCAGCTTAAACCTATGCCCTCTAGCTGTTGATTGCCCAACCCTGGGAAAAAGACAATGTTAATTAATCAAGCTTTGTATTCCATGTTTGACTGTGGTGGCATTTGAATGTGCCTCAAGATCTTTAGTCTGGGACCCCGGATTACTCATCCGATAATAATTTCCCTCATTCCTTTGTCTTTTCCATTTCTTACTTTGTAATGCCGCAGAAGGAGGTTATTAACCCCTCCTGGTCCATGGTGGCTTCCAGCAGATCAATCCATTGGTCCCATTCTACTTCTTCTTATTTTCTTGTACCACTGTAATATTCTCCTTTTCATGCTCATCAACTCCCCTTTGATTCTCTTTTGCATCAACCTACATCAATGTGTATTTACAGTAGCAAATTAATATGCCAGCATGTCCTTGGGATGTGGGAGGAAACCAGAACACCCAGGGAAAGCCATATGGTCACAGGGAGAACATGTAAACTCTACACAGACAGTATCTGAATTCAGAATTGAACCTGGGTCTCTGGAGCTGTGAGGCAGCATCATTAACTGCTGAACCACTCTGTCACTGTTATTTAGCAGCTGCATACTTTTAGAATTACTATTTCTAGAATTACTATTTTGTGCCTGGAATGCACTGCTGGGGGTGGTGGTAGAGGCTGATATAACAGAGACATTTAAAAGACTCTTAGATAGGCACATGGATGTCAGAAAAATGGAGGGTTATGGGCTATGCGGGAGGGAAGGTTTAGATTGATCACGGAGTAGGTTTATTTAGGTCGGCAAACATCGTGGGCCGAAAGGCCCGTACTGTGCTGTATTGTTCAATGTTCTATGTTCTAATTCTGCTCTGAAATTCCACGGCATAACAGTTCACGAGCACTAAAGCATGCGTCTTCCTGTTGCTTGTGGTAATGAATCCCGACTAAGATTCCCATACGGAAATACAGATTCAGGAAAGATGACAAACAAGTTCAGCCAGATAGATAGTGGAGCAGACTCTGTAGCTAAGGGTTTTGCCAGAGTTAATATATGGAATTGCTGAGCTAGGTCCCTGATGTTCCAATCTCCGTTTCCCTGAAGCAAGGCTCATGAAGAATACTGACACTTTTTGAATACGTCCTGCAGTGCTTTTCAAAGATCAGGTCTCCAAACTGAGAGGACATAGGTTTTAAGATTAGTGATAAGAGGCTTAGAGGGAACCTAAGGAGGAATATTTTCACCCAGGCTATGGTGGAATCGAGAAAGAACTGACTGAATAGGTGATAGGGGCAGGTACTCTCACAACACTTAAGTGTCTCAACAAGTATTTGAATCAGCAATGCATAGAAGGCTACAGGCCTAGTGCTGCTAAATAGAATTAGCATAGGTGGGTACATAATGTTTGGCATAGACACGATGGGCTGAAGGGCCTGTTTCAATACTGCACTGTCTATGACTCTGATGTTCGGTAACTTCTGGATCAGCAATCCCATTTATTCTACTCAGGAAAGCTTTTGCTAAATCTTTTGCAAAGCCTGCCTCCACCATTCCCCTCCCACCCCTCACTGTTCCCTATCATCTGCAGGGCTTCATAAAACAATACCCAGCTGTGCTTCTGCTCCACAGTATGTCTCCCTGTGCCTGAGTACTTCTAGGCCTGTAGAAGCAAAGGAACTGACTAACATGCTCCATTTGACTGGTTTTCAAATTGACAACCCTTAGCTTACTATGGTATTGTAGCCTTAAGCACATCGTATGAACTAAGTTTTCAGCATCTGCTTATAATTTTGAACCAAATCAAGGTTTCAGAAATGACGTTGTGGTTTTCCGCACTGCCATATATGTCGATCAGTTTCAGTGCTTCGTTAAGCTGTGTATTTCAATCTTCTCAGTCTCAACAAAAAGCATTGACCACATACAACTGTGGCTGGGTGAAACTTCAATCTGATGTCTTTCAGGGCTCTTTCAGTTTTAATACAGTCTGGACTTTTGGTTAGTTAAGTTTTTAGAATGGGTTTATTATTGTCACATGTACTGAGGTACACTGAAAAGCTTGTCTTGCATACCGTTCAAACAGATCAATTCATTGCACAGTGCATTGAGGCAGTACAAGGTAAGACAATAACAGAATACAGAATAAAATGTAACAGCTACAGAGAAAGTGCAGTGCAGGTGAGGTAGACAATAAGGTGCAAGGTCATAACGAGGTAGATTGTGAGGTCAAGAGTCCATTTTATGGTACTAAGGAACTCTTTAATATCCTTTTAACAGCGGGATAGAAGCTGTCCTTGAGCCTGGTGGTACGTGCTTTAAGGCTTTTGTATCTTCTACCCGATGGGAGGGGGGGAGAAGAGAGAATGTCCAGGGTGGGTAGGGTCTGTTTTCCTGCTGAATAACTCTATGACTCTATGTGATTATCTGACCACACCTTAAATGCACATTTCATCTGCCTGTGGGATAAAGACAGAAAATGGTGGAAATATTCAGTCAGGAAGCATCTGTGGAGAAGGGAGCTGAGCTAATGTTTCAGGTCAATAACCTTTCATCAGAATTCGGAAATGTTAGAAATCAATCAAGTTGAACAGAAAGGGGAGGGTAGAGAGAGTACTCTCCAATAGGATGCGGACCAAGAGAAACTGAATGACACCAGTGACGATGGCGCTGGCTGAGAGAGGGTGGTGAGGGCTTATTAGTTGCCAATGGTCTCTGGAGGAGATGCGGGGAGAGAGAGATGGATGAAAACCCGGAAGATCTGAAAAATCAATGCTGGAATTGTGAAATAGGCAACACTACAGATACTGGAAATCTGAAATAAAATTGACAATGCTGGGAATATCCAACCGATCCGTAGGAGCATAAAGTGGAGTTAATGTTCACTTGTACCAGTGCCCATCAGTTCAGATACAAACTGCAAACTGTATTGAGGCCTGAAAGCTGTCATATTGAATTTAAAGATTAGATGCTATTCCTTTTCGAAGTCAAAGTCCAAGTCTAGTTTATTGCAAATGTTTTGCACTGTTTCTTCCTTGGTATATGTTTTTTATTATGAATAAAGTCTACTTTTGAAACATAAAAAATAAATACATGTACGCACAGATGCAATGAATAACTTACTTGCAGCAGCATCACAGGCACATGGCATCAGATAAACAGCATTCATAAGAGAAATATAAATTATACACAATTTTTACAAGAAAGAACACAATTAGTACAAAAAAAGTCAACTTTAGTGCCAAGTGATCATTGTGTTTCTAAACTGTAGTGACTAGGGTTGTGCAAGTTGGCTCAAGAACCAAATGGTTGAAGGGAAGTAGCAGTTCTTGAACCTGGTAGTGTGGGACTTCAGGCTTCTGTACCTCCTGCCCGATGGTAGCTGCGAGAAGATGGCATGGCCTGGATGGTGGAGATATTTGATGATGGATGTTGCCTTCTTGAGGCAGCGCCTCATGTACATACTACTGATGAAAAACACAGGCGGTCAACATTTCGGGTCAGGACCCTTCTTCAGGTCCTGAGGAAGGGTCCTGACCGGAAACATCGACCGCCTGCTTTTCTCCACTGATGCTGCCTGTCCTACCGAGTTCCTCCAGCATCATAGTGTTTTTCATCTAGATTCCAGCATCTTCAGTCTCTTGGCCAAAATTTATCTTTAACTAACCTCTTTAACATATTATTTATCTCATTGTTGTTTATGGGAGATTTCTATGCTAAAATTGAGTAATTTACCTTGTACCAGTGAGTGTACTTCTAAAGTTCTTAATTGGTTCCAAAGTAATTTGGGAAGACTTAATGGATAAATGAATAAAGAACTAATGAATGGTGTTCTATAAATGCAAGCCTTTCCAATTCTCCATGGGAAGAAATTGCAGATGGCAGGGAATTATCTCTGTGTGCAAGGCGATACTGCTTCAGTATTCCCTTCTGATCATAATTCCTTAGAAGCACTTCTCATGGACACATATGTCTCTGTTTAGTGGTTGTACTTAGCAAGAGGAAATCACTGCTATTTCCCCAAATTAACCTGATGATTTTGATCCAGGCACACAGAGCAATAAATGCTGTGATTGCTTCCTGGATTAAGTTCAAGGACAATGATGAAGATGTATCTTGCTTTTATTCATAATGTGCATCAAGTAGTCTGCTGTAGTGAGGACACTGTTCTCTGAATCAATTTGGCATTTCTACTATACACACATCCCTCTAGATGCTGACATTCAATTTGTGTTAAATAATGAGCAATGTTTGCTTTTTAATTAACGTAGATGAGTACTGGGCCAAATCACCTTCTCTAACCTTTTGCTTCTAATGGGCATAAGAAGATCAAACCAAATGGGAGTTCTGGGAGACATCCAGTCTCCCTGCTACTGTAGCTACACCTGCACGATGTGCATCCAACTGCAGCTCCTTACAGACTGTGTTGGGGAACTGGAACTGCAGCTGGATGACCTTCGGCTCCTATGGGAGAACGAGGAGTTCATAGATAAGAGCTACAGGGAGGCAGTCACCCCTAAACTGCAGGAGGCTGGTAGCTGGGTGACTGTCAGGAGAAGGACGGAGAATAGGCAGATAGTGCGGAGTACCCCTGTGGCCGTTCCTCTGAATAACAGGTCTACTGCTTTGGATACTTTTGGGGGGAGGGGGGTGGAAGATGGCCTACCAGAGGAAAGCCGCAGTGCCTGTCTCTGGCACTGAGCCTGGTTGTGTGGCGCAGAAGAGAAGGAGGGAGAAGAGGAGAATGGTAGTGATAGGGGATTCCAAAGTAAGGGGGGCAGACAGGAGATTCTGTGGACGTGAAAGAGACTCCCAGATGGTATGCTGCCTCCTGGGTGCCAGTGTCTAGGATGTCCTGGATCGGGTCGACAGCATTCTGAAGGGACAGGGTGAACAGCCAGAGGTCGTGGTACATATTGGTATCAATGACATAGGTAGGGAAAGAGATGAGGTCCTAAAGAGGGAGTAGAGGGAGCTAGGTAGGAAGCTGAAAAGCAGGACCTCAAGGGTAGTAATGTCTGGATTGCTGTCTGTGCCACGCGCCAGTGAGGGTAAGAATAGGTTGATTTGGCAGATGAATGTGTGGCCGAGGATTTGGTGCAGGAGGCAGGGTTTCAGATTTGTGGATCATTGGGATCTCTTCTGGGGAAGGTACGACCTGTACAAAAGGGATGTGTTACTCCTGAACTGGAGGGGGACCAATATTCTTGCAGGCAGGTTTGCTAGAACTGTTGGGGAGGATTTAAACTAGTTTGGCAGGGGGATGAGAACTCGAGTGATAGGTTAGAGCTGGTTCATTTAGTATACAAGTAGATGCAGAGTGTAGAAAGACTGTGAGGAAGGATAGTCAGTTGAAAGAGCAAAATTTCAGTCAGTTAGATGGGCTGAAGTGTGTCTACTTTAATGCAAAAAGTATCAGGAACAATGGTGATGAACTTAGAGCAATGGGTTAATGCATGGAACTACGATTTTGTGGTCATTACAGAAACTTTGCTGTCACAAGGGCAGGAACGGCTGCTGGATATTCCGGGGTTTAAATGTTTCAAAAGGGACAGGGACGGAGGTAAAAGAGGTAGGGGAGTGGCTTTGCTGATCAGAGACAGCATCACAGCTGCAGAAAGGGAGGATGTCCTGGAGGGATCATCCACTGAGTCGGTGTGGGTGGAAGTCAGAAACAGGGAGGGAACGATCACTTTATTGGGAGTATTCAACAGACCTCCCCAGTAGCCGCTGGGATGCTGAGGAGTAGATTGGGAGGCAGATTTTGGAGAGGTGCAAAAACAACAGGGTTGTCTTCATGGGTGATTTCAACTTCCCTAATATTGATTAGCACCTCCTCAGTGTAAAGGGGATAGATGGGGCGGAGTTTGTTAGGTGTGATCAGGAAGGATTCCTGACACAGTATGTGGACATGCTAACTAGAGGAGAAACCATACTGGACCTGGTACTACGCAATGAACCTGATCAGGTTTCAGATCGCTCGGTGGGAGAGCATTTTGGAGACAGTGACCATAACTCCTTGACCTTTACCATAGCCTTGTAGAGGGATAGGAACAGATGATATGGGAAAGTATTTAATTGGGGAAGGGGGAATTATGATGCTATTAGGCAGGAACTAGGGAGCGTACATTGGGAACAGATGTTCTTGGGGAAGTGCACAATGGAAATGTAGAGATTGTTTAGGGAGTACTTGCATGGGTTTCTGGATAGGTTCGTCTCACTGAGGCCGGGTAAGGATGGCAGAGTGAAGGAACCATGGTTGACAAGAGATGTAGAATATCTTGTCAAGAGGAAGAAAGAAGCTTACCTAAGGTTTAGAAAGCATGGATCAGACAGGGCTCTGGAGAGTTACAAGGGAGCCAGGAGGGGGCTTAAGAAAGGACTTGGGAGAGCTAAAAGGGGGCATGAGAAGTCCTTGGCGAGTAGGATTAAGGAAAACCCCAAGGCATTCTACACATATGTGAAGAATAGGAACATGACCAGAGTGAGGGTAGGAGCGATCAGGGATAAAAAAGGAAATATGTGCCTGGAGTCGGAAGAGATAGAGGAGGTCCTTAATGAATACTTTGCTTCAGTATTCACAAGAGAGAGAGACCTTGTCGTTTGTGAGGATGGCGTACAACTGGCTGATACACTAGAGCATATCAACGTGAGAAAAGAAGATGTGCTGGAACTTATGAAAAACATTGGGATAGATAAGTCACCAGGGCCAGACGGGATATATCTGAGGTTATTTATAGGAAGCGAGAGAAGAGATTGCTGCACCTTTGGCAATGATCTTTGCGTCCTCACTGGCTACAGGAGTAGTGCCAGATGATTGGAGGTTGGCAAATGTTGTTCCTTTGTTCAAGAAAAGGAGTAGAGATAACTCAGGGAATTACAGACCAGAGAGTCTTACTTCAGTGGTGGGAAAATTACTGGAGAAGATTCTTAGAGACAGGATTGATGGACATTTGGAGAAGCATAAGCTGATTAGTGACAGTCAGCATGGTTTTGTGAAGGGTAGGTCATGCTTCACAAGCCTGATTGAATTCTTTGAGGATGTGACAAAGCACATTGATGAAGGTAGAGCAGTGGATGTGGTGTACCTGTATTTTAATAAGTGATTTGATAGGGTTCCTCATGGAAGGCTCATTCATAAAGTCGGGAGGCATGGAATCCAGGGAAACATGGCTGTGTGGATTCAGAATTGGCTTGCCCATAGCAGACAGAGGGTGGTTGCAGATGGAGAGTATTCTGCCTAGAGGTCAGTGACCAGTAGTGCTCTGCAGGGACCTGTTCTGTGATTTTTTGGATGAGGCTGTGGAAGGGTGGGTTAGTAACTTTGCAGATGTCATGAAGGTTGGTGGTGTTGTGGATAGTGTAGAAGGTTGCTGTAGAATACAACAGGTCATTGAGAGGATGCAGACCTGGGCTGAGAAGTGGCTGATGGAGTTCAACCTGGAGAATAGTGAAGTGATACACTTTGGAAGATCAAATTTGAAGGCAGAATACAAGGTTAATGGCAGGACTCTTAGCAGTGCGGTGGAACAGAGGGACCTTGGGGTCCACATCCATAGATCCCTCAAGGTTGTCGCGCAGATCGATAGGGTTGTTAAGAAGGCGTATGATGTGTTGGCCTTCATTAGTTGGGGTATTGAGTTCAAGAGCCACGAGGTGATGTTGCAGTTCTGTAGAACTCTGGTTAGACCACACTTGGAGTATTGTGTTCAGTTCTGGTCGCCTCATTATAGGAAGGATGTGGAAGCTTTAGAGAGGGTGCAGAGGAGATTTACCAGGACGCTGCCTGGATTGGAGAGCATGTCTTATGGAGATAGGTTCAGCAAGCTAGGGCTGTTCTCTTTGGAGAGAAGGAGGATGAGAGGTGAGTTGATAGAGGTGTACAAGATGATAAGAGGCATTGATCGAGTGGATAGTCAGAGACCTTTTCCCCAGGGCGAAAATGGCCAGCACAAGGGGGCATAATTTTAAGGTGATTGGAGGAAGGTATAAGGGGGATGTCAGGGTAAGAATTTTATACAGAGAGTGGTGGGTGCGTGGAATGCCCTGCTGGTAGAGATGGTGGAGGCAGATACATTGGGGACATTTAAGAGACTCTTAGATAGGCACATGAATGATAGAGAAATGGGGGGCTATGTGGGAGGGAAGGGTTAGATAGATCTTAGAGCAGGATAAAATGTTGGCACAACATCGTGGGCCGGAGGGCCTGTACTGTGCTGTAATATTCTATGTTCTACATTCTATGAGTAGAAGAGGAGCTGACACTGAAAGGAGGATTAAAGATGAAGAGAGAAAGCATTTGTTTTGTTGTCGTTCCTCTTCCTAAATGCTCCATTTTGGCACTACTTGGAACATCAACAAAATGTTGTATTTATCTCCAAACGAGTGTAGAAATTACCACTAAATTTGTGAAGACAGCAAACTGTGTGTGTGTGTGTGTGTGTGTGTGTGTGTGTGTGTGTGTGTGTGTGTGTGTGTGTGTGTGTGTGTGTGTGTGTGTGGGGTGTATGTGTGTGAGAGTGTGTGTGTGTCTGTGTGTGGGTGTGGGTGTGGTGTATGTGTGGGGGTGTGTGTGTGTGTGGTGTGTGTGGGTGTGGGTGTGTGTGCGCATGTATGTGTTTGTGTGGTGTGTGGGTGAATGTACGACACATTGAAACCACATCCTTCAATTAAATAAAATAACCATGGGTTTGGAGAGGAGGATGTGATGACTGTGATGGGACAGGACGAAGGCAACTAACTTCTCCAGAGAATCTGCTGAAAGGGAATAAACATAACATTACTTCTCCAATGCTCTGCAACTAATCTCTCCTGGAGAACATAATTTAATTCAGATTTGTATTTGAATTCAGAAGAATGTGTGATGACCTCGCTAAGCAGACTACATTGGTACAGGGCTTGATAGGGTGGATGATTCTTAGGATCTTTAGAGTCATAGAGGATTACAGCTCAGAAACAGGCCCTTCAGCCCATCTAGTCCATGCCGGCCTGGTTTTCTGCCTAGTCCCATCTACCGGCATCTGGACCATAGCTCTCCATGCTTCTCTCATTCATGTAATAAGATTTCTTTGTTAGTCACATGTACATTGAAGCACACAGTGAAATGCACCTTTTGTGTAGAATGTTCTGGGGGCAGCCCGCAAGTGTCGCCGCGCTTCTGGCGCCAACATAGCATGCCCACAACTTCCTAACCCGTACGTCTTTGGAATGTGGGAGGAAACGGGGAGAACATACAAACTCCTTACAGACAGTGGCCGGAATTGAACCAGTGTCGCTGGTGCTGTGATAGCGTAACGCTAACCGCGACACTACCATGGCTGGGTACCTGTCCCTGTACCTATCCAAACTTTTCTTAAATGTTACAATTGAACCCGCATCCACCACTTCCACTGGCAGCTCGTTCCACACTCGCACCACCCTCTGAGTGACATAGCTCCCCCTCAGATTCCCCTTAAATATTTCACCTTTCACCCTAAACCTATGACCTCTAGTTCTCGTCTCACCCAACCTGAGGAGAAAAAGCCTGCATGCATTCACCTTATCTATACCCCTCATAATTTTGTATACTTCTATCTCCCCTCATTCTCCTGTGCTCAGGGAATAAAGTCCTAACCTATTCAACCTATCCCTGTAACTCAGGTCCTGGCAACATCCGTGTAAATTTTCTCTGCTTCCTTTCATGATATCTTTCCTGTAGGTAGGTGACCAGAACTGCACACAATACTCTAAATTTGGCCTCACCAACGTCTTATACAACTTCAACATAACATCCCAACTCTTGTACTCAGTACCCTGATTTATGAAGGCTAATGTGCCAGAAGCTCTCTTTACACACCTATCTACCTGTGATGCCACTTTCAAAAAACTATGGATCTGTATTCTCAGGTCCCTTTGTTCTACCGCACACCTCAGTGCTCTACCATTCACCGTGTAAGTCTTACCCTGGTTTGTCCTCCTAAAATGCATCGCATCACACTTGTCTGCATTAAATTCCATCTGCCATTGTTCAGCCCACTTTCCTAGCTGGTCCAGATCACTTTGCAAGCTTTGATAGCCTTCCTCGCTGTCCACTATGCCCCCAATCTTGGTGTCGTCCACAAATTTGCTGATCCAGTTTACCACATTATCATCAGATTTATCAGGATGCTGCCTGGATTGGAGAGCATGTCTTATGAGGATAGGTTCAGCGAGTTAGGGTTTTTCTCTTTGGAGAGAAGGAGAGTGAGAGGTGACTGGATAGAGGTGTACAAGATGATAAGAGGCATAGATCGAGTGGACAGTCAGAGACTTTTTCCCAGGGCGACAATGGCTAACACGAGGGGGCGTAATTTTAAGGTGATTGGAGGAAGGTATAAGTGGGATGTCAGAGGTATGTTTAGTAGGCAACCATATGGGGTGGGTCTGAGATGATATTATAGTTAAGACTGAGTAAGGATGGCACCATTCCATCCCTGCAGTGAACCAGATAGGGTTTTGCATCAATCCATAGCTTCCGTAGTCTTCATTACAAATGCTTTTTTCTTCTCCTAAATTATTAACAGGATTTAAATTCCACAACTGCCATATAGGGGAATTTGAAATTGGTTCTCTGGATTGAGAGTCCAGGCCTCTGGATTACCTGCCTGGTAATATAACCCCAGTGCCAGTGCTCTGCCTGGTGTTTAGAACTAGGAGTCAAACTAGTAAATTGTTTTACTATTGTCACATGTACTGACATGTTCAGTAGTCTGTTAGGGGACTGTTCAGTAGTCTTATAACAGCAAGAGGAAATCACTGCTATTTCCCCAGATTAACCCGATGACTTTGATCCATGCACACAGAGCAATAAGTGCAGTGATTGCTTCCTGGACTAAGTTCAAGGACAATAACATTCTCAAAATAAGGAGTCAACCATTCAGGTCAGAGATGAGAAGAAATTTTATCACTCGGGGAGCAGCGATTCTTGCCAAGTCTGTATTCAAGGTAGCTCTGGAGGCTTAGTCACTGAGTATATTTCAGAGATCAACAGATTTTTGTATACTAAGAGAATCATGGATTGTGTTCAGTGTAGGGAAGTTTTGCTAAAATAGAAGATCAACCAAAATCTCACTGAATGGCAGTGCGGCCTGTGAGAGGTTGAATGACCTTTTGCTGCTTCTTTTCCACTGTTCTTATGTTGTTCATTGCGTGAGACTCCTAAATGATTATCCAGTGGGTTCCATTTACAATCCAACAGGGGTTGGCTCAGCACCAATTTGAAACTCCAACCTTACAATTAGTTTCTGCTGTCCAGATGCCTTGTAGATGGAGGACAATCCAACTGCTCTGAGAGATCCTGCCAGATGTGGAACAGATTAGCTCAGTCAGGCTTCTTTTGTTAACATGGTGCCAGTGACCCCTGCTCTGTTCTGCTTCAGGTACACTATATGCAACATTTCCACTTAAAAATAGTCATATTTATATAAAGGTTGCTTTGACGACCTCCTGATTCTGGGTTAGAGATAGCCGCTATTCTTCACCCCCGCCACTAATTTTGCAATCCTATTTACTTGCTGAGAGTGTGAGACCCTGGACTGATAATTTTCTAATGGTCGTCTAGAAAAGAAAGTCTTCTGAGATGAGCAGTTCAACATCATAAGCAGGAAATGAGACTGGGATGTGCTTTGTGTGAACAACAAGGGTTTCAAAGCCCTGGTGTGCATCTATTGCAAAACACAGCATGTTCAAGGCGGGTAACAGGCTGGTGGAGACCAAAACCGCTGTGGTCTTAAAATCAGTCGTATTCATCAATATATTAAAGCCCGTCATTCATTTACAGCAGAAGTGGAGAGAAAATCAAACTAAGAAAAATGAAGTTATGTGAATCTTGTTAATGTAGGCAATGTTACCATTCATGTTGGGGCAATGACCCTAAACGCAATAGCACAGTTAGTAAGGCTGCTGTCTCACAACTCTAGTGATCCACTTTCCATCCTGACTTCCAGTGCTATCTGTGGGGAGTTTATACGCTCCCTCTGGACCAGTGAGTGTTTCCTCCAGTTTAAACATAAGAACATAAGAAATAGGAGAAGGAGTCGGCCATCTGGCCCGTCGAGCCTGCTCTGCTATTCAATAAGATCTTGGCTGATCTGGCCATGGACTCAGATCCACCTACCTGCCTTTTCCCCGTAACTCTTAATTCCCCTACTATGCAAAAATCTATCTAACTGTGTCTTAAATATATTTAATGAGGTGACCTCTACTGCTTCCCTGGGCAGAGAATTCCACAGATTCACTACTCTCTGGGAAAAGCAGTTTCTCCTCATCTCCGTCCTAAATCTACTCCCCTGAATCTTGAGGCTATGTCCCCTCATTCTAGTCTCACCTACCAGTAGTTTCTGCCCACATCCCAAAGAACATGCAGGTTGGTGGGTAATCAGCAATTGTGCATTACCCCTAGTGTATAGATGGGTGGTAGAATCTGGGGGGAGTTTGAATGGAATTGGGGAGAGCATAGATTACAGGGAACATTTGTGAAGAGCTTGCTCTGAGAGCTGGTGTAGACTCAATGGGTGGACCTCCTTCAATGTTGTAAGGAAACACAGAATCATAAATATGGAATACTTATCTCAGTTTTATGTAAGATTCTACATTTTACCTGTGATAATTTCATTTTCTAAATGTTAAGTATTGATTTCAAAGATAACTGAAGCTAAGACTAAATCCAATTTACCCCTGCCCTACCTCATTACATTTCAAACTGCTGTGATTTGATAGTTCACAGCAACACCGTAGATCATAATTAACTAACAGCACCCATCATAGATTGTCTTTTCACAGAGCAAGCTCTGTAATTACAATGTAATTCAATTCAATCCAAACACATTGACAGACCAGCAAGTGACCAAACCCGTTCAAATCAACTGTCACTGTACCTTGCATCTTCAACCTCTTCCTTGCATTAAATTGAGTTTCATCACAGCCAGTTCTGAATGAAGTCAATTTGATTGATTTACTGTCCCATTTGAAGGGATCGCCTCTCATGGAATGCTATAACACAGAAAGAGGACACACAGCCAGTCAGATTTTTCCAAGATCTTTGAAAGAGCTATCAAATACCTTATTCCTTTGTTACAATATTGAGGCGATGATCAAGATTGCAAATTCTGCTGAGGAGGTAAACCTCGAACTGACAATTATCTGACCCAGAACCATGAATGTTTTCTCTGGAGCATCAGAGGCAGAGGGGCGATCTGATCAAAGTATTTAAAATTACAAGAGGCATAGACAGAGTACATAGAGTCTTTTTCCCAGGGCGGGAATGTCAAGTACCAGAGGGCATAACTTTAAGGTGAAAGAGGGAAAGTTTAAAGGAGACATACAAGCCAATTTTTTTTACACAGAGAGTGTGGTAGGTACCTGGAATTCGCTGCCAGGGGAAGTGGTGGAAGCAGATACGGCAACAACACTTAAGAGGCATTTAGACAGGCACATGAACAGGCAGGGAATTGAGGGACACAAACCTTGTGCAGGCAGATGGGATTGAATAGATTGGCATCATGGTCGGCACAGACATAATGGGCCGAAGGGCCTGTTCCTGTGGTGTACTGTTCTATGTCCTATGAATACCACCATCTGGGTCAACTTTTATTCCAAGAACATTTGAGTACAGGAGTAAAGATGGATATGTAGGGTCTTGATCAGACCATGTACAGTTCTGCTCTCTCTACCCAAAAAAAGGATACATTCATCTTTGATGAAGTATAGCAATGATTCATTCGGCTGGTTCTAGGGGTGGCAAGTTTATGGTAGACCAGAATGTGAGGAAATCTCATTGAAGCCTACAGGGACGAACAGGCTGGATGAAGGGAGGCTGTTTCCCCTGCCCAAGGAGCCTAGAACCAGGGTCACAGGCTCGGAATAAAGGATTAATTCAGATTCAGATTCGTTTATTGTCATATACAACAGGGTGCGATGAAATTCCTTGCTAACGTGAGGCTCACAGAGTAAATAGCATACACGGTAATAATAAATACAACAATAAATACCGTGACAAGTGCAAAACAACAGAATGGTGCAGAGTACAGCATTGCAAACTGAGGTAGTGCAAAAAGAAATACTAAGGTGACAAGAACGGAAGAGGTAGAGTTAAGGGTTCGAGAATGTGGCAGCACCACCAGGAAGGGGGTGTGAGAGAGGTGATTGGTTCAGAAGTCTGACAGCAGTGGGGGAGAAGCTGGTCTTTAGTCTGGACGTCCAGGCTTTCAAGCTCCTGTTGGAAGAACTCAGTGGGTCGAGCAGCATCTGTGGAAGGAAAGGAATTGTCGACGTTTCGGGTCGTGATGCAGGGTCTCGACCCAAAATATTGACAATCCTTTTCCTCCTGCAGATGCTGCCTGACCTGCTGAGTTCTTCCAGCCAATTATTTGTTACTCCAGATTCCAGCATCTGCAGTCTCTTGTGTTTTCAGACTCCTGTATCTTCTCCCAGCAGGTAGAAGAGAGAAAAGGAAATGGCCGGGGTGGCAGATATCCATGGCCAGGTAGGACTCAGATGAGGAGAAATTTCTTCACACGGTGTGTGGTGAATCTTTGGAATTCTCCACCCAGGAGGCCTGTGGAGGCTCAATCATTGAGCTCACTCAAAGCAAAATCAATAGATTTCTGGATATTAAGAGAATTAAGGGATCTGAAATAATGCAAGAAAAAGACATTGAGGTTGAAGATCACCCATGGCAGAACAGGCTTGCAGGGCCAAATAAATTGCTCGATCGTCATTCAAATTTTGGTTTGGAAAAAGCATCACATAATCATGGACAATTTGTGGCACAGAAAAGGGCATTCAGTCCATTGTGTTGTTGTTGGCCAAACAAGCTGAATTCTACCTTCTACCACTGACTCTGCAGCCCTGCAAGTCACAGCTCCTCAAGTCAAAGTCAAAGTCGAGCTTAATGTCATTTGCACAAGTACATGCGTGCACAGGTGCAATGAAAAACTTACTTGCAGCAGCATCACGGGCACATAGGATCGTATAAGCAGCATTCACAAGAAAAACATAAATTAAACATAAATTATACATAATTTTTACAAGAAAGAACACAATTAGAACAACAAAACAAAGTCAATTTTAATACAAAGTGATCAAAGTGATCATAGTGTTGATAAACACTATTAGGGTTGTACCAGTTGGTTCAAGAACCGAATGGTTGAAGGAAAGTAGCTGTTCTTGAACTTGGCAGTGCGAGACTTCAGGCTTCTGCACCTCCTGCCCGATGGTAGCAGCAAGAAGATGGCATGGCCCGGATGGTAGGATCTTTGATGATGGATGTTGCCTTCTTGAGACAACGCCTCATGTAGATACTACCGATGGTGGGGAGGGATGTGTCCGTGATGTATTGGGCTGAGCCCACTACTTGCTGCAGCTTCTTACGTTCCTGCGCATATTTAAGTCCATATATAAGCACTGTTTAAATGTGATGTGTTTCTACATCTACCAGCTTTCAGTCACTGAGTTTCAGACCCCTGCCACTGTTCATCCATGGTTAACACATCATTGAATAAAGCATGCACTCACACTGGGAAAGTCCAAACGCCACCCTTCCACAGACTAACATCTATTTTTTTAATTTGAGGAAAAACTGAGGCTGAATTTTATGTCTTTTGTGTATGCTTTTGGGCAAAGTTGCAAGTTTTATTTGATGGAAGATGATCGATATGAAACATTAGCATTGTTACTCAACACTGAGCTGAACTAATTCAGAAAATGGTGCTGCTATTTTTGTTAAATTTTTATTAAGTTTTATTTTATTTACAGCGTGGTAACAGGCCCTACCGGCCCAACGAGTCCACGCCACCCATTTTAAACCCAAATTAACCTACCCGTACGTCTTTGCAATGTAGGAGGAAACCGGAGCACCCGGAGGAAACCCACGCAGACACGGGGAGAACGTACAAACTCCTTACAGGCAGCAACTGGAATCGAACCCTGATCGCTGGTGCTGTAATAGTGTAGTGCTAACCGCCACGCTACCATGCCGCCACTTTCATGGACCCACCTTTTATTTCTTGCCCCTCTGCCATCACTTTTCAGCTTACACTGTGGTTAGAGTTGTACAGCACAGAAACAGACCCTTTTGCTCACCAATTCCATGCCAAGCTTTAGGTAACTATCTACACCAGTCTCACTGGCCAGCACTTGGTCCATCGCATTCAATGCTTGGCAGCTTAATGTACTTCTGCTCTGAGAATTCATGTCTCCACTTAAGCAGTTCTGTACAGATAATTATTTTAGTTATTTGAATGACAGGCACATGTGGGCAGACACGGTAGTGTAGCGGTTAGTGTAACACTTTATAGTGCCAATGACCTGGGTTCAAATCCGGTTGCTGTCTGTAAGGAGTTTGTACATTCTCCCTGTGTCTGCGTGGGTTTCCTCCAGGTGCTCCGGTTTCCTCCCACGTTCCAAAGATGTACAGGTTAGGAAGTTGTGGGCATGCTATGTTGGCGCCGGAAGCGTGGCGACACTTGCGGGCTGCCCCCAGAACACTACACAAAAGTATATATTTCACTGTGTGTTTCAATGTACACGTGACTAATAAAGACATCTTATCTTATGTCTCCTGCCTTTTATTACATCACAAACCTTTTCTTTTTATCCCTGATTTTTCTCTCTTCCTTCTTTGTAGCTTAAAACTTGTTAGACTAATTCACATTTGGTAGTCAGCCATCAATACATACAAGAGTATTGGCTGTTAATGGTATCCCATTTAGTTCCATTCCTAACTAAATATTGCTGGAGCCTGTACAACTGACAGCTGCTACTCTCGCCTGTATTTAATGCTGATTACTTCTCTAACGTTTTCCAGTTCTGATGAAAGTTCACCAACCTGTAATGTTAACTCTGTTAGTCATTGCTCTGATACTCGTTGACCTGCTCTTATTCCCAGAATTTTGCATTTTATTTTCAGATTTTTATCCTTTTATAACCAGAAATAGGCCAGTATTTTGGGCACCAAGTTTGAAAGACAATCAAGGTGACCATTATTTTGCAATGCTGACAATTTGAAGTTTACAGAAGGAGTCAAGCTTTGATTGATGGTACTGTGTCCACATGCACTGTACTCCAAATATGGCCCTTGTGGCTTAAGACTGATGTAGATTGTGTTGTTAAAAAGTGGAATTTAACCTTGCAGTTCATGGGTAGAAAATGCAGTGGTCATGGGCCATTGGCACTAGACTGCTGTACACACCTCACAGGCAAAACAACCAAATTCACAACTAAATAAACAGTCAGTAGATGTGCGGATGATAAACTGCTGGTGGCCTTGTGGGATAACCAACCACAAATCATTCGGAACATCAGCCAGGTCTTATTTTCAAAGGAAAGCACTTCATCTTGAGGTTTGAGATGCTGTGCTGAATGTCTGGGATCAAGTGAACAGGAGAAGGCTGCTCACCCCTCGAGTGATACTGTACAAATACCTCAAGGCTGATTTATACCTCAACTCCCCTTGATCATAAGATCCTTAACAAGGATTTCTTCTTCTGTATGTCTCTAATAAAATAGACCACAACACCATAAGAAGATATAGGAGCAGAATTAGGCCATTCGGCCCATCGAGTCTGCTCCGCCATTCAATCATGGCTGATTTTATTTTCAACCTCATTTTCTCTGTAACCCTTAACCCCCTTACCACTCAAGAACCTATCAATCTCTGCCTTAAGTACACCCAATGACTTGGCTTCCACAGCCCTCTGTGGCAATGAATTCTGCAGATTCACCATCCTCTGGCTGAAGAAATTCCTCTTCATCTCAGGTTTAAGGGGACATCCCTTTATTCAGAGGCTGTGCCCTCAGATCCCATAACTCTCCTACTAATGGAAACATGCTCTCCACATCCACTCTATCCGGGCCTTTCAGTATCTGGTAGCTTTCAATGAGATCCTCCCTCATCCTTCTGAACTCCATCGAGACATCAAACGCTCCTCATAATTTCCTCTGTCCTCTTATTAATCTCCCTCTGAACAAGCTTAGAGTAGAGTGGATGTTTCAGGAAGCTACTTTCCAGTGCTTAACATGGCAAGCAATCCCTAGATGCTCCAAGGTATTAAAACCAAACAGACTTTGTCACCAAGCCACATAATTGGGTATTAGGACAGATGTAGGTTTTAAAGAACACCTTTGAAATGTAGGGAGGGAAGTCCAGAGCATATGGACAGTACAGTGAATAGAACTATTACCTCACAGCTCCAGCAACCTGAGTTCAATCCTAACCTCTGGTGCTGTTTGTGTGGAGTTTGCACATTCTCCTTATGACTCTCCGTGCAATGAATTCCCTCTGGCTGAAGAAATTCCTCCTCATCTCAGTTCTAAAGGGATGTCCCAAATTATTGAACTGTTCCTTCCAACATTGCAATAAAGTTTCTATTGTAGCAGAGGCTGTCAGTAAAAAAACAAAGAGCAAGCTAGCTGGACAAAAGCATTAAAAGTGAAATTATGAAGATTGCAATTTGGTGGGGGAAATGGTTGAAATAATCACACTAATGGGACCCTTTCATCTTATTATATTCTGTTCTGTTACACCCATTTTAACAAACGCTTTATTGAATTTAGTTTTTGTAATGGTGGCATCATAAAAAAAAAACAGCTGCTTTATTGTTGTCCTTCAGGGAAGGAAATCCTTTGACATCCATTTTGACCTTTATGAGACCTCCAGATTCACAGCAATGTGATTGACTCTTGATTGCTCTTTGAAATGGTCTGGAAAGCCATTTGAGGGCCTTTCCAATGTCTCTACAACCGACACAACACTGCAAAGTTGAAAAATCCTAGACACGCCTTTATAACACATCCTGCATGCTTACTTTTGAGACTAATCCAAAATAAGTTCCCTTTTTGTAATGAATGGATCAGAAAAAGTTGGAGGCACATAAATATAGTGTTGCTGCTTCAGTAAACTGATACCGTGAATCTCAGTTAACACCAAGGTTGGAAAGGATGCAGCTTGTTAGAATGCCTTGCATGACTTGAATTAATTGGAGAAACGAATACTTCAATTCAGATGCCAGGGAGTTCCATTAATAGCTGGCCATTTGCCTTTGAGACTAGATAGATATTTCTTTCCCTGGCTAAAATTTCTCTTTTATAATAGTGACTCTTGGTTTATTCTGCAATCTGATAAATCATCTGCAGCTTTCAAGAATAAATGCCAGAGGGTTGAAGGATTTTCATGTTAGGAAGCTCCTCGAGGTTTAAAAATCCGATGGATTCAATACCAGCAAGGAAAAAGTAGCACTGGATGAAAAGGCTCCTTTAAGGATTAGTGTAGTAAATACATACAAACACGCAGCCATTGCCCATGAAGCTGTCTCCTTTGTTCAGAATTTGCCTCAGTAATGATGATGAAACTATCAGTATTGTCATCATACATATCAGGATTTCTCCTGCACTTAGTATAAATATCATGAAGTTGCTGAGAATCATCCTCACTGCTGATGCTATTTGCCATCTGTCCCAGTGCAATCAAACCAAAATCACCTGAGCCTGTGTGAACTTGGACTGTTGATAAACTAAACCCACTGAAAAATAATTAATTAATTGGTTGATTGATTGATTTACTATTGTCTCATATACCGAGATATAGTGAAAAGCTTTTGTTTGTGTGCCATCCATACAGATTATTCAAAATATAAGTACCTCAAAGTAGCACAAAAAGGACAAAAGAATATGACTTTAGAATTGTTGGAAGACAAAGGAGACTACAGATGCCAGAATCTAGAACAAAAACAGTACACTGGAAGAACTCAGAGGCTGTTGAGTCAAAAGATGTAAGATGATGTTAAGATAAGAGAAGATTTCTTTATTAGTCACATGTACATCGAAACACACAGTGAAATACATCTTTTGCGTAGAATGTTCTGGGGGCAGCCCGCAAGTGTCGCCACGCTTCTGCTGCCAACATAGCATGCCAACAACTTCCTAACTTGTACGTCTTTTGGAATGTGGGAGGAAACCGGAGCACCCGGAGGAAACCCATGCAGACACACGGGGAGAACGTACAAAGTCCTTACAGATAGTGGCGGGAATTGAACCCGGGTCACTGGCGCTGTAATAGCGTTACACTAACCGTTAAGACGGTACATCAGGACCTCACCTTTTGCCTTCACAGAAGCTGCTTGACCCATTGAGTTCTTCCAGTATTCTGTCTTAGAATTGTTTGGTTGTTTCATGGTTCAATAAACATGGTTCAACAGACCTTTAAAATCTCATTTTTAATGAGATTTTAAAGATAAGGTAAGATCTTTATCAGTCTCATGTACATCGAAACACACAGTGAAATACATCTTTTGTGTAGAGGCTTCTGGGGACAGCCCGCAAGTGTCGCCACGCTTCTGGCGCCAACATAGCATGCCCACAACTTCCTAACTTGTACGTCTTTGGAATGTGGGAGGAAACCAGAGCACCCGGAGGAAACCCACGCAGACATGGGGAGAACGCACAAGCTCCTTACAGACAGCGGCGGGAATTGAACCCGGGTCGCTGGCGCAGTAAAGGGTTACGCTAACTGCTACACTACCGTGCCTGCCTGTTGAACCATGATTACTGCTTAGCAATCTCTCTAGCCCCCAAAATCTAACCTTATAAATTTTGGTTGTAATCTTAAATGATAATTAGGTAATATCCCTTCTCTGCTCACTCAGAAATCACCGGTATTTGTTGTCGTGGTACTGCTTTGTTCAAATTCCACTCCCCAGCCAGGTTTCCTATTTCTGTTTAGATGGGGAAAAAAAATCCGACAGTAATTTTACCTGCCTCCGGTTACTGAGAGCAGTTTAAACATATGGAAATGGGAACTTGAACACAAATAAAACAAACATTATTTATTTAGGTCAATGGATTTTCCAACTGTTGTAGCACTGCAGCATTTAGGGGGAGATTACTAAAGATTCCAACAATCCCCTGCAAGGAGACGTGAACCCTGATTTGATTTTTGAATACACCAATTCTAATATTATTTGACTTCATTGCCAGAGGAAATTATTTCAAATGCAGTTATAATTTTAAATATAAGTTAGATCATCCTTCAAAGTTCTTTACTCAAGGGAATACAAGCTAACTCCACGCAGCCTTTCCTCAGAACCTATACCTTTCTATTACTGTTTTGGTGGATCCATACCGTCGTCCCTTCAAGGGCCAAGATATTTTTTATCATCCGGAAAGCAACTAAAAGTTAACTGCATTACCAGAGTCACATGTAAGCTAGACTAAGCAAGGATGGCAGATATCCATCACTAGAAGATAATAATAAACCATTTGGATTTTCTTGGCAATTTTATGGTCACCTTTACGGATTTCAGCTTTTTATTTAATTGAATTTAGATTCCCTAACTAATCTGATGGGATTTGAGCTCACGTCACTAGATTTGACATGAATATATATATTCATTGTTGTTCTGACACAATTGGACAGGTACACAGATAGGAAAAGTTCAGAGGGACAGGAATGGGATTACCTTAGATGGTAATATTAGTTGGCATGGACCAGTTGGGCCTACCACCAGGCACACCTTCCCCTCACCCACCCACCCCTCTGCTTTCTGCAGCGATCGCTCTCTCCGCTACTCCCTTGTCTACTCATCCCTCCCCACTGATGACCATCCCGGCACTTATGCCTGCAACTGCATCAAGTGCTACACCTGTCCCTACACCTCCTCCCTCACCACCATTTAGGGTCCCACACCATCCTACCAGGTGAGGCAGCACTTCACTTGTGAGTCCGAGAGAGTCATTTATTGCATCCAGTGCTCCCAGTGCGGCCTCCTGTACATCGGTGAGACCCGACGCAGATTAGATGACCTCTTCGTCGAGCACCTTCGCTCCATCCACCACAACAGCCAGGACCTCCTGGTGGCCACCCACTTCAATTCCACATCCCACTCCCACGCTGACATGTCTATACATCGCCTCCTCTACTGCCACGTTGAGGCCAGGCGCAGGGTGGAGGAACAGCACCTCATATTCCTCCTTGCGAGTCTCCAACCTGATGGCTTCAACATCGATTTCTCCAACTTCCGATAACCCCTCCCCTTCTTTTTCTTCCCGCCCCCCCCCAACTCCTTTGTTTTCCCTTGTTCCTGTGGCTCCCTTCCCCACCTTGATGACCTGCCCATCTCCTGTCCTCCCCTCCCCTTCCCTCCCCCATCCTTTATTCCATGCTCCACTGCCCTCCCCTACCAGATTCCTCCTCCTTCAGCCCTTTGCCTCTTCTACCTGTCACCTCTCAGTTTATTACATCTTCTCCCCCTCCCCCACCCACCTACCTTCCCCCCCCTCACCTGGACTCACCTATCACCTGACCTCACCTATCCCCTGCCTGCGTGTGCTCCTCCCCCTCCCCCAAACTTCTTATTTTGACTTCTGCCCACTTCCTTTCCAGAGTCCTGATGAAGGGTCTCAGTCCGAAACGTCGACTGTTTATTTCCCTCCATAGATGCTGCCTGACCTGCTGAGTTCCTCCAGCACCTTGTGTGTATTGCTCAAGATTCCAGCACCTGCAGAATTTCTTGTGTCTCTAGTTGGGCTGAAGGGGCTGTTTCTATGCTGCATTATTCTTTGAGTCTATTTCTATATTACTTGTTCAATATCACAGGTACTTTGCTACTATACATCATCTTCCTTCCTTAAGGGCAGTACCCAAATATTAACACAGTACTTAAGAGTCTAACCAAAGTTCTGTAGACCTGAATTTCTGCTCCTGGCCCCATGACATAAAGAACCATTTGCCACCTTTTGTTTTTAATCTGCGTATAAGCTTTGCATCATCTCTGCACATGGTCACCTAGATCTCCTTTCTCCTGCATCTTTCTTTCTCAGTGTTTAGAAAATAATCTCCTTGTATTTCTTGGATCCAAATTGAATGAGCTCATACTTCCCTGCATTGAACTACTTTTGTCGAGATTAGCAAGACATCTGGTAGATGTCCTGAGGTTGACATTGGGAACAGTTTGCTTTGAAATAGTTTGTTTCTATTTCTGCACCTGTGGATTAGTCCTGAAGAATCTTGAATCCTGAGCCCTGAATGGGTTGTAGCCATTTCTATTTCACACAGCTGAGACAATCATCTGTTAATATGTCCAAAGAACACAGCCCATTATCAGTAAACATAGAACATAGAACATTACAGCACAGTACAGGCCCTTCGGCCCACAATGTTGTGCCAACATTTTATCCTGCTCTAAGATCTATCTTAACTTTCCCTCCCACATAGCCCCCCATTTCTCTATCATTCATGTGTCTATTTAAGAGTCTCTTAAACGTCCCTAATGTATCTTACCTCACAACCTCTGCTGGCAGTGCGTTCCACGCAACCACCACTCTCTGTGTCAAAAACCTACCCCTGACATCCCCCTTATATCTTCCTCCAATCACCTTAAAATTATGTCCTCTTGTGTTAGCCACTGTCGCCCTGGGAAAAAGTCTCTGTCTATCCACTCAAACTATGCCTCTTATCATCTTGTACACCTCTATCAAGTCACATCTCATCCTCCTTCTCTCCAAAGAGAAAAGCCCCAGCTCACTCAGCCTAAAATTTTCCTGCTCTTTAAAAGTATTATTCCACTTACCTTAAAGGGTGTAAACCTTTTATTGTTGTATCAAACAAAGAGATTTTATGAAAAAGCTTGGGGTCTATGTCCATAGATCCTTCAAAGTTGCCAAGCAGGTTGACAGGGTTGTTAAGAAGGCATATGGAGTGTTAGCCTTCATTACTTAGGGTACTGAGTTCAAGAGCCGCGAGGTGATGTTATAACTCCATAGAACTCTTGTTAGACCACACTTGGAGTATTGTGTTCAGTTCTGGTCGGCTCATTATGGGAAGGATGTGGAAGCTTTAGGGAGTGCAGAGGAGATTTACCAGGATGCTGCCTGGATTAGAGAGCATGTCTTATGAGGATAGGTTGAGTGAGCTGGGGCTTTTCTCTTTGGAGAGAAGGAGGATGAGAGGGGACTTGATAGAGGTGTACAAGATGATAAGAGGCATAGATCGAGTGGACAGTCAGAGACTTTTTCCCAGGGCGAAAATGGCTAACACGAGGGGGCATAATTTTAAGATGATTGGAGGAAGATATAAGGGGGATGTCAGAGGTAAGTTTTTTACACAGAGAGTGATGGGTGCGTGGAACACACTGGTGGCAGAGGTGGTGGAGGCAGATACATTAGGGACATTTAAGAGACTCTTAGGCACATGGATGATAGAGAAATGGAGCACTATATGGGAGGGAAGGGTTGGATAGAGCAGGATAAAATGTCAGCACAACATCATGAAGCTGTATGACCTGTGCTGCGCTCTAATGTTCTATGTCCTGTGTTTTAAGCTGCATATCTGCATGTTAATATTTGAGTGTATTTTTTGGGTCAAAGAAGAGTTGACAGTTTGTCTGTCAGTTACCAGAACCACGGTTTATATGGTACATGACAGGCTGCAATGATTAACAACATAGGATTGACAGAGTTAAACTCTATGATATTTCTTTGGCCAGTTCTTAACTGTGACTGTCAAGCTACACCCAATGGCCAGATCTTATTCCATTGCAGTGCTTCCATAGCCTTGGTGTTAAATGGGATATTGTCTCAGCTGAGCCTGAGAGGTGGAACGCATGGCTGATTAGAGTCTGTGGTCAGCGTCTGGCAATGTATGACTAACATTCCTAGGCTGGCAAGTAGCTCGAGTCTGCCTAGCTGCTGACACCAGTTCCATACAGTGTCTGGAAAATTCTTAAAGTAAAAATGCTCTCTACCAGAGAACAAGGTGAAGAAGTTTGTGAAGAGAAAATGTGTAAAAAAAACAGTGCGAAGTGATTTATTGTGAGCAGGAAGGAAATGTCCCCCACCCAAAACATTTGCTACCCAGACATTCATTAAGAGTTTAGTACTGGATTGAGAGGGCAGGATCACTCTGAGGTGTATAACCAACACTTGGCAGAGTCCTGATGATCCCATTCTAGGAGAACCCTACACCAACTCACACACTTGGTTCTGTTACTGATGGTGTAATTTTAGGATCAAAATGAACAAAAGCAATGTTATACTTCCATTAAAATGGTAAAATAGGGCAAAATGAGTTTCTTGCAAATACATCAGAGATGATGAAGGCACCTAATTAATATTAACTATCCTGTTCTCTCTCAGGATATGAGTTGTGTTAAGGTTTTTTTCTTTTTATCACAGGGGTATTACATTCTGAGTGACACTGCACTACTTCTGTGAGTGGGAACAGCTCTGATTGATGATAACAGGATCCCATTGCTTCGCAAATAAGATTTCGGCTGACATGCCAGACAGCTGTTCTTGCTATTTTAACCCAAAGCCACAAATACAATAGAATGAAATGTTTTTAAGGGGTATTTACAATGTCCTCGTGTGCTTTGCTTCTGCAACCCCAGAGGGTCCCAAGTTGCTTGATACCAAATAATTTTAAGAACAGGTACTAGGTGGCCAACTTTCAACAATATGACCAAACTATCTGCTTTCGACATCCTGATTGAAAGATAGATACTGACCACAACACAAACGAGTGCTTTGCTTGTCTTTGAAACCAGGCCATGGCCTAGAGTTATATGTTCATCTTCCACAATGGTGCTTAGCAAGTTAAATTCAATTAATTAGATAAATTTGGAATAGAGGAAAGCAATGGTGATTGCAAAGCAACTGAATTGTTGGAGGAGAGTATTTACTGACAACAATGCATCAAGCAATGGGGCTAGGTGCAGCAAAGAATGTCAATTCACTCAGAATACCGAGTCCATTTAAAAAATGGAGGCGGCAGAAACTGCAACAGTCCAACAAAAGCTAACCACTTTCTCCAGAACAATAAACAGCGAGGGATTTATATATATAAATTATGTGCATAACATCAATCTCAGTCAGGTAACAGCAGTGTTGGCATCCAGAAGCCAATCATCTACACTCTGATCAGTTATAACAATATCACTACATGCAACCTTGCTGTGAGAATCCATCTGGTCCATTAATGTCCTTCAGAGAAAGAAATCTACTGTCCTTCCCAGGTTTGGTCTATATGTGACTCCAGATTCACGGCAATAGTTTGACTCTGAAATGACTTAGCAGGCCACTCAGTCAAGGGCAATTAGGCCCGGATAATTGATTTTCAGGGACATCCGCTTCCCTTGAATAAACAACATAAAATGTTAGGAGACCAGCTGGGAAATCAGAGTAGTGTGACATCTGAAACACCTGAACAGTTCAGCACTCTCTTGGTATATGACTGGAATCTAATCCATTCACTTCGTTTCAGTGCCTGGACTGGGATGTGAACCCGTAACTTTAAAAGTTAAGGTAATCAGTGCATGTGAGACTAGACCTAAGCTTCAGTTAGGGAAACTTCAGTTAGTTGAAGTCCAGAGGTCCATTTGTGGTAAACAGGCTGTGGTATTGCATTGAACTATGTGGATACCTTCATGTGGCCACTGTGTGCCAATACTTCTATATGTTTTTGCAGTTGTAGATAAGTCAGGAGGGATTTTGGATCTCAAGTTCTGTGTGGACTGTAGCCATTCCTAGTTTACATTATAGAATTAATCACCTGCTAATGTAAAAAGAACAATTTCCTAAAGAAAGACCCATAATTGTAAATTTTCTCAGCTGCTTTAAGGTATTATTTCACTTATTTTAGTGGGTGGAAACCCTTCAATCCAGTAGCAGGCAAGGAACTAATGTCTGGGATAAATCTCTTGGCTCTGACCATAAGGAGGCTTTGTCTATTGCTGAGGCTTATCGTGAATTTATGGAACTCTTTCAAAATGATGTCCTTGTTGGTGACATCCAGTTGACAATGAATAACCCTTGAATGAATAAATAAAAACTAGAAAAAAAATAGAAGCGATCTCATGTACAAAATCCCTACAGAGCTCAGCAGGATGAAGGTGGAGTGAATGTTTCTCCTGACTATGGAGTCTGGGACCGGGGGTCACGTGTTCAAGTCGCCCTAAGGTAACTTTGCATGTGTCCATATTTCTTGCATTGCTCATAAGTTAGAATAAGGGACGCAGACGTTTGTAATATATCGAAAGTTCCCCAGAGCACTGCAGAAGATGAGTTATTGAACACATTCAAGGCTGACATAAACAGATGTTTGATCAATGGAGGAGTTGCAGGTTATGGGGAGCAGGTGGGGGTGAAGTTGAGGCCAAGGTTAGATCTTACTGAATAGCAGAGCAGCCTTGAGGGGCCATATACACTGTTGGGACTCTGATAGTATCTGACCAGCAGGTCTTGTGGATTGTTGGATCTTACTCCTATTGATACAACAACACACTTCTATTTCAGTTTGTTTACATGTTGTAAAGTACATAGAACATAGAACAGTCCAGCACTGGAACAGGCCCTTCAGCCCACCATGTCTGTGCTGACCATGACACCAATTTAAACTGGACATCTGCCTTCATGTGGTCTATATCCCACCGTTCCCTGCCTGTTCAAGTGTCTGTCTAAATGCTTCTTAAATGTTACTTCCACCTCTTACCCTGGCATCCCGTTTCAGGCACCTATCACTCGCTGTGTAATATACTTGCTACGTAACTGTCCTTTAAATTTTCCCCCTCTCACCTTAAAGCTATTTCCTCTAGTATTTGACATTTCCATCCTGGGAAAGACTCTGACCATCTACCCTGTCTATGCCTCTCATAACTTTATAAACTTCTATCAGGTCTCCCCTCAGCCTCCGATGCTCCAGAGAAATCAATCCAACTCTCCTTATAGCTATTGGTATTGGTTTATTGTTGTCACTTGTACTGAGGTACAGTGAAAAACTTGCCTTGCATACCGTTCGTACAAGTCAATTCATAACACAGTGCAGTTACATTGAGTTAGTACAGAGTGCATTGAGGTAGTACAGGTAAAAACAATAACAGTGCAGAGTAAAGTGTCACAGCTACAGAGGAAGTGCAATGCAAGTAGACAATAAGGTGCAAGGCCACAGCAAGGTAGATTGTGAGGTCAGAGTCCATCTCAACGTATAAGGGAACTGTTCAATAATCTTATCACAGTGGGATAGAAGCTGTCCTTAAGACTGGTGGTACGTGCCCTCGGGCTCCTGTATCTTCTACCTGATGGAAGAGGGGAGAAGAGAGAATGACCCGGGCACTGTCTATTCCAGGCAACATCATGGTAAACCTCTTCTCCACCCTCTCCACAGTAGTATGATAAGTTTTCCAGTAAACCCGGCAAGTTTAACGGGAGAGGGAAATATACAAATACTCCGAACCCTGATTCAGGTCAAAAATCAATCTATATTCTTGACCTCTGTTGTTCCAGAACCCAACCCACCTCCAACCTCACACCCCATTTACACTTTGCACCTCCAGTTCACTTTCCAGTCCAACGAGTGAGCCAGATGCCAGACCATCAGGATTTCCGAACAATCAGACGACGGATTATTAGAGCTGTTCTGTATCCCACACCTGCTCCTATTTCTTATGTTAATCTGTAATCTCTATGACACCATCTTCACCCTACACCTTCACCGCCAACAAATATCTTTCCTTTGCCCTTTAACTTTCTTGTTAACATCTCCAAAATCTTGTCCTCATTTTCTGAAGCTGCTTCTTTCTTTTGGGAGGAGAATTCATGTGATACACACTGGAATTTGTAAGCATTAAGTTTTTGGAATCAATCTAGATTTTGCAGTCAATGCATCTAAAGTTGGTCATTACCAATATTGAATGCAAACAGTGACTGAATAAACAGACATGCGGTACTGCTTGTCGATTCCCACTGGAAAATCCTGGCATGTTGTCCATATTTTCAGACCATTAAATTTAATGATTGGGTACAATACACTTTAATGGTGGGGGAGATTCCTCTTTGATTGTTCACCACAGTATAACCAGCCCTCCCAAGTAGATGTCTCTAAAATGGGAACCAAAGCATTTGTGATCTGAGTGCATGCAATTAACCTGATTACATTGTTGTACCGGACCCTTTCAGTTTTAAGACTCAGCACTGAATTCCCAGGCTTAGTTTTAGAATCTGGAAGAGTTGATACAGCTGGGTGTTGATTCTTCATCTAAGTTGCTCCTTTCACCTTTAATCTAACAGAACTTAAGTATGAACGTGGATCTGTAGGAGGGAGGCCAGTTGTCTGAACATGTCTGTTCCGGTCAAGAGAGGCTTACCCAGTCTAATCCCACAGGGTCCTTCAGGTTACAGTGTAGGAGGCTGAGAGTGGGAATGAAACAGGCAAGGAAGGTGACAGGTAACATGGAAATTTAGGGTCACGTTTGTGGACTGATTGGAGGTGTTCTGCAAAGCTGCCATCCAATCTGCATTTGTTCTCCCTAGCAGAACATAGAACATAAAACATTACAGCACAATACAGGCCCTTCGGAGCACAATGTTGTGCCGATATTTTATCCTGCTCTAAGATCTATCTGACCCTTCCCTCCCACATAGCCCTCCATTTCTCTATCATTCATGTGGCTATCTAAGAGTCTCTTAAATGTCCCTAATGTATCTGTCCCCACAACCTCTGCAGGCAGTGCGTTCCATGCACCCACCACTGTCTGTGTAAGAAACCTACCTCTGACATCCCCTTATATCTTCCTCCAATCGCCTTGAAATTATGCCCCCCTTGTGTTAGCCACTGTCACCCTGGGAAAAAGTCTCTGACTGTCCACTCAATCTATGTGTCTTATCATCTTGTACACTTCTATCAGGTCACCTCTCATCTTCCTTCTCTCCAAAGAAAAAAGCCCTAGCTCACTAATATACCAGAGACCACAACATGAGCTCCAAATTCAGTCCACTAAGTGAGAGGAATACTGAGTAAGTTGTTGCTCATTGCAGAAAGAATGTTTGGGATCTTAGACGGTGGCAAAGTGGGGTGGACTGTGTGTGCAAAAGGGTAGAACTTCCACCTCCTGTGGTTGCGTGGGAGGGTGAGGATTGGTGGAGATGGAATAATGAAGAGGTGGATCCCAGTGGGGGTTGTCCCATTGGAAAGTTGAAAGGGGAGGAGAGGAGAGATGCATCTGGTGATGTCGTCATTTGTGGGGGAAACTCATTGGATGTGAAGTCTGGTGGGGTGGAAACCAGTTTGGATGTGGAGAGAAGGAATCACAGTAGTAGTATGTGAACTTGCATTAGGTCAACTCAGGTGATCTGCAAAGATCTCCGATTACAGGTCACAATGTCCACAACTAACATTGTAAACAGAATTCTTACACAGGTCTTATAGAATCAGAATCAAGTTTATTATCACTGACATATGTCCTGAAATTGTTGTTCTGCGGCTGGATTGTATAGTGTTTCAGTGGCTGGATTGGGAAGAATTGATAAATTGGTTTATTATTGTTACTTGTACTGAGGTACAGTGAAAAACTTGTCTTGCATACCAATCGTAAAGGTCAATTCATTACACAGTGCATCAAGGCAGTACAGGGTAAGATATTAACAGAATGCAGAATAAAGTGTTACAGGTACAGAGAAAGTGCAGTGCAGGCAGACAGTAATGTGCAAGGTCATAACAAGGTAGGTTGTGAGGTCAAGAGTCCACCTTATTGTACTAGGGGACCATTCAATAGTTTTATAATAGTGGGATAGAAGCTGCCCTTGAGCCTGGTGGTACGTGCTTTCTGGCTTTTGTATCTTCTGCCTGATGGGAATTCACATAAAGTCAAGTCATTGTGACCTATTACAGGTCACAATGTCCACAACTAACACTGTGAACAGAAATTCTTACAAAGATCTTATGAGGCTTGATGGGCTGCATGAGGGAGGAGAAGGATTAGATTGATTTAGTATTGTCATGTGTACAAAGACACAGTGAAATTCTTATGTTTTGCATGCCATTCAGACTGATCATTCCATACATAAATATATTGAGGTAGTTAAAAGAAAAACAGAATGCAGAATATAGTACTGTAGTTATAGAGAAAGTGCAGTGTAGGTAGACAAATAAATTGCAAGGGCCACGACGAGGTAGACTGAGATAACCAGAATTCATCTTTAATGTATGACAGGTCCATTCAAAAATCTGATAATGGTGGGATAGAAGCTATCCTTGCCCTTGGTGGTACATACGCTTAAGCTATTGTATCTTCTGCCCAGTGGGAGAGGGGAGAAGAGAGAATGATCAGGGTGGGAAGGGTCTTTGATTATGTTGGTTTCCCAAGGCAGCGGGAATTGTAGATGAAGTCAATGGAGGAGAGGCTGGCTTGAGTGATGGACTGGGCTGTGTTCATAATGCTGCAATTTCTTGCAGTCTTGGGCAGAACACTAGATTCTTGAGGAGTTTAGAGCCAGGGCCACAGTTTCAGAATAAGTGGTGGGCCATTTAGGACTGAAATGAGGAGAAAGTTCTTCACTCAGGCAGGTGGAGAATCTTTGGAATTGTCTATCCAGGAGGAATGTGGAGGATCGTCATTAATTCAAAACAAAGATTGCTAGATTTTTGGCTATTAAGGGAATTAGGGGGCATGCAGAAAAGTGGAACAGAGGGATGAATGGTCTTGATGTATCCTGGAGCAGGTTCTAAAGACCAGATGGCCAATTTCTGCACCTAATTCCCATGTCTTTTGTTAAAGAAACACAGCCTCCCCTCCGTGGACTCTGTCTGCACTTCTTGCTGCCTTGGAAAAGCAGCCAGCATAATCAAAGACCCTACCCACCCTGGACATTCTCCTCCCCCACTTGCATCAGGCAGAAGGGCAGAAGGTACAAAAGCTTGAAACCATGTGCCACCAGGCTCAAGGACAGCTTCTATCCCACTGTTATAAGACTCTTGAATGGACCTATTATACATTAAAGATGAACTCTTGACCTCACAATCTGCCTCGTCGTGGCCCTTGCACCTTAATGTCTACCTGCACTGCACTTTCTCAGTAACTGTAATTGTAACACTATATCTTGCATTCTGTTATTGCTTTTCCCTTGTACTACCTCAAAGTACTTATGTTTTGAAATGATCTAGAGTCATAGAGACATAGAGCAATACAGCACGGATACAGGCCCTTCGGCCCAACCAGTCCATGCCAACAATGGTGCCCACCCAGCTAGTCCCAATTTCCTGCATTTAGTTCATATCCCTCCAAGCCCCACCCCTCCATGTACCTATCCGAGTGCTTCTAAAATGGTACTATTATACCTGCCTCCACTTCCTCTGGCAGCTTATTCCATATACTCACCACCCTCTGTGTGAAAATGTTGCCCCTCATGTCCCTTTTAAATCTTTCATGTCACACCCTAAACTTATGCCCCCTAGTTTTGGACTCCTCTACCCTGGAGAAAAGACTGTTACCGTCCACCTTATCTATGCCTCTCATAATTTTAAACACCTCTATAAGGTTGCCCTTCATTCTCCGACGTTCCAATGAATAAAGCCCTAGCCTGGCCAACCTCTCCATATAACTCAGGCCCTCTAGTCTTGGTACATCCTCATAAATCTTCTCTGTACTCTTTCCACTTTAACCACATTTTCTCTGTAACAGGGTGACCAAAACTGTACACAGTGCTCCAAGTGCAGCCTCACCAACGACTTATACAACTGCAACATAATGTCCGATCTCCTACACTCAGTATCCTGGCTGATAAAGGCCAGCGTGCCAAAAGCCCTTTTCACCACCCTGTCTACCTGTGACGTCACCTTCAACGAACTATGCACTTGTACTCCTGGGTCCCTCTGTTCCATTACACTCCCTAGTGCCCCACCATTCATCGTATAAGTCTTACACTGGTTTGACTTTCCAAAATGCATCACCTCACACTTATCTGCATTGAAATCCACTTGCCACTCCTCAGCCCACTTCCGTAACTGATCAAGATCCCCCTGTCATCTACGATAATCTTCTTCACTATCAACAACACCTGTGTCATTTCATGTCATCCTCGAACTTATCGATCAAGCCTTGTGCATTGACATCCAATCTATTTACATAAATAACGAATAACAGGGGTCCCAACACTGACCCCTGAAGCACACCACTTGTCATTGGCCTCCACTCCGAGACACAACCTTCAACCACCACCCTCTGCCTCCTACCTCCGTGCCAATTTTGAATCCACCTAACTAGCTCTCCCTGGATTTCATGGGATCAAACTTTTCAGACCACCCCACCATGTGGGGTCTTGTCGAACACCTTGATAAAGTCCAAATAGACAACATCCACTACTGTACCCTCATCTATCCTTTTGGTTACCTCTTCAAAAAACTCCAATAGGTTTGTCAAGTATGACTTTCCACACACAAAGCCATGCTGACTCCTCCTAATCTGACTTTGTCTATCCAAATGTTGGTAGATCCTGTCACTCAGAATTCCCTCCAGTAACTTCCCCACCACAGATGTCAGGCTGACCAGCCTGTAGTTCCCTGGCTTGTCCTTTCTACTCTTCTTAAACGTATGTATAGGTGGCTTGAGAAACTAAGTTTTTCACTGTATCATGGTACATGTGACAATAATAAACCAATTACCAATACCAACACCAAATTATCTAACATAAGAACCAAAAACATAGGAGCAGTGGGACACTTTGCCCCTCAAACCTACCCTGCCATTTAATAAGATCATGGCTGATCTGCCCTAGACCTCACCTCCTCTCCTATGTTAGTTTTCCAAAGCCCTCAATTCCTGACCTTCTAAAGTTTTATCTACTTCCTCCTTAAAAACCTCCAATAATCTGGCCTCCACAACCCTCCAGGGCAGAGAACTCCAGAGATTCACCACCCTCTGCAAAATTCACCACTCTTTCAATTTTAAATGATGACACCCTAAGTTCTCAAGTTCAAGTTTATAGTCATGGGCATACATACCCAGGGTAAAAATGCCATGAAAATTAGCTTTTTTGCAGCAGCAACACAGTACGTTACACACATAACAAACATAAATTACTTCATTTATACATAATTTACATGACAAAGTAAACAAAAAATAAACGTAATAACATTAGTGCAAGTTAAGATAAGGTAAGATATCTTTATTAGTCACATGTACATTGAAACACACAGTGAAATGCATCTTTCACGTAAAGTGTTCTGGGGGCAGCCCGCAAGTGTCACCACGCTTCCGGCGCCAACATAGCATGCCCACAACTTCCTAACCCGTATGCCTTTGGAATGTGGGAGGAAACCGGAGCACCCGGAGGAAACCCATGCAGACACAGGGAGAACGTACAAACTCCTTACAGACAGCGGCCGGAATCGAATCCCGGTCACTGGCGCTGTAATAGCGTTACACTAACCACTACACTACCGTGCCTGCCTGGTAGCTGAGGGAGATATAGTCCGAGGTAGAATTAGGGTACCTCGGGTCGGTTCAAGAATGTGATGGCAGTGGGGAAGAAGCTGCTGTTGAATCTAGAGTGTGGGTCTTCAGGCTCCTGTACCTCCTGTCTGATGGCAGCATTGAGAAGAGGGCATGGCCAAGGATGGTGGGGGTCCTTAATCTTGTAACTGCGTCCCATCGTTCAAGATTCTCCCACTGGTGGAAACATCTCGACATCTAACCTGCCAAGCCTCCTCAGGATCTTATATGTTTCAATAAGGTCACCTCTCGTCCTTCTAAAAGCCAAAAATATAGATTTGCCACAGTTTTGCAACAGTGCTTCAAAAAGGTGATTCAATGTCTAAGCAGCACTTTGGGCATTTTAAATGGCGTCGTATAAATTGAAGACTTGCATTCCCTCTTTGGGGAAAATCATCACCATTCCCCTAACAACCCTACCTTCCCACACAACCTCGAGCCCCCACCACCCTTCCTGTACACAGAAATCCCCAGGAGACTGCTCAAGGAATGCTAATTCACAATAAATCACTTGTTGTGGATGTGCATGGAAGAGATTGCTCTGCAAGTGTCCTACCCCCTGGAAGGAACAAATCAATTTCAAGTGGTTAGGTACGATCCCAGTTATAGCTGAACAGCTGTGGGTAGGTGGAGGGGTTACTTAGGTTGACCTGTGGAGCCCCCTCAGAGATTAGAGTATCTGAATGGGTTTAGAGCTAAACTAGCCTGCTAGGCATAACTCAGCCAATGTACAACACGTGGTAAAGCCATAAATGATCCAACTCAGAAACTATCAAGACCTCTGGGCTTTGTTTGATTGCATGCAGGCAGTAATTATCTGGGTTTCCTTTCTGATCCGTGAAGCCTTGTGTTCACATGAGGTTCCGAGGAAATGGATTTCTGTCAACCATCCAAGTTCTCCTATATCCCTGCTCCTAACTTGTTTTCTTGAGCACCAATCTCAATTTTATCAAATCGCTTGATATTATATAATAGAATGGGGCTGACAATCATTCCCTTCTACCAGCACACATAGAATGTGTCTCTTCTTTATCGGGTATTTAAAGCTTCTTGAATTCTTCACATTCTCAGAGGGAAAACTGTGAACTGAAAAGGCTGAAGGAGGGAGATTCCAAGGAAAGCTGAGAATTCGGGAGAACGCCGTTAGATATGGCTAAGTACAATTATTTCAAACAATCCAACTATGAGTCGGTGTTCCCAGAATCCTTCTGGCCCAACACCAAATAAATGTTCAAAAATGTTAAAAGTATGAAATATCTTTGGTTGAAACTTAATCAGTTTTAAAATTCTTCTCCACCTTAGATGATCTGGACTCCATATCCCTCGGGGGCAGAGAATTCCAGGGATTCAATCCCTCTGAAAGAAGAAATTTCTGTGCACCTCATTTTTAAATGACTGGTGCTCAATCTTCCAGAGTGTGAACCCACGAAAGCATTTGGCCTGGATGGTGTCCCTGGCCGTGTCCTCAGACATTGTGCTGATCAGCTGGAGGGGGTACTTGCAGACATTTTTAACCTCTCCTTGCTTCAGTCTGAGGTTCCCACCTGCCTTAAGAAGACCACTGTCATCCAGGTACCTAAGAAAAACAAGGTAACATTCCTTTATGACTACCGACTGGTGGCTCTGACATCCACCATCATGAAGTGCTTTGAGAGACCGGTCATGGCACACATTAACTCCAGCCTCCCAGACAACCTCGACCAACTGCAATTCACCTACCACCAAAACAAGTCTACCGCAGATGCCATCTCCCTGGCCCTATGCTCATCTCTGGAGCATGTGGACAGTAAAGACCTACGTTAGACTATTGTTTATTGACTACAGATCCGCCTTCAATACTATAATTCCAAGCAAACTCATCATCAAACTCTGAGACCTGGGACTCAACACCTTCCTCTGTAACTGGATCCTTGACTTCCTGACCAACAGACCGCAATCAGTGAAGAAAGGCAGCAACACCTCTGCCACGATTATCGTCAACACTGGTGCCCCACAAGGCTGCATCCTCATCCCTCTACTCCACTCCCTATACACTTATGACTGCGTGGCCAGATTCTGCTCTAACTCCATCTACAAGTTTGCAGATGATACCAATGAGGTGGGCTGTATCTCAAATAACAATGTCAGAGTACAGGAAGGAGATAGAGAGCTTAGTGACATGATGTCATGACAACAACCTTTCCCTCAATTTCGGTAAAACAAAAGAGCTGGTCATTGACTTCAGGAAAGGGGGTAGTGCACATGCACCTGTCTACATCAATAGTGCTGAGATCGAGAGGGTTGAGAGCTTCAAGTTCCGAAGAGTGAACATCACCAATAGCCTGCCCTGGTCCAATCACGTGGATGCCATGGCCAAGAAAGCTCACCAGCGCCTCTACTTCCTCAGGAGGCTGAAGAAATTTGGTATGTTCCCTTTGACCCTCACCAACTTTTATCGATGCACCATTGAAAGCATCCTATCCCGATGCATCACGGCTTGGCATGGCAACTGCTCTGCCCAGGACCGCAAGAAATTGCAGAGAGTTCTGGACACAGCTCAGCACATCTTGGAAACCAGCCTCTCCTCCATGGACTCTATCTATACTTCTCGCTGCCTTGGTAAAGCAGCCAAAATTATCAAAGACCGTACCCACCCCAGACATTCTCTCTTCTCCCCCCCTCCCATCAGGATGAAGATACAAAAGCCTGAAAGCACATACCACTAGGCTCAGAAACAGCTTCTATCCCACTGTGATAAGACTATTGAACGGTTCCCTCATAAGATGGACTCTTGACCTAACAATCTACCTCATTATGACCTTGCGCCTTATTGTCTATCTGCACTGCACTTTCTCTGTAGCTGTTACACTTTATTCTGCATTCTGTTATTGTTTTGTCTCGTACTTTCTCAATCCACTGTTGTAACAAATTGACCTGTATGAACGGTATGCAAGACAAGTTTTTCACTGTACATGTGACAATAATAAACCAATTTACCAATTTACCTTGTTCACGACTGTCCCCCTGGTGAAAGTGTTTCAACATCTACCTGTCAAGCCTCCTTAGGATTATAAATGCTTGAATAAGGTCACCTCTCATTCTTCTAAACTCCAAGAAATGCACACTCAAACTGCCTGGCCTCTCTGCTGATGCATAACATCATTAGTTGCGATATGATAGCCAATTCCTCCAAGCATTGCTTGTTCAGGAATATAATCCACAAATCGAGCTCCTGCAAAACCTATTGCATCTGGACCTTGCAGTTTTTAAAAATAACAAGAATATAGATTTCTATAGCTATGAGACATTGTAAAACACGTTGTAACTCTGAAATGTTGCTACTGTAGTAATGTAGGAGACACAGTTACTGGAGGTGACCTTTAGGGTTCCTCTAACAGCAAGGTGATAAAGCCCTGATAATCTGTATTAGAGTCAAAGAGTCATAGAGATGAAAAAGCACAGAACTAGACCCTTCACTCCACCAAGTCCATACTAACCATCATTCTTATCTATACTGATGCCATCCCCTGAATTAATCCCATATCCCTCTATGCCCTGCTCATTCAAGAACCTGTTCAGTTGCCTCTTAAAAGTTGTTACTGTTCCTGCCTCCACCACCTCCTCTGGTAGCTCATTCCAGATACCAACTATAATCTTTGTGTCGACAATTTGCACCTCAGATCCCCCTTAACCCTCAGCAAAAAATGAACTGCTGGAGGAACTCAGCGGGTCAGGCAGCATCTGTGGAGGCAGAGGGATAGTTAACCTTTTGGATTGAGACCATGCATTAGGACTGAGAGAGTAGAGGGGAGATAGTCAGTATGAAGAGGTGAGAGGCTGGGGTGAGACAGGGGTTGGCAGTGTAGCGGTTAGTGCAACGCTATTACAGCACCAGCGACCCAGGTTCAATTCCCGCCACTGTCTGTAAGGAGTTTGTACGTTCTCCCCGTGTCTGCGTGGGTTTCCTCTGGTTGCTCCGGTTTCCTCCCACAGTCCAAAGACGTACGGGTTAGGAAGTTGCGGGCGTGCTACGTTGGCGCCGGAAGCGTGGCGACACTTGCGGGCTGCCCCCCAGAACACTCTACACAAAAAGATGCATTTCACTGTGTGTTTTGATGTACATGTGACTAATAAATAAATATATTATCTTGAAAGGTGGATCTAGGTGAGGAGGGGGAGGTGGGGCCAGGTGGGGTTATGGGGAGGGGTGGAGTTGGGAGACAGCAGGAGGTAGGTGATTATGTAGAGACAGATAATGGATAAGGAGAGAGAACAGAAATGGACAGATGGAACCAGTTAGGGGAAGGGATAAGAGACCCAGTAATCTAAGTGTGTACGTGGTAAGCAGCTGGAGCCAGGTGAGGGAGTGGAACAAAATTAGATAATGGGGCTGATGGGGTGGCGTGGGGTGCGTTTGCAAAAAGGGTTGAGAGAACCTGGGTAGATCAGAAGGAGGGAGAAAAGAATACAGAGAGTGTGGGTTCCTTGAAATTGGGAAATTCCATATTCATACCTTAAGTTTGGAGACAACCCAGGAAGAATATGAGTTGTTTTTCCTCTAGTTTACATTTGCTCTCAACCTGGCAGTGGAGAAGGCCAAGGACAGACAGGTCGGTGTGGGAGTGGGAAGGGGAGTTGAAATGGCTTGCAACTGGGAGTTCAAGACGGCCATTGCAAACAGAGCGCAGGTGCTCTGCAAAACCATCCATCTGCCTCCACAGATGCTGCCTGACCCATTGAGTTCCTTCAGCTGTCTGTTTTTTAATCCAGATTCCAGCATCTGCAGTCTCTTGTGTCTTCTAAGACCTTGCTTTAGACACGCCTACCATAGGAAACAAAATCTGGCTATCTACCCTGTCAATGCCTCTCATAATTTAAAAAAAACCTCGATCATATGACTGAGTTCAGTTTCAAATTTGAAAAGGAGAAGCTGATATCAGGTGTATCGATATTTCAGTGGAACAAAGGAAATTAGTGGCATGAGAGAGGAACTGGCCCAAACTGATTGGAGAAGTAAGCTAGTTAGAGGGACGGCAGAGCAGAAATGGATGAAATTTCTACAAGAAATAAGGAAAGCGTGGGACAGATATATTCCAAGAGAAAAGAAGGTTATGAATGGAAAAGTGGCACAAATGTGGATAACGAGAGAGGTGAAGGCTAAAATAAAAGCAAAAGGGAGGGCATACAAGGAAGCAAAAATTAGTGGGAAAACAGAAGACTGGGAAGCTTTTAAAAACACACAGAAAGAAACTGAGGAGGTCATTAGGAAAGAAAAGATGAATTATGAAAGGAAGTTGGCAGATAATATACAAAAGAATACTAAGTTTTTTTAAATATATGAAGAGTAAAAGAGAGACACGGGTAGATATATGACCAATTGAAAACCAATTGATTATAATGGGTAACAAAGATATGGCAGAGGAACTAAGTGAGTATTTTGCATCGGTCTTCACTGTGGAGGACATCAGCAATATACCTAATAGTTAGGGATTTCAGGGGATAGAATTGAGTTCAGTCAAGATTACTAGAGAGAAGGTGCTCGGGAAGCTAAATGGACTAAGGACAGATAAGTGTCCCGGACCCGAGGAAGTGCACCCTCAGGTTCTGAAGGAGGTGGCTTTAGAGATTGTGGAGGCATTGGTGATAATTTTCCAGGCATCAATAGACTCTGGCATGGTTCTGGAGGACTGGAAGGTCACAAATGTAGTTCTGCTGTATAAGGAAGGTGGGAGGCAGCATAAAGGAAATTACAGACCTATTAGTCTGACATCGGTGGTTGGAAAGTTATTGGAATCGATCCTCAAGGATGAAGTTATGCAATACCTAGACGTGCAAGACAAGATAGATCCAAGCCAGCATGGTTTCATGAAGGGAAGATCCTGCTTGACCAACCTATTGGAGTTTTTTGAGGAAATCTCAGGTAGGGCGGATAAGGGAGAGGCTGTAGATGTTGTGTATTTAGACTTTCAAAAGGCCTTCGACAAGGTGCCGCACAAGAGGCTGATTAATAAGAGGAGAGGTCATGGAATTACAGGTAGGATAGTAGAATGGGTGGAGCATTGGCTGATAGGCAGAAAGCAAAGGGTGGGAATAAAGGGATCCTGTTCTGGTTGGCTGCTGGTTACCAGTGATATTCCTCAAGGGTTGCTGTTGGGGGCCACTTCTTTTTACATTGTACATCGATGATTTAGATTATGGAATAAATGGTTTTGTGGCTAAGTTTGCAGACGACACCAAGATAGGTGGAAGAGTAGGGAGTATTGAAGAAACAGGAAGGTTGCAGGGTGACTTAGATAGCTTAGGAGTATGGGCAAAGAAATGGCAGATAAGATTCAATGTTGAGAAATGTGTGGTTGTACACTTTGGTAGAAGAAACAAACAGGCAAATTATCATCTAGATGGGGAGAAAATTCAAAGTACAGAAGTACAAAGGGACTTGGGGGTCCTCGAGCAGGATACCCTAAAGGTTAACCACCAGGTTGGATCTGCGATAAAAAAAGCGAATGCTAAGTTGGCATTCATTTCGAGAGGAATAACGTATAAAAGTAAGGAAGTGTTGATGAGGCTCTACGGGGCACAGGTGAGACCTCATTTGGAATACTATGTGCAGTTTTGGGCCCCTTATCTTAGGAAGGATGTACTGATGCTGGAGAGGGTTCAGAGAAGATTTACGAGGATGATTCTCGGAATGAAAGGGCTTACATACAATGAGCATTTGTCAGCTCTTGGACTGTACCCACTGGAGTACAGAAGAATGAGAGGAGACATAGAAACATTTTGAATGTTGAAAGGACTGGACAGAGTAGATGTGGCTAAGCTGTTTCACTTGGTGGGTGAGTCCAGGATGAGAGGGCACAGTCTTAGAATTAGAGGGTACCGGTTTAGAACAGAAATGAGGAGAAATTTCTTTAGCCAGAGGGTCATGGATTTATGGAATTCTTTGCCACGTACAGCTGTGGAGGCCCAAACATTGGGGCTGTTTATGGAGAAGATTAATAGATATCTAATTAGTCAAGGTATCAAGGGGTTTAGGGAAAAGGCCAGAAATTGGGGCTAGATGGGAATAGTATTAGTTTAGCTCATGGAGCAGACTTGATGGGTCGAATGGCCTACTTCTGCTCCTTTTTCTTGTGATCTTATCATTTCTCAGCCTCCTTTGCTCCAGACCCAGCCTATCCAATCTCTCCTTATAACTCAAGCCCTCCAATCCAGGCATAGAACATAGAACATAGAACGTTACAGCACAGTACAGGCCCTTCTGCCCACAATGTTGTGCCGACATTTTATTCTACTCTAATATCTATCTAACCCTTCCCTCCCACATAGCCGTCCATTTCTCTATCATTCATGTGGCTATCTAAGAGTCTCATAGAACATAGAGTATAACAGGCAATGTCCTTGTGAATCTTTTTTGTACCCTCACTAGCTTGATCACATCTTTCCTGTAGTGTAGTGACCAGAACTGCAGCCAATACTCCAAGTGTAGCCTCTCCAATGTTTTGTGTAACTGTAACGGGACGTCCCAACTCAATGCCTTGGCCGATAAAGGCAAGCATGTCACGCGCCTTCTTCACCAACCTGCCTTCTTGTGTTGCCACTTTCAGGGAACTACATAATGACACCCCTAGGTCTCTCTGTTCAACAACACTCCCTAGGGCCCTGACGTTATTGATGATGGTTGAGGGATTGGCCAGGATACTGGGGAGAAAGTCTCTTTAAAATAACGGCAAGGGATCTTTTACATCCACTTGATGAGCTGCGATATTACATCAAGTTTTACAGTGATCTTTTTTCACTAAGGTATCAAAAACACACCAGCAGTTATGAAAATATTGTAAAAATAAATAGTTTCCATGTAGAAATATAATGAATCAGTTTGGCTGCATTCCATTGTTTTGCCTACAGTATTAAATAACCTTTACATAAACAATGATCAAATAGCCCAAAGCAAACACCAAATCCTCCAGTGCAAGTGCAGGTGCTGAGAATCAGGTCAGCATTACATGTAAGGAATGTGAAGACTGATGTATTATCCCCAGGATTTAAGGGAAAAGATCCATGCTGACCAGGGTCTTTTCACGGATCTCGATTGGTGGGAAGGTGCAATGGTTTTCTGTGGACGGGGACAGAGATGAAGTATGTTGGTCTTCAGGTTGTCTTAGCTTGACACCCAGCTCTTATTCACCTCAGTACTATCAATACTAGTTTGAAACTCAGGCTGTGAGTGCACATACCTCAAGAAATTAAATGGACAGGGGAGAAGGAGCAAAAAGGTAGCTTGTGGATGTGTGAAGAGGCGTACAGGTGACCCGGGTTATGACAGGAATCCATTTTGTAACCTGAACTGTTCATAAGTTGGAAATTTGGCCATGAACCGAGTTCCCAGATGGCAGAAGCTCCCTGAAGCCCTGTAGCAGCCAGCAAATCCATCCCGTCGTTGTCCCAAATGCTCATTCATATGTCCGGGCTTGTACATAAGTCGGGCATTCATAAGCAAGGAAGGAACTGTAATTGACATAATGACCTTTTCTTCAGTTCTGATGTAAGATCATGGACCTGAAAGGCTAGCTCCACACTTGGCTTCGAATGGTTTTGACTTCCTCTGTTCTTTCTCACTTTAAGCTCCGTGAAGAAAGTCAACAATCTCCAGAGCAGTGGAAGATAAATAGAAGTTGCATTTCAAATTTGAATTACATTCACCCATTTGAACACTTAGCGTCAAATGTGCGCCTTTCATGTTATTACAGCAGTAACATTATGGTGCTCTATTTTGTTTATTCATTTCTCAGGATGACCCCATCTCAATTGCCCCCAACTAGGGTGGCTTTCTTGACCATTTCAGAATCAATTACATTTTTGTGGATCGAGAGTCATGTATAGGTATGGGTGGGAGATTTCATACACTGCCCTGTTAAATCAGATGTGTTTTCATGACAATCAGCAAGTTTAAACATCATCATTACTAAAATTGAGTTATGCTTTATTTTAAAATTCCTGCAGATTACAGACTTGAAATTCTAGAGCTCTCACTGTAGGATTTGATCTCTGATCTCTTTAATTGTCAGTCCAGGCCTTCTAGGTTACTAGTCCAGGAATTTAACCACTGCATCACCACTAGATACAAATCTGATGTCTGAAAGATATTGTTATTCATTAACATCGAATATAGAACATAGAACGGTACTGGACAGGAACAGGCCCTTCAGCCCAAAATGTTCTGACAAACTAATGAGGCTTAATTACACTAATCCTTCTGCCTGCACATGGTCCATATCCCTCCATTCTCTGCATATTCATGTGCCTATCTAAGAACCTCTTAAATGCCTCGATTGTACCTACCTCCACCACCACCCCTGGCAGCACATTCCAGGCACCCACCACTCTCTGTGTGAAGAATTTGCCCCACACATCTCCTTTGAACTTTCACATTAAATGCATGTCCTCTTGCATTAGAAATTTGACTTGGGAAAAAGATTCTGGCTATCCACTCTAACAATGCCTCTCATAGTTTTATAAACTTCTATCAGCATCTGCCGCTCCAGAGAAAACAACCCTTGGTTGTCCAACCTCTCCTATCAGCTCCTGCCCACTAATCCAGGCAGCATCCTGGTAAACCTCTTCTGCACCCTCTCCAAAGCTTTCACATCCTTCCTGTAATGGGGTGACCAGAAATGAACCCAATACTCCAGAGGAGACTTTAAGGGAACATTTTTTTTAGCAAGATATTTTACCAGCACTGATGGAGAGTACATTTCCCAAAGCAACATATTTTATCATTTCATCCACCTTAATTAGCTCTTTCCTCATTTCTTGGAAAGTTATTTTACTGATTTTGAAAAGCTCTTCATGAGGTTTAAACAAGAGTAGGCTCATATCTAACATTAAAATTTGTGTTGGTGGAAAACTGGAATCATATTCCTGGAAAAGTCATAGGCTGACAAACAACTGGTGTGGAATTAGCATCCACTTCCTTCTGCATAGTAGATTAGAAAGCCCACACCACAAATCCCTGCCCATAGAACAGTGAAACAAATGTTTAAAAACAGATTATAGGAATACACTGATTTCCTCTGGAAAATAAAGCATTGATTACAAGCCTGTACTGTAGTACATTCTGTAATGAGTTGGAATGTGCGGACAGGAAGCCGGCCGTAACATCAGAGAACCAGAGTGTGGTCAGCATACCCTGGATGCTTGGGCTTGTGAATAGTGCCATGGAATATGCTGGAATAGAATGCAATTCAAATGAGCGGGAGTGTAAGGAGCTGCAGAGAGTAGTGGACTCGGCCCAACACAGCCCTCCTCACCATCAGAAGTATCTACAGGAGGCACTGCCTCAAGAAGACAACATCTATCATCAAAGATCCCCACCATCTGGGCCATGCCATCTTCTCACAGCTACCATCGGTCAGGAGGGGCAGAAGCCTGAAGTCCCACACCACCAGGTTCAAGAACAGTTACTTCCCTTCAACCATTAGGTTCTTGAACCAACCCGCACATCTCTAATCACTACCTCAGTATAAGCAACACTATGACCTTGCACCTTATTGCACTGCACTTTCTCTGTAGCTGTGACACTTTCCTCTGTACTGTTACTGTTTTTACCTGTACTACATCAATGCACTCTGTACTAACTCAATGCAACTGCACTGTGTAATGAATCGACCTGTACGATCGGTTTGTAAGACAAGCTTTTCACTGTACCTCGGTATAAGTGACAATAATAAACCAATACCAATACCAATACTTTGCACTACAATGGACTTTGTTTTCTGTTTTATTCTAATTGTATTCTTTCTTGCATAATGTTATATAATTTATGTTGTTAATTTATGTTTTTCTTGTGAATGCTGCTTATCTGATGCCATGTGCCTGTGATGCTGCTGCAAATAAGTTTTTCATTGCACCTGTGCACACATGTACTTGTGCATACCACAATAAACTCGACTTTGACTTTGAGGTCTGAGGAGTGACGTTATGTCTGACTACCTGATTCACTGTTGGACTCACCATTGAGTCCAGGCTTGGCTCCAGGTCAAACTGACCTAATAGGCCTGATGTTCTTCATATCTGACTCCTCAGTCTTACACCAGCCATGCACAACTCGATTCTATTCATTTGAAAGGGATAGCCAATCTTTATTGTAAAGATGTTAAACCACGTGGGTTATTTTTCTATATTTATTTTAATATTTCATTCTTTTCATATCCTCATGTGGTAGAGTGGGAGGCCATTCGGCCCATCAAATCAATGCTATCTTCTCAACAGTCTCTAGATGGCCATGGCTGTGAGACCTTAAGGACATTGGAAACCATAAATTCACAAAAGGTTAGTAGGACCATAGGGATCCTGCAGAGGTATGATGGGCAATGTACCTATCACTGAACGATCTAATGGAGAAAGTTGGTGCTCTGCAAGCATGCTTGTACTAACAGCTCAACAATTTGTTCTAACTTCTGCTTTCTAAGATAAGATACCTTTATTAGTCACATGTACATCGAAACACACAGTGAAATACATCTTTTGCATAGAGTGTTCTGGGGGCAGCCCGCAAGTGTTGCCACGCTTCTGGCGCCAACATAGCATGCCCACAACTTCCTAACCCATACGTCTTTGGAATGTGGGAGGAAACCGGAGCACCCGGACGAAACCCACGCAGACACAGGGAGAACGTACAAACTCCTTACAGATAGTGGTCGGATTTGAACCCGGGTCACTGGTGCTGTAACAGTGTTACACTAACTGCTACACTACTGTGCCTGCCCTATAGGACTTTCTCCGCATAATCCTGAAAATATTTCCTTTCCAGCGAACCTTAACAGCAATGTACCTTAAACTTAATTCCCCTCTTCTTTTAGGTCTTTCTGCTCATCAGCATAATCTGCTTCTTTAGGTTATTGACAGACCTGCCTCTACGAAAATCCTTCATAAAATCAGAGTAAATTTTCCCTTTACATCCTCTCTACTTATAACCAACAGTATAACTTCATTAGGTTGATTCCCTGGATAGCAGGATTATCTTACAAAGAACAATTCAGCAGGTCGGAAACAGACCCTTTGGCCCAGTTCATCCATGCTGACTAAGGTGTCTATCCGACCTAGTCCCACTTGCCTACGTTTGGCCCATATCCCGCTAAACCTTTCTTAACCATGTACCTGTCCAAATGTCTTTTAAACATTATAATTGTACCTGCCTCTACCACTTTCTCTGGCAGCTCGTTCCATACACCCACCCCCCTCTATGTGAAAAAGTTGCCCCTCAGGTCCCCTTTAAATGCTTCACTTTAAACTTATGCCTTCGAGTTTTAGACTCCCCTACACTAGGAAAAAGACAGTGACCATTCACCATATATATGTCCCTCATGATTTTATTTACCTCTGTAAGGTCACCTCTCAGCCTCCAACGCTCCAAGGAAGAAATCCCCAGCCTCTCCAATCTCTCCTTATAACTCAAACCCTCCAGTACTGGTAACATCCTTATGTGGAGTTTGTTCTCCCTGTTACCACGTGGGTTTCCACCAGGTCCCCCAGATTCCTCCCTCATCCCAAAGACGTGCTGGTTGGTAGGCTAATTATTCACTGTAAGTTGTGCCTGTTGTAGGTGGTTGTTTGGAGAAGCGGAGGCAGAGTTACCAAGAGAGAATAGGTTACAGGGAAATAAGTAGGGGAATGGGATTGATAGGATTGCTCTGAGGGGCTGCATAGATGTGATGGGTTGAATGGCCTCCTTCAGTGTTGTAAGAAACATGAGTAGTTTCACGTTGCTTCACTATGATTAATGTTCAGACTGACAATGCAATTATATGATGATGGGTGCCCATAGCCAAGGTGAACTTGCTGTTTGCAGGATGTGACATTATTTGACTGTGGGCAGGGCCAACTCTCAGACACATCTGCACAGAGCCCTTCTTATTCTGTTAGCAATTTACTACATACTGTTGCAGCTGAAAACAAATTCTGAAAGATTTGTCACTTAATTTATTGAAAGGCTGTTAACATGGGATATTGTTTTCTCAGAAGCTTTGTGCTCTTAAACTAAATTACCACTAAGCATTACCATATGCAGCACATTGGGATTCAAGAAAGAGTTTGCAACTCCTGATGTCTGTTGTTTAACGAGGTAGATAAAGCATAACATATTTTCACCCCTTCCTTGACACCACTGTTGTTGGTAGAATCTGAGATGGCAATGAGGAGGCTTACAGGAGTGAGATAGATCGGTTGGTTGAATGGTGTCATAACAACAACCTCGCACTCAATGTCGGCTAGACCAAGGAACTGACTGTGAACTTCAGGAAAAGGCAGTTGGGAGAACACACACCAGTCCTCATTGAGGGGTCAGCGGTGAAAAGGATGAGCAGCTTCAAGTTCCTGGGCGTCAACATCTCAGAGGATCTATCCTGAGCCCAACACATTGATGCAATCATGAAGAAGGTATGCCAACGGCTCTACTTCATTAGGAGTTTGAGATTTGATATGTCACCAAAAACTCTTACAAATTTCTTTAGATGTATGGTGGAGAGCATCCTGACTGGTTGCATCACAGCCTGGTATGGAGGCTTCAATGCACAGGATCGCAAGAGGCTGCAGAGCCAGCTCCATCATGGACATTACCCTTCCCACCATCGAGAACATATTCAAGAGGCGGTTCCTCAAGAAGGCAGTATCTATCATTAAGGACTCTCACCATCCAGGACATGCCCTCTTCTTGTTACTACCATCAGGGAGGAGGTACAGGAGCCTGAAGACCCAAACACAACAATTCAGGAACAGCTTCTTCCCCTCTACCATCAGATTTCTGAACAATTCATGAACCCTTGAACACTACCTCGTTATTTTTTTCTTTTGCAGTATTTATTTATTTTTGTAATTTATAGATTTTTATATCTTTGCACTGTACTGCTGCTGCAAAACAACAAATTTCATGTCATATGTCAGTGATAATAAATCTGATTCTGATTCTGATTCTCTGTGCAAAAGGTAGCTTCGATTCTTTATGGTAAAGTAACAGCCATCAAAAATGTGGAGACCAATTATATGATGTCAAAATATAGCCAGGGCGAGGGACTTATAACAAATACAGTGGTGTATCTTCAACAAAATACAGTGTACTGCCCCTTTTTATGGCTGTTTGGGTAACAGAAATTCACCCTAATGGAATTCACAAATCAGGAGAGGCGTATTAAATATTTGCTTTTACCGAATTTGAGAAAAAAATAACAAAATTAACACAAAATACAAAAGAAACAACAAATTTTGTCAATTTTTGTTCAAGGGTTTGCATTATGGAAAACAGTGATGTGGACGGTTTTTGAGGAATGCAACCCTTGCACAACGCAGTAGCGGGCTATAATCTTTTCTCCCTTGGTGGTACTTTGGGTCAAAGATAACTTGTTTCTACTGTGGTTCTGAGGGTTCTGAGGTAGCTGATGAGGCTGATGTGGGACCTACCGACCCTGCTACTGGTTTCTGATGGGAGAGACAGGTGGATAATGTAGAAGGTGGTGCACACTTTCTGCTGTTTGTATTGGGTTTCCGTGTGGTCCCGATGAAGAAAATTGAGCTCCTCAGTGCCTTTTGGGATGCCCCCTCTCAATTCTGAGAGGCCACTGAGCCAGAGTTACCAAGAGTAGGTGAGGATGTCACAATTTTTAAGGAGGTTTTGAGAACATCTTTGCAGCATTAGACAGTAATACCATAAGATATAGAAGCAGAATTAGGTCATTCAGCCCATCGAGTCTGCACTGCCATTCAATCATGGCTGATTTTCTTTTCAACCCCATTCTCCTGCCTTCTCCTCATAACTCCCTTACCAATCAAGAACCTATTAATCTCTGCCTTAAATACACCCAATGATTTGGCTTCCATAGCCCTCTGTGGCAATGAATTCCACAAATTCACTACTCTCTGGCTGAAGAAATTCCTCTTCATCTCAGTTTTAAGGGGACATCCCTTTATTTTGAGGCTGTGCCCTCCGATCTCAGACCCTCCTACTGATGGAAACTTTCTGTCCACATCCACTCTATCCCGGCCTTTCAGTATCTGGTAGCTTTCAATGAGATCCCCTCTCATCCTTCTGATCTCCATCGAGACATCAAACGCTCCTCATAATTTCCTCTGTCCTCTTATTAATCTCCCTCTGAACAAGCTTAGAGTGTATGTTTCAGGAGGCTACTTCCTAGTCCTTGGCAAGCAATCCCTAGATGCTCCAAGGTATTGAAACCAAACAGACTTTGTCACCAAGCCACATAAGTGGGTATTAGGACAGACGTAGGTTTTAAAGAACACCTTCGAAATGTAGGGAGGGAAATCCAGAGCGTATGGACAGTACAGTGAATAGAGCTATTACCTCACAGCTCCAGCAACCTGAGTTCAATCCTGACCTCTAGTGCTGTTCGTGTGGAGTTTACACATTCTCCTTATGACCACGTGGGTTTCCTCCAGGTGCTCTGGTTTCCTCCTACATTCCAAAGACATGCGGGTAGGAACCATGGTTGACAAGAGAGGTGGAACAGCTTGTTAGGAGGAAGAAGACAGCATACATAAGGTTTAGGCAGCAAGGATCAGATAGGTCTCTTGAGGAATATAGGGTAGCAAGGAAGGAGAGCAAGAAGGGAACATGAAAAGGCCTTGGCGAGTAGGACTAAGGAAAACCCCAAGGCATTTTTCACTTGCATGAAGAGCAGAAGGATGACGGGAGTACAGGTAGGACCGATTAGAGACAAAGGTGGGAGGATGTGCCTGGAAGCTGTGGAAGTGGGTGAGGTCCTCAATAAATACTTCTCTTCAGTATTCACCAAGGAGAGGGGCCTTAATGACACTGAGGACAGTGTTGGTAAGTGTAATGTTTTAGAGCACATTGATATCAAGAGAGAGGATGTGTTGGAGCTGTTAGAAAATATTAGGACAGATAAGTCCCCGGGGCCTGAAGGAATATTCACCAGGCTGCTCCATGAGACAAGGGAGGAGACTGCTGAGACTTTGGCTAGGATCTTTGAGTCCTCATTGTCCATGGGAATGGTACCGGAAGATTGGAGGGCGGCGAATGTTGTCTCCTTATTCAAAAAAGGTAGTAGGGATAGTCCAGGGAATTATAAACCAGTGAGCCTTATGTCTGTGGTGGGCAAGCTGTTGGAAAGGATTCTTAGAGATAGGATCTATGGGCATTTGAAGAATCATGGTCTGATCAGGGACAGCCAGCATGGCTTTGTAAAGGGCAGATCATGTCTCACAAGCCTGATAGTGTTTTTTGAGGAAGTGACCAGACAGATTGATGAGGGTAGTGCATTAGATGTGGTCTACATGAATTTTAGTAAGGCATTTGACAAGGTTCCACATGGTAGGCTTCTTCAGAAGGTCAGAGGGCATGGGATCCAAGGAAGCTTGGTCATGTGGATTCAGAATTGGCTCACCTGTAGAAAGTAGAGGGTTGTCAGTTCTGGGACCTCTACTTTTCATGATTTTTATTAATGACTTGGATGAGGGGGTAGAAGGGTGGGTTGGCAAGTTTGCAGATGACACAAAAGTTGGTGGTGTTGTGGATAGTGTAGAGGATTGTCGAAGATTGCAGAGGGACGTTGATAGGATGCAGAGCTGGGCTGAGAAGTGGCAGATGGAGTTCAATCCGGAGAATTGTGAGGTGGTACACTTTGTAAGGACAAACTCCAAGGCAGAGTACAAAGTGAATGGCAGGAATCTGGGCAGTGTAGAGGAGCAGCAGGATCTAGGGGTTCATATCCACATATCCCTGAAAGTTGCCTCACAGGTGGTTGAGTAGTGAAGAAAGCTTATGGGACGTTAGCTTTCATAAGTCGAGGGATCGAGTTTAAGAGCTGCGAGGTAATGATGCAGTTCTACAAAACTCTGGTTAGACCACACTTAGAGTACTGTGTCCAGTTCTGATCACTTCATTATAGGAAGGATGTGGAAACATTGGAAAGGGTGCAGAGGAGATTTACCAGGATGTTGCCTGGCTTAGAGTGTATGCATTATGAGGAGAGACTAAGGGAGCTAGGGCTTTACTCTTTGGAGAGAAGGAGGATGAGAGGAGACATGATAGAGGAGTACTAAATATTAAGAGGAACAGATAGAGTGGACAGCCAGTGCCTCTCTTCCAGGGCATCCATGCTCAATACAAGAGGGCATGACTTTAAAGTAATGAGTGGGAAATTCAAGGGAGATATCAGAGGAAGGTTTTTTACCCAGAGAGTTTTTGGGGCATGGAATACGTTGCCTGGGGTGGTGGTGGAGGCAGGTACATTGGTCAAATTCAAGAGATTACTAGATAGGCATATGGAGGAATTTAAAATAGAGGGATATGTAGGAGGAAGAGGTTAGATAGTCTTAGGTAAGGTTTAAAGGCCTGCACAACATTGTGGGCCGAAGGGCTTGTATTGTGCTGTACTGTTCTATGTTCTATGTTCTATACAAGTTAATTGGCTGCTATAAATTGCCCCTAGTGTGTAGAGGAGTGGCAGAGTCTGAGGTAGTTGATGGAAATATGGGGAGAATGAAAATGGGATTAATGTAGGATTAGTGTATGTGGGTGCTTGATGGTCAGCACAGACTTGGTGGGCTGAAGGGCCTGTTTCCATGCTGTATGGTTCTATGGCTCTATGGATTGACTTTGGCAGGTGAAGGCACTGCTGAAAACAATGGGCCAATTAACCAAAGGTTGGAATGCACTGTCATTGGAGGAACAAAGATATCTTGGTTGGAGACCCTTCCCACCTCTAAGTAATTTAAAAAAAAACAATGGATTGTGAAGGCTTGAAAAATTAGTACTCTTAATTTTGTTTCTAAAATGTGTCACTCATTATGACAATAGGATAAACTTCCAAGATTAGAAAGTTTAAAATCTATTATGGGTCATGAGTTAAATAAAGGTCTAGTCATAGCAAATGTTTTACTAAGACCAACTATGTAACACCATAATTACACTTTGGTTAACTATATGAAAGCTCTTACATCAATTATTTTAATATCTGCTGCTAACTGGTTCCATTAAACATGGATGATACAAGGTGGGGGATGTGTGACTTGGAGAAAAGGATGATGGTGATGATCTTCTTGTTCTGGATGGTCTGAGCCACATGGTTGGGAGGTGTTGAGAGAGTTTCTGCAATGCGTTCTGTAACTAGAAGAGAATGCCTGCGGTGCAGAGAGAGCTGATTGAGAAGTGGGCAGACACAAGCAACACAGCAATGTTTTCTCTTGTGGGCTATGTTTCTGTCTCCCAAACATATGATGCAGCATTTAGCCATGAAGTCATAGAGAGTCACAGCACAGAAACGGGCTCCTGGGCCCACTGTGTCTATGCCAACCATTCAAAATCCATTTTTACAATAATCCTATCCTAACCCATTATCCCCACATTCCCATTAATTCCCTCCCTTCTTCCCAGATTCTACTGCTCACTCACACAACCGGGGGCAATTTACAGTGGAGAACTAACCTAATAACTAATCTGGAGCACTTGGAGGAAACCCATGTCACAGGGAGGACTTGAAAACTCCATGCAGACAGCACACGTGGTCAGGATTGAACCGGAGTCGCCGGAGTTGGAAGGCAGTAGTTCTACTTGTTGTGGCACTGTGCCATCCCATTATTGACGTTGAGAGAAATGTTGGCCAGTCTAATGTCTGCAGCAACCCATGTGACATAATAAACTTTAAAGTGGGCAAGATTGGAAATAGGAAATCTCCAGGACACCAATGAACTACCATAATTTAAAATGGAACCTTGACTGTCACTAAGCAGGCACACATCAAGCAAAGGAATTAGGGAGAAGTTATTTTTATTTATTTTTATTTTATTTTCCCCGCATTCCTGCCACATTTACAGCTAAGAAACATGGTAATCAACTCAACAGGATCATGACATTAAATGCTGGAAATACTCAATAGGTCGGGCAGCATCTGTGGAGAGAGAAACAGAATTGAGGTTTTAGGTCAATGACCTTTCACCAGAAATATTAATTTTGTTTCTCACTCTGCCGATGCTGCCCGAGCTGCTCAGTATTTCCAGCCTCTGAAGTTTTTGATTTTTCGGGCCCTTGAGGTATTTATATTCCACACAACCAGATATACGTTAGAAGTTTGCTACTTGATAATGTGACCCTTTTTTAAGTCACGGCAACACTGTTTATTGGCAAGCTTGATGCATTGGTTTTGATTTAGGCAGCTATTTTGTGCAGTTAAAGGTTGAAAAACAGTTTGCTAAAGACATTTTAACGGAGATATTTCCCTTTGAATAAAACATGATTGAATTTTCAATGTTCTTCAAGTGCTGGGGAATTCTGTCTTGGAGCTGTCCCAGATATAGGCAGGAGAACTTTTGCTTTCTGAAAGTCCAATCATTGACTCCTGAAGATACCAAATTTATCTTGCTCTGGACGTAGCTCAAGTATGCATCAGTGCTCAAGCTAATTAGATTTGACAAGCAATTCTATCTGGTATCATTGAAAAGATGGATTTGCAGGGGGTTATTAATTGATCCTGAAGGTTGAACTTAAATTTTAGCTTATTTGGTGTAAGCTACACAGGAGACACTGTATAAAGGGATGAGTGCTTATTGTTCATAGAGTTCAAATAAAGCTTACCTTTTTAAATTTTTCACTGTATAGGTTGTTGCTGGTGGCAAGCCAGCATTTATTGCCTATCCCTAATTGCCCGTCTTCTTACCAGTATACGTTAATAGACAGTTAAAATTATTCAGCTTACGCATGGATGGCAGGTTTCCTTCCTAAGAGGACATTAGAGGACCAGACCAGTTTTTAAAAACAATCTGGTCATCTCATGGTCATCACCACTGCTTCTGGTTCTTTTCAAATTACAAGTTTATTGAATTAATTAAATGTAAATTTTCCAGCTGGCACAGTGGGATTTGAACTCATGTCACCAGATTATTACTTAACATTACAATAAACTTTTGAATTATTACTTCATTAATTTTAACCACTATGCTACCATATAGGCAGGCCACTCACAACAATGAAAAAGTTATCAGAGAAAATGACTTCAATCAAGAAGCAGAAAGGAAGAAGGATTAAATTTAAGTAATTCCATGTAAAAACCAGAAATGTTTTGCATTGTAGAAGATAGAACAGTACAGCACAGAACAGGCCCTTCAGCCCACAATGTTATGCCGACACAGCTACACACAGAATGCCCATATCCCTCCATTTTCCGCTCATTCATGTGCCCATCCAAGACCCTTTTAAAAAGCCCCCAATGAATTTGCCTCCACCACCCTATCTGGCAGCGCATTCCAGGCATCCACCACTCCCTGAGTAAAAAATTTACCCCTCACGTCTGTTCTGAACCTACCCCCTCTCACCTTAAATGCATGTCCTCTGGTATTGGATCACTCAATAATGGGAAAAAAGATATTGCTTGTCCACCCTATCTATGCCTCTCATAATTTTATACACTTCCAACAGATCACCCCTCAGTCTCCGTCCCTCCAGAGAATTATAAGCATTGATTTGATGCCCAGCAAATAGATTGAATAAGAAAAGAGTCGGGTTAATGTCTGCTTTAAATTCCAGTCCAATATTTCCATTGGAATCAGATTTATTATCACTGACTTATATGATGTGAAATGTGTTGTTTTGCAGCAGCAGTACAGTGCAAAGACATAAAATTGCTATAAATTACAAAAATAGATAACGAGGTAGTGTTCATGGGTTCATGGGCTGTTTAGAAATCTGACGGCGGCAGGGGGGAAGAAGCGATTTCTGAATCGTTGAGTGTGGGTCTTCAGAATAAGAAAGAGTAGCAGATATGGGTCAAACTGTCCCTTGAGGCTCCCAAGCTGATGTTAGCCCTGCCTGACCCCCACAACCCTGAATCCATTGCCCAAAGATCTGCCCATCACTACCTTTAATATATACAGTCAGTCAACTTCCCCAAAATAGTTACATCCACCTTACAAAGTAGACAGCTCATCTGAAATATAACTCCAATCATAATTTAACTTTCTTTCTCTACTGCATTGGAGTGTTAGACTTTATTCTTATTTGTGCTCAGGTCTCTGGAGTGGAATTTAAACCCACAGTCTGTTTCCTTGAGGCAAGACAGCTAGCAACTGTGTGACGGCTTAGTCTCTGGTGAAATTGGGCCTTTCTGCTGATTGTTCCCACTGGCAGAAGTTCAAGAACCAGAAACCTTAGAATGAAGGTGATTGGCAGAGGTACCCGAAGTGACAGGAGGAAAAGCTTTTGTTTCCATGCAGTGAGGTTGGAAGAAAGTGCCCGAAGGGGCAGTGGAGCCAGATTCAATCATGGATTTCAAAAGGTAGCTGGGAAAGTACTTGATAGGAAACAAAAAGTTCAAGACTGTGGGGAGAAGGTGAGGGAATGGGATTGGCTGGAGTGTTCTTGCCTGGAGCTGACATGGTCTCAATGGGCTGAAAGGCCTCATACTCTTCTGTAGCCTTTCTGTAATTCTTGTGAAACTGCTGAACTTGAACATAATGCTTCTGGTGAAGCTTCCAAGTCCATCACTACTTCAGGAGCTGTGGTGAAGTCACGACACTTTCTGTTGGGTAGTATTAAGGACTTTGACCTGTTAAATCGTAAGATTTAACCCCTTGTGTTCATCCCTTTGTGTCCACTCCGTCAGTCAATGAAATCATGGGTGATCCTTCATCTCAGTAGCACTTTCCTGTACTAACCCTATATCCATTGATTCCCTTGATATCCAGAAATCTTTTAATCTTAAGAAGACAGGGTCTAAGCCTCCATAAACCTCTTGGGCAGATACTCTCACCCTCTGATAGGTGGAGGAATCCTATCTCATGACCCACCCCTTATTGATGTAATAATACAAAGGTGATATCCTGAGGAACATCAATGATATGTGTGGTCTTAAAAACATTAAAGTGTAATTTAAAGCACAGGGACCTAACTTGCTGACACCAATGTTATATTTATTTATTATTTGTTGCCTAAGGTCAAGAAAACTGCTTCCTGTTTAAGTTTCCTGCTCCCTGCTGGTGTTTAGTCAAATAATAATAAAATATTGAAACCTTGGCATTACTTCACAAGTACACAATGCATTGAAGCGACAGAGGCCAAATTGCCTCATGAAGTGCAGCTTTCATTAATTACTGGAGAAGCCAACAGTACAGTCAAAAAATAAAGAGGGCATTATTTGAAAGTTAGAGCTCTGGGTAGTTAGGGGCAAAATCAGGAAGCGCTTTCTCAAAGAAAAGGGAGGGCAGAATTGGACCTCTGTCATCCAAACAACAGTCTTATGAATGAAAGGTTGTTGAGCACACGGTGTGCAGGCAAATGTGAAAGATCCCAATAGACTGTTCAATAAAAGGGGAACATCTTTTTGAGGTCCGGATCAACAGATGTCCTTTAATCAACGTAATAGAGTCACAGAGTAATAGAGCACAGGAGCAGGCCCTTTGGCCCAACTTGCCCATGCTGATCAAGGTCTCCATTTAAGCTGGTCTCATTTGCCTGCGTTTGACCCATATCCCTCTGAACATTTCCTATCCATGTACTTATCCAAATATCTTTTAAATGTTGTGAAAGCACCTGCCTCAACTACTTTCTCTGGCAGCTTGTTCCATATTTGGCTGTGTGCTACTGTGATGACACCTCAAAAGGAACTAATTGGCAGCAAAATGAGAGATTCACAGAAGGACTACAGCACAGAAGGAAGTTATTCAGCCCATCAATCCATGGTAGCCAGAAATGGAGCTATGTCGTCTTCCCAGTTCCTGGACTAGTCATAGAGTCATAGAGTAATACACCATGGAAACAGGCCCTTCGGTCCAACTGGTCCATGCTGACCACAGCATTCTCCCTGCTAGTCCCAGTTGCCCGTGTTCAGCCCATAACCCTCTATGCCCCTCCGCTCCATGTATCCATTCAAATGCATCTTAAATGTTGCGATTGTACCTGCCTCGATCACTTCCTCTGGCAGCTCATTCCAGGTACTCACCACCCTCTGTGTAAAGAAGTTACCTCTCAGGTCTCTTTTAAATCTCTCCTTATCTTGTATCTGTGCCCTCTAGTTTTGGACTCCCCGAACTTGGGGAAAAGACTATGACCGTCCACCTTATCCATACCCCTCATGATTTTATAAACTTTTATGAGGTCACTCCTCATTCTCCTATGCTCCAAGGAAAAAAGGCCAACATCTCCCTATAACTCAGACCCTATAACTCTGTCCATTTTGGTGCAAAGTGATCAAAGTGGTCATAGTGTTGTTAAACTGTGATTAGGGTTGTGCCGGTTGGTTGAAGAGAAGTCGCTGTTCTTGAACCTGGTGGTGTGGGACTTCAGGCTTCTGTACTTCTGCCTGATGGTAGCTGTTAGAAGATGGCATGGTCCAGATGATGGGGATTTTTGATGATGGATGTTGCCTTTTTGAAGCAGCACCTCCTGTGGATACTCCCAATGGTGGGGAGGGATGTGCCCATGATGTATTGGGCTGAGTCCACTACTCTCTGCAGCTTATTACATTCCTACACATTCGAATTGCTGTACCAGACCATGGTGCAATGAGTCAGGATACTTTCAACGGAACATCTGTAGAAGGATGTTGGAGTGTTCGGTGACAAACCGAATCTCCTCAACCTCCTAAGAAAGTAATGATGTTGGCGCGCCTTCCTATGTGCTGGGCCCAGGACAGGTCATCTGATATGTTAACCTCCAGGAATTTAAGCTTCCTGCAGCTGAGAAATGTCTTCTACACCAGTCAACCAGCTTTTGCATAAGTAGTCAGATTTTGTAATCATGGGCCCTGCAGTTAAGACCAGTCATTAACAAATACCGTGATAAACAAGGTACTTAATACTGACACCTGCAGTGCCCACTGTTACTAAAACTACTTTGACCATTGTCCTCTTTTTTAACCTCACAGTTAATTTTTAACATAACTTGGCATTTCCCATGAGTTTTACTTGATCAATCTCTCATGTATGACTTTGTCAAATGCTTCACTAAACCTAGAAATACATCAAATGCACTATCCTCATCAACTCTCTCTGTAACCTCTCAAAAAAAAAATCAGTCAAGTTTTTTGGACATGTCCTTCCTATAACAAGTCCATTTTAATGGTGCTTAGAGTCATAGAGTCATATAGCACAGAAGTGAGTCCTTTGGCCGAAATGCTCCATGCTGACCAAGATTCCCATCTAAGCTAGTCCCACTTGCCCATGTTTGGCCCATATCCCTCTAAACCTTTCCTATCCATGTACCTGTCCAAGTATCTTTTCAATGTTGTTAATGTACCCGCCTCAACCACTTCCCCTGGCAGCTCAATCCACATACTGACCACCCTCTGCATGAAGAAGTTGCCCCTCATGTCCCTTTTAAATTTTTCCCCTCTCACCTTAAATCTATGGCCTCTAGTTCTTGATTCTCCAACCCTAGGAAAAAGACTGCGTGCATTCACCCTGTCTATGGCCCTCATAATTTTATACACCTCTATAAGGTCACCCCTCATTCTCCTGTGCTCCAGTGAAAAATATTCCAACCTGCTCAATCTCACCCATTAACTCAGTCCCTCGAGTCCCGGCATCATCCTTGTAAATCTCCTCTGCACTCTTTCCAACTTAATGGCATCTTTCCTATAGCAGGGTGACCAAAACTGAACACTGTATTCCAAATGAAGCATCACCAATGTCTTGTACACCTATGCCTCTCCCATTACTAAGTTATGCTGTTTCTTGGAATTTTTCCAATGATTTGATTCACATCGGTGTTAAGCTAACAGGCCTTTTATTACATAATGTATTCCTTTCTCCATTTTTGAACAATCTTCCATCTTTCAGAAATGAAAGGCACAACATATATCTGTTTAAGAGAGTGCAGGTCAGAGGTAAGAGTACAACTCTGTGCTAAGCTGCAAACTCCACTGGAAGCTTGGACTTGATTAATTTAATCCCCCTTAGGCTGCTCAGAAGCAATTATAGACAGGGAAAATTCACAGAAAGGGGCCATTTGGCCCATTTTGTCTGTGTCAGTCAAGAAAGAGCTCCCCCTTCAAACAAAAACAGAAATGCTGGAAGACCTCAACTAGTCATGAGGACCAGTGGCAAGAGAAACCAGTTAACTTTCTCTTTTCATAGATGCTGCTTGACTGGCTGAGTTCTTCCAGCATTTCTGTTTTTATTTTCAGATTCCAATATCTGCAGTTTTACTTGAAGTTTTTCCTTCCATTATACGATGGTGGCTCTTCAATCGTTGAATCATAGAATTGTACGGTATGGAAATGAATCCTTTTGGCCCATCTCGTCCTTGCCAACTCTGATGCCTATCCACGCTAGTCCCATTTGCTTGCACTAGGACTATATCCCTTTACGCCTTTCCTATCCAAGTAGCGTTTAAATATGATGAGGATTTCATCCCTTCCAGCCGGTGAATCCCACACCCGGCAACATCCCTCTAACTCTTCAAATAAATCATTTGTCTATATCTCCCAGGTTTTTGACCCTTTTGCTATGGAAAATTGGTCCTTCCTATTTGCCCTTATAATTTTAAACACTTCAATTAAATCTCCCAAAAGCCTCTTCTGTTCCAAAGAAAACATTCCGGACCCAATCAATCTTTCCTCAAAGCTAATATTTTCTAATCAATAATCGCTCATACTCTCCAGTGCAATCACAGTGCAGAGCCAGCATAATCAAAGACCCCACCCACCCTGGACATTCTCTCTTCTCCCCCCTCCAATCAGGAAGAAGATACAAAAGCCTGAAAGCACATACCACCAGGCTCAAGGACAACTTCTACCCCGCTGTTATAAGACTATCAAATGTTTCCCTAGTACGATAAGGATGGACTCTTGACCTCACAATCTACCTCGTTATAACCTTACACCTTATTGTCTACCTGCACTGCACCTTCTCTGTAGCTGTTACTGTATTCTGCATTCTGTTATTGTTTTACCTTGTACTACCTCAATACATGTTGTAATGAATTGATCTGTATGAATGGAATGCAAGACAAGCTTTTCATTGTATCTCAGTACATGTGACAATAATAAACCAATTCCAGCATCTTTTCTGTAATGTGGTGACCAGAACTCTATGCAATACTCTAGCTGTGGTTTATCTAGTGTGGTACATAGTTATAGCATTACCACATTGCTTTAATATTCTGTGCTCTAGCTAATAATAGAGGGAATTCTGTACACTTCTTTTTTAACCATCTTGCTACCTTTTAGACTCTGTGAACATACACTCCAAGGTGGATCACTCAGCATCCTCCCATTTATTCTGCATTCCCTGCCTTGTTGCACCTCCCCAGATGCATTACCTCACACTTCTCCTGATGAAATTCCTTCTTTCACTTTTCTGTCCAAATGACCAGATTTTTTTAAGAACGGAAGAAACAGGAGTGGGAGGAATCCCCCGGCCCTGTGAGCCTGCTCTACCGTTCACTGAGATCCCAGCTGAGCTTCCACCTCAGTGCCAATTTCCAGCACTATCCCATATCCCTTGAGTCCCCTGATGCCCGGAAATCTATCAATCCCTGTTTTGAATGACTACAGCCATCAAGGGAAGCGAATTCCCAAAGATTCACCATGCTCTAAGTGAAGAAGTGTAATCAGTAATTGGTTTATTATTGTCACATGTACCGAGATACAGTGGAAAGTTTTTGTTTGCGTGCCATCCAGACAAATCATTCCATACATAAGTACATCGAGGTAGTACAAAAGAAAAAAAGAGAATGCAGAATATAGTGTTACAGTTACAGAGAAAGTGCAGTGCTGGTGGACAAATAAAGTGTAAGGGCCACGACAAGGTAGATTGAGAGATCAAGAGGTCAGGCACAGTAGTGTAGTGGTTAGCGTAATGCTATTACAGCGCCAGCGACCCAGGTTCAATTCCCGCCGCTGTCTGTAAGGAGTTTGTACGTTCTCCCCGTGACTTCGTGGGTTTCCTCCGGGTGCTCTGGTTTCCTCCCACATTTCAAAAACGTATTGGTTAGGAAGTTGTGGGCATGCTATGTCGGCGCCGGAAGGGTGGCGACACTTGTGGGCTGCCCCCAGAACATTCTACGCAAAGATACATTTCACTGTGTGTTTCAATGTACATGTGACTAATAAAGATCTTATCTTATCTTATCTTTATTCTATAAGTGGTCTGTTCAAGAGTCTTATAACAGCGGGATAGAAGCTGTCCTTGATCCTGGTGGTATGTGTTCTCAAGTTTTTAGATCTTCTGTCTGATGGGAGGGGGAGAGAAGAGAGAATGACTGGGGTGGGAGGGGTCATTAATTATGTTGGCTGCTTTCCAAAGGCAGTGGGAAGTGTAGACAGTCAGTGAAGGGAAGGCTTGTTTGTGTGATGGACTGGGCTGCATACACAACTCTCTGCAATTTGTTGCGGTCTTGGGCAGAGCAGTTGCCATACCAAGCTGTGAGTCCATTTATATCATATTTCAGTCTCACTGTTAGCCATATGGCCGGTTTTACCATCAGCTGCAAAATTTCAGTCCAATTTACAAATTGCTAGGTACAAGTACTAAGCCCTGTAGAAATCCATTTACAACAGTGGAGCAGCTAGTAGAGGCACTGCCTCACAGTGCCAGAGACCCGGATTCGATCTTGATCTTGGATGTTGTCTGTGTGGAGTTTGTACGTTCTCTCTGTGACTGTGTAGGTTTCCCCCGTGTGCTCCAGTTTCTCCCCAGATCACAGCACCTGCAGTCTTATGTGCCTCTGATTCACGATGGGGCTTCATTTCAGAGATTATTCACAACTTAGTCCCACTCTAGATGTACACTAAAACAATGCAGGGGAGGTGTTTAGGAGACGCCAAAGACTACAGATGCTAGAAGATGGAGCAACAGACGATCTGCTGGAGGAACTCAGCAGGTCGAGGGAGAAAAGGAACTGTCGACTTTTCGGGTCAAAACCCTGCATCAGGACTGGGGATTGGTGAGGCAGGAGCCCGAGGTGATTGGTGGACTGGGGAGGGGTGTAAGATAACAGGCAGGTTGCGCCAGGTAAGGGAGGAAGAAAGGGGTGGAGTTGGGAGAAAATGGCAGGTGAATGATAGATGGAAGCAGATAGAGAGAGAAAGAGAAAAAATGTAGAGAGGTAGATGGATCAAGTTGAGGGGGGTGGAGCGTGAAGGTTGGAGACAGTTGCTGGAGGGAGATAAGCAGGAACACGAAAGGGCTGCCACTGCTGGACTCTGATAAGTAAAGGGGGTGAGAATGGGAACCATTAGGGGAGAGGTGTATGGCAGTTGGAACCAGAACCAGATTGGGGATGAGGGAGGAGGTTGTGGGGGTGGGGTGGTGGGGGGGGGGGAACCTGTCAGTGAACTGTGTGTTTAGTAGGTAGATTGAATCAGGAGGGGGAGTGGGACAAAGACGGGTGATGAGGGGGGCTGGGGGAGGTTGAGGGAAAGGGGAAAAAAATGGGACGGCAGGAGGAGAATCAGAAGGAGAGTGAGGGTGGGGGGGAGGAAGGAGCAGGAAATGACCCACAAGAGGGGAGGGTTACCTAAAATTGAACAACTCAATGTTGATAGCATCCAGAGGAGGACTTTAGTTAATCTATTTAATAATAGAGTATGGGTGTCACTGGGAAGGCCTGCATTTATTGTCAATAACCTGTCCTGGTCAAATCACATGGATTCTACGGCCAAGAAAGCTCACAGCGCCTCTACTTCCTCAGGAGGCTAAAGAAATTCGGTATGTCCCCTTTGACACTCACCAACTTTTATCGATGCACCATAGAAAGCATCCCATCTGGATGCGTCACGGTTTGGTATGGCAACTGCTCTGCCCAGGACCGCAAGAAACTGCAGAGAGTTGTGGACACAGCCCAGCACATCATGGAAACCAGCCTCCCCTCCATGGACTCTGTCTTTACCTCTCACTACCTTGGTGAAGCAGCCAGCATAATCAAAGACCCCACCCTGTTATTGCTTTTATCTGTACTACCTCAATGCACTCTGTACTAACTCAATGTATCTGCACTGTGTAATGAATTGATCTGTACGAACGGTATGCAAGACAAGTTTTTCACTGTACCCCGGTACAAGTGACAATAATAAACCAATACTAATATCAATACCACCCCCCCCCCCACCAAATGCCCCTACATTGAGGAGGAAATTGTAAGCCAGCTTCATTGGTGAGTCTGAAGTCACATAGAAGTCAGAGAACTGGAAGATTCACTTCTCTAAAGGACATTAATCAATCAGATTAGTTCTAATGACAATCTGGTAATCATGTCACCGTTTTTAACTGTTCCAGATTTCCAGATTTATTCAAAAACTTGAATTTAAATTCCCTAGTTACCATGGTGACACTTCATTTCATGCTTGCTGATTAACAGTATGGGCTTTGGATACAAGTCCAGGAACTTAACCACTATGCTACTGAAGCTGTTTGCCAACTGTAATAGCATCCCTCATTGCTAAAGCAAAATGACCTTCTAATATTGTACACCTCACACATTTGATAAACAAGGTGAAGACAGGTTCCCGCCCGCAACTCGTTCAACCTCTCTGTGACAATTTATTCTTCCTGAAAGATAATTCCAAATGAAATTCAATGGAAGCTCCTGGATTTGCAGCCGGGGGCTTCCAGATTAAAAACAGCTCCTGCCTTCTTGGCAAGGAAACAAAAGAGCTATTCATTGTTCTTGGGTTTGTAGGTGGATTTGTATTTTTTTTCAATATTGTACAGAATGTACAGAAACAAGCACATCTCCTGTTCATAATTCCCAGCTGCAATCTGCTGCCAAAGGGATTACACAATAGATCAGTGGATAAAGCAACATAATTATTGCCCACTTTATGGTATTTTTGATTGGTTAGGTTACTGAGCTAGTGTCCAGTGTCTCTCCATCTTCATTAACAACATCCAATAGTCCCTCCAAATACTTTGCAATGTACATTTAAAACTTTCAAAACACAGCTAGAAATACAAACTAAACATAAAAGTCATAGCAGAAACTAGCATAAAATGGGTGCTATTAAAATCGACATCCAAATTGTAGCCTTCTATGCCTAGGTAATTCAATTTCTTGTCTAGATACTTCTTAAATATTGTGAGAGTACCTGCCTCCACAACCTTATAGAGCTATATAAAATCATGAGGGGCATGGATAAGGTGGATGGTCACAGACTTTTTCCCAGGGTAGTGGAGTCTAGAACTAGAGGACATTGATTTAAGGTGAGAGGGGAAAGGTGTAAATGGGACCTGACGGGAAACTTTTTCACACAAAGGGTGGTGGGTATATGAAACAGAGGAAGCTGTAGAGGCGGGTACAATTACAATGTTTAAAAGACGCTTGGACAGGTACATGGATAGAAAAAGTTTAGAGGGCTATGGGCCAAATGCAGGCAAATGGGATTGGCTTAGATAGACATCTTGGTCAGCATGGATGTGTAGAGCTGAAGGAACTGTTTCCATGCTGTATAACTCTATGACTCTCCAATCCACTCAGGCAGTTCATTCCAGACTCCCATCACAATGGGCAGCATATTGGTGCAGTAAGTAGGGCCGGCACCTCACAGTGCCAGAGACCCAGGTTCAATCCTGACATCTGGCGCTGTCTGTGTGGAGTTTGCACGTTATCATCTTGACCATGTGGGTTTCCTCTGGGTGCTCCAGTTTCCTCCCACATCCCCAAACTGTGCAGGTTAACTGGCTACTGTAAATTGCCCCTAATGTGTGGGTGAATAGTAGAATCCGGAGGGAGTTGATGAGAATGTGGGGAGAATAAAATGGGATTAATGTCTCTGTGACTCTCTATTATCTTTTGGGTAAAAACATTTCCTTCTCAAATCCCCTCTAAAACTTTTACCCTTTATCTAAATCTATGCAGTCTCACTTTAGATACCTCTGCTCTGGGGAAAAGATTTCTACCCTTTCTATATTTATCATAGTTCTTATACTTCAATCAGGCTTCCTCCCAGACTCCTCCACTCCAAGGGAAACAAGCCCAGCTTATTCTGACCCGAAACGTTGACCGTCTGCTTTTCTCCACGGATGCTGCCTGGCCTGCTGAGTTCCTCCAGCATCATTGTGTTTTTCATCTAGATTCCAGCATCTGCAGTCCTTTGTCCCCCCAGCTTATTCAGTCTCTCCTTATAATGACTAAAGTGTGGCGACCAGAACTGCATTCAATATTCCAACTCTGGCCCAATCAATGTTTTATAAAATTGTAACAAGACCTCACAGCTCTGGTACTTTAGAATATCATGAAACTTCCATTACATTCATTGTTTATGACAGTTGGCTAAGCTTTGTTATGGCTTATTCTGCAATTAACATTTTTTTGCAGCATTACTGTCCACTGAGATAATTCTAACCTCATCACATGAAAGCATTTATGTCCAGAAGACCCTGAACTTGAAATCTTCCCTTCACCTTGTCTTCTCTTGGAAGAACAGTTCAAATGTCTCCGGATAATTAAAATTCCTCATCCCTAAGCCATTCTATAAATTCTCCTCAACAATCCCTCCCAGGCCCTGTCAAACTTGAACACAGTGAGTAGAAGTTTATTGTAGTCATAAAGTAATACAGAATGGAAACAGGCCTTCTCGCACAACTTGTCCATGCTGACCAAGATGCTCACCTAAACCAGTCCCACTTGTCCATGTTTGGCCTATAAGCCTCTCACCCCCTTTTATACATACCCATCCAAATGTCTTTTAAATGTTGTTATTTTACCTGTATCAACAACTTTCTTGGCCGCTCATTCCTTATACACACAACCCTCTGTGTGAAGAAATTGCTCCTCAGGTCCCTTTTAGATCTTTCCCCTAATCTTTTGGCATCAACCAATTAAACAGGATAAGATTCTGCTGTGATACAAGGTGGTTGTTCCAGCTACCACAGGAAGGATATTTGCTTTGGAAGAGGCACCATCATATTCCCATAAAGCTTTCTTCTGCTTGTGGAACTGTAAACTTGCTCACAAATGTGATCAAGGATTGGAAATAAGTGCTGGAGTTTCCAGTAACATCCAGAGCCTGAAAAAGAGTAAAACAAAATTCTCACCGGGATGCACTAAAATTGTTGGTAAAAATGTATGTCAGTTAAATATCCTACACCAGAAAATCAAAATACAAACTACCATTCAGTGGTATTTAATGCAGAAGACTAATAGTGTGTTGGAAAAATAAAGTAAAACACACTAAACGTAACTAATTGGAAAGTTTAAATGCTATTGTAAAACTCCAGTAATCCAGCACCCTTGGAAGTTTGGAGACAAGAAACTGCAAATGTTGGAATCTGGAGCAACACACAGGATGCTGGAGGATCTCAGTGGGTCAGGCAGCATCAATGGAGGGAAATGGGCAGGTTCTTTGATCCAGATGAAGGGTCTCAATCCGAAATGTTGACTCCATTTCTCTCCATAGATGCTGCCTGACCTGCGGAGTTCCTCCAGCATCTTGTGCGTTACCCCTTGGGACTTAGTCAGTGCTGAACCAGCAGATTTTCCACACTATTGTATTTTACTCCCATTAATATCCAAACGCACTTTTGTTTCATTTTTTTAACATCTTACACAGTTGCATAATAAGGTTTCCAATGGAACGTGATGAGTTTAAAGGGAGCAGGAAAAATACAAGCAGTTCAGATACTGGCTCTGTCCGCACATCCCAGTCACACTCTGGACTCCCAGCCCAGACTACCAGAATTTTCGGACTATTGGATGCTGGATTATCAGAGGTTGGTATTGGAATTGGTTTATTATTGCCACCTGTACCAAGGTACAGTAAAAAACTTGCCTTGCATTCCGTTCGTACAGATCAATTCATTACACAGTGCATTGAGGTAGTACAGGGTAAAAATAATGGAATACAGAGTAAAGTGTCACAGCTACAGGGAAGTGCATTGCAGGTAGATAATAAGGTGCAAGGTCATAACAAGGTAGATTTTGAAATCAAAAGTCCATCTCATCGTATAAGGGAACCGTTCAATAGTCTTATCACAGTGGGATAGAAACTATCCTTGAGCCTGGTGGTATGTGCCCTCAGGCTCCTGTATCTTCTACCTGATGGGAGAGGGGAGAAGAGAGAATGACCCAGGTGGGTGGGGTCTTTGATTATGCTGGCTGCTTCACCACGACAGCGAGACGTAAAGACAGTCCATGGAGGGGAGGCTGGTTTCTGTGATGCGCTAGGCTGTGTCCACAAATCTCTGCATTTTCTTGTGGTCCTGGACAGAGCAGTTGCCATACCAAGCCATGATGCATCCAGATAGGATGCTTTCAATGGTGCATTGATAAAAGTTGGTGAGTGTCAAAGGGGACATACCGAATTTCTTTAATCTCCTGAGGAAGTAGAGGTGCTGGTGAGCTTTCTTGGCTGTGACGTCTACGTAGTTGGACCAGGACAGGCTATGTTTATCTTCTTAGTGTATATCAGTTAAACAATAGTCATTCTGTAATCCCACCTAAAGGCAGCTGCAACATTTAAAGTTGCTGATATGATTTTTATAGTTGAGAGAAATGTTGACAAAATGTTGACACCTGCTGATTCTCAACCAGAAACAATGTTGTCAGTTCATTGAACAAAATGTATTGTTCCTAGTGTTCTACCATTAAGGCAATTCAATTACCAGAGGGAGGAGATTTGTGCTGATTGTGACACTACAATACATTCCTCCGGGAGATTTCTTCTGCAAATGTTAACTAACAACAGATATGTTTATCTTATAATAGCACAGAACAGTCCATGCCAGTTCCCATGGGAACAATCTCATTGGTTGCATTAGTCTTTTTATTTCCTTGCACCCCTTTAACTTATTCAAGTTCAAGTCTAGTTTATTCTCATGTGCACAAGTACGGTGAGGTACACGTACAATGATAAACTTGCTTGCAGCAGCATCACAGGACGTAGGCACAGACAACACCCAGAATATAAATTATATGTAAAAATACAAGGCAGAGAAGAGAGAGGGAAAAAAAGTCTGTGCAAAACAAGACCTTAGTGCAAAAAAAGGGCACAATCAGAGACAAGTCCATAGTAGTGCAAGAGGTGGTCTGTAGTGTTCTGTTGCTGAGGTGGGGTTAGGGTTGTGCACGTTGGTCCAAGAACCTGATGGTTGCAGGAAAGTAGCTGTTCCTGAACTTGGTGGTGTGGGACTTCAGGCTTCTGCAGAGGAAATCTTCATGTACACATCCACAGAGAAGTTCCCTCCTGGTACTCAGCAGGCCAGGCAGCATCTATGGTGAGAGAGACACTGTTAGGATTTCGTGACCTTTCATTGGAATTGGTAAAAGAAAGGGAAGCAATACCTCAATTTAAAAGCTCTCATTCATTTTTTCCAAAATATTCACATTTTTAACCTCTCCCAGTACTAGAACCCTCAGATTAGGGTGAGGGTTATACCTGTGCTCCTCAAATTCACCTGTAGGGCAGCATGGTAGTGTAGTGGTTAGCATAATGTTATTACAGTGCCAACGACCCGGGTTCAATTCCCGCCACTGTCTGTCAGGAATTTGTACGTTCTCCCCATGTCTGCGTGGGTTTCCTCCGGGTGCTCCGGTTTCCTCCCACATTCCAAAAAGACGTATGGGTTAGGAAGTTGTGGGCATGCTATGTTGGCGCTGGAAGTGTGGCAGCACTTGCGGGCTGCCCCCAGAACACTCTACGCAAAAGACGTATTTCACCGTGTGTTTCAATGTACATGTGACTAATAAAGGTATCTTATCGTATCTTATCTGCAGTCTCTTGTGCCTCCATTTTCTAGGAGTCTGTCTCAGTAGAGTCTCTCTGAACTCTCTGAAATCAGAATCAGAACAACAAAATTTGTATTATGAGGGCTGATTCTCTGAGTACACGAATATCCCAATTATTGATAGACAAGTATGCCTATAACCATGTCTGTTATGCTATGTGAAAAACATGATGATGCTGGAGGAACTCAGCAGGCCAGGCAGCATCCGTAGAGAAAAGCAGGTGGACAATGTTTCGGGTCAGGACCCTTCTTCGGGACTGAAGATAGGAAAAGGGGAAGCCCAGTATAGAGGAGGGAAAAGCAGAGCAGTGATAGGTGGACAAAAGAGGGGAGGCGGGGTGGGCACAGGGTGGTGATAGGTAGATGCAGGTAAGAGATAGTGATAGGCAGGTGTTGGGGAGGAGGGGAGAGCAGATCCACCAGGGGATGGGTCAAAGGTAAGGAAAGAAAGGAAAAAGAGAGGTAGAAAAAAGAGAGATAGGCCAGGAAAGGGAAGAAGCATGTTGGGGGGGGGGGGGCTGGGGAAGGGGGGGTGGGAGAATTCAGTGTTCATGCTGTTAGGCTGCAAGGTTCCAAATGAGGTGCTGTTCCTCCACTTTGCGCTTGGAATTCTTCTGGCAGTGGAGGAGGCCGAGGACTGACATGTCAGTGATAGTGTGGGAGGGGGAGTTGAAGTGACTGGCAACGGGGAGTTGCAGATCGTGGTTACAGACAGAGTGCAGGTGTTCTGCAAAATGGTCACCTAGTCTGTGTTTGGTCTCACCAATGTAGAGGAGGCCACTATATATTGGGCTTCCCCTTTTCCTATCTTCTGTCCTGAAGAAAGGTCCTGACCCGAAATATTGACCTCCTGCTTTTCTCCACAGAAGCTGCCTGGCCTGCTGAGTTCCTCCAGCATCATCGTGTTTTTCACCTAGATTCCAGCATCTGCAGTCCTTTGTTGTGCTATGTGATCGTTTGATATAAACCAATTCACATAGCCCCATTGTCTTTTGTTTGGCTGATGCATATGAGAAGGCCACATGAGTTTGCAAACTATATCTCTTGAGCAACCTCCTGCTGTGGCCCAGTATTCTGTAGTCAGTACTGTTTGCTAAAAAGCTGTCCTTTTAACTTCAAACTGATTACTGCTTCTGACTTCAAACTTCTAATTTTCATTAGAATAGCTTTCTTGGTTCTCGTTTGAATTAATGCCTGCTGTATTCACGTAATTCCATAACTCCCGAATCCCTAACGATGGTATTGAGATAAAGAATCAATGGTTGAGCAGACTTGAAGAGCCCACTCCAATTCCGATCGTTTAATGTTTCTATAAGTTGTTACCCATTTAAGGCAGAAATGAGGCCACAAATCATTGAGTTTTTGGAACGCTCTTTCTCAAAACAGAATCTGTGAACATTTTTATTGCAGATGTAGAGAGATTCTTCATAAGCAAGGGAATGAAGGGTTTCTGGGAATAGGCAGGAACTTGGAGATAGCTTTACAGTCAGATCAGCTATGGTCTTATTAAGTGGCAGAGCAGGCTAGAGAGGCTGAGTGGCCAGCTGCTCCTATTTCATATGCTCATATGTTACACCTGTGTTACTTTTATTTAAAAAGGGCAGCAGAGACAAGCCTGGTAATTATAAGCCTGTTCGCCTCACATCAGTGGTAAGGAGGTTACTGGAAAAAAATCCAAGGGACAGAATTAATTCACACTTGGAAGGGCAAGGATCAAAATTAGTCAGCATGGCTTTGTTAGGTGGAGATCCTGTGGGACTGATTGAATGAATTTTTCAAAGAAATAACAAAGGGTATTGATGGGGCAGTCCCATCAATGTAGTTACTAGACTTCAGTTAAGGCCTTTGATAAGGTCCCACCCGGGAGACTGATGCAAAAGCTTAGAGGCCTTGGGGTCTAGGGAAATTGACAAACTGGATCCAAAATTAGCTTGTTAATAGGTTGTACATGTTGATGGTGGAGGGTTGATTTTGTGTTTAGAAGCCTGTGGCCAGAGATTGGTGCTGGGACACTTATTATTTGTTATATACATCAATAATTTGGATATGAATGTAGGAGCAGTGATCAGTAAGTTCAGAGATGATACAAAAATTGGTGGTGTTGATAATAAAAGGGTCATCTGAGGCTACAGGATGATCTAGATCAATTGGTAAAATGGGCAGAACAATGGCAGATGGAGTTTAATCCTGATAATTACAAGGTGAAGAATTTTGGGAGGACATATGCAAAGAATGGACAGGCCCTATGAAGCACTGAGGATCACAGGGACCTTGATGTACAAGATCAAGGATCCCTGAACAACACAGGTAGATAAGCGGTGAAGATGGCATATGGGATACTTCATTAGATGGGGCATACAAAAAAAGAACAGATAGGTATGGTACAACTTTGTAAAACTTGGTTAGGTCACAGCTGGAGTACCGTGTGCAGTTCTAGTTGCCAAGCTACAGGAGGGTGATTGCACTGGAAAGTGTGTGTGCAGAAGAGATTCACCAGGATGTTGCCTGGGATGGAGCATTTGTCATGAGGAGAGGCTTAGATAGGCTGGGTTTGTTTTCCTTGGAAAGGAGGAGGCTGAGGGAGTAACTGATAGAGGTATACAAAATAATGAGAGGTATAGATAGGTAGATAAGAAAGTCTTTTTCTCATGGAAGAGGTGTCAATAGCTAGAGAACACAGGTTTTCGGTAAGGAATAAGACACTTAGAGGAGGTCTAAGGAAGAAATTTTTCACCCAGGTGGCTGGAATCTAGAATCCACTGCCTGAGAAGATGATGAAGGTAAGTACTCTCACAAAATTTAAGACACATCTGGATAAGCATTTGAATTGCCAAGGAATTGGAAGCTACGAATCAACTGTTGTTAAATGGGATTAGTACAGAAAGGTACTTGATGGTCGCATTGATCTGATGGGCTGAAGGTCCTGTGCTGTATGACTAAATCATCCAACTGAACAACTATTAAAATTTAATCAAATTGCTAAAAAGATAATATACAAAAGCATAAAACAATTGGAAATATTAAGCCAACTCCATCAGTGCACAAAATTGTAAATTACCCAACTGTAACTGAGTCTCTTGCAACCAGTCCTCTCCATTGAACTGAGTGCACTTCATATTCCTTCACCAGGTACCTTCTGTTGCTGATTCAGTGGGCAGATTCTCCAGGGTAAGTACTTGAGAACTGCACTCCTCACCTGTACGGGAGTCACTAAGTTACAGCCACTTAGAAAAGAGAAGTTCCAGCAACTACCAACTTAGTTCTGCAGAATGAATTCCTCCTGTTCCACCAATAGCTGCTTCATTCCATTTTGAGAAGTTAATCTGTCCCAAATGCTTCAAAGCTTTGTTATAGTCTTCTCCTGGAGACTTTAAAAAAATAATCAAAATGTTGGCAAAGCAACATTTCGTCTGTTTAAATTCTGACTAGATCATTTAATTTTCCTTCTGCGGTTAGTTTGAATTTTGATGAAGAATCTGTGGTTTAAGGCAACTGTGTGGGTTATAATATCACCCATTATTTATATGAGGTAATGTGTTTTGGTAGCATGTAGGCCAAGATAGATTTAGTCTTCTAATCACAGGCAATATTACCTATGGGAAGGTAACCAAAGACCAGAAGTGATTGTACTGAAGTCTCTGTTGCACCTGGCTGTATGATTCCATCTCGGCAGTTGGTAGAGGAGAAATGGGTAATTATTTTGGATTGCAGGTGACTGCACATGCCACGGTAGTGTAGTGGTTAGCGCAACGCTATTACAGTGCCAGCGCCAGACTTACTGTCTGTAAGGCGTTTGTACATTTTCCCCGTGTCTGCGTGGGTTTCCTCCCGGTGCTCCGGTTTCCTCCCACATTCCAAAGACGTACGGGTTAGGAAGTTGTGGGCATGCTATGTTGGCGCCGGAAGCGTAGCGACACTTGTGGGCTGCCTCCAGAACACTCTACGCAAAAGATGCATTTCACTGTGTGTTTCGATGTACGTGTGACTAATAAAGATATCTTATCTTATCTTACATAGGATATAGGCCGATAGGTGGCAAGTAACATTTACACCACCCGGGTACAAGGCAATGACAATAATCAACAGGAGAAAATCCAGCCATCACATCCTGCCGTTCAATAGCATTAACGTCACTGAAACCCCCACAATCAATATCCTGGGAGTTGACCAGAAACTGGAGTAGCCATCTACATACTGTGGCTATAAGAGAAGGTCAGAAGCTAAGGATCCTGTGGCGAGGAACTCCCCAAAACCTGTCCACCATCCACAAGTCAGGAGTGAGATGGAATAATCTCCACTTGTCTGGATGAGTGCAGCTTCAACAGCTCTCAAGAAGCTCGCGAGCACACAGGGCATAGCAGCCTGCTTGATGTGCACCCCATCCACAACTATCACTGGTGCCCAGTAGCAGCAATTTGTTCCATCGACAGAGTGCACTGCAGCAACTCACCTAGGGCAGCACCTTCCAGACCCACCACCTCTACCAGCTAGAAGAACAAGGGCAACAAAAACACGGGGAAAACCACCACCTGGAAGTTGCCCTCCAAGCCAAACACCATCCTGACTGGGAAATATATCGCCATTCCTTCACTGTCGCTGGTTCAAAATCCTGCAACTCCATTCTTAACTTTTCAAATAATGATCCTGGAACTCTGTCCCTAACTTTTCAAATAGTGACCCCATTGATCCTTCCTCCTCAGTGACCCTTTATTCCTTACATGCCCTATTATTAAATCCCCTTTCACCTTTCAAGTTCACCCCTCTTCTCACAACTTTCCCTGTCTTCCATCCTTTCACAGATCTTCCCTTTTGTCCTCTCATCTCCCTCCCTGCATCTTAAAATAATCTGTTCATCTCAGACTTTTCCCCATTCTGATGGAACATCATCGATCTGAAGTGTTAACTCTGTTTCTCTCTCCACAGTTGCTGCCTGACCTGCTGAGTACATCTAGCATTTCCTCTTTTTATCCCAAAAGAAATCATCAAATAGTATGCTGTCTCCTACTTAACAATGATTATGGCACTTCAGAAAGCCCTTTGAGATATCTCAGAGTCATAAAAGATGCTGCATTTTTTTTTAGCTTTCTGTGTGGAGAAGAAAATCACCATAATTTTTTTTGGGGATATGCAAATGGTCAAAAAACCTCCCCAGCTTGGTATGGCAATTGCTCTGCCCGGGACCACAAGGAACGGCAGAAAGTTGTGGACACAGCCCAGCGCATCACGGAAACCAGCCTCCCCTCCATGGACTCTGTCTTTACCTCTCACTGCTTTGGTGAAGCAGCCAGCATAATCAAAGACCCCACCCACCCAAGTCATTCTCTCTTCCCTCCTCTTCCATCAGGCAGAAGATACAGGAGCCTGAGGGCACTTACCACCAGACTCAAGGACAGTTTCTATCCCACAGTGATAAGACTATTGAACGGTTCCCTTATACGATGAGGTGGACTTTTGACTTCACAATCTACCTTGTTGTGACCTTGCACTTTATTGTCTACCTGCAATGCACTTCCTCTGTAGCTGTGACACTTTGTACTGTTATTGTTTTTACCTGTACTACCTCAATGCACTCTGTACTAACTCAATGTAACTGCACCGTGTAATGAATTGACCTGTACGATCTGTATGCAAGACAAGTTTTTCACTGTACCTCGGTACAAGTGACAATAATAAACCAATACTAATACCAATACCAATACCAATACCCCAGTTTTCAATATGTTCATTGACTCTACCTCTGTTGTTCTTTGTGATACAGAATTCCAAAAATTCACAACCCTCCAAGAGAAGGAATTGCTCTTCACCTCTAATTTAAATGGACGATCCTTTATTCTGAAACTATGTCTCTGGTTCCAGATTGCCCCATGAGGAGAAACTTTCTCCCAACATTTACCCTGTCAAGTCTCCTCAGATTTCAAGAAGATCACCTTTCATTTTTCTCAACTCGAGTAAGGCCCAAATGGTTTTATTATTCCCCATAGGACAACTCCTTATCCCAGAGTTAAACCTAATGAACCGTCGCTGAGACAGAAGAGATTCTGCCGATGCTGGAATCTGGAGCAACCCACAAAAAGTGCTGGAGGAACTCAGCGGGTCATGTAGCGTCTATGAAGGGAAATAAACAGTCGATGCTTCAGGCCGAGACCTTTCATCAGGACTGGAAAGGAAGAGGGCAGAAGCCAGAATAAGAAGGTGGGGGGAGGGGGAGGAGCACACGCAGGCAGGGAATGGATGAGTCCAGGTGAGTTCAGGTAAGAAGGGAAAGTAGGTGGGTGGGGGAGGAGGGGGAAGATGCAATAAGCTGAGAGGTGATAGGTAGACGAGACAAAGGGCTAAAGAAGAAGGAATCCGGTCGGAGAGGGCAGTGGAACATGGAATAAAGGATGGAGGAGGGGAGGAGAGGAGATGGGCAGGTCATCAAGGCAGGGGAGGAGAGATGAAGGGTCTCGATCCAAGGTGAACTCTTGATCTCTCAGTCTATCGCTTCGTGGCCCTTGCACTTTATTTGTCTGCCTGCACTGCACTTACTCTGTAACTGTAACACTATATTCTGCATTCTGTTATTGCTTTTCCTTTTGTACTACCTCAATGTACTTATGTTTGGAATGATTTGTCTGGATGGCATGCAAAACAAAGTTTTTCTCTGTATCTCGGTACATGAGACAATAATAAACCAATTACCAACTGTGGGATACAAGAGGGTTTCTTTGAATTAGTGATTACTAAACCCTATTAAACTGGATAATTTTGATCAATTAAAGCAGCTTGGTAACAGACATTCCTAGCATTCTTGCTTTTAGGCAGTCCCTTGGATCGAGGATGACTTAATTTCACACTGGCTTCGTAGGTTTGGAGGTGGCTAATGAGAACTGCAGTTGCTTCCAGGAGGTGGTGGTGGTGGCGGTGGTGTGTGTGTTGATGTGTGTGTGTGTGTGTGTGTGTGTGTGTGTGTGTGTGTGTGTGTGTGTGTGTGTGTGTGTGTGTGTATAGTTTGTGAGGTGTCTTCTCCTTCAGCCATTTAAGATTTCTGTGTGCTCCTGATACAAGGACTGAGGTTCTCAACACTATCCTGAATGCTCCATCCCCACTTTGAGCAGTCATGGGCAAGAGGTTCCCAGGAGTCAGTGGGAATGCTGTTTTTCTTCAAGGAGGTTTCGGACACATCCTTGAATCCTTGAATTACTTAAGATTCCAATATTTTTGGGGGTTGGTGAAGGATTACCCGGAAAATATATTAAAGGTTTTGCTCTGCAGTTTATTATAGTTTAGTGAACCTAGGTTTTGATGTTATTTACAAGCTTTTCTTTGTAGCTTTGTAGCTCAACCAGCAATGAAATTTGAGATTTACTATTCATTCCTCTGTATCCTTTGCTCATTTGCTCACTCCTTTTAGTAACTTTGTGCTGACAGAAATATCTTAAAACATTACAGGCCATAAGTTTCTTTGAAGTAGAGTTCACATAAGCAGGAACGTAGAAATATGAGCCCGGTTCTATCATTTTGGTTGATTTGTGATCTAATTCCACATATCCATCTTTTCCTAAAATAATGATAGTCAAGAGAAACCCATCAGTCGTAGATCTAAAGCTGACAATCAGCCTGACGTTATTTGCTCTTTATGGAAAAGAGTTGTAACTTTCTGCCAACATTTGTAGGTAGATGTATCTCCTGCACTGCAAGGGTGAGGCTAAATGCAAACTAGAGAGACAGCAGCTCATATTCCATCTAAGTGGCCTACAACCCAACGGGGTGAACATTAAGTTCTCCAATTTCACGTAAACTCTTCCCACACGGTCTCTTTTCTGTCTTTTCCTGAACTACCCTGTTCCTCCTGCACCCACCCCGTCCCCATCACTTCCTTCCCTTCCCCCACCCTATCCATCTGCCCATCGCCCACACACTCCTCCCACTAGGTCCCCACCCCTACTGTCCCCATCCACCGTCCCCATCTCCCTTATTTGGTTCCATGCCCCACCTTCCTCTCCTATCAGACTCCGTCATCTGCAGCCCTTTGTCGCCTCCACCTCTCACCTCCCAGCGCCTTTCACCTCCTCCATCTGCCAATCACCTCTCCTCACCTGGATTCACCTATCACCTGTCAGCTCTTGCTTCACCCTTCTCCTCACCTCTTTATATGGCCATCTCCCCTCTATCTTTCAGTCCAGATGAAAGGTCTCAACCCGAAATGCCAACTGTCCATTTCTCTCCGCAGATGCTGACTGACCTGTTGCGTTCCTCCAGCGTTTTGTGTGTTGCTCCAGATTCCAGGATCTGCAGTCTCTTGTGTCTCCTAACTTTGCTCGAGAGAGCTGGTTATTGGACTATACCTCACAGTGCTGGTCATCCTAACTAGTTTATTTCTATCTATCCCATAGTTCCTCTTAATATCTTGGAAACCTCAATCAGAACAACAGCTTCCCCTAATAAGTATCAGACAGTACAATGTGTGTGTAACCTCCTCTTGAACAAAGATAACCTAAGTAAACCTACTCTGGACTCCTTAGACTCCTTAGGAAGGATAATATAACCTTCCTAAGGTGAGGTGTCCAGAACTAATTACATTGCTCTAGTTGTGATCTACAGCATAAAATCTATCCCCTTGCACTCCAGTTATAAATACTAACTTTACATTAATGTGTTTTTTTGTTCATGATGTTTTAATGATCAATGAATGTGGACCCTCAACTTTTACATGCAGAGGGTGGTGAGTACGTCAAACGAGCTGCCAGAGGAAGTGATTGAAGCAGGTACAGTAGTATCATTCAAGAAGCACTTGGATAGGTACATGGAGGGGAGGGGCCTGGAGGGATCTGGACCAAACGCAGGAAATTGGGACTAGCTGGGTGGACAACGTGGTCAGCATGGATTTGTTGGGCCGAAGGGCCTGTATCCGTGCTGTATTGACCTATGACTCTATGGACCTCCTTGTCCCTTGAACCCACCGTTAGTTATACCTTTGCACAATTTACAGAATACACTGTTCTATCGTTTTTGGATCCATTAGCCTAGGATGTAAGTGAACAGAGCAGCTATTATACTCTAGCTGCTTCTTGAAGGTCACTTGAGTCTCAGGTAAGTGGTAAGTGCGTTCTGCTCTTGACTTCTGTCTTGTAGATGGTGGAAAGTCTTTGGGTGTCAAGAGGTGACTCACCCAGCCCCTAACCTGCTTTAATGCTGGTGACCATTCAGGATGTTTTGTTGGTCAGTCGGTGACACTCTCTCTTGTGGGAGATAGTCAATCCCTGGCACTTTGGTAAGGTGAATTTTCCTTGCTACCTATTAGCTCACGCCAGAATGTTGTCTGAGCTGTCCTGCAGGCAGGCCTGAGCTGCATCATTCTCTGAGGAGTTATGAATGGAACTGAAATGGTACAAGTGACAGTGAACATCCCCATTTTTCATCTTCTGATGGATGGAAAGTCATTAGTGAAGAAGTTGAATCGGAATCAGAATCAGATTTATCATCACTGACTTATCTAATGTGAAATTTGTTGTTTTGTAGCAGCAGTACAGTGCAAAAACAAAATTATTATAAACTACCAAAATAAATAAATTGTGCAGAAAGAAGGAATAATGAGGTGGCGTTCAGGGTTTCATAGACCATTCAGAAATCTGATGGCGGAGGGGAAGAAGCTGTTCCTGAATCGTTGAGTGTGGGGCTTCAGGCTTCTGTACCTCCTCCCCGACGGTAGATCGGCATTCAGGATGAAATAGTCAATTGGATTCAATGTTGGCTTAGCAGGAGAAGCCAGCGAGTGGTAGTAGATGGTTGTCTCTCTGATTGGAGGCCTGTGACTAGTGGTCTGCCGCAGGGATTGGTGCTGTTTATCAGCTATATTAATGATTTAGATGATAATGTGGTAAACTGGATCAGCAAATTTGCAGATGACACCAAGACTGGGGGCATAGTGGACAGTGAGGAAGGCTATCAAAGCTTGCAAAGTGATCTGGACCATCTGGGAAAATGGGCTGAAAAATGGCAGATGGAATTTAATGCAGAATGTGTGAGGTGATGCTCTTTGGGAGGACAAACCAGGGTAAGACTTACACAATGAATGGCAGGGCTCTGAGGTGTGTCGTAGAACAAAGGGACCTGGGAATACAGATCCATAATTCCTTGAAAGTGGCGTCATAGGTAGACAGGGTCACAAAGAGAGTTTTTGGCACATTGGCCTTCATAAATTAGGGTATTGAGTACAGGAGTTGGGATGTTATGTTGAAGTTATACAAGACATCGGTGAAGCCAAATTTAGAGTATTGTGTGCGGTTCTGGTCACCTACCTACAGGAAAGATATCAATAAGCTTGAATGAGTGCAGAGAAAATTTACACGGATGTTGCTGGGACTTGAGGACCTGAGGTATAGGGAAAGGTTGAATATTTAGGACTTTATTCCCTGGAGCTCAGGAGAATAAGGGGAAATCTTATAGAAGAATACAAAATTATGAGGAGCATAGATAGGGTGAATGCATGCAGACTTTTTCCCCTCAGGTTGGGTGAGGCTAGAACTAGAGGTCATAGGCTTAGGGTGAAAGGTGAAATATCTTAGGGGAAACTGAGGGGGAACGACTTCGCTCAGAAGGTGGTGCGAGTGTGGAACGAGCTGCCAGCAGAAGTGGTGGATGCGGGTTCAATTGTAACATTTAAGAAAAGTTTGGATAGGTACATAGATGAGAGAGGTACGGAGGGTTATGGTCCGGGTGCAGGTAGACGGAATGAGGCAGAAAACCAGGCCGGCATGGACTAGATGGGCCGAGGGGCCTGCTTCTGTGCTGTAATGCTCTATGACTCTAAGAGGGAATGTCCCAGATGGTGAGGGTCCTTAGTGATGGATGTGGCCTTCGTGAGGCACCGCCTCTTGAAGATGTCCTCGATGATTAGGAATGAAGGTGAAGACGATTAAGCTAGGGTACTGCCTGAGATAATCCTGCAGTGATGTCCTGGTATTGGGATAATTAACCTCTGTCAACCACCACTGCCTTTCTTTGTGTGACTTTGTTTTCGTCTTCAGTTTTACCAGGGTTCCTTGTTGCCATTCTCAGTCAACAGCTGCCTTGAAGGTGAGGGCAGTCACTATCATCTTACCTCTGGAATTCAGATCTTTAGCCCATGTTTGGAGAGGGTTGTGAAGAGTCATAGAATCATAGAGTAACACAGCATGGAAACAGGCCCTTCGGCCCAACTCAACTATGCCAACAAAGATGCCCATCTAAGCGAGTCCCATTTGCCCATGTTTGGCCCATACAGCCTTTCCTATCCATGTACCTATTCAAGTGCCTTTTAAGTGTTGTTAATGTACCTGCCTCATCCACTTCCTCTGGCAGCTCATTCTATATATGCACCTCCCTCTGTGTAAAATGTTGCCCCTCATGTCCCTTTTAAGTCCTTCCCCTCTCACCTTAAGCCTATGCCCTCAGAGAGGTCTGGGGCTGAGTGGTCCTGTTGGAACCTGAACGGTGTTATCAGTGAGCAGGTTGATGGTGAGTAAATGCTGCTCGTTAGCACAGTCCAGGACACTTTCCATCACCTTACCGCTTATTGAAAAGAGATTAGGTGGTAACCTGAGCAAGGTTTTGGGTCGATGCCAGCGTTGCAACTGCACTGGAGGCACAGCTAGTTCTGGAGTGCAGGCCTTCAGTACAACAGATGGTCCCATTGTCTCTGCTGTGTCTAGTGAACTCAAGTGTTTCCTGATATCACATGGAATGAATCAAACTGACTGAAGACTGGCTTTTGGAGATATAGGAGAAAGCCAAGGGTGGAACAAGATGGAAGATTCACTCAGCAAGCATGGACGCAAATGCATCAGCCTCGCATACTGAGGAATGGGCCATTCTTGGATTCTGCTCTCCCATTAGCTATTGAATTTCTCATCCTCATTCACAACTATATGTGCCGGACTGCTGAACATTGTGTGGATGCATTGGTTGTGAGATTACTTTGCCATTTTAGTTCTTTAGCTCACACACTATAAAGTCCTGTGCTGCACTTTCACCTAGATGTGCCCTCATTTTTAGCTGTACTTGGCGTTGCTCCCAGCATCCCCTTCAACACTCCCCACTGAACCTCCCTGAACATAATTTATGTTTAATTTATGTTTCTCTTGTAAATGTTGTATATCAGATGCTGTGTGCCTGTGATGTTGCTGCAAGTAAGTTTTTCATTACACCTGCGCATACGTGTACTTGTGCATATGACAATAAAATCGACTTTGACTTTGACGTCAGAGGAGACAATAAGGCAAACAACATTAATAGATACGGACATCTTAATCCAATAGAGATCCATGACAGAAAAATATGATGAAATGAATATTTCATGCTTGTCAAGAGATTTCTTTCAAATTCCATATATAAAATTGTAAATGATTTAAAATACTGTGGTCAAAATTGTATGCAAATTTGATTTCCTAACTTTATTTTAACGTTGGACTTTTCCCAATGTCCATTGTAATTAAAACTTCTTTTCATTGGGTTATTTCCGGTTGCTCCAGGGAATATCTTGCCACAGTGTACTTTTTGAACATTCTCAGAATTTATATTGCAACAGACATCACAACACACCCTCGAAATGTTGGCCTCCTGCATATTCTGTTGTCTTCACTACAACACAGGCACCACAGCTTTCTATACCTCATTTTCTGGAACTCTCACCCTTATCCTACACCTCTGTCTCTCTCTCTCTCTCTCTCTCTCTCTCCTCAAACTATAACTCATCTCCCAATTCTTCCCTCAGTAGATTCACTACGAAGAATGTGCTGTTATAATTGTGAGTTATCACTGCAACATTACTCCTTACTAATCAAGACCAGAGCAAAATATGTACATCAGTTAAATGCCAACTCTTGAAGTCTGCAACCTTCTAGCTGAGATCCCAGTCGGAAATAGACATACTGGGTCAGTGATGCGCACACAGGTGGAAAACATGGTTGGAAAGTGCTTTCTTTTATAGGTTTCCTCTTATACAATAGTGGAAATGAATTATGAATGGCCGGTGATTGCTTATTGAGTAAGAAAGTGTGTGCTCATCACAAAATCTGGGACCCCTTATGGACTTGGCCATGACTCAGTGATAAAATAAGATCCGGATGTGTTGACCAGGAATCTACAATCATTTACATTGAAGTCTCTTTGACCATTAGGGAAATAGACAATCAAAAGATGAAATCAATGTTTGCCACTGATATTATTCACTAATCTACAAAATTTATTGTAATAGAAAGAGATCTTCAAAATGTATTAAAATGAAAAGAGTCCAACACTTTGATTCCGTGCACTTTCCCAGTTTTGGAGTTTGATGTCGCAAAACCACTGACTTTTGCTGAGCCACTCTTGGCTCCCAGTAACTACCACCGTGGATGTCAGTTCCCAGTATAACTCTAGGAAATCTGGATATCCTATGTCTTATGAGGATAGATTGAGGGAGCTGGGGCTTTTCTCTTTGGAGAGAAGGAGGATGAGAAGTGACTTGATAGAGGTGAACAAGATGATAAGAGGCATAGATCAAGTGGACAGTCAGGGACTTTTTCCCAGGGTGACAATGGCTAACATGAGGGGACATAATTTTAGGGTGATTGGAGGAAGATATAAGGGAGGTGACAGGTAAAGTTTTTTACGCAGAGAGTGGCGGGTGCGTGGAACGCACTGCCGGCAGAGGTTGTGGGAGCAGATACATTAGGGACATTTAAGATACTCTTAGATAGCCACTTGAATGATAGAAAAACGGAGGCCTATGTGGAAGAGAAGGGTTAGATAGATCGTAGAGCAGGATAAAATGTCGGCACAACCTTGTGGGCTAAAGGGCCTGTACTGTGCTGTAATGTTCTATGTTCTATGCAGACTACTACCTGCGCTGAAGTAGGAGCATAGAACAATGGTGAGTTTGTGCAGGGGGACACAGAAACGGAATGAAGTATGGGGGAAAATGTATTGAGGAGATGGCAGCAAGAATTTTGGTGATAGGGAGGTGAATATGTGTTTGACCTTAAGTGATGAGAAAGAAGATTGCTCTCATTAATAGGTAATGGAAGAAGATTAATGTTTCCATTTCATTGTAGCACAATATAAACAGCCCTGTAGTCTAGAATCCAAGGGCACAGCCTCAGAATAAAGGGATGTCCCTTTAGAACAGAGATGAGTAAGAATTTCTTCAGCCAGAGAGTGGTGAATCTGTGGAATTTGGTGCCACAGAGGGTTGTGAAGGCCAAGTCATTGGGTAGCCATGACTCAATGCTGGTTACTAGGAGTCAAGAGTGGTTCAACTGAACGGACAATGGGTTCACAACACCAACTCCAGAACTGGGAGAGTGCATGGAATCAAAATGTTGGACTTTTTTCATTATAATACATAGTGAAGACCTCTTCTTATTATAATAAATTTTGAAGGTTGGTGAGTAAGATCAGTGGCAAACATTGATTTCATCTTTTGATTGTCTATTTCCCGAACAGTCAAAGAGACTTCAATGTAAATAATTGCATATTCCTGATCAACACACCCGGATCTTACTTTATCATTAAGTCATGGCCAAGTCATCTAAGGCAGAGAATAATAGGTTCTTCGTTAGGAAGGGGGTTAAGGGTTACAGGGAGAAGGCAGGAGAATGGGGTTGAAAAGAAAAACCAGCCATGAATGAATGATGGAGCAGACTCGATGGGCCGAATGGCCTAACTCTGCTCTTATATCTTATGGTCTTATAACAATCTTGAGCAACCTGCACTCCTCCACTTCTGGCCTAATCTTCACCCCCAAAATTGAATTGCTTCACAAAGTTGCTCAACTCTGGAATTCCCTCCCTAAACCTTTAAGGTGTCCAATTATAGCAAGCTTTAGACTATTCACCCTAAATGCAGCTTGGAGTTAATTTTTTGCTTGATACTGTCCTGTAGAGTGGCACACTTTGCTACATAAAGTACATCACTTGAAAGTATAATATTGATATTTGATAATTATCATATTTGGCTATCATCACTATTGAAAAAGATAAGATTTCTTTATTAGTCACATGTACATCGAAACACACAGTGAAATGCATCTTTTTGCGTCGAGTGTTCTGGGGGCAGCCCGCAAGTGTCACCACGCTTCCAGCGCCAACATAGCATGCCCACAACTTCCTAACCCATATGTCTTTGGAATGTGGGAGGAAACACACGCAGGCACGGGGAGAACGTACAAACTCCTTATGGACAGTGACCGGAATTGAACCCAGGTCACTGGCACTGTATTCATTTATCTTTCTATCTATCTATCTACCTATCTATCTATTTATTTGTCATAATTATCATATTTGATAATTATCATATTTTTCATCGGGCTCATATCCAATGACCCACAATTTCCCTAGAAATAACAATCTTTCTGAGTATTTACTTTTGGAAAAATGCTGAAATATTGGGTAGATCTTGACAAACGTTGGCTCTGTTCATTCTGCATTTTCAGTAAAATACTCACATATAGGACTTGTCAGCTTTGTTCAAGGGTTTGGCACCACAGCTGTGGCTCAGTAGCCGGTGCCCTCTTTCCTTCAGGTCAGTTAATTTTGTTCCAATTCCTTCTCCAGAACAAATGATAAACACAAACCATCCCACAGAATCTTTTCTAAGAAATTCAGTGTGAGTTCTCTCTGACATCTTGGCCAATTCTTATCCCTCAACCAACATCATTAAAACAGTTCATGTGGCAATTAACTCTTTGTTGTACACAGGAGCTTGTTGCACAGTAATTGTTTGCCATATCTTCTATACCACAGCAGCAGATATTTAAAAACATGTACTTAATTGCCAATGAAACATATGGGAGCATTATACAAATGCAAGTTGCCATTTCTTCAAAATATTGCGATTGCTGGAAACTTGAAGGAAAAATAAAGAATCTGGTAATACTCAGCGTGGAGGGAGAAATAGATTTAACATTTCAGGTTGGTGACCTGACGTTCCAGTGGAGGTCACCAACCTAAAACGTTAATTCTATTTCTTTCTCCCAGGATGCTGCATATCCTCCTGTGTATTTTTAGAATTGTCTATTTAGACTGGCCTTTATTGAACTGATACATCTTTACCATATGATTAACTTGTTCCTTTTTATAATTGTAAAATGTATGCCATATTTATATATTGTATTATATTTTCATAGTGCTTGTTACCACATATAGAGCATAGAATATGGAACATTACAACACAGTACAGGCCCTTAGGCCCACAATGTTGTGCTGACATTTTATCCTGCTCTAATATCTATCCAAACTTTCTCTCCCACATAGCCCTCCCTCCATTTTTCTATCATTCATGTGCCTATCGAAGAAGCTCTTAAATGTCCCTAATATATCTGCCTCCATCACCTCTGCCAACTGTGCATTCCACACACCCACCACTCTCTGTGTAAAAAACTTACCCCTGACATCCCCCTTGTACCTTCCTCCAATCACCTTAAAATTATGCCCCCTCGTGTGAGCCATCTCTACCCTGGGAAAAAGTCTTTGACTGTCCACTTGATCTATGCCTCTTATCATCTTGTACACCTCTATCAAGTCAACCTCTCACCCTCCTCACTCCAAAGAGAAAAGCCATAGCTTGCTCAGCCTATCCTCATAAGACTTGCTCTCCAATCCAGGGAGCAACCTGGTAAATCTCCGCACCCTCTCTAAAGCTTCCACATCCAAGTGTGGTCTAACCAGAGTTTTATACAACTGCAACATTACCTTGTGGCTCTTGAACTCAATAACCCAACTAAAAAAGGCCAACACACCATACACCTCCTTAACAACCCTATCGACCTACTCTAATGGGTGACTCAGAAAAAGCTGAGTGATTCACTGATGATGTCACATTCTTTCCAATGTATTTTTGCCCTTTGAGGATTATGCATATAAATTCAAATTTCCACGTAAAATGACTAAGTAGTGGCTTACTACCAAACATCTGGCAGCTTTTCAGACACGAGCAAGTAGTTTGATTGTTACCATAACTATACCCTGCTATACTGACATTCACCCATACACAAGTGTTACAACTAGAGAAAGCACCTTTGCAAATACATAGAAATCAGCAGAAAAGTAGGTTGTTGAACCCCTTAAGTTTGTTTCATCATTCAATACTCGGTGTACTCAAGTACTCGGTTTCCTGTACTCGGTGTCAGACGTGGAAGTTCCCGGAGTCTCCCTGCCTCCAGGAGGGCTACATCTGCTCCCGGTGTGTCGAGCTGCAGCTCCTGAGAGACTATGTCAGGGAATTGGAAATGCAGCTCAATGACCTTCGTCTGATCAGGGAGAATGAGGAGGTGATAGAGAGGAGTTATAGGCAGGTGGTCACACTGGGACCATCGGAATCAGGCAATTGGGTCACAGTCAGGAGGGGGAAGGGAAAGGGGAGGGGAAGAGTCAGGTACTAGAGAGCACCCCTGTGGCTGTACCCCTTGACAATAAGTACTGCTTGAGTACTGCTGGGGAAGACAGCCTACTTGGGGGAAGCAACAGTGGCAGCGTCTCTGGCAAAGAGCCTGGCCCTGTGGCTCAGATGGGTAGAAAAGGAGTGAGGAGGACACTAGTGATAGGGGACTCTATAGTTAGGTGGGCAGACAAGCGATTCTGTGGACGCAGGAAAGAAACTCGGAAGGTAGTTTGCCTCGCAGGTGCCAGGGTCAGGGATGTTTCGGATCATGTCCAAGATATCCAGAAGGGGGAGGGAGAACAGCCAGAGGTCGTGGTACATATTGGTACCAACGACATAGGTAGGGAAAGGAATGAGGTCCTGAAAAGAGACTATAGAGAATTAGGAAGGAAGTTGAGAAGCAGGACCTCAAAGGTAGTAATTTCCAAATTACTGCCTGTGCTAAGCGACAGTGGGTATAAGAAGAGAATGAGGAGGAGGTTAAATGCGTGTTTGAGGGATTGGAGTAAAGAGCAGGGATTCAGTTTTCTGGATCATTGGGGCCTCTTTTGGGGCAGGTATGACCTGTTCAAAGAGGACAGGTTGCACTTGAATCCCAGGGGGACCAACATACTGGCGGGGAGGTTTGCTAAGGCTACTGGGGAGAGTTTAAACTAGAATTGTTGGGGGCTGGGATCCGTACTGGAGAGACTGGGGAAGAGGTGTTTGCCTCTCAACTAGAGGAAGCTAGGAGTAAGTACCATAGGCAGGTGATAGATAAGGGACATGTTCAGACAGGCTTGAGATGTGTCTATTTTAACGCAGGGAGTGTTGTGAACAAGGCGGATGAGCTTAGAACTTGGATCGATACTTGGAGCTGTGATGTGGTGGCCATTACGGAGACTTGGATAGCTGCAGGGCTGGAATGGTTGATTCAAGTGCCAGGTTTTAGATGTTTCAGGAAGGACAGGGAGGGAGGCAAGAGAGGTGGGGGAGTGGCAGTGTTGATCAGAGATAGTGTCATAGCTGTGGAAAAGGTGGACGTTGTGGAGGGATTGTCTACAGAGTCTCTGTGGGTGGAGGTTAGGGACAGGAAGGGGTCGATAACTGTGCTGGGTGTTTTTTATAGGCCGCCCAATAGTGACAGGGTTATTGAGGAGCAGATAGGGAAGCAGATCCTAGAAAGGTGTGAGAATAACAGAGTTGTTGTGATGGGGGATTTTAATTTCCCAAACATCGACTGGCATCTCCAGACAGTGAGGGGTTCAGATGGGGTGGAGTTTGTTAGGTGTGTTCAGGAAGGGTATTTGACACAGTATGTAGATAGACCTACAAAAAGAGAGGCTGTGCTTGATTTGATATTGGGAAATGAACCTGGTCAGGTGTCAGATCTCTCAATGGGTGAACATTTTGGTGATAGTGATCAAAATTCTATCTCCTTTACGTTAGCACTGGGGAGTGATAGGAACAGACAGGATAGAAAGGTGTTTACTTGGAGTAAAGGGAACTATGAGGCTCTCAGGCAGGAAATTGGAAGATTAAATTGGGAACAGATGTTCTCTGGGAAAAGTACGGAAGATATGTGGCAAATATTCAGGGGGTACTTGTGTGGAGCTCTGCATAGACATGTTCCGATGAGACGGGGAGTCACGAGAGGATACAGGAACCGTGGTGTACTAAGGCTATAATAAATCTAGTCAAAAGGAAAAGAAAAGCATACAAAAGGTACAGAGAGCTAGGTAATGTTAGAGATCTGGAGGAGTACAAGGTTAAAAGGAAGGAACTTAAGAAAGAGATTAGGAGAGCCAGAAGGGGACATGAGAAGGCCTTGGTGGGCAGGATTATGGAAAACCCCAAGGCGTTCTACAAGTATGTGAAGAGTAAGAGGATGAGATGCGAAAGGATAGGGCCTATCAAGTGCAGCAGTGGGAAAGTGTGTATGGATCTGGAAGAAATAGCGGAGGTACTTAATGAATACTGTATGTCACTACTCACCACGGTAAAAGATGTGGGGGATTGTAGTGGGGACTTGCAGCGGCCTGAAAACCTTGAGCATGTAGATATTAGAAAAGAGGTGAAGCTGTAACTTTTGGAAAGCATCAAGTTAGATAAGTCGCTGGGACTGGATGAGATGTACCCTAGGTTGCTGCGGGAGACAAGGGATGAGATTGTGGAGCCTCTGATGATGATTTTTGCATCGTCGATGGAGACGGGAGAGGTTCCAGAAGATTGGAGGGTTGCGGATGTTGTTCCCTTATTCAAGAAGGGGAGTAGAGATAGCCCAGGATATTATAGGCCAGTGAGTCTTACCTCAGTGGTTGGTAAGCTGATGGAGAAGATCCTGAGAGGCAGGACTTATGAACATTTGGAGAGGTATAATATGATTAGGAATAGCCAGCATGGCTTTGTCAAGGGCAGGTCCTGTCTTACGAGCCTGATTGAATTTTTTGAGGATGTGACTAGGCACATCAATGAAGGGAGAGCAGTAAATGTAGTGTATATGGATTTCAGCAAGCTGTTTGATAAGTTACCCCATGCAAGGCTTATGGAGAAGGTGAGGAGGCATGGGATCCAAGGGGACATTGCAGTGTGGATTCAGAACCAGCTGGCCCTCAGAAGGCAAAGAGTGATTGTTGAAGGGTCGTATTCTGACTGGAGGTCGGTGACCAGTGGTGTACCTCAGGGATCTGTACTGGGACCCTTACTATTTGTGATTTTTATAAATGACCTGGATGAGGAAGTGGAGGGGTGGGTTAGTAAGTTTGCAGATGACTCGAAGGTTGGGGTGTTGTGGGTAGTTTGGAGGGCTGTCAGAGATTACAGAGGGACATAGATAGGATGCAGAGTTCAGCTGAGAAGTGGCAGATGCAGTTCAACCCAGATAAGTGTGAAGTGGTTCATTTTGGTAGGTCAAACACGTTGGCAGAATATCGTCTTAATGGTAGGACTCTTGGCAGTGTGGACGGTCAGAGGGATCTTGGGGTCCGAGTCCATAGGACGCTCAAAGCGGCTGCGCAGGTTGACTCTGTGGTTAAGAAGGCATATGGTGTATTGTCCTTCATCAATCAGGGAATTGAATTTAGGAGCCAAGAGGTATTGTTGCAGCTATATAGTTCCCTGGTCAGACCCCACTTGGAGTATTGTGCTCAGTTCTGGTCGCCTCACTACAGGAAAGATGTGGAAGCCATAGAGAGGGTGCAGAGGAGATTTACAAGGATGCTGCCTGGAATGCGGAGCATGCCTTATGAATGCAGGTTGAGGAACTCTGCCTTTTCTCCTTGGAGTGATGGAGGATGAGGGGGGACCTGATGGAGGTGTATAAGATGATGAGAGGCATTGATCGGGTAGATAGTCAGAGGCTTTTCCCCAGGGCTGAATTGGTGGCCACAAGAGGACATAGGTTTAAGTTGCTGGGAAGTAGATATAGAGGAGATGTCAGAGGTAAGTTTTTTACTCAGAGAGTGGTGAGTGCATGGAATGGGCTGCTGGAAACGGTGGTGGAGTCGGATATGATAGGGTCTTTGAAGAGACTGTTAGATAGGTACATGGAGCTGAGTAAAATAGAGAGCTATGGGTAAGCCTAGTAATTTCTAGGGTAGGGACATGTTCGGCACAGTTTTGTGGTCTGGAGGGCCTGAATTGTGCTGTAGTTTTTCTATGTTTCTGTGTTTCTAATGTGATCATGGCTGATCTATTTGCAACCTCAATTCAACCTTTGTTCCTACCTCCAGTAAAGGTTCACACTCTTACTTAACAAGAATCTATTGACCTTTGCTTGAAGAACCTTCAAAGGTTCTGCTTCCATTGCAAAGACTTTCAAAAGGCCCATAATCCTCTGAGAAAAAAAAATCACCTAATTTCTGTCTTAAGTGCTTAGCTCTTATTTTTAAACTGCAACTCCTAGTTCAGATACTCCCACAAGAGAAAGATCACTCAGGACCTTGTATTTTTCTCTCCAGTCCCCACTCGTTCTTCCAACCATAAGTAGATATAAACCTGTCCAATCCTGTCTCTTCAAGACAACTCACACATTCCGGGCATTTGTCTAGTCATTTTGATTTCAACTACAGGTACTTGTGTTCCTAAGAAACCTTGTGTTATAGAAAATCGGGGTTAGGGGCAGCAACAAAGTTATCTTTCCTGCAGGATTTTCAAAAATAATGGGGTTTTTAATAGGAATAAGTTTATTCTGTTACTGCAAGCTAAAAATACTAAAGGCTGCATGCTACATTATTTAGTAGAGTATCCTTGCACAAGTGCCAAAAGAGGTGAGTGCTTGTCAATTTCCAGTGACCTCCCACAGTGAAGCTTACAGCCTGTGTTCTTAAGAGAAAATGGTGTCAAGTCAAATCAAGTTGAGTTTATTGTCTTCTGCACAAGTACATGTATGCACAGGTGCAATGAAAAACTTACTTGCAGCAGCAACACAGGCACATAGCATCAGATAAACAGCATTCACAAGAAAAGCATAAATTAAACACAATTTTTACAAGAAAGAACACAATTAGAACCAAAACAAAACAAAGTCCATTTTAGTGCAAAGTGATCATAGTGTTGCTATACTGAGGTAGTGATTAGAGTTGTGCAGGTTGGTTCAAGAACCGAATGGTTGAAGGGAAGTAGCTGTTCTTGAACCTGGTGGTGTGGGACTTCAGGCTTCTGTACCTCCTGCCCGATGGTAGCTGCGAGAAGATGGCATGGCCCGGATGGTGGGGATCTTTGCTGATGGATAGGCAGTGCCTCCTGTAGATACTACCGATGGTGGGGATTACTGCAAGGAGATTACACAGAGTCATACAGCAGGGAAAGAGGCTCTTCGGCCCAACTGGCCCATGCCTCCCAAGATGCCCATCTAAGCTAGTCCCATTTGCCCACGTTTGGCCCTTATCCCTCTAAACCCTTCCTATCCATGTACCTGTTTAAGTGCCTTTTAAGTGTTGTTACTGTACCTGCCTCAACCACTTCCTCTGGCAGCTCGTTCCGTACATGGTCCACCCTCTGGGAGAAAAGGTTGCCACTCTGGTTGCTATTAAATCTCTCCCTCTCACCCCAAGCCTATGTTCTTGATTACCCAACCCTGGGGAAAAGACTGTGTGTATTCACTCTATCTATGCCGCTCATGATTTTATACTCCTCTATAATATCACCCCTAACTCTCCCAGGCTCCAAAGAATAAAGTCCCATCCTGCTCAACCTCTCTCAATAAATCAGTCCCGGGAATGTTCTCGTAAATCTCCTCTGCACTCTTCCCAGCTTAAACATGTAAACATACTTTTTACCCAAGACTATTTTTTCCCAACCAGCTGTTTTTCCTGCTTCCAATGTAACTCTGAAGTGGTTCTATAGTTCCCGATCGAAATCATGCTAAAACTGATTCGACCATCATAATACAAATAGTATTCTCTAATTCATCAGTAGAACTATATCCAATTCATGTTATGGAAACACATGTTATAGCAGAACTACCTGCACTGGCAATAGTTGAATGATTTGCTCCACTCTGTTGGTACCCAGCTTCTAAAGCAGCCAATTACTCCAAAGTGAGCAATAGCAATAAACCCCACCTAATGTGTGTTTATTTATGATGACTTCAGGACTTCATGGAAAGAAATAAGTAGTAGATTGTTATCATTATGCACACACAGGATGAAATGAGTGCCATGAACAGCAGCACAATCTGGTTTGCATTTCAAGGCTGAGAAAGTCAATTAACAGATGCTGAGGAAGGTTCTTCATCCAGAACCAAGAAGCTTCTATTTGTGTAAACCTAGGCCTTAATTCTAAGTAGCACTCAGTTGCCTGAAGTTGGATAACCTCACTCTGTTTCATAGGGCAGACCCACTCAATGCAAGACAGCTGAGCTCTGGTTACAATCAGCAAGCTGGCTTCAAAGCTTCAAGCATGGAAAGTTGTCAAAAATAGTTCAAGACTCAAAACATCATGGAACAAAATCTGGGTGGATTGAATGACGCCCGTTGTTTTACATAATCCTGATGCCTAGGAAGTTTCTATCTATAAAGAGAAGTCTGAGGGGATCCATATGATTATGAAAAACGTAGATAAGGATAAGTTATTTTGTTCGAGGAAGAACAGAACTAGAAGCCACTGTCGCTCAGAAATCTAGTCACACTGAAGCATTGGAGCACATCACAGAGGAGCAAAATAATGGAAGGTTTTGAAAACAAGGATAAGGACTGGTATTGGTTTAATTATGTACCGAGATACAGTGAAAAGCTCCTGTTTGTGTGCCATATGGACAGATCATTCCATACATAACTACATCAAGGTAGTACAAAGAAAAACAGAATGCCAAATATTTGAAAATGACTGAAGATCAAAAGCCAATATCTCCATCTTCTCTCAAGCAAAACTTCAAGATAGAGGGCAATGTTCTTCCATTCCAATTCTGTGGGTCCTGAGGTCATTGATGAGGCCAATGTGGGATCCACAGAGTCTACTCATGGATGAGTTGTTTGGGAGGTGCTACATAACTTCCACAATTCACATTTTGCTTCCGTGTTACTGATCCACGGACTGGAGGTTCTCAATACCATCCTGAAACCTTCTTCCCTACTTTGAGCAGTCATGGGCCAAGGATGCCCAGATAGGATGCTACACATTTTCAAAGAAGCTTTGAATCTTTTCCTCTGTCACCTGGTAATCTCTTGCTTAATAGAACTGAGAATGTCTGTTTGGGAGTGTGATATTGGACATGTAGATCCAACCGAGTGTAATTAGGGGCTCAACACTGGAGATATTGGCTAGAGAGAGTGGATTGATATCCACTTACCTTGCTGGTTAATCTGAAAGATTTTGTGGGCACAGTATTGATGGTATCTTTCAATACTTTGAACTGCCTGAAGCATATAAGAGGGCAGGGCTCACTGTTGTCTGATCAACTCTGAGCTTTGAGTTCAAACAAACTGCCGAGAGTTGTGGATACAGCTGAGTCCATCACAAACCTCCCCTCCATTGACTCTGTCTACACTTCCCACTGCCTTGGGAAAACAGCCGACATAATTAAAGTCCCCCCCCCCACCCTGGACATTCTCTCTGCTCCCCCTTCCCATTGGACAGAAGATACAAAAGCTTGAAAACACACACCACCAGGCTTAAGGATTGCTTCTATCTGGTTGTTATAAGACTATTGAACAAACCTCTTGTATAATAAAGATGAACTCTTGACTTCACAATCTACCCATTGCAATTTATTGTCTACGTGCACTGCACTTTCTCTGTAACTGTAACACTCTACGCAAAAGGTGTATTTCACTGTGTGTTTCGATGTACATGTATCTAATAAAGATATCTATCTACCTGTCTGTCTATCTACCTTCTGCATTCTGTTATTGCTTTTCACATACTACCTCAATGTACTTATGTTGTTAAGTAATCTGTATGGATGGCATGCAAAATAAAGTTTTTCTCTGTACTTTGGTACATGTGACAATAGTAAACCAATTACCAATTGGCAATTACCAAACACACTTTTACTCAGCTAGTCAAAGGCAGTTCTTATGTATTGATGGTGTAGGTGATTTTCATCACCCATTCCAAGAGAAATATGTGGACCCTATACATGGCCTTTTTCTACCTCACTAAATTTCTACCTCACTAAATTTTCAAATCAAGGGAGGGTGAAAAATGAATGAAACCCAGGCCACTACAGTCAATTTCATTATTGTCAAGTTTGAGCTGGGTAGATTTCGGTTGATAGGACAATCAAGGGTTGTGACAAATGGCAGAAAATTGTTTAGGCCAACAATTATTTCAGTCAGGATATTTTGAATGAGGGAGCCACTTGGCAGGCCACTCCTTCCCCTAGATTCTGGTTGGACCAACAAAGTCCAAACGTAACAAAGGCATAGAGAGAATGCAGATGCTGGAAACTGAGGCAACAAACAATCTGCTGGAGGAACTCAGCAGGTCGAGCAGCATCTGTCGGGGGGGAGGGTGGGTGGGTGGGGAAGGAATTGTTGATGTTTCGGGTTTTAAGTGCATAGAATCTTGATTAAGGCACACTTGAAGCACAGTGTACTGTTCTAATCATACGATCAAAAAGATTTGGAAGAACAATACAAGATTCCACAAGCCATTGTCAAGTTTGATATAAAAACTGAAGTGCTCTCCCTGTCAGGAAAGGAGGAAACCCTTCAAACAAAGGTAGATCTTTACAACAGTGGATGGTTTTGCAGGACAAACAAATAGCCTTTCCATTTATGAAGCTGTCATTATAAGTGAGTCAGCAATAACTCAGATAAGGATTGATGAGAAGCTTCTTCACCCATAGGGTAGTGGCAATATGTTTATCACCACAGTGGGTACATAGTATAGATGAGGCTGGATAAGCATATGAGAAAGTAGGGAATAGAGGGCTAAATGGCTTAATGAGAGATAGATGAAGAATAGGTGGGAGTTAATACAGGGTGCTTTTGTGCTGTATATCCTATTATATAATGTTACGGAGGTAGAATTAAGTAGTCTTGGTGATGGTCAGAATCTCATCACATTTACCCTGACATTAAGGACGGTGGTAAACAGTAAGGATCATAGGGGAGAAGACATAGGAGCACTGACATGGATGTGATGGACCAAAAGGCCTGCCTTTGGTCTGTATGACTCTATGACTCGACAAGGAGAAGCTTGACAACACACTAAGGAAAGGAATGGATGTTATTAATTGAAGAGGGACAAGACTGTGCACACCATAAGTTCTAGCATGGACCATCTGGGCCAAATAGCCCGTATCTGCACTACAAATTCGATGTAAAAATAACCAAAGGAGAAGATAAACTCTCATCAACTAACAGGAGTAATAATCCATCTGAGAGGTGAGAGTGCACCCTGAAGAACTGGCGAGCTTTAAGCGGAGATCCAAAAGAAAACTCTGAAGGTTTTGGTGGGCAGTTAGTAATGCAGAGTTATTATTTAAGATCGTCACTTAAAGAGAAGATTTGCTTCAACAGTTTCTGGAATATTGAGGGGGAGAATGTTGTGTTACTTGTGGGAAAATTGAATAATTTTACATTATTCTCGAAAACAGCACAAACAAAACGACATGAATTCGCTTGTATGGTGCCTCAAACAAATATTGGACTGTGGTAATGAAAGAAATGGAATCAGTTAGAAGCTATTTAGTTATTTGTTCTATCATTCAATTAAGACATCTTAACTTGCTTCTTGCCTGTTCCTCTCAGAAATAGTCAGATTTTATGCACGGTAGCATAGCGGTTACAGCGATGCTATTACAGCGCCAACGATTGGGGTTCGATTCCCGCCGCTGTCTGTAAGGAGTTTGTACGTTCTCCCATGTCTGCGTGGGTTTCCTCCGGGTGCTCCGGTTTCCTCCCACATTCCAAAGACGTACGGGTAGGTTATTTGGGCTGAAAATGGGTGGCGCGGACTCGTTGGGCCGGAAGGGCCTGTTACCACGCTGTAAATAAAATTTAATTTTAAAAAAATTAATAACACTTCTAGCAAATCTAAATATGCCAGTTAGAAAAAAAAAACAATCCTTATTAACTGGCGAGATACTCTCTTATGGTGGGTTATCAGAAATAAGCTTAAGAAATAAAGAAACCAGTTTCAGCATGTATTATGATTATCCTTACTTAAAGTCACTTTTAGACCTTGTCTGCTGAGCAACCAGTTTTCTTGCCACACCTGCAGTGAACAAGGTATCCACTTCCCACCTGAGGAAGCTTGTGAAACTAGTTTCCATTTTTGAACTTCTTCTTTGCTGTTAGTCCTACTTGGCTCCCCAATGTGAATCATAAAACAATTGACCCAGCAGATTTCATTGATTTTGCTAGCAATTTCCTCTTTGCTTTCATTGTTTTTAGCCAATATTTTCGATTCCAAATGATTAAGCATCAGGAGCTCATCCTCATAATCTTACTCTTGCTCTAATTACTCTTACTTACTCTAATTCTCTGACTTTCCATGTCTTATTGCCATTGTGGAGTCTGTCTGTTGAACAAAATATGTGGTGCAGATGCTTCAAGAGCACTCTTAAATGTTAATAACATTTATATTCACTTGTACGGTGTTTTTTAGTAAAAATGCACAATAAAAGAAAAACTGAGACGCAAGAGATTCTGCAGACGCTGGAATCTGGATCAACACACACACAAAATGCTGGAGGGACTCAGCAGGTTGGGCAGCGTCTCAGGATCAGAATCAGAATCAGGTTTATTATCACTGACACTTGTCGTGAAATTTGTTGTTTTGCGGCAGCAGTACAGTGCAAGACATAAAAGTTACAAGAATAAATAAATAGTGCAAAAGAGGAATAACAAGGTAGTGTTCTTGGGTTCATGGACCGTTCAGAAATCTGATGGTGGAGGGGAAGAAGTTGTTTCTAAAATGTGGAGTGTGGGTCTTCAGGCTCCTGTACTTCCTCCCCAATGGTAGTAATGCATTGAGGGCATGGCCCGGAGGGTGAGGGTCCTTAATGGTGGTCGTGGAGGGGAACTGGTTGGTTCTATCATCAAGAAAGAAGTGGGGAACCTTTCATTCTGGCTTCTCCCCTCTTCCTTTCCAGTGGAGGGTCTCAACTCGAAACGTTGATTGTACATTTCTCTCCATAGATGCTGCCTGACCTGTTGAGGTCCTTCAGAATTTTTATGTGTGTTGTAATAAAAAAAACTGCTTTTATGTATATTGCATCATTTGAAAGCTGAATTAAGTCTTAATAGACATAGAACATAGAACAGGAGCACAGGAACAGGCCCTTTGGCCCACAATGTTGGGCTAAACTAATTAAACATCTTCCGCACCCTCTCCATAGCCTCGACATCCTTCCTATAATGGGGCATAAATTGAATGCAATACTCCAGATGCAGCCTAATCTTTGGAAAAGAATACAGGAAATGCTGGAAACACTCAGCAGGTCGGGCAGCATCTGTGGAAAAAGATTCACGTCTGAGCCCCTTAATCAGAACTAGTGAGTCTAGGTAGCAGAAAAAGTGGTGTAGAGCCATGTGTGAATTTAACTCCTAATATGAAGATAACTCCGAATGACTCTGAATAAAAGTGAAAAATAATTTTGATTGCAATTTGAATCCAACTAGTTCTTCACAATACTTGTGTCCTCATCCTGTTATCAAAATTCCTTCAGAATGATTTTGGGACATAAAATGGCCAACAAGAACTGGGATCAATGCAAAATTAGGGATCAGGCACATTGATGAAACAAGCTGTGTAAAGCTGGTTGATTTTCAGTTTTCTTCTCAATTTCTTCTGGAGATGTTTTCATCATTCATTCTTATTTGTACATCCCTAATCCTTTCATTTTCCATTTCTTACTTTCATCTTAAGCATCTTATTGAACCATAATTTCCATACTTGTCCAATAAACCAGTTTATTAGCTCTCTTCCTGCTCAGATGTTGTCCATACTTGCATAAAAGCTCCCATCTGGTGCCAATGTTCCATTAAATGGAAACCTTCTACTGCCACCTCTTCTTTAGCCATATGTTAATCATTGAATTATGGAATTGTTACAGAACAGAAGCAAGCCATTTGGCCCATCGAATCAGTGCTGGATACCAATTAAGTGATCCCATTCCCCTGCAAATCAGTCTTTCTTGAGAGCCTGTCTAATTCTCTTTTGAAGGCATTTTCCTCCAGACACCCCTACAGTCAGTGAGTTCCTCACTGATGAATTTGTCAAGGGTGGAAACTCAAACCAGAACCTAAGTTGATAAATGGTACAAATATTCATTTTATGGAAAGTACCCAGCCTTGAAGGGACTCTGGTGATATGTGGGGCCTGCAGGATGTTGCCATTTCAAGTAAAGGGGATTCCAAAGGGGATGTGAGGAAAAAGATTTTCCATACATTCCTTTTGAAATTTTTGCCCAATTTTTTAAAATTTGTATCCCTTAGTTCTCAAACCATCTACTAATATAAACAATTATTTACTATATTAAAACCAACCAAGGCCCTGTGCACCTCTATCATGTATCCTCTCAACTTTCTTTACTCCAAGTAGAACAATCTCAGTTCCTCAAAATCTATCCTTGGAGATGAAATCCCTCAGCCCCGGAACCATGAAGCAAAAATATCTTGCAATCCTTGTCTCTCTGAGTGAGTAATTTGATGTCCAAAATTCTACTGTTACTCTCCTCAACATCTTCTGCAGAATTTCCTACCTCTTTGGTTTGCACGTGGACCTTTATTAACAAGAAAGAAAGAATTTCCATTTAACTAGCACCTTTCACAACCTCAAGATCTCCAGAGCACTTCACAGCCAATGAAGTACTTTTGAATATAGGAACACAAGTATAGTCATACAGCACAGAAACATGTCCTTCATCTCTCCACAGTGAACATCAAGCACTTATTTACATTAATCCTACTCTAATCCCATTTTATTCTCCTCACATTCTTTTCTTTAAGAGTTTCCATTAATCACACTTTTTTTAAGTGAGTATTTGGTCACACGTTCTCATTTCTTCTTAAGTTCAACATTTATTTCTGAAAACACCTCTGAGATGTGTCTTGGTAAAGATGTCATATCAGGGGAGCGCTACCCTGCTGGAGGTTCTGTTGTGGAGTGAGATATTAAATTAAGAAAACATCTTTCCTCTCAGGCGGATGTTGACAATTCTGATGCACCAAGTATGGAAGTATTTGAAAACCAATTGTCCTCAGTCACATGCTCCAAACAAGTCTTCAGCTTCTGAAATTTAATTCCATTTACTGAATTTCAGAAGCAATGTACAGGTTGCAGAAATTACTTTATTGCAAACAGGGATGAATCTCTTGGGAACTGTCTGTCATCCTGGGCAATATTTATCCCACAAATCTCTGTGCTGGGCATCTCTATGATGCTGTGACAAATAATTGTCAGGTTTCCTGTTTTGTTCCAAACAAAATCTTGTTACACTAACTTGATCCTGCTCATTTATCATGGTGTCGTTGTGATCTGTTTGATGATCATGCCCAGATTCATGCCAATATTTCGAACTTGCTCTGGAAGACATCTTGCTTTGGACATTGCTGTCAGCAATGTATCTTGCTATGGTAGAACTGCTCTCTGAAACACTTGATTGACAAACCTCCCTCCCCAATGTATCATGCTGTCTCCAATTCCAAATCAAGTTCCAAGATCTTTTGCTAAATTAAATTCAGCGGGGTACAGATGTGTTTGTCTAAGTTAACGGCTGTTATTTGAAACTCCCACATCCTGAAGGCCCCAAATATCACCAGTCCCTTCAGGGCTGGATACTTTCCATTGAGCTTAATTATGTTTGTATCATTTATCAACTTAGATTTCAGCTAAACCATTCTGGTCCAAATTCCCACACTTGACAAATTCCATTTATGTAATTCCTGTTTTCATTCTGCTCCTGAAACAACATTTTCAGGTTCAAAATGGAGGGCACACCCACTCTGATTAGACCATCCATGCTTGTTCTAAGATAATCTAATGCCAAGTATATTTGACCAGGATGGAATAGCTCTGCCCATGCAAAACAAAGTTGACCAAAGGCTGAATGAAAGCTGTGGAACGATAACTAGCTGCCTTAAACCAAACTCATAGAGCTGCTGCCTCATGGCTCCAGTGACCTGGGTTCAATCCTGACCTCTGATGTTGTGTGGAGTGTACACATTCTCCCTGTAACCACACGTAAACTCCACACAGCATCGGAGGTCAGGATTGAACCCAGGTCTAGTTTCCCCCCACATCCCAAGGACATGCAAGTTGGTGATTTAATTGGCTGCTCTAAATTACCTCAAGTGTGTAGACAAGTGGTAGAATCTGGGGGGAGAATAAAATAGGATTAGTGTATAGAACATAGAAACTAGACAGTACAGCACAGGAACAGGCCAGAATGTCTGTGCCGAACACGATGCCAAATTAAACTAAATCCCTTCTGCCTGCATATGATCCACATCCTTCCATTCCCTGCATGTTTATGTGTCTATCTAAAAGCCTCTTAAACACGATTCTTGCATCTGCTTCCACCACCACCCCTGGCAACATGTTCCAGGCACCCACCACTATCTGTGTAAAAAAACTTGCCCCGCACATCTTCTTTAAACTTTCCCCCTCTCACCTTAAAGCTATGACCTCTAGAATTTGACATTTCTACCCTGGGGAAAAGATTCTGACTGTGTACCCTATCTATGCCTCTCATAGAAGACAGAGGGTGGCGGTAGATGGAGCGTATTCTGCCTGGAGGTCGGTGACCAGTGGTGTTCTGCAGGGATCTGTTCTGGGACCCCTGCTCTTTGTGATTTTTATAAATGACTTGGATGAGGATGTGGAAGGGTGGGTTAGTAAGTTTGCTGATGATACAAAGGTTGGTGGTCTTGTAGATAGTGTAGAAGGTTGCTGTAGATTACAACAGGATATTGATAGAACGCAGAGCTGGGCTGAGAAGTGGCAGATGGAGTTCAACCTGGAAAAGTGTGAAGTGATACACTTTGGGAGATCGAATTTGAAGGCAGAATACAAGGTTAATGGCAGGACTCTTAGCAGTGTGGAGGAACAGGGGGATCTTGGGGTCCACGTCTATAGATCCTTCAAGGTTGCCACGCAGGTCGATAGGGTTGTTAAGAAGGTGTGTGGAGTGTTGGCCTTCATTAGTCAGGGTATTGAGTTCAAGAGCCATGAGGTAATGTTGCAGCTCTATAGAACTCTGGTTAGACCACACTTGGAGTATTGTGTTCAGTTCTGGTCACCTCATTGTAGGAAGGATGTGGAAGCTTTAGAGAGGGTTCAGAGGAGATTTACCAGGATGCTGCCTGGATTGGAGAGCATGTCTTATGAGGATAGGTTGAGTGAGCTAGGGCTTTTGTCATTGGAGAGAAGGAGGATGAGAGGTGAATTGATAGAGGTGGACAAGATGATAAGAGGCATAGATCGAGTGGACAGTCAGAGACTTTTTCCCAGTGCAACAATGGCTAATACAAGGGGACATAATTTTAAGGTGATTGGAGGAAGATATAAGGGGGGTGTCAGGAGTATGGCTTTTACACAGAGAGTAGTGGGTGCGTGGAACGCACTGCTGGCAGAGGTGGTGGAGGCAGATACACTAGGAACATTTAAGAGACTCTTAGATAGACACATGAATGATAGATAAATGGAGGGCTATGTGGGAGGGAAAGGTTAGATAGATCTTAGAGCAGGACAAAATGTCGGCACAACATTGTGGGCCGAAGGGCCTCTACTGTGCTGCAACGTTCTATGTTCTATATTCTATAATTTTGTAAACTTCTATCAGGTCTCCCCTCAGCCTCTGACAAGTGTAAGATTAGTATATTAGTATAGGCGGATGTCTGATGGTCAGTATGGACTTAGGGGTTAAAAGGCCGGGACAATGCTTGTTCTCAGTAGTTCCTGTATCTTTGCTGAATGACTCTGTAAAAGTTAATGGTTTGTATAACCTGGCTGGAATATCATCAATAACATCTGAGGACTATGGCCAGCTAAGATGGCAAACAGAGGAAGCTAGACACTGTCCACCTAAACACATTGCTCTTGGAAGAAACTGCAGAGAGTTGTGGACACAGCCCAGTGCGTCATAGAAACCAGCCTCCCCTCCTTGGACTCTATCTTTACCTCTCACTGCCTTGGTGAAGCAGCCAGCGTAATCAAAGACCCCACCCACCTGGGACATTCTCTCTTCTCTCCTCTTCCATCAGGTAGAAGATACAGGAGCCTGAGGGCATGTACCACCAGGCTCAAGGACAGCTTCTATCCCACTATGATAAGACTATTGAACGGTTCCCTTATACAATAAGATGGACTCTGACCTCACAATTTACCTTGTTGTGGCCTTGCACCTTATTGTCTACCTACACTGCACATTCTCTGTAGCTGTGACGCTTTATTCTGTACTGTTATTGTTTTTACCTGTATTACCTCAATGCACTCTGTACTAACTCAGTGTAACTGCACTGTGTAATGAATTGACCTGTACGAATGGTATGCAAGACAAGTTTTTCACTGTACCTCCGTACAAGTGACCATAATAAACCAATACCAATACCAAGGTTGCACAGGAGCTTCCTCAAGACAACACAGGTAGGAAACACTACTGCTACCTCCAACTCTGAGACCTGAAATCAGCACAGGCATCTCAAGCAGCTTTCCAGAGAGGCCAGAGAAGAAGCAACCACCTGGAAGGGCCTAAGCTCCCTGTGGTCAGCCAGTCAAGAGCCAGAATGGGGGAAATGGGGACGGGCACAGTTTCAAGAAGATCTTAAAAGTTGGCAAAGTTCAGTAGCTCCAGCTGAAAGGGAGGAAGGAGTGTTGGTTAATGAAAGCCACCTCTCCTTGGATACTGAAAAGATAAATGGTGAGACAGAGCAGGAACAAAATGCATAAGACAGATGTCAGGTTGTTAACACAAGTGAGAACCAAGCTGAACACTGGAAGTTCAGAAGGAAATAAAATTGGTAATAAAAGAGGGAAAAGGAGCATGAGAAAAGACTGACAGCAAACATAAAATGGAATCTAAAACTATTCTGAAGACATGTGAACAGGGAAAGGATTTCGCAAGGAGTCATGGGACTGATGAGAGACCAAAACTGAAACCTACTCATGCAGGCAGACAACACAACTGAGGTACTAAATGAATATAAAGACATAACGTGCTGGAAACACTCACATGGCAACTGTGGAGAAAGAAACAGAGTTAACATCAGTTTGATATCAACTCTGTTTCTCATCCACAGATGCCGCCTGACCTGCTGAGTGTTTCCAGCATTTTCTGGCTTATTTCAAACTTCTAACATTTTTTGTTTTGATTTCCATGCACTAAAGGACTACTTTACCTCAGTTTTCATTGAGAAATTTGTTGAATTCCTAGCAAAAGAAGACGTATTGAGATTCTTGATGGGCTAAAAGTTAATACAGATCTGGAGAGGTTGGGTTCCTTTCTCTGGAGCAGTGGAGGCTGAGGGGAGACCTGATAGAAGTTTATAAGAGACATAGATAGAGTTGACAACCATTATCTCTTTCTCCCAGGGTCAGAATGTCTAATACCAAAGGTCCTGCATTTAAGGTGAGAGGGGGTAAGTTTAAAGGAGATGTGCAGGGCAAGTTTTTTACACAGAGAGTTGTGGGTGCCTGGAACGCATTGCCAGAGGTGGTAGTGAAGGCAAATATAACAGAGGCATTTAAGAGGCTCTTAGATAGGCACATGAATATGAAGAGAATGGAGGGATATAGACATTGTGTAGGCAAAAGGGATTAGTTTCGTTAGGTATTTAATTATTAGTTTCATTAGTTCGGCACAACATTGTGGGCCGAAGGGCCTGTTCCTGTGCTGGACTGTTCTATGTCCTGTGTTCTATGAGATAGTTGAAAGGTTCGCCGTACTTAAAGTGGATAAATCACCTGGTCCATTGCTGAGGAAAATAAGGGAACAAATGCAGAGGTGTTGGACATTATATTCCAAACATACAATGATTTAAGGCTGGTGTTTGAGGACTGGAAAACTGTTACTTGCCTTTTTAAGAAAATATATAAGTACGTACCAAATAACTGCAGAACTGTCAGTTTAATTTTGGTGCTAAGGTAAATTCTGGAAACAATAATCAGGGACAGAATTAGTAGTCATTTCTGAAGTTTGGATTAATTAGAAAAGCCAGCATGATTTGTTAAAAGCATTTGTGTCTAAATTATGACAACGTGTTTTGAGAAACTCAACAAAGAGAGTCGATGAGGGAAATGCAGTTGATGTGGTATAAATGGGTGTTGAAAAGGCAATTGGGGTTGTTCTACTGTATGTTCTACTGTATGTTCTACTGTATGTTCTATGTTCTACTTTCTATGTCCTATGTTCTCAACCAGTTCCCCTGGCAGCTCATACCATAAGTTCATGGTTCTAGATTCTTCACCTTGAAGAAACGCTTTCCTAGCATTCAACAATGTTGATATTCCCCAGAATCTTCTTTAAAGTTGGCCTTCCTCTTGAAATTCTCGATGATAATGCTCCCGCGGTGAAGTTCATAAGGAATTTACAGCACTTTGACCTAGAGAACATAGAGTCATAGAGTCATAGAGCACAGGCCCTTTGGCCCAACTGGTCCATGCTGACCATTGTATCTATCAACACTATTTCCATTTACCTATATTTGGTCCATAGTCTTCTATGCCTTGGCAATTCAAATACTTGCCTAGATGCTTCTTAAATACCTGCCTCTAACACCTCTTCAGATCCCCCCCCCCATCCTGGGATAAAGATTTTCACTATTTACCACATCTACCCCCATTCATAATTTGAAATGCCTCAATCAGTTCACCTCTCAGCTTCCTCCACTTCTGTGAAAACAAATGAGCCTATCTGGTCTCTCCTTATAACTAACATTCTCCAATCCAGGCAACATGATGGTGAATCCCCACTGCACTTTCTCCAGTGCCATCACCTCCTTAGGGAACAGGGATATGTGTCCAGTATGGGGTGGTGTGTGACGCAGAGGTGCTATTCCCATACACCTGATAACCTTGTTTAATTAAGTGGTAAAGTGCCTCAGGTTTGGGAACAACTGCCAAAGTAGCCTTGGCAAATTGTTACAATGGATCCAGTGCTTAGTGCGTACCACAACACCCTAACGGAGAAATATCTTTAACATAAATGGATTGTCATTGAGCAAGGTTGGATTAATGTAGAACATAAAACATTACAGCACAGTACAGGCACTTCGGCCCACAATGTTGTGCTGACATATTATCTTGCTCTAAGATCTATCTAACCCTTCCCCCCCCCCCCACATAGCCTTCCATTTCTCTATCATTCATGTGGCTATCTAACAGTCTCTTAAATGTCCCTAATGAATCTGCCCCCACAACCTCTGCCGGCAGTGCGTTCCATGCACCCACCACTCTCTGTGTAAAAAACTTACCCCTGACATCCCCCTTATATCTTCCTCCAATCACCTTAAAATTATGCTCCCTCGTGTTAGCCATTGTCACCCTGGGAAAAAGTATCTGACGGTCCACTCGATCTACGCCTCTTATCATCTTGTACACCTCTATCAAGTCACCTCTCACCCTCCTCCTCTCCAAAGAGAAAAGCCCTAGCTGACTCAACCTATCCTCATAGGACAAAAGAGAGGGCACCCAGATTTGAACCAGGGACCTCTTGATCTGCAGTCAAATGCTCTACCACTGAGCTATACCCCCTTGATGATGCAGAGATTATGCAGATGGGGTTACACATGTAGCCACCACTGCGTTAGCCAGGAGTCAGTACATGGCACACTTGAACATGCATTTAGATCCCATCTCACTCATGCACTTGAAGACGTACACCAGGTTAATGCTTCAGTGCAGAGAGGGCTGTACTAGAATCAAAAAATTACTTGATCTATCCCTCTTATCAAAGGATTTTTGAACAATGTATATTAAGTCTGATATTATTCATTTGTTCCTTATACAGGGGGATGGTAGTGTAGTGGTTAAGTTCCTAGACCAGGAGCCAGAGTTCTGGACCATTAATCAAGAATTATGAGTTCAAATCTCACCATTGCAGCTGAACAATATAAATTCAAGTGATTATCTGAATCTGGAATTTTAAAAAAATAGTCTCTGTAACTGCAGGAGTGTTGTAAAAACACACCTGGCTCATTAATGTCTTTCAGGGAAGGAATCCGTCGTCTACAATAGGTCTGGCCTGAAAGTGAGTCCAGACCCACCAACATCTTTGACTCTTGCTTCGGTGACAATTAGGGATGGACAATTAGGGATGGTGTGGCCAGCAACGTCTACATCCCATGAATGTCTGGCGGAGGATGAGAGGTGACCTGATAGAGGTATATAAAATGATAAGAGGCATTGATCGTATAGATAGTCAGAGGCTTTTTCCCAGGGCTGAAATGGTTGCCACAAGAGGACACAGGTTTAGGGTGCTGGGGAGTAGGTACAGAGGAGATGTCAGGGTAAGTTTTTTACTCAGAGAGTGGTGATTGCGTGGAACGGGCTGCCGGCAACGGTGATGGAGGCGGATACAACAGGGTCTTTTAAGAGACTTTTGGATAGGTACATGGAGCTGAGAAAAATAAAGGGCTATGGGTAAGCCTAGTAATTTCTAAGGTAGGGACATATGTTCGGCACAACTTTGTGGGCTGAAGGGCCTGTATTTTGTCGTAGGTTTTCTATGTTCTATGTTCTACGTTTCTATGATACTTGAGGATATGCATTTAAGGTGAGAGGGGGTAAGTTCAAAGGAGATGTGCAGGGCAAGTTTTGTACACAGAGAGTGGTGGGTGCCTGGAATGCACTGCCAGGGGTGGTAGTTGAAACAAATACCAAAGAGGCATTTAAGAGGCTCTTACATAGGCACATGAGTGTGCAGAGAATGGAGGGATATGGACATTGTGTAGGCAGAAGGGATTGTTTAGTTAGGCATTTAATAACGAGTTTAATTAGTTCAGCACAACATCGTGGGCCGAAGGGCCTGTTCCTGTGCTGTACTGTTCTATGAATTAACCAGTAATATAAATATTAAGTTGAAAATCTGGTTTGATTTTAAGCTTTTCTGTAAATCTATAATACACAGTCTGACTTAGTACTTGCTTACTTATTACAGCATAGAATGAGGCCATTCCGTCCAGCAGGTTCATGCTAGCTCTCAGCAGAGCAAGCCTATCATCCCATGACTCTTGAGCAACACACAGAATACTGGGGGATCTCAGTGGGTCAGGCAGCATCTATGGAGGGAAATGGACAGTCGACGTTTCGTGCCAAGACCATTCATCAGGAGTCACCCCCTTCCCCTGCGCCTTTGATTCCGACTCCGGCCCCAGCTGCCACTGGGTCCTAGTGCTCTTCTTCTTCCACCACCACTCCTCACCGACCCCTGGGTCTCTCACGCCTCTCCCTACCCCTCACCCCCCATTCATTCCTCTGATCTGCCTTCTTCCTCCCACCCCACTTTCTCTGACCTCTCCAACCCTCTATCCTCCCCTGACCATGTCTCCAACCCCTGCCTTGTCTTCACTATCTCCTCCCCTTCTCTGAGGCAGAACATTCTATCCTCTCCAGGGGCCTTACCTCCGTCCCTCTGCGCCTGCACCTCGACAAGTGCCATGCCCGCCATGTCACCAAGGTCTTCTCCTGTCACCTCCGTCTCCAGGCCTACTTCTTTGGCGAGGGGTTCCCCCCCCTCACTGATGACCCCTTCTCCCACCTCAAGCCCTTCTCCTCCTCTTGGACACCCCTTTTCGGCCTTCTGCCCACTCTGGATCCTTTCATCTCTAACTGCCGACGGGACATTAACCATCTTGACTTCACCATCCCCCTCACCTATTCCAACCTCACCCCCTCTGCACGCACTGCCCTCCACTCTCTTCGCACCAATCCCAACCTCACAATCAAACCTGCAGACAAGGGTGGTGCTGTGGTTGTCTGGCGGACGGACCTCTACCTTGCCGAGGCCAGAAGGCAGCTCTTGAGCACCTCCTCTTACTTCCCCCTGAACCAGGACCCCACTGAGAAACATCAGGCCACTGTCTCCCGCACCATCACTGACCTCATCACATCCGGAGATCTCCCTTCTACAGCCCCCAACCTCATTGTTTCCTTAACCCCGCATTGCCCGTTTCTACCTGTCGAAACATCGACTGTCCATTTCCCTCCACAGATGCTGCCTGGCCCACTGAGTTCCTCCAGCATTTTGTGTGTTACTCCAGATTCCAGCATCTGCAGTCTTTATTGTGTGATCCCCTGACTCTTCCCTTATCCCCTGGAGCCCTGAAACGTATTTTCTTTCACATGCCCATCCAGTCCCCTTTGTTAATTTGGCCACTTACTTAAACTAAATGGTAATTTACAGTAAGAAATAAACCCAGTAGCACATCTTTGGGATGTGGAAGGAAATAGGAGCAGCTGGAAGAAACCCACATGCCACAGGGCGAACGTTAAACTCTGCGCAGACAGCAGGTCAGGATTGAATCCAGGTCCCTGGAGCTGTGCCCTGCTACCATGTCACATTGAGTCACAGAACACAGAAAAACTACAAGGCAAGGAACTTGATCCAGTGCCACATGAGTTAAAAGGAAGGTGGTTGGAACATCAATTTTCATTGGATGAGTCAAGAATTACAAATTAAAACAACACTGAGATACCGGACATGGTAGAGGCTAGGTATATGGAAAAGAAGCAGAAATGTAAAGAAGAAGTCGAGAAAAAAAAAGATTGACAGGGAAGATCAAAGGATTTAATAAACAATGCAGGAAACTGCTAATCTAAAACAACGACAATGCTGATTTGAGATGAAAAGAGTATATTACATAGGATTGAAGAACGATAGTTGTAAGGTGTAAAGAATAGTAAGATGACTGAAAAATGTAAGGAAGGTGCAAGGAGAGGAAACTGAGCAACTGAACAGGAAATCTCTGGATAAACCTGTTGTACCGAGAAGCATTACTGGATATCCAAGGGGCCTGAGAGCTTACATTAAGATTTAAAGTGGAAAACAGCGGCAACATACCAGGAGATACAAGCGCTATCTTTGAAACAGTCTTGAATATGAAAGTGGTGCCAGGGAACTAGAGGGTTAGTGATGCAACATTGCTGGTCAATGAATCAATTGATCTGCTTAACATTAAAAGAAGAAAAACTTCTGATAGTCACAACATGCAGAATTATAGCTCTTGGCCACTCTGCAAACTGGGAACAATATCTCTCTGTCCACCCTCTATAAGGTTCATGATTTTAAGTAGTTCATTGGATTCCATTGCAAAGTCTTCTGTTCCAAGGAGAGCAAACTCAATTTCTCCACTCTCTAAACTAACTCCCTCAACCCTGGAGTCACTTTGGTCAATATCTTCTGAAGCCTCTGTAAAGTCTTCACATCTTTCCTAAAATGTGGTGCCCAAAATTGACACAACACTCCAATTGTGATCAAACAAATGTTCTGCATTGGCTCACCGTGACTTCCTTTCTCTTGAACACCATCCCTTTATTCTCTTGAACTTTGACAGATGCGCTATAGAAAGTATTCTGACCGGTTGCAGCTCAGCCTAGTATGGAAACTGCTCTGCTCTGGACCGACAGAACCTGCAGAGAGTGATAAACACAGCCCAGTCTATCACAGGCTCGTCACATCCTTCCATCCAGTCCACCTTCATGGTGCATTGCTTCAGGAAGGCTAACGGTATCATCAGGGATGCCCACCACCCTGGTCATTCCTTTTTCTCTCTTCTACCTTCTGGGAGAAGATACAGGAGCTTGAAAACCCGGACGACCAGACTCAAGAACAGCTTCTTCCCCACTGCTATCAGACTTCTGAACCAATTTCACATCCCCCTCCTGTGGTGTGCCACATACTCTTAACTCTACCTCTCAGTTATTCCACTATTCTCACTTTACACTACCTCGGTTTGCATTACGATCTTTGCACCGTTCTGTTGTCTTGCGCTCATCGCTGTATTTATTCTATTTATGATTACCATGTACACTGTTTACTCTGTGAGCAAGGAATTTCATTGCACTCTGGTGTATATGACAATCAACTAATCTAATCTAGTCATAAAACCCTGTCTGTATTTTAAACCCCTTTTCTCATTTTTCAATAAACTACACGTATATACCCCCAAGCCATTCTTTTATTGTACTCCTTTCAGTACTGTACCCTCTAGTTTACATTGCTGTTTCTCATTCTTCCTCCTGAAATACAACACTTCACATTTCTTCCTACTGTTATAACATCTATGTCATAACATCTCACACTTCACCCTGTGGGTCACCATGTCCTCATCCATCTACACTAATCCGATTTTCCCATTTGGATGAATGGAGATATCCAACTGATTTGTAAAGCATGGACTACACCTGACAAATGTAATGCAAGGTAAGGAGGAGGGAGAGGCCACACGGCCTCTCAAGACTGCTGGCCTTTCTATAAGATCATGGTTGGTCAGTGCCTTGTCCATTTTCCCACCTAATTACCTTAGTGCCCAAAGGAACTATAGATCTCAACCTTGAATATACTCAGTGACTAAGCATCCACAGCTCTTTTGAGGAAGAGGATTCCAAAGATTTGAACCCTCTATGTAAATAAGTCTTTCCTGACCTTAGTCCCAGATGATGCATTGTGCTTGGATCTGCTGACGTGGTGGTGGAGTTCGTCACCACTTCAGTACTGGGAAGAATGGGTTCCTAGCTCTCTGCAAACCTACTGTTGGAATCCTCTGAGCTCCCTGACATTCCTTCTGGATTTTTCTTGCAAGTCTTCTACACACCAGATGTTTCATTGTGTGTGAGCATCCGCCTTCTTCAATAGGTGCCTCGCTGAAATCTACTAGAGCTGAGGCCATGTGTGATCCTCAAAAGTAGGAGGCTGGTAAAGGTTTTGATAAAGAAGCCATATGGCACGCTTGACTTCATTGGTCAGGGCATTGAGTATAAGAGTCAGGAAGTCATGTTGCAGCTGTATAATCTTTGGTTAAACTGCATCTGGAGTATTGTGTACAATTCTGGTCGCCCCATTACAGGAAGGATGTGGAGGCTTTGGAGAGGGTGCAGAAGAGGTTTACCAGGATGCTGCCTGAATTAGAGGCTATGAGCTATAAAGAGTGGTTGGACAAACTTGGATTGTTTTCTCTGGAGCATCAGAGGCTGAGAGGAGACCGAAAAGAAGTTTATAAAATTATGAGATGCATTGATAGGATAGACCGTCAGAATTGTTTTCCAAGGGTAAAGATGTCAAATGCTAGAGAGCATGCATTTAAGTTGAGAGGGGGAAAGTTTAAAGGTGATGTGCGGTGGAAGTTTTTTTTACACAGAGAGCAGTAGATGCCTGGAACAACCTGCCAGGGGTGGTGGTGGAGGCAGATACGATAGAGGCATTTAAGAGGCTGTTAGATAGGGACATGAATATGCAGGGAATGGAGGGATATGCATCATGTGCAGGCAGAAGAGATTTAGTTTAATTTGGCATCATGTTCAGCACAGACATTGTGGGCCAAAGGGCCTGTTCCTGTGCTGTACTGTTCTATGTTCTAAGTTTTATGTATGTATGCTTTTAGTGAATTTCTTTACAGGGTATGGACATCACTGGCTGTGCCAGCATTTGTCCATCACTCATGAGACAGTTAAGAGTCAACCATGTTGGTGGGTCCGGAGTAAAAAGGGCAGATATCCTCTCCTGAAAGGCATTAATGAACCAGATGCAGTTTTTATGACAATCCAATATTTTCATGGTTATTGTTCCTGAGACTGGCCTTAATTGCAGATTATTTATTTTACTTAAATTTAAATTTCCCTGCTTTCATAGCAGGATTTGAACAAATGTTTCTTGCTCAATGGCCCATAATTCTGTCTGCAAATCCGCTAGGCTATCATACATCTCAGGCAGCTTCTTTTAGCCTCTACACTGGCTGCAGGCCACTCATGCACATGCAGCCCCTACTTTCAGACTAATCATTAAATCCTTTGGTAGTATCTACAGGAGGTGATACTTCGAGGAGGCAACATCCGTCATCAAAGATCCCCACCATCTGGGCCATGCAGTCTTCTCACAGCTATCATTGGGCAGGAGGTACAGAAACCTAAAGTCCCAAACCACCAGGTTCAAGAACAGCTACTTCCCTTTCACCATTCGGTTCTTGAACCAACCGGCACAACCCTATCACTACAGTTTAGCACTTTGATTACCTTTCACTCAAATAGACTTTTTTTTGTTTTGTGTTTTTTCTTGTAATAATTGTGTATCATTTCTGTTTAATTTATGTCTTTCTTGTAAATGCTGCTAATCCGATGTTATGTGCCTGTGATGCTGCTGCAAGTAAGTTTTCCATTGCACCTGTGCACACATGTACTTGTGCATATGACAATAAACTTGACTTAATGTCAGACCTGGCACAATGGCTGAGCATGTTAAAATGAAGAAGTATCTAGGTTTTCCATTATTTGTGCCTGGGTTATTGTCGGACAATTTTATTCTCACTATTTGATGCAAAGGACTGGTTAGTTGGCCATTCAGCCTATCGAATCTATGGTGGCCATCAAGCTAATCCTCTATAATCCATTCTCTCTCACACATCCATCTATTCATCCAGATTCTCCTACCACACTATGAGTAATTCACAGTGGCAAACTAACCTAACAACATGTCTTTGTCGTGTGGGAGGAAACCAGAGTGAAACCCATGTGATCAAAGGGAGAACATGTAAACTCCACGCAAACAATACCAGCGTTCAGGATCGAACCTGGGCCACTGGAGCTGGGCAGCAGCAGCACTACCTGCTGTACTACTTTGCAACCTGTTGGTCTGGAGTCACAAACACGTTAGATTGAGGAAGGATGGTGGACTTCCATCCCTATAGGACACGAGAGAACATAGAACAGTACAGCACAGGAACAGGCCCTTCTGCCTGCGATACCTGTGCTGAACATGCTGTTAAGTTAGGGTAATCCTTTCTGCCTGTACGTGATCCATATCCCTCCATTCCCTGCATACATATGTGTCTATCTAAAGGTCTCTTAAATGCCACTATCGTATCTGCTTCCACCCCCACTCCTGGCAGCGCATTCCGGGCACCCACCATGCTCTGTGTAAAAAAACTTGACCCACACATCTCCTTTCAACTTTCCCCCTCTTACCTTAAAGCTATGCCCTCTAGTATTTGACATTTCTACTCTGGGAAAACAATTCTGACTGACTACCCGATCCATGCCTCTCATCATTTCAGAAACTTCTATCAGGTCTCCCCTCAGCCTCTGACGCTCCAAAGAAGACAATCCAAGTTTGTCCAACCTCTTTTTGTAGCTCATAGCCTCTAATCGAAGCTGCATCCTGGTGATCCTCTTCTGCACCTTCTCCAAAGCCTCCACATCCTTCCTCTAATGGGGGCAACCAGAACTGCACACAGTACTTCAAATGTGGCCTAACCAAAGTTTTATTGGTATTGGTATTAGTTTATTATTGTCACTTGTACTGTGAAAAACTTGTCTTGCATACTGTTTGTACAGATCAATTCATTACACAGTGCAGTTACATTGAGTTAGTACAGAATGCATTGAGGTAGTACAGGGTAAAAACAATAACAGAATACAGAGTAAAGTGTCACAGCTACAGAGGAAGTGCATTGCAAGTAGACAATAAGGTGCAAGGTCAATCAAGGTAGATTGTGAGGTCAAGGGTTCATCTCATCGTATAAGGGAACTGTTCAATAGGTTTATCACTGTGGGATAGAAGCTGTCCTTGAGCCTGGTGGTACGTGCCCTCAGGCTCCTGTATCTTCTGCCTGATGGGAGAGGAGAGAAGAGAGAATGACCCGGGTGGTTGGGGTCTTTGATTATGCTGGCTGCTTCACCGAGGCAGCGAGAGGTATAGACAGAGTCTATGGAAGGGAGGCTGGTTTCCGTGATATGCTGGGCTGTGTCCACAACTCTCTGTAGTTTCTTGCGGTCCTGGACAGAGCAGCTGCCATACCAAGCCATGACACAGCTGATACAAAGAATCAAACATTTTTTGAATGAAAATGGTTTCATGGTCAATATTAACAATGGCAGATTTTATTCCAAATTATTTAATCTATTAAATTAAGTTCCTAAACCAATTGTGGTAGAATATCTCGGAATCATTAGCCCAAGTCTCCAAATAACCAGGCCACCTTGCAATCATCTTCATACTTATATGTTTTTATTAATTGAAAACACCTTAAAGTCTGAATAATTTGTGAATATAAAAAGGTTTTGTTTCTGTCTTTTTTGCATGAAGGATGAGATGCTTTCCTTGTGCACTCTTGTGCTGACACACTGACCCAGCCTTAGTAAATCTACTTACATTGTCTCTGCAAAGAGTTGCAGATGTGTGTGTGTAGATTCCAAAGACCATCAGTGCAAGCAGCTAGAAAGTTAATAACAGTCACTGCAAAGCCATGAGCTAGTGGAGTTATGTGGTGTGGTCAAACCACTGAAATATAAAATGGCTGGTGTCCAGGCAAACTATCAAACTGACAGATGATTCTTAGCAGCAATAAAACAATTGCTTTGAGTTTTTATTGAGTCAGGTTCATCAGGGTCATTTCATTTAATGGGCTTAGGAATTATTTTCCAATTAAATATGATATATATATAAAACTGTTGAGTCAGTAATATAATTCATTTTCCCTTCTTGGACTAGGACCAGAACAACATCAGTGCAAAGAGGTTTATCAAATCCCTCCCCGTCCACATCTGGGCAAGATAAAAGGAACGTCTCATCTCTAAGGGCTTGTGAATCTCAACATAGCACTTGCATTATCCGACACTGAGGAGACGCTGCCAGTGGAGATTACCCATCACATCCAGCCGCACCTTCCCAGGTTGACATGTGCTAACACTTATGTTAGTATTGTGAAGTTGTAATTATCAGGTGAATTGGATAAATAAATTTCCTTTACCCCCGGGACCTTTTCAAGTCTAGATAAATGAGCTGTGAATAAGAAACTTTGGCAGAGTAATACCATTAATTATTCAGAAGGAATTGAATGAGCATTCACCACTTATAGTAATCAGGCACAGTACATTACACTCTGGAGATGCCCAATGTAAGCCAACTTTACATTTTTCATAAGAGTTAATATAATTTCAGGTCGAGTTTCTTTCTTTGACTTTTAATTACAAAGGATACACTTTCTTATGTGAAAGTGAGTCAGCGAGAAGATTGGTTAGGCATGCAGACACACAGATTCAAGTTTTGTCAAGTTGTCTTCTCTCGGTTTTATGTTTATCAATTTTCTTTCATCCTTTTAGCTATTCAATCAAAAACTGTCTAATTCTCAGCTCTGAGCTACAAGAAACCCACGCATGAGGTGCCTGAAGGCTTTTTATCAGAGCACTATTGATGGATAATCTGACAAATTGCAAAGCACTTAATTTACAGCACAGAAAAATCTTTCTACTCAACTGGTCCATATCAGTGTCTAAGCTCTATGCAAACTCATAAGATTGATCTGATTTGTCATGTATGCAAAATAAATGTTTGTAAATAAATTTAAAAAGACTCTGCTAAAAAATGTCAGTTGCCAAATTAATGTAATAAGGGTATTTTGTCCAAAATGTAACAACTCCAGCAATAGTAGTATTAGCCTAATTGAAAGTGTAGAATGGTCTGGCTGGCACATGGTTTTAGGGTAACTCAGATGTCCCTAATACTGCACCGCAGACCCTGTTGGAAGAGGTCTATAGGAGAAAGAAGTCCAAGATAAGATATCTTTATTAGTCACATGTACATCAAAACGCACAGTGAAATGTATCTTTGTGTAGAATGCTCGGGGAGCAGCCCGCAGGTGTCACCACGTTTCCAGCACCAACATAGCATGCCCACAACTTCCCAACTTGTACGTCTTTGGAATGTGGGAGGAAACTGTAGCACCCAGAGGAAACACACGCAGTCATGGGGAGAGGATACAAACTCCTTACAGACAGTGGCCGGAATTGAATCCAGGTCGCTGGCGCTGTAATAGTGTTATGCTAACCGCTACGCTACCGTGCTGCCAAGTGCTTGCAGTGTGGATGGATGTCCACTCATCCTCCTTTATCTCTCTCTGTCTCCCCTCCAAGTTAACCCTTACAAGATGTCTAGAACCCGGTGTTATTTTTCTCCTGGAGCTTCCTACAAGAGACCACAACACTCTTGCTTCAAATTGCTCAGAAGATTGACAGAACAAATATTTGGCATGGACATGATGGGCCAAAGGGTCTATAGACTCTAGAGATGTTCAGGTGTTGGTGAAGTCTTGGAGTCACAGGTAGACAGGGTGGTAAAGAAGGCTTTTGGCACGCTGGCCTTCATTAGTCAGGGCACTAAGTATAGAAGTTGGGATGTTATATGGCAGTTGTACAGGACATTGGTGAGGCTGCACTTAGAGTATTGTGTTCAGTTTTGATCACTCTGCTATAGGAAAGATGCCATTAAGCTGGAAAGTGTGCAGATAGGATGAGTACACACAGTCTTTTTCCCAGAGCTGGGAAGTCAAGAGCTAGAGGGCACAGGTTTATGCTGAGAGGGGAGAGATTTAATGGTTGGTCTCCTTTCATGTAGCGCTTGACATTAAGTGTGCCTGATGGGGTGCGTGAATGGATAGATTGTGAGGGGGTTCATTCCTATCACCACTTATGCAGGACTTCTGTGTGTTCCCAGTGCATGGATTTCAGGTTTTCAATACAATCCCAAATGCTCCTTCCCCACGTTGAGCAGTCATAGGCCAGAGATTCCCAGGAACCAGTGAGGACGTTACTTTTTTTAAAATCAAATTTGAGTTTATTGTCATGTACACGCAAGCACAGGTGCAATGAAAAACTTAATTGCAGCAGCATCACAGGAACATAGCAGCATTCACTGGAAAAACATAAATTAAATATAAATTATACACATTTTTTATAAGAAAGAACACTATTAGAACTAAGAAAAAGTCAATTTTAGTGCAAAGCGGTCAAAGTGATCATAGTGTTGCTAAACTCTATTGATCAGGGTTTTGCTGGTTGGTTCAAGAACCAAATGGTTGAAGATAAGTAGCTGTTCTTGAACCTGGTGGTGTGGGACTTCAGGCTTCTGTACCTCCTGCCCGATGGTAGCTGCGAGAAGATGGCATGGCCCAGATGGTGGCGATCTTTGATGATTGATGTTGCCTTCTTGAGGCAGCGCCTCCTGTAGATACTACCAGTGGTGAAGAGGGATGTGCCCGTGGTGTACTGGGCTGAGTCCACTACTCTCTGAAGCTTCTTACATTCCTGTGCATTGGAATTACTGTACCAGACCATGATGCAACCAGTCGGGATACTTTCAACAGCACATCTGTAGAAGTTTGTTAGAGTGTTCGATGACAAGCCGAACCTCCTTAACCTCCTAAGGAAGTAATGACGCTGGCGTGGTAAAGCCTCCAAGGAGGCGTTGGATATATCCTATTGTCCTGGGAGAGGACACTATCGTTAGCTTACTTATCCTTCCACTTTAGTTGGAGGAATGTCTCTCTCCCCATACCTCCTGATGCATTTTGTGTCTGGGAATTTATCTACCTCCTTAAGTATATTCAGCAACTTGACCTCCACATCCCCTATAAGAGAGAATTCCACAAGCTCATCAACCTCTGGATGAAGAAATTTCCCTTCATCTCAATTGTAAATGTCTTCGCCTCTCTCCTGAGACTGTGACCCTTAGATCTGGACATCCCAGCCAGAGGAAATATTCCCATTACATTGAGCCAGTTGAGTCCCTTTTGCACGCAAGTATCGAGGAGATGTAAATGGGAGAATCCAGACCATTATACAAAATTTTAAACTCAATGTTGAGTCTGGAAGTCTCTAATGTGCCCAGCTGAAAGACAAGGTGATGTTCCTTAAGCTTCAGCTGAGCTTCATTGGTACCGAATTTGGGTTTGTGTCCAGACAGATCAGTGAAGGAAAGGTTAGAATGAGTTATTTAGATTTTGGAATGTGGGTAGATGATTGAAGACAGTTCTGGAAGGGCCAAATCATAAATTAATTATAACAGGTACTCTAAGAGTATGTAATGGGTTATTTCTGACTCAGACAAGTGAAAGAGCAGCTGTGAAAACAGGAAACACCACAAACTGTGACTCACAACTAAAGTAACCCAAAGGTGGGTCCAGGACAGTGCAGAGGTGATCAATTTGTTCCTGGGGCGTTTAACATGTTGAAGAAAGAATTGTACTTCTCTGTCCTAACACAACCCTAATGTTGGAAATGGGAGGTAATCATTCCCACCATGAAACACTGAAAGAAGCTTGCTTGCCAAGTACATTGTTCAGTCCCAAGCACTGAATAATATGCCATAATTCAAGAAAGCTTAGTGTGAGTAGATTATGAATTTCTTCTTCTAGGGCTGAGACTATCTGAGTGACTGCCTACTGAGTGACTGTTTGACACTGCAAACCTGAGCACACAGATCCGGTGCAGGACTGAGGGAGTGCTATCTGTCACTAGATCAAGCTGCTAAAATGATCTTGTCTTTTCCCCTTAGTGTACGCAAAATGTCCGTGGCGTTATCTCGAAGAAGGCTGTTATCTCAGGTGTTCCGTCCCATACTTATCCCTCAATCAAAATTACAAAAGATTTCTTATTTATTATCACATAACTGTTTGTTGAATTTGTTGTGTCTACATTGGCTGCTGCATTTGCTACAATACAACCGTGGCTGCATTTAAAAGCTTCACTTGTTCAAAGTCCCTTGCAACATCCTGAGGTCGTGAAAAGTGAGAGACAAATGCCAGTCTTTAATATTATCTCCTCCAAAATTCCCATGCTAACTAGATTCCCTCGACAGCCTGCAGTTTCCCTGACATCCCTTGCAAGAGCCCAACCTTATCCTTATTTCTGTTTCTGCTCAACTATTTCTGCTGGGGACATTGTAAATGGTTACCACTGCTGCATTACTTGACTCAGTCTCAATTAACCTTGTTTATACTACCACTTCTCAAGGTGCTTACCCTCAACCCACCCTTCCTTATAATGTCTGAACCTTGAACCATCCATCTCCCACAGCTGACCTTCAATCTCTTTCACCTTAATGAATGAATGTCAGACCATACATTCTCTTCAGCTAATGAATACAAGCTCATTCTGAGACACAATTCTGCAGATGCTGGAATGTGGAGCAACATACAAAATGCTGGAGGAACTCAGCAGGTCAGGCAGCATCTATGGAGGGAAATAAACAGTCGACGTTTTGGGTCAAGACCCTTCATCAGGACTTCCTTTCCAGTCCTGATGAAGGGTCTCAACGCGAAACGTTGACTGTTTATTTCCCTCCATAGATGCTGCCTGACCTGCTGAGCTCCTCCAGCATTTTGTGTCACAAGCTCATACTGTCTGCCCATCAAATGAACTGAGATCCATCTACCCTTTCCTCCAACTCAAGCCTTTCTTCCATCAGGATATGTCCTAGGCCATCACTGCAGGAGTTAACTTCATAAAAACTCCTTCCATCATAAGGACTGAAATGGGGGATGCATGCTGTTAATTGCAAAATAGTCACAAATCCACCAAAAATAACCCTTACCTGCAGCAAGACCTAGATGACATTCAAGCATGGCTGATAACAGGCAAGTAATCAAAAATTCCAAGCAATGGCTACCTCTAAAAAGAATAATCACTTATTCTTGACATTTGATGACACTAATTTTACTGTTGACACCCTGGGGATTACGACTGAGCAGAAATGCAACAACGCTAGTCACAAAAATACTATGGTTACAAGAAGCTGGATATCCTCTCGTGAATGATTCACCTCCACATACCCAAAATCTTTCCCTCACCTTTGCAGGCATGTCTAAAGCTCAGCACCATGCAGGACAAAGCAGCTCACTTTAACATTTCAGCACTTGGATGGGTGCATGCAGGGGCGGGGTTTAGAGGGATATGGGCCAATGAGGACTAGATGGGTTGGTACCGTGGTTGGCATGGACTGGTTGGGCTGAAGGTCCTGTATCCGTGCTGTAGTGCTCTATGATTTGACTGGCACCTAATCACCTTAAACATTCATTCCCTCCATCAAAGCACACCATTGCCTCAGTGTGCGCCATCTACAAAATAACATCCAAATGGGAAATCCTGTCAGAGAGCATGGGTGAGTAATTAGAGTCATAGACTTATGGGAATGTGCCCTCGGTCGGCATGGACGAGTTGGGCTGAAGGGCCTGTTTCCATGCTGTATAATTCTATGACTCTAATTTCTCATCAATGTGCTCTGACAGAACTTCCCAAACCCACAACTTCTACTACCAAGAAGTGTTAAGGGCTGAAGGAATAACGAACACCACACCTGCGGGCTCTCTCCAAGTCACATACTATCCTGATTTGAAAATATACATTGGTATTGGTATTGGTTTTGGTTTATTATTGTCACTTGTACAGAGGTACAGTGAAAAGCTTGTCTTACAAACCGATCGTACAGGTCAATTCATTACACAGTGCAGTTACATTGAGTTAGTACAGAGTGCATTGCCAAGCCTTCATCATGACTGGGCGTAAATCCTGAAGCTCCCTCCCCAAGAGCACTATGGAGCACTTCACTGTATGGACTACAGCAGTTCAAGAAGGTAACTCACCATGAAAAACACGATGATGCCGGAGGAACTCAGCAGACCAGGCAGCATCTGTGAAGAAAAGCAGGCGGTCAACGCTTTGGGTCAGGAACCTTCTTCAGGAATGAAGATTGGAAAAGGGGAAGCCAAATGTATAGGAGGAAAAAGCAGAGCAGTGATAGGTGGACAAAAGAGGGGAGGCGGGGCGGGCACAAGGTGGTGATAGGTAGATGCAGGTAAGAGATAGTGATTGGCAGGTGCGGGGGAGGAGGGGAGATCAGATCCACTGGGGGATGGGTCAAAGGTAAGGAGGAATAAAGGGGGATAGAAGAAAGAGAGAGAGGCTAGGAAAGGGAAGAAAAGAAGAGGCATGTTTGGGGGTGGGGAATACTTAAAGTAGGAGAATTCAATGTTCGTGCCATCTGAGTGAGCACATGGTCAAGGACCCAGAGAGCAGAGGAGTCTGAGTGAGCACACGGTGACTCACCACCACCTTTTCAAGGACAATAAACTCTGGCCTTGCTAGTGATACCCACATCTCATAAATAAATAAATAAATATTGACACGTGCCAAGATACTTACTGGAAAAAATTATCTACCTAGTGTGCATTTACTTGGAGCGAAGTGTCAGTGAGAGCACGAGTACAACAATGGAGAAATTGCATTTTATTAAGATGTTGGATTCCTTTCCAAAGTTTGTCAGTGTTCATTTGAAATGCATGAGTACAAACAGTGTTGGACCAGTAATGGGGGCAGGCTCACAAAAAGTGAAATATTCTGAACGGAGGCAGATTTTCATAGTGTTCAAGGAGAGAAGCTCCCACCTTGCAGGAAGCAATGGCAAAATACATCATTCATCCTTTAAATTCTTTCCACTGGTTTAAGATAATATGGATGCTACAAATCTGCAACTGCACACGTCCGCACTCCTGCCTCCTTCCCCCTGCTGAAAGTTACTGGGCTTTTATACCGTACATCAAAAAACCTCTCCAAAGTGTTTGTCCTTTGAATGACCTGTCAACAGGAATCTAAGAGTCTATTCTGAATTGATATCAGAGCTGATAGAAAGTAATAGATCAAAGAACTGAGTACTTCTAAAATTTGGTACCAATCCAAACCTTTTCAAACCTCCTTAAATAGATCTATGGCAGATGAGGAATCCAAAAGGTATTTCTTTTCCTCCAAAGCAAATAACCTGATTCCTTTTATAGAATATGGTGTTCATATACAAACCAGAAGCTGCTGCTAATGGATCCAACTGGGTCTCTTGCATGCACATTTCAACGATTTTCTTCAGAGATAAAATTTACAGCTTGGAACGATGTAACTCCAGGAATCAGTTCTTGACTCTCAAATCATTTACTACTTATATTAATGAGATATAATGAGATGTAAGGCATGCAAGTTTGCCGATGACATGAAAATACGTGGAAGGGCTAGTTGTGATGAGAATATTGAGACTTTACAATGGGATATAGATAGAATAAGTGGGTGAAAACCTGGCAAATGGACTTTCATGTGGGAAAGTGTGAGGTCATGTACTTAAGAGAAATCGAAAGGCAGATTATAATAAAAATGGAAAGAGACTGAAGTACAGAGAGATCCAGGGATTCTTGTGCATGAATCACAAAAAGTTGTCAGGCAGGTGCATAAAGGCACTGAGAATGGCCTTTATTGGAGTTTAAAATGAGGAAGTGTTGTTGCAGTTGTACAGGGTGTTGGTGAGGCCACACCTGGAATACTGCACACAGCTTTGGTCCCCTTACCTAAGATAGAATATACTGTAGTAGCAATGGAGGCAGTCCAAAGGAGATGCACCAGCTAATTCCTGCAATGAGAAAATAGTTTGGGTCTTTAGTTTTGTATTCTTTGGTGTTGAGAAAACTGATGGGCGATCTTATGGAAACAGATAGACATAGAACAGAACAACACAAGAACAGGCCCTTCGGCCCACAATGTCTGCGTCAAACACGATGTAAAATTAAGTCTCTTCTGCCTATATGGGATCCATATCCCTCCAGTCCCTGAATATTCATGGGTCTACCTAACAGCCTCTTAAATGCCACTATCGTATCTGCTTCCACCACCACCCCTGGCAGCCCGTTCCAGGCACCCACCACTCTGTGTAAAAATCTTGCCTCAGACATCTCCTTTAAACTTTTACCCTGGGAAAAAGATTCTGTCTACCCTATCTATGCCTCTCCGATGGAGAAAGTTTACAGATATCTTCTGGAGAATAGATTGAGAGGCACCTAAAATGTAGAGAAATCCCCTGAGGAATGGACTGAGATACCACTCGGAACATTGTAATATCCTTGAGGGATGGATTGAGGGACACTATTCATGCAACCCCATCTCACTGCTGTCAGTGTACAGAAACTGCTCTCCAGCATCCGGAAGATATAAGAACATTAAGAGCATGATGGAGGAGATGTCGAGATGTTTTCACCAGAGGGAGAATCTTGAACAAGCTTCAACATAAGGAGCCAATCATTTAAAAGCAAGACACACAGAAATTTCTTCTCGCAAAGATGGTGACTCTGGAATTCTCTGCCCTAGAGAGGTAGAAACATAGAAACATAGAAAAACTACAGCACAATTCAGGCCCTTCGGCCCACAAAACTGTGCCGAACATGTCCCTACCCTAGAAATTACTAGGCTTACCTGTAGCCCTCTATTTTACTCAGCTCCATGTACCTATCTAACAGTCTCCTGAAAGACCCTATCGTATCCGCCTCCACCACTGTTTCCTGCAGCCCATTTCACGCACTCACCACTCTCTGAGTAAAAAACTTACCCCTGACATCTCCTCTATATCTACTCCCCAGCACCTTAAACCTATGTCCTCTTGTGGCCACCAATTCAGCCCTGGGGAAAAGCCTCTCAATATCTACCCTATCAATACCTCTCATCATCTTATACACCTCTATCAGGTCCCCCCTCATTCTCTGTCTCTCCAAGGAGAAAAGGCCGAGTTCCCTCAACCTGCTTTCATAAGGCACACTCTGCATTCCAGGCAGCATCCTTGTAAATCTCCTCTGCACCCTCTCTATGGCTTCCACATCTTTCCTGTAGTGAGGGGACCAGAAATGAGCACAATACTCCAAGTGGGGTTTGACCAGGGACCTATATAGCTGCAACAATACCTCTCGGCTCCTAAATTCAATTCCCTGATTGATGAAGGACAATACACCATATGCCTTCTTAACCACAGAGTCAACCTGCGCAGCCGCTTTGAGCATCCTGTGGACTCGGACCCCAAGATCCCTCTGATCCTCCACACGGCCAAGAGTCCTACCATTAATATTATATTCCGCCAACATATTTGACCTACCAAAATGAACCACTTCACGCTTATCTGAGTTGAACTGCATCTGCCACTTCTCAGCTGAACTCTGCATCCTATCTATGTCCCTCTGTAACCTCTGACAGCCCTCCAAACTATCCACAACACCCCCAACCTTCATGTCATTCTCAAACTTAATAACCCACCCCTCCACTTCCTCATCCAGGTCGTTTATAAAAATCACAAACAGTAAGGGTCCCAGTACAGATCCCTGAGGTACACCACTGGTCACCGACTGCCACTCAGAATACGACCTTTCAACAACCACTCTTTGCCTTCTGTGGGCCAGCCAGTTCTGGATCCACACTGTAATGTCCCCTTGGATCCAATGCCTCCTCACCTTCTCCATAAGCCTTGCATGGGGTACCTTATCAAATGGCTTGCTGAAATCCATATACACTACTACTGCTCTCCCTTCATTGATGTGCTTCGTCACATCCTCAAAAATCTCAATCAGGCTCGTAAGGCAGGACCTGCCCTTGACAAAGCCATGTTGCCTTTTCCTAATCATATTATACCTCTCCAAATGTTCATAAATCCTGCCTCTCAGGATCTTCTCCATCAGCTTACCAACCACTGAGATAAGACTCACTGGTCTATAATTTCCTGGGCTATCCCTACTCCCCTTCTGGAATAAGGGAACAACATCTGCAACCCTCCAATCTTCTGGAACCTCTCCCGTCTCCATGGATGACACAAAGATTGTCGTCAGAGGCTCTGCAATCTCCTCCCTCGCCTCCCACAGCAACCTGGGGTACATCTCATCCAGTCCCAGCGACTTATCTAACTTGATGCTTTCCAAAAGTTTCAGCACCACCTCTTTTCTAATATCTACATGCTCAAGCTTTTCAGGCTGCTGCAAGTCCCCACTACAATCCCCCACATCTTTTTCCATGGTGAATACTGACGTAAAGTATTCATTAAGTACCTCCGCTATTTCTTCCAGATCCGTACCCACTTTCCCACTGCTGCACTTGATAGGCCCTATCCTTTCGCATCTCATCCTCTTACTCTTCACATACTTGTAGAACGCCTTGGGGTTTTCCTTAATCCTGCCCGCCAAGGCCTTCTCATGTCCCCTTCTGGCTCTCCTAATCTCTTTCTTAAATTCCTTCTTTTTAGCTTTGTACTCCTCCAGATCTCTAGCATTACCTAGCTCTCTGTACCTTTTGTATGCTTTTCTTTTCCTTTTGACTAGATTTATTATAGCCTTCGTACACCACGGTTCCTGTATCCTATCGTGACTCCCCTGTCTCATCAGAACATGTCTATGCAGAGCTCCACACAAATACCCCCTGAATATTTGCCACATAGCTTCTGTACTTTTCCCAGAGAACATCAGTTCCCAATTTAATTTTCCAATTTCCTGCCTGAGAGCCTCATAATTCCCTTTACTCCAAGTAAACACCTTTCTATCCTGTCTGTTCCTATCCCTCTCCAGTGCTAACGTAAAGAAGATAGAATTATGATCACTATCACCAAAATGTTCACCCACTGAGAGATCTGACACCTGACCAGGTTCATTTCCCAATATCAAATCAAGCACAGCCTCTCTTCTTGTAGGTCTATCTACATATTGTGTCAAATACCCTTCCTGAACACACCTAACAAACTCCACCCCATCTGAACCCCTCACTGTCTGGAGATGCCAATCAATGTTTGGGAAATTAAAATCCCCCATCACAACAACTCTGTTATTCTCACACCTTTCTAGGATCTGCTTCCCTATCTGCTCCTCAATAACCCTGTCACTATTGGGCGGCCTATAGAAAACACCTAGCAATGTTATCGACCCCTTCCTGTCCCTAACCTCCACCCACAGAGACTCTGTAGACAATCCCTCCACAACGTCCACCTTTTCCGCAGCTGTGACACTATCTCTGATCAACAGTGCCGCTCCCCCACCTCTCTTGCCTCCCTCCCTGTCCTTCCTGAAACATCTAAAACCTGGCACTTGAATCAACCATTCCAGCCCTGGAGCCATCCAAGTCTCCGTAATGGCCACCACATCAGAGCTCCAAGTATCGATCCAAGCTCTAAGCTCATCCGCCTTTTTCACAACAATCCCTGCGTTAAAATAGACACATCTCAAGCCTGTCTGAACACGTCCCTTCTCTATCACCTGCCTATGGTACTTACTCCTAGCCTCCTCTAGTTGAGAGGCAAACACCTCTTCCCCAGTCTCTCCAGTACGGATCCCACCCCCCAACAATTCTAGTTTAAACTCTCCCCAGTAGCCTTAGCAAACCTCCCCGCCAGTATGTTGGTCCCCCTGGGATTCAAGTGCAACCCGTCCTCTTTGAACAGGTCATACCTGCCCCAAAAGAGGCCCCAATGATCCAGAAAACTGAATCCCTGCTCCTTACTCCAATCCCTCAACCACGCATTTAACCTCCTCCTCATTCTCTTCCTATACCCACTGTCGCTTAGCACAGGCAGTAATCCGGAAATTACTACCTTTGAGGTCCTGCTTCTCAACTTCCTTCCTAATTCTCTATAGTCTCTTTTCAGGACCTCATTCCTTTCCCTACCTATGTCGTTGGTACCAATATGTACCACGACCTCTGGCTGTTCTCCCTCCCCCTTCAGGATATCTTGGACCTGATCCAAAACATCCCAGACCCTGGCACCTGCGAGGCAAACTACCTTCCGAGTTTCTTTCTTGCATCCACAGAATCGCTTGTCTGCCCACCCAACTATAGAGTCCCCTATCACTAGTGCCCTCCTCACTCCTTCCCTACCCATCTGAGCCACAGAGCCAGGCTCTGTGCCAGAGACACTGCCACTGTGGCTTCCCCCAGGTAGGCTGTCTTCCCCAGCAGTACTCAAGCAGTACTTATTGTCAAGGGGTACAGCCACAGGGGTGCTCTCTAGTACCTGACTCTTCCCCTTCCCCTTCCCCCTCCTGACTGTGACCCAATGGCCTGATTCTGATGTTCCCGGCATGACCACCTGCCTATAACTCCTCTCTATCACCTCCTCATTCTTTCTGATCTCCTGTGGAGGCAAGTTCATTAGAAGTATTTAAAGTGGAGGTAGATAAACTTTTGAAAGATTGGGGGACTGAGGACCATGGGGATCTGGAACAGAGAAGGAGTTAAGGCTGGTAGAACAGCTGTGTTAAATGTTGGGGTAGAGTAGAAAGACCAGGTGGCCAAATTATGTTCATATTTTCTTGTGTTCTTGTATTCCCAACCCTAACCCATGTCTGCATCTGACCATTAGCTGATCCCCTCTCCATCCAACCCGCTACCCCATCATATGATCCTTTCTTAGTTCCCTAACCCTAACCCTAACCCTAAATTCCGACAAAGGGTCTTCAACCTGAGACGTTAGCTCTGTTCCTCTTTCCACAAATGCTGCCTGACCTGCTGAGTGTTTCCAGCATTTTCAGCTTTTTTCCCCCAATTTTCAGCATCTGAAACACTTTTTCAGAATGTCTCTCCAATCCACGTACCCAGCTGAAGTAATTCCAGGAGATCAGCTCAGCCTTGATGACTTCCAGCAGCGTTCACCTTCTGAGAGAATTGGCATCTGACCAAAATGTCCAACTATAACCTGATAAAGAGAAACAAAAGACTGCAGATGCTGGAATCTAGATGAAAAACACGATGATGCTGGAGGAACTCAGCAGGCCAGGCAGCATCCGTGGAGAAAAGCAGACGGTCAACGTTTCAGGTTAGGACCCTTCTTCAGGACTAAAGATAGGAAAAGGGGAAGCCCAATATATAGGAAGGAAAAGCAGAGCAGTGATAGGTGGACAAAAGAGGGGAGGCGGGGCAGGCACAAGGTGGTGATAGGTAGATGCAGGTAAGAGATAGTGATAGGCAGGTGCGGGGGAGGAGGGGAGAGCAGGTCCACCGGGGGATGGGTCAAAGGTAAGAAGATAGAGGAGAAAAAAGGTAGAAAAAAGAGATAGGCTACAAAAGGGAAGAAGGATGGTGGGGGGGGGGGTGGTGTGGGGAAGCGGGGTGGAGATTACCTGAAGTGGGAGAATTCAGTGTTCATGCCATTAGGCTGCGAGGTTCCAAAGTGAAAAATGAGGTGATGTTCCTGCAGTCTCTTCCTGATGAAAGTATGTAGTGACCCGATGCATGAACCAGCCACTTATTCCAGGTGTCAACTTTTGGACAAGGTTATACTGGCTCCAAGCACCTGCTTAGAGTCACCATCCTCAATTCCCAACCACCCACACTCACCTGGTCCTAATGCAGGGGGCCAGTCCTGCTGGCCTGGTGCTCTCAGTAGTAATAAGGCCCTGGACATCCACCCTTGCAGAAACATCTGACAGCTTTTGCCCACTGTTGAAGCTGTTGAGGATTTTAAGAGGGACACTTCAAGGTTAGCATTGGTGTGGGTTAAAAAAAACAAGTATTTTTTTTAAATTAAACATATAACAAATAAACGCTTTGAAATGATTAAACACATTAAAACTAAATTGTACAAGTGGTAGAATCTGGGAGAGGGGAGTTGATTAAGTAGCTAAGTTGTTTCCCTTGGTGGGTGAGTCCAGGACTAGAGGGCACAGTCTTAGAATTAGAGAGTACCCACTTAGAACTGAAATGAGGAGAAATTTCTTTAGCCAGAGGGTCGTGGATTTATGGAATTGGTTGCCACGTAAAGCTGTGGAGGCCCGATCATTGGGGGTGTTAAAGGAGGAGATTGATAGGTATCTAATTAGTCAAGGTATCAAGGGATATGGGGAAAAGGCCGGGAATTGGGGCGAGATAGGAGAATAGTTTAGCTCATGGTGAGGTAACGGAGCAGACTTGATGGGCCGAATGGCCTACTTCTGCTCCTTTGTCTTGTTATCTTGTGATGGGAATGTGGGGAAAATAAAATGGAGCAATAAACAAGACGTTGGAGAGACTTAGTGGGTTGGGCAGCATTTGTGGAGGAGAACAATGTCAAATAAAATGGGTCAGGGTAGGATTAGTGTAAATGGGTGCATGGACCCAGTGAACCAAAGGACCTGTTTCCATGCTGTATCCTTCTACGACTCTAAATTAAAATAACTCTTTAAAAGTCAGGATCTTATTGATATTAAGAACTATGGGTCAAGAATCACTAGTGGAAACAACTTTTCTGTGCTTTAATTATGCCTTAATTATGATTAATTGAGAGCATCAATTTAATACTGCTTACTAGTGTTTGTGTGTGATTATCCTGTCATATTTCAGAGGATTATGTTTTGTGCAAGCAAGTATTTCCATCATTTTTCCCAGGAATGGTGCCAATGGAGGCAAAAGTTAAAGCTCAATGAATAAAGGAAATGCTCAAACTGCGAGTGAAAGTAATTAAACCATCAGTTGTCAGTCTCACATTCCAAAGGACGTCCTCCTGAATGTTATGGCCAAACTATTCAATGCCAGACACTTACTAAGTAATCAGAATTGGGCAGGCGCAGCCCATATAGCTGAAGATACAAAAGCCTGAAAGCACATACCATAAGGACAGCTTCAATCCCACTGTTATAAGACTATTAAGCAGTCTCCTAGTACGATAAGATGGACTCTTGGCCTCACAGTCTATCTTGTTATAACCTTGCACCTTATTGTCTGCCTGCACTGCACTTTCTCTGTAACTGTAACACATTATTCTGCATTCTGTTATTGTTTTCCCTTGTATTACCTCAATCCACTATTGTAATGCGGTATGGTGCGGCACGGTAGTGTAGCGGTTAGCGTAACATTATTACAGCACCAGCGACCTGGGTTCAATTCCCGCCGCTGTCTTTAAAGAGTTTGTACATTCTTCCTGTGTGTCTGTGTGGGTTTCCTCCGGGTGCTCCAGTTTCCTCCCACATTCCAAAGACGTACGGGTTAGGAAGTTGAGGGCATGCTATGTTGGTACCGGAAGAGTGGCAACACTTGCGGTGTGCCCCCCAGCACATTCTCACTAACACAAAAAAGACACATTTCTCTGTGTGTTTCGATGTACATGTGACTAATAAATAAATATCTGTATAAGTATCTGATGAAATTATCTGTATGGACGGTATGCAAAACAAGTTTTTTACTGTACCTTGGTACATGTGACAATAATAAACCAATTTACCAAGGGAAAGACATGGAGCCTTTGGAATACAGTATTGGTCTCCAAATTGTTACAGTCTCACATGATACAGCATGTCCTCCCTATTTCCATGAGTTGGTTAGAGGCTCACAGTTGTGTTCAGCTAGATCCACAGCTGGAGGGCTGCCCAACAGGGATCAGTAGGTGGGAGAAACATGTCAATTTTTGACTGATAGAACTGCCAAGCAGTGAGCAGAGTAATAGACCCTCCAGTATGCACAAGCAAGTGGCTTTTCAGTGCCAGCTGGATGATCCTTCATCTGTAACCATATTTTTTGATGTCCGAACTAAATCAACATGTGTGTAACAACCAGTATACGAAACACATTAATGGAATAGTTTTAAGACAGAAAACATGTACAGTCTTTCCCAGAAGTAGGATTATTTTGGGTGAGAGATCTTGAGATTAATTTAAGAGTATTAATTATTTGATGGAGGAATATTTTTAAGAATTGCCAATCACATTTTAGAACATGGAACATAGAACAATACAGCACAGGAACAGGCCCTTCGGCCTACAGTGTTGTGCCAAACTAATTAAACTAGTAATTAAACATCTAACTAAACTAATCCCTTCCTTCTGCACATGATCCATATCCCTCCTTTATCTGTATGTTCATGTACCTATCTAAAAGCCCCTTGAACACCACTGCTTCGACTACCGCCCCTGGCAGTGCATTCCAGGCACTTAACAAACGCTGTGTAAAAATCTTGCCCCATACATCTCCTTTAAACTTTTACCCTGGGAAAAAAGCATATCCTGCACATTCCCTTTAAATTTTCCCCATCTCGCCTTAAACCGATGCCCTTTAGTATTCAATATTTCTACCCTGGGGAAAGCCTCTGACTATTTGCCCTATCTATGCCTCTCATAATTTTATAAACGTCTATCAGGTCTCCCCTCAGATTCCGACATGCCAGAGAAGTTTTGTCATGTCTGTCATTTCCAAGACAGGACTGCTGAAGGGGAAAATGTCACGCACAGGGTCTCAGCAGGAAGAACCTGGGTTCGATCCTGGCCTCTGTGGACTTTGCATGCTTTCCCTATGACTGCATGGGGTTCCACCTGATATTCTGGTCTCCATCCACATCCTACAGACACGCCATTCATTCGGTTAATTGGCTACTCTAACTTGCCCCCCGTGCATGAGTGGGAGGCTGGAGGGGGAAGGGGGAAATTGTTGAGCGCGTGTGAGAGATTAGGTTACAGGGAAAAAATAGGTGAATGAGACAGATGAGAATGCTCAGAGCTGGCATAGAATCGATGGACTGAATGGCCTCCTTTATATAGTAAGAAAATATTATACATTTGAGAGCTCTCTAGAGACTATTATCTGGCTTAAGAAGCCTCCTTACTCATTTTAAGATGTTCCTAAAGTCAATAAGCCTCGAATTATATTATTATGGTTTGACCCCTCAGAGATAGCAGGCGATTATATAAACCTGCCACAGGGGATCAGACTAATTGTCCTCAGACACTAAGCTCCTGTCTTTATAGAAAAGCCCATCTTCTTGATTGACTGTCAACTACATTGCTAGGGATTCAATTACAACCTTTGTTAGTTCAACTAGCTCTTTAAAATCATTCACCTTTATCAAAAACAATCAACTAATGTAAAATAGTGTAATTTTAGTATCATACATTGCCAGCTTTGGCAATGAAATGCAGCTGAAGCAATGAATGCTAAAGCAATGTTTACTCTGCCAAATTGGCTTTATTTGTAGATCAAGAAAATAATTTGTCTAAATTTTTCATTGAGGAAGAAATTGTTCATGGCCAATTTGGGAGCACTTAGATTGTATTAATCTGAATATTCAGACGGAGGATTAGGGACCTGTTGTTCCTGTGGAAAAAAATCAGCCATTTCCTCTTATCAAGTTGGAGCTACTTGGCATGGAGCCCATATCCTTCAGGGACCTCCTGGGGGTGGGGTGAGGACAAAAGGAGAGAAGGGAGTTCCATGAGCTGACAGCTAAAGCAACTTGCTGATAAGCATGACATGTGCAGATTCTTCAGTGCTGTCAAGATCATTTATGGCCCAAGCACTCAGACGCCCAACCCTACCAATAGCCAAGAAAGTCGACAAACTTCAACTCTAACCTGAATCTGAGTTGAAGTTTGTCGACTTTCTTGGCTATTGGTGGGGTTGGGCGTCTGAGTGCTTGGGCCATAAATGATCTTGACAGCACTGAAGAATCTGCACATGTCATGCTTATCAGCAAGTTGCTTTAGCTGTCATATACTCCGGGGTTCAATGAAATTCCTTGCTCATGTGGCGCTCCCAGAGTAAACAGTATATATGGTAATAATTGGTACAATGATAAATACAGCGATGAACACAAAAACAGCAGAAAAGTGCAAAGTTTAGTAGTGCAAACTGAAGTTGTGCAAAAAGAAATGTTAAAGTGACAATAAGATAAGGTATCTTTATTAGTCACATGCACATCGAAACACACAGTGAAATGCATCTTTTGCCTAGAGTGTTCATGCAAGTGTTGCCACACTTCTGGCACCAACATAGCACGCCTACAACTCCCTAACCCGTACGTCTTTGGAATGTGGGAGGAAACCGGAACACCCGGAGGAAACCCACGCAGACACGGGGAGGATATACAAACTCCTTACAGAGAGCGGCCGGAATTGAACCTGGGTTGCTGGCGCCGTAAAGCGTTATGCTAACCACTACACTAAGATAAGATAAGATAAGATAAGATAAGATAAGATAAGATAAGATAAGATTTCTTTATTAGTCACATGTACATCGAAACACACAATGAAATGCATCTTTTGCATAGTGTTCTGGGGGGACCTTGCAAGCGTCGCCACGCCTCCAGCGCCAACATAGCATGCCCACAACTCCCTAACCCGTACGTCTTTGGAATGTGGGAGGAAACCGGAGCACCCAGAGGAAACCCACGCAGACACGGGGAGAATGTACAAACTCTTTACAGACAGTGGCCGGAATTGAACCTGGGTCGCTGGCACTGTAAAGCGTTATGCTAACCAGTACACTACCATGCCTGCCTAGACAAGCTTACAGTGCAGTGCATTTTGCACTGGCTGGGAATTTTGCCCAGGTCTCCTGGGTGGCAGGTGAGAATTCTGCCCCTCGACCACCAGTGCTGATAACTTATCAAGGACAGAGAAGCTGGAAGGTGCTCTTCAAAGAATGTTTAACCGGGATTCTGTCTTGATATGAATGCCCTTGATTCCATCCCACTGCAACCTGTGCAGTCCAGCCTCACTGACACTCCTAGACTCACAAGAAGTTGAAAAGGCAAAGTGCCAACTGCAAAACAACAAAGCCTTGAGAACAGATGGTATCCCTAGTAAAGTTCTAAACATGACAAAGAGGAATTTCAGTTGAAAATTCACATCAAACATGCTGTATTTGCATAACGTGACCATCTTCAATAAAGGAGATAAATCCAATGGTCTCTCTACTGAATTCCACAGGGTAAATTATTGCTAGTGTCCTCCTCAAACACATCCTCCTAGTGGTCAAAGAGATGCTTTCCACAGATGCTGCCTGACCTGCTGAATATTTCCAGCAATTTCTGGTTTTATTTCAGATTTCCAGCATCTGCAAACTTTTTATTCTCGTTTGCCTTTCTTACCTTAATTTACTTGTTCATTTTTAATGAGGTATCCACTAGGACTTCTGTTACAGCCACAACTTTTTCCTCAGCAATAGTTTCTGGCTCAGAGTTATTCCATGTGGATTCCGCACTGAAATGCCACACCTCTCCGTTCTGAGAGGTGTGGTATTCAGAATTTCTCAAACTGTAGCCCCGTGAAATTAGAATTTCTCAGATCGTTGCAGTTGTATAAGTCGTTGGTGAGGCTGCACTTAGAGTACTGTGTACAGTTTTGGTCACACTGCTAGAGGAAAGACGTGGTTAAACTGGAAAGAGTGCAGAGAAGATTTACAAGGATGTTGCCAGGACTAGAGGGACTGTGTTATAGGGAGAGGTTGGCCAGGTGTTGGTATTGGTTTATTATTGTTACTTGTACCGAGGTGCAGTGAAAAACTTGTCTTGCATACCGATTGTACAGGTCAATTCATTACACAGTGCAGTTACATTGAGTTAGTACAGAGTGCATTGAGGTAGTACAGGTAAAAACAATAACAGTACAGAGTGATGTGTCACAACTACAGAGAAAGTGCAGTGTAATAAGGTGCAAGGTCACAACAAGGTAGATCATGAGCTCAGAGTCCATTTCATCGTCTAGGCCAGGTCTTTATTCCTTGGAACATAGGAGATGAGGGAGCGAGCTTATAGAAATGTTTAAGATTATGAGAGGCATAGATAAGGTGGATGGTGACAGTCCTTTCCCCAGGGTAGGGGAGTCCAAAACTAGGGGGCATAGAATTAAGGTGAGAGGGGAAAGGTTTAAAAGGGACCTGAGGGGCAACTTTTAAAGCAGAGGGTGGTAAGTATGTGGAACAAGCTGCCAGAGGGAGTGGGTGAGGCAGACACAATGGTATCATTTAAGAAGCACTTGAATATGTACATGGTGGGGCGGGGCTTGGAGGGATATGGGCTGAACACAGGAAATTGGGAATAATTGGGTGTACAACATGGTCGGCATGGACTGGTTGGGCCGAAGGGCCTGTATCTGTGCTGTATTGCTCTATGACTCTATGAGTTCTGATGTCATAGAGTCATGCAGCATGAAAACAGGCCCTTCAGCTCACTTAGCCACTCACACTAATCCTATAGAACATAGAACATGGAACAGTACAGCACAGGAACAGGCCCCTTGGCCCACATTCTCTGCCATCTAAAAGCCTCTTGTATAACACTATCATATCTGCTTCCACTACCAGCCCTGAACCTATTTTACTTTCCCCACATCCCCATCAATTTCCTCCGATTCTATTACTTGTCTACAACGGGGAATTTACAGCGGCCAGCTAACCTACCAACCCACACATCTTTGGGATGTGGGAGGAAACCGGAGCATCAGGAGGAAACCCACACAGTCACAGGGAGAACATGCAAACTCCACACAGACAGAACCCAGTTGCTGGAGCTGTGAGGCAGCAGCTCTACCTGTGCCACCTTAAAGTATTCACTCTCTTATCCTCCTCTCTCCACAGAAGCTGCATGACCTGCTGAATGTTTCTCATCTCAGAGGCTTGAGAGCCAGCAATGACATAGATGGCTTCATGACAAAATTCATCTCAAACTAGACTGAATACAACGTTGGAGAAAATAAGTCAAAGGACAAAGCTTGTGATTAACCAAACAGAAAAGGTGGTTAAGTAGCAAACTGGTGAAAAGTTTCCAGGAATCTTAAAAGTTTAACTAAACCACAGAAGAGAATGTTATTCAATGCAAACCATAAAGGGCATAGTGCAACTATTATCAAATCCCCAAAACTTCAGTAAACTTTGCATGTCGTGGTCTCTGGCAAGGAGAGCTGATTCATTAAAGTTGTATTTATTTAATAATCCCATTGGGAGATATACATGCAGCAGAATCTACCCTTGGGATCAACTCAGGTCCACAACCGTTCCAATCAATACATGTGGAGGGGAAGTTTTTATAAATAATATCCTGCTTTGGGAAACAATGAACAGAAACATGAGGAAAGGTATAAAATGCTCAACAAGAGAGGCAGGGTTGCACACTTTGAGAAATCCCTTGCATAGAACACATACAAACTGCAAGAGGAATTAAGCCAAAGGAAAAATGGTGGTAGCAATGAAATGTACAAAAACAAATTTAAATGAAAGACATGCAGCAGCTTGTGTGAGCTCCTTAATTTGTCAAATTCCACAAGGAGTGCCAAAACTAAATCAAAGTTACCCTCTAGGATAAAGCAGCCCACTTGATTGGCACCCCATCCACCACCCAAATATTTAGACCCTTCACTGCCAACACATCAAGGCTACTGTGCACAGTATTTACAGAACCCACTCACCAAGTCTTCTCTAACAGCATCTCGGTAGTGTAGCGGTTAGCGTAATGCTTTACAGCGCCAGTGACCCGGGTTCAATTCTGGCCACTGTCTGTGAGGAGTTTGTATGTTCTCCCCGTGTCTGCGTGGGTTTCCTCCGGGTGCTCCGGTTTCCTCCCACATTCCAAAGATGTACAGGTTAGGAAGTTGTGGGCATGCTATGTTGGCGCCAGAAGTGTGGCGACACTTGCGGGCTTCCCCCAGAACACTCTACGCAAAAGATGCATTTCACTGTGTGTTTTAATGTACATGTGACTAATAAAGATATCTTAAATTCTCTCTTAAATTCTCAAATCTCCCAGGCGCATAAGTGACTGGGAAGCTTCAGAACTCATTGCAGGCTGATTAAATACTTTCCAAAGAGTACAACAAACAGGGACTGTTTTGTTTGACAAGGGTGCCTCAATAGTGATACTGCTGGCAGTAGTCCAGAACTACAGGCAATGTTATGGCCATAGTTAGTCACTTTGAGGGGGTCGGGGATCTCAGATCAGGAGATGCCCATCATACCAGGACTTCTCTGATGGACAATGCATTTCCAAAGCAGCCACTGAGAAGTCATAGAGTAATACAGCATAGAAACAGTCTCTTCGGCCCAACTTGTCCATGTCAACCCAGGTGCCTACTGAAGCTAGCCCCATTTGCCTGCATTTAGCCCATATCCCTCGAGCCTTCCCTATCCATGTACTAATTCAAATGTCTTTTAGATGTTGTTATTGTATTGGCCTCAACTACTTTCACTGGCAGCTCGGTCCATATATGTATCACCCTCTGCGTGAAGAAGTTGCCCCTCAGGTCCCTTTTAAATCTTTCCCCTCTCACCTTAAACCTATGCCCTCTAGTTTTTGATTCCCTTCCCCTGGGAAAAAGACTGTGTATATTCACCCTATCTGTGCCCCTCATGATTTTATACAACTCTATAAGGTCACCACTCAGTCTTCAACATTCCAAGGAATAAAGTCCTAGCCTGCCCGAGCTCTCTCGATAACTCAGGCCCTCGAGTCCCGGCATTCTGTGGGAAGAACTCAGCGTTGTGCCTGGACAGTTGCCTCTGTGGAGTTCAAGGTCACATTCTTAATCGCGCCATATCTCCATGTGGCTGCAACAGATCTCTGCCATGTTTCCCAATGTGCTGCTCATCAGAGTGATCGCCCAGGCACGGTATGGATGAAGAAGGTCAGTGATAGGGGTGATTGTCTGTGGGCTCTGGGATATTTGATAGGTGGGGAGAGTCAATGATGAAATTATTTTGTCCAATGTATAACTCTGATAATTCAACTAGCAGGCACGGTAGTGTAGTGGTTAGCATAACGCTATTACAGCACCAGAGACCCAGGTTCAATTCTGGCCATTGTCTGTGAGGAGTTTGTACATTCTCTCTGTGTGTCTGCGTGGGTTTCCTCTGGGTGCTCCGGTTTCCTCCCACATTCCAAAGAGACGTACGGGTTAGGAAGTTGTGGGCATGCCATGTTGGCGCCAGAAGCGTGGCGACACTTGAGGGCTGCCTCCAGAACACTCTACGCAAAAGACGCATTTCACTGTGTGTTTCCATGTACCTGTGACTAATAAAGACATCTTATCTTATATTACCTTAAACCAGGACTTTGATGGTGCCAGATTAACAGATTTTACAGACTATTGGATGCTAGTTCTAATACCTCCTCACTGTTTTGATTCACTTTTTAAAAAATGTTACACAATATGTTAATATATTCTCTAGTGATCCAGATAAGTTGAAAGGAATGGCAGGAAGATGAGTCCCCGTGAGTTGATAGGGATACAGGAAGTACAGGGAGTACAGGAAGGAGATAGAGAGCTTAGTGACATGATGTCATGACAACAACCTTTCCCTCAATGTCAGCAAACCAAAAATGCTGGTCATTGACTTCAGGAAAGGGGGCGGTGTTCATGCACCTGTCTACATCAATGGTGCTGAGGTCGAGAGGGTTAAGAGCTTCAAGTTCCTAGGAGTTCTTCCCGGGAACCAGGGCCTGGGAGAGAAGGAAAGGAGTGCAGGAACCGGGAATAGGGTGAGTGGAAAGGGAGTGTGGGAACTGGGGTCCCAATATATGGGAAAGGATGCAAGGGAACCAAGGTCCTGGTGTTGCAAAGGGAGTGCAGGAACTGGGGGCCCATGAGTGGGAAGGGGTGCAACAAACATTGCCTGTTGAGTCAAGTGTTGAATCATCAGTATTCTCCAGCACTGCTCAGCATTGCAGGCAGCCATGGACTTTATGTGAAGGAATGCTTCTTGCTATCAACTCTGCAAGACTTAGCTCTAATTTTCAGATTACTTACCTGGGCACCCCATTCACTCTCACCCTACTTTGGATTACCCTTCAACAGAAAGAAGCTTAATTCATCCCCACTGACTTCAACCTGAAATTTATTAACAAACGCTTATTGACGTAAACAATCAGGTATCTTTCTACACTTAAGGTAGTATAGGCCTGGTCCTTGCAACCCTGGCATTATTTAACTCATATGGCTTGGCATTATTCTGGAGACTCTACAAAGTAATCGCTTCCAAGGCTGAATAACTGATACCTTAAATTGCATGAGTACAGTTTGAAATTATGGAATCATGGAATCAAGAGTATTGTTATAGCACAGAATCAGACTGTCAGACTGAGATAGAGAGATACAGCATGGAAACAGGCCCTTCAGCCCACTCAGTTTGCACTTACTATCAACCAATCATTTGCACTAATCCTACATTAATGCCATTTTTTATACTCCCTACATTCTCAGTAACTCCCCCCAAGATTCTACCACAGGGGGTGACTTACAGCGGCCAATTAACCCATCAACCAGTATGCCTTTGGGATGTGGAAGGAAACCAGAACACCCAGAAGAAATCCATGCACTCACAGGGAGAACATGTAAACTCCACACAGACAGTACCTGAGGTCAGGATTGAGCTCAGGTCTCTGGTACTGTGAGGCAGTGGCTCTACTATGTGCACCACAATGCCATTCTGTCCATTGAGTTAATACTGGCTCCCCATAGAGCAATCTATTCAATCCCATTCCTGTGTTCTTTTTCTCATTCATTCCTCTTTGAAATCGCTGATTGACCCATATCCCCTCTACTTTTTGTCCATCACATTAAATCAAGTCTCTCCAAATTCTTGAAATAACTGCAATTAAGAACAGTTTTCCCCTACTTACCCAAGAAAGCAGGAGATTGAGGGGTGACCTAATGGAGGTTTATAAGATCACGAGGGGCATAGACAGGGTGAGAGCACAGTTTTTTTCCCAGGGTGGGCGTGCTAAAAACAAGAGGGCATAGGTTTAAGGTCAGAGGCGAGAGATTTAAACGGGGCAGTTTCTTCGCGCAAGGGGTGGTGCATATTTGGAATGAGCTGCCAGAAATAGTGGTTGAGGCGGGCACACTAGCAACATTTAAAAGCCATCTAGATAAGTCTACGGATAGGAGAGGTTTAGAGGGCTATGGGCCAAATGCGGGCAGAGGGCACTAGCTCGCTGGGCAACACAGTTGGCATGGACGAGTTGGGCTGAAGGGCCTGTTTCCATGTTGGATGACTCGATGACTCTGGAACCAACTTTGAGCTTATTCACTGCTATAAAATCTCCTCTCGATTCCTTCTTTGCTCCAAGGAGAACAATCCAAGTTTCTCAAGTCTAACCTTGTAGTTGCAATACCACATCCCTGGAAACATTTTTGTAAATCTCTTCTGTAGTTTGTCTCAGATATTCACATCCTTCCTAGCCAGAACTGGACAGAATGCTCCAGTTATGGATTACCTAGTGTTTAATAAGGAATTAACATAACCTCCGAGTAGTTATATTCCATGCCTGGATTTATTAAACTCAGAGTCTCGTAAAATGTACTAAATACTCTCCCAACATGCTCATAAAAACAAACACAAACAATAAAAGGGGTGTATGGCCCTACCTTTAACTTATTGCAAAGTTTAGAAGGTTGATCAACAAATTGCCAATGTGATATCTTATCTCCAAGGTGACAAACGTGAATAAAACCAGAAACTCAGAAATCCAATGAGATTCCTGATTCTAAAAAGGGTTTTCAGGCTCGAAAGCTGAAGTGATGTTGAGAGATTAATTTCTTTCTTTCAAACTTTTTATTAGTTTTCAAATTAATACAGATTAATATATAACATCAGTGTTTGTACATGTAATACAAAGAGATCAGGAGAACAATCATGGCATAGATAATTATAAAGAACAATAAAATATTTTTAAAAATCTGTAGATCCCTCGATCTCTTAGTAAATGAATATAATATAAAAGAAAGGAAAGAAAAAGATTTCTTATATATATAAAAGAAAAGAAAGAGAAAAAATATCCCCAAATCAATAAGAAAAATTATAAACAATATATCAAACCAAACTAAACAGAAAAATTTCAAAAAGAACAAAAAAAAAGAAGAAAAAAAAGACTGGACTAAAATTTCTCAGTAGAAACAGAGCAATATTATGTCGTCAACTCCATTCCTCTAAATTGGAGAATTATTGAAAGGGGATCTATAGCATGTGAAAATATTGAATAAATGGACTCCAAATATCTTCAAATTTAAGCAAAGGATCAACAGTACCACTCCTAATTTTTTCCAAGTTTAAACACGATATAGTTTGAGAGAACCATTGAAAAGTAGTAGGGGGTATTGGATCCTTCCATTTAAGCAAAGTGGGTCGTTTGGCCATTAAAGTAACAAAGGCATTCATAGAGATTAATTTCAGAAGTATAAATATTCCTCTGCCTCACAACTTGAGATGAATTGGGTGTGAAGACATACATCTGCCACTGAGGAATGAATAACCTAATAGGTTAGCAAAGAATGTATTATCAAGTATGGCATGTCGATAAGTACATCGAGGTAGTACTAAAGGAAAATAAAAATGAAATGCAGAATATAGTGTTGCAGTTACAGAGAAAGTACGGTGCAGGCAGACAAATAAAGTGCAAGGGCCCCGATGAAGTAGGTTGAGAGATCAAGGATTCATCCTTATCGTATAAGCAGTCCATTCAAGAAAGTGGGATAGAAGCTGTCGTTGATCCTGGTGGTACATGCTCTCAAGCTTTTGTATCTTCTGCCCAATGGGAGAGGAGAGAAGAGAGAATGACCAGGGTGGGAGGGGTCCTTGATTATGTTGGCAAATGGAAGTGGGATTAACTGATGTTCAACAAGCAGAGACAGAGAAGCATTCAAAGATCCAATAAAGACAGATAACACTCTATGCAAATTCAGACTGAAGTTTTTGAAAAAATGCACAACATCCATTAAATTTAATACTTATAAGACAAAGACTACTTTTCTGTACTTTCGAAAACTTGACTCCAAAGGTTCAAATATGATCACGCTCTGCAAACTGTTATTTGGTGGTTACAACAACAACTTGCTTTTTACATCACCTTATCAAATAGTAAAATATCCTGATGGTGAAATGTCCATCTCACAGGTGTGAGAGATTCAATAAAATTTTGCACAGAGTCAAGTGCAGAGATATCAAGAAAGGTGACAAGGATTTTGGGTCAAGATGTTGGTTTTGAGGAGTGCCTTAAAGGAGGAGAGGGAAGTAGAGAGGCAGAGAGATTTAAGAAAGGACTTCCAGAGCTTGAGGGTCTTTTCAATTGAATGACTGGTGGAGTGATTGAAACCAGGAATGATCAAGAGGGCAGAAACTGAGGAATGCAGAACTAAAAAGGAAGTTTGCAGAAATCATATTCCTATATATTGCTGTGATTACTGATTACTTGGTCTTAACCAGAAGAAGCTGGACCTATAAATTAACTACAATCATGCTGAATAATGTACCCAGTGGACAGTGTTGTATATTAAACATTTACATACATTTATAAAGTTTACATTATTGTTTTGAGACACTAATTAATCTATACTTTTCAAACTTATGAAGAGATGATCTCACACTGTAACTCTGCAAGATTCAGTTGAGCCAGACTACTTGTGGTCAGTGAAAAAAGGTTTAAAAATAAACCACAAACTCAAAATAGTGCAATACTTTTAGCAAAAGTTTATTATTCTAACTGAAACAGGAGTTAGTAAAATTTATTGAGTGTTTTAATAACACACGTTTCTTGCTGTTGCTGCTGTCTGCACTTGCTGTTATTGTGTGATGATGTCTAACACAAAAACTATTGTGGTTTTGGTTTGTGGCCATTACAAAGTAGAATCCTGTGGAGACATGGGATTATACTAGCAAATGAAGTAATCTAAAATAAAGGGTTCAGTGTCGTGGGAATGTTATGAAACATACCTGAATAACAGGGTAAATATAAGTGCATAGGGCTGAACTACTGAGGTGGTCTGAATCAAGAAAGCCAAAGAAAATCAGCCACAATGAAGGTAAAATAATCTCAGAATATCATGATTTTTAATCCATCTTTATTTTTTATAACTTTCTAATTCTGTTGCTCATAAAATACTTCCTGTCACAGCTCCAGGAGTATTATGTTCAGTTCTGGTCGCCTCATTATAGGAAGGATGTGGAAGCTTTAGAGAGGGTGCAGAGGAGATTTACCAGGATGCTGTCTGGATTGGAGAGCATGTCTTATGAGGATAGGTTGAGCGAGTTAGGGCTTTTCTCTTTGGAGAGAAGGACGATGAGAGGTGACTTGATGGAGGTGTACAAGATGATAAGAGGCTTAGATCAAGTGGACAGTCAGACACTTTTTCCCAGGGTGGAAATGGCTAACACGAAGGGGCATAATTTTAAGGTGATTGGAGGAAGGTATAAGGGAGATGTCAGAGGTAAGTTTTTTATACAGAGAGTGGTGGGTGCATGGAACGCACTGCCAGCAGAGGCTGTGGGGGCAGATACAATAGGGACATTTAAGAAACTCTTAGATAGGTACATGAAAAATAGAGAAATGGAGGGCTATGTGGGAGAGAAGGGTTAGGTAGATCTTAAAGCAGGATAAAATGTCAGCACAACATTGTGGGCCGAAGGGCCTGTACTGTGCTCTAATGTTGCATATTCTATGTTCTATGTTCTGTGTTCAAATTTTGCTTGTCGGAAGTCTAGAGTCAGGGTCCAATTAGGTTTCCATTATAATAAATCATTGTGAAAAACCAAGAACCTGAAGGTGATAAAATGGTTGAGTTTGGCTGAAATTCTTCAATGGTTATTGATATCATAGTGTTGACTTATGAATTAAAGGTAGAGAAGCAGTTATAAGGAGGCTCTCAGTTTATACCCTATTTTGCAGCAAACAGTCTACAGTGTCTACTTAAAGAGTCTCTACAAACTACAACAAGCAGAACTTATGATTAAAGCTACAGCACAGACTCCCAATTAATGCAGGTTAATTCCATCTTCAAAATGCTATAAGTGGAGGATTGTTACATAATAGTGACCATGATGTATCGGATTCTCCTAGGCTTTTTAAATATCTACAACACCCAAGGCAGGATATGATGGGAAATTCTCCACATACCTGAATGAAAGTAGCTCCAACAAGACTTGACAAAGAACCTTTACACCATCCAGGACAAAATAGCCCCCTTAATAAACACCTCACCCATCACCTTGGCCATCCATTCTCTCCATCACAGGTCACCATGGTTTTGACATGGACCACCTACAATAAGGAATCTCCAAGTGTTCTTCAACAGCTCCTTCATAATACACAATTCCAAAAGTTATGGGAGATCCAGGAGAGTAGGTACTCTGGGAAACCACCACCTCCAAGTGACACACCATTCTTACAAGGAAATGTATCTCCATTCCTCCAACGTCATTGTGTCAAGATCCGAAACTCCCCACCTATCTGCACTGTGAGAATGCTTGCATGGACTGCCACAGTTCCAGGTAGCACCTCCCTAAAGATAGATAGGGATTGGCAGTAAATGTGACCTTATTGATGACAACCTCCTCCCATGATTCCAAAACAATAAAGCCAAAGGTGAGAAAACAAATACAAACGATCAAGCGTAATAAAATTGAAGATTACATCAAAAAAATAAATTGCCCTATCCTTCCGTCTTAATTTTCCCACACCCGAATCAAACTTGAACAGCAAACAGATTTCCCAGCAAGGGAAATCTGCACAAAATCACCCTCTAGCACCAGACCCAGGAGGAATCCAATGTCAGGGAGCAATTGGCGTATCCTGGCAATCAGTAGAACACAGAACAGTACAGGAGAAACAAAGGACTGAAGCTGCTGGAATCTAGATGAAAAACACAACGACACTGGAGGAACTCAGCAGGCCAGGCAGCATCCATGGAGAAAAGCAGGCGGTCAATGTTTCATGTCAGGACCCTCCTTCAGGACTGAAGATAGGTAAAGAGGAAGCCCAATATATAAGAGGGAAAAGCAGAGCAGTGATAGGTGGGCGAAAGAGGGGAGGCGGGGTGGGCACAAGGTGGTGGTAGGTAGATGCAGGTAAGAGATAGTGATAGGCAGGTGTGGGGGAGGAGAGGAGAGCAGAACCACTGGGGGGGGGGGGGGGAGAGCAGACATAGTACAGTACAGAAAGAGGCTCTGCGGCCTACAATGTCTGTGCCAAACACGACGTTGAATTAAACTAAATCCCTTCTGCCTGCATATCCCTCCAATCCCTGCATATTCACGTGCCTGTCTAACAACCTCTTAAACACTACCATTATATCTGCTTCCAGCACTCTCCCCCAGCAACCTGTTCCAGGCACGTCCCACTTTCTGTGGAAGGAACTTGCCCCAAACATCTCCTTTAAACTTTCCTCCTCACACCTTCAATGCATGTCCTCTAGTACTTGATATGTCTACCCTGGGAAAACGATTCTGAATGTCTACCCTATCTATGCCTCTTGTAATTTTATAAACTTATATCAGGTTTCCCCTCAGCCTCCAACACTCCAGAGAAAACAACCCAAGTTTGTCCAAGACCTCCTTATAGCTCATACCCTCTAATCCAGGCAGCATCCTGGTGAACCCCTTCTGTATCCAAGTAGTGCGGACGTTCAGGTCTTCAACATTGGTGCTGGGATCTCAAACTTCCATGTGGTTGTTATGGTAACTCCAGTTCGCCATGGAACTGCAGGCATTTCTGCAACAGATTTGGCCTAAAATCGCTTGTTCATTCTGCCTTGAATGTTGACACATTTGTCTTAATATGATCTACTCTATCTTTAAACTATTTTAGTGTCTGATATCTTTATTTCATTTCATCTTCATTTTTCATCACATCCAACCTTGCGTGTTGCAGATATTTTTTGCTTTATATCATATTGTCATAACTCCCGTTAAGTTCATTGACTCTGCAGTTTCTGCTTCTCTATACTATACAAGGCTTTATGAGCCTTCTCACAAGAACCCATCTAGATGCCACAGCCAAGAAAGCTCACCAGCATCTCTACTTCCTCAGGAGGCTAAAGAAATTTGGCATATCCCCTTTGACACTCACCAGCTTTTATTGATGCACCATAGAAAGCATCCTATCTGGATGCATCACGGCTTGGTATGGAAACTGTTTTGCCTGGGACCGCAAGAAACTGCAGAGAGTTGTGGACACAGCCCAGCACATCACGGAAACCAGCCTCCCATCCATAGTCTCTGTCTATACCTCTCCCTGCCTTGGTTAAGCAGCCAGTATAATCAAAGACCCCACCCACTGGGGTCATTTTCTCTTCTCCCCTCTTCCATCAAGATAAGATCAAGATATCTTTATTGGTCACATGTACATCGAAGCACACAGTGAAATGCACCTTTTGCATAGAGTGTTCTGGGGGCAGCCTGCAAGTGTCGCCACACTTCTGGCGCCAACATAGCATGCCCACAACTTCCTAACCTGTAAGTCTTTGAGATGTGGGAGGAAACCGGAGCACCTGGAGGAAATCCACGCAGTCATGGGGGGAACGTACAAACTCCTTACAGACAGTGGCCAGAATTCAACCCAGGTCGCTGGTGCTGTAATAGTGTTGTGCTAACCGCTACACTATCATATACCACCAGACTCAAGGTCAGCTTCTATCCCACAGTGATAAGACTATTGAACGGTTCCTTTATATGATGAGATGGACTCTTGACTTCACAATCTACCTTGTTATGACCTTGCACCTTATTGTCTACCTGCAATGCACTTCCCTGTAGATGTGACACTTTACTCTGTATTCTGTTATTGTTTTTACCCTGTACTACCTCAATGCACTGTGTATTGAATTGATCTGTATGAACGGTATGCAAGACAAGTTTTTCACTGTACCTTGGTGCAAGTGACAATAATGAACCAATATCAAATCTCCTGAAGCAAAAAAAAATCAAAATATGGTAATGAATCAACTTTTGAAAAGTCTAAGTGAAAGTCCAGGCACAAGCATGTGAATGTAAATACTAAACAGGATTGATTGAGGTTTTGGGCACACGAGGGAGACTTTAATTTTGATATCCTGTCCCTGTGAAAAGAGTCCAAGGAGAATAAATTGTCGTCCTTTATATGCCTGTCTCTCAACAATGGCTTTATTCAATGTTGCTTTCTTTTCCAACATAATTCATTTCATTATGTTCTTGCTCCCTAGTGATTTTTAGTGGTTTTCACAGCAGTAAGTCGTTTAAATGAAGCACTTGCGGAATCTGGTAGTGGCAGCATTTTGGCATTAACCCCTGTGAAATAAATTTGGGATCAAGGTCTGTTGAGAAAGAATTGGAGCCCTCCCTCCATCCCTAATGGTTACAACTTCAAGCCCTGGCACTGAATCCTTTCTCTTAGTACACCTCGCCACCAAGGAGACTGCAGAGTGAAGTATTGCGTCCCAGAGTCAGAATTAAAAGCGCTGTCTCTTTCACACTCTTCCTCTCTCCCTCTCTATCTGTCTCATTACATAATGCATACCCTTTTATGCAATTGGTTGTAACAGAAGTGCAGACAGTTAGTAGATGTTCCCCTGTCTAAAGGGACGACACAGTGGTGCAGTTAGTACAACTGCTGCCTCACAATACCAGCGACCCAGCAATTCCAGTGAGTCTCAAATAGTCTTACTCAATCTCTCCTCATAAGGCAATTCCTTCATCCCGGCAATCAAACCTGTAAATCTATATAGTGCACCCCTGCTTCCTGAAGGGATTGCGTTCCTAGAAAAACGTCTGTATCACAATTTTCCATAACGCAAACCCTTGACAAAAATTGACAAAGTTTGTTGTTTAGAACATAGAACATAGAATACTACAGCACAGTACAGGCCCTTCGGCCCACAATGTTGTGCCGACATTGTATCCTGCTCTAACATCTATCTAACCCTTCCCTCCCACATAGCCCCCTATTTTTCTATCATTCATGTGTCTAAAAGACATTTATGTGTCTATCTAAGAGTATCTAAGAGACATCTAAAAGAAAGAGATTTCTTTTGCATTTTGTGCTTATTTAGTTATTTTTCTCTCTCACATAAATTCTGTATGAGAAATTTTTATTCTGTATCTCAGTTTTTTGGTAGTGATGTGTGAATTCCGTAAGGTCAACTTTCTGTTAGCCAAACTGCCGTAAGGCAGGGGTATACAGTACTGAACTTCCTCAAGACCATTGGATTCTTCTTTAGGCTTGTACCTCAAAACTGCACATAGTACTCAGGTGCATTCAGTATTCAATCCTGACCTCTGTGCTGTCTGTGTGAAGTTTGCATGTTCACCTTGTGATCACTTGACTTTCCTCTGGCTGCTCCAGTTTTCTCCTACACCTCAACGATGTGTGGTTTGGTAAGTTAATGGCCATTGGGAAACTGCCCCGACTGTGTAGGTCCGTGGTACAATCTGGAGGGAGTTGATGGGAACATTGGGAAAATAAGAAAAAAAATGGATTGGAGCAGGAATGGTATAAAACGGGAGCTTGATAGAAGACAGAGACTTGGTAGACCAAGGAGCCTGTATCCATGACTCCATAATAAAGTAAGAAACGTGATCATGTGATCAGTTGACTTTTTTCAATTTATTCTACCACACTTGTGGATCGGCCAACATTTATTTCCCATCCCATAGTGTCTCATATTTGCGCAAACTCGAGGAACAGCCCCTCATATTCTGCCTGGGTTGTCTACAACCTGATAGCATGAACATTGAATTCTCCAACTTCTGGTAAACTGCTCCCCCTCTGTCCCTTTTTCTCTCTCCTCCTGATCTCCCCAGTTCCTCCTACAACCACCCCTGCCCCCCATCACTCTGTTTCCTTCCCCTCCTCCACCCACTCTATGTGCCCATCACCCACACCCTCCTCCCACTGGGTCCCCTCCCTCTACTGTTCCCATCTGCCCTCCCCACCTCCCTCATTTGATTCCATGCCCCACCTTCCTCTCCTGTCAGATTCCATCATCTGCAGCCCTTTGTTGCCTCCACCTATCGCCTCCCAGCTTCTGACACGATTTCCACTCTCCTCCTCTATCTGCCCAACACCCCTCCTCCCTTTGATCCACCAATCGCTTGCCAGCTCTTGCTCCACCCCTTCCCTCCATCTCTTTATACCGGCTGTCTCCCCTCTGTCTTTCAGTCCAGATGAAGGGTCCCGTCGACTGTCCATTTCCCTCCACAGATGCTGCCTGACCTGCTGAGTTCCTCCAGCATCATGTATGTTGTCCCTAAAGTGAGTGGATTGCTGAACCACTTCAGAAGGAGTTAAGAGTCAATACACTGCTGTGTTCTGGAGTCACATTGATGTTACTGAACCAGAGGGTTGTATGACAATCCTGTAGTTTTGTGACCACTGTTCAGGTTCATGCAATTACTTAAGAGTGAGAAGGAGGAAATGTGTGGAATAAATCCAATGAAGAAAGTTATTGTAGTGATGAAGGAAAAAGTATGAAAATTCATTAACAGGATAACAAATCTCAAATGACAAAGATGAAAGTGCGAGGAAATAACCCATGTTGGAAAAAGACTCAACTAATTAACAGGCATTTCTCTGCGGATAAATAATTAATAACCAACACTTTTCCCCAGGGCAACAATGGCTAACACAAGGGGACATAATTTTAAGGTGATTGGAGGAAGGTATAAGGGGGATGTCAGGGGTAAGTTTTTTACACAGAGAGTGGTGGGTGCGTGGAACGCACTGCCGGCAGAGGTGGTGGAGGCAGATACATTAGGGACATTTAAGAGACTCTTAGATAGACACATGAATGACAGAAAAATAGGGGGCTATGTGGGAGGGAAGGGTTAGATAGGTGTTAGAGCAGGATAAAATGTCGGCACAACATTGTGGGCCGAAGGGCCTGTACTGTGCTGTAGTGTTCTATGTTCTGTGTTCACTTGCATCATGTTACCAAGGAATGGTGATCACATTCAATCAAGTGTTAATGAATGATTTTGTATTTAATAGCAAATTGTAACATTTCTGCTTTTGGCACTCAACATCAGTTTATTCAGTAGTCGGCACTGAGCCCAATGTAATTCTGAAACATTTCTTGGGACTTAACCAGTCAATATTTCTCATAAGATATTGGGCACCTGGGTTTAATTATCTGGTCCCAGAGGCCAAAAGTCTACACAAACATAATTCCAAGGGCAAGGTTCTTCAGAAAACTGATTCTAGTATCTCTGATATGTTGTTGGAAAAAAGTTATTACAACTATTTCAAACTTGGTCCCACTTCCTATGACTCTTTCTCCATGTCCAAGTCCATCGATCGTGCAGCGGCACAGCTGGTAGCTCTGCTGCTTCACAGCTCCGGAGACCCACGTTCAATCCTGACATCTGGAGCTGTCTGTGTGGAGTTTGCCAATATCCTCCAGGTACTCCGGTTTCCTCCCAAATGCCACAGACATGCAAGCTGCCAGATTGGCCACTGTAAATTGCCCCTGGAGTTGGAGGGTGGTTGAAGAGATGGGAAAGTTAAGGGAATAGGTTACAGGAGAAACTAATGGGGAAATAAGATCATTCTGTGAGCTGGCATAGCCCTCAAGGGCCAAGTGGCCTCCTTGAATGTCATCAGGAAATTTTCTTACCTTCTTCATAATATAGTAGCAGTTAGAGTAATGTTATTACAGCACCAGCAATCTGGGTTCAATTCTAGCCACTATCTATCAGGAGTTTGTGCGTTCTCCCCGTGTCTGTGTGGGTTTCCTCCAGGTGCTCCGGTTTCCTCCCACACTCTAAAGACGTACAGTTTAGGAAGTTGTGGGCATGCTATGTTGGCGCCAGAACACTGGCGACACTTGAGGGCAGCCCCCAGAACATTCTACACAAAAGATGCTTTTCACTATGTGTTTAAATGTACATGTGACTGATAAAGATATCTTTATCTTCTTTATTGAATTTGTTTCTATTAACCCATCACACATTGAATTTCTTGAGTAAAATAGATTATTCCGGTTAGTGTTTGGTAATTGTTATAAATGTTATACTTTTACCTGACCCAGAATTAAAAGATAAATCTCCCTGCTAGCTGATATAACCATGGATTTCAATAGCAGTGGTGCAGGAAGCTGCCCAACATAGAATCTGATCAACTTATGTGAAGTTCCTGTGTTACAGATATGGGCAGCTCTTTATTCCTACATTTCAGCCCTGCTCCCAATCAAATCCTTTGAATCTTCATGGGAGCCTGATCAAACAAAATGTAATGCGGGAACAACATACAGTCTGCTGGAGGAACTCAGTGAGTCGAGCAGCACAGTTTATGTTCATGTGCACAAGTACGGTGAGGTACAGGTACAATGAAAAACTTGCTTGCAGCAGCATCACAGGCACGTAGGTACAGACACACACAGAACATAAATTATACATAAAGTTATACCAGTGAAGTAAAAAAAGACTGCACAAAATCTGATATTAGTGCAAAAAAGAACACAGAGACAAGTCCGAGGTAGTGCAAGAAGTGGTTTGTAGCGTTCCATTGTTGAGGTAGGATGAGGTGGGATTGCTGAGTTTGATCCAGATTCCAGCATCTGCCATTTCTTGTGTCTCCCAAAAAGTAATGCTGGGTCAGGTTAGGTAGTTAAGACAGGATGACCAAAACCTTGGGTCCAAGATGCATGTTTTTTTTAATGAGAGGGAGAAGGATTCAAAGACAGAATTCTAGGACTTAGCCCCCTGAATATATGACCGTCAATGGTGAGTGATTAAATTCAGGAATGATTTGGAGCTAGAATCACAGAGTTGCAGGGCTGAGTGGGGGGTTACAGAGACAGGGTTAGATAAGCCAGTGTAGGGACTTGAAAACACATCTTGGTGTAGCAACTACTGTGCCCATGACCGTAGGAACCTGCAAAGGGTTGTGGACACAGCTCAGCACATTATGGAAACCAGCCTCCCCTCCATGGACTCTGTCTACACTTCTCACTGCCTCGATAAAGCAGCCAAAATAATCAAAGACCCCATCCACCCTGGACATTCTCTCTTCTCCCCTGTCCTATAGGGCAGAAGATACAAAAACCTGAAAGCACCTACCATCAGGCTCAAGCACAGCTTCCATCCCGCTGTTATAAGACAGTTGAATGGTTCCCTGGTACGATAAGATAGACTCTTGACCTCACAATCTATCTTGCTATGACCTTGCACCTTACTGTCTACCTGCACTGCATTTTCTCTGCAGCTGGTGCTCTTTATTCTACATTCTGTATTGTTTTACCTTGTACTACCTCAATGCACTGTGTAATGAATTGATCTGTATGAATGAAATGCAAGACAAGCTTTTCACTGTACCTCGGTACAAGTGATAATAATAAACCTATTCCAATTTCAAGAATTTTTAAATTGAACTCTTGCATAAACTGGAACAAAGGACACTGAATCCCTGGAATTCTCCACTCTGGATGGTTATGGAGACCAGACAGTAGAACCACTGTCTCACAGTACCAGAGACCCGGGTCCAATCCTGACCTCGGGTGCTGCCTGTGTGGAGTTTGCACGTTCTCTCTGAGGCCGTGTGGGTTTCCTCTGGGCGCTCCAGTTTCTTCCCACATCCCAAAGACATGCAGGTTGGTAGGTTTATTAGCCACTGCACATTGCCATTAGTGCATGTAGGTGAGGGGTAGAATCTGGGGGGAGTTGATGAGAATGTGAGAAGTATTAAAAAGGATTAATCTAAGAATAGTGTACATGGACGGTTGATGATTGGCATGGACTAGGTGGGTGAAAGGGCCTGTTTCCATGCTGTATATTTTAAAGTAGATACATTTTTGAAAGATCAGGGAATTCAGAGCTCTGAGGAACTGGCACAGAAGACAAGTTGAGGCCTGGGGCAGATCATTCACTACCATATTGGTAATTGGTAATTGGTTTACATGAAACGAGATACAGTGAAAAGCTTTCGCTTGCATGCCATTCAGACAGATCATTCCATACGCAAGTACATCGAGGTAGAACAAAAAGAAAGCAATAACAGAATGCAGAATATAGTGTTACAGTTACTCTCTGCAACCTCTTGTGGTCTTGAGCAGAGCAGTTGCCATACCAAGCTGTGATGCATCTGGATAGAATGCTTTCTATGGAATTTTTTATTTCAAAAGTAAACTTTATTCATAATAAAAAAATACAAAGGAAGAACACTGCAAAATACAAAAGCTTAACATTCATGATTGTTACATTCAGTAGTGTAAAACTTAAAGAGAAAAAAAACACATACAAACATAGCACCATTGCCACTGATGTGGCTCCCTGAAGTGATACCCCTTTCATTGTTTGAGGGGCTACCCCACCTCACTCAGCCCCTCTATGTGCGGTATCAGAAGGAGCCCAGACTGATGTCCTTCCCCACAGAGCCTTTGCATTGGCTGCACCAAGCTTCAGTGCATCCCTCAGCACGTACTCCTGCAGCCTGGACTGTGCCAGTCAGCAGCATTCCCTCACGGATATCTCGCTGTGCTGGAAGACCAACAAGTTTCGGGCAGACCAAAGAGTGTCCTTCACCGAGTCGATGACCTTCCAGCGGCATTTGATATCTGTCTCGGTGTGTGTCCCCGGGAACAGCCCGTACATCAGAGACTCCTCTGTCACGCAGCTGCTGGGCATGAACCGGGACACGGACCCTCGCAACTGTCTCCACACGCTCTTTGCAAATCCACAGTCTGAAAAGAGATGCATGACCATTTCCTCTCCACCTCCCCTCCCCCCCTGCAGCCGTCCCGAGGGTAGCGTGCATTGGGGGTGATGTGTGGTCTGTCGAGGAGGGCCCCTCTCACCACCAGCCAAGCGAGGTCTTGGTGCTTGTTACCTTGTTACGATAAAGTATTCTGCCATATGGCTTGGACCGTTTGCTCCGGGAACAAACCCACAGAATCCATAGCATCCCTATCCCATAGGGTCTGCAGTACATTCCACGCTGACCACTGTCTGATGGACTTGTGGTCAAAGGTGTTTGTTTTGAGGAACTCTTTCACAAAGGACAGGTAGTGTGGCAATGTCCAGCTGACTGGGGCGTTGCACAGTGGAGGGGCCAGGCCCATCCTCCACAACACCGGGCACAGGTAGAACCTCAGCATGTAGTGACCCTTGGTGCCCATGTACTTTGGGTCCACTGACTGACACGGCCACATATGAAGGTGGTCATCAGGATGAGGGCAACATTGGGTACACTATTGCTCCCATTCTCAGGGGACAGGTGTAGTGTGACCCATCAGACTCACTTCATCTTGGACCCCCAGATAAACTGGAAGACATCCCAGGTGATTACCAAGGCAGAAGAGTGAGGAACAGGCCACACCTGCGCCAAGTACAGCAGCTCTGAGAGCACATCACACCTGATGACCAAGTTGTTCCCAGTTATTGACAGGGAACACCGTTTCCACAAACTCAATTTTTGTTTTACCTTCCCAATCTGCTCCAGCCCCCCGAACCAGATCCCCAGCACCTTCAGGTAGTTGGACCCAACAGTGAAAGGGACATTGGATCGGTCGGGCCAGTTACCAAAGAGCATGGCCTCGCTCTTCCTGCGGTTGATTCTTGCCCCCGAAGCCGACTGGAGCAGGTCGCAGATGCTGATCAATCTGCGAGCTGACCGTGGATCCGAGCAGAAGACAGCGACATCGGCCATGTGCAGGGAGGTTTTGACTTGTGTGCCCCCACTGCCCGCCTGGCCCCCTCTGATGCTCTCATCCTTCCTGATGGATTCAGCAAAGGGTTCAATGCAGCACACAAACAGAACAGGGGAGAGTGGACAACCCTACCTGACTCCAGACTTGATGGGGAAGCCATCTGTCTCCCACCCATTGATTTGGACTGCACTACAGATATCTGTGTAGAGCAGTTGGATCCAATATCTGACTCCCTCTCCGAAACCCATTTGGGAGAGCACATGCAGCATGTATGTGTGCGACATCCTGTCGAAGGCCTTCTCCTGGTCCAAGCTGACCAGGTAGGTGTCCACACTTCTGTCCCGCACATAGGCGATGGTATCTCTGAGCAGTGCAAGGCTGTCAGAGATTTTCCTGCCAGGTACAGCACAGGTTTGGTCTGGGTGGATCACCTGTCCCAGAGCAGACCTGACCCAGTTGGAGGTGGCCTTGGACAGGAGCTTATAGTCCACATTCAATAGTGAAATGGGCCTCCAATTTCTGATGTCCTCCTTCTGCTTGTTGATGAGGGTAATGATGTCCTTCCTCATGGAGTCTGACATTCTGTCAGCCAGAAGCACAGCATTATACACTTCCAGCAGGTCCAGGCCCATCCAGTTTCACAGAGCCGAGTACAACTCTGCCGGTAAGCCGTCACTTCCGGGAGTTTTACTCGTGCCAAGGGAAGTCTATCCGGGACCATACTGAGCTGTCCGTTCCGGTCCAAGTGTAGTGTGGCAGTGTTCCACCTGCAGGGGTGCTGAAGGGGTTGCACAACTTTGCATCTTTAACCGTTCCCATCAGGAGTCTGGAGCTGCTGTCCAGTCTCCTGTCAGCACTGCCGGATTGTCCAGCTGCATCAATGACGCAGTTGAAGTCACCGGCCAGAACGACTGGTAGGGACATTGCCAGCAGCGGTGGGAGCTGCTGAAGGACAGCCAGCCGCTCACTCAGCACAGGCGAGGCGTACACATTAATTAGCCAGAGCGGAGTGTTACGGTACTTTATGTCAGCCACAAGGAGCGCCCCCTCCCCCCCACCACCTCTTTGACTTCAGTGAGAGAGAAGTTACCTCCCCGCAGCAGAATCCCCAGGCCGGATGCGCGACTATCATCCTCCTCCAGACCATATAGACAATCCCTTGGAGCACCATCGTGACCACCGCCGATAGTTATGGTGGTGAGGCAGCCCACACTCCTGCAAAAAGGTTACGTCCGCCTTGATCTCGGCAAGGTACTGCAAGGTGTTCACACATGGCACAGTGCTCTTCACACAGCACATGTTCAGAGACGCCAGTTATATCTCCATAGTCATTTGAGTTTAGGGATCACAAATGCTGTCCATTGTCAATCATGCCCACAGCCTTGGTGAACTGCAGCACTGTTTTTTGGGCTCAGGTACTGGGAATGGTCCTCCCCAGGGTGTGGCGCTGCTGGTGGTGTCATGGCGGGGGTGGGGGGGTGAGGTTAGTCCCTGTTCCACCCTCTGGGTCTGTTTGTTCTGTACCTTCCATCTCCTGGAGCTGGGGTGCGCTGGACGTCGTGCTGCTCCCAGTTCCCCGGAGCTGGGAGCTGATGGTTTCTGTGCTGCTCCCGGTCTCCCGGAGCTGTGAGCTGACGGTTTCTGTGCTGCTCCCAGTCTCCCGGAACTGGGAGCTGACGGTTTCTGTGCTGCTCCCAGTCTCCCGGAGCTGGGATCCATAAGGTGTATAACGTCATGAGGGGCAGAGATAGAGTGAAAAACATGATGATGCTGGAGGAACTCAGCAGGCCAGGCAGCATCCATGGAGAAAAGCAGGCGGTCAACGTTTCGGGTCAGGACCTTTCTTCAGGACTGAAAATAGGAAGTTAGGCTGCAAGGTTCCAAGATGGAAAATGAGGTGCTGTTCCTCCTTTTCCTACCTTCAGTCCTGAAGAAGGGTCCTGACCCGAAACGTTGACTGCCTGCTTTTCTGCACAGATGCTGCCTGGCCTGCTGAGTTCCTCCAGCATCATCGTGTTTTTCATCTAGAGTCCAGCATCTGCAGTCCTGTGTTTCTATAGATAGAGTGAGTGCGCACAGTCTTTTCCCCAGGGTTGGGGAATCAAGAACTAGAGGGCATAGGTTTAAGGTGAGAGGGGAGAGATTTAATAGGAACCTGAGGGGCATTTTTTCACTTTTGGACAGGTACGTGGATAGGAAATGTTTATAGGGATATGGACCAAACATGGGCAAATGGGACTAGCTTGGATGGGCATGTTGGTCAGCATGGACCAGTTGGGCCGAAGGGTCTGTTCCCGTGCTGTATGACAGACCTGGAGGATAGCAGTAACAAGATATTGCTCATTGCTGGAAATCAGAAACAGGTTAAACTTGATGGAAAAATTCAGCGGTCAAGCAGCCTGTCCGAGGAGAGACGTCCGTCATCCAACCTCTGTGGTCTCCAACTCTATTACAGACCCTTTCGCTGCTCCCTCCTCTGTCCCTTACCACCTCAAGCGATTAAATCCCTGCCTCTCCCAATTCTGGCAGTGAACGGAGATCGCCGATCCTCTCCCCGTAGATGCTGCCTGACCTATTCTGTTGACAATTGTACGCTAGGAATCCATCACTCCAGTGAGCTAAATTGGTATGAGGTGCACGCTTTGCTTCACGGAGCCGATGTGTCTGCCTGCACCCGCGCTGGTAATAATGAAGGGAGGTGAATACGTTAAATGTAATGTTCTCCCTCCCCTTTCTGCGGGAGCAGGCTCCCCCCCCCCCCCCCCCACCCCCCCGATCCAGCCCTGCCCAGGGGTGTATGCACACTACACCAGCCCGCCGGCAGAGAACACTCCCCCCCCCACCACCCCCGTCAGACAGCCTCCCCGAACCCTCCGCTCCCACTCTATCTTGCAGAGAGACCGATTCACAGAAACCTCCTGACAAGTTACTCTCTGCGAGCCTGGCTGGATCTCCTCAGTGCAACGAGAAAATCTGAGCCGGTCTCACTTACCACCTCTCATTAGATTTACCATCTTGCAATATACAAGTCTACGAGTCACTGGTGAGACTTGCAAGGAAAGCTGCTGAAACTTCTTCCCCCCCCCCCCCCCCGCTATAATGGATCAGTAAACGCAATATTTTTTCCTCTCTGCTATAATGAGGAAAGCAAGAAGGCTGAGTCAAAACCGAGGCGGTTTTCTTGAATATAGACGCATTTTCGCTGCTTAATTCCAACAGGACGCCGGAGTGTGGTGTATCGGGCAATGTCGCGCACACTCACACAGATTAATGGATCCCTTTTTACATTAAACAAAACGACCCCGGAGTGATCCGCTCACACCCTCGCATGCAATCGGACAGCTCTACAGACGAGCATCTACTACAAAACACAAGGTAAATCACAACTTTTTTGTTATCCCGCTGCTTGTTTAAGTGATCGGAGATGGCCAAGATAAAAACAAACATTTCAAAAACAGTTTTAAAACACTATTATTTTAAGACAGGTTTTGTTTACATTTGACCGGTGGATTTATAACTATGTTGCTTCCGAATGAAAGCAATAATATCTCAAGTCATTGTGTTTATTATTTGAAATACCATTTGACCTGTCTATTTGTAACGATGTTGCATATTAGTGAGGATAAAGTTTGCAATTTTTTTCAAAAACAGATGATGGGGACATTGTATAAATGTTGCAAATATTTTCTTTCCCATGTGAAATCCTCATCAGGGGACCGTGCCTCTTGGTTTGATTGGCAAGCCGTTCTTTTCAGAGAGGGTCCGGGAATTTCACACGTTATCTTGCATTCGGCCTCGATGTCCCGGGGAAGTGATTTTTGTAAGTGTGCGTGTGTCTGTAATAGGAATCATCTGTATTTGGGTCTCCAGCGACAGGCTGCGGGGGGGTAAAGCGTTCAAGCGTCGCTCAGGACTGCTCAGCCCCCGCATACTCACAACCTAGGTTTAAAACTATTCCTGTATAAGAACGATACCCCAGTACAATTTGGCTGCCTTAAGCTTTCACTATGCTTCGCTGACTGAACCATGCTTGCTCGAGTGCGGGTGTTTTGCTAACATATTACATTTCTGATATAAAACTTCTGCGCGCACACACACACACACACACTCCTGCCCCTTAATCACTGCCGGCCAGAACAAGGCAAAGTAAGCATGCACCTGAGAAGAAATTGGGGTTTAGCTCGAACAGATGAGTGAAATTCAGTTAGAAGAGGCAGTATTAATATCTGGTTTAAGTGACTTTTCCTTAACTGAACGCTACCTGTTCTCAATACAAGCGCCTCAGGGTGCAGAGCTGTCTCAGTTTGGGATCACCGCACAGTACAGCCCCTGAGGTTAGAGTGTGCATTCTCTGCAGAAGCCAACATTGTTATGTAGGGGCGGGCTGTCCGGTGATTGATGCGTGAAGCAGCCAGTCAGTGATTTCACTAGTGGGCGGGGACCTCGAAACGGAACGCCCTGTAATGATAGCCTTTCAGTTCTCAGGGGAATTGTAGGTAAAGAGACCGTTACAGTTGCCTCCCCCTTCGCATTCCCCATGTCCCCAAATATCACCGACGTGCTACACTATTCAGTTTCTGCACGGACCCTACACAGATCGAAGACAGAGACACCCCCCCCACACACACACTATGCACACGCACAGAATCATAAGATACAAATGATTCATATATACTCACACACCCACAACACCACATGCAGTGTACACAAACACACGCACACACACACAGGGCGTACACACTCATGCACACACACACACACACACACACAGAAACATAAAATACAAAGGCGTTCATATATACACACATGCACACAATACATACAGGGTACACACAGACACACATAGACACACACACAGACACACAAACATACACACAGACACACACACATACACACAGACACACACATAGACACACACACAGATACACACAAACATACAGACACACACAGATACACACACAAACATACAGACACACACAAACAGACACACACATAGACACACACAAACAGACACACACACATACATACAGACACACACAGACACACACATATACGATGTATACACATATGCACAGGACACACAGTTGCTCAACAAAGAGATACTGACAAAATGCCACATACAAGCAGTCCCCAGGTAATGAATGGATTCTCTTTTTACTGATGTCCTTAGGTTGATTTTGTCCATAAGTCAGAAAATACACAAACCTCACTCGATATGGTAAACATCCCTCCACAGTATTGTATTGAATGGCATCAAAAGCACATAGGACTGATGAAAAGAACAATTACTAAAAGTGGAGAGACAGACAGACAGACAGACAGACAGACAGACAGACAGAGGAAACCAGATCTGCCTTCTGTAGGATAAATGTACGTATGTTGGACTTGTAAATTTAATAATATAATAGGAGCTCATTCATACGTAGGGGTGTCCATAAGTCAAGTATTCTTAACCTAGTGACAAAAGGACAGCTTGTATTGCAAAGACTATCATTAGGTCTGCGCACATACATGTAAATGTATGTACGCACACCTAATATACATGTATCCGCCTATATATATGTATCCACCCCACCCCCTGCACCCTCCCACCCCCCCCACACACACACATACATGCACATGTACATGCACAGAAGACATGTATCCGTACATACAGATGCACCATGCAGTCAGTAGGAAGTCTGGCTGATTTCCTCATGCACACACTCCCAGCACAGGTGCACCTCAGGACAGCTGCAGCATTTTGCCATTCATTATTGCCTGTTTCAGCTCAGGCAACCACAGGGCCTCTGATAAATATGTCCTTAGCTTATTATAGCCCAGCATAACCTAGGTTGCTTAGTATAGTGTACTATGGCCTAGGCTGCTTATTATGGATTAGTGCACATCACAATGTATTTTTATTTGAAGTCTTCTTTCTATAAACATTGCACTTAAAAGTATTTTTTATATAATAATCGAGCATAAGGTGCATTTAAACTACACAATGCACAAATAGTTGATCTGAAATTCATTCTTCTAAAACTATAATGTTGATCCATTGATTTCAAATACCTCTCTTAATGCAATAAAGGGCTGGCATGGTAGTGTAGTGGTTAGCGTAACACTATTACAGTGCCAGCGACCTGGGTTCAATTCCGGCTGCTGTCTGTAAGGAGTTTGTACATTCTCCCCATGTCTGCGTGGGTTTCCTCCGGGTGCTCCGGTTTCCTCCCACATTCCAAAGACGTGCGGGTTAGGAAGTCGTGGGCATGCTACGTTGGCGCCGGAAGCCTGGCGACACTTGCGGGCTGCCCCCAGAACACTCTGCGCAAAGATGCATTTCATTGTGTGTTTCGATGTACATGTGACTAATAGAGATATCTTATCTAATCTTAAGTGAGGGAGAGTAATGAGATAAGATAAGATATCTTTATTAGTCATATGTACATCGAAACACACAATGAAATGAATCTTTTGCGTAGAGTGTTCTGGGGGCAGCCCGCAAGTGTCGCCAGACTTCCGGCACCAACATAGCATGCCCACAACTTCCTAGGGAGAGGGATAGCATTTGGAATAGAGTTTGTGAGAATACAGAAGGTAGTTAAGCCCACTTATTTAACGTCACTTAATTAATTAACAATTTAAAAAAACACTTAATTATCAATTAACATTACTCTTGATCTTTGCTTATATTGACTTCAACTTATAACCACAAACAAACAAAGTCAAAATATATTCTAAAGAATCAAAATCAAGACCATAAGGCCATGAGATATAGGAACAGAATTAGGCCATTCAGCCTATCGAGTTTGCTCCACCATTCAATCATGGCTGATTTCTTCAACCCCATTGGCCAATCTTCTTCCTGTAACCCTTGACACCCTTACCAATCAAGAACCTATCAATCTCTGCTTTAAATATTCCCAATGACTTGGCCTCCACAGCTGTCTGTGGTAATGAATTCCACAGATTCCCCACCCTCTGGCTGAAAGAAATTCTTCCTCCTCTCAGTTCTAAATGGACATCCCTTTATTCTGAGGCTGTGCCCTCAGATCCCAGAATCTCCGACTGATGGACTGATGATCCTTTCCACATCCACTCTATTCAAGCCTTTCAATATCCGGTTGGCTTCAATGAGATCCCCCCTCATCCTTCTGAACTCCATCGAGAACAGGCCCAGAGACATCAAAAGCTCCTCATATGTTAAGCCTTTCGTTCCTGGGATCATTCTTGTGAACCTCCTCTGGACCCTCTCCAGGACCAACACATCTCCCTCAGATATGGGGCTGAACCAAGTGCAGTATTCTACTTCAGACTATCTATTTGCGTACTCTTTAGGGTTAAATGAATTCGATAGAGTTAGCAAAGGAATATCTTGTTAGGGTGCCCAAAACCTAATCATGTTAGCTTTTATGTTATTGTTTCAAATGGCAAAACTTGATGAAATTTGGGATTAGGAAAGAAAGATTAATTAGAGCACAAAATTTTCTTGCAACAGTAGTAGAGAACATCAGATGGACAACTTTGAGGAGTTCGTCCATTTTCATAATAAATATTGACAGGAGCTTAAAATATACTGATGAGGAATAAGGCTATGAATGCAGATGAGGTGACCATTTCGCAGAACACCTGCGGTCTGTCCATAACCACAACCTGCATCTCCCCGTTGCCAGTCAATTCAACTCCCCCTCCCACACTATCACTGATATGTCAGTCCCCTGCCTCCTCCACTGCCAGGAGAAGCGCAAATTGGAGGAACAGCACCTCATTTTCTGTCTTGGAACCTTGCAGCCTAATGGCATGAACATTGAATTCTCCCACTTCAGGTAATCCTCCCACCCCAACACCTGCCTATCACTATCTCTTACCTGCATCTACCTATCACCACCCTGTGCCCACCCCGCCTCCCCTCTTTTGTCCACCTATCACTGCTCTGCTTTTCCCTCCTATATATTGGGCTTCCCCTTTTCCTATTTTCAATCCTGAAGAGGGGTCCTGACCCGAAACATTGACCCCCTGCTTTTCTCCACGGATGCTGCCTGTCCTGCTGAGTTCCTCCAGCATCATCGTGTTTTTCATCTAGATTCCAGCATCTGCAGTCCTTTGTTTCTCCAGTGTGTGCTTTTGTATGGATGCACGGGTTCATGTCAATGCAAAATTTCACTTTAATTTAAAGCGCACACTTATCCTATTCAAGGTTAACAAATCAAAAATGATTATCATGCATTTTTGTTTAATTGTTTCCATTTGGTTGATTTTTTAAATAATCTTTTTGAATGATTCATTTCATCAATTGAACACGTTCTTCCTGTTCTTTGACTGAGGATATGGGCTGGAACTTGCACTTAGTGGTCAGTCAAATGTTCCAATTGAGACAGATTGTGGACAGAATGATTAAAAGGTACTGAGTCAATAACTACTTCTAATTCACGTCCTTCTCTCAATCTCAATAACTCAGCTGAACCACACCCTCATCCTAGGCATTATCAGATTCAATAAGGCAAGAAAAAAAACACTGTTAGTTATCAAAGAAATATTGCATAACATCAAAGGCCTTATCAATGACCCACTGCTTCTTCATCTCAGAGTTATAGAACATAGAACAGTCCAGCATGGGAACAAGTCTTTCAGCCCGCAGTGTTGTGCTGAACTAATTAAACGAGCAATTAAACGCCTGACTAAACTAAATGCCTCTGCCTACACAACACCCATATTTCTCCATACTCTGCACATTCATGTGCCTATCTAAGAGCTTCTTAAACACCTCTGGAGGAACTCAACGGGTCAGGCAACATCCATGGAGGGAAATGTAGTGATATAAAATCGATAGAAAGGAAGGATATTGGGTCAGAAGAGGTGGAATCCTTGTGGGTGGAGCTAAGGAATAGCAAGGGTAAAAGGACAATGGTAGCAGTCATATATAGGCCCCCTAATAGCAGTCAGCAAGTGGACGATAAGTTGCAGTTTGAGATAGAAAAAGCATGCCAGAGTGACAATGTGAAGATAATTATGGGGGATTTTAACATGAAGGTGGACTGGGAAATCCAGAATGGCGGTAGTACTCAGGAGAGGGAGTTTGTGGAATGTCTAAGGGACGTTTTTCTAGAGCAACTTGTTGAAGAGCCCACCAGGGGATCGGCTGTTTTGGATTGGGTGCTGTGTAATGAACCGGAGGTGATTAGGGAACTAAAAGTAAAGGAACCACTGGGAACCAGTGATCACAATATGATTGAGTTCAGTTTCAAGTTTGAGAAGGAGAAACTGGTAACTGGTGTATCGATATTTCAGTGGAACAAAGGAAATTACAATGGTATGAGAGAGGAGTTGGCCCTAATTGATTGGAAGAGTAAGCTGGCTGGAGGGACGGCAGAGGAAAAATGGAAGGAATTTCTACAGGAAGTAAGGAAATTGCAGGATAGATATATTCCAAGAAAAAAGAAGGTTTTGAATGGAAAAAAGGCACAAATGTGGATAACGAGAGAGGTGAAGGCTAAAATAAAAGCAAAAGGGGCGGCGTACAAAGAAGCAAAAATTAGTGGCAAAACAGAGGACTGGGAAGCTTTTAAAAACATGCAGAGAGAAACTAAGAAGGTCATTAGGAAAGAAAAGAGGAATTATGAAAGGAAGTTGGCGGATAACATTCGAAAGGATACTAAGAGTTTTTTTAAATACATAAGGTGTAAAAGAGAGACACGGGTTGATATAGGACCAATTGATAACGGTGCAGGAGCTATGATAATGGACGATAGAGAGATGGCAGAGGAATTGAATGAATATTTTGCATCGGTCTTCACCGTGGAGGACATCAGCAATGTGCCGGTTAGTCAGGAGTCTCACGAAATGGAATTGAGTTCAGTTAAGATTACTAGGGAGAAGGTGCTAGGAAAACTAAATGGACTAAAGACTGATAAGTCTCCCGGACCGGATGAGGTGCATCCCCGGGTTCTGAAGGAGGTGGCTTTAGAGATAGCGGAGACATTGGCGATTATTTTCCAGAAATCGATAGATTCAGGCGTGGTTCCGGAGGACTGGAGGGTCGCAAATGTAGTTCCGTTGTATAAGAAAGGAGGGAGGCAGCATAAAGGAAATTACAGACCTATTAGTCTGACGTCAGTGGTGGGAAAGTTATTGGAATCTATCCTCAAAGACGGGGTTACGGAATACCTAGAGGCGCAGGGCAGGATAGGTCCTAGCCAACATGGTTTTGTGAAGGGAAGATCCTGCCTGACCAACCTATTGGAGTTTTTTGAAGAAATCACAGGCAAGGTGGATAAGGGAGAGGCGGCAGATGTTGTGTATTTAGACTTTCAAAAGGCCTTTGATAAGGTGCCTCACAAGAGACTGATTAATAAGATGAGAGGTCATGGAATTACGGGTAGGATAACAGAATGGGTGGAGCATTGGCTGGTTGACAGGAAGCAAAGAGTGGAAATAAAAGGATCTCGTTCTGGCTGGTTACCAGTTACTAGTGGTGTGCCGCAGGGGTCGGTGTTGGGACTGCTCCTTTTTACCTTGTACATTAACGATTTGGATGATGGAATAAATGGTTTCGTGGCTAAGTTTGCGGATGACACCAAGATAGGGTGAGGAGTAGGGAGTATTGAAGAGATAGGAAGGTTGCAGAGGGACCTAGACAGTTTAGGAGAATGGGCAAGGCAATGGCAGATGAGATTCAATGTAGGGAAATGTGCAGTTGTACACTTTGGAAGCAGAAATAAGTGGGCAGATTATAATCTAGGAGGAGAGAAAATCCAAAGCAGGGAAGTACAAAGGGACTTGGGGGTACTCGTGCAGGATACCTTAAAGGTTAACCACCAGGTCGGATCGGTGGTAAAGAAAGCGAATGCTATGTTGGCATTCATTTCGAGAGGTATAGTGTATAAAAGTAAGGAAGTGTTGATGAGGCTCTACGGGGCAGTAGTGAGGCCTCATTTGGAATACTGTGCGCCGTTTTGGGCCCCACATCTTAGGAGGGATGTGTTGACGTTGGAGAGGGTTCAGAGGAGATTTACGAGGATGATTCCAGGAATGAAAGGGCTTAAGTATGATGAGCGTTTGTCGGCTCTTGGACTGTACTCGCTGGAGTACAGAAGAATGAGAGGGGACCTCATAGCGACATTTAAAATATTGATAGGAAAGGACAGAGTAGATGTGGCTAGGCTGTTTCCCTTGGTGGGTGAGTCCAGGACCAGAGGGCACAATCTTAGAATTAGAGGGTACAGTTTCAAAACAGAGATGAGCAAAAATTTCTTTAGCCAGAGGGTGGTGAATTTGTGGAACTCCTTGCCACGTACAGCAGTGGAAGCCAGATCAGTGGGGGCGTTCAAGGAGGAGATAGATAGATATCTAAATAGTCAGGATATCAAGGGATATGGGGATAAGGCCGGTAATTGGGATTAGAATAGTTTTTTTTTCTTCTTCTTCCCCCATTCCCCATTTCTCATTTCTATTTCCCTTTCCTTGGAGCAGACTCGATGGGCCGAATGGCCTGCTTCTGCTCCCTTGTCTTGTGATCTTGTGAAATGAACAGTCAACATTTCGGGTCAGGACCTTGACCCAAAACTTCGACTTTCCATTTCCCCCCACAGATGCTGCCTGACCCGTTGAGTTCCTCCAGCATTTTGTGTGTTGCTCCAGATTTCCAGCATCTGCATGCTCTCTTGTGTCTTTCTTAAACACCTCTATCATATTTGCCTCCTCTACCAGAAGACCAGGAGCTATCCCCTTTATTTATAAAAAATCTGGGTAGGACTAACATTGTCCAGTTCTCATCATCCTGGGAAGTTTGATACCACTGATCGACTCGCTGGGACACCACAGAAGACTGTAAAACATCAACCATATTGCTGAGATATTTGTCAGCTCAACAGCTATGGGGTTGATAGAACCTTGCTTCAGACTGAGCAGGAATCCCTGAATTGGAGGTGATACTGAGCACTATCCATTAAATAAAAAAATATTTTCAGCACAAATAAATATCACAGATATTTCCTGGGCCTTTTCACCATTTGACTAACCTGCACCTTTACACCACCTCTCCTGTTCAGAATGTGAGTCGGTCATTTAAGTATTTTAACAACATTGTATGTCATTGTTTTAAAAGTGAACCTATTGCTAACTTGACTCAATTGTTTTACCCAGGCATCGGGAAACCCAACAGGTGAAGGGAGGTAAGAAGAAACAAATCCCTGACGTTACTGCTCTTGTGAAATAGGAGGGACTGAGTATTTTCTACCAGTTCGGCAGCTCACTGGTAAACACCACCACACTTGCTCCTCACAACTATGTCTGTCTTTCATTCTTCTCCCCAACAATCATTCCCCCAGCCACCATTCGCTGCCCCCCTCGACCACAAACTTCCCCTTGCAGTCAAACTCCTTTCAATTATCAGCTCTCCGCCTACACAATTAGACCTCTCCAATTGCTCCTTTCCAATGATCAAAGCCCCTCCAATAACCATCATCCTATCCCTGGGCAAATCAACCCCTCTGCATCATAATCTCTGTCTCCCCCATCCATAAAATAGTCTCAGAATCTTCCCCACCTCCCACATAGATCTACCTGTCTATTATGTTGTCTGTGTGTTGCAAACAAAAACAGTAATTCCTCCTCCCACTGAAAACCTGCATTTTACAAGGGCAGGCACAGTAGTGTAGTGGCTAGCGTGACGCTATTACAGCGCCAGCAACCCAGGTTCAATTCCGGCCACTGTCTGTCAGGAGTTTGTATGTTCTCCCCGTGTCTGTGTGGGTTTCCTCCCACATTCCAAAGATGTACAGGTTAGGAAGTTGTGGGCATGCTATGTTGGCACTGGACGCGTGGTGACACTTGCGGGCTGCCCCCAGAACGCTCTATGCAAAAGATGTATTTCACTGTGTGTTTTGATGTACATGTGAATAATAAATATCTTATCTTTTCTTATCCTGTTCCCAACTTCAAGAGAACCCCATTTACCACATTCCCCCACATGGTGTAAACCTTCAGCTAAGCTATGTCCACATTGAGTTAAGGTCTTCTTCATAGTGTATTAGTTCATTAATATCCATTACTCCAGGATTTTCCGTGCATGCAATTAAAATCCCTCTTAGAGACAGTTGCAAAACAGTGTTTGGGAAATACCTTGGAGCTGAATCCTGTCAACCAACTGAAGTAATATCAGGAGATAATCAGTCATTTCATACCAGAAGCAAAATGCTGCAGATGCTGGAAATGCAATTCAGTTCTACTTCTTCTAGTTTAGTACTTGGTGCTCACCTGTGGTCTCCTCTACATTTGGTGGAACCAAACACAGTCTAGGTGACCCTTTGCAGAGCATGCACAAGGGTGACCCTAAGCTACAAGTGACCGGTTGCTTTAATTCTCCACCTAACCCCCACACTGATCTATCTGTCTTTTGCCCTTGCTGCTGCTCCAGTGAAGCTAAGCAAAGCTTGAGGAACAGCACCTCATCTTCTGATTAACTGCTTAATGGCCTCCCAGACTCAACACAGAGTTCAGCAATTTCAGATAACAGCCTTCTAGGCTTAGAGCTCACACTTTCTGCATAGAACATAGAACACTACAGCACAGTACAGGCCCTTTGGCCCACAATGTTGTGCTGACATTTTATCCTGCTCTAAGATCTATCTAACCCTTCCCTCCCACATAGCCCCCTATTTTCTATCATTCACGTGGCTATCTAAGAGTCTCTTAAATGTCCCTAATGTATCTGCCCCCACAACCTCTGCCGGCAATGCGTTCCACACACCCACCACTCTCTGTGTAAAAAAATTACCCCTGACATCCCCCTTATACCTTCCTCCAGTCACCTCAAAATTATGCCCCCTCTTGTTAGCCATTGTTGCTCTGGGAAAAAGTCTCTGACTGTCCACTCGATCTATGCCTCTTATCATCTTGTACACCTCTATCAAGTCACCTCTCATCCTCCTTCTCTCCAAAGAGAAAAGCCCTAGCTCACTCAACCTATCTTCATAAGACATGCTCTCCAATCCAGGCAGCATCCTAGTAAGTCTCCTCTATAAAGCTTCCACATCCTTCCTATAATGAGGCGACCAGAACTGAACACAATACTCCAAGTGTGGTCTGACCAGAGTGCTATAGAGCTGCAACATCACCTTGCGGCTCTTGAACTCAATACCCCGACTCATGAAGGCCAACATACCATACGCCTTCTTAACAACCCTATCGACCTGCGCCGCAACCTTGAGAGATCTATGGACGTGGACCCCAAGATCCCTCTGTTCCTCCACACTGTTCTGCCATTAACCTTGTATTCTGTCTTCAAATTCGATCCCCTGAAGTGTATCACTTCACACTTTTCCGTGTTGAACTCCATCCGCCACTTCTCAGCCCAGCTCTGCATTCTATCAACATCATGTTTTATTTCCTCTCTTTTCATGGTGCTTCAGATTTTATTTGTCTCATTACCTCTACTCCAGACCTACCTTTGCCACCCTCCTTCATCAGCATTCAATCTCTCCTGGTTTCCACTCTATCACAAACTTCTTTTGCTCTTTTCGCCCTTCTTCGCACCCCCACCCTTCACACTCCCTCCCTGCAGCTTAAGACCTGTTCCATTTTTAAATTTGAGCAACGCACACAAAATACTGGAGGAACTCAGCAGGTCAGGCAGCATCTGTGGAGGGAAATGGACAGTCGACATTTCGGGCTGAGACCCTTCGCCAGGACTGAGGAAGTCCTGATGAGGGGTCTCGGCCCAGAATGCTGACTGTTTGCCTCCATAGATGCTGCCTGACCTGCTGAGTCCCTTCAGCATTTGGTGTGCGTTGCTCCAGATTTCCAGTATCTGCTGTCTCTCTTGTGTCTCAATTTTTAACTTTTCCCAGTTTTGATGAAAAACCATGGACTCTGTTCTCTCCCACAAATGCTGCTTGACTTGCTGAGTATTTCCACCACGTTCTGCTTTAAATCATATTGATCAGGTTGGAGTTTCATTTTTATTCTAAACACAAGTCTTCCACACATTCTGACTAGCTACCTCTGTACATTCAGAGGCTACAGTTCTCCATAACTTGCACATTGACTTCAAGGGACTACCTGAGTTACAGAGGAGGAGAACGGTGTACAGTCTCTATGATATTCTGCACTTAGTGCATGCAACCAAGGAAAATTTCTACCCTATAATATCACATGGAACAGAAGATGGCCATTCAGCCCTTTATATTCATGGTATCTCTTTGAAAGAATTAGTCCCACACTACCTTCTCATTCTTAGTCCTTTTCCCATGATCAAATCCCTTCCAATAATCATCATCAAATAAACCCCTCTGCATTACAGTCTCCCTCTCCACAACCCATAACGTAGTCCCAGAATCTTCCCCACCTCCCATCTCGATCTAGGTGTGAATCCCTGACAAACAAAAATTCCCCCTTCCCTCGCCTTGATGACCTGCCCATCTCCTCCCCTCCTCCGTACTTTATTCCATGGTCCACTGCCCTCTCCTACCGGATTCCTTCTCCTTCAGCCCATTGCCTCTTCTACCTATCACCTCTCAGCTTACTACATCTTCCCCCTCCTCCCCCACCCACCTTACCTTCCCCCCTCACTTGGACTCACCTATCACCTGAACTCACCTATCACCTGCCTGCGTGTGCTCCTCTCTCTCCCCCCACCTTCTTATTCTGGCTTCTGCCCTCTTCCTTTCCAGTCCTGATGAAGGGTCTCGGCCCGAAACGTCGACTGTTTATTTCCCTCCATAGATGCTGCCTGACCTGCTGAGTTCCTGCAGCACTTTTTGTGCATTGCTACTTGTCAATTCTGCTGTTAGTTCATTGCAAACCTACAAAAAACAATTAATTCCTCCTACCTTTGAAAACCTGTATTTTGCACATTTCCTGCTCCCAACATCAAGTCAGCCTCATCTACCAAACTCCCCCAAATGTTTCTTTTTCAAAGTAACTTCCCTTTTTAAAGTTGCTATTCAATCTGCTAACCCCTCTCTTTAAGGCAGTACATTCCAGATCAATTCAGCACACTGCATTGAAAAGTTCTCCTCTCCCATCTGGCTTTTTTTGTCAGGGCTTGTCTATGAAACAGAAAATGCATAATCCTTCAGTTTCTGTGAAACTGCTTCACAGTTTGGGTGTAAATCTTCCTTAGATCCATTACCCTGAATGTTTACTCCTGATCGTTGATCTGCATTTCTCTTTCAGATGCTAATGGTTGTATTTCCAGCAGTTTTTATTTAGGGATACAGTATATCATTCCCAGCTGCCCACTTCATGGAGCTGTGTTATAAACTGCATTAGAATTACGTGGGAGTGAGTGTTGTTTTACATTCCTCAATGCAAGAAGAACCCATTCCTCTCACCAGAACCCTTCCAACTCCATGGATTACATTTCATCCTTGAATTATTGTCAACAGTCACCATTCACTATAAGCCTGACAGCGTTAAAATGAATAAGTGCAAGGCTATATGAGTTGGAATTTGTTGTTTTGGTCACGTCGACAACAAATGTAACAACAGACGTCGGAACAAAACATGTCAAACTTAATGACCCTGTCACTCATTGGCAAACAGACCACTTAGGAAAAGTTACCAGCCAATTGGCCAATCAAGCCTGTTTAGTCACTTCAAGAAATCCACCCAGTTATCCATCAGAACCTTGCATCTTTCTTCTCTTTCAAGCCAGTTTGGATTTCCAGTTTGATGGTTGCTGTTGATTCCGTTTCCAACAACATTTCAGGCAATATATTCCAGGTTATAATACCTCACTGCATTAAAATATTATCTTCATTTCTCTTCTGGTTCTTTTTCCATTCATTCTAAAATTATAACATCTGGATTTCAGTTTCCTTGTGGCTGGAAGTACGTTCTCCTTATTTTGATTCATAACTTTGATTACCTCTGTTAAAACTCTCCTTAGTTTTCTCCACCAATCCCTGCTTCATAATTCTTTCCACACACCCCCAGGTACAACACCAGCCAATTTCCTCTGCAGTTTTCTCCCAGATAGATTTGCAGATTCACGTGTTTTACATCGAACATAGAACAGTACAGTACTGGACAGGCCATTCGGCCTATGATGTTGTGCCGACCTTGATGCCAATTTATACTAAATGTCCTCCTCCTGTGTATCATTCACATTCCTCCATTCCCTTCATATTCATGTGTTTATCTAAAGCCTCTTAAACTCCACCAAACTGCCCAATACCACTGCTACCCCTGGTAACATATTCCAGGCACTTACCACTCTCTGCATAAAAAAAAACTTGCCCCTTATGTCACCTTTAAACTCCCCCCCACCACCCCAAACCTTAAAAGCATGTCCTCTGGTGTTTGACATTTCTACCCTGGGGAAAAGATTCTGACTGTCTGCCCTATCTATGCCTCTCATAATTTTAAAAACCTCTATCAGGTCTCCCCTCAGCCTCCAACACTCTAGGGAGAACAACACAAATTTGTCCAACCTTTCCTTATAGCTCATACTCTCTAATCCAGGCAGCATCCTGGTGAACCTCTTCTGTACCCTTTCCACAGTCTCCACATTCTTCCTATAATCACAAGATCACAAGATAAGGGAGCAGAAGCAGGCCATTCGGCCCATCGAGTCTGCTCCAAGGAAAAGGGAAAAAGAAATGGGGTGGGAAAAAAAGAGAGAAAAAAAAAACTATTCTAATCCCATTTGCCAGCCTTATCCCCATATCCCTTGATACCCTGACTATTTAGATATCTGTCTATCTCCTCCTTGAATACCCCCACTGATCTGGCCTCCACTGCTGTGCGTGGCAAGGAGTTCCACAATTTCACCACCCTCTGGGTAAAGAAACTTCTCCTCATCTCTGTCTTGAAACTGTACCCTCTAATTCTAAGATTGTGCCCTCTGGTCCTGGACACGCCCACCAAGGGAAACAGCCTAGCCACATCTACTCTATCCTTACCTGTCAACATTTTAAATGTCGCTACGAGGTCCCCTCTCATCCTTCTGTACTCCAGCAAGTACAGTCCAAGAGCCGACAAACGCTCATCATACTTAAGCCCTTTCATTCCTGGAATCATTCTCGTAAATCTCCTCTGAACCCTCTCCAACGTCAGCACATCCTTCCTAAGATGCGGGGCCCAAAACTGCGCACAGTATTCCAAATGAGGCCTCACTAGCGCCCCGTAGAGCCTCATCAACACTTCCTTACTTTTATACACTATACCTCTCGAGATGAATGCCAACATAGCATTCGCTTTCTTAACCACCGATCCAACCTGGTGGTTAACTTTTAAGGTATCTTGTATGAGTACCCCCAAGTCCCTTTGTACTACCGCACTATCAATCTTCTCTCCTTCTAGATAATAATCTACCCGCTTATTTCTACTTCCAAAGTGTACAACTGCACATTTCTCAACATTGAATCTCATCTGCCATTTCCTTGCCCATTCTCCTAAACTGTCTAGGTCCCTCTGCATTCTTTCTATTTCCTCTATGCTCCCTACTCCTCCACTTATCTTGGTGTCATCCGCAAACTTAGCCACACAACCATTTATTCCATCATCCAAATCATTGATGTACAAGGTAAAAAGGAGAGGCCCCAACACCAACCCCTGCGGCACACCACTAGTAACCGGTAACCAACCAGAACGAGATCCTTTTATTTCCACCCTTTGCTTCCTGCCAACCAGCCAATTCTCCACCCATTTTGCTACCCTGCCCATAATTCCATGACCAGAACTGCACACAATACTCCAAGTGTGGTCTGACTAAAGTTTTACATAGCTGCAGCATAGCTTCCTTACTCTTATATTCAACACCCCTCCCAATGAAGGCAAGCATTCCATATGCCTTCTTTACCACCTTATCCACTTGCATAGCCACTTTAAGTGAATTATGGACCTGGACACCAAGATCCCCCTGTACCTCAATGCTATTCAGGGGCCTACCATTACTTGTATACCTTTCATTTGACCTCCCAAAGTGCAACACCTCACACTTGCCTGGATTAAACTCCATCTGCCACTTCTCTGCCCATATCTGTAACTGATCTGTATCCTGCTGTATCCTTTGATAGTCCTTTACACTGTCCACAGCTCCACCAATCTTGGTGTCATTCACAGACTTGCTAATCCACCCATCCATATTGTCATCCAAATCACCGATATATATCACAAACAACAGAGGTCCCAGCACTGATCCGTGTGGAACACCACTGGTCATGGACCTCTAGCCAGAATAACAGTCTTCCACCCCGATCTCTGTCTTCTATGGGCAAGCCTGTTCCGAATCCAAACTTGGAATTCTCCCTGGATCCCATGCATCTTTACCTTCTGAATCAACCTACCATGAGGGACCTTATCAATGCCTCACTAAAGTCCATGTAGATATCGTCCACTGCCCTACCCTCATCAAGCACCTTTGTCACCTCCTCAAGAAACTCAATCAAGTTTGTAAGGCGTGACCTGCCCCGCACAAAGCCATGTTGAATATTCCTAAGCAGGACATACCTTTCCAAATGTGCATAAAAAATTTTGTTTTTTTTTCAGTTACACCATCAAATATACAACAGGGAGTCAGAGGAATCATTTCATCTTCCACTAAGACAGACTCCATCACTTTTCTCTGACACAGAGTTGTACTGCACAGAAAAAGGCCATTCAGCCCATTTGTCCATGCTGCCTGTTGTACCTATCCCACTTACTCACATTAGGTCTGTTGCCTTCTATATCTTGGCAATTCAAGATGCTTCTTTCTTTGTGTGGGTCCAATCTCCCATCTTCCATCACCCTTCCTGGATCTCCCATTCCAATTACTGACTGAACCCCATAGGTAATCTTAACAACCTGGATCAATTCACCATTATGTTCAGTCAAGGCACTGGAGCAGTAACCATAGATAACACAACTGTATTCCAGTGGTTTGCACCACTAAGACATTTTATGTTGAGTCAATATCTATTTCACAAGAAGAAATGGCACTGCATTGGAATTAAGAGTGAAGAGTTCCTGTGAAAAAACAGACCAAAGAGCATAGAAACTGCCATTCCTTATGACTTGTATCAGAGCCAGATTAGTAGTGAGGTAGCAAACTATTTCAGGGAGTAATATTTCCTGTATGGATTTGGCAGAGACTTGTGCCTCGAAAGTTAGGTTAAAGATTAGTACATTGGAACTATTGAGAACCTCAAATGCATGCTGTGGATACTGGTGAATAATTTCTTAATTCAGGTTTCTGCATCCAAATAGTTTGATTGGATTATTACTATGATTACTTCAAGATAAATGAACCTTTACGAAATTACTATTGAATAACCACAAGCAGATTTCTATTATTCTCTCTTTCACTGGCAACTGATTTTTTCCAAATGTCCTCCCTTTTTTGGATCTCTGCAGCTGGAGTCTAATCCCATTCTGTAGCCAAGGGAAAGACTGATCAGCTCCTGGGTGTGGTTGCTGGGAAGGGTAGGGGCTATTTGGACATAAGAGATTCCCCCCTCCCCCCCAGGTGGTGGCATTGGATGGAGAACAGGGGTAGTTGGGAAATGTCTATGATACCTGATTCACTTCAAACATGTAAAAACTGCAAACGATCTTCTTGAATCATTGTCCTGAGTGCTTTATCATAATCATTAAACAGCATTTCCCATTTGGATGATAATTGCTGCAGTTTCTGCAACTTTTGCTTAGAAATGCAGTTTATTACATAAAATATAGAACAGTACAGCGCAGGCCCTTCAGCCCACAATGTCTGTGCTGAACATGATGCCAAATTAAACTAAAACTCTTCTGCCTGCACTTGATCCATATCCCTCCATTCCCTGTATGTTCACGTATCGCTCTAAAAGCTTCTGAAACACCACGGTCATATCTGCTTCCCCCACTATTCCTGGCAGCCCATTCCAGGCACCCACCACTCTCCATGTAAAACAACTTGCCCCGCAGATCTCCTTTAAACATCCCCTCTCTCGCTTGTCTAGTACTTGACATTTCTCCCCTGGGAAAAAGATTCTGACTGTCTACCCTACCTATGCCTCATATTTTTTAAACTTGTATCAGGAGTTCAATGTATCTGAATTCAGTGCATTGAATTCAGTGGGAATGACATGTTGTTTTACTTCCCACTTGCAAAAAGAAGCCTTGCCTCTAACCGGAAGCCTTTCTAACTCCGTGGAGTGCATTTCACCTTTGAACTATTGTCAACAGCCACAGCTCACCATCACATGACTGACAATGTTAAAATGAGTAATTGCAAGGTTGTATGAGTTAGTAAATTTTTTGGTTGCAAAGACATCTCTGGACAACAAAAGCTTAAGAACACACACCACCAGGCTCAAGGACAGCTTCTACCCCACTGTTATAAGACTATTGAACAGATCTCTTATACAATAAAGATGAACTCTTGATCTCTCACTCTACCTCATCATGGCCCTTGCACTTTATTTGTCTACCTGTACTGCACTTTCTCTGTAATTGCAACACTATATTCTGCATTCTGTCTTTTGTTTCCTTTTGTACTACCTCAATGTGCTTATGTATGGAATGATCTGTCTGGGTGGCACATAAACAAAAGTTTTCACTGTCTCTTGGTACATGTGACAGTAATAAACCAATTACCAACAAGAGCAACACAAAATAAAGTTTATCTGACACATATTAAAGTTTCCCTGAGGCCGGTGGGAGGGCTTGATGTTATCAAATCCACCCATGCCCTGGAACATGCATTGATTTCTTTGTTTGAGGCTACAACACTAGATCCAACCACAGTGACAATGATTGACAGACTGTTAACATGATGCATTTGTAAATATCCTCCACTTCACTGCACCTTTGGGAGAAATTTTCCTGCTTTTATTGGAAGAAGCAGCTGTGGTTTCTGTTACCTCTCCTCTTGAAGCAGACTTTCTTAATAAATACCTTGTGAACTGCACAGTTAACTGCTGTGTCACAACACCTGCTCCACTCAAACTCACTGTCTGGTGCAGAAGTGTTAATGAATAAAGCCATCTAACTATTTCCCTTGGTTCCAGCCACCACTTTGAACACAAAATTGAGGCTGGCACTCAAGCTCAGCACTGAGGGAGTGCTGCACAGTCAGAAGTGCCACCCTTCAGATGAGATGTTAAATTGTGATCTTGGCCACTCTCAAGGAGCATCAGAACCGGCATTAATGACCTATTTCTGTGCTGTATATTCCATGTAATTCCATGCACTTCTCTTTATAATTGTACCAAATAATGTGCTAACAAAAAGGATGTGTCTCAAGCGTGCTTTTTGATTGTTTCACTACTACTGAGCAGCAATGTGCTTTCCTGGAAGGTGCATTGTTATAAGGTTTCTTTACCAGTTTGAAAGCAATAAAAAAGCATGTGGTATATTAAAGATTGCCGTCATGTGGAATGTGTTAGAACAAAGGTGAATTGGATGGTTTCTCCATTAGTAGGTGAAAATTAATATAGAGGCTCCTTTCGTGTGTGTGTGTGTGTGTGTGTGTGTGTGTGTGTGTGTGTGTGTGTGTGTGTGTGTGTGTGTGTGTGTGTGTGCACCAAATGTTATCTAAGCATTAACTGGGTGACAGTTTATATTTTAGGGATTACTGAAGATTTTGCTTACTTCTGTTCATGGCAGGTAGAAACAGGGTTACTTGTGTTAATGGAGTGTTCCCGTGAGAAGGAGCAGTTTCTCTCCAAATTTCTCAGGATTGGCATTTAAAATGAAGACATGATAAGTTCATTGGAAAGAGTGAGAAGAGAGCTGATGTGAGCTGAAAGACAAGGAGAAGCATGTGGCACCTTGGGACACCAGAGACAGTCTGGGGTGTCAAGGGAAATGCAAAGCTTGTTATTAGGCTTGGACATTAATGGATGCGAGGTAAGAACTGTGAGTGAAGTTATAGAATCAGAAAGTCATACAGCACGGAAACGGGCCTTTTGGCCCAACTGGTCCATTCTGACCAATATTCCCATCTAAGCTAGTCCCATTTGCCCATGGTTGTCCCATATCCCTCTAAACCTTTCCTGTCCATGTACCTGCTTCAACCACTTCCTCTGGCAGCTCATTCCATATACTGACCACCCTCTGGGTGAAAAAGTTGCCCCTCAGGTTCTGATTAAATCTCTCCCCTGTCACCTTAAATGTATGCCCTCTAGTTCTTGATTTCCAAAACACCTCATGATTTTATCCACCTCTATAAGATCACCCCTAATTCTCCTGCAATCCAGTGAAAAAAGTCCCTCGAGTCCCGCCAACATCTTCGTAAACCTCTTTCCAGCTTAATGGCATCCTTCCTACAGCAGGGATGAATACAGCATAGTTGAAGAACACGATGCAACAAGCAATCTGCTGGAGGAACTCAGCGGGTCGTACAGCATTTGTGGGAGGAAAGGAATTGTCCCCTTCCCACCACAGATGCTGCTCGACCTGCTGAGTTCCTCCAGTGGATTGTTTGTTGCTCCAGATTCCAGCATCTGCCGTCTCTTGTGCCTTTGGAAAACAAGATAGTCTGAGTCTCACTGAGTGATGAAGCAGGTTCGAGAGGCATTATGGCCCTCTGAGTATACAGCAAATCTGAAACAGCCCTGAAGGTGAAGGACTATACATAGCAGATGAATAGGCTAAGCAAAGCAGACTCCCTCTGGAATAGCCCAGATATCCTCCCTGATGTCACATCATCATTTATGTTCCTGAGATGTTGTGTATCTATGTTGAGAAAGCAAATCTCCTTAAGCATTTTTCATACTAAGTTAGATAACACATTATACCATGGAACGTGCAACATAACGCTAAGACAAAATTACATTCCAAAAATGTCACCAGGTATCATGTCTGCAAGCAGACAGAAACTGACATCAGTGGTCATTATAGCATCTTGAGCAAAAAGAAGCAAGGGAGAAAGGAGAGAGGGAGATCAGAGACAGTAAGATAATGATCGAGAGATAATGAAGGGGAGATAAGATTGAGTGAGAGATTGAAAGGATTGCCATGCTGTAAAGTTGGTTTGATCTGCATTGTGCTGGCATGGAAAAAACACAGAAGGTAAATGAAAGAATCTTAAGCAATGGAACTGCAGTTTAGAAGTCTTTAATATTTTGGCGCTTATGTGAGTTTTTAATGTGCTTAAATGATGGAAGAGTTTTGAGTATGGTGATGGTGCCTGATATAATCACAAGCTTTTATCGCAATATGCCAAATATTTATCAGTTATCTCTCATAGCCCCATGTTTTGTCTGAAGAAACCTAATTGGTGGTAAAATGGGGTCAGGACTAAACTTCTATTATTCATTACTATGTTAATGGCACTATGGAAATGTCTTGACAAATATCAAGTATATGTCTAAGGTGTAAGGTTATCTGGTGCTCTGGAATTTGCCTGGATTTAGCTCCTGAGGGGGAGGTCATGCGGAACCTTTCTTTGACAGACTAAACGTATTGATTTATTCATGGTTGAGTGAGATTGTACATGGCCTGCAAAAAGAATGGACAACGAAGCAGACATCCTTTACGTGAACTGTACTTTATTATATTTTGGATATCAGTTGATCAGTGAATGAATGTTATTTTTCTTTTTCTCTGACAGAACAAGCCAGAAGTTGATGCAATACCAAGGCAATCATTTCTAAACAGCCTCCTTCTTGATGAACTGCTCGCCATTGCCAAAGTAACAGCGCAAAGACATTCCCTAAGAGAACCAAAGTAGAGCCTATGCCACTTGTCAGTTTAAAACAAACAACATCGTCCCTCGTTCTGCCATCCATAGCATTCAAATTCTGGTACCTCTTACAGAAGGACAGCAAAGATGTTTGAGGCATCGCCCCAAATGGTTCCTGTGGTAACCCTCTCCATGGTGCTGATGCTGCCTCTGGGATTTCCAAGCCTGACGCTCTCATGTCCACAACCCTGTGCCTGTTATTTCTCCACTGAAGTTCACTGTACTTTTCGATCGCTGACAGCTGTGCCAGCAGGAATACCAAAGGTGGTAGAAAGGATCAATTTTGGGTGCGTACCCCTCTGGACGTGATTTTATTAACAGCATGTTTTATAAGTCTGCAAGGCATTTTTTTACGTAGCTCGGATCTCTACCAAGCAAAAAGTATTTTTAATTGCACTGAACACATTGAGAGAAATGTTCAATCCCAATGGGGACTGTTATTCACCTTGTATGAGCTCACTATCCCTGATCTAGACATGCCCTTAGTTGTAGCTTAGTGGTGGCAGCCTGCTCTCTGAGTCAAAAGTTTCTGGGTTCAAGCCCCACTCAAGAGACTTGAGCACAAGACCTAGTTTGACTTCTACTGCAGTACTGACAGGACAGTACACCATCAGCAGTGCTATCCTTCATCTGAAGTGTTAAACCAAGGCCCTCTCGGTCAAGACAAAAAAAAACCCTCCATGGCACGATTCAAACAAGCCAAGGGAATATGTCTGGTGTCCTGGGCGATATGAATCAACCAAATCCGCCTGCTATTCATTTTATTGCTGTTTGAACGATTTTTTAAATCAGAATTCTTTTAATTGTTTAGCAAAGAAATATATTTTTGTGGTAGATGATAAACTTTATTAAGCTTAGATTAAAAACACAGTTTAGTGATAATTAAGTGTGCTTATTATAAATTGCTTGAATAATTATAATTGATGGCTTTTAAAATGAAGAACATTGCAATAATTTACATCAGTGCTTTATTTGAGTGTGCAAACAGTCTGGTACATTTTCAACATTACACCAGCCATTACTCTTCAAAAGAGCATCATTGGCTGTATTGTGTTTTGTGACAGAGAGGATGCTGTAAAAGTGCATCCCTGTATTTCTTTGCATTATCCTCGCTGAAGAGTTTCTGTTCAAATCTTCTGTCAGAAGTAAAGGTTTAAAGGCAACCAGAAAAGAAATAAATCTGCCCGATAAGTGAAATGTCTGGTATAGGAAGGTCAGAGAGTTTTGACCTCCATAATGAACTGCATTAGTTGGCTTTCTTTCATGGGTCAGAGGAGTGATGTCCTTCTTCTGTATTGTGCAGCTTTAACAATATACAGAGTGTGAGCAAAGAACTATTTGATGGACTGCAAAGGCTGGAACTTCTAATGCTTCATGGCAATGATATTCAAAGCCTTCCAGATAAAGTCTTCAAAAACTTGAAATCACTGCAGGTAGTACTTGGCTCTAGAACATTATTTAAATTACATGAACTATTTAAAGCTACATTTATGTTTTTGTTAGGTACAAGAGTGAATATCACAAATAAGTTTAAAATATATGGAATGTAGGATCATAGAATTGTTACAGCACAGAAGGAGGCCAGTGGGTCTCTGCTGAGCCCCAGTCGAGGAATCTGTCAGGTGAGGTCTCCCACTCATTCCCCACAGCCCTACAAATGACTCTCCCTCAAGTACCTTTCGAAGGCCTCAATTGATTCTATTTTCACGATCCCGACAGTTTCAGATTATAACTACACTCTGCATTAAACACGTTTTTCCTCACGCCCTTCCTGTTTCTTTTGCCCAAAATGTTAAATTTGCACCCCCCCTCCCTGTCCCCCCAGTCCTTGAGCTACATGCTAATGGGAACAGTCTCTCTTCAGTTGCCCTATTTAAGTCAGTCTCCATCAAATCTCCTTTCAACCTTCTTTGCTCCAAGGAGAACAACCCCAGCTTCCCTGGTTTAACTTGAGGCTGAAATATCTCAGCCTTCCAATCATTTTCATAATTTTTCTCTATAACCTCTCTCGGATCTCCATATCCTTCTTAAAGTTTAGAAGTTTATTTGGAATTTAAAAAAGTCTATCACTTCCTGCTCTTTCAGGTTGCTGAGAATGCACTGCCAGATATCTTTAATCATCCTCACTCTTCACATGTGGAAATTCATGGAAAACCATTCCTTCCAACAATATTGCCAATGTTCATAATTCTCAAAGCCATTTGCAAAGTGTTGAAGCAACTGTAACTGTGTGGTTCCACTGTGACTCTTTTGCTTAATCACAAAGGTTCCTTTTTATCTCTATTTTGTCTCCCTATTCTTAACCTAGTTTGGCTAATGGCACTTTGTCATATATTTTTTATATCACTCACAGGATGCAGGAATAACTGGTATGTCCAGCATATATTGCCCATTCCTTCCCCTGAGAAAGGGTGGTGAGACTTCTTCTTGACATGCGAGTGACTTGCTAGTCCTTTTCAGAGGGCCAGTTAACACGTCAGGAGCTGGGTAAAGATGACAAACTACCTTCCCTAAAGAACATTAATAGATGAGTCTCCATAGCAGTCTTGTAACCATTCAATTCCATGCTTACTTTTACTGGTACCATCTACTTGCAGTAGGTTTTTACCCAAGTAAACAAATCTCCAGCTGCTCTATTGGGGTTCGAACAAATCTCTGATAGATCTTAGCATAGGATAAAACGTCGGCACAACATTGTGGGCCAAAGGGCCTGTACTGTGCTGTGATGTTCTTTGTTCTGGATCATCAGTCTAGGCTCCAAGACTACTTCTCCAATAACACAACCAAGGTGCCACCATCCCCAGTAATTAAAACATAGAAAATTAAACTGACATTACCATTGTGAGTCAACCAGTGCTAAATATGTTGGACATGGTGCTTGTCTAAGATGTGACATAGTTCAAAAATTCCTTTGCAGGACTGCTCCTGGCAATGAAAATCTTAGTATTGTATATTCTTCCCCACTGATTTGCTCATCATTGGTATTGGTATTGGTTTATTATTGTCATTTGTACTGAGGTACAGTGAAGAACTTGTCTTGCGTACTGATCGTACAGGTCACATTCATTACACAGTGCAGTTCCATTGATTTAGTACAGAGTGCACTAATGTAGTACAGGTAAAAACAATAACAGTACAGAGTAAATGCAGCATTTGAATCTGACTAAAATATCAGGGCCCTGCTGTGTATCAAGTGAGACACTTCAGGAAGTCTGGCTGCAGATTCTCTGAACGGTAATGTGTTGCCCATGTCACAATAATTACCTGAATAAATGATAAAGTTTATTGAGTACAATTTTGTAATCCAAGAGCTCCATTCCTCTTGATTGAAGAAGCAGAAATTAAAACACAGGAGAAAAATATTTTACCAGTGAGCTTAAAAGAGTAAGATTGTAGAGACTTTAACAGTAAGATTGAAGAGATTTTAAACAGAATATTGGCTTCATCCTATATTTTACTGCCTCGTTAGGCTTTCACTGTTAGGTCCCATTCTACCTCTCTGTCCACCAGTGCCACAAGATATTACCTTCCTCCATCTCCTTTATTTCCTCAAACCTCCCAAGATGATCCAGTAAAGTTCAATAATTCTCTGTGGGAAATTCAAAACTAATCACCTTAATGATCTGTGAATATTATGCATGTGTTGCTTGTTAATGTAGTGCCGTGGCATTTTGGTAGAAATCATTGTGCATATTGAACTGATTTAGTTTTTGTTTTGAATTGCCTCTTGTTATTTAATGCTATATTCATTTCTTCCAGGCACTTAAAATGAGCTACAATAAAATGACTGCTATAACGGGATATACATTTCAGGGGCTGGTGAATTTATTGCGGTTGCACTTGGATCATAACAAGATAGAATTCATTCAACCTGGCGCATTCTATGGAATGACTTCCCTGACACTACTGCATCTTGAAGGAAACCAGTTGCAACAAATCCATCCAAACACCTTTGTAACCCTCTCTGTTCTACAGCATTTTAAGTTTTCATCAATAAAGCACCTCTACCTCTCTGATAATTCCATCCGTACGCTGCCCAGAGAAATGCTAGGTCAGATGTTACAGCTGGAAAGCATCTATCTGCAGGATAACCCGTGGTCTTGTGACTGTAGATTGCAGTGGCTGCTGGACTGGGGAAAAGAGGCTGGAGGTAATCAATGACTTTTTGAAGGAACATATTTTTGTATTGGTATTAGTGTCGGAGAACAGTGCATTTTGATTTTCCACTGTACTCAGGTGTGGTACAGTACACTTAGGTTGCAGAGAGAATCTCCATGTAGGAATGAGAAGACGAACTTGTGAGTTATGAGGAAGCTTGATGGAGCAGGTTTAGAAAAATTGTAATTTGAGCGAAAACCAAAGGTAATGAAAATGAGATAGTCACTAGCAAATCCAACAAGGAATTCAGGAGCAACTGCTTTACTTAGTAGAGAACCTGTTCCCACAAGGAATGGGGGAGGCAAATAGAAGATGCTTTTAAGGAGAAGTAAAGAAAAATAAAGAAATAGAAGGACATAATTGAATAAATAGAGTGGGTAGGGGCTGTGGAATGAACAATGCAGTTTGGCTGAATGATCCGCCTTTCTCCTGTAAAATTCAGTGGCCACTATTTTCTTGTCAGTGGCAAAGTGACAGCACTCATTGTTGACCTTGAAGAGAATCACCTGCAACAATCTGTCAAGCTCTAGTGCAGACTTCATTCTGGCATCAAACCGAGGAATCTCCGGTGTCTGTAATGCCATCAAGCAATCGGTGGTGGTGTGTTTTTCATGCTATTTCCAGAAGGACATTGCTGATGAAGTTGCCCAGTCCAAATCCCCCCATGAAATAAAACTGGAAAAATGTTGGAAACACTCAGCAGGTCAGGCAGCATCTGTGCAGAGAGAAACAGAGTTAACTTTTCAGGTTGATAATCTTTCATCAGAAAAAAAAATAGAAATGAAACAGATTGGAGGGATTTATGCAGAGAATGGACGGATATGGACCATATGCAGGCAGAAGGGATTAGCATACTTAGGCATCATTAGCTTAATTAGTTTGGCACAACATTGTGGGCTGAAGGGCCTGTTCCTGTGCTGTACTATGTTCTAAACAAATTTAAAGTTGCGGAGAAACACAAACTTGAATTATTCAACCATTCAAGAGGGCAGAAGCGTTAGCCACATTGTTGTGGCTCTCTGGAATCACTGAAAGACCTTAAGGAACTAGATGGTTCAGTCTGGTAAATGAATAACAAAAGCTACAGATGTTGGAATTCCAAATTAAAAACAGAAAATGCTGGAAACACTCAACAGGTCAAGCAGCATCGGTGGAAAGAGAAACAGAGTTCATGTTTCATGTTGAAGCAGTGGGAAAGAAAGATAACAAGTTAGTTTGAATGTGCAGAGAGGATGGGCAGGTAGTTGAGTGAATATGACAAAGGGGACCCAGGCCTCACCCTGTCAAAGTCTGTACCTCCCCCAGCTTCTCTATAACTTAAAAATAACTATCCCAGTTCTGACAAAAGGTTTTTCACTTGAATCGTTCACTCTGTTTCACCTTCCACAGATGCTGCCTGACCTGCTGAGTGTTTCCTGCACTTACCGATTTTACTTAAAATTTCAGCTCGAGTGACGTTTGGAAGCACTCCTTCTCGCTCAAGATTGTGGAAATTTGGACCTCTTTAAAACAAAAATCTGTTGTGGCTGGGTCAGTTGATACGTCTTGACCCGAAATATGGACAGTTCCTTATCCCCCACATGCTGCTTGACCCGTTGACTCCCTCCAGCTTTTTGCTCCAGATTCCAGCATCTGCAGACTCTTGTATCTCAATTGATAAGCAAGGGTCTTAAAGGTTGCTGAACCTAGGTAGATGTACAGAGTTAACATAAAGATCAGTAATGAGCTTATTGAATGGTGGAACAGTTCCCAGGGTTGATGTTCCTTTGTGCTTTGCACCGAGCCAGGACTGGATCTCCAGACCCCGTCTTCAGACAGTGCGGTACAACATGGTACCGCAAAAAAATGTAGGAGAGATTGGCAAAAGCAAAGCTGCTTCTGTCTAATAATTTGGCGCATTATCCTTTCCTTCTCATTCACAGATGTGGTGAAATGTAAAAAGGACCGATCGAACCCCAGAGGTCGAGTGTGCTCAGTCTGTTCGGACCCCAAACAGTTCAGCAAGAAAGAGCTGTTTAAACTGGACTCCAGTGAACTGGCCTGCACAAAGCCCACCATCAAATCCACATTAAAGAAGAGTTACGGGAATGAATGGGAAGCAGATGAAGGCGAAGATACATCACATGAGAACTATCAAAAACCTCTTGGCCGCATGACCTTGAACTTAACTGACCAGCAAGGAAACACAGATGACTTGTTCTGTCGGATCAACAGTATGGGGAATGAGAGGCATGCCCAGTGGCGTCGGCTAACTGAACAAGACATAGCAGTCAATATGACCCTCTCGGTAAAACTTACGTGCCCCATGAATCAAGAAAGCATGGAAAGACTTTGGAAACTTATTGCCTATTACAGCGAAACACCTGTAAGACTAAAAAAGGGCTTAATGTTGTCTAAAGGACCTTCAAGCTACCAATATAGACAGGTGGTTGACAGTGATTCCTATTACTACACCGATGTAAGGGCTAACATTGAGGCTGAGCCCTCCTGGTTAATGCAAGATTATGTCAACATAAAGCTTGATAGAAAACTCACTACTGCAAATGATGTCATCCTCATATTCTCACTGTACCTGTCTCAACAATTCCCAATTAGGGGTACTACAAGAGACAAGACTGACTGGGTTTTGATCAAAGTAAGCGACAAGACAAAATTGGTTCACGTTGTGGTTACTGGGACCATGTTGCAGCTAAAATGTCAGGTGGTAGCCTCTGAGAATCCATCGATCCAATGGGTGCTTCCTGATGGTAGCCAAGTGTTAGCGCCAAACACCAGCAAAGACAACCGTATTTCAGTCTTTAACACTGGGAGGTTAGTGGTGAAGGCAGTGGAACACCATGATGCGGGTTTATATCGGTGCATTGGGTCTGTGAAGGATGATACAGACACAATGACCTACAGGGTCGTTGTGCAGCCTGCAAAACTCCCTGCATCGCAAGTCAGAGAAAGAGGCATCACTGTGCCTTATGGCGACACCATCTCTCTTCCCTGCACGGCCTCTTCAGTACCGGACGCTCAACTAACCTGGATCCTTCCAAACAGCAGCGTGCTTGCTGCCCCGATAAACACCACGACCGGGTCCGTCATGGCAAACGGGTCTCTGGTCATCAGAGGCGGCCACGATGGCAATAGCGGACACTACAGGTGTATAGCCACCAACAGGTACGGTTTAGATGTACTGACTGTCAATGTGGCAGTCATTAAAAAGTTGCCAAGCCAGATAGTCAAGAAGGGGAATCCGTCACCGAAGTTCTACCTAAGAGCTGGGTATCAGAAGGAAAAGGAAGGGGAGGCTTCGGGTGAAGAGACAGCACATGAAAGTCAGAAGCAGGTAACCTACAACGTATACACAGGTGGTCCACCCAATGGGAGGAGGAACCTTCATGCTGATGGAGCCCAGGACGATTCGAAAGTAGATTATATCAGGGACATCAGACTGAGGAAAGGGTTTAAGAGAGGCAGAGGGATGTTGGCAGCGGAAGGCAGGAGAAGGTTGGACTCCCGCAGACGGATCAACATGACGAATAAAAAGATAGACCCACAAAAGTGGGCGGATATCTTGGCCAAAGTCAGAAGGAAATCCATTCCCAGACCAACAGTCGCCCCATTGCGTCAAGTCTACACATCAACCTTCACATCTCCAATCACCCCTGGACGACAAGTGCCGGATCCCACCGTGAAACTGCCCGCTAGGCTCAGTCCAATGGCAGGGCTCGATGTGGAAGATTCCTCGGGAAATGGTGATCTGAGTTTCTCTGAGGATGAGTTAATTCACGTCGGCACATCACATAATGTACTGGTGGGTATGCCAGAGACCGCTACGCTCCAAGAAAACCTCGTCCTTGAACTCCAACCTGTAGAAGGCCATCGTGGCTCTTCAGAAGACCAGTCTACACCTCCTCCTTCTCCTGAAAACACCACCAAGTCTACCACTGTGGCAACGTTCATTTGGGAGCCAGAGATTTTGGAACTGGTACCGACCCCCATCCCACCAGTTGAAGTGCATCCTAGTGAAGCGACAGGGAAATTTATCGACATAGAGTCGACACAGGAGGAAGGGGGGAGTGATGTGGAGCAAGTAAGTGTTCTGAAAACAGATGCAGATGAGTACATTGTAGGAGGCTGGGTTGCTAAAAGCCTTGATCATCCAGAAGTCAAGCTTCGTGGAGTGGAATCCATGGTTGATGTGATGGATGTAGATGTGAACAGTGAGAACGACACCACATACTTCAGAGGGGATCTCAGTATAGCGAGTGAAACCATTACAACAATGAACACCCCTGAAGCAACTACAGTGAGCACCAGAGACCAACCTTTGAAGGGAACTACTGAGCTGGTTCACACCACCACAGCTAGAATAACCACCATTGCCACTAGTATTATCACCCAAGCTGATAATATCTCAACTGCATCAATCATTGTTCCCACCTCTTCAGGCGAAGCAACTATATCTAGGCCAATGGAGTCCAGCACCATGACGACCACGACCACTGGTGCCAACACCAACACACGGGCAGCGGCTAGAAGGCGTTGGCCTTACCCTGGTTCTCGAAGGTACAGCAGGAAGAGGCGCCCTGGTAGGAGGTATCGCCTCAATAGACTTAGGCAGAACCATAACTCACAACCAAAAGCCAAGGCCAATGATGTATCAACCACTTGGCCGGCTGTGAAGGTTGCTCCAAAGGAAATGAACAATTTGGTTGGTGGCCAGGTCAAGGTCAACACTACCGCAGCAAATAAGGCTGATTCAATGTTGTCCACAGCAGCTTACCACAAAATAAGCCCGCAACAACTGACCACAGAGCGACCAGAACTGAAATCAGCACATGTCTTAACCATTCTAAAGTCTCCACATCTAGGTACAAGTCCCAGCCTAGTGCAACATCGCTCAAAGCTGCAAGGACCGAATTCAACTCCAACACTGCAGGCAACACAGGACACGGCAAGATCTGTTCCAGAGGCTGCGAATTCTATCCCTCACATCCATCAGTCAAAAACTCTGCATATTCAAAGCCACTATGAATTGCGCCCAAAATTCATGACTACAACTGCGTCGCCTCTAATGGTAAATTCCATTGGTAAACCTCCAGATTCTCCAGAGTCGAGTAAAGTGCCAGTATCAAGCAGAACAACGACTACTGTAGATATTCCAGTAGAGGACAACAGAAAAACATCAGATGTTATCTTAAGTCCACTTGTCCCAAGTACAGAACTTCCTATTACCAAAACAGTTACATCGACATCAAAATCTGTGACGAATTACCTTACAGCATCAACTACTGCTTCTAATATACAGGGATCAAGCAACACTCAAGCATCAAACACTGTGGTAAAAATACCAACTACAACAGTTTTAGAACCTGATCCTGAATCACCAGTGCTTCATCCTGATGATGGAATTTCTACAGTTCAAGACCACAGAGGTGACATCCCACCAGAAGTACCTTCCCTTTCTTATGTTGATACATCTGCTTCACTATCCTCTGTTGAAAATAGAACTCCAGATAGTAAGGGAATTGAAAGCGTTGTACCAGGAGTGCAACCGACTGTTGGAGCCTTGGTTACAGTTCCTGTTTTGCATTCTCAAATTACCTTTACAGAGCACAAAGCAGTCCTGTCTCCAGATGTTAATTTAGGTGGAGTTACCTCTCAGGAAAGGGATTCACCCACTCAGCTGAATACTGGAGCGAAAGGAATTGAACAGGACAGAATAGAAACCATGAGAACATCTGAAAGCAATGCTATACCAGATAGATTCATTCCAAAACACCATACAAATGGTTGGCAACAATTAAAGGAAATATACACCGGGAAGACCAACAACTTAACCTGGATTGTAAGGGGTGGATGGAAGCCAAGTGCAAGCCTCAGGCCGATACCCATTCCAAACAAAGACACTCGGCGTAAATCTCCCAAATATATCCTTGTAGAAACAACACAAAAAATGCCTGGTCCTGCAGTAAGAGATAAGCCCCCTTACTCTGTAACTGGAGCACCGTCAGTAGATACCAGCAAGCCCAACTTGAAAGTATTTGAAACAAAGGGTGGACAAAGCACACCAAAGCCAGACGAACCTTTTATCAAACTACCTGTGACATTAGTGCCTCCAATCCGAACGATCCCGGTGATATTTAACAAACCTGCCAATAAGTTTGTTGCTGATTTAGGCAACCGTTCAAGGACTAATAACACAAATTACGCATTACCAATGAAGGAATCTACTGTGCAAAAATCCAACATTAGTCGAGGCAATCAGAAGTTACATTTTGTGCAGATTCCGATTCAATTTACCAATGTGAAAACTTCACCGACCGCCTACAAGACAACCACGCACCCAGTGCCTGTACCCACTCAGACAACCATATCCACCCCAGCCGCCACTGAGCGGTTGTTTAGAAATGCCTCAGAGAACAGAAGGGTAAACTATTCCCTGGACCTGGCAAATGTCGAGAGAGATACATCTAGTGTTGCCCTGCCATCTCCCAGCTTTAGAACAACAAGAACCAAACCAAAAATAATTACCAGCAGCCCCCTGCCTGTGTCAGTGAAAGCAGAGATGGACGCATATCTCCCTTGTGAAGCATATGGGGAGCCCAAGCCTATTATTTCTTGGTCAAAGGTGTCAACAGGTAAGAGAGATTTATGTCTACAAAGATGCAACCAGCAGTAGAGAAGAATGTAACAGTTTATGTAATGGCAAATGGCTTTCAATCCAGATAAGTATGAGGTATTGTATTTTGGGAGATCAAACCAGGGTAGGACTTATTAGATAAGATAAGATAAGATATCTTTATTAGTCACATGTACATCTAAATACACAGTGAAATGCATCTTTTGCATAGAGTGTTCTGGGGGCAGCACACAAGTGTCGCCATGCCTCCGGCGCCAACATAGTGTGCCCACAACTTCCTAACCCATACGTCTTTGGAATGTGGGAGGAAACCGGACCACCCGGAGGAAACCCACGCAGACACGGGGAGAACGTACAAACTCTTTACAGACAGTGGCGGGAATTGAACCCGGGTCACTGGCGTTGTAATAACGTCATGCTAACAGCCACACTACCGTGCATGCCCTACAGTGAATGATAGGGCCCTGGGCGGGGGTGGGGGGTGTTATGAAACAGAGGGACCTAGGAGTGCAAGTGCATAGTTTGCTGAAAGCAGTGTCATAGGTAGATAAGGTGGTGAAGAAGGCATTTGGCACACTGACCTTCACCAGTCAGGTCACTGAGTATAGGAGCTGGGAGGTTATGTTGCAGTTATATAAGACATTGGTGCGGCTGCACTTGGAGTACTGTGTACAGTTTTGGTCACCCTGTAAAAGAAAAGATGTTATTAAACTCGAGAGAGTGTAGAAGAGATTTACCAGGATGTTGCTCGGACTTGGGGGCCTGAGTTACAAAGAGAGGTTGTGTAGACTAGAACTTTATTCCCTGGAACGTAAAAGATTGAGAGGTGACTTGATAGAGGTATATAAGATCATGAGGGGCATAGACAGGGTGAAAGCACATCGTCTTTTTCCCAGGGAGGGGGTGTAAAAATCAAGAGGGCACAGGTTTGAGATCAGAGGCGAGAGATTTAAAAGGGACATCAGGGGCAGCTTCTTCACGCAAAGGGTGGTGCGTATTTGGAATGAACTGCCAGAAATAGTGGTTGAGGCGGGCACATTAGCAACATTTAAAAGCCATCTAGATAAGCTCATTGACAGGAGAGGTTTAGAGGGCTATGGGCCAAACACCGGCAGATGGGACTAGCTCGCTGGACAACATAGTCGGCATGAATGAGTTGGGCCATAGGGCCTTTTTCCATGCTGTATGACTCTATGACACTATAACTGGGACTTGATCTGCAGAACTAGTTTTATAACAGACACCATTGGGTGGTAGAAGCAGAAACCTTTAAAAAAACATTTGATTCTTCAGAAGATGCTTTATAAATTACATCTGAATTGCTGTAAGTTACAAGACTATAAACTTCATAAAATCACTATAATGTTTATGGCGCTGCCTACCAAATAATGCTCCTCTCCTTCCCAGCTTTTTTCTCCTAAAAAAAGGTCAAATATTTCTCCCATTCAGGAGAGATATTTCAGTAGGTCTGGCCTCCAATACAAATTTGCATAATTGTCATCCAAAATTCTATTGCGTGTGTCTGCATCATCCGTCTGTTTACGCATCACCCTTGTGTTTGCTGACTTTCATTGTCTCCTAATTAATCAATGGCTCTGCCTTCAAATACTCAGTGTTTTCAATTGGTGCCACAGCCTCACCCGTTATGTGCGAACTATTCTGTGAGATATTTTTGATTCTCTAATTCAGGCCTTTTTATTATTAATTTAATATCCACCTTTGAGAGCCACACTTGAACTTGTCAAAAATCTAAGCTCTGAAATTCCAGTCCTATGCCTCTCTTACTTTACTTTTCTTCCTTTAAGGCTTCTTTATAAAACCTACCATATTGGCCTAAGTTTTTATCATCTGTCCTAACTTCTCCTGTCGTAACTTGGAGTCAAACTTTGCTTGATAATGTCTCTGAAGAACACCTTGGAATGTTTTACTTTGTTGAAAAAAATCTAAATTAAAAGATACAATATGAGTTTAGCTTAGATGCCAGTATTGTCACTGGAACAGATCATACGTTATTTCAAAGAACTGAATTTTCCAAACTATTTTCAAATTTATTCTTTCTCATTTTGAAGGTAGAATGATAGATTTTCTCTTAAAGTATTTATTTGACAAAATCTGTTACGGGGGCAGTGCCAGAAGATTAGAGGACTGTTAAAGCTTTATCATTGTTTGAAAAGGAAATAATAAACAGAGTCATTTAAGGCCAGTTTGGCGATGAGCAATTTATTGGAATCATTTCTGAGGGACTAGAGTCAATTTCTGAACATGAGTCAGGAAGTCATGTTGAAGCTAAGTAAAACATTTGGAGTACTGTGCACAGTTCTGGCCACCCCATTGTGGAAGCTTTGCAGAGGGTACAGAAGAGGTTCACCAGAATGTTGCCTGGACTAGAGAGTATTAGCTATAAGGAGAATTTGGACAAACTTGGATTGTTTTCTCTGGAGCGTCAGGGGCTGAGGGGAGATCTGATAGAAGTTTGTAAACTTATGAGAGGAACAGATAGGGTAGACAGTCAGAACCTTTTTTCTAGGGTAGGAGTGTCAAGATACTGGAGGATGTGCATTTAAGGTGAGAGGGGGAAAGTTCAAAGGAAATGTATGGGGTAAGTTTTTTACACAGAGAGTGGTAGGTGCCTGGAGCGGGCTGCCAGGGGTGGTGATAGAAGCAGATATGATAGTGGCATTTAAGAGGCATTTAGACAGACACATGAACATGAAGGAAATGGAGGGATATGGATCATGTGCAGGCAGATAGGTTTAGGTTAATTTGGAATCATGGTCAGCACACACATCGTGGGCTGAAGGGCCTGTTCCTGTGATGTGCTGTTTTATGTTCTATGAAAGTATTAACATTCAGTTAGAAAGACACAGATTAATCAAGGACATTCATCAAGGAAAGGGAAGTTTGTGTTTGGCTAACCTGGTTAATTTCTTGAATAAGTAACGAGGAGGATTGATGAACACAGTGCCTTTAAAGTATTCTACCTGGGTTTGAGCATGGCTTTAGAGAGGTTACCCACGTGGTAGACTGGTCAAGTAAGTTGGCTTGGTTGGCTAACTGGTGGAAGACAGAGAGTGGTAATAAAGGGGGCCTTTTCTGGCTGGCTGCCGGTGACTAGTGGTGTTCTGCAGGGGTTGGTGTTGGGTCTGCTACTTTTCACGTTATACGTTCATGATCTGGATGATGGATTTGCTGGCTATGTGGTCAAAGGGACTTGGGAGTGCTAATGCAGGATTCCCTAAAGGTTAACTTGTAGGTTGAGTTGGTAAGTAAGGAAGGCAAATGCGATGTTAGCATTCATTTCAAGAGGACTAGAATATAAAAGCAAGGATGTAATGCTGAGGCTTTGTAAGGCGTTGGTCAGACCACATTTGGAGTATTGTGAGCAGTTTTGAGCCCCATATCTAAGGAAGGATGTGCTGGCGTTGAAGAGGGTTCGGAGGAGGTTTTTGAGAATGATCCTGGGATGAAAGGGTTAATGTATGAGGAGCGTTTGATGGCTCTGGGCCTGTACTCACTGGAGTTTAGAAGGATGAGGGGCGATCTCATTGAAGCCTACTGAATATTGAAAGGCTTGGGTAGAGTGGCCGTGGAGAGGATGTTTCCAGTAGTGGGAGAGTCCAGGACCAGAGGGCACAGCCTCAGAATAAAAGGGGGTCCTTTTAGCACTGAGGTGAGGAAGAATTTTTTTAGCCAGAGGGTGGTGAATCTGTGGAATTTGTTGCCACAGACGGCTGTGGAGGCCAAGTCATCGGGTGTATTTAAAGCGATGGTTGATAGGTTCTGGATTAGTAAGGGTGTCAAAGGTTATGGAGAGAAGGCAGGAGAATGGGATTGAGAGGGAAAAATAAATCAGCCATGATCTGATGGGCTGAATGGCCTAATTCTGCTCCTATGTCTTATGGTCCTATAAGTAGAAACCCATGGAATTCAAGGGAGAGCGATCCGGAATCCAAAATTAGTTCAGTGTAGGAAACAAAAGGTAATGTTGGTGGTTTCTGTGATGACTGGAGAGTTGTTACCGGTGGGATCCACAGGACCTAGTACTCAAGTCTCACGTGCTTTGTAATAATGAATTAAACTTACATGAAGGGAGAAAATTGATGAAGCAAAAATTAGCTGTGTGCTTGATATTGAGGGGGAAACAGCTAGACTGCAGGAAGATATTGAAGGTCTGTGTGTGGGAATTAATTATAGGGAAGTAAGCGGGGGTGAGATTGCTCTGGAAGCTAGCATGAACTCGATGAGCCAAATGGCCTCCATCTGCATTGTAATGAAATATGTAGGAAAGTTTGACCAGTTGTGCAGACTAGTGGTAAATGGAATTCAATCCAGAGAAATGTGAGGTAATGCCTTTGGGAAGGTTCATCAATGCAAATGGAGCCAACATCAAATGGGAGGATATTGAGAGGTTTGGAGGAACAGAGGACACTTGTGTTCACAGGTAGCAGGATGGGTGGAAACATAGTTAAAAAAGCATATGCAATGCTTTCTTTTATTAGCCAAAAAGTCAAACATAACAGCGGGAAGGTCAGCTAGAACTATATAAATCCCTGGTTAGACCACAGCTGGTCACCATATTACAAAAGAGTTGAGATTACATTGGAGAAGATTTGCGAGGATGTTGCCAGGACTGAAACATTTTAGCTAGGATGAAAGACTGCTGGAGTTGCTTTCTTTGGAACAGCAAAGGCTGAAGGGAGACAGTTGAGGTGTATACAAGCATGGGGCTAGATGGGTCAAATAGGAAGAATTTACTTACATAAACAGAGGCCAAAAAGCAGGAAGCGGGGCCTTAAAGTAATCAGTAGCAGGATTCAAAGGCATGTTGAATTTTTTTTTTCACCCTGAGGGGGTCTGGAACTCACTGACTGAAGGGACAGTGGAGGCAAAAATTCTCATTGCATTCAAAGAGTACTTGGGTACGCACGTGAATAGCCGTGACTGCAGGGCCATGGGCCAAGCAGTGAAAGGTGGGATTAGGCTGGCTCGCACTTCTCTGAGGAGGCCAGGAAAGGGTACAGGTGAGGGCTGAATTGCCTCCTGTGTTGTAAGTCTTCTGAGAATCCAACACATTTAGCACTTGTTAATATTCCAGGAAAGGTTTGGGCAGGCAACAAGGGTTCTGCCCTGCAGCTGACGTACCCTATCAGGTTTATGATTGTAGTTTTCATCTACTTCCTCACCTGTGCCCTTGGCTGTGCCCTTACCTGTATCCTCACCTGTCCCCTTGGCTGTGCCCTCACTTATATCCTCACCTGTGCCCTTGCCTGTGCCCTCACCTGTATCCTCACCTGTGCCCTTGCCTGTACCTTTGGTTGTGCCCTCACCTGTATCCTCACCTGTGCCCCTGGCTGTGCCTTCACCTGTATCCTCACCTGTGCACTTGCCTGTGCCCTACTTGTACCCTTGCCTGTGCTCTCATCCATAATTTCACCTGTAATCTCAGCTCTAACCGCTTCCAATCCCTCACCTGTACACTCATCTGCACTCTCACCTGTGCTCTCACACGTTCTGCCTCCTCATCCGTGCCCTCACCTGTAGTGTCACCATAACGTCATCTGTAACTTCACCCATCCCTTTACGTAACCTCGCCTGTTGCCTTCACCCATGCTCTCACCTGCACCATCACTTGAGATCTCACCTGTGCCCTTGAGTCTTCTGTAACTACTATTAAAGTTATGTCCCTCTGTTTCTGGTTTGTCATCGACATAAGTTCTGAGAGTTTAAATCACCTACTTAAGCAAATGAAACAGGATTCCAGTTTTAAGTACCCTTTGCCTTTAAAGAAATGTATAAAAATAATCCAATATGAAGAACTGTATTAGAATCGTGCAGTTATTGACAAGTCTTTCTTTATTTTCCTATTTTCAATTACTTGATTAGAGCCTTGATACCATTGCGTTCTGGCATAAATGTTTCCATAAAATTGCTCAGTGGGCACACTGCTTTAGTCTTTGTCAATGAACAGAAAATGGGAGTGATCTCAGTAAGGTCAGGTAAAACCAAAATGTATTGTGTGTCAGTATCCACTCATTCATTTCGACCAAGAATCAGTTGCAGAAGCTGTGCTCTCTATACATGAACAATAAGCAATGTGCAACAGTGGACATGTGAAAATAGACACCTCTGTGTCCACTGACGACATGGGTGGCTGATGTTACAGGTGAATTTGTGGTGAGGGCATGAGTGTGCAGAGATTGCCTGTTGTGTCCTTGCTAATTTTTAGGCTGAAGAGAGCAGAGAGGTTGATATCTACTGGGCGTTGATTCATTGTAATTGGTAGAGTGAATAGAGGGCAGGTGAGGAAGATGCTTTCCACCCAAAGATGCTGGAAGTCAGGAACGCACTGCCTCAAAGGTGGACACCCTGGTTCCATTTGCGAATAACCTCACCTGTACCCTCATCCATGCCCTCATGTCGCTTCACCTTTGCCATCGGCTGTTCTCTCACCTGTGCCCACATCTGTCATCATGCCTATTTCTCCTCCCTCTACCATCAGCAGTGCCTTCACCAATCCCTTGGGGGCTGGGGTGTGGGGGATGGAGTTGCTCCACAGCTCCAGAGACCCGGGTTCAACCCTGACCTGCGGTGCCAACATAGAGTCATAAAGTCATAGAGTAACACAGCATGGAAACAGGCCCTTCGGCGCAACTCATCCATGCCAACCAAAATACCCACCTAAGCTCATCCCATTTGGTATTGGTATCGGTTTATTATTGTCACTGCCGAGGTACAGTGAAAAACTTGTCCTGCATACCAATCGTACAGGTCAATTCATTACACAGTGCAGTTACATTGAGTTAGTACAGAGTGCATTGAGGTAGTACAGGTAAGAACAATAACAGTACAGAGTAAAGTGACACAGCTACAGGGAAGTGCATTGCAGGTGGACAATAAGGTGCAAGATCATAAAAAGGTGGATTGTTGGGTTCTGACTAAATCTCTCCCCTCTCACCTTAAACCTATGCCCTCTAGTTCTTGATTCCCCTACCCTGGGAAAAAGACAGTGTGCATTCACCCTATCTATGCCCCTCATGATTTTATACACCCCTATATGGTCATCCCTCAGTTTCCTATGCTCTAAGTCCTAGCCTGCCCAACCTCTCCCTATAACTCAGGGCCTCGAGTCCCATGTGGACTTCTCCCTGTGACCACCTGTGTTTTGTCCAGGTGCTCCGATTTCCTCCCATGTCTCAAAGGTGTCCTGGTTTGCAGGTTAGTTGGCCATTCTAAATCAGAATCAGGTTCATTATCACTGTCTTATATGATGTGAAATTTGTTGTTTTGCAGCAGCAGTACAGTACAACGACATAAAAAACTATAAATTACAAAATAAATAAAGAGTGCAAAAAAAGAACAATGAAGTAGAGATCATGGGTTCATGGACCGTTTAGAAATCTGATGATGGACGGGAAGAAGCTGCTCCTGAATAGTTGAGTATGGGTTCCCATAGTATAGGTCAGTGGCAGGAGAAATAGGGGGATGCTCGGGTGGTAGGGGGGTGGGGGTAGTTGAAGAGGATACAAGAGGAAAAATGGGATTAGTGTGGATGACTGTTTAATGGTGGGTATGGATATGTCAGACCTGTACACCTCTACAATTACAAAATGCCCTGGTGGTGGTTGAAACTTGGGAATAAGGATTAGCCTAAACAGTTTGGACCGGCATGCCGATGATGGGCAGAATGGCCCACTTCTGTGTCTGCAGAGACTGAGGGGAGACCTGAGAGAAGTTTATAAATTTTTTCAGATTGTTGTAAAAATTAATCTGGTTCACCAACATCCTTCAGGTCCACCCCACACGTACTTCCAGACCACCAATGTGGCTGAAGTTCAACTATCACAGTTCAAGACATAGAGCAGGGTAGACAGTCAGAATCATTTTCCCAGGTAGAAATGTCGAATACTAGAGGACACGTGTTTAAGGTGAGAGGGGGGAAAGTTTAAGGGAGATGTATGGGGCAAGTTTTTTTTTAACACAGAAAGTGGTGGGAGCCACAGAGACCCAGGTTCAATTCCGGCCACCGTCTGTAAGGAGTTTGTACGTTCTCCCCATGACTGCGTGGGTTTCCTCCGTGTGATCCGGTTTCCTCCCACATTCCAAAGACTTATGGGTTAGGAAGTTGTGGGCATGCTATGTTGGCGCTGGAAGTGTGGCGACACTTGCGGGCTCCCCCCAGAACACTCGACGCAAAAGATGCATTTCACTGTGTGTTTTGATGTACATGTGACTAATGAAGAAATCTTGTCTTGATGGAAGCAGATACGAGAGTGTCGGCTAAGAGGCTGTTAGCTGGACAAGTGAATGTACAGGGAATGGAGGGATATGGA